>NW_026947505.1:15720000-17141250 GCF_034190915.1 Cavia porcellus
ATCCCATTTCATGAAATGTTTTGGCCAGATCCCGTTGCTTTGGGATTATTTTTGGCTATTAAAATATTTTCATATTCAGATATTTTAAATATCTAGTCCAAGCTAAATCAAAATTTAATCTTGAACCAATTTAGGACATTTTCTCCTCCCTCAGTTAAGGGAAGTGAGGCCTGCAGGGGCAGGGAGGGGACAGTAAGCCAACCGCCCCTTCCTCCCCCCCCCCCCGTCCTCCTTCACTGTGACTCATCTTTCATCCCGGATTCATATTCAGCTGCTGTGAGCACACACCACCCTCTGCACTGCCCCTCAGATCACCATAAAATGAGGTGGAACGACTTCAATATCTTGGCAGTTTTATGGAGGGAAATCCTACTGAAGGGTAAAATAAAGAAAGTTCACTTTCAGCCAAGACTTTGGAACCATTTGAGTGGGAATTAGGAAGAAAGATATACTATTAAAAGGCACACATTTCTTAATCTCATCTTGATGTCAAATAAATCATATACCAGGATCTGGCATTATACCCACTTCCATCCACTTGGCTTCATTTTAAAGTGATCAGAAAGAAAAACTAAAAAAAAAAAAAAAAATGCCAATCTAACCTGGCTGAAGTAAAAAGGGAATTTGTTGGGGAAAGAGAATTTAACATGCAAGTCTTGGGGTGCCCACTTTTGGGCAGGATAAAGGAGTTCAACACGCATCACCAGGATTTAGTGCTGTCTGTCTGTCTGTCTGTCTGTCTGTCTGCAGAGCTCTTCTTTCTGCCTTGTTAACTTCCACTTCAGAAGGTAACTGAGCCTGCCTGTCCTTAGGTGGCTGCCAGCGTGCCCAGGGACATGGTCTTCTGAACTCAAAACCAGCATGAAAAGCCACAGCATTGTCCCAGAATCCAAACAGAATTCTCAGGCTCTCATGATTCCAGTAGCTCGGATCAACCGTCACCCTGAACTGTTGGTGCAGTGGGAGGGAATGGGCAGACTGTTTCACCCAGTGGCCTATGATGCCCTTGAATGGATCTGCATCACTCCTGCACATGGACTGGGCGTGCTGGTTCTGCCAGGACTTGGGCAGGCAACCATTTCCTCCTAGAAAATCAGTGCTAATTTAGCACCCTGCTTACTTCTGCATGCTGTGAATCTTAGCTTAGAGCAGCAAGCACAGAGTCATAGCATGCAGAAGTAAGAAGTGTGCTAAATTAAGCCAGTGGAAAATGCGTTGGTTTATTTAACTCTGATTTGTTGTGGAGAACCTTGCAAAGAAAGTTCCTGATTCTCACACAACTGGCGATCAGAAATGTCACACTGGTAACAGAAAAATGTGAAATGCCCATGTCAGTCAGCACACTAGGAACAAAAAAGTAACTTTATCAACTCTGCAGATATCTCCATCAGGTCACTGCCAGCCTCTCGATGCAGGACCACATGGCACAAGGATTACCTCCGTGCAAGCTCTAATTCAGCTGAACTCTGGGTTCTTATCAGTATTCACAACATGACTCTGGAGAGAACTATCAGCATGTTGATTTTCTTTTTTTTTTTTATTTAAGGAGAAAAGAAAAAAAGTGAAAGGGTACAAGTTATACAGATTTACAGAAGAAAAAAATGAACAGTAGGAAATCACTAGTTAATGGATTACATATTGCCATCTTAAAAATAATTGTTCAAGTCACAAAATTAAAGCTTGTAGAGTGGACATTCCAACAATGATACTGCAAACAGTTCTGTTCAATGATCCAATAAAACTCTGTGATATCATTTTCTATCTTATACACTTAAATATACATGCAGTTATATAGTTTAGAGCACTTTCTTTTCCTCTCTTTTGTACAATGACTATTACACATTTTGGGTTTCATTGCTCCCACAGTTCTTATTGCTTTTTTGGAAGAGAGTAAAACCAAATGAGACATAACAGGACAGAATCGGTCAAGTCAAAAGGGTGGACATAATAGATAATATAAAAACATAATACAAGGTGATTATCAATGGTTACCATAATGCCTCCCGCTATCTCTAATAGAATTGCCTATATCATTAGTTATAATACAATTGAACAAAATAGTAAAGAACAAAATCGACAAAACCAAAACATTGGAGACATTGTACGTCTTCAAAAGTAGATAAAAGTCAACGAGAATGGGCGTTATAATGAATCTCATTATCTTCTCAGCTGATGCCTAAACTTTCGAACCTGATACTATCCATCAAAACAGAATAGGGGAACATCAGTCAAAAACAAGATGGTGAGAGCAATACAGGGCTTCAAATCGAGATAATAGAAAGTCAAAGTGGGTTACTATATTATATCCCGCTATTTTTTCCCCTTTAATTAAACGGATAAAAATAAAAAAGTAAATAATGGAGTGGAGACTGAGAAAAAAGAGGGCATAACAGCAAAACAGCGCAGATCAATACATAACCATTTAAGCAGAATAGTGTTTCACCACCAGATAGCATGTTGATTTTCTTTACTGGTTGGTTAACACAAAAATCTTATTTTCCAAATTACATCAATAAAAGAATTACGAGACAATGCTCCCTCCTGGATGAGTTTTCGTCTTCAGCACCTCTAATAAGCAGCTTTCCTGGGGTATCATACCAGGCCTAGATATCAGCGGCTTGGGACAGCAAACATTTATTTCTCACACGGGTACCTGTTAGCTGATAGCCTGTTTCTGTGGTTTGCCCCATGTACCTCTCACTCCAGGATCCAGGCTGCAAGAGCTGCACATATTTGGGCCTCAGTGACCTTCCTGAGTGAATGGGGGAAAAAATGAAGAAGAGGTGGAGTCAAATCCTACAATTGCCCTTCAGGTAGCTGCAGGAATGTGGCATCCTTGCACTCTCATTGGCTGAAGCAAATCACATGACCAAGCAGGAAGTGGGCCTCTGGGAATTGCACTGGTTAGTGGAGAATGTCTGATTGGTTATACCTCGGGAAGGCAACCAGTCATTAGGAGAAGTAAGGCCGGCTACCGCACGCCCCAGTTAGTACCATCATGTCAAGGGTACCCTTTCTCCAAGGGACCAGATTGAAAGTTATAAAGTGTGAAATTCTAAAGCCTCTCACAGTTGTTAACTTTTGAATTAAGTCCTTGAGGCCAAGTTCAGTTCTATTGATCAGTTCATTTCTAATCTCCCACAAGGAAAAGCACTGAACACATTGTCTCCCTTTTTTAGAGATTACCAGTCTGTTAGGCACCAACTCATCTGTCATGTATAATCTTCTCAGGGCTGCATATGCAAAGACAAACCCAAAGAAGTGAAGAGGCTGACAGGCCTAAATCCTCACTGCTAGCTAGAAATGATGTACACTCAGCGGTCACCCACTCAGCCAACACACTGCACTGCCTACTAGAGAAAAGCCACAGGGAGGGGAGAGATGGATTTTCAGGGTTATTTTAAGGACTTGTGGGCCTTTCAGATGGAAGTACATCTCTACATCTTATAAAACATATCAAAATAAGCCCTCAGCCCACATTAAATGAAATTCTTGGCTGTAAATTTACTGAAAGGATGTTTATAATTTTGCTTTTAAAATTGTTTGGCAACAAGCACCATTTGATTTATGGTTGGCTGTGATCTGTTAGCTATCACCATGTGTTCTTAGGAATTCTTTCAAACTAAGAAATTCCAGCTTGCAAAATTATTCTTGAATGCAAAAAATACAAAAATGTATGAACACTAAATTTGAATGCAGTTCACACATTGAATGCAGTGCTATATTTGTAGATTTTGATTGAATTTTTATTACTTTCCTTGTACACCTTTTATATTACTGTAAGACTAGACACATTTTCAGGAGTCAGACACTTCCATAGGCCTCTGAAAAGCTCATAGACTCCAGACCTGCTCATGTCCTGCCAAATGGATAAAATTGTCCTGAAGATGCTTTTCCCTACTCCATTTTGGGGGAGGAAAAATATGTCCTAAGACATGAAGCCCAGCAGCAAAGCCTTAGAAAGAAACTGAAATTTTAAAATCTGTCATTATGGATTATATATAGATATCCTTCTAAAGTCTCTGTGCACCACTAGGTGGGGCTCTGGGTAAAGTGACTAGATCATGAGGGTGTGATATTCATCAGCAAATAAGTCCACTGATGAGTTTGTAGCTAACTGTGATACTGGGTGGAGAAAGTGGGTCACTGAGGGCGTGGCCTGGAAGAGTCTGCCTCCCTCTTCCTCCCTTGATCCCTCTGGGCTTCCTGTCTGCCTGCCATAAACTGTCTCTGCTCTGCCATGCCACCCTGCCATGCCACCCTGCCTCTGAGTCAGACAACTATGGGCTGAAAGCTCTACAAACTGTGAGCCAAAATAAACCTCTCCTCCCTTAAGCTGCTGAGCATTGAGTCATGTGTCTCAGTCACAAGAAAGTAACTGAGACATCTGGTATTGTCCAAATTTCAAACAATGTGTGCAAACAGCCAGACCAAAGCTGGCAACTCGAGTTTAAATTCAGGAACAGAAGGGAAAGGGGAAGTGTGGAAAGGGGTGTCTAAGAAATTAGATGTGGCATTGGTGCCCTTCACAAGGCCTCCTAGAAGCCAGGCCCATTGAAGAGCTGGCTCTAAGAACATCTGAGGGCAGAAATTTGTCTTTCATTCTGTGGTTCCAGAGGACCACAGGATTCCCAAAGCAGAACTCCTACCCTAGCAGCTTTGACCTTGCTCCCATGTCCTGAGAGTAGCTCTCATTCCAGCTCCTTGCAGGAAACTCGTCCTCCCCTGGGGCCTGAGAGGCCCAGAGGGCTTCTCCCCAGACTCACAGCTCTCCTGAACTGACCTCCCCGCTCAGGCTCTCTGACCCATGGCCACGTCCATTCTGATGTGTTTCTGTTCCCTCAATCTGATTAATCTGAAGCAAGTTATCTACTTCTTGTGGCAAATTCCTTAAGTCAAGCTGCACTGTTTTTTACCAAGATCCAAAAGGATTTCCAGATCCCACTCCAATTCCTTACTGTTGCACTTGGGACCCTGCTCTCCTGAGTCCCTGCCCGCGGGACTACAGGATTTCCCTGACCAGGCCCGAGCATCCGGGTCCTCTCGCTCTTCTTGCTTCCACTGGAATTCATGGTTCAGTCTGCAGAAGACCATTGGGCTTCCACTGGACTCTACAGAGCACATCCCAGGGGCACCACCCACGAAGTGGTTCCAGAAGGATCTCTCTAAGGACACATTCAGGTGACTCCTCACCTACGCCTGGATAAAGAAATTCCAGAATATAACTGCTGTTCTTTTTTTTAAAATAAGAATAGTGACTTCATTTTTAGTGATGATGCCCTGATGGATGAGGACTGAGGTGGTGACTGATTTGCAGACCTGATCTCACCCACTCTTCCTTGGGGAGCATGAGGGCAGGACAGCTGCTTGGTGGCCTCTGATGAGGTCTGTTTGTTTGTGGTGATGTCTCACTGTCTCCACCCGCGACTCCCCATCAGCAGAGACATGTCACCGGGGAGCTCACAGCCATCTGCCTGCAGCTGGCAGGTCTGGAGGGGGAACTGAGTCCATCGCAGCATGGAGGGCAGGCCTGCTTTCGAGGGTAAGGAGCCCACAACCACACCAGAGACCAGCCCTGCACTGACCGCCACCCTGAGGTCACAGCAGTGAGAGACAGGACAGACTGGGTCCCCTGGAATGACACCATCATGGAGCCTGATGCGGAGACACCTTGTGATGCCACCACCCGGCCCCTGAGCCTGTGCTGCACCGGAGGAAGTGGGTTCCCAACTGTACCCCGCTGAGATTCATTGGACTTCACACAGCAATGATTCAGCTGCTGAAAAGGCTTTGCACAGGACCAGAACAACTCAGGCTTTGGGGCTCATGTTCTCAGCCACGGGCTTTATGGAATATAAACATCAAATACTTTCCATGAAAACTGAGGGTCCAAACGGAGATGGGCTTAAGTGAGAAATACATGCCAGATTCCAAAGACCAAGTAATAAAAAACATATATTAATCATTTTATGTCAATCCAGTGTATATCAAGATAATAATACTAGAGTGTATTAAATCAAATATATCATTCATATGTTTCATATAACATTTGCATATTTTAATATATTGTTAAAATGCATTAAAGACTATATTTAAATATTAACAGAGTACCTATGAATCACATAATTGTGAATCTACATAACTATATCCAGTACTATAATTAAGACTATCTTAATGTCATCAAAGTTAATTTTGCCCATTTCTCTTGTTTTGATAAGACTCACAGAAAAATTTAAATTCCATACATGGCTCGTGTATTTCTCTGGGACAGCACAACTCTGTAGCATGTTGGTGAGTACATCCCTCTTGGTGGTTTAATAAATATGACTTTAATAGTTAAATACCATGCAAACTGTCTGTTGGCCATTTTTTAACATCTCAGTCCCTTTGGGACCAGGAGTGTTGGGACAATGTCTGACTATGGAGTTCAACCTGCGTGTTGAACTCCCTATGTACCTGAGGTTGACCTTAGACTCACAGTGATCCTCCTGCCTCAGCCTCCCAAATGTTGAGATTCCAGAGATGCACCACCACACCCAACTTTTCACATCTTGGTATCTCAAGAGCATCTTGCCAAATCTGTAGATATGACTAGAGCTTCATGAACAAGAGAGAGAGAGAGAGAGAGATCTTGGTTTGCTGAGTCAATTATATGGGTTGGATGTCAATTTGTAGAGAGGGGAGCCCCGGACTACTTAATAAGAAGTATTTCCAAGAATCCAAGTCAGGACTTAGATGAAAGCAGTGTTTACAAGCAAACCCTTCCATGCAGCGTTCACCCCCATTGCAGTACCAGTAATGGACATCTTGGGGCAGCAGCACCTGGGGCCAGCCGGGTACCCAGCTGACCATCCAGAAATGACCACAGACAGGCTTAAGCAATCCATGCTAAACAGACGAGGGATTTGCTGCATTTTAATCTTGTGAGAGAGCAGGGAGCAGTAAAGTCTCAGCACAGGCTTTCTTACATGAAACTTCCCCTTTCGGCCAACTGCTGAAGCTCATTCAAATGCAGCAAACCTGGACTTTTCATACTTCATACGTCTATGTAACCCGGCAGAAAAGCTAAGTTATTTCACCAGCATCCAGAGCCCATAAGAACAGTTAATGGGGGCTGGGGATTTAGCTCAGCGGCATAAGCACCTGCCTTGCAAGCAGGCGGTCGTGAGTTCGATCCCTGGTACCGATAAAAATGAAAAAGACAAAAAAAAAAAAAAAAAAAAAAAAAAGAACAGTTAATGATACCAATATTCCTAGCACAGTAAAAACTGCGCTGTCACTAACACTACTTGTCAGAAAGGCAGCATAAGATCCAGAGCATCACATCCATCCCCAGAGCCACATCTGATTATGTGACTTTCACATGTAATCCAGCTCTGGAAACCTTAGTTCACCGCCTGTACAAGAAAGCAATAAATGTCCTGTATGTTGATGAGAACATCAACCTAGTTCTATAGTCACTGGAGTACTCTAAGTATTACCTGCAGGACACCCAACAACTGACACCTAAGCACTCGGTCGACATTCTTTTGTTGTTTTGTGCGTGTGGGGGGAGGGTTGTTGTTTTGTTTTTGTTTTTTGGGGGGTGGAGTAGGGGTTGGTACTGGGAATTGAACTCAGGACCTCATGCTTGCCGGGGAGGTGTTGAGTCACTGAGCTAAATCCCCAGCCCCAGTCAATATTCTTTCATTGCTGTTCCTTCCCACTTTGCCTCAGAGAATACCCAGGTAAAGGAACAGAGATGGGAAGCAAACAGAAATAAAACAGAACACCTTCCCCAGCAGCCTAGTCGGGTTACCCATACAGTGGAGGTGTTTTTCTCCCCTCACTTGCCTATAGTGATTTAGTTTTAAAGGTGTCCCAGTGGAAATCCTCTACAGAATAATCATTTACACTTTCTTGTAGGCCACGCCAACGCCTTTCACCTGAAGACATCTCTGGAAATCAGTAACTGTCATTCCACTCTTTTAACCTTCCTCTGCAGAGACCCTTTATGAGAAGCTGAGACTCTCCATTCAAGAATCAAGTAACAAAACAAAACACAAGTACACAAAGCTTCCTGTAAAGAAGCTTTAGAGGTAGGAAAGGGCTAATTATCAGAATCCGAGCTGGGCGTGCTGGCGTATGTCTGCAATCCCAGCACTAGGGAGGCTGAGGCAGGAGGATTGTTGTGAGTTTGAGAGGACCCTGGGCTACAAAGTGGGCTCAAGGCCAGCCTGAACTGTATAATGAGACCCTGTCTCACAAAGACATAAACAAAAGAGAATCTGTGTTGAGTCAATCGTGTGCCGTGGTGTAGATTACAGGATACTTACTAATTCTGAGTCACCCCTTGGAATTTTCTTAATTTGAAGACCAAACTTTTTTCACATTGCCAATCTCACATCTTACATCACCCCTGGACACTGCATCCAGAGAACCCAGCAGACCAAATGGTGTATGCATTGGATGAAAGGCTGTCTTGACCTTTTATGATCCTGCGAGAACTGCTGGCCGCCACCCTCAGAGTTTTTGACCCCATGGATCTGGGGAGGGATCTGAGATTCTGTGTTTCTTACAAGTTCCCTGGTGTCCCAGCTCTCCCGATCCAGGGACCACAGCTGAGGGTCACTGGTGCGTTTGCAACTGCAGGAATCCGGAGGCTGAGGCTCGGCTAGCTCTGAAGAGCAGACTGTGCAGGGCTGCGTGCAGATTTAGAACAGATGCTTGGGGTGGCCACGGGTGAGATCCAATCGCTGTGGTGACCCTGGGAGCGCAGAGCAACTCGCTTTTGCACCCATTTGTAGAACTCCCCTGGGAAAGCCAGGGCTCCGCCTAGACAGGGTTTGGGGATGGATTCATTATGAAATGGCAAGCGCTGCATCCATAAAAGCCTTTATTTTTATTGCCCTTAGGTGAGAACAAAAGTGACGCGGGACGCTTAGCATTCTTGGACACAGGCTCAGCACTGTGGCACGCAAAGCAGGCAGGAGACTGGAGTGAGAAACACCCACTTTCTCGCCCTGGGGACTAAAAGGCCCTCGGAATCCGCTGCTCTGCCGCAGCTTTGGGGTCCACTTGCTAAAGACCTGGAGCGCCCTTGTGAGGCGTGACCTCGCTGTGCAAAGCAGGATAACACTGGAGGAGCCCCCGGCCTCAGCAAGACCTGAGCTCATCAGTGCCACCATGTGGCAGTGACTGGCATAGCTACACGGAGGGACAACGGCTGCTAGCCTTGCTCTGTGCGGGAATTGATTGACTCTCATCACGATGAACAATCGGGAGAGACCCTAAGTAATTCCAGGGAGAACAGGCACGTCAAAAGAAAGACCTGGGCTCCTTTCGGGTTTTTTTTTTTTTGAGACGGGGTCTTCTTATGTAGCTCAGGCTGGCCTTGAACTCACTCGTGTACCTCAGGCTGGTCTCAAATTCAGGGTGATCCTCCTGCCTCTGCCTCCCAACGGCTGGGATTACAAGCATGTGCCACCACGCCTGGCTGAGATCCTTGATAAAGGCAGATGGATTTAAGGTGATTACACAGAAAAATTAAGTGACCACACTGTTTTGGCAGAGAATAGGACTCGGTCTTCCCTTCTAGATGTGTAAAGACTCCAGACAACTGGGGTAAGGGCTGCTGTCCTGGGCCTGCTGTGCCACTGTATCTGTGTAAGGACGGTGTGCACAGCTTGAGAGGAGTCTGGCAACCTCCGGGTCGTTCACAAACTAACAGTTTGTTTCTGGGCTGTAATTAAAACCGAAGATTCGCCTACATCGGACTTAGAAATGCAGGGTAAAATATAGTCAGTGTTCTTTAAAATGCTTTGTTGAGTTCTCAAGAGAAACAGGGGAACCTGTAGGGCCTTCAGGCAAAAAGGAATTTAAAAACTGAAGCTAGGAGGGCCAAGTAACACTGGGATGCCCTGGGAGGAAAGGGAACCTCCAGACCCAACTCAAGGGGTCCGAGGTCCCGGCACAGAATGAGACCTCCGATCTCATGGAGAGAAGAAAGGACCACCAGCCCACCAGCATTCTACAGCTCATCAAGAAGAGGATGAGGAAGAGAAGGAGGATGAAGAGGAGGGTTAAAGGAAGAGGAGGAGGAAGAAGAAATAACCCTTCGCTGGTCTTGCGGCTCCCCCACCCCTGCCCCTGGTGTGAAAGGTGCCCGTGGACTCCTGGCGCGTGATCAGTGGCTCAGCCATCCCTAAAGACACCGCTCTTGCTGTTTGCCAGGCCGCCTGTCTGCCTGGGCTCATGGCTGAGCCATCAGAGGCAGCGACCAGCAGCCAGGACGTCCCAGGGCCCAGGAGAGAGCTAATGAAGGTCAGTGGCCACGCCGTCCCAGGTGCCACTGAAAAGCTGCTGTTTTCACTCCTCCCAGGCAAGCTTCCCCCAGCGCTGTCAGGGCCTCGCCTTGATGCGTCTGTGCCGTTCTCAAGCTTGCTTTCTCCCCATTGCAAATTGAAACTCCTGCCCAGGTGCTCCCTCTCCAGACAGGGTTTCTGGAGGGCGTTGACAGAGGATGGATGGCTGGGTACCCACACCCCGTACGGAGCCTGCCCGCACCCACACCGGATCCCCCTGACTCCACTGACTCCACCAGGCCTCTCCGGGCTCTGAACCCCCAGCCAGAGTTCGGTTTCCCCTTCTCACGGTAGTGAGAAGGTGATGGCAGATGTGACGGGGTTAGGGGGAGATGGCATTGGAGGAGGGAGGGCCCAGGGGAGCAGGCGGGCATACCAGGCCCAAGGTCGAGTCAAACACAACAAAAGTAACAGAATGAGAGTGGGGAGGACCGGAAAAGAACATTAACCAGTTGGCTGGGGCCAGATGGTGGAGCGGAAAAGAGCCAGGAAGCTGCTCTGTGGCAATACAAAAATCACAGTCACTCAGGGAGCATCTACTAAGTGCCAGCATCTACCGGAGCTGCTAGGTCATTGCTGGGTCTCAGACATGAGCACCCAACCTGCTGGGAATTCAGCACAAAGACTCCTGGGAATTCAGTGCAAAGATCCCTGGGAATTCAGCGCAAAGATTCCTGGGAATGCATCCCTAGACTGTGGGAATTCAGTGCAAAGACTCCTGGCAATTCAGCACTAAGACTCCTGGAAATGCATCTGTAGACTCCTGAGGAACAGCAATATGATACAAAAGGATCCACCTTGCTGCTCAGAGGCCAGGGAGAAAGAAAAAACAGCAAGAGGCCGGCCACACTCAGGGTCACCACAGGCAGAGGCAAGGTAGATCGGGCTTTGGGGAGCGGGACAGTGACAGGTCTGGGACAGAAGGCACGATGTTAAAGCAGGAAGCCCCTCATATCTCATCCAGACTACCAGGATTAGGGCGATGGGCTGATCCATAACCACCTACCCTTAACCCAGCACTGCACACTCTGTATCAGTCATGTCTGAAAAGCCTGCCCCGCCCCTGACTGCATAAAACTTTGGGTGGACATCTAGACACAAACCCTAACAGTAAGTGTTTTCACAACCAGCAGGAAGGGGCAAAGCTCCTAGTTTGCAACAGTGGAAGGTTTTTTATTATAAATGCTTCCACCAGGGCCAGTTTCGAAGGACTGAGCTGCAGAGATGCCTGCGGCATCTCTGACTATTTGGCTCCTGGAGCAGCTGGAGGCCGGTGCCCGGCACTGCTGCTGAGCCTGACTGTGGGGGTGCGGAGGACAGCATCGGGCACCCAAGTGGAGATACCTGGTCCTGCAGGGGCTGCCTTCAAAGGCCCAGAAAGACATTCTTTTAGAAGAACTCAGGCTCTAGGCCCCACGTCCCCGCTCGGTGACAGCAGCTGTACTATGAATCTGTGGATATTCAAGCACTGTGTTCCACTTCAGCAGTGCAGAGGCCCCAAACAAAACAGCAGTTCATTTGCTGTCCAAGTGAAAAGCAAACTTCTGCTCCGCAGTCCTCGCAGGCTTTCTCATAGCCTCTTACTGCCCCCTGCTGGTCAGAGGGATGTAGCACTCAACCGCGCGTTGTACCTTAACCACAGAACCCTGCCGAGCACTAGAACTCTCCCTTCTTTGGTCTCTGGTGTTGCTGTAGCTGCCCAAACTGAGGCCAGAAGAATTGGACGGAGGGCTCTCAAAAGAAGTACGAATTGTCGATAAGCATATGGAAAAATGTCTGATGTCTTTAGTCATTAGGGAAATGCAAATTGCAAGGACACTGAGATTCTGTCTCCCCCTAGACACAAGGGCTGTCACCAAGAGTACAGGGAGCAGTGCATTCGGGGAGGTCGCCGGATGAGGAGCAAGGAGAAAGCCTTCCATGCTGCAGGTGGGAATGTAAATTAGAGCAGCCGCTGCGATTCAGTTCAGAGGTTCTCAAAAAACTAAAAAAGGATGACCGCATGACCCAGCTAGGACAAGCGAACAGCAGACTGTAAGAACAGCACACTGGACTTCCGGGAGAACATGGCGGACAGGTAACAGCAACTACCGGAGGCTCTCTGAAAGACTCCGCTCAGAAGCCAGGAATGGTGCGGACTAAGGAGACATAAGCAGGTGGAGATATGCTCTGCTGACTCAGGAACGAACTGGGCTGAGAAAAACCAACTTGGAATGCAGTCCTGGTGCTAAAACAGGAACAGAAAAGCCTCGCTGTGGAGGCTGGACCCCGCGCCATTGAAAGCTGCGATTTGGGTTTCCCGCCACGCGGTGGCTGGCTGCCTCTACAGCGGCTTGGCAAGGAGTGAGACGCGCGGAAGCTCTGAGAACGGCAATCTGCGAACGGAGTCGAAAACAGGACGGGCAGGGAGGCGTGCACTGACTTGAGGTGAGTGAGAGAAACTGACACTCTACCACAGTTTGACTCCAGCGGAGGACTTTCTGGGCCCGAGCAGTCCTGCGGGAGCAGGGCGCGGTGGCGACTCCAGCCACACATCCCCTTCTCGGGCGGGATTGGTGAAAAGTGCCTGGCCTGCGTGAAGCTGCTGGCGGACCCGGTAGGCTGTCCCAACCCAGATCCCAGAGCCTGACAGTGGCAGGGAGGGGAGACGCGTAGGCTGCCTGGTCTGTAACTCCCTGGTGCGCAGCGGTGAGCGGGAACACCTAACTGGCGCAATTCGATCAGGCTGTGGCTGACTGGGAGAGAAGCTGGGCATCTTATATAAGCTTGCATATATAAGGAACAGAGAATATGAGAAGAGGCAGCAACAAGAAAGGCTCCTCGGCCCCCAATTCTGAGAAACAGGCAATAGCAGACACCGCACCAATAGACATAAAGCGCCATATAGAGAGCCTCATAGACCAATTCAGGAATGAAGTTATCAACAACCTGAAGCTAGAAGTATGCAGAATAGTTAGAGAAATGCTAAGCACCACCCAAGAAAAAACAGATGGTGGAATGGAAGAACAGAAAAAGAGGGGAGAATTGTTTAATGGAGAAAACAGAGAAAGCATAGAATACGTGAAGCAGGTTCAAAGGGACTACCAAGATACTAAGAAGTCTATCGAAGACTGGCATAACAGCTTGAAAGAAACTAAGGACAGACTATCTGAACTGGAGGGTAGACTTGTAATATGGGAGAATGAAATTAAAAACTTCTTGAAAATAATAAAGAAACAAATAGCAATAATACAAAGACAAGAAGATGATAAGAGGATCCATAATTTAAGGATTAAGAAAATAAAAGAAGAAGTAGGGACACAAACAAGTGAACTACAAAAGCTACTCACAGAAATAATCCAGGAGAATTTTCCTAATTTAGCAAAAGGTAAAGATACTCAGATGTATGAGGCATACAGGACCCCAGCTACCTACAACCCAAACAGAGCAACACCCAGGCATATAATAATAAAAATTCCAGAAATTCAATACAAGAACAGAATATTAAAAGCTGTCAGAGACAAGAAACAGACCACTTACAAGGGAACACCCATCAGAATTACAGCAGATTTCTCTGCACAAACCATCAAATCACGAAGAGCGTGGGGGGAAATAATTCAAGCTTTGGAAGATAATAATCTCCAGCCAAGATTGAGATATCCTGCACAACTGTCCCTGGAAATTGATGGAAAAACAAGGTGCTTCCAGGATAAAGAGGAACTGGGGGGATTTGCAACCACCAATTCAACTCTACAGAGAGTATTGCAAGATATTCTAAAAAAGAAAAATACAAAGAACCCAGAAATAGTGGCGGGGAGGCCACAACGAATGGAGCAGAGAACAAAATGAAGAAGACAAACTGACAGCTACTGACAGAATAAGAGCTCAACAGAAATGAGGCAGAAAAGATTGGATGATAGGAACAGCTATTTTGGAGAAAATGACATCTTAATAGGTAATACTGATTTAGTATCATCTTGTTTTGAAGTCTCATCTAGCTTTTGTCCTTCTGTCTCCAATGGTCTAAATAGGTTGTATCTTACTGGATCTTATTATGTACGATAGTATAAGCAAAAACCTTTTAAAGACAAGGAGATTATACAGAAACCATTATTCATTTTCTGTTAGTCGATTCTAAATACTCTGTAATGCTGTCATTCTCTTAAATGGTTTTACATTGTCTTGATATACTTAATGCTACAGTATACGAAGTTGTACTCAAGGATTTCAAGGAAAGAGACAATATGGTAACTACTTTTAGGTCAGGATTATCTGGTGGTGAAACACTATTCTGCTTAAATGGTTATGTTTTGATCTGTGCTGTTTCGTTGTTATGCCCTCTTTTATCTCAATCTCCACTCCATTATTTACTTTTTTAATACTTTTTTAAAAATTTTTATCCTTTTAATTAAAGGAAAAAAAATAACAGGATATATTATAGTAACCCACTTTGACTTTCCATTACCTCGATTTAAAGCCCTGTATTACTCTCATCATCTGGTTTTTAACTGATGTTCCCCTATTTTGTTTTGCTGGATAGTATCAGGTTCGAAAATTTAGGCATCAGCTGTGAAGATAATGAGATTCATTATAACGCCCATTCTCGTTGACTTTTATCTACTTTTGAAGACCTACAATGTCTCCAATGGTTTGGTTTTGTCGGATTTGTTCTTTACTGTTTTGTTCAATTGTATTATAACTAATGGTATAGGCAATTCTATTAGAGATAGCGGGAGGCATTATGGTAACCATTGTTGATCACCTTGTATTATGTTTTCACATTATCTATTATGTCCACCCTTTTGACTTGACCGATTCTGTTCTGTTATGTCACATTTGGTTTTACTCTCTTCCAAAAAAGTAATAAGAACCGTGAGAGCAATGAAACCCAAAATGTGTAATAGTCATTGTACAAAAGAGAGGAAAAGAAAGTGCTCTAAACTATATAACTGCATGTATATTTAAGTGTATAAGATAGAAAATGATATCACAGAGTTTTATTGGATCATTGTACAGAACTGTTTGCAGTATCATTGATGGAATGTCCACTTTACAAGCTTTAATTTTGTGACTTGAACAATTATTTCTAAGATGGCAATATGTAATCCATTAACTAGTAATTTCCTACTGTTCATTTTTTTCTGCAAATCTGTATAACTTGTACCCTTTCTCTGCTTTTTTTTTCCTTTTCTCCTTAAATAAAATTAAAAAATAAAAAATAAAAAAAAAAGAAAACTGCATGACTACAGAAAAAAGGTCTATTACCAAGTGAAAACAAACCAATATGACAAGGCTGGGAGCTTATGATCCAACCATACTATTTCTGGAGTAGGGAACATAGTATCTAGGGAGGGAGAAAATGCCAGCTGTTTCCATGAGTGGTCAAGGATGAGCAGATTGATCACATGGGAAGGAAAGGCTGCATTTCCTTCAGTCTGCACTAGGGAGGATGCACTCAGGGAGCCCAACCATTTTTGCCAGTGGACGGAGCACCTCCCTTCCACTGACTCCAAGTGCTCTACCACTGCCCCAGGAAGCATCCAAGGGTACACTAAGACAGCATCTGGCTCTTACTGTCCCGTGTATGTGCTCTGGAGATGAGAATGCCAGGGGACCCTACCTCCCAAGGGAGCAGTCCACTGGCCCTCACCCAGGGCTCTCGGGAAGTTCCCCTGGCTTCTGGAGGTGACTTTAGAGGCTGAGCATGTAGCCTTAGAAGGAGACCTGTGACCAGTATAAAGCTGGACCCTTTCCTGAAGCCCGATTCCCTTGGCACAGTCCCATTCCGCACTCTGTCATAACAAGCCCTGCAGGCCCTGCCAAGAATGCGTCTCTCCATTAAGACCTGCCCTGAGAACTATCCACAAGCTGCCCGCTACACCCACACCTGGGGTGAGGGGTGGGAGCCTTGTGCTACCCTCCCTCCGCATACATCTTACTTAACAGAATACGAAATGCATACAAGAAAGAACATATGACATCAGAGATTGTTTGGAGAAATGTTGGTAAGTGAGGAAGGACACCAAGATACACGTTCACTGAATTTCTATTTCTTTTCTTTCTTGCTTTTTATTGTATTTATTTTTGGTACTGGAGATGTAACTCACAGCCTCATGCTTGCCAGGCAGGCATTCATGCCACTGAGCTGAATCCCTGGCCCTTTTGTTTCTATTTCTATATCAAGAGGAGGGAGAGATACGATATAATGCACCATATTCTTCTGCCTTGCTCACACTCCTTAAGCACGAATGCTGTGCGATGAAAACAATGTTCTTGACTGCATTCACCTGCACTGGATGAGACTTGTTATTTTTCCAGAACTGAGCATGTTAATTGTTGGGGCTTTTTTGGTTCAGTAGAGAAACAAAGGCAGAAAAGAAAAAAGGCCTTATCAGTGGGCATGGGAGAGCTGCCAAAGAGTGCAAGATCCCTCTGAGGCAGACAAAGAAGCCATGGGGCTTTCATTAGGTTTGACAGGGGATGGTGTGTGAAGAGGCGGACAGAAAGACCTACTGACAGCTGATGGTGGAGATGCTGGCACATGCACGAAAAGCAAAAAGGTCAACTGGAGCTCGGAGAAAGAACACAGAAATCAATATTAGAGGGACACGCTGTCATGTTAGGGTCCAGCACCATGTTGTCTGGCAGGCTCCCACATGAGTGAAACCTATCACTGGTTCAAGCGGATTTCATACCAAGAGTGGCCCGTAGGGTGATCTGGGGCTGATGCTGACCTCGCAGGGACACCTCCTCCTGTACTTCCAGTGTTCTTTCTTCTACTGTTCAGTTTCTTTAAGTCAAGGAATGAAACACCTAAAGGAAATAGCAAGGAAGGCTGCATCAAAAACCACGACTGTTTCCTGGTTTATTACCAATAATACCTCCACTCACAAAATTATAGAACAATAAAGAAAATTACAAACCAGGCGACTTTAGTTTTATAGGAAAGTTAGAACATCTAAATATACTAGGATTATAGTAAAATAGATATACACATCTCTCATGCGCACTTACATGCACACATTTTGTGCGATACTCATTAAATTCCTTTGTTGTGAAATAATTCTAGCTTTCATTTCTTGGAAATTGCCTAATTATAGACTTTGATATTTATTCAGGGAATCAATCCTTTAGTTTTATAGCCTTAAATCTTTTGTTGTCAGTCAAAACTGCCTAAGGCTGCTTTTCATTATGATAGACAATGTTAGGGTCCAGCACTAGAAATTTCTATCTTCCAGATAGAAATCTGCACTTCTACAAAATTTCTAAGCACATTTGTTACAGTTTTATTGCCTATAGGCACACTGTTGTAAACAGAAGTACAGAATTCCCACATCTTTGATACCAAATGCCCAGCAACTCACATGCCCCTCATCCTCAGACCCTGGAAATCACCATTCTACTGCCTCCTTGAAAGGTTGCTGTATTTTAAGCATCTCATATAAAGAAAATTGTGTAGTATTTGTCCTTCTGTGATTGGTCTACTTCACTAAACTTTCTGGGCTCTTCTCCAAAAACAACAGAAACCAGGAGTGAAACGATCTGCGCTCCCATGTTCACAGCAACACTTTCCGTAACAATCAAGATGTAGAAGCAATATAAACGTTACTGTTGCAATGGATAAAAACCAGGCCATACGATTCCTACAATTCAAAAGTATTCTGTCACTAAGAAGAAGGGGAACTCTGTCAGAGGTAACAATGCAAATACATTTCTTTTCAATTAATTTAGTAGCCATAGAACTTCGTTAGGGAAAGGTGGGAAGCCCCAGATAACTTCTCCCCACACAAAAAACAACTGCAACCAGACACAGACAGAAAGCACTGTGGTACTTCAAAATGCTGCAAGCATGCAGTACTAGGCAAATGGGGACTGGAATCCAAAGGAGAACAACAGCCCGTAACGTTGGATTTCTCCTACTGTGTCTTCTTGCTTTGTCTAGGGAAAATCAATTCCAGTAATCACTGAAAGAATAAATACTGGACCCCAATCCTTGTTTGTATCCAGAGAAATGTGGACTTCGGATCGGGGTGGGGATGAGGGGATGCATCTGAGGCTGCAAGGGTCATCCCCACCCCACTTTTGTGGTTTTTTTCCTCACCGGTTGCAAAGTTGTCCAGCAGCCTCAGGAGTGGCAGACTGACCTAAAACCCCAACTAATGACCTATGCCCACAAAGGAACAGGCAGTGACTTCTGCTGTATGAAGAAAATGAGGGAAATTGCCACTATGTTTGTACTCTTTTCCTGTTGTTGATGGCCTCAGGGTTGACCTGCCATGGGGAAGTTCTCCTCTTGTAGCAGGAAAATGTAAATGGCATTTTAAAGAGGAGAGAGCTACAGAAAGAAATCACTGAAGTCTGTGAGAGAGCCAGCACAAGGTCTAGACTCACAGTGAGCGGCTTGCACAGAATAGTTCCAAAGAAGCAAGGCAAAGGCTTTGGGAAGTGACTCAGCTATCAACCACCAGGCATCTAGTAGACCACCGGGGCTGGGGGTGGGGCACTGTGGCCTGAGCACAACCTGGACCCTGCAAAGCAAATGCAGCATGCAGTCTGACCCTGCTGCCTTGACAGCTTTGCAGAACAACAGAACAAGAGAAATCATTGTTTGCCTGAGGATTTTAATAGGAACCAGAGTCTCCTAAATCAACCAGCAAACTGTCCAGGGCACTATCCAAAACTAAGCAATAGTACATATAGAAAATTAAGACAATCGGTCAGAAGGGACCGATCCTCAAGGGAATCCTCAAGGGAAAGGGCAATATCCAGCCCTGAAACAACCCACATAAAGGAAGGATCGTGGAAAACACGTACCATGGAAGCAGAAAGCCTGATCAAACCATAGACACTTTGTAAAGCAAAGGTAAAGCCATTCTGTACTCAGCCACTGAACTCAGCTAAATCATATGATTTCATGCAACTGAAAGCCCTGGGAATGTGCTGACAACTTTGCCACACACAACTATGTTCACCACAAGATAGCCATTGTACCACAACCTTCAGCTAAAAGCTTGCAACTCTTCCCTGCAACCTCTGTTTGCCACTCTATAAAAAAGACAAGCTCTCTGCAATCACCACCTCAGACTTTGAGGATGACTCCCCTGGAGACCACTAAATTTCCTTTCTTCTCCTGAGCTCCTGGTTACTGTTGGCTCAGTTTCCCCTACAACACTAAAAACAACCATTCTCATAGACAGAGAGAGAGACAGACAGAGAGAGAGAGAGAGAGAGAGAGAGAGAGAGAGAGAAAGAGAGAGAGACAGAGTGAGAGAGAGAGAGAGAGAGAGAGAGAGAGAGAAAGAGAGAGAGAGAGAGAGAAAGAGAGAGAGAGGCCAATACCCTTGACATGAATGGAATATGACATCAATGGAATTCATTTAATGGAAATAAATAAGCTTCCATCAGAAAAAGAACAAGAGTCCAAGACTCTGTGGGGCATTAAAATGCCAATCTAAAAACAAAGAGAAAGAAAAAAGAACAAAACAATTAAGAGTCTAAGAGACATGCAAAGCAACATAAACGATTTTAACATCTTACCATCCTCATGGGTAAAGGAGGAGTTGAGGAACAAGAGAGATACAGGAAAAAGTGGGAGATAGGTCACAATTCATGGAAAACACATCTAAGATGCTGGGAAAAGTCTCACCCAAGACACGCTCAACTCAGTACACAAGCATAAAGACAACCTGGAAAATACTCAGAGAAAATAACAGGCCCAATACAAGGAAATGTCAATTTAAAACTTCCCATGGAAAACACACCAGCCACAAGAGACTGAGAGAACACCTTGCAGGGCCAGAAGAAAAGGTCCCCCCAGGCACTGTGTGTGTGTGTGTGATGTAAGTTCTGGGGCCCATAGGAAAATAAATAGGAAGGTTAAAGGAGGGGAGAAAAATGCAAGGGAATCTGTTACTAGAAAGCTTGCTACAGAAACACACGAAGGGATTTCCTTCAGGTTGAGGGTCAAAGGCAGGAACAGGCAGGGTGTAACTTCAGGAATCAAAGAGGAGGAAAGGAGTGCTACCTGTTTGGATACCAGAGGCTGGTTACTCTCCTCTTCAGTTCACACACAGGGCAAGAGCAGGAAGATGCAAAAGCCTGATGCCAAAGCTTTCAAGTGTCCCAGGCGGGGCTCAGGCAGGAACCCTGCTCCCCTAGTCCCTCCTCCTAGGATCAGGGCCCACAGGTGACAGCCCCAGGGCTCTGCATCAGGGCCCTCAAGGGACTGCAGCAGCTCATTTCCCCTTAGCTGTCCCCCTCAGCCCGGGTAGGAGGGCGGGAAACCTGCAGCCTGTTTGCAAGCAATGGCAATCCCTCAGGGTCGCGGGCTCCTGTCCCCATCTTGCTGCAGAGAGGCAGAGGGACCGCCCTCCCGGGAAAGTTACAAAATGTTGCAAACGCGCCGCGCGGCTTTTGACCGTTTGTGCACGCGGGCACGCGGGCCTGAGCACCCGCCTGCGGGGCGGTTTTTGGTCTCGAGCTGCGAAGCCGCGTCCCAGCAACAAAGCATTGCGGTTCAGGCGGCAGAGCAGTTGGCTGCTTCAAGCAGTGCGCTCTGCCAAGGTCTGGGATAGAAGTACCCCCGTTCCCCAATAGTTCCGGGGAGCAGTGCGGCGGGGCTAGCTTTGCCCCGCCGCCCTGCTCCCTGCCCGCGGGGGCAGGAACTTGCCCCAAGGGCCCACCTTTGGGGGCCCCTCTCGGCACCTGCCCAGAGCCCTGGGTGGGCGCATCCCGCTTAGCCAGTGTGCCCGCGGATCCGGTCCTGACGTCTGGCATCAGGCATCAGGCATCCCGGGCTTGACCTCAGTGCTCTGGGCAAGAGTGTCCGGAGCACTGTTCCCCTACCTGCAGGCCCTTTTGGCCCTTGAGGCCCTTGAGGCCCTAGAGGCCCTTGCGGCCCTTGGGGCCCATGGGCCAACAGGTAGGCTCTCTTCTGGGGAGGCCAGTGCTTCCCGCAGACGATTTTCAGACACGCCGCAGCAGCAGCCGTAGGTCCTCCCGCAGGGAGTGCTCGGGCATTTGGCTCTTGAGGCTGGAGGCTCAGCAGAGGAGGGCCGCCCAGGAGGCTGCGAGGCCCCCGTCCGCCTTCAGGCCCGTGGTAGGCCGGCGAGGCCAGGTGCCTTATGTCCCCAGGCCTGGGCCTCTGAGCACAGACCACCGCAGGCAGAGGGCCAGAGCTCCAGCTGCCCCCTCCCCCCAGCCCTCCTGTGTGAGCTCCTTGAAGCGAAATGCCATCAGCAGCTCCTACAGCTCCACAGGGGGGCTGCCAGGACAGCGCAGGAGGGCTGCAGCCCCCTCGCACCCCAGGCCGCCCCCGGGCTCCACCAAAGATCTGAAGGCAGCCAGGCAGGACAGCCTCCAGCAACCGTGTTCGGGCCCCCAAGTTCCCCGCAAGACCGGGAACGAGGTGGTGGCAGACACACCATCCAGACACGAAGAAACCAGAAAGGACCACGAGATGACACCAGAGGGTGCTGGCCTAGGAAGAAGAAAGATCCCTCTCCAGAGGCGTCGCCAAGGGCCACCCCTCAGGCTGCCACCACCTCCGGAACTAAGCTATAAGATCAGGGCGGAGCACATCGATCAGGAGAAGGAGGCAGCATTCCAGCTTGTGAATGCCTGGCTGATGGGTAAGTTGCAGGCCCTAGACATCAGCAGCACCACACAGCCTGTCTGCCCTCCTCCCCTGCCTGCCACAGGTACTGCTCCTGAACCCTTGATCTCTGCGGGGGAGAGTAACAACAGAAAGCAGCAGGACTCCACCCTCACCAGTAGCCCTCAGCCTTCCTGCTCTGCTTCCCAGCCTCTGCCAGGTATTGATCCACCCATGATCCCTGCAGGGAAAGGTAAGAACAGAAAGAGGGCCCTAAGAATAGAAAGGGCCCCTAAGATCTTTGATGCCACAGAGCCTTCCTGCTCTGCTCCCCTGGCTGTCCCAGGGACTGCTTCTCCACACACCATTCCAACATGGAAGGTTAAGAATAAAAGGGAGAAGGCCCCTGAGGTCTTGGACCCCACACAGCTTTTCTACTCTGCTCCCCTGGCTGCCCCAGGGACAGCTCCTCCAGACACCATTCCAACAGGGAAGGTTATGACAGGTAAGAAAAAAAGGGAGAAGGCCCCTGAGGTCTTGGACCCCACACAGCTTTTCTACTCTGCTCCCCTGGCTGCCCCAGGGACAGCTCCTCCAGACACCATTCCAACAGGGAAGGTTATGACAGGTAAGAAGAAAAGGGAGAAGGCCCCTGAGGTCTTGGACCCCACACAGCTTTTCTACTCTGCTCCCCTGGCTGCCCCAGGGACTGCTCCTCCAGACACTATTCCAACACGGAAGAGTAAGAAACAAAGGGAGAAGGCCCCTGAGGTCTTGGACCCCACACAGCTTTTCTACTCTGCTCCCCTGGCTGCCCCAGGGACAGCTCCTCCAGACACTATTCCAACACGGAAGAGTAAGAAACAAAGGGAGAAGGCCCCTGAGGTCTTGGACCCCACACAGCTTTTCTGCTCTGCTCCCCTGGCTGCCCCAGGGACAGCTCCTCCAGACACCATTCCAACAGGGAAGGGTAAGAACAAAAGGGAGAAGGCCCCTGAGGTCTTGGACCCCACACAGCTTTTCTGCTCTGCTCCCCTGGCTGCCCCAGGGACTGCTCCTCCCGACACTATTCCAACACGGAAGAGTAAGAAACAAAGGGAGAAGGCCCCTGAGGTCTTGGACCCCACACAGCTTTTCTGCTCTGCTCCCCTGGCTGCCCCAGGGACTGCTCCTCCCGACACTATTCCAACACGGAAGAGTAAGAAACAAAGGGAGAAGGCCCCTGAGGTCTTGGACCCCACACAGCTTTTCTGCTCTGGTTCCCTGGCTACTCCAGGGACTGCTCCTCCAGACACCATTCCAACAGGGAAGGGTAAGAACAAAAGGGAGAAGGCCCCTGAGGTCTTTGACCCCACATGGCTTTTCTGCTCTGCTCCCCTGGCTACTCCAGGGACTGCTCCTCCAGACACCATTCCAACAGGGAAGGGTAAGAAGAAAAGGGAGAAGGCCCCTGAGGTCTTGGACCCCACACAACTTTCCTGCTCTGCTCCCCTGGCTGCCCCAGGGACTGATCTTCCACACACCAATCCAGTGGAGAAGGTTAAGATCAAAAGGAACAAGTCCCCTGAGGTCTTTGACCTCTCAGGGCTTTTCTGCTGTGCTCCCCTGGCTTCCTCAGAGACTGATCTTCCAGACACCAATTCAGTTGGGAAGGTTAAGAACAAAAGGGACAAGTCCCCTGAGGTCTTTGACCTCTCAGGGCTTTTCTGTTCTGCTCCTCTGGCTTCCTCAGAGACTGACCTTCCAGACACCAATCCAGTGGGGAAGGTTAAGAACAAAAGGGACAAGTCCCCTGAGGTCTTTGACCTCTCAGGGCTTTTCTCTCCTGCTCCCCTGGCTGCCCCAGGGACTGCTCCTCCAGACACCATTCCAGCAGGGAAACCTAAGAACAGAAAGAAGGCCCCCAAAGATAAGAAAAGCAGGGAGCCTTTAGGCTCTGCTCCCATGGCTGCCCCAGGGACTGCTCCTCCAGACACCATTCCAGCAGGGAAAGGTAAGAACAGAAAGAAGGCCCCCAAAGGTAACAAATGCATGGAGCCTTTGGGCTCTGTTCCCATGGCTGCCCCAGGGACTGGACCTCCATCCACTGTGCCTGCAGGGAAGAGTAAGAACAGAAAGGAGAAGCCCTTCCTGGGCTCTGGGAAGACACTGACATCTCCAGCCACAGCTACAGCCTCTGCTGTACACACAGACACTAAAAGAATAGAGCTTCCAATGGACATCACACCTCCACCTGATCCTTTCCTTTCTGGGCCTCTAGCCCCTGACACCAGGGGCAGCTCCCTCCTCTCTGCACAGCCAACTGTGACACTGCCCCTTGGCAGCACAGCCATAGCCATGGGCTCCGGTCCCCAGTCAGGAACTGACAGTGGTGTAGAACATATGGATACGACACCCCCACCTGATCCTCTTCCCCGGGGTACACGCGCTGGCACCAATGGGAGCTCCTTCCCATCTGCACAGATGAGTATGGCACCATCCAGTGGCAGCACAGCCACAGGCACACCCTCTGCTCCCCAGTCAGGGGCTGACACTGGTGTAGAACCTATGGATACCACACCCCCACCTGATCCTCTTTCCCAGGGGGCTCCCGCTCACACCAGTGGGAACTCCTTCCCATCTCCACAGATGACTGTGGCACCGCCCAGTGGCAGTACAGCTATAGCCATGGGATCTGGTCCCCAGGTGGTGCCCAGCTTTGGGCCGACCTCTACATATGTGACAGCCCCACACAATTCTCTTCTTCCGGCACCTCCCACTGGCACCAGTGGGAACTCCTTCCCATCTCCACAGATGACTGTGGCACCGCCCAGTGGCAGTACAGCTATAGCCATGGGATCTGGTCCCCAGGTGGTGCCCAGCTTTGGGCCGACCTCTACATATGTGACAGCCCCACACAATTCTCTTCTTCCGGCACCTCCCACTGGCACCAGTGGGAACTCCTTCCCATCTACACAGATGACTGTGGCACCGCCCAGTGGCAGTACAGCTATAGCCATGGGCTCTGGTCCCCAGGTGGTGCCCAGCTTTGGGCCGTCCTCTATATACGTCACACCCCCACACAATGCTCCTCTTCCGGGGCCTCCCACTGGCACCAGTGGGAACTCCTTCCCATCTACACAGATTAGTGTGGCACCGCCCAGTGGCAGTACAGCTATAGCCATGGGCTCTGGGCCCCAGATGGGGCACAGCTTTGGGGCAACACCTATATATATCACACCCCCACACAATTCTCTTATTCCTGGGCCTCCCACTGGCACCAATGTGAACTACTTCCCATCTGCACAGGTGACTGTGGCACCACCCAGTGGCAGCACAGCCACAGGCACATCCTCTGCTCCCCAGACAGGGACTGACACCGGAGTAGAACCTATGGATACCACACCTCCAGCTGATCCTCTTCCCCAGGGGGCTCTGGCTGGCACCAGTGGGAACTCCTTTCCATCTGTACAGATGTCTATGGCACCACCCAGGGGCAGCACAGCCACAGGCACATCCTCTGCTCTGCAGACAGGGACTGACACTGGTGTAGAACCAATGGATACCACACCTCCACCTGATCCTCTTCCCCAGGGTGCACCCACTGGCACCAGTGGGAACTCCTTTTCATCTGTACAGATGACTATGGCACCACCGAGTGGCAGTACAGCCACAGGCACATCCTCTGCTCCCCAGTCAGGGACTGACACTGGTGTAGAGCCTATGGATACCACACCTCCACCTGATCTTCTTTCCCAGGGGGCTCCGGCTGGCACCAGTGGGAACTCCTTCCCATCTGTGCAGATGACTGTGGCACCGCCCAGTGGCAGCATAGCCATAGCCATGGGCTCTGGTCCCCAGGTGTGGCCCACCTTTGGGCCGACCTCCGCATATGTGGCAGCCCCACACAATTCTCTTTTTCCGGCGCCTCCCCCTGGCACCAGTGGGATCTCCTTCCCATCTGCACAGCTGAATGTGGCAAGGACCAGGGGCAGCAAGAGGGCAGCCTCTTCCTGGCTAGGACAGAGCTCGAGCGTTGGTGCGCCCCCACATAAACAGCGCTCTTAGTGTTCCTCTAGCACCCTGCCCACCCTGGGGGCCGCTGATGGGCAGCAGCACGGAGCAGCCACCTCTACCCATGGTCTCCGTTTCTGGGCCCTGGCAGCTCCAGCTCTAGGCCTGGCCCCACCTCCTGTTTCAGGTCAGCCAGCCTCCTGGAGCCCAGCACAGGCAGCCTTTGGGGATCCTGTCTCACAAACACGACCTCAGGCATCTTGGACGGCTCCCAGGCAGCTTCTAATGTCACCCGTGTCTTTTCCCTTCTGGAACTTCAATCGCAGCTGCCTCTGCCACAGCCACCTACATGCCCAGTGCTCCGACCCAAGTCTGGAACAGCAGATGGCCTTTCTCCAAGGTAAAGCTCAGCCCTTATCCAAGGTAAAGCCTGGCTAGAGCTCAGGCTTAGTGATGGTGACAGCTTCCGGTTCAACAAGGGGCCAAGCCAAGGGAAGCTATGGGTGCACCCAGAACTTATAGCCACAGTTAGGGTACTGAGCATGTCTTCAATGTGAGGAGACAGGGCCTTGGGGAACCCAGGGATGTGAGAAGCAAGGCTGCCTCAAACCACCCACCCAAGCCGGCCTCTAACCTTGGCCTTCCTGCTTCTCAAGGGGGCAAAGTTAGGAGGAAGCTGGCCTTCAAGGCCTCTGCACACAATGCTGCTCAGTGAGCCACCAAATCAATACCACAAAAACTCGTGAGTCCATATCGATATAATTAAAATTATTGAATAAATTGACAAAGTAGGGAAAAGAGATGTAAATATAAACAAGCTATGTACAAATATCTAAGTTTCCTCCAAATGCTAATGCCCAGACAAACCAGCACTGGCTGTCTCCATCCTCACCAGGGAAGGGCAGCTACTAGGATCCAGCCACCTCTGACTATGTGATTCAGCCCAGGGAACACTCCTCACCTCTGAGGCACAAGCCAAGAAAGCACAGTCTAGTGGTACAAGGGAACACGAAGACTTTCCTCTGCAGTGTAGACTTGCCAAGTACAAAGTCATGCCTGGGCTCCTGGGCTCCTGGGCTCCTGGGCTCCTACCATCACTGACGCTGACACGCCCAGGAGCCCAGGAGCCCAGGAGCCCAGGAGCCCAGGAGCGCAGGAGCCCAGGAGCCCAGGAGCCCAGGAGCCCAGGAGCCCAGGAGCCCAGGAGCCCAGGAGCCCAGGAGCCCAGGAGCCCAGGAGCCCAGGAGCCCAGGAGCCCAGGAGCCCAGGAGCCCAGGAGCCCAGGAGCCCAGGAGCCCAGGAGCCCAGGAGCCCAGGAGCCCAGGAGCCCAGGAGCCCAGGAGCCCAGGAGCCCAGGAGCCCAGGAGCCCAGGAGCCCAGGAGCCCAGGAGCCCAGGAGCCCAGGAGCCCAGGAGCCCAGGAGCCCAGGAGCCCAGGAGCCCAGGAGCCCAGGAGCCCAGGAGCCCAGGAGCCCAGGAGCCCAGGAGCCCAGGAGCCCAGGAGCCCAGGAGCCCAGGAGCCCAGGAGCCCAGGAGCCCAGGAGCCCAGGAGCCCAGGAGCCCAGGAGCCCAGGAGCCCAGGAGCCCAGGAGCCCAGGAGCCCAGGAGCCCAGGAGCCCAGGAGCCCAGGAGCCCAGGAGCCCAGGAGCCCAGGAGCCCAGGAGCCCAGGAGCCCAGGAGCCCAGGAGCCCAGGAGCCCAGGAGCCCAGGAGCCCAGGAGCCCAGGAGCCCAGGAGCCCAGGAGCCCAGGAGCCCAGGAGCCCAGGAGCCCAGGAGCCCAGGAGCCCAGGAGCCCAGGAGCCCAGGAGCCCAGGAGCCCAGGAGCCCAGGAGCCCAGGAGCCCAGGAGCCCAGGAGCCCAGGAGCCCAGGAGCCCAGGAGCCCAGGAGCCCAGGAGCCCAGGAGCCCAGGAGCCCAGGAGCCCAGGAGCCCAGGAGCCCAGGAGCCCAGGAGCCCAGGAGCCCAGGAGCCCAGGAGCCCAGGAGCCCAGGAGCCCAGGAGCCCAGGAGCCCAGGAGCCCAGGAGCCCAGGAGCCCAGGAGCCCAGGAGCCCAGGAGCCCAGGAGCCCAGGAGCCCAGGAGCCCAGGAGCCCAGGAGCCCAGGAGCCCAGGAGCCCAGGAGCCCAGGAGCCCAGGAGCCCAGGAGCCCAGGAGCCCAGGAGCCCAGGAGCCCAGGAGCCCAGGAGCCCAGGAGCCCAGGAGCCCAGGAGCCCAGGAGCCCAGGAGCCCAGGAGCCCAGCCTTTCCAAGTGTGTTACTTAGTTTCAGCACAGTTCTTTTGTTTTCCTCTCGTGCCTTGGTTAGAAACATCTGTCATTCCACCTGCTTAGAGAAGATACTTCCTGTGAAGTCAAAGTTTTCAAACACTGTGCAACTTCTGGGTCCTGCACCCCTGTGGTCAGAGAAGATACTTTGTATGACTTGGGATTTCAACAATATCCTGAGCATGACCTCACATATGGGACTTACGGCATGTTTCATGTAAAATTGGGACAAAATCCTATGTTGGCGCTCCTGAATGGTGCACAGTGGATATCTCTGAGGTCTAACCACTGTAGAGTTTTATTCCAGTTCTTTTTTTTATTGCTCTGGTTGGTGGTTAATATATTTATGATTGAATTTTTGGTGCTAGAATTCTATTAGAATTGTTCAGTGGTGTGTTCTTTGGTATTTTCTGTCCTTTCACTTTCCACTTATTCCTAGTGTAGAGTCTAACCTGCACAGTGACAGCATAGAGCTGGATCCCATTTTGTTACCATTCTTCAATCTCTGACTTTGACTTTCGTATTTTATTCCATTGATTTTTATTTACTGTGACCTTTGCCTCTCACGTCTTATGTCTCTATTAGTTTTGTTCATTTCCTCCATTATTGCCTGTGTCTTGTCTTGTTTTGTTTTGTGGCGTATCGGTTTGGTTCCCTTCTCAATTCCTTTTCTGTTTAATTTTAGAAATGTGAATTGGTTACCTCATTAGCTGTTTTCTAATATAGCAAATGTGTAGGGAATGATGTTGTATAGAAACGATATCCACTGGCTCAGTTTGCAAGGTTCTTGTCCAGGGTTCATTACACTGTTGTTCTTACTGCTTTGGCCCTTGGCAAACAGCACATCATGGTGGGCCTATGTGGCAGAGAGAAACCACCCCACTCATGGAAAGAAGCAAAATCTCTCACTAGGCCACACCTCTTCAAGGTTGTACCCCTCCCCCTGGCACTGCCCTGGGTTGACCTTTGGCACGTGGGCCTTTAGCCTGCCAAGTTTAACAGTGAAGCTGAAGGCGCCAATGAAATCTGAACTCTATAACAAGGTAGTTTAAATTAATACAAAGTAATATCTGATGTTTGGCATAGAGAATTTGTATGTAAGCGTTCTGTTTTGGTTGCCAGCTAGGAGACAGATGCTATGGCCTGCTTGTGTGATGTATTTTTGCAACATGTGAGCAAGGAATGGGGCATGCACTGGACAGGAGAAGGGCAGGCCTGGCCTGTGGTGGAAGCATCAGTAACTGAGGTGCCCACAGGACATGCAGTGACCTGGCGTGAGCAGAGGCGGTAGCTCAGGCTGAGCACTGTGGTATTGGGGGTGTCCTGCTGAGTGAGTGTTTAGCTTGAGAGTTGAGGTTATTGGCACAGACACCTCAGGACAGCCTCTCCCTTCCCTGCCTCATCCGAGGGGATGGGGCCTAAAAGCACCCAAAGTCTACACAAGGTAACTGCTAACCCTGGCAGCCAGGCTCTGCAGCTCCTGCCAAAGATGACGATTTGGTTGATAAACCTGCTCTTTCCTCAGGAGGACCAGCGAAAGGATCTTTAAGAATGAAAGCACAGGTGCCACTCAGGTCCTGGACAGGTTGGAAGCAAAATACAGACACCTTTTAAAGAAGCCATGCGTGTTTCTGATACATAATGACCGTGTCCATCATGGGCCGATGGTACCTGTGCGGGACACGTCTTGATTCTCTTTGCCTCCCTGCTCCTCTCGCCTTCCCCTCCCTTCTTGGCCCTCTTCTCATTTGCAAAAGGTCTCTATTCCTGTTTCCTATGATCTATCTTTTCTCCTGCTCTTTAATTTATGTATACTTTGGGTTTCTTTCTTCTTCAGGGACGTGTCAATTCCTGTCAGTTGCCCATATTTGACCTTTGATTTTGGGAGATCTAATTTCTCTCTTATTTTACATACGCCAGATATTGGTCATCTATTGGAAACATAGGTGGCAGAATTTTTTTGCCATCCTGTAGGTATCTCAGCACTCTGTTGGTTGTTTGTTTGGGTGTGAAGAAGCTTTTTAATTTGACGTGATCCCATTTGTGAATTCTTGATGTTATTTCTCATGTCATTAGGTTCTGTTCAACAAGTCCTTGCTTACAAACCTGACTTCAAGAGTTGTACATATTTTGTCCTCTAGCATGTTAAGTGATTCTGTTTTAATATTTATGTATCTGGTGTGTTTTGATTTTAGTTTAGTACCTGGTGATGTCCCCAGGTCTAGGCTCAATGTTCTGCACATGGACAGCCAGTTTTCCTAGAACCATTTGCTAAAGACTCTATCTTCCTCCAGAATGTTTTTGGCTCCTTTGTCAAACATCAGATGGCTGAAGCTGCCCGGAGTTGTTTTTATTTTTGTTTGTGTTTGTTTTTTTGAGACAGGCTCTCACTATGCAGTTCAGGCTGGCCTCGACCTGACTGTGTAGGCCAGGCTGGCCTCGAGCTTGTGGGGATCCTCCTGCTTCCTGAGTGCCAAGGCCCTGTGGGGTCATTTCTACATTTTCTATTCTGTTCCAATGATTCACAGATCTGTTCTAATGCCACTACCATGCTCTTTCTATCCATGTAGCTTTGTAATATACCTTGAAATCTGGCATGCTGAGGTCTCTTGCTTTGGTCTTTGTTGCCCAGGATTTTCTATTCTAGGTGTCTTCTGATTCCACATGACTTTCTAGTGCTGTGAGGAGTTCTGTTGGCATTTTCATTGAGGTTGCATTAAATGTTGTATGTACGACCATTTTGATGACATCACCCCTGCTTACCCAGGAATGGGATCTCTTTCCATTTCCTGGTGTCCCCTTCGATCCCTTTTGTTCAGAGTACTGTACTTTTCACTGTAGAGGTCTTTCATTTCCTTGGTTAGGTCAGTCCTAAGTATTTAGGTTTTCTTTATGTTATTGTGAATACAGGATTGTTTTCTTAATTCGTTTCTCAATTGGTTCGTTACCGGTCTACAAGAACACTACTGACTTTTGTATATTTTGCTGCTATATTTTGACTTTGCTTGGAGACTTTTGGAGGAACTTTTCCTCATTGTTGCTCTCTATTTAGTATAATTCTGGCTGTTGGCTTGTCCTCATGGCTTTTATCAAATTGAGATAATGTCCTTTTATAGCTATTTTCGTCAGCGTTTTTAATATGAATGGATGGATTTTGTCAAAAGCTTTTTCTGCATCTATTGAGATGATGGTATGATGTTTTTCCTGGTATCTCTTTATGTAGTGTATTACATTTATTGATTTCATAGGTCAAAACATCCTTCTATCCCTGGGATGTAAACTTGATTAAGGTATGTGATCATTTTGATAATTACACAGCAGGTTGCCTGGATATTTCTGAGGAATTTTGCATCTATGTTCATTAAAGAGATTGGCCTGTAGTTTTCGTCTTGTAGTTGTTGTGTGGAGGTTTATCTTGTTTTGTATCAGAATAATGGCAGGTTCTAGCAAAGAATGTTTAAAAATTTTTTAGAAATTTAAAGACGGTAAAATAAAACAGAACAAAGCAGATCAGAAGAAAACAATCTAAGTGGCATAGATTTCCAAGCAAAACAACAGGACATCACCAGTGGGCTACCATAATATCTGTAGCTTTCTTCTAAATAGTTTTCTATATTTCACACACAATGAATTCATACAAAACAAAATAATATAAAATGGATCACAACCTAATAATGAAGACATTTTAGGCCTTCAAAACCAGACAATAGGAAAATCAACAATGGCTGCCATAATGTCTCTTGTTCTCTCCAAAATAGCTGTCATACCGTCATGTATGTTGAAGTTAAATAGTACAAAATGGACTAAAGCCACTCCGAACAAAGAATAAAGCATTACTAGATTTCAGAGCATGATGATCGGGAATCAGCAATGGAAACCATAATGTCTCTTTTTCTTCAACGTAGCTGTTTATTTCATCACACGCAATACAATCGATGCTCATGAACTGTTAGGGAGAAGTTCTAGGCATGTATAAGCCTTTACATATACACCTATCTTTCTGTTTGAAAGGGAAAAGCAAAACAACGAAATACTAGAAAAACAAGATACAAAAAAGACCACAATAGCAAAATACCTAAAACAATGACGATATAGTCCTTCAAAACAAGGTGGTAAGAACAGAACTATTTTACATAGGGATCTTCAAAAGAGTTCTTCAGATCACCAGACATAAACAGCCAAAAGTGATCCAATCCTATGAGTGTTAACTGTTTTGTCCCAAGAACTAATAGAACTTGCAGCACAATCATTTTAGTTATCTTAAGTGGGTTTATACAAATTTATATATGTTGTGCTTTTCTTCCTTTTTTTTTTCTCTTTTTCCCTGACATGATATTTTCCCTTTTGAGCAGATTCTTAACCTTTCACAGAATTTGCTGTGATTTTGTATCTTACCATTTTTTACACTAGGGAGACAATATAGCATTTATGTGATTTTGATTTATTTCCCTTATGAGTATGGTCTCCAGTTGCATCCATTTACCTATAAAAATCTCAATGTGATCATTCTTTAGAGCTGCGTAGGATTCCACTGTAAAAAAGTATCTCATCTTTTTACCTATTGCTCAGTTGATGGGCATTCAGGTTATTTCCAATATCTGGCTATTACAAATTGTACTGATATGAACATGGGTGCAAAGATATCACCGTGATATCATGTTTTCAGTTCTTCTTTAATATGCCCAGAAGTGGAATGGCTGGTTCAAATGGGACTTCCAATCCCAGCTTTTGGAGAAACCTCCAATCTGACCTCCACAGAGTTGCACCAGTCTACACCTCCCAGCAACAGTGCAGGAGAGTTCCTTTTCCACACAGCCTCTCCAGGATTTGTTGTTGATAGTTTTCTTGATCCTGGCCATTCTTTCAGGATGTGAGTGAGATGAAATCTCAGTGAGGTTTTCATTTGCATTTCTCTAATGACCAATGATGCTGAGCATTTCTTCATGTCTGTATTTGCCGTTTGTATTTCTTCATCTGAGAAGTGTGTATTCATGTCAGATGCCCATTTTTGGATGCCTTTGTATTTCGGGGGTCTGATTTTTAAGTTCCTTCTGCTCTAGACAGAAGTCCTTTGTCTGAGGAACTGTTGATTAAGATTTTTTTTAACATTCATGGTTCTTTGTACTTTGTTTGAGATTTCTTTTTGAAGAGATCTCAGTTATTGATTCTGGGAAGTACTTCCCATGCTGTTTGATTTTTGTTGAATTCTCTTCACTACCTTCAAGATTTCTACCTACTCTGTCTTCTAGCAGATTTAGTGTTTCTGTTTTAATATTGAGATCTCTGATCCATTTTGACTGTAGTTTAGTACATGGTGATAGGCAAGGGTCTAGTTTTAGTTTACAGCATATGGAGAGGCAGTTTTTCTAGCATCAGTTATTAACGAGGCTGTCTTTGTTCCAGTGAACGTATTTGGTCCCTTTGTCAAAGATAACGTGGCTGAGTGTCTTTGTAGTTATAGATGCATAGATGTATCTTCTAATCTATTCCGTTGATCTTCAGGTCTATTTTTATTGAAGTACCAGGCTGACTTTATGATAGCAGCTGTGTAATGTAACTTTAAGTCAGGGACTGTGATGCCTTCTGCCTTGCCTTTGTGTTACCCATAATTACCTTTGCTATTCTAGGTCTTTTCTGGTTCTACATGAATTTTTAGAATGATTTCTGTAGACCTGTGAAATATGCTAGTAGCATTTTGATTGGGATTGCATTAAATCTGTATAACAATTTTGGGAGAATGCCCATTTTTACAGTGTTTGTTCATTCCTATTACATTTGATAGAAAGATAGGTCATGAGAAATTGTTTACTAACCAAAAGGAGCTGGACCTGCCTGCCCCTGGTTTGAGACCAACAGGGATATGGTCTGGAGCTCAGGGACATCAGGAGCAAGGACGTAAACTGTGCCTAGGACAGGGCAGATTCTGGGCATGACAGGGTCGAATCAGAGGTGGCACAGACCAAATTCTAGGAAGAAGAACCAGATAAGAGGACTGGGGTAGGAGATGCTCTGACCTGCCAGAAGCTCATTGTCCACGTGCAGTCTGAAGGATGTCCCTGACAAGCTCTTCGGATGGTTTTGGGAAACCTACGCAAGATTTTCTCCAGACTATGTGGAGGTACCGTGACACACACATGCCCCATACTACCCGACATGAGCCTCCCATGCCTGATGCCAGTGACAGTAACCCCTGTGCCCCCAGAGGAAAGCATTCATGTGAATCAGCATCCAATGGCCACACAGGCCATAGGAGATCTGACTTGGTCCGAGCTACCGTTCTCAGTGATCTCAAACCTCTGAGGCTGGAACAGGTTAGACCAGAAGAAAAACATTATTGTGACGGAGCGGAGCCCACCTGACCCAGGCCCGTGGTCAGCTGGGGTGCCAGGGAGGGGTCTTGCAACAGTCAGGCCCTCTCTCTCAGGTCACATCCCCAGGCAAAGCCCTGGCCCCCACCATCCAAGTGGCAGAGCATAGCAGATGTGGACACAGGTAAGCACATGGATCCAGATGGGGAGGGGCTGGCTTCGGGGCAGCAGGGTCTGGGATGCCTGGCCTCGGAGGCTGCCAGGGGCTCTGCCTCCTTAGTCTCTGCAGAAAAGAGGCAGAAAACTCCTGCTCCACTGTGGTGTGCCAGGCCCCTGCCATCTCCCACATCCACTGCAAATACTGAACAAACAGAGCTTAGTGCCTCTAGAGAGCACAGAAGGAAGTTATTGTTTCCATCATAAGAGGAATATACTTTCATGGGATGCACTCTGAAACCGAATAGAGTGTGAATTATGAAAGAACGCGCCTTCCTATCCACACTTCCCACGGCTCAGCCACCTGAGTGTCTGCAGTGTTTTCTCCTGGCCTTGTTTCCAGGCTTCTTTCTTCTGATTGCAGGTCATGGTGCTGGCTGGTACAGGTATGGCAGGATGAAATGGTCCCTGGGACAGTCTGCATGCTCCTGAAAAGTCTGTGCCAATCCTGATAACTGCCTGTGGTTGAGGAGGGAGGTTGTTCCCTTGGTGCCTCTCAGTTGGGAAGGGCAGATCTGGGGCTCTATCTAGACATCCCTGTAGGAGCCATGTTTAGCAGCTCCTTTTCAATGCAGAACAATTGCTTCAGCATTAGTTCAACTGAGTCTTGTTGCCATGCCCTGATATGTTCAGAGTTGGCTATGGTATGTCCATCACCCTTCAACTGGCTCCAAGCGAGGCAAATCAGGGCAGCCAAGATACTGATATGTAATCTTTAAGGCCAAGTGACATTTTCCTCACACTGGGTTCCCTGTGAAACAGTTGAACACAGTGGGATGGCAGAACCACTGCAGTGAGCTCCAGCAATGTCCACTGGGTATGAGCCTCTAAATAAAAGTCCGTGACCTCCCAGGGTAAAACAGTTTGCGTAGCAGAGACCAAAGCAACCCTCCTAAAACTGTTCAAATGCTACCGTCATTGGGTTATGCAGACTGGTCCTTCTGCATATCATTCTCCTTGCATATTGAAAAGATGCTTTTCTCCCCACCTGGCTAGCCAGCTCAAAGTACTCATGTAAAACAAAATTACTCATGTAGTTAATGCCATCCTCACTGTCAGTCATCCTTGGAGCACTGCTTTCTTCATGAGATAATACACCATGGGAGAGACCTTACATCATGGCCTTTGTCTGTGTATCGTCACTTGGATCAGACTTAGGATTCCTTGGCTGCCCAGAACTTAGACTAGGGCTTAGTGTCTTTACTCTCACCAATACTTGCATTGGAGGTGGTAGATTGGTATTAACTTGCTGAGATGCCAATTAAGTTACAGTGGAATTAAAATATACCTTTCCAGGTTGTGAGGAGGAATGCAAAAGTAATTATAATATTTGGATTATAATATGTAATATTTGGATTACAGCATACAGCATTTGGATTATAATATATAATATTTGGATCACAATGTAGCTCCTCTTTTTCTTCATCCTCATGAGCCCTGTCCAATGCCTGCACCCTACTAAGTGCAGTAATCCAGGAAGGCAAGGGAGACTGGCAGCTCCATGCCTCAGCCACGCCCAGCAAGGCCCCCTTCTGTGTGGAGGCATGAGAGTACCCAGGTGGAACGGAGGGGTGCCCTACAGGACACACAGGTACAGGCTAGAGGAAGGGGCTGCTGGCTCATACAATCTGCAGGTTTTCCACATGCAGGCCAGGAGAGAGCACCCGCTGTGTGGAGCGGTGCAAGCACCCATGCTTCTGTTGGTCCAACAGTGCTAACAGTGAACCCCAAGGCCCCCAGACAAGCTGAGCTCCAGACACGTTCCACTGGCAGACGGTAAGGAGCAAACAGCAGTGTGCATGGGAGGGAAGGAGGACATTTTAAACAAAGTGACCAAGGAGGACCTGGCAGGAAGGTGACATTGGGAGATACCCAGGTGGGAGAGGTTCACTCACCAGAGACAAGGAGCCAGGTGGTATAACTCAAGTAGGAGTAGCCCAGAGGCTCAGGGCCATGGGACTGAGTGTGGTGACAGTAGAAGAATCCAGGAGAGTGAGGGGTCCAAAGGCAGCATGCCAAGAGAGCTTGCAGGGGAAGCAGGAGTGGGGGCACCGAGGTACAAGGCATGGAAGGGACCGGCTGTGCCCTAGGCTTCACACACGCTCTGACCGCACGTGGGGAGGGCCAGGGGAGCACGGACCAAAGACACCCCAGAGACCAAAGCTGAGTTTCAGCTGTGGATATTGAGGAGTGGCTCCTTTGTTGAAGAGTGGTAGAGGATTCAGAGATGGCCCTAAGGAGTGAGGTCTGAGAAGACAGAAGGATGACAATGGCCTTGACAGTACTGGGGGTGGGTATCCTGGGCAGTGGCAGCTGGGGCTGAGTGTGGTATGTTTGTACATGGTGCTGTTCAGCCAACCACTAGGGGCTTGTGGCGGGGGCCAGAAGAAAGCATCTCAGCCAGGGCATGAGGGCTGGGATAGGTGATGGTGGGGGCAAAACTGCACTGACAGACAAGAAGGGCCGGGGAACACACGTGCTACTCAGAGGGATAAGAGGACACCAAAAATTACAAAGGTCAGGCATCCTTGGGGGGCACAATCCAGGCCCTGAATGGGTGCTTTCAGGATCTGAAGCTCTGCAGGGCTTGGGAGCGGCTCTCCATCTAATTTTCCTCTCACCTCGCAGGCTCTGTTAGCTGAGGTCTGTGCTCCACCCTCTCTGCTTCACCTGCAAGCTCCTCCAACCCTCAGGACAGACAGCCTCAGAGGTTCCAGGGTATTCAGAGCCCCAGGGGCCAAGGTGAGGCTTGATGGAGGGGATGGCTGTCCTGCTGGTCTGGTGAGATGGGCTGGAGCTGTCCCCAGATGCACGAGTGCTTCCTAATTCTCTCTCCTGCACTCCTGCACACCCATCTCTGAGTGGGCTGCCTCAGGCTCTGTGCTTTTTTAAAACCCCTTCCAAGTCTTCGAATAAAGACAACAGTGCTCCTCAATCACCAGTTTTTCTACATATAGTAGCCCCTTCATGTCTGGGGTTTCAAAACATGTGGATGCAACTCTAAGCAGACCATATATATTTGGGGAAAAAGTGTGCCTGAACTGACCATGACCAAATTCCTTTCCTTTTTATCCTCCTAAAATGTGGAATAACAACTACTTCCCTAGCATTTCCATTGGTTCAGGCATTATAATAATCTAGTGAGGATTGAAAGTGTATGGGGGCAGCACACAGTGCATCGTTTTGTATAAGGGAAGAGAACATCTACATTTGGGGAGTTTTGGCTGGATGGATGTGTGTGTACTGGAAGCAATCCTCCATGGACATTAACGGAGAAATGCACTGAAACTTTGAAGCAGGGGTGCAGAGGCAGTTCACGAGTAGAGCACTTGCCTACAGTGCTCAAGGCCCTAAATTTGATCCCCAGCCCTAACAAAGTCAAGTGGAAAAACCCCCAAAACAACAGGGCATGGTGGCACACACCTGTGGCACTTAGGGAGGCTGAATAATTAGCTTTCTCACCTCTGTGTGTTATGGTGGATATATTGTGTCAGTTTGAGAAGTTCAGAAGAAGGTTGCCTAAGAGACTCTGCAGGGAGCCAGCATATTTGTAAATGTTCTGAGCATGGGTAAGAGCAGAGCCTGGAGAGGGTGTGAGCCCTGCACCCAACCTACAGTGGGGGTGGTCTGTGTGCAGTATAGGGGAGGTAAAGAGTCTCGTTTCCTGGCTTTTTACACTGGCTGCTTTTGCTGACTGCTGCCTGGAAGCATATCCCTGGTGCCCTGCTACCCTCCTTGCCCTGGAGTTAGCTGATTTTGGTCTGAAACCTCCACAACCAGACAAATGAACCTTTCCTTCCTTCATTACAGGGTGTTGGGTGTTTTGTCCCAGCACCAAGAAAAAAGTAACCAAGACACTGAGACCCAGTACTGACCCCCACAGTTTAAGGAAGGAAATATTTCATTGGGAGCTCACGTTCTGAGGACTCAGTCCATGACTCGCTGGCTCACAAAACCATCATGACAAAGGGGTGCGACAGAGCAAAGGTGCTGGTTTCAAGGTGACTGGGAAGCAGAGCTGTGGAAAATCACAACAGAAGACAGGACCGTGGCCACAGACCCCTAGACCAACCCACCAGGATCTACCCAGATATACCCAGAGGTGTGTTCCTCCTTCTGGTAACCCCTTCCGTGAGATCACCTAAGCAACCAAGTTCCCATGCTACCATCAGTGTCACAGTAGCTGAGGGAGAGGATTGAAAGTTCATGCCTAGCCTTGCAATTTAGTGACTTCCTGAGACCCTGTCTCACAATCAAGAATTTAAAATGGGCTGCAGATGTGGCCCCTTGTGAAGTCCTTGGGGTAACTGGAAATAAAGAGCAAAGAAGCAAGATTAAAGAGAGAGGAAAAGATTGCTCAGATACTGAAACAATCTAGAGCATTGAAAAATATTTATTATAGGGGTGTGGACTTCCGGTGTCATGGCTGCCCTGACCACAACGTAGTGCTGAGAATTTCTGTCCCAGCTAGACTGCTTACTGAGACTTCTACGGCCTACAGGCCTCATGGAAGGACTCTTACAGACCGGAAAGACACACAGTGATCTTTTAATATATTATGGAGGATGTCAAAGATGTAAGATCTAGCCAATTGCTCAGTACACACAATTAAGTTGCCATTTGACTCTTCCGGGAGAACATGGCGGACAGATAACAGCAACTACCGGCGGCTCTCTGAAAGACTCGGCTCAGAAGCCAGGAATGGTGCGGACTAAGGAGACATAAGCCGGTGGAGATATGCTCTGCTGACTCAGGAACGAACTGGGCTGAGAGAAACCAACTTGGAATGCAGTCCTGGTGCTAAAACAGGAACAGAAAAGACTCGGTGTGGAGGCTGGAACCGCGCCATTGTAAGCCGCGATTTGGGTTTCCCGCCGCGCAGCGGCTGGCTGCCTGTACAGCGGCTCGGCAAGGGGAGAGACGTGCAGAAGCTCTGAGAACGGCAATCTGCGAACGGCAGGGAGGCGTGCACTGACTTATGGTGAGGTGAGTGAGAGAAACTGACACTCTACCACAGTTTGACTCCAGCAGAGGACTTTCTGGGCCCGAGCAGTCCTGCGGGAGCAGGGCGCGGTGGCGACTCCAGCCACACATCCCCCTCTCGGACGGGATTGGTGAAAAGTGCCTGGCCTGCGTGACGCTGCCGGCGGACCTGGTAGACTGTCCCAACCCAGATCCCAGAGCCTGACGGTGGCCGGGAGGGGAGACGCGTAGGCTGCCTGGTCCGTAACTCCCTGGTGCGCAGCGGTGAGCAGGAACACCTAACTGGCGCAATTCGATCAGGCTGTGGCTGACTGGGAGAGAAGCTGGGCATCTTATATAAGCTTGCATATATAAGGAACAGAGAAGAAGAGGCAGCATGGGAAGAGGCAGCAACAAGAAAGTCTCCTCGGCCCCCAATTCTGAGAAACAGGCAATAGCAGACACCGCACCAATACACATAAGGCACCATATAGAGAGCCTCATAGACCAATTCAGGAATGAAGTTATCAACGACCTGAAGCTAGAAGTATGCAGAATAGTTAGAGAAATGCTAAGCACCACCCAAGAAAAAACAGGTGATGGAATGGAAGAACAGAAAAAAAGGGGAGAATTGTTTGATGGAGAAAACAGAGAAAGCATAGAATACGTGAAGCAGGTTCAAAGGGACTACCAAGATACTAAGAAGTCTATCGAAGACTGGCATAACAGCTTGAAAGAAACTAAGGACAGACTATCTGAACTGGAGGGCAGACTTGTAATATGGGAGAATGAAATGAAAAACTTCTTAAAAATAACAAAGAAACAAACAGCAATAATACAAAGACAAGAAGATGATAAGAGGATCCATAACTTAAGGATTAAGAACATAAAAGAAGAAGTAGGGATGCAAACAAGTGAACTACAAAAGCTACTCACAGAAATAATCCAGGAGAATTTTCCTAATTTAGCAAAAGGTAAAGATACTCAGATGTATGAGGCATACAGGACCCCAGCTACCTACAACCCAAACAGAGCAACACCCAGGCATATAATAATAAAAATTCCAGAAATTCAATACAAGAACAGAATATTAAAAGCTGTAAGAGACAAGAAACAGACCACTTACAAGGGAACACCCATCAGAATTACAGCAGATTTCCCTGCACAAACCATCAAATCACGAAGAGCGTGGGGGGAAATAATTCAAGCATTGAAAGATAATAATCTCCAGCCAAGATTGAGATATCCTGCACAACTGTCCCTGGAAATTGATGGAAAAACAAGGTGCTTCCAGGATAAAGAGGAACTGGGGGAATTTGCAACCAACAATTCAACTCTACAGAAAGTATTGCAGGATATTCTAAAAAAAGAAAAATACAAAGAACCCAGAAATAGTGGCGGGGAGGCCACAACAAATGGAGCAGAGAACAAAATGAAGAAGACAAACTGACAGCTACTGACAGAAAAAGAGCTTAACAGAAATGAGGCAGAGAAGATTGGATGATAGGAACAGCTATTTTGGAGAAAATGACATCTTAATAGGTAATACTGATTTAGTATCATCTTGTTTTGAAGTCTCATCTAGCTTTTGTCCTTCTGTCTCCAATGGTCTAAATAGGCTGTATCTTATTGGATTTTATTATGTACGATAGTATAAGCAAAAACCTTTTAAAGACAAGGAGATTATACAGAAACCATTGTTCATTTTCTGTTAGTCGATTCTAAATACTCTGTAATGCTGTCATTCTCTTGAATGGTTTTACATTGTTTTGATATACTTAATGCTACAGTATACGAAGTTGTACTCAAGGATTTCAAAGAAAGAAACAATATGGTAACTACTTTTAGGTTAGGATTATCTGGTGGTGAAACACTATTCTGCTTAAATGGTTATGTTTTGATCTGTGCTGTTTCGTTGTTATGCCCTCTTTTATCTCAATCTCCACTCCATTATTTACTTTTTTATCTTTATCCTTTTAATTAAAGGAAAAAAATAGCAGGATATATTATAGTAACCCATTTTGACTTTTCATTACCTTGATTCAAAGCCCTGTATTACTCTCACCATCTGGTCTTTAACTGATGTTCCCCTATTCTGTTTTGCTGGATAGTATCAGGTTCGAAAGTTTAGGCATCAGCTGTGAAGATAATGAGATTCATTATGACGCCCATTCTTGTTGACTTTTAGCTACTTTTGAAGACCTACAATGTCTCCAATGTTTTGGTTTTGTCGGTTTTATTCTTTACTGTTTTGTTCAATTGTATTATAACTAATGATATAGGCAATTCTATTAGAGATAGCGGGAGACATTATGGTAACCATTGTTGATCACCTGTATTATGTTTTTACATTATCTATTATGTCCACCCTTTTGACTTGACCGATTCTGTTCTGTTATGTCACATTTGGTTTTACTCTCTTCCAAAAAAGTAATAAGAACCGTGGGAGCAATGAAACCCAAAATGTGTAATAGTCATGGTACAAAAGAGAGGAAAAGAAAGTACTCTAAACTATATAACTGCATGTATATTTAAGTGTATAAGATAGAAAATGATATCACAGAGTTTTATTGGATCAATGAACAGAACTGTTTGCAGTATCATTGATGGAATGTCCACTTTACAAGCTTTAATTTTGTGACTTGAACAATTATTTCTAAGATGACAATATGTAATCCATTAACTAGTGATTTCCTACTGTTCATTTTTTTTCTGTAAATCTGTATAACTTGTACCCTTTCCCTGCTTTTTTTTTCTTTTCTCCTTAAATAAAATTAAAAAAAAAAAGAAAAATATTTATTATAAATATGCTCAAAGATAAAATAATAAAAGAAAGATTGTGAGAATCAAAGCAGAAAGTGCAAAGTGTAAAGAAGAACCAAATAGAAGTCCTAGATCTGAGAATCATGCCCTAAGAAATATGTATAACTTTAGAGAAAGGATAGAGCCAAAGCTGTATGTGGTGGCACATGCATATCATCCTAGCACTCTGGAGGTTCAGGCAGGAGGATTGCTGTGAGTTCAAGGCCAGCCTTGGGTACATAGTGAGTTCAAGGCTAGTTTAAATTACAGAGCAAAACCCTGTCTCAAAAAACAAACAGAAAAGAAAGAATAAGCCCAAAGAAAAGATTAGTGAACTGATGAATAAAAATAACGAAAACGGAGACCCCACCTAACTGCATAGAAGAGTCACATCAGAGCTGCTCAGAGAAGAGTCACTGAGCTGCAGATACTCTTACACCCCAAATCAGAAAAGGTGATCCCTGTAGATCACACCCAACATGTAAATCACTCAAAGCAGGGAGCAGAGCCAGGCAGCAGATCCACACATTTCTGCTGTCCTTCTGGAGAGCAGCCAGTGTGAGAACACATGTCAAATAGACCCAGTGCAGGACACACAGCGTGGTGGCTGGGCTCCTGGGACAGACTCTTGGTGTACCAGCCCTTCCCTCTATCACTCCTCCTCCAAACGCAGGGATGCTGCATTCCTGCAGCATTCTTGCCAGCTCACTGAGGGCAAGGGAAGCCAGCCCCATGCCTAGAGAGCAGATAGAAGACCTGTGCACCCCACCCAGGGACTCTGCAGATCCCCTCTGGAGAGTGAGTGGCCCACCAATCTTGAGGCACCATGCCTGTGAGTAAAATCATCTGCCAGCCCCTCAGACGTCCATTCAGCACACACAGTGGTTCTGGGTTTTCCAAGGACCCCCACCCTACCTCTACCCCACCAGAGCGCCAGCACCCCTGCTGATGCCATGGACCCCCACTGGCCATTGCACCTTAGGTGGGAAGAGGCCCTAAACTGAACCTGGGGACACTGTCCGATTCCATGTGTAAGCTGGAGCAGACATTGCTGGCCACTGGGTTGGTCTAGGTTTTGAGTGCAAGGATAAAGTGGGGGAATCTGGTGTAGCTTCCTGCAATCAGAATGCACCTAAATAGGAAAGAGAAAGGTGAACACTCAGGCTTTTTAACATGACGATCCCAGGTAGCCTGGGTCCCCATCAGATTCCTTGACCTCTCCAAACTTGCCCCCCTGCTTATCCTAGTCCAGTTCCACCACCTCTCACCTGGATGACCCCAGAAGCCTCCTCTTAGGTCCCTGTGTGTCCTGTCTTGCCCCTTGTATTCCAAGTCACTTAGCAGCCTGCATTCTCATCTGTCCCACGTCATCTCTCAGAGCTGCCCTTATTCCCAGAACTCTGTGTTCCAGTATCTCCTGTGCACCATGTCTTTCTCCCTTCACCCCAGCAGCCACACAGACATGCACCACACGTCACACTGGCCTCCCTCCGGTCTGTGCTGTTGCCATCCTCCTTCCTCTGGGTCTCCCCTCTCCATCTCTGCCTGGTAAGCAAACTCTCTCAAAGAACATGGATCCAGCAGTTAGTTCCTCCAGGGGCCTTCCTTGGCCAACCCCTTGTCCTGCCTGGCTCAGGAGCCCCGATGTATGCAAACAACCCCTGGTTGGCATGTATCACATCACTGACTACCTCATGACCCCACCGCCACAATACCTGACAAGCAGCTTACCTGTGCATCTGCAGATGTGCAGCTACCCAGTTGCCATGTGCCCAGCACCCAGAAGGCATGGAAGGAACAGGAGATCTTTTGCACAGTAGCCAAGGGAACTGCAGTTCACTTGCATACATTCTCCTATGCAACCTCAGGAAGATCTCACCCTGAACTCTCCCAGCTCTGACTGCACGAGGAGAAAGGGTCATCCTGGGATTGGTATGGCAGTGTGGCTAGCACCTTCTCAGCACTTGGTAATCTCCCTTTCAGGTGGTCAGGAAGGAACCCAGGATTCACACATGCTATGCAAATGCCCTGGTGCACAGATGCTGTGTCCTGCTGCATCCCAGGTCCCTCCTAGGTTTGACCTAGCAGGAACAGCTGTACACATTTACAGGGTGTCGACAAGCTGTTGAAGTTGGAAATGGATCACATGTGTAGGGCTGTGGCATGGCCATCCCAAGAACAAAGAACCCCTGGGGCAAGCCACAGGTTTTGGTTGAGTGGGAGACAGAACCAGCATTGGGTCCAGTCTGTGTGAAGTGAAGACCATATAAGGGCATATGTGTGATTTAGTGATTGAGGAATAGTGGAGGTGTAAAGTATAGTGAGGGAAGGGGCAGAGGTAAGCTAAAGGTGGGGATGTTAAGAATGGGTATCTTGTTTGGTTTGGGATCATTTTTATATTCAAGTTAACTCCCAGGTCTGTTCCCCTACTACAGCGTCTCATCCTCCAGGTGTGGTCTATCAGCCAAGAGGATTGCCTAATCATTAAAGTAACAGGGTTATAGGAACCTAGTGTGTTGCAGATCAAAGTGTCAAGAAAAGTTGATCCAAGGGTCCTGTTATTTCCAAACATTTGTAGGACTTGGGCCCCTGACCCCAATAGTCTTGCAGTCCCATTTGGAGCACTAAAAATGTTTTGGACTAGAGGAGGAGGTTTTTAGTCAGTGAGGACGCTGGCCATGGTGAGGTATTTTCCTTTATCTCCTAGCACAGTTCACAATAAGAGAGGCCGTTTTGCATAAATCAAGAGTTTATATTTCTAATAATCTTGTGAACTGGAAAATTGTCCCTAATGGTTTGGAAAGGAAAGGGAAGGGTCCATGAGAAAGTCTGTGAAATTTGTATAAAGGTTAGAAAGGAGGGGCATATTAAGGCTAATACCCTTGCCATCATGATAATTTTAGACAATGGACAGTGGTTATGCAAGAATCTAGCAAGGAAGAGAAGGGTTATGGTCATCTTGGTGTCGCTAGGGGAGGCTGTCCAAAGTGCCTCAGCAAATACAAAGACCAGTGGTACAAAAACAGCAAAGAGGGTATTGAGTCACAGAATACTGTGATTTAGAATCACATGAGCTGAAGATGGGTGGGGAACAGAAGGTGCGATGCCCAGTCTGGGGATGGAGGTTTGGGGTTAGCACTGTCAGGGCAACACTTAACATGGGTGATGTGAATCCAAGATGAGAGATTGGCAGTCTTGAGCACTGTTGGAAGACTGGCAACCTTACCCACTCTTGGTGTCATGAGGTTGACCAGGTAAGGTCCCATGCACTTTGGTTGAAGTCTTGTGGTTTTAGAGGATTTGAGATATATTAAGTCTCCAGGAGTTATAGAATGTTCTGGTTTTGGTTTATCTTTTGGTAGAGGGAGACATAGATGGGCATATTGTCATAAAAGATGTCTAAAAATGGAGAGGATTGGGGTACAATCAGCAAAACAGGCAAGGTTCCATGGGACAGGTAAGTTGTGAAGCAGGAAGAGGCTACCCATACATGAGCTCAAAAGGACTCAGAAGAGTGGACACTGAAGGAAGTGGCAACTCTGAAGACAATTAGGCCTAAGGGAAAAGATTCAGGCCAAGGTAGATGTAGTTCTAGGATGAGTTTTGCCAGGTGTGTCTTTAGAAGACTGTTTGCTTTTTCTGCTTTTCATGAGGATTGTGGTTGGTATGGTATGTGTAGATTCTGATTGATGTTTAGTTTCAAGGATAACTGTCAAGTAATCTGAATGAGAAAAGGTGATATGTTGTCTGTTTGGGTAGTTTGAGGTAAGCCAATGGCAGATACTCTCTTGTATACAAATTTTAATAACTTATGTCTCCAGTCTCTGAGACATTGGGAAGGCTTCTATCCACCCCAAGAAAGTGCGGACAAAGGAAAGAAGATATTTGGAGGTCTTATGATGAGGAAGGGGTGTAAAATCTATCTTCCAATCTTTGCCTGGAGTGTGTCCAGAAAGTTGGTGAATTGGGAAAGAGGAAGGAGGTAAATATCCCCGAGGAGAGGTCTTGGCACAGAGATGGCAATTGTGCGTGGGTTGGCACATGAGGGTTTGTAAAGAGGGGTGGGTAGTGATCAGAGTTAGAAGTTTAAATAGGCAGATTTATGGATTAATTGTAGGTGTGCAGGTGAATATTGAGGTGGTGGCAGGATATTTGGGATAAGGGAGAGAAGATGAGAAGGATATATGTCTATGGTGCATTCAACTTGGCCTGTGTGCCAGCAAAGATATTACCCTGAGAAACAGGATCTGACAATGTTTGGTGTCCCCTGCAGGGAATGACTGCTACCTGTTTTGAGAGTTTTGCTGCCTATAGTAGTTTGAGGATGAGGGGTACACTAGTGATGGGGATTCCTTGAGTACTGATCAAGCTTCTTTTCTGCCAAATGGCAGCTTGGGAATGAAGAATGCTGACTGTGTGTTTTGGCTAAAGAAACCATGGGTTAATAGGTGTGAGATCACAGGTTTGAGTCCCTGTGGTTGTTTGGGGGCTATTGGATATTGGGGAATGCACAGAAAGTTTGAAGGGACTCTGATGAATTAGCTCAGGAGTGACATCAATAGCATGTAGTGGCATGGGCTGGTGGTATCCCAAACTATAGGATTGATAAGGGAGGGGGAAGAAGTTGTGTGGTACTGACAGCACAGGGTGATTGAGTCAAAAAAGTGGGCAGTGAGAAGGGAGGAAGTGAAACAGAAGCTGAACTTTTGGAGGATATCTCTGCCTAATAGGGGTGCTGGTCAGTTTGGAAGTATAAGTAAATTTTGGGTGAAGAAAGGTTTGGGATCAGGAGGGGATGGGTCCTGTTTGGAGGGGTTGTGCAGGTTTTCCCTCAACACCTACAGTGGAGATCATGGATTGGGTACAGGAACCAAATGAACTCAGGAAGAATACTGCAAACAGCCCCTGTGTCAGTAAGGAAGGAGAGTGTCTTACCTAAGATATTCAGTGAAAGTTGGGGTTGTGAGAGATACCTTGATGAACCCATCAATCCCATCAATCCTCTTCAGTGGTGAGACTGAGCAGAACAGCTAAGGAAGAGTCCAGTGGTGGTGGCAGTGAGATCTCCTGTGAGGGTAGGCAGTTTGATGACTTACCTGCTCTCTGGCAGACAGGGCAGTTGTAGTTCCAGTGACCCTCAGGATTGCAGAGGAGACAAGTCTTCGTGGTGGCCATGGTTTGAGACGGGTTCATGCCCAGCATCCTTCTTTCCTGCGCATGAAGCATGGTGTAGAGGTTGCTTGGGTGGTACCATTTTATTTGGATTTGTCTTTTCCCGAAGCCTTGAGTGCTGCACCCAAAAATGGGCATACAATATTAGTCTTCTCAAGATTATCTTGTTGTGGTTGTGCCTATCTATTATTGAAGACATGAAAGGTCAGATTGAGAAGATCTCTTTGTGGGCATTAGGGGGCCAAAATTTGTTTCTTTGTAGTTTGGATGTCACCTGCAGGTTGGTAATAAAATGGGGGTTTAGGATTATTCCCTCAGCAGATTGGGGGTTTAAATTAGTGCATTTGGTTACAGTAACTGTAAGATAAGAAACAAATTCCACAGGGTTTTCCTCGGTGTGTTGAGTGTGATTTGAATTATAAAATTATATAAGCTAGTTACTTTGTGAGAAATTTGGTTTAGACCTACAATAATGCAGATGGTCATTCATATGTTGTGAGCCATGTTCTCTTTGATAATCGCAATGGGGGGGGGGTCTGCATTCAGTACTGCAGTGGCCCCAGAGGGATGGTTAAGATTAGTTGGTGGTCTATAGTCAGTCTCATTTTGGGCCCCTTTCCATAGTTGAGGTGTTTTTTTTTAAGGAGAAAGGGTAGCCATAAGAACAATGTAGAGAACTGTATACTGTAAATCATAGGAATTAGTCCCAAACTGGAGCTTTTTTATGTAATTGTGGGGATGTGTGGAGAAGGAGCCTCACCTATGGGAGATCTGGCACAGCTTGGACAGAGTAAAAGGGACATGAACAAGGACTAGCCCTTTATGGGCTTCAGGGGTGGCAGTCGCCAGAAGACAGTGGTGGTTGGAGAGAAGATGGCTGGAGGTGTGGGAGTGAGATTTGGTGTGGTTTTCTGGAGGAAAAAATGGCAATGGAGGAGTAGGGGAGGAGAAAGTGGTGGGGGCAGTGGACTGAAGAGATAGAGTACGTGTGTCTAGGGGAGAAAATGGTGATGGAGGACACGAGGAGGAGGAGGAGGAGGAGGAGGAGGATGCAGTGGCGAGGCTCACAGAGTGAGAAGGAGATGGTTGGAGAGGTTCAGAGGGAGGAACATGTGGGTATAGTGAAAGGCAGGAGAGAAAGCAAAAATGACTTCATCAATAGGATTGTTAGGATTATCAGGAGGGTTTAGTGGTATAGGGTGGGTCAGAAGTGTTGGGGCCAACTCTCATGTCTGAATGAGAGGGATGCATTCTAAAAGCATCACAGGCTGGCAGCTAAGGTGTCTCCAAGCACTTGCTGTTGTGAAAGCAAATGCTGTCTAAGTTGCAGAGAATGCTAAAATGGAAAGTGCACTGTTCTGGCCAGAAGCTGTTATTGTTCATTTTATATTGGATCCAACTTGTCGGGAAATAAGAGATTAGTCATTTTAGTTTAGAGTTCTCTCTGAGACCAAGAGTGTTTAAATTCTTTAAGGGACACCTGAGTAGAGTGTGTTTTTCTGGGTGGGAATGAGTATTTCTCATAGTGATCAAATTAGAGGTGATCTGAAGGCCAAAGTTACTCACAAACCCTAAGGGGGATTATCACCCTAGTTGGGGGTGTGACAGAGAGAAAGAGGTGCCCCATCAAACCCATTGGTTGTCATCCACAGTATGGAGGGGTGTCCTGACATGGGACCCACATATTTTGAGAGAGAGAGAGAGAGAGAGAGAGTAAAAGGAGAGACTCACCTGTGGGGAGCAGATTGGATCAGTGTTGGATGGGGGCAGACAATGGCAAAGGCAGAGATGAGAGGAATATGAAGGTTGGCTCATTGGATGGGGAGAGCCAACTGGGGGAGCCCCCCAGAGCTGCAGGCCTCAAATGGTCTCAGTCATCACAACCAAATGTTAGCTCTTTTGCACAGCTGAGAGACATCAATAAAGATTTTTAAAAAAAACACCTTTATTGTTGGTGCAAAAGGACTCTTGCAGATTTCAAGGGCCCTCAAAAAAAAGTCAGGGAGAGTTTGGGGTAGGGGTGGAGACTGGATGAGTGGACATGTCATGATGTTGGGAGAGGACTTGAGGACCTTTAGTAGAGGGGGTGGAGACTATCTGAGTGGACAGTGCCGTGAGTGGTTTGGAGAACCTTAAGCACATGCACAGAAGGGACATAGAAAGTTTATTGTTTTGGGACCAAAAGATGAACATGGGAGTTAGTGTAGGAGAGACTTGCTGTTGTTGTAAGTGTCAGGGCCGTGTTGGGCAGGCGGCATACTGAGCCTGGCAGAGTCTCATATAAGCAGAACCTATCACTGTCTTTCCATAAGACGTTACTCCTGAGTGTAGGTAATAGGATTTCGGTATGATTTTTGTAAGTTCTTATGAGCTTACAATTATTTTACAATACAATGTTTAGGGATATTCATTACATCTTCATTTATTTATTTTTGCAGTGCTGGGGATTCGAACAGGGACTGGTACATGCTAGGCAAGTGTTCTACCACTTAGCTATACACACCCAGCCCTGTCTTTCTGCTTTTTAAAATGTGGCTTCTAAAATATTTAGACTCTTGTGTGTCTCACCATAGTGTAGATAGGTGCTACTGACAGTACTAGTGACAGAGAAATCATACAACAGAGTAGAGGAACCAGAATAGCATACACCGCCCCCCCCCACACACAGACTGTTTTTTAATAAAAGTGCAAAAGTAACCCAGTGGACAAACCCTACTGGCTTCAACATGGGGGACTGGAGTAACTGGACATTGCAGCCTAAAAATGAACCACCATCTAAAGGACGCACCATATACACAAGTGAAAAAACAATACCGGTGCAGAAAGGTCTGTGCTCATCATTACATCAACTGCAATACCATTTGCAGTAACTGCTTAAAAAGAGAAAGGAGGAACATAGATGTGTGTTGTTCAGGAATGATGTGAGTAAATTATGGACTATTCATAAGTGGTGCAAGGTTCTAACATTCAATATCTTGTTTAGAAATCAGAGGGTGTCTATACAATAGACATAAAAGATGGTGGCTTACAATGCAAGTATGCATAATACAAGCACATTTAAAAATAAGGGATATAGTAAGGTGCATATACATAGTATTGAGACACAGAACTTTATTCCTCAGTAATACTTTACATAGATTTATCAACATATATTCTATATAATTATTTCATAAGAGATCAGAAATAAGATAGATACCTAGCTATAGATAAAACATCTCTGTTGATGTAATATACATGCACACAGACAGAAATCTATAAAATCTATAATGCTACATACCTACAACTAGGTAGATTTGTGCCTACCAATACAGATAACCTATACATCTTATATATTATAGGTAGATAATATGCAAGCTTAGCATATTATATCTTACAGATACATAGAAAATCTATGACTATATATTAGATCTATACAGGCCTCTGTATCAACAGCTACATATAAAATGCTATAAAATGAAGGTTGTAGAAAATGCTGTAGATGAGGGTTTGAACTCTAAAGAACATTCCACATCACGTGTCAGTCATCATGCACGCACAACAAGATCACAGTATATAATTTTTAGATTTAATATATCTGCATTGTTTATACTGTGAACTGCTATCATAAGATAGCATTACTTCTATAACTTAGAAAGTAACTATTTTGGTGAGAAGAAAAATAATTCTTTTAGTCTGAGCTTGAGAGCCAGTGTGTATTCATGCTGAGTCCCCTGGCAGCTTTCCACTCCCCAGGTATGCTCCCGGAGCAGCTGCCCACAGGTACAGGAGCCATGCCACGCAAGCTTGGCTTCTGCAGCTCTGGCTGGAAGACCAAAGCCGCTAGGGCCACCACATCCACCCAGGCGGAGGACACAGGGGTCTTCTCTAAAATCCTGCTATAGGCATAAACTACTCCTTCCAGAGGGAGTTCTGCATTTCACAAGCCATAGGATGCATGTTTCCAGTAAAGGTTTCTGGGGTCAAATACACTTGAGAGAATGACTTGCATCAGTGATAAACACATGTGGCAGCAGGCTGTTTGTGCCACTGAATACTCTAAAAGGTTCTCTCTCCCTGTCCTACACACTTCCTCCATACCCCTGATTTCTTGAGTGTGACCAGGATTTCAGTACAGCCAATGTTCTGGGAGGTCCCACTGAATAAAGAAAACTAACCTTGAAGATCACCCCAGCTACCCCAGCCTTTGGGGGACAGAATTGGAGTTTGAACCTAGCACCTTTATACTGAGCTGCATGTCCAGGCCTCTCAAATTTTCTCACTGTGAGATTGGGCCTCATTTAGTCACTATGATGCCCAGGCTGGGCTCAAATGTGCTATCTCCCTGCCTCAGCCTCCCAGAGTGCTGGAATTACAGGGGTGCAAACACATAGAAAAAATACTAGTTTAATTTAACAGAACATACTGCTCTGATATCCCTGAGGAAAAAGAAGGTGCCTCTAAGAGATGGATTGAAGGGATGAGAAAGAACGTAGAGTGAAGGGTAACCCACGTCATCAAAGTGCCAAGGAGAAGAGCAAAGAAAGTCGGGAAGTGAAGGGGAAGGAAAATACAGAGGACCTGTGCTGTGGGCATGTTAACTGAGAATATCTCGTTCTCATTACAGCAAAACCGACTGAGGTGCAGAGATGTGCCCAATGTGATCAGATGGCAGGGCCCAGCCCAAGTGTTCTGAGGCTGGAGCCTCAGACTTTCCTGATCTCAACTGCCAGCCCCAATCAGGAGAGGATCTTGGTTTGGGATGTGTTAGTCTTGGTCCTGTCTGGACCGTCCTCAGATTCCAAGGTGGTCAGCAAGCCCACAATGTGAGACCCATGTAACTTCCCTGGGACTGTCCCATTCACGGCACACAAGTCAGCTCGCTGAGGGACCTCAAGGGGACACTGTCCTGTGTGCAAAAGGAGGCGGGAGAGTGGGAGAGTGGGGGAAGCACAGCGGAGCATCTGCTGGAACCAGGAGCTGGAAGGGAGAATTCTTAAGGGAAGCAGTGCTGAAGCTGACAGGAAAGTGTCTCAGCAGGACTCCACTTGGAACTAAAAGGCTAAGCAGGTCTGCACCCCTTGCCACTTGTTAGCTAGGGAGAGCGAGTGAGGTGACTGCTGGGGGTTTAGGAATCTGTGAAATAGGAGTTCTAAATCAACTCATGAGGATTCAAAGTGCGGGTCAACAGCTCTTGTGTCATCCCAGCACTTGGGAGGCTGAAGCAGGAGGATCACTGCAAGTTTGAGACCAGCCTGGGCTACAAAGTAAGCTCAAGGCCAGCCTGAACTGCACAGCAAGACCCTGTCTCAAACTAAAAAACAAAACACAAGACAAAAACCCCCGAAAATAGAAATTCCGTAAGATTCAACTATTCTTCTTCTAGGTATCCTCCGCCCAAAAACATGTCATAACACAGTGATATGTGCAGGCCTGAGGATTTAGCTCAGTGGTTCAAGCACTTGCCTGCTAAGCACAAGGCTGTCAATTAGATCGCACTGCCAGAATAATAAATAAATAAACTACTTAATGATACATGCAGACCCATGTGTACAGCGGCACGTTTCATAATAGCTAATGTAGCTTCAGTGTGAGAGGCTCATGTTTCTTCTCCTCAAAATGTCCCTAAGAACAGTCTGGCTTCTTTGCTCAGCTCTCTGGCTATGGCACTAGTGCTTATGGAATGTGTCCCAGGACACCTTTTGTGGCCAATCACCTTTTGGCCAACAGCAGCGCAGCTCAACAAACCATCGATTTCAGTGACATCTTGGTCTCCTGAGTCTGACTCAACACCATGGTGGGCATGCATTGCAGTGAGTTTTCAACAGACGAGCTGGTGGCCCCTTCAATCCTCAGCTGGCACAGGCATGTGCTCCCCTCACCTGTCCTTGTTGGGGTGACTTCACATTCTTGTGGTCCTGAGGGAGGAGTAAAGGAAGAGTCAGGGGTGAGCAGTCTGTTGCAGACTTTGTGAGCTATCGGGCCCATTGGAAGTGGTACACAAAGCTGTGGCCCCTGCCTGGCCACCTTCCAGGCCTGGGAGCCCAGGGCACTGCCCCTTCCCTGTCCCTTGTGGTGCCCTGCCACTCTCTCCATGGGTTCTGGCCCCAGGGGCTTCCCATGGGCTTGTCTTATGGTGTTGCATTACTTCAGTGCTTATTTCTTGGTGAAATGGCTCTTCATTTTTTCCCAGTTTGTCGTTGGGCTTTCTGGCCTCAAGAAATCTCCACTCCAAAATGCCCTTCCCCTTGAGTGCTTCCTCCACTATCTGCTACAGTAATTCAGGTATTTCAGTTTGTCTCAGTGTGAGATGCTTTCCCTGGACTTGTAAGAACCACTGTATGGGTGTGGTGACGGACAGCTATGATCCCAGCACTCAGCAGGCTGAGGTAGGAGGATCACTGCAAATACATAGTGAGTTCAAGGCCAGCCTGCACTGCATAGCAACAATTAAAACAACAGCAAAGCCCAAAATGTGTAATTGTCATTGTAAATGAGAGAGGAAAAGAAAGTGCTCTAAAGGATATAACTGTATGCATATTTAAGCATATAAGATAGATTACCATATTACTGAGTTTTTGTTGCATCCTAGAACAGAACTGTTTGCAGTCTCACTGTTTGAATGTCCACTTTATATGCTTTAATTTTGTAACTTGAACAACTATTTCTAAGATGACAATATGTAATCTATGAACCAGTGGTTTCCTACTGTTTATTTTTTTTTTAATTCTGTATTACTTGTATCCTTTTTCTTCTTAAATAAAATTAAAAAAAAAAAAAAAACAGCAAAGCCCAAAATCCAAAAACAGCATAGCAGTGATTTAACACCCAATCTTTGGGGCTCTGCAGAGAGTTGAATCTTGTTCTCAAGGCAGAGACACAACCATTATACCTGGACTCAACCTATGGTATAGCATCTTTGAAAAAAGCAACCCCCAAATCCAACCACAATGTAATGAAACCCAGTAGTAAATTAATTTTTTTTTCTTTCAGGTTTTTTTTTTTTTGGATTGTTTGAGACAATGTCTTGCTATGTAATGCAGGCTGTCCTTGAACTTGCTTATCTAATCTAGCCCAGGCTGGCCGTGAACTCATGGAGACCCTCCTGCCTCAGCCTCCCAAGTCTGGGATTACAGGTGTGCACCACCACAACTGGCAACAATGAGTGAATTTAAAAATCAATCCAAAGCTATGGGGACGTATGCAGCTTGGTGCTCCCTGAGCTCAAGGGGACTGAGATGGAAGAGGAGAAGATAAAAAGAACTGAGATGTGCTATGTGATAGGTTCTGCCTGTGTGAAGCTCTGCCAGGCTCAGCAGGGAGCCTGGCCAATATGGCCCTGGACAGCACCTCCCTTCAAGGGACAGCACTTCCCTTCAACACTGACTCCCACATTGTTCTTGCAAACCTGAAAATTGAACTCCCTGCTTTTCTTGCACAAGCCAACATCCCCCAGTCAACTGTCTCACTGTCTCCCTGCCCACCCCTTCAAACTACACCTGTCAAACTGAAGAAAAGCTCCAGGCTTCTCTCTGTTTGAGCTGAGGGGACCTTGCACTCTCCTACAGCCCTCTTGTACCTGCAATAAAGGTCGTTTCCTGTTTTCCTTTCTTTGTTCTTGTTTGTGCTGTGCGAGGAAAAATCTATCATTTTTGGTGTCATAACTCAGACTGACAGGCAGAGTGGTTCCTAGGGACAAGTCATTGAGCTCCCCATCAATGAGCCCCCTCTCTGCTTTTTCTCTTCCCTGTTTTTCTTCTTTCTCCCATCTCTGGGGCTGCCATTGCTAGCCTCCATCCAATACCAAACCACCTCGTTCTCACAGGGGAGGCACCTCTTGCTTTGGGGTACCTGTCTTGTAACTCATGGGATCATGTCAGGATTTCCCCCACATCCTTCAGGACCCACACTCCTTTTTCCCTAAGTGACAACTGGCGGGGGCAGGTGTTGGGGTCTACAGAGTATTTCTCTCTCCCACAAGCCTGAGAAGGGTGATGACTCTAAGGGATTGTGACTCAGTTTTTGGAGGCTCCATCCAGCTCACCTCTCATTTGGTCACAATGGGAAATACTTCTTCCCACTCCCCAAAACACTCATTTCCTGCCAGACAGCTGTCCACAGTCTCCATAATGTCCACCCCTGGCCTGAGGGGGGTGACATACACTAGGCCACTCTCTGCAAACTGGATGACTTCTGCAATCACAGTGGCAACCCCATGTAGAGGCCTGTTTTGCTCTAGGGGCATGTCCCTGCCTCCTTCAGCATATGGGGTGGCCCCAGCTTTTTGGCCTGCTCCACACCATCGACCTCTGCCATATCCCCAAGAAACTTCCTGCTTTTCTCTGTTGCCATCTTCTCCGCCCCTCGCCATCACCTTGTGTCTCCTCCTGCTCTGGCCATTTCCCCACCTGCCCATCACACCCCAACTCACTCCTCCAGCCTCCACTGCCTTCTGAGCCCTCCCAGCCTCTGTGTCCCCTCCTGCTTGCCACCACCTGCCAGCTCTGCATGGCTGCTGCTATCTCCACCCCAGCCTGCTTCAAAGTGTCACTCACCCAACCTCTCCCTCCTGTCTGTGAGGTGACAGGCACTGGGGACTTGGTCCATGCTTATGTCCTGTTTTCTCTCTTTGCCTTTTCCCATATCTCACAGCACTGAGGTCCTTAGCTACCAACCCGTGTCATTCTGTCAAAGAGCTTCAATTCAGGGTAAATTCCTATGACTTCCTAATAGCTGTCTTTGCTTTACTACTATCTTTTCTTTCACAAGTATAAAAAGTTGTGTTCCTTTTGGTTGTTATTTCAAGAGATCTCTGTTAAATGGCTTGCAAAAAGGTTCTCACTAGTCTACATTTACAATTGTACAACCTATACAATTTATGGGAAATCAAATTGGCCAAATATATTTGAGTGCATGCTGATTGTATTTGTCTGTTAAAGTGTGTATATTCTGGACTGTGTATTAATCTCAGCAGCGTAAGTGCCTTTCTGGCAGGCACAAGGTCATGAGGTTATGAGTTTCACTCCTGGTACTAAAAAACAAATAGAAAAACAAAAAAATTGTGTATGTTTCTATGTCCTGTACACATTGTGTATATATATTTGCTTGTCATATCCATGAACAATTGGTTTTTACTTGAGCTCAATAATTTTTTCCTTTCCCATATTTGGATCATGGGATTCAAAATTTATTATGGGTTATATGTCTGAAAACCTGCTTCCACCTAAGTTGCCAGGTCATCAAAATGAGGCTATAATTGGTTATGTAAATTTGATAATACTGCCATTTATGTTTCGTGACATAACAGTCTCTCATTGTTTAAAAATTGTATTTTAAATGTTGTGTCTGTGTCTTTCCTAAGTCACTAGGAAATTGTTAAGATAATTAAAATCCTGTAGGGTGGGGGGCATTATTGGATAGGACTTCAATAGAGTTGCTGACTCACAAAGTGGCTACTTGGTAACATTTAACCAGTTCTTGTTCATTGATCAGAGGCTCCAATGACCTCCATAGCCTTATGGGAGACATCCCAACTAAAATTCAAAAACACAGTATTGTGTTATGTTCACATTGGTCATTGTCAAAAGAAATCATACAATAATTTTTTTGATTTAAATATGCTCTGATACAAAGGTTTCACATAAAATGATAGATTGTTATTAACTTTACAGTGTATTAATGTATTCTTGCTTCCACATGTACAGGTCTTCCTTCCAAAAATGTAAAACACAGACTGTTTAACAAAATTGTTTCAGATTCAGACCTCTGCCTGTAACACAAACACACTGCATGCACATTCCAGTAAAGGTAAACCAGTCGGGTGAAAGGTTACATACTAGATAGGGGTGCTTGACTAAAAGGGGTATCTTAGGTCAAAATTCCAATTCAGATTGACACAAAGTGTCATAATTGTCATTTTTGTGAAAACTATGTAACCATTAACATTTTCCGTGGGTTCAAGTACTAGGACATCAATGCTTGATAGAAATATTGGTTACTATTTTGTGTTCTAAGGTCCTTGACATTCAGAGAAGGTAATAATGTTAAACATGCTGCCTTATTACACTATAATATTACCAATCCTTATTTCTGGATGTTCAACAATAGGTAGTTGGAGACCAAAAACTAAAAAGAAGAATGGGCTGGGAGGACAACCAATATTTTGATTCCAGCCTTCTGAGGTCACTGAAGACCCAGGATATAAGAGAACCTCTGCAGTGACATTCCTTATCTCCGTGGGTCTTGTGATCAAGGAGATTATTGGACTACAAAAAAAGTGTGACACAGTATACAGTGTGCCTAAGGAGAGTCACCAGGAGAAATCTCTCCCAAGCTTTCACAGAAACCAACTTGGTCAAGCAATAGCTCATTGCTTGACCATCCTGATGGCTGACACTGTCAAGAACTGAGAGGCTCCATACATGGTTCCAAGACAAATCCTGAGGAGACTTACATGCCCTTGATAGATAGCAAGAGGTTAGTTTTAATTAACACAGGTCTCAATTTAACTTGGTCTTAAACATCCAGCAAAAAATATAATCAAAGGCTATAAAAGTGTGTCATAAGTTAAAAGTATAAAAAGAGCTCCAAGTTTAAATTCTTCAGGCAGTTTTCAACTATCCCAATAATTAACAACTGTTGTGGGCAATTAAATTACATTAAAATACATTACAATAGAGACTGTTCCAGACTCTCCAGGCTTCCGGGTGCAGTGAAGTGGAGAAGTGGGTTTGAGGCCTCTACATCCGCCTCCCCATCCTGGCTGCACTTGGAGAACTGCTGAGCTTCCAAGGGGTGGGCGGGCCAAGCTCTCCCAGGAGCCCAGCCTGTTTGGGACAGCTGCGCCTAGCCATCAGTGTGCAGAGGAAGGGCTGGGCGGATCTGGGGCACCTGCATCGGCAGCCCCGTGTGTCTAGAGGACTGTGGATGTCTCCACGGGCAGTGGAGCATCACGGGTTCTGGAGGCCCTGCATCCTATGGTGAGTGCTCAGCGTACTCTGCCCAGAGCCCAGACTGTTTGGGTCCCTCCAGGCTTCCAGGTGCAGTGAAGTGGAGAGGTGGGTTTGAGGCGTCTCCCTCTGCCTCCACATCCCAGCTGCGATTGGAGAACTGTGGAGCTTCCAAGGGCAGATGGACGCACAGTGTCCCTGAGGCCCAGCTTGTCTGGAACTGCGGAGTTCTGAGCAGGCAGAGGAGGGCCATTGATTCTGCAGGCCCAGTGGCTTGGGGTAGCAGGTGCCAGAGTCTCAGGAGCTGCAAACATAGAAGGGGATTTCCAACAGATCCTGAGGAAACTTTCAAATAACACTTGAAACACAGAAATATAGGAAAATGACAAAACGAAAGACCAAATTACAACCTCAAACCACCAGCCCATCTTAAGAAACCCTAGGAGCAATGTATATAGAAGAAAATATATGCCATTCACCTCAAATATCGGACACAGTAGCTACTGAAATTAACAAGCAACTCCAGGAAGCTTTAAAGAAATTCAAACTCGAAATAATCTCCCAGGTAAAAGAAAAAATGTTAAAAAAAATGAAAGAGACTCTGAATATATCTAAAGAAAACACAGATAAAAAATTGGAGGAACTAAACAAAAAGATAGAATCCATAGATGAGCAATATAAGAAACAAACAGAATACATAATGCAGATGCACAGAGATATACAGGAAATAAAAAACTCCACTGAAAGTTGTAAAAACCACCTTAATGAAAGTGAAGATACAATTTCAGACCTGGAAGACAGGATTGCAGCTAATGAACAGGAAAGGAAAGATCTTTTAAAAATAACAAGGAATCAGGAAACAACAATTCAACAACTGCAAGACGATGCAAAGAAGAATAACATAAGAATGATAGGGATTAATGAAAAAGAAGGAGACAACATAAAGGATGTCAAGAAGATATTTAGAGAAGTAATAGCTGAAAATTTCCCAAGCATGAGATCAGAAACCGACATCAGGATCAGTGAATCATATTTAACTCCAAATAGTCATAACCAAAATAAAACTACACCCAGACATATAATAATCACCATCCCAGAAATCCAACCCAAGAATAGATTATTAAAAGCTATCAGAGAGAAAAGATAGATCACTTGTAAAGAAAAGCCTATAAGAATCACAACAGACTTCTCAGCACAAACAATAAAGTCAAGAAGAGCATGGAGTGAAGTACTCCAGATCCTAAAGCAAAATGATTTCCAACCAAGACTGATGTATCCTGAAAAACTATCATTCAAAATTGATGGTGAAATACGATACTTCAATGACAAAGAACAGCTGAAGAACTTCATGAACACCAAACCAACCCTGCAAAAAATATTGAAAGACAGTTTAGACCCACAAAGGAAAAAACCACTAAGCAAAGCAGATAATTAAACAGAACAGAAAGATAAAGATGCATCAGCAGAGAGATAACGTCAACAAGAAACCAGCATTTAACAGTAATAACCATTAACGTAAACGGTCTCAATGCACCAATCAAAAGAAACAGACTAGCAGAATGGATCAAGAAACAAAATCCAACCATATGTTGTTTACAGGAAACCCATCTAACCCAGAAGGATACTCACAGACTGAAAGTCAAAGGATGGAAAACAATACTTCATGCAGCAGGAATCCAAAAAAAAAAAAAAAAAAAAAAAAAAAGGCAGGAGTAGCCATTCTGTTTGCAGACAACATGAACTTTAAACCAACAATGACCATAAAGGACAAAGAAGGTCACTCCATACTCGTAAGGGGAAAACTCAAAGAGGAAGAGATAACTATCTTAAATATATATGCACCAAACTCCAGAGCACCCAGTTATATAAAACAACTATTAACAGAAATGAAAACTCAAATTATTAGTAACACAATTGTAACAGGAGACCTTAATATGCCATTGACACCAAGGGCAGATCAACCAGACAGAAAATGAGCAAAGAAATAACAGAATTGAATCACACCTGTGAATAAATGGATTTGATAGACATATACAGAATGTTCCACTCAACAACATCAGAATACACATTCTTCTCAGCAGTACATGGATCATTCTCTAAAATAGACCATATATTAGCTCACAGAACATACTTAAACAAATGCAAAAGAGTTGAAATCATCCCTTGCATGTTATCGGATCATTGCGCTCTGAAATTAGAAATTAATGATAAAAGATACTGCAAAAATCCCGCAAACACATGGAAACTGAATAACACACTCTTGAGTAATCAGTGGGTCACAGAAGAAATTAGAGAAGAAATTAAACAATACCTAAAAGAAAATGAAAATGCAGATACAACTTACTGGAATTTGTGGGATGCAATGAAAGCCGTCCTCAGAGGAAAATTTATTGCACTGAGTTCCCACATCAGGAAAACAGATCGAATAAAAATAAATAACTTGATGCTACACCTCAAACAGCTAGAAAAAGAAGAGCAAGTCAAGTCCAAAGCCAAAAGAAGAGAGGAAATTATAAAAATCAGAGCAGAAATCAATGCAATAGAGACTAAGAAAACAATCCAAAGAATCAACGAATCAAAGAGTTGGTTCTTTGAAAGAATAAATAAAATCGATAAGCCCCTAGCCAACCTTATTTTAAAAAGGGAAGAAAAAGCTCAAATTCATGCAATAAGAAATGAAAAAGGTGAAATCACTACAGATCCAATAGAAATACAGAAGACCATCAACACCTATTTCAAAAACGTCTACTCTCAAAAGTTTGATAACACAGAAGAAATAGACAGATTCTTAGAAACATATGAAGTACCAAAGCTAGATCAAGAGGATGTAAAACTGTTGAATAACCCAATCTCTGTTAATGAAATTGAAAATGTAATTAAGTCCTTACCCACCAAGAAGAGCCCAGGCTCAGATGGATTCACTGCAGAATTCTACAAGAAATTCAAAGAAGACCTAATGCCGACACTCCTCAAACTATTCAATGAAATTGAAAGGGAAGCAATCCTTCCTAAGTCATTCCTGGAAGCAAATATTACTCTAGTACCAATACCTGAGAAAGACCCAACTAAAAAAGAGAACTATAGACCGATCTCCCTAATGAACACAGATGCAAACATCCTCAATAAAATATTGGCAAACAGGATGCAGCAAATCATCAAGAAGATTATACACCATGACCAAGTGGGATTCATCCCAGGATGGTTCAACATACGTAAATCAATAAATGTAATCCACCATATCAATAAAGCCAAAAATAAGAATCACATGATCATTTCTATAGATGCAGAAAAAGCCTTTGATAAGGTCCAACATTTATTCATGATAAGAACTTTACAGAAAATTGGAATAGATGGTCTTTGCCTCAATATAATAAAGGCCATTTATGACAAACCAACAGCCAGCATCATACTAAATGGCCAAAAATTGAAAGCCTTTACTTTAAAATCAGGCACAAGACAAGGATGTCCTTTATCACCACTCCTATTTAATGTAGTACTGAAGTATTAGCCAGAGCAATTAGGCAAGAGAGAGAAATAAAAGGGGTAAAGATAGGAAAAGAAGAAGTTAAATTATCATTGTTTGCAGATGACATGATACTCTACATAGAAGACCCCCTAAACTCCATGGAAAGACTCTTAGATACAATAAATAAATTCAGTAATGTGGCTGGATACAAAATCAATACTCAGAAAACAATAACATTCCTATACATGAACAACAAAATCACGGAGAGGGAAATAAGAGAAACTGCACTCTTCACATTAGCAAGCAAAAAAATGAAATATTTAGGAATTACTCTTATGAAAGAAGTGAAAGACTTATACAGTGAAAATTATAATACACTGAAAAATGAAATTGAAGATGATCTCAGAAAATGGAAAGACATCCCTTGCTCACGGATCAACATAACTTATAGATCTAGAGAAATCACTGCTAAATTTCATCTGGAACCAAAAGAGACCTAGAATAGCAAAGGCAATTCTTAGCAGGAGGCATCACAATCCATGACTTGAAGTTATACTACAAAGCAAGAGTAGTAAAATCAACATGGTATTGGAATCAAAACAGAGCCAAAGATCAATGGAATAGATTAGAAGATACAACCACAACTACAAACACACTCAACCACCTTATCTTTGATAAAGGAGCCAAGAGGTTCACTGAAAGAACAACAGTCTCTTTCATAAATGGTGCTGGAAAAACTGGCTCTCCATTTGCCGAAAACTAAAGCTAGAACCATGTCTATCACCATATACTAAATTAAAATCTAAATGGGTCAGAGATTTGAATATTAAAACAGAAACACTAAATCTATTGGAGGACAAATTGGGTAGAAACCTTGAAGACATAGGAGTAGGTAGAGAATTCATGAACAGGACTCAAACCGCACAGGAAATATTTCCCAGAATCAATAACTGGGACCACTTCTTATTAAAAAGTTTCTGCATGTCAAAAGAAATCTCCAGCATAGTGAAAAGAAAACCCACAAACTGGGAAAAGATTTTAGTGAACTCTCTCTCAGACAAGGGACTCTTGTCTAAAACATATAAAGAATTTTAAAAACTCAGACCCCCAAAATTCAAAGATCCAATCCAAAAATGGGCATCTGAGATGAATACACACTTCTCAGATGAAGAAACGCAAATGGCAAATAAATACATGAAAAAATGTTCATCATTGGTCATTAGAGAAATGCAAATTAAAACCACACTGAGATACCATCTCACTCCTGAAAGAATGGCCAGGATCAAGAAAACCAACAACAACAAATGCTGGAGAGGCTGTGGGGAAAAAGGAACTCTCCTACACTGTTGGTGAGAGTGTAGACTGGTGCAGCCTTTGTGGAGGTCAGTCTGGAGATTTCTCAAAAAGCTGGGATTGGAAGTCCCATTTATTCCAGCTATTCCACTTCTAGGCATATTCCCAGAAGAATTGAAAGCATCATACCACAGTGATATATGCGCACCTATGTTTATAGCAGCACAATTTGTAATCGCCAGATCTTGGAAACAACCCAAGTGTCCATCAACTGAGGAATGGATAAAAAAGTTGTGGTATTTCTATACAATAGAGTATTATTCAGCTATAAAGAAGGATCACATTGAGATATTTATCAATAAATGGGCACAGCTTGAGACCATACTCATAAGTGAGATAAACGAATCTCGCATGTGTGAATACCGAATAATTTCCCTAATGTAAGTAATGATTCAAATATATAAAAATATGTGGTAATCATGATTCCCCATTATGTGGCCTTGAAGCCTTATAAGGTTTTCACTTATTAATTGGAAAGGCTATATTCTGGGCTTCTTGATATGGAAATATTTGAAGCTATAGTATATGAAGTTTTATTCAAATATTTCAAGGAAAAAGACAGACACTATGGTAACTACTATTAAGTCGGGTTATTTGGTGGTGAAGCACTAGGTTGCTGAAACAGTCATGCTTTGACCTGTATTGTTATATTGTTATGTCCTGTTTTATCTCAATCTCTCCCTTATTCTTTAAAAAAATTATTTATTTATTTCTTATGTTTGTTATAATTAAGGGGAAAATTTTAAAAAAATAGCAGGATATATAATAGTAACTTTTTTGATTTCCTATTAACTTGTTTTGAAGTCCTGTAATACTCCCACTATCTTGTTTTGGCTGTTTAGACTCTGTTCCATTCTGTATGATAGTATCAAGTTTGAGGGTATAGGCAACTACTTTGAAGGCAATAAGATTCACTAAGATGCCCATTCTGGTTTGACTATTGTCTCCTTTGGAAGTCCTGTAATGTTTACAATGCTTAAGTTTTATTGGTCTTGTTCTCTACTGTTTTGTTCAACTTTATAATATCTAATGAGATAGACAATTCTTTTTAAGGAAACAAGAGACATTGTTGATAACCATTGTTGATAACCTTGTACTCTGTTTTACATCATGTGCTATGTCTATCCTTGGTTTTGACCGACAGCTCTGTTTTGCCACATTTGATTTATTCTCTCCCCCCCAAAAAAGTAATAAGAACTAAGGAGTAATAAAACCCAAAATGTGTAAATTTTGTTGTAAAAAAGAGCTCTAAAGGATACAACAGCAAGTGTGTTTAGGGGTGTTAAATAGCTGGCCATATTAATGTTTTTGGTTGGATCATTGAACACAACTGTTTGCAGTCTCACTGTTTGAATGTCCACTTTGTATGCTTTGATACTGTGATTTGAGCAACTATCTCTAAGATGATAATATGTAATCTATTAAGGTGATTTCTTAATTTTTTTTTTTTTGTAGTTCTGTATTACTTGTATCCTTACACGGCTTTGTTTTGTTTTGTGTTTTTCTCTTTTTCCTTTTAAATAAAATTTTTTAAAAAATACATTACAATAATATCTGCAAAAACGTCTAACTGCTGCTATTATAGAAAAGGGAACACTTTCCTCCTAGCTTCTTCCCCTGGCAGGACCTCTCATACTACTTGTTATTTCTTGATTATAGCTCCTTGTCTGTTTAAACTTTCCTGAAGATTTCCTCAAATGCAGGTTGTGGGCCTTTATAACAAGATAATTCCTTGTCCTGAGGGGACCCCTGGTACCAGATTCTACACGGGTCCAACCTGTCATCACAATGATTACTTCAATGCCCATCATGTCACCTCAGTCAGCAGGAAGCAGTTTAAGAGTGGCTGCCTCTAACACCCAAAAGATGGGAATGATGAATTCCGCTCCTGTGGAGCACTGCCAGGCTCAGCGTGGTGCCTGTGCAACATGGCACTGGACAGTACCTCACTTCAAAACTGACTTCCACATTGTTCTTGCAAACCCAAAAAGTGAACTTCCCACTTGCTGTGCACACATCAACAATCCCTCCAGTAACTGTCAAAATGTCACTCTGCCCACCCCTTCGAACTCCACCCCTCTCAAACTCAATAAAAGGCTCCAGGTTTCTTTGCCTGCCCTGAAGGGATCTTGCACCCCTCTGCAGCCCTCCCATGCCAGCAATAAAGGCCTTTTTGTTTTTGCCTTTCTTTACTCTTGTTTTTCTACCACATCAAGGAAAAATCTATCATGCATATCCACCAACTGCCTCTGATGAATAGAATCATTATGTACTGTGATCACATACCAATAAAAATATAAACTAAGCAAAACACAGTCACACAGGAGGCATAAGAGAGTGTTCAGTGAATCACAGTCCCAATCACATCTGAATGGACCGTTTCAGGGATCCTGCCAGGAGAGTGCTGGCACTGACTCTACTTCACGGAATTCCCAATGCAGGCTCCTTGCAGATGACTTTTCCACAGGATGAGGATGGTAAATGCTTCTGAAGCAAAAGCAGGAATTCTATCTTCACTTCCCACAGGTAGAGTCTGCCCAGAGACTGCTACCAGGTCACTCAGTAATTCACCATCAGTGCTCAGTCTGTCCGTCCTCATCTTCACTGTGTCTGCTTACAAGGCATGGGATGCGCCATCCGTACGCACTGCTCCCTGGGTGGCAGGGTGCACACCAGGACCGACTAGGACCTAGTGCACGCACCTGCCTGTTCCACTCCTATGCCCACCTTCGGCCTGTGTGCCCGGAGTGTCACCACCTTCCTTGTCCTCGCCCTTCCTCTGCTCGGCCAGTGACTCCATCCCCATTGCTGGCTGGAAGTCAGGCCAGAGCACAGTGGGTGATGCGACAGGAGGTACCTAGTCCAGGCTGAGGTCTCTTGATAAAAAATATTTTAATAAAATGTTTGGATCTAACATGTAGGGTGTAGTAATTCAGTAGTGAAATGAATCACATAAACAATTAAGAATAATTCAGGTAATTCAAAATAAACTTTCCACACCATAATTAGATTTTTCAATCCATTGTGAAGGAAAACTTGAGGATTACTAGGTCCAGCCCCAGGATGCCTGGGCACATGTCAAGGCAAAAATGAGGGAGGCAGAACTGCCACCCCATGTACCACCAAGGTTCGTGAGGCCTTATGACAGGAAAAGGAGCAGAAAGACACATGTGGGCACAACAGCACGGAGGTCACTATTCGCAAAGCAACCCTGACTGAAGGTAGTGACAATCCCCTCTTCAATTCCCATGCAAAGCCCTGAGCCCTTGAGAGAGGGCCGTGCTGGTATTTCTTTGCTGTCCCTCAAACATAAGCCAGCTCCCACAGGGCTGGTAACCTGTTTTTCACAACACCTTGTCCTATGGAAAAGCGCATTGCAGCCGCCTTTGGGTCACTATTACAGTTACTTCATTAGGTTACACTATTTTATCATAGCAAGAAAGCAACCCAGTTAACATGTGAACATACTGGCATGGCATTGTTGCGGTAAAACTTCATATACTAAAACAGCCTATGAACCAGGTTATCAGTCCCCAATACTGAAGCGAAGAACAATTGAAGAACAAGACAATCTGTGTGTGTAAAGCACACCTCTCACTCCAGCACTTGGGAGGCGGAGGCATGAGGATCCCTGTGAGTTCTAGGCCAGTTACATAAGGAGACCGCCTGCAACAGGAATAGGGAGGGAGAGAGAGAGAGAGACAGAGACAGAGAGAGACACAGAGACAGAGAGACAGAGACACAGGGGGGAGAAACAGAGAGAGAGAAAGAGAGAGTCAGACAGACAGACAGACAGACAGAGAGAGAGTGAGGAGAGAGAGAGCTCTCTTGAAGCTTGAAATAACACCAGGAGAGGCTGTGCTGTTGGCTTACTTCCTGGAGAGGGGTGTCTTTTTGTGGATGTGGTTATAAGCCAGACATTAGGTCTCCAGTATTTCCCAGGCTGGATTTGACCTCCATGGCTGAAGCAGTCCTGCCCTAGCTTCCCAAGTCACTAGGACAGCTGGCACCTCCCTAGTCTTGAGTGTCTATTTATGGAGCAAAGCTGACTAAGGTAGATCATGTCATTTGTAGCAAATTCCCATTTCCTTTTCCTGACTCTGAAATGCAGCATTCGCTTGCTCGGAGAAAAACCAAGGCCTCTGTGATGTGGGGTTGGGGCTACGGCTGCCTTCCCCAAGCAGAGGATTACATGCTGCTTGTGAAATGCACTTGACTTGATCTAAGGAGCCCCTGCCTTCTGCGGAGTGGCTGCTCCCTCAAATGGAGTCCTAGAGTGGGCGGCTGAACCTCAAACCCAGGCAGAAGTAAATGGCCTAAAACAGTGAGCTGTGAGGTCCGTATTCAGCAACAGTTCAGGCAAAGCCTACTCTTCCTCTCTCAGAGCTGGGTAACAGGCAAGTCAAAGACCACTAAGGTCCCAGACAAAGGCACACTTTTTCAGGTGGTCCGCGGTTTGAAATTTACTAATACAGTGTCAAGTGACTGTGGTAGTGCACTGCTAGACTGCCAGTTTTCTAGGGGCTGAGGCAGGAGGATCAAGTTTCAGCCCAGCCTGGGCAACTCAGCACCTTGATGAGATCCTATCTCAAAATAACAAATTAAAAAAAAAATAAATGGCTGAAGAGAGCTTAGCACAATGGCTCTGGGTTCAATGCCCAGTACTACAACAAACAAACAGTTCCTGTGTGGATTACTGGAACAGAAAACCGTTTTCCAAAATAATAATTTGCACACAAAAAGTAGGTTGCTTCATAACAATTGATATAGACAACAAGAGGTCAGGTGTGGTGGTGCATGCCTGTAACCTTACTACTCAGGAGGCTGAGGCAGGAGGACTGCAGGAAGTTCTAGGACAGCCTGGGCTACATAGTGAGTTCAAGAAGGCCCTGAAGGACACAGTGAGACTCTACCTCAAAACAATAACTGACAAAAAGAATAAAACTATGCACACATTAAGATTGATCAAAGAAAACAAGGTATAAGTATTTCAAAGAAAAGCCTACTGTTTCAACTCAGGAAAATCTCTCTTTGTTATTAATCTAAAGAACAGATTTCATGAGCTATTATCCAATGAGCACATCTTTTCAAGTTTCACTTTATTCCAGTAAGAATACTGAAAACACCACACTGTCCATAAATATGATCAATAGCTCCTAATTAATAAAGAGCTGTACTGGACATGGCAGTACATGCTTGTAATCCCAGTTGTTCAGGATGGTTCCAAGTCTGAAGCCAGCCTTGGTAAGTTGGCAAGAGCTTGCCTCTAAACAGAAGTGAAAATGGGCATGGATGTCACTGTACATCAGCATTGCCGGGGTGTAGCCAGCATTATGTATGTGCATGCGGAGAAGTATGTGTGAGGGGAGAAACAGACACAGGGAGAACAGAAGACAGTTACTCAGAACCCCACTACGAATTACACCAGCTGCTGACACTCTGGAGACCTCTCTGCATCCTGACTGACAAATGCAGAAATGCACACAATTATTACAATTAAATGCTGGGACCTTGTGAATGTCCAAAACTGCGCCTACTCCTCAGATATCAGACCAGGTGTCTTTTCTATGACTAAGACATTCCCCTTTGAAGAGTACACAGTCACTTTACTGTTAATTTAAAATGACCGATTCTAGGTTAGAGTGTTAACTGAAGCTAAAAAGCAATTACAGATTAGGAGAGTTCCCCAAACATCGCAAATTCATTTCACTTGAAACTTGCTATTTAAATGACATACAGAGACAAAATTCCAAAAACTGCAAGGTACAAATCTTTGCTGGTCTTCAGCATGTGGCAATCTTGTTTCAGCCTCCTGAGTGCTCAGATCAAAGGCACACATGGCAACACCTGGCCCAGTGGAATTCTTGTTAGATTGAGGTGAGAGCCTTTCAAGCTGCAGAACAGTTTCCTTGAGTGCTGGATCTGCTGCCCAGTTGACTTTACACCCCAAAATGACGTTCTATAGTTTAAAATAAAAACAAAAAACAACTCAAAATATAACAACTTTAAAATACAAGCACTTCAAAATTTTAACAAGATTTTTGTTAAATAATCCCTTCACTAACTTTATCTAATTTTTTTTAACATTTACTAGAAAGGTACAGTAGCTCTGTATTTACAGAAAAGAGTAATACACAATTTTTTTTCTGTCCCAAGAATTCAACTCAGGACCTCATGCTAGCCAGGCAGGTGCTGTGACACTTGCCTGTATTCCCAGCGCATGATACACTGTTGCCTTCATTTCTACTTACAAGAGGCTTCATCAGGGTAAAGGTATGCTTATGATGTTTGCAAATACCTCATCAATTTCCACGGACAGTTTTTGCTTCTTTCATCCCTAGGCCCAAGGTTTGGACCCATGGCCACCACACTGAGCTGCTTGCCCAGCCCATTGTGTGGACAAACATGGGCCTCCACAGCCAGCTCAGTCAGCCTTTTCTTTCTTTCTTTCTTTCTTTCTTTCTTTCTTGGATAAGCACATAAGCAAATTCACAGAAAAAGTACAAACATAAGATAGTAAAAGACATTTAATCTGCAAAACTCTAAGAGAAATTTAAACTATACTTTTAACACGTTTCATCTGAACTACATCCCCAGCCCTTTTTTATTTTCGAGTTTGAGACGAGGTTCAACTAAGTCATGAAGTCCCCCCAGGCTGGCCTTGAACTTGTGATTCTCCTGTCACAGCCTCCCATCATGTGCCTCTTCAACATGGGCCCAAAAGCACTGGGGTGAAGCAGTGACCGACTGTAACTCCACAACAGTGAGCCAAAATAAGCCCTTTACATGAGGTGTGCTGTGCACCTGTAATCCCAGCACTAAGGAGGCTGAGCCTGGAGGATCACAAGTTCAGGCTCCTCTGGGCTATTTAAATAAAAAGAAAAAGGAGTGGGGAATGTAGCTCAGCAGTAGATGCCCCCGGGGTGCAATCATCTGTACACACCAGCAGGGGCAGCAGCACCACCTGATTCTCCAGGATAAGAACTAGCACAACTGCCCAGGGTGGGACAGAACATACAGCAAGATGTCAGGGAGGGGCGGGAGGCTGCGCCCCGTTCATAGCTTGAACGACCTTGAATGATTCATCCCTAGCTGAGCGCCCTTCTCTGCTCCTCCAGGGCAAGGCTGGAAGACTCAAAAATTCTTGGGATGGAGACCGGGTTTTTCTACAGCTTAACAGTGATAAGCAAAGGACAGTGTAGGAGGAGACACATTTGAAACGATCTTAATGAGACTTTTGGAGGTCTTAAAAGTGCTCCCTGTGAAAGCAGGAAAACAAGACTTAGAAAATGAACTCAGAGTTGGCAGTGATGGCTTGGAAGATGTACTTACATTTGCATATATGCCAGCATCGTAAGCAAGTGTTTTATAGTTATTTAGAAGAGAAATCCAAGCTCTTCCGATTTGGTAACTTCTGTACTTTCTCTTTCTTTAACGGAATAGTTCATGTGCTGATTCACAGTTAATTAAACTTTATTACCTTTACTAGGTGTTAAAGTCCTGTGTTGTGTGCCAATCTGCACCTCTAAAATGAGCAACTCTGTCAGACTGTGGTTTCTTTAAGTCTGTATCTGGTACCACATGAAAGAAAATTAACCCACCTAATATTTCATTGTCACATGATGGATTAAATTAAAATGATTCCTAACAATTTATCAGTTTAATATATTTATACTAAGTGTATTATTTTCATTTCAGGTTTGCAGATGGTTTTCTATAAACTACATTTTTATCAAGTCTGTATGTGAACAATGTTTTAAAAGCTCTACAATAAGGTTCACATAGGGTGTATTTAAGAAACTGGCAACCAGAGTAAAGAAGAAGCAGGGGAAGCACCGGGGGAGGAAACAAAGAACGAGAAGGAGGAGGAGAACGGGTAAGAAGAATAAGAAGAGAAGAAGAAAAGAAAAGTCTGATACTGGAGATGCTCGTGAACAATCTGAGTTCAATATGCTTAGATTGTGAGTAACTTGTGCAAATGTTTTGTAAGACAAGCAAGCATTTCTAATAAATTTTAACTATATAAAGGTGATGTCTTGCAATACCAGTAGTATCTGACACTGAATGTCACATGATCACAACTGAGCCAGTGGTTCCCTATGCCCTGAAACAAGTGTAAAATCAAATAAAAAATGATTAAAGAAGGGATTTTCAAGTGGTTTTGTTTTGTTTTGTTTTGTTTTTTTGGAACTGAGGATCAACTCACAACCTCACACTTGGCAGGCAGGTGCTTACACCACCGAGCTAAACCCCCAGACATTTTAGTTAAATTATTAACATGCTCTTCAGCCCTGGGGATTTAGCTCAGTGGTATAAGCGCCTGCCTGGAATGCAGGTGGTCAGAAGTTTGATCCAAAAAACAATTCCCTTTGCTGTTAAATGATCATAATGGCTATTCTTAGTGCATACAAGATTACAAAACAAACAGTACATCTGTTTGGATATCACTAACCCTAAATACATAGACAGAAACATGGCAAAACGGTCCCTACTTTAAATGAATTTCTTGACGAAAACCAAGAACATAAAGAGCATTCTAACCCATTAAAATAAAAAAATGTAGTTTTTATTTCCTCCAGAAACTTCAAAATGCACTTATCCAAGAAACCACACCACTGTTTTCATAGATTGTCAGACAATGTTTCACACCATCGTTCTTGGTGTCTTAGAGTTCATTCTCTCTGTGAATAAAAATCAAAGAAATGACCATGTGTTACATGATCCACTTCATTTATTTCTGTACCTCACTCGTTCACTACTTCGTGACTACTATAAATGAAGTGTTACCTGCTGAGCTGGGGCAGAGCAGATCAAGATAGGGAGGCACGGAGGAGTTGAAAACTGCATGACTAAGCTTCCGGGAGAACATGGCGGACAGATAACAGCAACTACCGGAGGCTCTCTGAAAAACTAGGCTCAGAAGCCAGATATGGTGCGGACTAAAGAGACATAAGCAGGTGGAGTTATGCTCTGCTGACTCAGGAATGAACTCGGCTGAGAGAAACCAACTTGGAATGCAGTCCTGGTGCTAAAACAGGAACAGAAAAGTCTCGCTGCTGAGGCTGGACCCTGCGCCATTGGAAGCCGCGATTTGGGTTTCCCGCCGCACAGTGGCTGGCTGCCTCTACATCGGCTTGGCAAGGAGAGAGACGCGCGGAAACTCTGAGAACGGGAGTCTGCGAACGGAGTCGAAAACAGGACGGGCAGGGAGGCATGTTCTGACTTGTGGCGAGGTGAGTGAGAGAAACTGACACTCCACCACAGTTTGACTCCAGCGGACTTTCTGGGCCCGTGCAGTCCTGCGGGAGCAGGGCGCGCTGGCGACTCCAGCCACACATTCCCCTCTCAGGCGGGATTGGTGAAAAGTGCCTGGCCTGCGTGACGCTGCCGGCGGACCCCGTAGGCTGGCCCAAACCAGATCCCAGAGCCTGATGGAGGCCGGGAGGTGCGGGCCCCGCGTAGGCTGCCTGGTGCGCAGCGGTGAGTGGGAACACCTAACCGGCGCAATTCGATCAGGCTGTGGCTGACTGGGAGAGAAGCTGGGCCTCTCATATAAGCTTGCATATATAAGGAACAGAGAATATGGGAAGAGGCAGCAACAAGAAAGGCTCCTCGGCCCCCAACTCTGAGAAACAGGCAATAGCGGACACTGCACCAATACACATAAAGCACCATATAGAGAGCCTCATAGACCAATTCAGGAATGAAGTTATCAATGACCTGAAGCTAGAAGTATGCAAAATAGTTAGAGAAATGCTAAGCCCCACCCAAGAAAAAACAGATGGTGGAATGGAAGAACAGAAAAAGAGGGGAGAATTGTTTGATGGAGAAAACAGGGAAAGCATAGAATACGTGAAGCAGGTTCAAAGGGACTACCAAGAAACTAAGAAGTCTATCGAAGACTGGCATAACAGCTTGAAAGAAACTAAGGACAGACTATCTGAACTGGAGGGCAGAATTGTAATATGGGAGAATGAAATGAAAAACTTCTTAAAAATAACAAAGAAACAAACAGCAATAATACAAAGACAAGAAGATGACAAGAGGATCCATAACTTAAGGATTAAGAACATAAAAGAAGAAGTAGGGACACAAACAAGTGAACTACAAAAGCTACTCACAGAAATAATCCAGGAGAATTTTCCTAATTTAGCAAAAGGTAAAGATACTCAGATGTATGAGGCATACAGGACCCCAGCTACCTACAACCCAAACAGAGCAACACCCAGGCATATAATAATAAAAATTCCAGAAATTCAATACAAGAACAGAATATTAAAAGCTGTCAGCGACAAGAAACAGACCACTTATAAGGGAGCACCCATCAGAATTACAGCAGATTTCTCTGCACAAACCATCAAATCACGAAGAGCGTGGGGGGAAATAATTCAAGCTTTGAAAGATAATAATCTCCAGCCAAGATTGAGATATCCTGCACAACTGTCCCTGGAAATTGATGGAAAAACAAGGTGCTTCCAGGATAAAGAGGAACTGGGAGAATTTGCAACCACCAATTCAACTCTACAGAGAGTATTGCAGGATATTCTAAAAAAAGAAAAATACAAAGAATCCAGAAATAGTGGAGGCCACAACTAATGGAGCAGAGAACAAAGTGAAGAAGACAAACTGACAGCTACTGACAGAATAAGAGCTCAACAGAAATGAGGCAGAGAAGATTGGATGATAGGAACAGCTATTTTGGAGAAAATGACATCTTAATAGGTAATACTGATTTAGTATCATCTTGTTTTGAAGTCTAATCTAGCTTTTGTCCTTCTGTCTCCAATGGTCTAAATAGGTTGTATCTTATTGGATTTTATTATGTACGATAGTATAAGCAAAAACCTTTTAGAGACAAGGAGATTATACAGAAACCATTGTTCATTTTCTGTTAGTCGATTCTAAATACTCTGTAATGCTGTCATTCTCTTAAATGGTTTTACATTGTTTTGATATACTTAATGCTACAGTATATGAAGTTGTACTCAAGGATTTCAAGGAAAGAGACAATATGGTAACTACTTTTAGGTTAGGATTATCTGGTGGTGAAACACTATTCTGCTTAAATGGTTATGTTTTGATCTGCGCTGTTTCATTGTTATGCCCTCTTTTATCTCAATCTCCACTCCATTATTTACTTTTTTATCTTTATCCTTTTAATTAAAGGAAAAAAAATAGCAGGATATATTATAGTAACCCACTTTGACTTTCCATTACCTCGATTTAAAGCCCTGTATTACTCTCACCATCTGGTTTTTAACTGATGTTCCCCTATTCTGTTTTGCTGGATAGTATCAGGTTCGAAAGTTTAGGCATCAGCTGTGAAGATAATGACATTCATTATAACGCCCATTCTCGTTGACTTTTATCTACTTTTGAAGACCTACAATGTCTCCAATGTTTTGGTTTTGTTGGTTTTATTCTTTACTGTTTTGTTCAATTGTATTATAACTAACGATATAGGCAATTCTATTAGAGATAGCGGGAGGCATTATGGTAACCATTGTTGATCACCTTGTATTATGTTTTTACATTATCTATTATGTCCACACTTTTGACTTGACCGATTCTGTTCTGTTATGTCACATTTGGTTTTACTCTCTTCCAAAAAAGTAATAAGAACCGTGGGAGCAATGAAACCCAAAATGTGTAATAGTCATGGTACAAAAGACAGGAAAAGAAAGTGCTCCAAACTATATAACTGCATGTATATTTAAGTGTATAAGATAGAAAATGATATCACAGAGTTTTATTGGATCAATGAACAGAACTGTTTGCAGTATCATTGATGGAATGTCCACTTTACACGCTTTAATTTTGTGACTTGAACAATTATTTCTAAGATGACAATATGTAATCCATTAACTAGTGATTTCCTACTGTTCATTTTTTTTCTATAAATCTGTATAACTTGTACCCTTTCTCTGCTTTGTTTTTCTTTTCTCCTTAAATAAAATAAAAAAATAAAATAAAAAATTTAAAAAAAAAAAAAAAGAACAGCACACTGGTGTCTATTGGAGCATGACTCCTGCTGGCCAAGGTATGGGATCACCTAGACGCCCTTCAGCAGCCGAGTGGATAAAGAACATACGGTATACACACGAGAGACTGTCATTCAGCCGCAAAAAGAACAAAACTGTGCTCGCTTCGGCAGCATGTATACCAAAAAGACAAACGCTATCTGCAGAAAAAAGGATGGATCTGGGGATCAGCGTGTTGAGCAAAACTAGCCACAATCAGAAACACAAATATCTCAGGTCCTCCCTCATACGTGGATTCTGAAAAGTGACAAGAAAGCAGAAGGAACACGATTATTAGACAAGAGGATGCAAATCAGGGGAACGGGCGGGGTATAAGGGTGGTTACTGGGGGAGATGAGCCAAATATGTCACTCAGTGCAACTAAACGCCAAAAACGGGCAGGGCAGGACAAAAGGCTAACGGTGGAAATAATTGAAGTGTACTTTGTGCACACACAGACCTCCCAAAATGAAACTCATGAATCTGTATAACCAAAAGTTAAGTTTTTTAAGCAGGGGGGAAAAAGAATTTAGTTTTGTAAAAGTTTGGAGGAATGTCCCTCGTGGCAGCTGCAGCCCACGCCAGTCACTCTGAGAGCACCCACGTACCCGCCGTGGTGACCCGTGTGGTCAGCCCTCACGGGCCCTAAATGGACAAACCTGGGCCTTGGGTCCCAGAGAATTCCCACGAGATCTGTATGTCTAATTTGTCACCACTCCAGCTTCCGCTGGCCCTGATATTTCCCCAGCTAGACATAGTGAAGGGCAGTATTTCACTGAGCTCTAATGGTATCAAAATGATTTTTACATTATCCACTTTTTCCTGTCAATAAGATGAGAGCTATATGTTTGGGAAGTGAGTATAGCTTATCATTCCTCCATAAAGCCTAACTGCAAGGGCTAGCACTCTTCTCACTGTGATTTCCGAGGGGCGAATTGCATGACTAGAAGGAAAAGCACCCAAGGGAAGGTACAAAAGGTATTTTAAAGTCATTAATAATCATTAATGTGATTGCTGTTTTTGATGTAACCACAGATGAAATTTAAAGTCATCATGAATATGATAATACAGTTGCTATAAATTTTACTGAGTGCAAGTTTTTCTGCAAATAACTTTTCCTAAGTATTTTAAAAAGAAATTTTTTATGCAAAAAATGGAAACATCATTAAAAGAGAAAAATAATGTTTCTGGCACCTTATATGGGTCACTTAAAATGTTAGTTTTGTTTCTACCCGTGGAGAATACTAACCTCAACAACAACCGAGAAAAACCAACAGCTAACATCATTCTTCAAAGTGACGGTCAATGCGTCCCTGCCAACAACAGGAAACAGGCAAAGATGAGCAGTCACTTCTGCTCTCAGTGTGGCACTGTATATCCTAGCCAGCTCAGTAAAGCAAGAAGAGAAATCAATAGCTAATAGAGAAAAGAACAGGTTAGAAAAATACAAAGGACACCGTCTTTACTGGCAGATAGTGTGCTGTCTACATACAAAAAAAAATTCCAATGAATCAACAAAAAGAAAACAATTGCCACCAAAAAACCTTGTGTTTCAATCTAAGAAAAACTGGAAAACAGTGATGAAAGAAATCAAAGATCAAGTGCACAGATGTGGTCACAGAGTAGAAGAAGGGGCCCAGCAAAGCTGCCGATGCTCCTTTGGTTGGCCATAGGTTTGCTGCCGTTCTTATCAGCATCTCCGAGAGATGTGTCATTGATGGGAACATGATTACTCTAAGAAGCAGAAGGAAAGGCAAAACACCTGAAATAGCTAACCAAATTTAAAAGAAGAATAAAGCAAGAGAATTCACTCACCCTCTTTTCAAGATTGTTATGGATTAAAAACTGGTGCTCAACTTAACACCAGCTGAATTAAATCATCATGGTGATGCATGGGGATGTTCCACCTGAGGAAAGTTGCCAGCAGAGAGATGTGGAGAAGGAGAAGCGAGGTGTTGTGGGTTTCTCTAAGTGTTGCCGTTTGGGCCGTTGGTTCTCCTGGAGGAGCTCACCATGACTAGCTTCCCCAGTGTGACTTCTACCATTGTTGTCAGCGGAGCTTGGGACCTTGTTGGTGAGAGCAGCTGTGGTTCACTTGCAGGGAGCTCTAGTCCTTACATCGAGCATCACTTCCTGGCTCCAGAGGGGAAGGCATGTGCTGTTTAATCTCCAGAACAAATTTGTCATGCTGGCTTTCTGGCATGTACTCGACTATTCTTATTGTCAGAGGAGTTCAGGACCTCCGTGTTGCTGAAGATGGCTGTAGTGCTTCTCAAAACAGCCCTGGTCTTTATTATGAGCATGACTTCTCGGCTCCAGTGTGGAACCCTCAGCCTACCAGCCCAGCTCCTTTACACCCCTGGTATGGACTTTCTAGCTTCCACTGCTGACCTTTGGGCCTTCTCAGTGCAGATCCATAAAAGACACTGGTGTGAGTCCTTCTCGTGGGCTCTAGACCTCCAGATGGACTCGTGGGAGGCATTGTCCTAGGCTCTAGGTCTTCATGTAGAGTCATTCAGGACATTGCTGTGGGACCCAGGCCTTTGAATGAATATTCTGGGTCTCTAGTGTTGTGGACAGATTTCCTGCACTTTTTTATGTTTTACTCTGGGTGATCATCATGAAATAATATTATAAATTCCATGTCCTGATTCTAATTGTCCTCCCCACAACCCCTGATTAAAACAAAAACCTACCATATGGGTACAGTAAACGGACTCTATGCATTTGTTGGAGAAACAGGTACACAGATCAATAGAACAAATAAAGAACCCAGAAATAAATTCACAAAAATACACCCAACAGATTCGGTGTTGACCCAGGGTCTTACACATGCTAGCCAAGTGCTTTACCACCGAGTTTTATTCCACTAAACTTCATCTCCAAGTAATTCTTGACCCAGATCCTAAAGCAAGTCAGAAGAGGCAGGAAAGCCGTTTCAGCATATGATGTCAGAACTGTTGGATATTCATTGACAGAACTGCAAACCTGCATCTCAGCTCTGCACATTATTCAAAACTTAACCCAAAGTTTCAAATCATAGATTAGAAAGCAAAATATAGGGGCTGGGGATTTAGCTCAGCGGCATGAGCACCTGCTTTGTAAGCAGGCAGTCGTGAGTTCGATTCCTGGTACCGATAAAAATGAAAAAGACAAAAAAAAAAAAAAAAAAAAGAAAGCAAAATATAATACTTCTAGGAGGAAAATCAAAGTGAAAAGTTTCAGACCATAGGACTTTGTAAAGAATTCTTAGACCTGACTCCAACAGCATGATTTACAGGAGAAGAAAATAGACTTCATCAAAATGAAAGATGTTTATTCTGCAACAGATCCTATTAAGAAAGTGAAAAAAGTGTCAGCATAGGAGAATATATTTGCAAATTGCATCCCTGAGAAAGGACCCGTGTCTAGAATCCATAAGAGCTCAAAATACAACAGTAAAAATTTTAAGCCACTCACTTTGAAAATGGGTGGAAGCAATGGTGAGGGGATTTTTTCACTGAAGAGGATATTCCAATGGTGTATGAGCAAATGAAAATGTGATAGTGTTACAAAATGCAAGACCACTGAATTAGCACTACATACCTACCAAAAAAGCAAAACTTAAAAATGATAACAATACTGTCGTGATATAAAATGTTACAGCCATTCTGGAAAGTAGATTAGTAGTTTTTTAGAAAAAAACTAAACAATATACAACCTAGAAATTATTTCATCTGGTCACTTAACCCACAAAAATGAAGACTCATACCCACACAAAACTGGATCGTGGTAGTTCTATATGTGACAGATTAAAAACTATAAACAATCTAAAATGTTTGCAAGAGGTGAATGATTAAACACATCTCAAGAACACCACTCAGCCACAAAAATGTAACAAACTCTTGATCATTCAACACCTTGAATGACCACCAAGTATCCGTACTAAGCAATTAAGGTAGGGAAAGCCAGTCTCCAAAAGTCACATGTTGTGTGATTCCATTTGCATAAGTTTCTTGAAGTGACAAGCCACCTTGTGTGCTGCTGCATTTGACTGACCTGTCTGTCTCTCCATTTGATGTCATCTCTGAGGCCAATGTCATCTTCTAAAAACACCCTGACACTTCCTAGGATGAAGGGATGCCTCTGAGGCAGGGTGGTGGGTCCCGGAGGCTTCCTCATAAAATGGCAGCGGAAGAAGCCATCGTTGGGGAAGGGTGTACATGTCTTCCCATCAGACTTCACTGCCAGCAGCACACCCGACCACAAAGCCAGCAGGGGACTAACCTAGTGTCACACACACAGGATACAGCATCACACCCCCACATTCCAATCACCTAAAGCCCCACCTATGAGCATAGAGGCTTTGCGGGGCACCTAGATATAACTCATAACAGTGTAACTCATAACACTTGCCAAACCTACAGCCACCACAAAACGACAGAGAACAGCACACACACTGTCTCGTTGTCAGCCTCTTTGGTGGAAGATGAACCCGGGAACCCTGGCGGGGAGGAAACCCAGGACTTCCCTCCACTGTCTCTGCAACTATGAGTCTCTAATGATTCAAAAGAAAAACCTCCTTCAAAACCAGAAAAAGGAGATACTGCTCTTTGACAAGTAGCTGTGTACCTTTGCATAATCAGATGACTTCTTCCTGAAGTTTAAGGGCAAGGATTCAAGTCACAAAGTGAGTAATTTGATGCAGTGGCTACACAGGAAATAGTTTGGCAAATGCAAATTTTAGTCAGACACACCTTCCTGAGGAGCATTCTCAGGTCAGCAGTATGCAAACTGTGCAATTCCAAAACAGGCCAGCAGGGGGCGAAGAACTCCATTCTACTTCCTGTTTCTCTGAATTTGACCCCTTAGATACCTCACACCAGCAGCAGTACAAAAAAGTACTTTTTATAAGAGAATTATTTTACTTAGCCTAACATCCTTTAAGGCCCATCCAGGTGGTAACATGTGATGAAAAAAAATTTTTTTTAGCAGTAGGGATTGAATTCAGGGCCTTCTCACTGAGCTATATCCCCAGCCTTTTTAAAATTTTATTATAAGACAGTTTCACTAACTAGATAAATTGCCTGGGCTGGGCTCAAACTTGTGATCTTCCTACCTCAGACTCCCAGATTGTTGGTATTATAGGCCTACACCACTATGCTTGGCTGGGATTTCCTTCTTTTTAAGGATGAATAATCTTCCTTTGAAGATATCCAGCTCATCTTGTTTTTCCACTGGTCTATCAATGGACATTTAATTTGTTTCTTCTTCTTTGTTATTGTAAATAGTGCTTCTATGAACCCAGGTGTGTGTCTTAGTTTCTGGCACTGTGACAAAATACACAACACCTGCAACTTCAAGGAGGAAAGGTTTATTTTGGCTCATGGTTTCTGTGGATTCAGTCCATGGTTCTCAGACCATGTTGCTGGAGGTCCTGATGTCTGAAGATTCCAGGATCTTTCTGTCCCACTTAAAGAACTGATTGGGACAACCAGTGAACAGATAAATACAGATAAATATGTTATTTAACATAAAGGAAGTGTAAAGGAAGAAAAGGAAAGGGTGAAGAAAAGAGAAGAAAGGAAGAGACACATCCTGAATGCAGATGGGCCACAGCAGAAATAGGACAGAAAAACGAGGCTGTAGTCATAAAGGCAAAGTCTATGATCAGTGCCTTTTATATCCTGTGAGTCCGGTACCCGTGGAGTTCTGCTGACCCATCCAGGCCATGATTTACAGGTCCTATCCATTCTAGATGACATTACATAGCCATACCCTGTCCCTGGCATCTGGTTGGGATCTTTGTAATTGGCAGGCTCATCCTGCCTTTCAGCCGTCTGCCTTTGCCCTAATCTCCTGCATGAGCTCCAAGGGAGAAATAGCACAGCAGAATCACATGGTAGGTTCACTGCATGGAGGCCAGGACAAAGGAGAAAAGGAGGAACCATATGATGAATAGTCCTTCTGACCACCCCCTCAGTGACCTGCTGCTGCTACCAGGGCCCCCTACAAATGTGAGACTTTTGAGGGACACTTTAGATCTAAACCAGCATGGACCAATGTGTCCTTTTAAACATGGAACCAATGCACAAAAACAGGTGATTCGTGTCTCAGTTTGAACTCACTCTTATCACCTCCGGAGGCAACCAGCTGAATCAAAGAAAGCAAAATCAGACCTTGTATCTACTGAAAGGTTACATCTGTTTCAGTTGGATTTCTCAGGGCACAGCCCATGAGCCTCACCTCATGTGTATCTGAAGGGAAGCTCTATTGAAGCTTCCCTACCTGCAGTGGGGTTTGCTGAGTTTCCAGAGGTTAATGTTTGAGAACCATCATGTCAATTTTTAAGTCTATCCATGCCATGCTATGGAGAGGTCAAGCTTGGCTATAAGTGGTTAGCTGCATTGTAGGAATGCATATAAGGGGCTGGGGATTTAGCTCAGCAGCATAAGCGCCTGCCTTGCAAGCAGGCAGTGGTGAGTTCAATCCCTGGTATCGATAAAAACGAAAAAAAAAAAAAGACAAAAAACATGCATATAGCAAAAGACTGGCTTCTACCCCTCCTTTTTAATTGGAGGAGCAGAATTAAAGGTTCTTGAAAATATTAGTCCTAACTCTGGCTGGCAAGCAAGCAGGGATTTGAATCCAAGACTCAGCAAAGGTCATGGATCTAAATATGAGGTCATATTGCCTCTTTAGAAAACACACAGACACTCAAGTTGTACAGAAATGTACAAAAATTCTGAGTGACAGAAGTTAAACAAGAATTGGATCTATCTCTTCCCCTCAGAGTTCAGATTAATCCTGTTAATCAAATGAACAATGAATATGCTCATTCACCAACTTTTAACCCTTACTGTAAGTAGTGCTAAATAGTGGTTTCAGAGATGACATTTGTCTCAGGTACTTTTCTCTCATTGTTGAGACAAAACACCTCATGCCCAAAGTAAAGCAAGGAAAGGTTTATTTGGCTTAGAGTTTTGGAGGTTTCAGCCCCTACTCAGCTGGCTCTGGAGGCAGAGTGGCGTGACTGAGGGGCAATTGTTCATGGCGGCAGCAATTGACAAGGGTAAAAAGGGCAAAAGAGGGAAAGCACACCTCCTTCTCACCCCTACATTGTATGCCAGCTGCCTGTCCCTGGGCAGGTGCAGCACTCACACCACCAATCCCAGCTCTAGACAATGAACCAATCACAAACACTAGATTCAGCCGTGTCCCTGATTGCATGAGACTTGGGGGCCATCCCAGCACAAACCATAACAACATTGATGTGGACCTAAGGACACAAATGTGTAAATCAGATTGTAGAAACAAAAGTAATACACCCACAGATCAGAACCTCTATATAAACCTATAGATCTACCCTTACCTTTTCACTTTTTTGACTGCTAGAAATGAAAAGTGGTTCTCTTATTTAGCTGTTTCAGTCATCAACTCTGTTGTTGGATGTGTAAATTCTAAAGTGTCTACATGTTAGCTCATCTATCAATATTTTATTACATACAAATAACAGACCCCAAAGGGCACTTCCATCTTCTGCTGGAGAATCTCAGATTTAGTAGGTGCATTTTCAGACTCCCAAGTTGGTTCTGAGATAGATTTGGAGTAATTCTAACACTACACAGCTCATCACACGGGTGGTGTTTTCTTCAGCCTCATACCATTTCTCTTCCTCTGTCTGGTCGCAAGGCCAATGCTGCCTGATTTAAATCACACTTCTAGTACCAACCCCCTTTCACTTATCATGCTCGTCACAGTGTATGTAAACTACTCAGGATTCATTCTATTTGCCTAACGTCTTCCATTTGGAAGAAATAGCACAAAATTTAGCAAATATACATGAGGTTAACAAAAAAGAAAAAGAAGGAAGGACAGATTCAAGGAGGGAAGAGTGGGAGACATTTGGGGTCTGAGCCTAGATCTCCAACGCCCTAAATGTTTGCGCAGCGAAGGCTCAAAGGGCTGAGACATGCGGCATGCTCTTTAGGGCTCCAGGAGAACTAAAATCCTCTGCAGAGCTTGTAACTATGCCAGCCACAGACAAACTGCCTCTGGGCAGCCGTATCTAACTAAAACAAGCAAAGAGTTAGGTGGGAAACACAGGAAACCTGAGCAGGATCTTAGGAGGGGTTCAAGGACCCCTCAGAGCAACAGAGGATGCTGATTAAGGAAAACCGTCCAGAAAGTCTCCACGTGGCCTCAGCTGTGGCCTATCCTGCCCCCCAGGTGTCTCCTTCTCAGTTCAGCCACGTGTATTCATTCAGCCTCAACATCTCCAACAGGAGACAGGAAAAGGCTGATTCTATCTACTCTACCTAGAAGAAAACATAAGTCAAAGAATAAGGGAAACTGCGGACATACTTCGCACTGTAAAGCAGGTTCGTAGATTCATGAACTCAGTAAATAAAGAGCTCAAAGAAGATTAGGTAAAGCAGAAGGTAAAAAGCATAGCGAGTCCCAGATGTAAATATATTAAAATAATAAACTATACATAGCAAAGAACGAATGGATTTCCTGGAAAATGGGGTTGGGTACCCAGGATTGTTTGAAATCATCATACAAATTGAAGCACAAAAGAAAAGAGTATTAAAAGAATAACTCAGGAGCTAATAAAGTGGAGTGTTCATAGCACTACGATGTGGGGATGATTGCTATTTCCTTCCTTATAGATTGTTTTTTTTTTTTTTTAAATAAAAATAAAAATCCACCCGTTGGAAAATAATCTTTCTTTTTTAAGGAGGCGTTGTGGGAGGTGGGGTGGTGTTGGGAAGTGATCAGAAACCGGCCTGTGAGGGTTTCAGGAGGAGGCAGAGGTCAGCGAGGATGCACACCCGGCTCTGCGCGCCCAGAGCTGCAGTGCAGACCCGCGAGCCTGGAGGACGGTCCGCGACCGGGCAGAAAGGACCGCGCCTGGCCCAGCAGAGGAGGCAGCAGCCCCGAGGGAGGGGACGCGCAGTGTTTCCCTAATGATCGGGGAGGGGCTAACGATCGAGGAAGCACAGCCCCACAAGACGCTGGAAGTCTGGTCTGGGAAAGGGAGGGCCGGCCCTGCTCCGCAGGGAGGCAGCCCCAGTGCCTTTGCAGCACGACAGAATACGGCCAGGGCTGCCCTGCACCCCTCTGCTTCTCTGGGGCGCTGGCTGTTTCCTGCTGTTTGAACACTCACTGTCACGTACATAATTTATGTACCTTTCCCATGTATTTATGACCCTTCCGATGTTCACGTTCTAATTTTCTTGCCTGAATGAGTGTCACTGGGTTTTTTTTATTGTTTGTTTGTTTTTAAAATTATAGAAGTACATTGTATGGGAATGACCCCACGCCCCACCGCTCACGTGTAATAACTGTTAATTCCTAAGCATTAATTAACCTGCGGAGAAAGGCCAGGGGAAACTAAGGAGGAGGACGCAGAGAAGGGAAAGTGAGGGTGCGGGCGAAAAGGCGAAAGGGATTCTGCTTCTTCTGTTCACCAAAATGGATCCATTGGCAGGGCCATTTTGGATTTTTGTCATTCTCAATTAATATGCTGTGGAGTTTTCCACTTCAGAAAATGAAGGCAAACAACTCTGAAGAAAAGATTCTGCCGCCAGGCTCGATGGTGCATGCCTGCAATCCCAGCGTTCTGGAAGCTGAGGCAGGAGGATCTCTGTGAGTTTGAGGTCAGCCTGGGCTACACAGTGCGTTTAAGGGCAGCCTGGACTCAGAGGGAGTCCCTGTCTGAGAAACAGGAGTGGGGTTGGGGGAGAATAAGAAAGGATTTAGTTAGTGTGAATATGTTATATTATTACTATTTATCAAATAAGTTAATATTTAGGTTAAGCATCACTCTGTTTTGTAAAATTATATAGTGGTTTCTTTAAAATAAAGCACTGAAATATGATCATACTTGGGGAACAATCTCCAGGCTTCTAGGATATTTCTCCAGTTGCTCTCAGAGGTGACAATCCCTTCTCCCCGACACTGGGGACCTACATCCTTTTGGTCTTTTCCCACACAATGAGCACAAAATGACATCATTCAATTAATCAGACCTTCTGCGTTTGTTTGCATTTGTTTCCCATCAGTGTCTCAACCCAGACTTCAGCCCATTTTTTAATCTAGAATTTCCCTTCTTTGGATTTGAGTGTCCTTCATTATCGATGGCATTTCTCGTTATGAATGCACTGTTGCTCTGGTTTGGAACATGGCTGCTGATGGCGGGGGACTCCACAGATGAACTTGAGTGTCTGTGTGTTTTCTAAAGAGGCAATATGACCTCATATTTAGATCCATGAGCTTCGCTGAGTCTTGGATTCAAATCCCTGCTTGCTTGCCAGCCACAGTGAGGACTAATATTTTTAAGAACCGAGAAAATAGTTGTGAAAATACAATAAGTTATTTAGTGCAAACATCTGGAACAAAGTAAGCCCCCTCCTAAATGACAGATATGATAATTGTCATACTGCTCCATGTTGAGCAATGATTCCTTGGGCTTACCAAAACTTAAGTTTTTCTTTTTTATTAAAAACAATTCTATTGGTGCAGGTCCACAGTATGTGGTGATCGTCTTCCTCCTGGGGAGCTGATGTGCACCCCCCTACCAGCACTGTCCTCCCACCTCCGGGTCCCCTTCTCACTCCAGGAAGACCCATCTATCCGTCTGCTTCCTTTTATCCATTCTTTATTTTACCCTGTATTTATATTTTGTGTTCCCCGTAGAAGAGAAGCCCTGTGCTAGCTGAGCCTGCCTGTCCGCCTTACTTGGTTTCCTATTTCCTGTTCACTATCAACCAGGGACGCCTGACAGAGGGGCTGGTTTTAGTTACTCGTAACATTTTTTAGTTCCCTGAACTCATAACCAATGTCCTGTGTTTCAAAGACAGGAAGAGGAAGTGAGAAAACGTCCCGCTTTCTGGTGACACGTGGACAGTGCCTGCATCTCTTTGTTCCTTGTGGCCCGCGTGGCCGGGGCCCTGTGTTTATTTCCTCCCACGCTGTGCGACTTCCCTGAGAAGCAGCTGAGAGAGAGGAGACACATCCATACATCCCCACCTTTGCCAGGAGGAAACTTGCTCTGCAGAACGGGTCCATTTGAACATTAAAACCTTTTTTTAAAAAATCCCTTCTTGTCTCATCAGTTCACCAAGTGGCAGACTGTCCATGGGATGTTGACTCTGGGATGACTGTGAGTGATTCTTATAGACATTCTGAGTCTTGCACTACTTCTAAAAATTCTGTCTTGTGCACGGAGGAGCTGTCTATAAACAAGTTTTCTACAACGCCCCACTGCAAAATACCATCTGGCACCTCAAAGCCAAACCTAATTCATTCCTGTGATTCCGCCCTCTGGCCAGGTACCCATCACCTGTGATGTTCCCTCTGCCTTACGTGGGTGTCCTGTTGGCACTGTCTCATCGGGTTTTCACTCACCTGGAAATCTGTATCAAACACAGCACAGTGAGAGACACTGTGTGAGAATTAGTATATATAAAGCTCATGTCTGCTGCCAGAGGCAGATGACTGTGGAGACAATGCTTCAATAGAAGAAACAGATGCTAGGGCCAGAACAAAAGTCACAATCACTGCAAGGAAAACCACACAGTCCTGAGTATAACAAACTACACCAGTTACAGTCATATGGAACAAGCTCAAAGGATACTATTTCAGAGCATTTATTAGAGAACTACAGGCTGGGAAATGTTTACAAAGCACAGCTTCAGGGGTTTTCCGATGTCCTCTGGACCACTGTGGCAATTGTATTCTCTTTAGGACAAGACCCTGCCAGCTCCTTGGAAGCCCCGAAGGAACTAATGACCCCCTTATACTTATAACCATGCCACCCTGAAGTTTTTGTATTTCTTTTTATTCTTGTAGACTGCCCCTATATATTGGCATTTAGTGTCCAGGATACAGGTGCAAAACTTGTCAGGAAGTCCCAGTGTCACCTACCAACACGGTAGTGAGAGAGAACAGCAATAAATTGTATCACACACCTGCACTGCGGCGGCTTAACAAGGGCTAGACTTTAGCCAATCACCTACCAGCTGGGAGGGCTGATCACGTGATCTATGCCTCACAGGTGCAGAGGGCTGGTCTCAGGAGCACAAGGCATTGCACTGGGCCAGACCTTGAAACAAAGGTTTCAAGGCAACTGCCAGGAAACAGCTCCTGCTGTGGGCCAGGCCTCAAGACAAAGGATCAAACAAATGCACCCACATCCTAAGGACTGACATTCTAATAGTTCCCTATCTCCCAAGGAAGTCTGGAGTAACCTAGGGAAGAGTTACAGCTCTCTAAGAATGCCTGCTTTGCTTTCTATGTGACTTGCTTCCCCATTTGTCCTAATGTAATCAATTGCACCTAAAGTATTGATCTTACTGGCTAACTATCGTTCTGTCCCACCTTATGCCTGAAAGGGTTGCCCAGACCGGACACTATAGCCAGAAAAGCCTCAGCCGGAATTAGGGAGCTCCTGCCTCCCCCGCCCCTAGAGATTTACCTGTAACCCTATACCCCCACCCTTAGAAACCTGCCCCTGGCGCCAACCGTGTGCCAATGAAATACCTGTGCATCTCTAATGGCCTTAGGGCACTGCCCTAAGCTTAGGCTATTTATATTCCCCCAAGCCACGCCGGCCCCAGGGTGGAGATGCCACGCCCCAGGGGGTCGGGGGTGTCTCTCCCCGCATTCCCAAAATAAAGGTCACTTATATTTTATACTTCTTTTCAGCCACCACCGCCAGTCCCCTGCCTCTTCCTCCCCTTCACAGATCTATCACTGCCCATCTGCCTTGTGAGTTCCCAGTCTTCCCCAACCTTGAACCCATGGTTTTACTCTATAAAAGTACCTGGAAAAGCAGAGCCCTGGGCAACCCACTCAGGACCCCTTCTGTCTCTCTTCAGGCAGAAGCTTTCTTTCTCTCAATGAATATATTCTACTCTTAACCTCCATTGTTCCTAAAATTCATTCTTCAGTTTTAGAGAACACGAACTCACGAACATGGTAAGTCGGGAGTTTCATTCCCCCGTATCACAATTACTACATGAAAGCTAAAGTCAGTCTTGAGATCTGAATTTCTTACATAGAATAATTAGAAGTAAATTTTAATTCAGAGCATTAGTCTTAATAAAACTCTAAAATTATTGGTTTGGTTTTTTTGTGTTTTTCTTTTGTTTTGTTTTTGCCTTTTTGAGACAGAGTCTCGCTATGCAGTTTAGGCTAGGCTTGAGCTCACTTTGTAGCCAAGCTGGTTTCAAACTCACAGCGATCCTCCTGCCTCAACCTCCCGAGTGCTGGGATTACAGGCATGCACCACCATGCCCAGCTAAAACCCTAAAATTGACAATTTGGGGACCAGCATAAAGTTAAACTGATTGCAGCAGCATTGGCTGAAGTTAAAAGAGGCAAACTCCATTTTTGTGTCACTTGTTTTTGACATGGCATGGTTTTAATGCAGAAATTGGTCCTCTGTCAGACTAAGACATATTTTTAGACATTGGCGGTTCTGGGTTGGAGGTGATTCTAGTGAATATCTTTATTTTGTCTTCAGTCATCATTTACATATAATGAACAGGACGGTGGCACAAATTACACACAGAAGAAGTCACAGGTTGGACACTTCCCACACCACCCTAGACTCGAGATCGTTCCATGCACTGGACGCCTGGTTTTGTCTGGGAGAACAATGAGAGGGAACCAAACCACCAAAAACAAGGACCTGGCTCCCAGAGGAGAGTGTTTAGTCTCTCAACCTGCAGTGACCTTTGGCTCTTCCTCTCTCCAGCGTGGTTAATCGTCCACAGGCAGAGCCCCAGTTCCACAGTCCAGGGGCCCAGGAACCCTCCCATGCCCCTGCCCCACCCCCCACACCACCCCAGAAAGCAACCAAGACTGGGCGTGGTTAAGTTTTATTTGCATGGCCCCGTTCTCAGCTTACAGACACTTATGTCCCTGTGCTTGGCAGAAGACTCTTTTCTTCTCTTACAATATGTAGCCCGGCCTGAAACCAGTGCAGACGTACTTGGATTACCACCATCCTAAAACTTGACTCAAAGCTTCTAAAGTGGTCACTGCCTCCAAGTTCCTGTGAGGAGCTTCAGTAGAAAGTGGAATCGCCACTTTCAATTTCAAAGTTCAAATGCCTGTTCCTCCCACAGGTAAGCACAGCACAGGACAGGATGACTGGAAAACCTTAAGAGTGGGTCACGTCCTCTCCTGAGAGGGGGCTGGTCTCCACCCACACCGTCTCCCCTGCTGGGCACACAGGGCTGAAGCCCTGGCCGGCTCTGCACAGCTGCTCACTCTGCTGGGACATGCTTGTCAACTTTCACCTGCTTTCCTTAAGGCTTGTCCTGTTTTTCTTTGATTCTCAAATGCATTTTAAAATTCTGCCTTGTGCTTTTTTCTGCCATGAACTCTTTGTGAAAGTTACTCACCCCACTTAAGAAATTCTGATTCAAAATTCAGCATAAAAAGGAGGGATTCTTTTTTCATTTGTAAAAGCGAAGAATAGTTCTTTATTGGAAAGAAAAGATAAAGGCATTCCCATGTGAAATCAGTCCCATGTCCCCAAATTTCGCTTCCAGAGATCCAACCAATTGCAGTTCAAAATTGTTTAGAAAAGAAATTGCACCTGTACTACACAGGCATGGACTTTTTTTCTCCTCATTATTCCCTAAATAGAAAATAACTATTTAATAGAACATTGATACTGCATTAAGTATAAGTAACTGACACTTTATTAAGTCTGTAGGAGGGTAGGCATAGGTTAAGTGCAAATAATACACTGTCTTATATAAGGCACTTAAGCATCCACACATTTTGAGTATCAAAATTTTGGGGAGGAGATTTGCTCCTGAAGCCAATTCCACATGAATCCTGTGGGGTGACTGGATGATCCCTAAATTTTGGTTCACACGGGGAGAAAGGAGATCAATCCCTGTGTTTTAAATGGATGAAATAATAAAAGAGGACTTTTTCACAAAAAAGAAAGAGGAAGAAATGGAATGCAACATAAGAGCAACGGAAAAAGAGCTAAGCAGGAACAGATATATTCGTTCCTTAAAGAGTCAGCATAGCAAATGTCAATCTGACATTTCCTTTAAGAGCAGATTGTTAAAACAAAGCAAGAAAAATGAAGCGGTTATACACTGCAAATGAGTCCCTGTGACAGTGTCATCTAGAATTGTCAGAAGTAGTGGCAGAATGGGGAAACACCACCGGATGTTCAAATGCCCCTTTTCACAGCGTTCACCAAGGCAGACCCAGCTCATCCTTCAAGTTGTAGTGCAAACAAAGGCCAGGAAGCCACAGCTGATAGAGCCATGAAGCAGGAGGTGACCTTTTCCCTGGCGCCCTGCTCTCACCCTAGGAGGCCACTGGCGCTCTGCTGCCTCCGCCTCCCCCCCAAGGCTGTCAGACTCTAACTCTAATCCTTTGCTTTGGATTGTTACCGTCTAGCACAGGCAGCAGGCTCCTCACCATTTAACTTTTTGCCAAGATATTTAGGTAGAGTTGGTTGTGTGTCTGTGTGTGTGCTGAAGAATAGACACGAAGTAGAAAGACACTACCACAAGAGGAAGTCAGTTTTTTCCACTCCTGCTAAGTGCAGAAAAGGCCTGGCTATCACACACCAAACAAACCCAGGAGGACGCAATGGTGGACAGAAGGCCGAAGCCCGAGGACCTCCAGACCCAGGAGCTCTGCTCTCGGCACTGGGCTGAGACTCCTGAGATTTCTGCTTAGTTCAGACTTTGACCTGGGAAGGCAATAATCTAGGAACACGCAGGGGCACCAAGAGAGACCTGCTGTGTCTCCAGCCAAAGGACCAGAAGAGTGACAGAGGCAGCAGGATGCAACACAGGTCGCTCTGCTCCAGCAAAGCACATGGCCCCTCTCGTACCAGTGAGGGTGCAGTGAGGTAAACAGGCCCAACTTCTCGCCAGTGAGTGGCACAGGAGGAGGAGCTGGGCACCAGGACCTCCATCCCCACAGGGGCAGTAATGAAGCCTTCCCTGTCACTGCAGTCCCTACAGAGGCCATGTGTGAGCCGCAGCTGGTGCCATGAGCCCCCCTGCCATGGAGGAATGGACAGACCTAACGGGGAGCTCAGTGCCATCCGACTCACCCCAAGTGTCAGTGAAGGCTGAGTGGGGAACCTGGACTCCAGTTCTCAATGAAACATCATTCACATCAGCTGGACATGGTGGCATATGCCTGTAATCCCAGCACTCAGGAGGCTGAGGCAGGAAGATCACCATGAGTTTGAGGCCAGTTTGGGTTACATAGTGAGTTTAAGGCCAACCTGAACTGTATAGCAAGACCTTGTCTCAAAGAAAGAAAGAAAGAAAGAAAGAAAGAAAGAAAGAAAGAAAGAAAGAGAGAGAGAGAGAGAGAGAGAGAGAAAGGATAAAGATTAAAAACATCATTCATATGTAAAAGCAGAAAAATCTTTGGAATGAGAAAAAAGGAGACAATTGATAGGTGCAAACATTGCAATACAGAGATGTTGGAATTGCCTGATAAGGATTTATAGTAGTCATAATAAAAATACTTCAACAGGCAATGGCAAACCCACCTGAAACAAATGAAGAACTACGTTATAGCAAAAAGATTGAAGTTCTCAGTAACCAGAAGATATAAAGAAAAGAAATTGGAATAAAATACACCACACATGAAATAATAAAAATCAATCAATCAATAGGCTCAACAGCAGAATGAACTAGACATAGGGAAAGTAATCAGTGAGATCTAAAACAGGAAAATAGAAACACAGACACACGCACAGGACATGTACAGCCTCAGGAAACTGGTACTGACACAAAAACCCTGTGAAAATTTCTAAAATGTTTAATATATTTTAGTTGCAAATTACATTATCTACAGGTCCTTGAGGCTAGCCTCATGACAGCTAAAGGATGATTATCCTAGGAAGGGCGTATAAAAATCTTTGGTGTACAAATACAGTGTCTAAATTGGACTCAGGTTAAGCAACTAAAGTAGCCTTTGAAGGTTCACATGTTAGAATGAAAGCCTAGCGGATGCAACAGGGGAAATCAGGTTTGTTTTGTCAGTTGTCAGGTCCTCAGCAACAGTGTAAAGTGATAGGTGACACGTTCTTTCCAAATGCACTGAGCTCCCGGGTGACCAGCTGGGCACAGAACAGCTCTGCAGCTGCAGGGGTCATTCTTGTGCTTTGAGAAATCTTTCTGGCCACCAGGACTCTGATCAACGCCACCCCATCTGTGCCAACAGGTTTCACCCTAAAATTTCACCCAGTAAAGACTCAGTGTTAACAGTCTAAAAGAACCACATTGAGGGCTAATTCAATTTCTATTAATTACCAGTGAACAGAATGCAACATTCTGTACCAAAGTAAAATAGTGTAATAGGTAGATATGCTCTACTCAAATCTCTCCAAGTGTAACTCACTATAGTCATTAAAGCTGAAGAAATCCAACACAATTTTGTCTTTTAAAAATCCACAAGATTAAAAACTTGGCTTTTGAGGGGGAATACAAAAAAGATAAAAAAGAGGAGTTCAGTAATATTTTGGCTTCTATTCATTTTTTGATTAAAAGTTAAAAAAAAAAAACACCACATAACAAAACCCCAAGTTAAAAAGAATACAGAACCACTTTTAAATTCTTGTAGAGATACTAATGTAACATGGACTGTGCCAATCCTATTAACTAGTGTTCCCAACACCACGAGGGTCACTGTCAATAACACAATTCTAATGTCTGGGCTCAGACGGTCTTCACAGCTTCTGCTCTGTGAGGGGAAACAGAAGAGCGGTCGGGGTAAGGTCTGTCTTTCCTCCCTGAAGAACAACGCAGCATACAAATCTTCCTCATCTCATCTGCAAGAGACAGGACAGGAACACTTCCCCATGCTGGGCTGCATCCACAAGGTTACCTGAGATGTCCGATCACAGAAGAGTCCTGGTGTTAGCTCTGCTCGCCAATTCTAGACAATGTGACCGCGTGGGTGCAGGACTATAAGAAATACAAGATTCTCTCAGAAAGACTCATGGCACATTTTGGGGTTTTTTTTTTTTTTTTTTGCTTTTGTTTGTTTGTTTGTTTGTTTTGGAATTTAAAAAATCAGTCTTCTTCACTAAAGATTGGCAAATGTGTTTTCAACTTCAAAATGTCTGAAACTGGCTGTTTTCTTTCTTGATAGAAGCTGAGTCCAGTGATGGCTTCAACATCTATAACCCGTGCTCTGTGCATCCTTAACAGCTCTTCGATCCAGGAAGATTCGCTCTTCTCATGCTATGAGGATGCAAAATAAAGAAGAGAAGTCACCAGAGAACACCCAGGTCACCTCCCCAGCCAGTGTCCATCTCTCCTGGCTAATCCGTTAGGGTATTTCTGATGTGGTAGCTGCCGTAAGATTTCCTAGGCATAATCCCTGAATTTGTGTAGCTCACTCTCTAAGGTAAACACTTGTGCTTACTGAGATCAGACGACTCTGGGAAAAAAGAAAGGACAGCCCAACAGATAGTTACAGATTGCACAGAGATTGCAAGAAATGTCAGTAATGTGGAGTTAAAAAAAAACAAAAAACTACTAGAAAACAGACTACAGTGTGCATGGGAATAACTGTGAAGAAACCTGCATGTGAAAGCTGGTTCTCAGATTACTCATCAGAGGGCTGGGGCTTTAGCTCAGCGGCATAAGCACCTGCCTTGCAAGCAGGCGGTCATGAGTTCGATCCCCGGTACCGATAAAAAAAAAAAAAGATTACTCATCAGAACCAATGCACATTAACACCCAGCGCTTGGTTCCTGCACCTGTGTGCCTTCCAGGGTGGATATGAGGGTCAAGTGTAATGACCCTCGCAACTGGGCTACACAACTGCTAGTTTTTGTGAGGATGCACTGTCAACGTGGTTGCATGAAAACTGGGGTGGAGAGAGTCCCAAAGTGCAAATTCACTTCCACTGACAGAGGAGCGTCTTAGAGGAGAGGAGATCGGAAAAACAATAAGAGGCTGAGACGCTGGCCAGTGGAAGCAGGGTGGTAGCTGAGTGAGGTGGTGGACATGGCTTTCATGCACCTGTGGATAGTGTGTGTCTGCAACGGGCCACTGCAGGCAAAGAAAACGCACGCTGGCCCCTGGGCTACAACTGTACTCTAAAGACATCTGTCCAAAAAGTTCACATACCCTTCAGACCCTATCAGTTGAAAATGATAAACACAGATTTTGTACACAAAACAGACCAAAGACTTCCATGTCCCCACTAGCCTCTAGCTGCCACCTCCTCGCATTCAGTCTCCTTCCCTGCCACAACCCTGACCAGGGGGAAGAGCCCTGATGCAGGCGACCCCTTGAGCAGTACATCTTCCCATCTGTTCCAATGTCCATAGGAGGAGACTAAGAAATACATGTTGGGCAACTGGTAACTGTTCCCCTAGGCTAATATCCAACCTATCCCTAGTTACAACACTTCAGCCATGAAACAGAAGCCATCGGTGAGTCAGTCTACTATACCCTAAACTAATCCCCTCTCTGGTTCAAGTCCAGTAGTTAGCACCTTTTAGGTACCTTTCCATTACAGCATTTGATAAACATGTGTCCATCTACAATGGTGGCCTGACAGCCTTGGGAACAGCTAAGTTGGAAAAGGAACCTAATGCCTGGCCAGTGGTACAGCTGACCAGATGGAAGTATAAGCCTTTGGCAGAACAGAGAGATGAGATTTACAGAAGCCAGAGCCATGCTCAGGATAAAGCCACGCTAAGCATGTGGAGCTTTCCAGAAAGACAGGAAGGGTCTGGGTCCTTCACAGTGCTGCTGCACCCCAAGACCGTGAGTCCCTGAACTTCCTGTCATGTGACTGTGCAGTTTCTAAATCCAAGTCCACTCAAGAGCAGTGTTTCTGCCCATAGCGGCGTCCAGTGTAGACTACTTGCAAACACACACACGGTCTGCATGTGAGGAGGGCAACAAGAGCACCCCACTTACGGTGCAGCTCTCGCTGTTATCGGGCCTGTGAGGCAAGATGAAGGCCATGGTGTCCAGCTCGGTGCAGTACAACGGGGTCCCCAGGGTGTTCTTACAGCTGGTCAGCACCATGAAGAAGTGGGTGGGGATCAGAACTTCCTGGTTACGGATGAATCTTCTGTTTCTGTAAAACATACAGCACTCACCTTCGTACAGAAATCGCTCTCTTCCCGACTTTTTATTAGACTGTGTTTGCAACACACAATGAACATACTCATCTGGAGAGGCAGTGCGCGTCCGTGATGCGTCACACTGTTTTTACGTCCCCTTTCCCTCCTCTCCCCCGCAACGTCTGTTTCCATTTACAAATGGTCTGCACCCCAGTTTCCTACTGTCTGTTTTACTTGTTCTTTAATTTATTTACACTTTGGGTTTCTCTTGTAAGAGAAACCACACATGCTGGGCAATGGTGATGCGTATCTGGAATCCCAGCACTTGGGAGGCTGAGGCTGGAGGACCTCGTTGAGAGCAAAACCAGCCTGGGCTGTACAGTAATTTCAAGGCCAGCCCAAACTACAAAGTGAGACCCTGTCTCAAAGAACCAAAGCAAAACAAAACAAAACAAAATGGAAAAAAAAAACCCATGATATTTAAGCTTGTGTGTTGTATTATTTCACTTAACATGATAGATTCAAGATGCAGGCATTGGTCTACAAATGACTCAGATTTATCCTCTTTATAGCAGACCTGTGGATCAATGAATGGAATAGAGGACACAGAAATGACCCCAGCCACATGCAGCCACTTGGTCTTTGACAAAGGGGCCAAAAACATCCACTGAGGAAAGACGGCTTTTTAACAAATGGTGCTGGGGGGCTGGGGATTTAGCTCAGCGGCATAAGCGCCTGCCTTGCAAGCAGGCAGTCATGAGTTCGATCCCCGGTACTGATAAAAAAAAAAAAAAAATGGTGCTGGGAAAACTGCTTCCACATGCAGAAGATTAAAGATAAACTCCTATCTCTTCCCAGACACTAAATGAAAATCTAAACAGTTCAAAGATCTAAATATTAAGCAGAAATAATCTGCTGAAAGAAAAAAACAGGTAAAATTCCTGAAGTCACAGACGTAGACAAGGCCTTTCTGAGCAGACCTATTTTTAAAGGACATTTGAACAGAGGATGCTTTCAGCACATCTCAACTTCAAACTGAGCCCGATAATGAGATGACATGAGATTAGGTAATCAAGATGCCCGATGTATTCTGCCAGATCGAGACCAAGAAGAAGAAACTCCAAACCACTCTTGTTTTCCATTGAAATCTGCAATGTTTTTCAGTTCTATCTAGAAAATCTAGAACTGAGACTCTAAAGAAAAATGTTTTTGAATATTTACAAAGAAGGTTCTGAACCATCCCTAAAAGTCTATAAAGAATGCACAGAGGGGACCATGGGGATTTTCATCCCAGTACATAGGACACTCTAGTCCATTCTCCTTTGCTTTATCTGGATTTTTTTTCCTGCCCAAAAATTTAAGTTTAGCTTTAAAAAAAAAAAAAAAAAAACTGTAGACCACTACCAAGTCTATCCCATGCAGTCTACCTACTCCTACGTAATTCTATTCCCTTTGCTTTAAAGTTGTATTTCTTTGTTTTCTTCAGCATCTTTCAAATTTTACAATGCAGGTGCCTGCCTACGAAGATGGCCTTAGGTGGAATCATCATATACAAAACAGATGACTGCCCACGGCTCCGGCGGGGCAGGAGAGGAAACATACGCAGGTCTCTGTCCACCCTCTTGCAGTGGCCTGTGAACTGCTCCATGGGAACATTCAGCCTTGGGACAAGTGCAAGGCTGGGACCCTGTAGCCTGATGTGCACCCAGATTGTGTGCATGGCGGGGAGAGGACAGCAGGCCTGGATCAGTCCAGGACAGCAGACAATTCTCAGTGGAGTCATCAATCTTTGTCTTGTATTCCCAATAACGAAATTGCTTCCAGACTTATAATTATAGTTCTAATAATGCCTAACCAGGGCTGGAGCCCAGCTCAGACATATACCACTTGCCTAGTGGGAGCCAAGACCTGGGCTTCCTCCCCAACATCCCAAAAACAAAAAAATCGAGTGGAAGAATCAATCAGTTTCTAAAAGAGTCACCCTGGTCCATGGTCCAGAATTTTAGCACCACTGATGGTTCCCAAAAGTGACTGCTCTGTCCCTGGCCTCCAAAGATTGGACCGCCAACCCATGACTGCCCACCTACAGAGGTGCTGTAGGTCCCTGATGCTGCCTGCAATGTCCATGGCCACACGAGACAGCTGCAGCAGCCTCTGAAATGAGGGACATCCTCACACTAGGCCACCAGAGGTTACAAGTGAAGCACAGCATTGACACGGGGCTCAAGCAACGCTCAAGCACCTATCCCACAGAGAGAGCCATACTGCTCCTCCCACGCGAGAGCACAGACCTGGACCTCAAAGTGAGAGTCCCACGAGGCTCTTGTGGAGGCCAGCAAGGTCAGGGACACAGCACTGGACCAGGCCGGGCTGGGTGGGGCAGGCTCTGCAACCCCACCAGGCGGCTGTGCCATCAATGCCACCTGCACACGTGATAGTGCCCACACTTACTGTTTCAGTGTCTCCGCTGTGTCGCTGTGGCCATCGAAGTCGGAGTCGAACACAGGGCCGCTGACCACGTTGATGCCGTTCTTCTCCTTGGCCAGCCTCGGCAGCAGGGTGTCATGAAGGTAGCGCCAGATGACTGCAAGGAGAAGAGGACGGTCAGCTCCAGGGGTAAGGGAGCCTTCCAGCCCATGAACCCCATGCAGACTGCATCCCGTGTCAGCAGTGGCCAGCAGGGCATCATGGCTGCAGTCTCAGGATGAGGCTCAAAATGCATTCACTATTCAACTTGGGTCTTCGGAGGGACTCACAGACACATGCTGAATTCAGCTCTATTTTTAAGAATCCCTGACAGTGCCGGGGTGGTGGCGCAGGCCTGTAATCTCAGTATTGGGGAGGCTGAGGCAGGAGGATCATTGTAAGTACGAGATCAGTGTGAGCTACAAAATGAGCTCAAGGCCAGCCTGAACTGCATTGCCAGACCCTGGCTCAAAAAGTCCAAAAAAAGAATCCCTGTCTGTGCTGCCTGATGGACTGGGATACAGAACACGTGGCATCATGACACATCATGCCGTGCCAACCCAGGGAGGTGATCACACTCTCGTGTCACTATGAATCTTCCCTTTGAAACATTCACAAGCGTCATGGGAGTTAATAAGGCACTGTGTAGCCCTACTCGAATATGCACACACCAGTCTAGGTGTGAATGAGTATTTTTTACCTGTAGGAGTGAAATGCTACTATAGTTAATGATGTAGCATTAATTTATTTTAAACATAGAAACAATGACTGGGAATTTCCAAGATGTTAAACTGGGAAACAAATGAAAAGCGATCTATAAATTGGGTTTTTTTTTCACTTTTTTATTAGTGTACGTTCCCAGCACCTCCCAATTACGTTCATTCTGGGGGCACTGGCCTATGAACAAAGCCCACCTGATTACCTCTTCTCTGCCCTCCTAATTCCTTCCCCATTCCCAACAATCCTCCTCTAGGGTTCCTGACACACTATGTGTTAGCTGATTGTATTAGCAAGATAACTTTAAGAAGAATGTCACATACTTTTCTGTCAAAAATGTTTACAAACTTTTTTCTAAGATAAAGCAGACTAGAACTTAGAAGATAATTCTAATATATGTAAAGTTTTCCTGTGTGTGTTTCAGGATTTTCAAAGTTAAAGCCATTTTTTTTTTGAGACAGACTCTGTAGTTTTTTTGAGACTCACTCTGTAGTTCAAGCTGGCCTTGAACTCACTACATAGCCCAGACTGTCCTCAAACTCATGCTGATTCTCTTGCCTCAGCTTCCCAAATATTAAGATTATAGGCCACACTTAGCTAAAGTTATAAATCTGCAGGAATGTATTTAATATTTAGTTTTGTCTACAAATTCTATTAAGTATAAATTATACCCACCTGTAATGAAATTGCAAAGTTAGAATTGTTTACCTTGAAAACTCGGGTACATGGGCACGATATTCGTAGTAAGCAACGCTTCGGAATATATTTGACTTGCATATTTACTTAGTTCTAGAAGGAAAAGCAGAGAACAATTTTTCATCCTTCACAGTCAACATTCAAAGAGTTCCTCGTGGTGTAGGTTTAGAGGAATTTAAATAAAATTAGCTGAGTATCTTCCTGAAACTGAAAGTGCCTCCCTGCTGCAGAAACAAGGGTGAATGTAATGCATCTGACCAAGCCCCTTACAGTTTTTTAGTTTTTCCATTTTCAAGACAGTTTGTCAAAGAGATAGAAACTGCAGTAAGAAGAGCCTCACAGGAAACATTTCAAGTCATATGCTTCATTCCCCTAATTTCAGCCAAGGAGGATTGCACAGCCAACTCCCTTCCCTGAGCTCTTTATGGTGACAGGAACCACCTCAGAACAGCACCTTCTGCCCCAGCAAAATCTCTGAGCATCAGGGCAGATTTTAAAACAGGAAAGCAATGATGCACTGATGAGGATGGAGAGAGGTTGGGTTGGGGAGGAGGAGGAGAAGGCAGCTTACGTGGCGGGGCCAGGAACCCATAACTCAGTTTGGCGTTGTTCTTATAAAAGGAACATTTATGGAGAGGACTCAGAGGGATCCGAAGGTCCTGGAACACACAGTTGGAGAAGTCTCCTACAGAGAACCTGTCCTGGAGAAGAGAAAGGGAAGGAGCCGCAGGTCACGCTGTCAGCAGGGGAAGGTGACTTGTGCTGTCGGTCCTGTTCTCAGCCTTCTTTCCCCGCTCTCCACTGATGTAGTCATCTAGTTCCTAACTAAAAAGTGAAGGTTCGGTACGAGTTTCCGGATACCAATGCCTCACCCTGTATGTGCAAATGTCTTCCTACACTTGAACTGTATTTAGGTTTTTAACCACAGTTTAAGCATGTTCTGCAGGGTCTCTGGGAGAAGGGAGGAAGGAAAGCCACTTATGAAGCAGAGGAAAACCCCAGGAGTAGTGAGGACTGTGAATTCATGCAGCATTAATGACATGGGAAAGCTAAAAAGCCAACCAGAATCCATGACCATTCAAGGTTAAATATAAGGGCTGCCTACAAAATATGCTGAGGGCTTCATACTATGAAGTCAAGTGAAAAGCAGTATTTGGAAGTGGTCTGCAAAATCTTAAACATTAGCTTCAAAATACTACAAGAATATGCGACTGTGTGTGGATGATACATTTTTAACACAGAAATTATACATGGTCCTGTCCGCACCAACCTCAGTGAGTGTTAACAGTAATTATATTAGTATTAATAGTTATATTAGTATTAGCAGTAATTACATTCATTCAATCCAATCTCTATGCTAAGGAAGCTGATTTAAGTGCATCTGATAGCTCAAGCATTTCTGAAAATCTGCAAAATTGATACCGGATATGAGGTCCTGCGTACAATTATAAAGTAGTCTTAAAATATTAAAATGAGGACCAAAAAGGAGACACACCTCTCATCTCAGAGAAGCCTGCTCTGTGGCGTCTCAGAGAATCACAGCTGGCAAGGGGTGAGCTGACACCCAGAAAGCCAAACCTTCCTGCTCTCCTGCCCGGCGTCTCCCACCCTGAGGCCAGTGCAGCAGTGACAGCCTGGCTGTTAACGTTTCGTTAATGATGACCCGAACCCACACGCAGCCAGAAGAACGGAAAACACTTGCATTTTTGTCCACGGTGTAGGATGCCCACAGCGGCATGAGGATGTCCAGGCTGTACCCGCTCACGAACTGGTGGTGGTAGAGCAGACACACGCTGCCCTTCCTCTGCACGAGTCGGGGCCGTCCGTAGGGCAGAGCTCCCCGGTCAATGTTCTTCTCTTGAGCCACAAAGGGAAAAGGAGGCCACCGTTTAAATGCAGCTCGCATGTACTGTGTAATAACAGATGGTAACCCGCTCACCAAACCCTTCCCTCTATCAATCACGTTGAAAAATTGTTTTTAGCTAAACAAGAAAAATAAAAACCAACATCAAAAAATAAAAACCAAGAGTAGCTGGGCATGGTGGCACATGCGGATGATTCCAGCACTCAGGAGGCTGAGGCAGGGGGATCACCACGGAGCTTGAGGCCAGCCTGAACTACATACCAAGCATAACCCTGTCTCGAAAAAAAAGAGCAAGAATATAAAAAATTAATAAAGCCAAGGTGATTTGGGGCAACTAGTGCTTATAAAGATACTGAAAGATCAATGTGTTATCAAGGTTTACAAGGGGACATGTGAAATCGCTAGAAATTCCAATTAACTAGGACTTACATTACCAATTTTTAAACATTGTCAACCGCGCATTCTGTGAGACATATGCACAAAACGTATGTGGGGACTTAGCAAAAGACGCAGAACTGGAACTGTGAGTCCAAACTGAATGAAACAATAGACATTTACTGTCCTTTCCTGAACACCAAATGCTTTATAAAATTTCTTTACATCACCTAACTAATTCTTACATCTCCCAATGAATTAAGTACTTTTTTTTCTTCTCTGCCACATAGGGATAAAGAGATTTCTGCCATCCCAACATTTAGGGTATGGATTTTTATACAGACAAGCTCATGTTAGGACTGAAACAGACGTTACCTGTCTTCCAGCAAGAAAAAACTGAGTCAAGGAATTTAAGGTCAGAGATCTCATCAGAGTGACTCTGTCCATCCCAGTTAAGCCTGAAGAATTTCATCCGCCACCTATATTTCAATTTTCATTCAAAAGTTACAAAGAAATAATTCCCAGGTAAAGAAATCAATTTATAACCTCTTATAATCAATTAAAAACCTGGTGAGATATACACCAAGCTGGTATTTTGTTCACATGTTTTGGATTTTTGAGACAGGCTTTCATTATGTGTAGTTCAGCTGGCCTTGCTCTTGCAGGGATCCTCTTGCCTCAGCCTCCCTAGAGCTAGGATCACAAGTATGCAACACCACAGCTGCCTGAGGGAGTACATTACAAGAACAGTTAAGGATCCATGGAGAACATAAAAATCTTTAGAATCTCAAAAGCCTTCCATGATGTTCACAGAGTGACTTAGATTTCAGTATAGGCGTGGTGTGCCATTTCTACCGTAAAATGGCCCTTCTTCCCTTATGCCTAGCAGGCTAGACTGTCAGGCAAAGCAACAACTATGTGTCATCCTGTGGGCCTCCATGGCTGCTTTTATTTTGCTGGTCCCCCTAAATGAGCCCCCAATTCAGGGGGCTTGTGCTGCTGAGCAAAAGCTGTTCCCAACTTCCGTGGCGGGGGAATGCATTACCTTCCGTCCTGGTCAGGTTAAACTGTATCTGAAAATCCTCAACAGGCGAAATCTACAAACAAGTCCACAGAGCTCCGTTAGGGCTGACGAGGCCGAGGGACCCTGCAACACACTTCACTTCCCCACAACTCAGGCCCAATTAACCCAGCGCAGAACAAGGTCAGATTCGCAAGTCCTGGCAAAGTAGGTTTGCTTTTCCAGGGTGAGGAGAGAAGGAGAGAAACCACTAATAAAACAAGATCCTCGGTGCAGGTGTAATGCCAGCAACTGCAAACCAGTAACCTAAACCCTCTGTGTCCTGCTCATCCCTCCTCCAGCAGCTCTCCGTGAGCCTTCATCAGGCCCAAAGACAACAGGAAGGTGACCATAAATGCCTCCCATTGCCTACTATGTCCCAGCTGAGGTCCACTTGGTTCCTAAAAGCTGCCTTTTTTTTTTTTTTTTTTGCACCAGGGATCAAACACATGACATTGCACTTGCCAGGCAGACTCCTGTGCCACAGAGATAAATCCCCAGCCCCTCTAACGTCTGTTAGTTTTAATCTTCTTGCAACAGCTGTTAAGATACTTAGGATACTAATTATTAAGCTTTACTCAAAAACAAAACAAAACAAAAAGAACTAAAAAAAGAGCCAAGAATTTAGCTCAGTGGCATAAATGCCTGCCTGGCAACAGTGAGGTTATGAGTTTGATTCCCAGTACTCCCCCAAAGGAAGATTTACTTGCAATACTAATACTAATATTAACACTAAGTATTAAGATTTACTTACAATTACTAAGGTTTACCTACAACTCCTGGGAAGATAGGAGGAAAAGAACAGTGTCATACATCTACTTTATATAAGAACGCTGTTTCCCCCTAAATTCACACTGGGTTGGGCTGTCTTGGAGAGAATGTTGCCATGAGCTCACTCAACCCATCACAGCATCAGACGATAAAATCAGCTGAAGATGCAAAGAGGGGAACACAATGTGGTCCTCGTGTGAAAACCCACTGTCTGCTGACCGCCTGCCCGAAAGGCTCAGGCTTCGCCAAGCGTTTCTACAGCCCTCACCTCCCAGCGCTACTCACCGCAGGGTCACAGGAGCAGCCCAGGCCGTCTCGGGGGGTCCCTGTGATGGGGCACTTCCCCAGGGACTGCGCTTCCTTGGGGTGCTTTGGGGTGTAAACAGGATGCTTTAGGAGATGGTTAAGACTTCCGTGAGTTCCATTATTCGGAGCAGGTGTCAACTTCAGTAAATCTGCAGCATTCCAAGTACCGGAAAGAGCCACTTAGAAGTTCCAAACCAAGGAACTCTGTAGACTTATGCTACAATTTGCATGGTTTGAAAACCATGTAGATAGATAGACAGATACATAAATAAGGAGATGGAGAGACAGAGACAGAGACAGAGATAGAGACAGAAACAGAGATCTCCTTTACACTTTAACTAAAACTGTAAAACTTTCTTGGCTTTTAGACTATTTGTGAAAATGCTCTTCCAATAAGAAATACTGATATGTATGCTCTATTACTCTGTAAAAATTTCTCAATTTTAAAATAATAATAACATACCAATAGCAAAGAAATACTACATAGCATAGATTTCAGTATTTTAGGATGTATTAACTCATTTAAAGTTATTGGCTCCTAGTCAAACAATTATACTGAAGACAAATTTAATAGTTTTGCAAATATCCAATATTAGTGGAAAAAGGAAACAATATATAAAACCCAATGCCCCACCATACCGGTGCTATTTCAGAAGATACAGACTCGCCACAGAACGGACCTGATAGTCCCGCTTTAGTGCCTACAGTTTTGACACTGCCATCCAACTGTTACTGCTACCGGAAGTTCCGCCATTTTGTTCACCTTTCTTCACTTTCTCAAATGCTATCTTTTGGTTTCCACCACTACTGTGACCCAGGAGTCACAGAACTTAACCTCAGGGTCTAGCACTGTGAAGATGCCCACTGAGCCTGGACTTCACAGAGTGTAGTCCAGAGGAAAAGTCAGACAAGTAATGAGAAGCAACATGTTACACTTTTTTTTCCTGTTGTGTCTGGGTCAGAAGAGGAGAGGGAAAATGTGAAGGTCTGTCTTCCTCACCACCATGCCCACCGGGTGCCCAGCATGTGACCTACTTAGGATAGTCCTCCCCCAGCTATCCTCCAAGAAGGGAAGAGAGCTCCAGTTCACACTCACCACACATTAAGTTGTAGAGTTCAATATTCTCGAAGGTGTCGACCTCAACGCCATGCTTGAATCCAGGTCCATAGCCAATAAAGAGAGCCTGGGTTGGCCAGAAAAAGAACACTTTATCAGTGCAGTTCAGGTCTGTGTAGAGTTTGCAAAAAATTTATGTTGCCTGCACTGTAAATGTGTTACAATGGAGGAAATGCCATGATTTGGTGGGCCATCACCTGTATAATCTAAAGACACCAAAACACTGTTGTTTCACTACTTTCTTGACTTGAGGAGCAGAACACCACAGATGGTAGACTCTTTCCTCCTCTATGAAATGGTATGCAGTACAAATCTCATCCTGCCCACCTCACACGATGCTGCAGGGAACAATTTAACTAGCTTGAAAATTTGTGTTAGAGAGGCCACGTGTATAATCCCGCCATTCTGGAAGGCTGATGCAGGAGGACTGCAAGTTAAGTCCAGCCTAGACAACATGACAAGAGGTGTCCCAAAAAAAGGAAAAAAAAAGGGGGCTGGGGATGTGGTTCAGTCCCAAGGTCCTGGGTTCAGGCCCAGGACCTGAAAAAAATAAGCTAAACAAAATAAAATTAAGATGCTACCTTTTTAGAACATAGGTATGATACCTGTGCATCAGATAAATCGCTGGCTTTCTTCCACAGTGGGATCAGCCACTTAATGGTGCACAAATAACTATTAGCGATTTAGTAAATGTTATCTCACGGATTCACGAAACATCAATACAAAATATTAACAAAATTCTCTGTTGTTCAAAGAAAGATAGTGCTATAAAAATATGCTTAAGAAAAATAACCATAACGTGTGTTTTCAAGTCTCTTACTTTAACATATTAGCGTCTCCTCAGGTTTAGCTCTATTTTCTCAAAGAACAAAGGTTTACTCACTTGCATATTTGAAAATATATTGTCAGAACCATGAAATCCACCTCCACAATGTTTCCTTTCCGTGGGGTCCCTATTTTGAGATGAATGAATTAATAATGTGAAGTCTTTTCATAGAACAAAACCAGTAACTACGACCTTTCGTTAATAAAAAAAAAAACAAGTAACAATTTTGGTTTTTCTTTTACCTTGCAGTTTCTTTTTGATTTACCTTTTAATTTATAACATTACTTGTACAAATGATTACCAACAGCTTACATAAATACAAAGAGAACACTTAACAGACCAGGGAAAATTTAGTAGCTACCCCAAGGACTTAATCCTCTCCTGCATAACTCCTTTAAAACATACAGCCCACAGACTGTGATACCAAATCGCTTTCTGAGATGTAATTCTCATCTTAACACAGTGTGAATATTATGTTAAAAACTGGAGAAGGGAACTGCAAAGCAGATCCCATGAGCTATATCAAGTAAGGATTTGTTAAACCAACATAAAGTAAATAAAACAGCTTAGCTTTGAAATATCTTGTTTTTCTTCTTTGGAGATGGGTTGTTTTGTTGTGTTTCTTTTGTTGTTGGGGGGGCGGTTTGTTTGTTTCTTTGTTTTTTGAGACAGAATCTCACTACTTAGCTCAGGCTGGCCTCAAACGCATAGAGACCCTCCTGCCTCAGTCTCTTCTCTGAGTGCTGGGATCACAGGCAGGCACCTTCAAGCCCAGCTCCACCTTGCTTCTTTGTCCCGCACTGCTTGGAGATGAGTGTCCATGAAGTAAAAGAGGGGACAAACCCTTAACACCCCGATGAAGAGCTTTTGAACCCTGATGATGAGCATGATAGTAACTTGAGGTTACTTTACACAAATTCAGTTATCTTCTTTCAGTGTCTCATGCAGGTCATTTGTAAAACCTCAGTGACACAGGGTAAAAAATGTTACATGGTACTTAGTCACTAAGTACTGATTCTCCTATGAGAGTATGAATCATCCCAGCACTAAGGAGGCTGAGGCAGGCAGATCACTGTGAGTTAAAGGCCAGCCTGGGTACATAGTGAGACTCTGTCTCAAACAAACAAACAAAAAGTTACTACATCACAGTTGAGAAACCCCAGGTCAAGTGAACAGAGTCCTATCTGCAGAGTGTTCATGAAGTGACATGGTTAGAAAAAGCCTCTGCCTCAGGCTGCGTCCTCCTCCCCACAGGTGGACAGAACTTACAGTGCAAGCTGCCACTGCGGGTCCAGGTAGAAAGTCAGGGGCTCGATCCTGTCGTTGTTGGCAAAGTGAAAACGCTTGGGGAGGAACTGTTTCAGGTAAGGTTTGAAGTGCTGCTTGGGCTCCCGACACTGAAATGCAAAAGGTCAGAACAAAAAACAAGCACATTATTATTTCCTTACGGGCAAAACTGTAAACATCTCTTGAAATTCCTTTATATTCCACATATGTATTCCCCACAAACATGTTGCCTGCCTGTCCTATCAGTCACAGACAGAAAATGGACCGTTCTTGCACTCTGGGAGGCTGAGGCAGGAGAACACAAATACAAGCCTAGTCTGAGCGATTTAGACACTGTCTCAAAAATGAGATGAGAGGAGAGGAGAAAAGAGCTGAGCATGTAGCTCAGTACAGCAGCCTCAGATTCAGTCTCCAACATGAAAAAATAAAAACATTCTCACTAGTTGTATAACTTACAAGGTGAATATGCCAGGCTTTATTGAATATCATAATTGTTATTATATAAAAGTCCCGGAGCTCTTACACTGGGTCACTTGATTACCTAGACCACACTGAAGTCACGACGGATATTTATTTTCCTTCTCTTTTCTCTTTCCTCCTTCTTCCCTTCCCTCCTTTATTTGCAGTACTAGGAATTGAGCCTAGAACATCACACTCAGCTATGTTTTCATCTCTTTTTAAATTTTTTTACTTCCAGACAGTGTCTTGCTAAATCACTCTTTTGCCGGGTCTGGGCTTGAACTTGTGATCTTCCTGTCGCAGCCTACCAGGGTGCTAGGGTTACAGGTGGGCACCACCAACCTGGCTTGGAGGAAACTACGTCATAAGGCTGACGTATTTACAGGAGCATAGCTCTACACTTTTCTTTTTGTTTTTTCAATTATTTCTGGTCCTGTCATACATTTTACAGCACTAGTACGTAAATTCTGAAAAGCTTTCAAACATAAATTAAATTTTAACCCTAACATCAGACATCAAACCCCCTCTCTAAATACACAAATTAACAACAACCAGATACTGGAAAATAAAGATACTCACGGAGAGATTTCTGGCAAGGCCTTCATAATCAACTGAAGGGGACAAACATTAAGAATTAATAATTGATGATATGCTACAATTAAAAATAAAAACACTATAAAACTGTAAGATGTCAGACTCAAATTGTACATTTAAATAGCAAAGCTGATGTCAGCCTTACTCAAGACACTGCACACCAGCTATGGAAGGACTGGATCCTTTGCACCTCCAGTTACAGTGCAGACAGAGCACTGTCCTGTCATTAAGTGAAAGCAAGGGACACAGCCCTGGTCTGCCTGTCGCCTGCTCACTCCTCCTCCTGTCTACGCTTCGGCGCCCATCCAATCATCCACCTGTTAATGTATCGGCTCATCCAATACCTGGGCATCAGCCCGCGTATCCATCCCTACCCAAACGCACACGGAGACCCAGGAGGGCTTCACACGTATTCACCATACAGACAACAAGCACCCGGGAAGTCTGCTCCCACTAACAGTGGTGACCTCTAAAAAGGAGGATCGAGTTAGGGGACTTAATGTGGGAAACTTCATTTTTATTTTGTATATTTGATACTCAGTGATAATGCTAGAATTTCTAAGTAAAAGGGACATAGGGAAACAGAACAAAGGACAAGTCGCTTGGTTTGAAGCTGAATTTGCACTGCAAGCTCAATGAACTTCAGGAGAGTACATTGTGTACATCGGCAACTGTCTAGCTTCTAAATTTTCTTTAGCTCTACTTTTTGAGACAATCACTCGGATAAGAAGAATATATATTATATACATGTGCATGTATTTCTGTGTGTATGCTTCTGTGTGTATATATCACACACATATTGCACGTACTGTGTGTATATGTGTGATGGGCAGTTTTTGCTTGAATTCGGGGAGTGTGGTAGGTAGTGGAAGCAAGGTAAAAGTGCGGGTAAGTTGTTTCACACCAAACTCAGACATCTCTGGCACAGCCAGTGCCTGTGCGGCATTTAAACAGGCTTTATAATCATCATGTACAGCTGTCCCTGGTGTCCTCGGAACTGGGTTCACAAATATCGCAGTTCCAGAAGCTCAAGTATCTGACATAAAATGGCACAGTATCTGCAAACAATCTGCCCATATCCTCCCGCGGACTTCAGAATACTCATAATTCCTAACAAAACCCAGACACTACATGAAAAATCCTTATGCTGCATTACGTAGAGCCATGACAAGAAATTTGAACATGCTTAACACAGATAAAATGTTTCAAATATTTTCAATCTGCACCTGGCTGAATTCACAGATAGGGAACCACTACATATGGAAGGCTGACTGTGCTACATGTCTAGATTTAAAAAATATTAATTTTACATATGGAAAAATTGTACTCCGTGATGATATATTTCATACCCATTCTCCTGCAAGGAAACCTGTTCTTAAATTAATATTCAACAGTACCTATTAGAACCTATTTCATTTCAAGCCCAAACCTAGCCCCATTCTAACTCAGAAAATCTTATTTTTGTTTTCATTTCGAAACTAATAGCATCCAAAACATTTTTTTAACTGCCTTACATATCAGACAGATTCAAGGGTGGTAATCAAAAAAACAGATACCAAAGAAAAAGTTACAAAATGGGCTGATGTGCCAAAGAAAAGATCTTTCTTTTTTTGGCAACTTGTGCCATGACAGAAGGTGAAATTTCTTCTCTTGTCCTCTTTCAAAGATACACTCCTAATGCTTTTTGAAGTGATAGAAAGAAGTCATTTCTGCACACAGAAATCTACTATTTATCGAATATGTCACATCTGTCAGAAGTCCTCCTCGTAACACAGTGTTATGCTAGCGTGATGTGAGTCACATTAATGCCATTAATTAATTATCTAAACCTGAATAGAGTTGAATTAAACTTTTTGCTACTGCCAGCTTGAACCTACTAAAAGCAAAACACACATCTCCACAGCAAATCATGTTACCATCCCCACGCCACATGCTTGGCCCACGAATAAACATCAGAAGAACATTGTGGCCTCCCATTTAGTCCCATAAAATTTACTGATGTCCATATGATCAATGAAGTTCTAGGGATAATGGGACACTGATTTCCAGTTGTTTCTAATGCTTGGGAGAAATCTATTCTTTTTTTGTTTTTGTTTTTTTGTCTTTTTCCTTTTTATTGGTACCAGGGATCGAACTCACAACTGCCTGCTTGCAAGGCAGGCGCTTATGCCGCTGAGCTAAATCCCCAGCCCCTGAGAAATCTATTCTTAGCACAGCCTCATTGTGAGCTATCGCACGGATGCACTTACATGTGGAGTACTCGTTCAGAACATCAGAGAGTCTCAATCGAGCAGCAGGTCCATAGGTCACTTTGATATTTGTAACATCTCCTAGATATTTATTCAGGTACACGTACTTTTTACAACTGTCTTGTTCCATGCCTAGGAGAAAGAAATCCCAGAATTTTATAAAGAATTTAATATGGAAAGCAGAATTTATTTCGATTTCAGAATTTAATTAACTACATATATGCTCAAAGAAGGAGCTGAATACATCAGCTGATATCAGCGGTTATCAGACGTTCATGGACAAGTGTCCCCTAGCTGACCACCTGACCGATAAGACACAGAATTTCAGCCATAGTCACCCTTTCACTTTTTTCCAAATTACCTCCCTTGGCTGCCACGTTCCCTCCTGCATGATGGCTACTTTCACTGGTTCACTGGTGAACGACATTTCCTGCTACTACCTGGCCAAAACTCGCTCTGCAGAGCCTGTTCCATTTTCCTGCCTTTAATAAAACCTTGCTACTGTTTAAAAAAGAAAAGAAAAGAAAAGAAAAAACTCCCTTCACCCAAAATCAGTTTAATGCTTCTTCTCATTTATCTATTTATTACAACAGCGTTGCACTGGTAGGAAGAATGCATATCCCAGATCTAGATGCAGTCTGCCCAGAAGCACCTCCTATTTTAGCTGGGATTATAGGCGTCTGCCTCCATGCAGGACTGGCATTTCTGTAACATGAAACATGTTAGGACTGTTTCGAAAAAACAGCTTCCTGCAATTATTGTTGAAGCAAACAACAAAACACAAGTGCAGAAATAAACACCCCACTTCTCCTTTCTGTCACCTACACCCTTTCTTTAGTCACACAGCTGTACATAAACCTGTCACCAAGATTGTGTTGTGAAAAATTTAAATATTGTTAAAATTAATATACACAGCCTCTACAATTATATGTATTATGCTACGTAGAACCGAAAAGGGACTAAGAATGTGTTCTGATTAAATTTAAAACTGTGGCCTGATCAGAATTTACACGGAAATATCAGTTTTTCAACTACTCAAATCCTGGTGTAGACCTTTCCCGAATTGGAAGGATAGCTGCATGATCCTGGCAAATGCTTATGTTTCTGGGAACTCCATTTCATTCTATACTTACTGTAATTTCTTTTTTGTTTTTTGTTTGTTTGTTTGGTTTTTTTACTGGTACCAGAGATCGAACTCACGACCACACGCTTACAAGGCTTATGCTGCTGAGCTAAATCCCCAGCCCCTCTTACTGTAATTTCTTCCAAAAGACTTTCCCTAAGGAACTACATTTTTAAAAAGAAAAAGTATGACCTATGCATTCAGAGGGAATTGTGAGGCAAAAATTCACCAAGTAAATTTTTTTTTATTTGACTCAATCTGAGGAGTATATGAGGCAAACATTACCGTGATCCGAAACCAGCAGGAGGTTGAGGCATTTATCCAGCTTGAGCTCCCTGAGGCCCTCCATCAGCATGCCCACCATGCTGTCCACTCTCTGCAGGGCCTTGATGACCTGAGGTGGAAAGCAACATCGTGTGACCAACACTGCACTATCAGCTAAGGCTACATGAAGCAGGCTCTATTTAAAAATCCATGAAGACACGCTCAGCATCGCCAGCCCTGAGAGCAATGTACATCCAAAGGACACTGCGATTCCATCTGACTCCAGAAAGAATGGCCATCACCAAGAAATCAAATAATAGCATATGCTGGCGGCCTGGTGGAGGACTCTTCCACACTGCTGCGGGGAACGTGGAAATCAGTATGGAGAGGCCTCACAAAACTAAAACAAGATAGTCCACTTGGTCCCGCTCTCACCCTTCTAGGCATCTTCTCAGAAGAGTTGGAGACAATGACATCACAGTGACACAGTGCATACCCACGTTTATAGCAGCACAAGTCACAGTAGCTAAATCTGCCCACCAACAGATGACTGGATAAAGAATATGTAGTGCTTACACTCAGCAGAGTGTGTGAACTTGCATCTTCTCTAGGAAAATGCATGTACCTTGAGACCATAATATTAAGTGAAATAAATCAGACATATGAGTTCAATATCACATCATTTCTCTTATGTGAGAAACCCAAAGTACATGCAAAGAGAAAAATAAAGAATAGCTGACAGGAAGTAGGGAGACAGGTCTTTCTCGGATGGGAAAGGGGTGGAGGGATGGAGGCGGGGTGGGAAGGGATTGTACAAGATGTGTCGGGCACATGCACCAACTCTGCACAAGCAATGTAAACGTTAGACTCTGCCCTCACAGACTAACAAAAGTAAGTGAATTAAAATCTTTAAAAATGGAAACTAAATCAGTGGATGCAACTATGATAAACTAGTTCATATTAGACCAAGACTGGCCAAGATCAAAGACATGACAGCAATAAATGAATTCTAACCATTAACAACAGAAATGAACCATTATCAACCATAAATTCTGAGAGTAATATTAGCTGTTCTGATCAGCTTCCCCCACCCAAGATGCAAGACATTAGGCCTTCTACTTAAATTAGACCTAATTAAAGCCAGAATAATACTAGCTCAAATCCATAGTGGGGGACAAGAAATCAATGTATCCTAAATTACTACTTCATTTTTCATCTCTTCTTGAATTTTCCAAGCATTTAAATCACCACTGTTTAAATACAATGTTTTCTGATTTTCAAAACTGTTCAAATCACTTTGGAGCCAGGGATGTAGCTCAGTGGTAGAGTGCTTGCCTACCATCTACAATGTCCTGAGCTTGATGCCCAGCACCACAAGCAAATTACTCACGAAACACTTCTTACAATTCTATGCATTTAATTTTTAAACTTACAACTCTTTGAATAAAACCCCTTACTGCCTTACAACTTGCACCTAGTTGTGCCCTCAAGAGCACAGGATAGCAAAGGAGTTTAGCAAACTGTGTGTGGCCCAGCACTTTCCTTCTCCTCTCTCCGGAAGCCACCCTGAAGGAAGTTCTTGGGGCAGTTTTGCATGTTTTCTGTAACAAATCAAATCAGCTTACTTCACTCATGGTCATACATGTCACTCTCACTACACAGGTTCTTTCAGTGAGTTCTTTTATTCCTTCAAAGATACCAAACAGCATGAATTACAATTCCTACGTAAAGTGGGTCCCAGTAATAGTAGAGTTGAACCGAGTTCATTCGTTGATGACTATGATTTGAAAAGGAACACCTCAAAAAAGCAGGTACTCTGGAAAATCACTAATGCATCCGGGAGGGCAGTACCAGTATCAAAGCTGATATAACCGGATCATCATTGCAAAAAGACCGTGGGACCTCTTGGAAACGAGTTGACCTAGATACGGGTCTTACTGCCAGTGACCATGGTGAAAGAATGAAAATCACCCTAGCTGCCCGGTCAGTTATTCAAATCAGGACAGCAGCTACATTTAGAGAAACGGGCACACCTGAGACAGCCTGGCACCATGTCAAGTGAAATAAACGTTAATAATGTTACACGAAATAAATCAGACACACAAGCTGACCTATCGCTGGGCCTCTCTTCTATGAGGAACCCAAAGAACAGATAGATTAAAGAGCAAAATAAAAGACAAGTGAAAGGAGACAGAGAGATAGATCTTTTGCAAAAGGAAGGGGGCAGAGAGCAGCAGGGAGAGGGATGAACCACTGAGCTGTGTTATGGACAGACGTGGACCAACTCCTCCCAATGCATGCAATCAGTGCACACTGAAAGATGAACTGATGAAAATTCAAATTTTTAAACAGTGAGCAGTGAGAAAAAACACTTCCCAGGACAAAGTGAGGCACGGGCAAGTCTCAGGGCACGGCTCTCCCTCACCCCACGTCCAGGAAGGAACTTTTCTTCTCCAAATGAGACAGGCCGAGCAGGGCTCGGAGGTCGCTCAGGCCCGCAGGCTTCTGCAGCTGGGTTCTGGCAGCAGAGACAAAGGACAGAGCTCGGCCTGGGGAGCCTCAGCTTCCTCTACTCTTCAGTCTCTTGAATGAGGTCACAGCTCTCAGAGCAGTTCCCACTCTCCCTGAGGGGCATGTGCAGGGCAGACCCAGGGTCACAGTCGGGGAAGACAGGCGACAGTCGGAATGAGAGTGCTTCTGGGCTCCCTCCTCTCACCGTTACTAAAGGAAGCATTTATTTAGATCTGATGGGGGGGGCATTTATTTAGCTCATGAACTACCCTATCTGGGCAGACAGGGCAGGAGCCGGTGTGAATCTAGGGTGCAGGAAGACTGGAGTTGCAGTCTCTCGTCCCCCAGCCTCAGCAGGCAGAAGACAATGAAACAGGTCTGTGACAGGAGGGGTCAGGCGTGCCACTTCCCCCTTCGTGTGACCAACAATAGTGACAGATGCTTTCTTCTTATTGCTTTTCATATCTTAGGTCATGGGTAAAATAATGCAGAAGGAAAGTCACTTAGACATAGAAGGAAAGAAGCTCAAACCATTCTCACTAACATCTCCAGGGCCCCAAGGTATAAAAGTGCTTCAGCCAGAACATGGAAGCAGCAAGTTATTTAAAAGTGCAAAATAGGGGCTGGGATTTAGCTCAGTGGCATAAGCACCTGCCTTGCAAGCAGGCAGTCGTGAGTTCGAACCCTGGTACCAATAAAAAGATAAAATAAAATAAAAGTGCAAAATAAGTGGCAGGCATAGCTGGCTAGTGGTTGCAGGTCAAATAAGATGTCATTCCATGAGCATTAGTCCATGAGCTGGACTAGAGTTTTCTAATAATCACTCAGTAAAGAAGGATTATTTGCATACCTCTATTTTGGTTTTTTTTTTTTTTTTTTTTTTTTGAGGCAGCATCTCACTAAGTTACTAAGTGCCAGGCTGAGCTCAGACTTGCAGTCCTCCTGCCTCAGCCTCCCACAGTGCTCGCATTATAGATGAGGACCACCACTCTCAGCTATGTCTCTAAATCTCCTATCTTTCAGTGTCTCGCCTGTGCTATAAGCACAGCCTCAGGAATCTAGAGACCTACTTCCTAAGGAGGAGAGTGTAGATATGGCTTCTTCCGCTACTGGACTCATTAACCTATATTTGCACAGAAATCTACAGCCTTTGTCTTTTAGTAAAGTTTATAGGGCACAATGATTAGATACACCAGAGGAGTTGGTACAGGTACAAAACACATCTCGTTTCTTTTTTTTTAAACTCTTATGAAACTCTCATGAAGCATTTAATTTTAAGGCCAAAGAAACAGAATATGGAGTGGAAAAAAAGGATTTGGAGTTGAAAATATAGAATTTAACATCACTTCACTTGAGCACTGTAGAATATGTAAGCAAAATCCTTTCTCCCAACACTTCTTTTGATTAAAGAACACTCTTTGGTTTAGTAAAATGGTGCATACAGTTTCCTCTGTCCAGAAGTTGCAGCATCTTACAGAAGGCCAGAAGCTTGCCTCAGCACAACAAAGTCACAGTAGGCAAGAAAAAGTACACTTACTTCGCCGCTGACTGGTCCGTAGAAATGACCTGCAGAATCGGGTTCTTCTAAATACAGAGTGTAAAAGTGTGGTCTAAATCAAACAGTATCAAAATGTAATATTTTACGAACACATTGAAAAACAGAGGGGAAAGAATAATTCAACAATTGACAGTGCTTAAAAAATCTACACCATGGGGTAACGTTTCTAAACTTGCTGAGGAATAATTTATAGGTTTGGAATTCTTCCAAATGTGACTACGGCAGCTCCCAAAAGAGTTTATTCAGATATAAATCATCATTATAGGAGATTCAAAGTTTTAATCTAGCCTATTTTTTAGTAACCAAGGAGTATTTATAATAGAAATTAACCATCTACATACCTTTCCCCTTGTGGAAGTTGTAACCAGTCAAGAACACCTAAGATTCTTTTTTCAAATGGTATGGAACTAAAAGGAAGAATAAACAAAATAAAACAAATCTGTGACAATTGTTTAGATTCAAAATATAATATTTTTCTTACTGAAAATAGCATCAAGTGATACTAGACAGGCGTGGTGGCTCACGCCAATAATCCCAGCACTCAGCAGGCTGAGGCTGAAGGAAGAGGATTGTTGGGAGTTCAAGACCAGCCTGGGCTGCAAAGTGAGCTCAAGGCCAGCCTGAATTGCATAGTGAGACCCTGCCTCAGAAAGACAAAAGGATGAATGAATGAAAAGAAAATAGCATTAAGAAATACTAAAGCAACCCAGGCACCTATCATGTTTTGAAATTACAGAAGAGTTTTAATTGAAAACTAAATTTGTTTTTCCGATAAAGAAGCAAACTTCAACTTTTATACACATGAAAGCTGTAATGGAGCTTAAGCATTGGCTTCTTTCCCTCGAGGATATCCCCCACACCCTTGAGGAGAGGAGGCGGCAGCTCAGCAATACTGTATGGCTGATTGCTCTGCACAGCACAGACCACAGAGGATGGCAGCTGGGAAACCGGCACCGGATGACAGGCAAGCAACCTCTCTCCAGGCAACAGCTGTTGGCAAAATCACCCACGCCTTCCTGTGAGAACGGGGCTTTGTTCACGCAGCTCCCCCAGAATGTCTGCCCAACCCTAGGAGAGCTAGTCATGTTCCCTACTGGACCACAAAACTCCAGCCCCTATATCACGCATATCCGAATCCTTGGTCTGGTTCAGGGGCTGGCGGGTTACATCTCACTTACCATCTCCATGTCCTCTCTGGGATGAAAACAGCACCCAGCAATAAAGTGCACAAGGGAGAGGCACTGAGCAGGGCTCGGGTGAACCTGCGGGTGCAGCAACCTGCGGTCCCCCTGGAAACTGCTCTGTGCTTCCTGTCTGGGACTCACAATGTCTTTCTCTTTATTCGCTCCTCATCCTATATGTACTGTATTGATTTTGTAACAGAAATTTCAAGAAGTATAAAACTAAGAATTAGTGCAGTAACCTCTCTGCCAAATCAGCCAGCAGAGTCTTCTCTTTAAAAACAAATTGCTGCTGAGCGTTGTGGCTCATGTCAGTAATCCCAGCACTCAGGAGGCTGAGGCAGCAGGATCATTGCGAGTTTGAGACCAGCCTGGGCTACAACATGAGCTCAAGGCCAGCCTGAACTGCATAGCAAGACCCTGTCTCAAAAAGACAAAAAAAAATTGCTTTTGTCTTTTCTCATTACATCATTGTTTTCAAAATCACAGGGAGATCATCAGCATCAGCTTCTTATTTTGAAAGCTTTAGTCACTAAAGTGATTGGAAATGGGAAGCCAGGGGAGCCATGAATTTCTCCTGTTAAGTCATGCTCCAGGCTGAGATCTCTTCATCACATCCGTCTTTCTCTTCTAGCTCCCTTTCTTCTGAGCTAACATGTGCAGCGCTCTTTCTCCTGGATCCCTACTTTCGCCATCCCTTCTTCCTTGTTCACTGCCACCCAGAGATCTGAATACAAAATGTCACCCTCGCTTCTAGGAAGCGCTTGCCGAGTTTCACTATTTCCTTGACCGTCTACAATCTCTGAGATTCCGACGACGCTGTGAGCGTTCACTTCTCAGTGAGCGCATCACTCAACATGACAGCTTCGGGCTCAAAAGAAAAGTGGGGACGATGAGAGACGAATAAGCTGTCCCGCAGCAAAGGTCCCAGATGGCGCACATCTGTGCCTACCTGTTGTACACCTCGTAGAAGTCTGGGAAATTTCCATTAATTTCCACATCCGATCCGGGCCAAAAGAAGGTGCCAGATATGAGGTGCTGGTATTTAGCTGTGAGCCAGATCTGTTGGGAGGCGATGAAGGAAAGGTAAGACAGCACCGCTTAGGAAAAAGCCTGTGTTCAGGCCACATGACACACTCTGCCCAAAGCTAAATAACGGCTTTAGCACCAGCCTCGGTAATCAGGTAACTTGGAACAGCTCCAAGAGGAGTTTTAAATGAATTAAACTGAACTAAAAAAGATGGACACACATCAGGGGTTGATTCTTTTAACTTTCAGCGCTATAACCCTAATTAATAAATTATAAATAAATTCTTGAAAGAAGACAAATTTACAACACACGTGTCTTTAATTTATTGACACATTGCTTATGTAAATATCACTTATTAATCACGTCCCATTGCCAACCCAGATGTGATGTTTTCCTATAAGCAGCCTACATTGCTAACTTGCGAAATCTCACAGTAGCCCTACAGGGTGGTTACCTACAGAATTATCTGCAGTGCACAATGAGACATCAGAGTCCCAGAAAGAATGAGTTTCTCAGACACATGCCTTTAAAGGGCAGGGCTGAAATCTGAATTCATAATCAGGGGTGGTGGCATACACCTGTAAACCCAAAACTGGGAGGCCAAGCCAGGAGGATCACTGTGAGCTTGAGACCAGCCTGAACTACATAGTGAGACCCTGTCTCAAGAAACAAAGCAAAATAATCTAAACTCATAACCTAAAATTTCCTAACGGAAATATCAAGATCAAGCAACTATTGTAGCAATTTAAAAATAAATTGAAAAGGAGAACACATCTAAACTACAATCAGAAGGGACCTTAAGTTAGCACACATGCACAGGAAGTCAAGGGTTACTGCTCTGAAAAACAAAGCAGTTTTGTGCAGATAAAGTACTCCCTGTATACATACCTACAGCATGAGACACATATAGAGAGATGGTAGTGAAACCAACATAATTATCATCTCCTTAGAATTACTTCATGTTAATCAAAAAAACGTTTAATGTTTAAGGAGATGGGACTGGTAACTACTCTGATATATACATCTATTTTACTGTACCCTAGAGATAGTGCAATTAAAATAATGATTAATTTTTAAAAGTTCTTACTCTGGACTGCAGCTGTGTACTACTACAAGAAAAAAGAATTGGCTGGAGATGTCTCTCAGTGGGATGGGGTCTGGCACAATGCACGAGGCCCCTGGTTCTGGTTCAACCCCAGCAACTTACCCAAAAGAAGAAAGAGAGAGCGAAGCTGAGAAGAAAAACAGTTCAGCACAACTCTGGAATAAACTACGCTCAAATGTGCGCAGTCACACAAGATGCATTTGGGAGTGTCAACACGCACATCTCCACTTATGAAAGGTCCCAGGCACAGTGCATGAATCAGCTTATTAAAAACTTCAGGGACTCTTTCCTTCATACTGATTAAAACAAATGAAAATAACAAAATAAAATATCTTAGAACTAAGACCAAGAACTCACTGGCTCTCCTTGGTACCACTGGGGGTTGAATTTCTGTTTCGTTTTAAATGAAAAGGAAGCATTCATTTGAGGATCAAACATCCTATTGTCAATTATGCCGTGGGATTCTGGATAAAGACCCTAAAACAGATAAAACACAGATGTTATCACATATTGTAAAATGAGATATTTCATTCTGATCTGAAATTGAATTATTTCCTCAAAAAATATTTCAACCACATCTCACATCTTTAGTACATGGAAGTGACAATGCAGAACTTACTGTGACGATGGTGTAGTGATTGGGAAAGGTTTTCGTGGGGTACACAGGTCTCATATTTTTGGTATACGTCCCGCAGTTCTCTGAAAGAGGAAGGAAAAACATCGTGAGTAAATGCACTTGCAGACTGCTCACCTCATCTCGCCTCCATACCCCAGCAGTCTAAATCCTAAAAAATAATTTCCCCAGGAGGGATTTATGGCCACATTAGAGTTCAAGATGAAGTCAAAAGCAATGCTGTGGCTACAAATCCAACCTAAAAGGTAAGAGTTCCTTTTTCTATTCATCAGAAAAACAATAAACAACATAATTAAGCCCATTAAGGACTCAATCCTCTCTCACCAGTAACATTAAATTCAAGAGGGACCCATCGTAATAACTCAGTGCTGACAAGAGCTTTGCTATTAATTACTGGCGAACACCTAAACAGAGTAGTAGAGAGAAGAACTGCACCAGCAGCTTAGTCTATGATTTCACACCGAAAGGACTCAGCTAACACAGTTCCATGGCTGACAGGACCACTTTCGTCTTGCCACGACAACATAACTGACACCAATATCGCTCGCTGTTACTGTGATTCAAAACTTTGGCATCAGTACTAAGAAAAGATGATTACACTACTTTATCACTAACTTGAGGAGTAATCATTCAGTGAAGGCTCTGATCCCGCCTGATCGAGAGTGTAACACAGGATAACCAGGAGCCTCCTACCCAGCCAGCAGTACCACTTCAGTTTCAAAAGCCTTGCTTTTGAAATTCTATTATTAAAAGCAACATCCATATAATATATAAATAAGAAGGCTTTCTCTCTACAAAAAGAATGTAAAATTCTAAGATATAATAAATCTGTGTAAAAAATGGTTGAGGTTTAAAATTCTAAAATAACTGTGCTATCTTAGAAGTATGTCAGGGGAAATTAGACTGTTAGAGGCCAGCGCCTCCTGATTAGGTTCAGCCACTCTCCCAGGGGGAAATTCGGAGAGCAGCTGGGCCCAGTACTTTTCCAAAACACACCGGTTCCTTCATCTACCTTACCAAAATCGTGACATGCCTGGAGCCACCTCTCAAGTTACTCACTTAGTTTGCTAATAACAGGAAGAAGTCCGCCCCAGGTGTGTAAATATTCTGCCCTGAATCCATCCAAAGAAAATAAGAGGGTAGGAGGTGCGTCAAACCTGGTAAAGAGAAAGAGAAAAAACTGTTTAAAGGAGCCAAAAGAAGATGCATACAGTGGAGAAGTGTCCAGGGTGGATTTTCCGTGGGGGCCAAAGCATTTTCATTAAACTAATGCATTAGCAAGGACACCCACAAAGGATATTTCACACACTTTTGTACTTGCATGCATACATCAGTGCTGCGTGACACACATGCATCTGTCACCAAACAGTGTTTATTAAATATTCACCCCACTTTCAGGCACTGTACAGAGAACAGCATTCATGATTCCTGTGCTTGCAAAAGCTAAGCCAAATGTGATTAAATTATAGTGAGACTTCTGTAATTTTCAGGAAGATAAATGATAACAAGCAGCGCTGCCTAACTTACATCTTTGTTTTCACCCATTTTTTTCCTAAGCAGTCACTGTGTGATAGTATCTTTATTTGAGTCTAATGCCTGGCACCTCACACAGCATACATCATATGCTGCACTTCATTTCTGTCTCTTACACTGAAAAGACACAGAAGTTTGAGAAATATTTATTACATTCATGTATTTAAGCAAAAAGCAACTTGAAGGTAGAAGACATCAAGCATGAGGTTACACGTGCGGATGCTCACAAACGCACAGAGTCGATGGGGTGAAGAATGCACATGGTCGTTTACTCAGTGGAGGAGAGCTGCTGTGAACCACTGCCCAGGCAGCCACTTCCAGGGACACTTGGGAGATGGCAGGGTCCACATGTGTACAAACCCGATCTATCCACTCAGCAGGAAACAAAACAGTGGGGCACCATAGCACAGGCCTATAAGCTCAGCACTCAGCAGGCTGAGGCAGGAGGGTCGCTGAGAATTCAAGACCAGCCTGAACTACACAGCGGGACCCTGTCTCAAAGTGAAAGTAAAGATTCTTTCTTCTAAAAGATAACCTCTTTGACAGATGATGCTAGGAAAACTGACCACATGCAGAAGATTGAATCTAGACCCACATCTCTCACAGCAGGTACTAAACTAAAATCACAGTAGATCAAAAACCTACATATTAGAACAGAAACACTTAATCTGCTGGAAGATAAAATAGGTAAGATCCCGAAGACACTGGCCTAAGCAAGGACTTTTTGAATAGAACCCCAACTGCATAAGAAATATCATCAAGAATCAACACATGAATCATATCAAATTAAAAAGCTCTGCACAGCAAATAAAGCAACCAACAGAATAAACAGAGTGGAATAAACAGGGTTGTGTCATGGTTTATGTCAGTGGCTCCCAGGCCTCATGCAAAATGCCTTTGTGATTGGTCTAGTGTCTAGTGCTAGGATTGGTGGTGTGAGTGCCACACCCACAAAGGGTGGAGCCAGGATACGATGTAAGGGCGGGAAGAAGGTGTGTCTCTCTTGGTTCATGCCCTGCTGTTTGCAGCAGCCATGAATGGCTTCCCTGCCATGCCACGGTGCCTTGGAGCCAACTGAGTGTGGACTGAAACTTCCAAGAACTGTAAGAATAAGCTTTTCCTGCCTTCATTTTGGGTGTCTGGTATTTTGTCTCAGCCATGAGTAAAAAGTAACTAAGACAGGCTGATATCCAGAATACATACAAAACTAAAAAAAAGAAAAGCCCAAAATCAAAGACCCAGTCAAAAAAAAACAGATAATGGAATGAAGATACTTTTCAGAAGAGGAAATACAAATACACATGAAATGATGTCCATTACCTCTGGCCATTAGAGAAAGGCAAAATAAAACAACACTGAGGTCATCTTACCCCAGAAAGATGCAGAAATCAAACAAAAACACAGCTGAGGCTGCAGGGAACGAGGAACTCTTCCTCTACACTGCTGCAGGAGTGGAAACCAGAACAACCACTGTGGGAATCAGCACAGAGGCGCCTCAAAACACCAAAACCACGAGTTCCATTTGGCCCAGCTATTGTGCTCCTAGGTATCACTCCACAAATGTCAGAGACTGTATTATGGTGACCCATGCACACCCAGGTTTACAGCAGCACAACTCATGACAGCTACATCTTGGGCGTGACCTATGTGCCCATCAACACATGAATGGATGACAATGGAGTACTACACTGCCACAAAGAAGGATAAACTTGAGTCACTTATAGGAAAGTAGATGCAGACTTGGAGCCATAGTGTTAAGCAGAAAAAATCAGATGCACCAGTTTAAATAGCACATAGTTTCTCTTACACAAGAGACTGAAAATAAATAAATTTAAAAGCAAAATGAAAGACAGGTAAGAGGAAAAATGGAGAGATATCTTTTGCAAAAGGAAGGGGACCAAGAAAGAGGGGGTGGGGAAGGGGTTTAAGAGAACTGAGATGTGCTGGGAGCACCAGCCAGCTCCTCAGGATGCATGTGATCACAACGCACTGCAGCGAGAACTGATGAAAATAAAAACTTAAAAATCGCCATGCTGTTAAGAAAAGATAGAAGGCACCTCATGCCACCCAGCAATCAGGAACAATAAAAAGCAACGATTCATGTCCCTCTGTCTTTCCTCCTGCAAGGAATCACACACGAATCAACTCCAGGACCTGCCTGAAACTCAGGTATCACGGTGAACCAGGGGTTAGTTATTATTTTTATCTACTTACTGTAATTTGAAAAGATAGGGGGGGGGGAAACATCCTGAAAAAGAAAAACATATGTCTCAGAATATAATCTTACCCTGCTGGGCACTGTGGTGTGTTAATTCTCTCACACGGTGCTTCGAGCCAGCTTTTCTCATCTAAAATATTTTCAAGAAATAAAACAAAGAGAACACACAGTTAGTAACTGTGATGCTTCTGAGACACATAAGGTGGATTCCAAAGTACGACACATTAACAGACCCATGGACCGGGGAGGGGACAGCACGAGAGAGATGCCATGCGGAAAAGGAGTTACTAGTATCTCCGCAAAAGGCAAGGAAGCCTCACAAGGATTCTGGTTCTGTCAAGCCATTTCAAGGAACGCTTTATCTCCCATCACGACATCTAATAACATCAGCTTACAAAATCATCTTGTGGGCCAGGTGTGGTGGTGCAGGCCTATAATCACGGCATTCGGAAGGCTGAGGCAGGAGGATCATTGCAAGTTCCAGACCAGCCTGGGCTGCAAAGTGAGCTCAAGGCCAGCCTGAAATGCATAGCAAGATCCTGTCTTGCCAATCGAAATCATCTTGCAAAGTAACTTCACATAGACACTCTCAGTGCGTGGCCAACACCTTCCTCAAGTACTAGAAGGAAACCTGGAGCCTAAACATCCTGGAGCCAGGACTAGAAACACGGTTTTTCACAGATAGATGGGGCACTGTCAGAGTCAGTGGCTGGCGACAGATACAGAAGATTAGCCAGGCATGTGTAAGTAATACCACTCATTAGGCTTGGTGATCAGGTCATTAGCCACTCTCTCTGCTCATGCCTGTCTGAATGTTTGGTTTGGTTTAAGTTTTTATTTTTGAGACAGAGTCTCACTATGCAGCCCAGGCTGGCCTTAAACTCACAGTGACCCTCCTGCTTCATCCTCCAAGTACTGGATTAGGGGTGTGCACCCCAGCGCTCAGCTCTGAAATGCTCTCTAGCGTATTCAGACAGCACAGGCAGCCCAGCACCGGGCCGGCTGGCCTGGGCGAGGACAGCGTGGTTGCCGGGGATGGAGTGAGGCCAGAGCCGACCTTGGCACATGGAGCTGTAGTTGACGCAGCAGTCATCATGGTCCTTGCAGTCGTCGGAACAGGAGCAGAGGTTGTGGGGCACCCTCTTCTCCCCACAGCGGAACTTGTTGCAGGTCCATATGTGCGCTGCAAACAAAGCAGACGCCAGCCAAACACATCTTGCGGTCCCGCCAGTACCGGAAGGGAAGGCAGGGTCCCGCTTCAGAAGCAGAGCCAGGGGAGAGGTGACCCATGGTGACCCAAGTCAGGTCACCCACGCGATCACCAGCCCAGAGGTTGCTCCGAGCCAGCACAGGGCCAGGCAGGTACCACTGAAACGGATTCACTGAGGCTTGGCCTTCCCTCCTCGGACATAATTATGACCCTGCAGCTGCCTGGAAGGCCCAGAAGGCCAGGAAGGCTGGAGCTGCTTTTGGAGTTCTCGGAACCCAAGTCTGTCTCCACTGCAATTCATCCTCTCTAACTAGATCTCAGCAAACCTTCATTTTTCCCGGTTTTATCTTAAAATGCAAGCGAATATCTGAAACCTGTTACCTCAGTAAGGCATCATGAAAATATTTCCAGCAGCCTTTAGGACTCAGGTTAAATGCAAATGAGACCGCAGAGGCTTTCAGCATTTGTTAAAAACAGGCATGGTTCTGCTAGTCTGAAGATGTTTATCAAAAGCAGATCATGTAGTTTTCTCTATGGCACTATGAAGTGTACCCAAGAATGTCAGATCCAAACACCATAAAGATGGAGTTTTTATACACCATGGGGCACCGCAAAGCCACAAGGAAGGAAAACCCAGGGCACTTCTAGGTAAATGGATGCTCTCTAAGACTGCACTTTTAAGTGAAATAAATCAGACACAAACACACCACACTGTTTCTCTTGTGTGAGAATCCAAAAGGCTAAACAAGGAGCAAAATGGACAGACACTGGGAGATGGGAAGAAAATGTTCAAATGGGAAGGGGAAAAGGAGGGCAAAGAGACGGGAAATAAAGACAGAAGGACACGGCATGGAGACAGAGCTTTCTGTGACCTTCACTGACTGCCCTCCCCGGCCAGCCCGCCACCCCGCATGGCCATACCCGGCTCTAAGCAGGTCTCCTGGTAGTCCAAGCAGCAGTTTCCGAAGTCCACGCAGGCAGAATCGCAGCGACAGTTCCCAAAGGTCCTCTCGAAACAGCGGCCTTTGCAGCTTTTTACTGAAAACAGTGAACAGGGGACGCCTCCAGTCATTCTGCCATCACAAGTCACCGATGGCAGACGCCCAGGGCAGACGCCCAGGTTAGGCGCAGGAGGGTTCAGAGGCTGCTCCAGAAAAAGCTGATGGCTGACAGTGCCTGTGGTTCTTTTCACTAATAAGTGTGTACAAGAGACATCAAAAGAAGAGACCCTGCCGTGCAGAAATGCGATTTTTCTCTCTCGCTATAGACAATAAAAAGCTTTTAAAAAAGAAGAATTTGTTACAGAGCCTACAGGGTCAGACCAAACTTGGTGATTGTGTACAGAAAGCAATAAGGATGGGTTCTGAAAATTTCCCTGCTATAAAAAGCTGCTTAAGGAGCTAAAAAGCTCCCTAAAATTTCAAAATGTGAGAATTTTTTTTTTAAATAGGGTCTCATTCTGTAGTCCAGGATGGCCTTGAACTCACTTAGTAGCCCAGTCTGGCCTCCAGCTTATGATGATCCTCCTGCCTCAGCTTACTGAGTACCAGTGGGACTAGAGGTATGACCACCATTCTCAGTGAGAGTAAAATTAAAAAGCAATTATCTAGGGACAATGTAGATAGGAAAAGATCCCTGTCGCACCCCCTTCTCACTCTTGCTGTAAAGCAGCAGGGTGTGTACAGAATACGCTCCCAGCACCGGGAAATCTACCAAACCCGAAAATGCCCACTTCATCCACACACCAGCAAGCTTTCACCAAGTTTTCCCAAGACCCCTCCCACTTCTCATCTCATCTAAGCTCTTATAAACCTTGACCTTCTCATGACCACATAATTCCATCTGGGGCTAGTCTATTCGGTGACTGGCCCAGACTAATACTAAACTTCTTAAGACAAAGCCCCCATCTAGATTTTGGCCACAGTAATGTAAGCCTAGTAGCCAGCAAGTGTTTGATATAGCGTTAGTACTAACAAGTCTCGGCTAAATAAATAAACGGCACAAAAGAAGGAAAATATTTTTCATTAAAAAATAACAATTTTAGAGCCAGATGTAGTGAAATTTGTCTGTAATTCCAGTGCTCAGGAAGCTGAGGCAGGAGGATCACCTCAAGGCCACACTAGTTCGCATAGTGAGCTCAAGGTCAGCATGGCCCACATTGTGAAACTCTGTCTCAAATAATAATAATAATACTTTGAAAATATAAATTTTATGACTGTTCTATAAATTTATAATTTGACTCTTGTAACTCTTTACTAGATCCCATGGATAAAGCAGATTTTTACTGGATTACTAGAAAATCAGGATAATGAAAAACAGAAAAAAGAAACTACACATAAAATAATGGTCATAACCTAAGAAAAGGGTAGTAATAAGCTTAATTCTTGACTTGAATGATCTCCTTACCCCACAAAATAACACCATGGAATTCAAATATCATGCGACACTGGTAAATTTAAGGACAAAAAGTAAAAACAGTAATGTCCAAGATCAGAAATACCAGCTTTCATGCCTTAAGAGGAAAGAAACACTATATACCTTGCAAATCTCAAGAATAAGATTCATTCTATGCTGGGCTTAGATAAAACTGCAACCCTTTATTTTGATGTCTGATTTTAGTCAAAGCAAATTTATTTAATATGATGAAACATTTTACTTTTGTTTAAATTAAATATATTTGTTTGGAATAGTCTGTTAACTAAATAAAATTACTACATTTCACTTGAACAATATATGATAGCCTAACAATCACTAAAATTTTTTAAATGATTAATGTTATAATTGCAGAATAATTGAACAGGAAAAAAAAAGTTGCTCAATTTTAAAAAGTAAATTCCCAAGGAAAAGCATGTGTGATTTTTTTTTTTTTTTTTTTTTTTTGCTTTTTCGGTTTTTTATCGGTACCAGGGATCGAACTCACGACTGCCTGCTTGCAAGGCAGGAGCTTATGCCGCTGAGCTAAATCCCCAGCCCCAGCATGTGTGATTTTACAGAGGGGGAAAGGTACCTCAAAGCCAAAAGAACAACCACTGCAATGTACTGACTGAATTAAATTACTTAATCTTGTTAAAGATGGGCAGATTTCTGCATTTTATATGAAGAGACACATAATCAAAAGCTCAATTTCACTATTACTTTGAAACCACCCATGTCTGTAATTTTAAAATCCCCAAGAGTGGGTTCTGATCAGTTTCTGGCTGACCAAGGATACTAAATGGTTACCTAGCAACATCCACAGATGCTTTAGCAACAAACTCCAGGGAAAGTATCCCTGGGTCCCTGTAGAGAGGGTTCCAAGGCACAGCACAGGACCTACAGGCCCTGTCTGCTCATGTCTTTCTCCTTACATGACTTTTTATTTTATTTTATTTTATTTTATTTTACTGCTTTAGATTTTTTAGTTGTTTTATGGTCATAGCCCTCTTCCTTGTTTTGAGATAAAATTTTGCAAGCAAATAAAATTTTGTATGGCTAAAATAATATAAGCATTTCAAGAAGGGTCAATCCAGCCTTCTCGAATTTTCAGTATCTGCCAGGCATAGTGGCACATGCCTGTCATCCCAGTACTGGGGAAGCTGAGGCAGGAGGATCACCATGAGTTCAAGACCAGCCCGAGGTACATTGTGAGTTCAAGGCCAGGCTGAATTACACAGAATGAATTGTCTCAAAAAAATAAAAATAAATGTATAATATATGGTATCTGTGAAATAAAAATGGGTTCAGGATATAACACTTACCTCAATGACATTGCAAATTAAGGGTGGAGAGACAGAGAAAGAGACTATGAATGGGAACAAGAACTAATTACCTTCTCTGGAACAGCTTGGTTTCAACCCAAATATACAACCGAGGATTGTCGTTAGAACACATACTGACAAAACCTGTATGGAGGAAAAAGGGAAAGAAGACAGAGTCAGCAGCCCTTCTCTTTCTCAAAATGCCTTATTTCTCTAGGAATCTCCGACCCTGCTGGTGCCACTGGCTTCCTGATGTGGCTGCGGTCACAGGGCTATGCTCCCGTTTTGAAAATGTCAAACCACACATTTGTGGTTTCTACACTGTTCTGCATATTTTAATATAATAAAAAGTCTCCTCAAATGTCAGCAGCTAATTCTAGATCAACCAGAGTCAGTGTAGTGAGAAACACCTCAGATAGCAGAAAGGAAGCCGGGTTTTCAGGTTTGCGGAGTACAAGAGTTGTGGGGCTTTATGGAGAGGCCCAGGGAGCCCAGGTCATGATGTGTGACAGGGATACTGTCACTGCCGGGACGATGCTAAAACCATGAGAGTGCACAGCCAGAGCGCAGTGGAGACCCCAGGAACGTGGCCTGTCTGCCAGGACAGCAGCAGGGAGTGGGAGGTTTTGGGGTGGCAGGAGCCCCCCAAGTGCTTTGGAGCCGCACTGCACCAAGACCTGCCCAGGCACTGGATGTGTAGTTCAAGGGTTGAGCATTTGCCCTGCTGGGTATTTTTGTTCTTGCTTTGCTCTGATTTCTTTCTTTGCCCTATTCTTCCCTTTCGGAATGAGAATGTTTACTCCACGCCATTGTATATGGGAAATAGCTCACTTTGTTTTTAATTTGCATAGGTGCTACAGCTGTTTGCTTTGAATCTCAGAGGAGACTTTGTATTTGGACTTCTCAGCAACACAGCAATTATTAAAACTTTGGCAACTCCTAGAGATGCACTAGTACATTTTAACCGAGGACAAGGCATGAGCCTTTGGGAGACTGGGATGGAGTTTTATGGCTTAGATCTAAAAATCTCATGTTCAGAGGTGGGACCAGGTCCCAGGGATGAGACCCAAAAGGGTGGATTCTTGGTCCTGGCTCCTCCCTTTTCTCTCTGCTTCCTGGCTGCCATGGACTGAGTACATTTCCTCCTCCATCTTCTTTGCCATGACATTTGTACCCTGAAGCCAAACAACAATGTACTGAACCCTCCAGAAACATAAACCAAAAATAGACCCTTCCTCCTTCAAGTTATAGTTGTAGGTATCTTGCCCCAAAGATGGGAACATGACTAATATATAAGACAAGGTGGATGGTGGGTGTATAGATGTTTATGAATTCATTCCTTTAAAAAATACTGAGCACTGGACTTCCAGAAGAACATGGCAGATAGATAGCAGCAGCTTCAGAGGCTCTCTGAGACACCCCACTTAGAATCCAGGAATGGTGCGGTAAGAGGAGTCCTAAGCAAGGGGAGATACACCCTGCCAACCCAGGAATGAACTAAGCTAAGAGAAACCAACCAGGAAATCCAATCCTGGTACTATAACAGGAACAGATAAAATCTCAGTGCAGAAGCTAGAACCCGCACCACTGAAAGCAGCGATTTGAATTTCCTGCTGGTGCTGCTGTGTCCAAATCAGCACGGCAGGGAGAGAGAGGCGCAAAAACTCTGAGAGCGGGAATCTGTGAACAGAGTTGAGAGTGGGACTAGCAGGGAACCCTACATCAACTTGCAGTGAGTGAGCGGAACGGGGACCCTTTCATAGAGTAGGAGGTTCCAGCAAAGGACATACTGGGACTGGGAAGACTTGCCGGAACAGGATGCTGCAGTGACATTAGTGGCATATTCCCCTCTCAAGCAGGATTGGTGGGGAGTGCCTAGCCTGTGTGACGCCACTGACTAAGACCCAGTAGGCTAGCCCAAACCAGTGAATGGAGGTGCACCCTAGCGGTGAAGCCTTCGGTAGGTTGACCTGGAGGGGCAGGACCAGCAGAGGCTGCCCAGGTTTGTGTCTCCCTAGTGTACTGCAGTGGGCAGGAACACCTAGCCAGCGCAATTCAAACAAACTGTAACCGAAAAAGAGAAAAAAGCAGGCCTCCTACATTCGCTTATATGGAAGAAACAAAAAGTATGGGAAGAGGAAGCAACAAGAAAGGGTCCTCAGTCCCCAATCCTAAGAACACTGATCCAGGAAAGGGAAACTCAAAGGAAGACAGAAAACATGCAATATCAGACATGGCACCAATAGACATACAGCGATATCTCCAGAGCCTCACAGACGAGTTTAAAAATGAAGTATTTAATGAAATAAAGCAAGATATAAGTAGAATAGTTAGAGAAATCCTAAGCACTGCCCAAGAAAAACAGATGGTGGAATGGAAGAACAGAAACAAAGGGGAGAATTGTTTGATGGAGAAAATAGAGAAAACATAGAATACGTGAAGCAGGTTCAAAGAGATTACCAGGAAACTAAAAACTCTATCGAAAGCTGACATAACAGCTTGAAAGAAACTAAGAATAGATTATCTGAATTGGAGGGCAGATTTTTAATATGGGAGCATGAAATGAAAAACTTCTTAAAAATAACAAGAAAATAAGCAGCAATAATACAAAGGCTAGAAGATGATAAGAGGATCTATAACTTAAGAATTAAGAACATAAAAAGAAGAAGTAGGGACACAAACAAATGGACTACAACAAAAGCTATTCACAGAAATAATCCAAGAGAATTTCCCTAATTTAGCAAAAGGTAAAGATACTCAGATGTATGAGGCATACAGGACCCCAGTCACCTACAACCCAAACAGAGCTACACCCAGGCATATAATAATCAAAATTCCAGAAATACAATATAAGAACAGAATACCAAAAGCTGTCAGAGACAAGAAACAGATCACTTACAAGGGAACATCCATCAGAATTACAGCAGACTTCTCAGCACAAACCATCAAATCATGAAGAGCTTGGGGGGAAATAATTCAAGCTTTGAAAGATAACAACCTCCAGCCAAGATTGATACATCCTGCACAACTGTCCCTAGAAATTGATGGAAAAACAAGGTGCTTCCAGGATAAAGAGGAACTAGGGGAATTTACAACCACCAATCAACTCTACAGAGAATACTGCAGGATATTCTAAAAAGGGAAAATATCAAGACTACAGAAACAGTGGCAGAGAGGCCACAATGAATGGAGCAGAAAGTGAAATGAAGAAGACAAACTGACAACTAATGACAGAAAAAGAGGTCAACAGAAATGAAGCAGAGAAGATTGGATGGTAGGAACAGCTATTTTGGAGAAAACAAGACATCATAATAGCTAGTGCTGATTTAGTATCATCTTGCTTTGAAGTCCCATCAAGCTTTTATTCTTCTGTCTCCATCAGTATTAACAGGTTGTATCTTATTGGATTTGATTATATGTGATAATATAAGCAAAAACTTTTATAGACAAGGAGATTATACAGAAACCATTGTTCATTTTCTGATAGTTGGTTCTAAATACCCTGTAATACTGTCATTCTCTTGAATAGTTTTACATTGTCTTGATATGTTTGGTACTACAGTATACGAAGTTATACTCAAAGATTTCAAGGAAAGAGACACTATGGTAACTACTTTTATGTCAGGATATCTTGTGGTGCAACACTATTTTGCTTAAATGGTTATGCTTTGACCTATGCTGTTTTGTTGTTATGCCCTCTTTTATCTCAGTCTCCTTTTTTTTAATTATTTACTTTTTTTTCTTTTTAATTAAGGGAAAAATTAGAAAAAATAGCAGGATACATTATAGTAACCCACTTTGATTTCCTATTAACTTGATTTGAAACCCTGTATAGCCCTCACCATCTTGCTTTGACTGATTTTCCTCTATTCTGCTTTGCTTGATAGCACCAAGTTCGAAAGTTTGGCAACAACTGTAAATACAATAAGATTCATTATGACGCCCATTCCGGTTGACTATTATCTTCTTTTAAAGTCCTGTAATGTCTCCAATGTTTTGGTTTTATTCTTTACTGTTTTGTTCAATTTTATTATAACTGATGATATAGGCAATTCTTTTTAAGATAGCAAGAGGCAGTGTGGTAACCATTGTTGATCACCTAGTATTTTGTTTTTACATTATCTATTATGTCCATCCTTTTGATTTGACTGACTCTGTTCTGTTATGTCACATTTGGTTTTACTCTCTTCAAAAAAAAGTAATAAGAACTGTGGGAGTAATAAAACCCAAAATGTGTAATTGTCACAAAAAGAAAGGAAAAGAAAGTGCTTTAAAGGATATAACTGCATGTATATTTAAGTGTGTAAGATAGATAACCATATTACTGAGTTTTGTGGGATCATTGAACAAAACTGTTTCCAGTCTCACTTTTGAAAGTCCACTTTATATGCTTTAATTTTGTAACTTGAACAACTATTTCTAAGATAACAATATATAATCTATTAACTAGTGATTTCCTATTGTTTATTTTTTCTGAAATTCTGTATAACTTGTACCCTTTTTCTGTTTTTTTTCTTTTTCTCCTTAAACAAAAAAAAAATACTGAGCACTGATCCTATGCTGTTAATGTAATACATTAAATTGTATTACAATATATTAAATATACATGTGATTTAATGTACTGAGTGAAGTATTATTTTGGTACAATATATATTCACAGTCAACCATGGTCTGAAAATATTAAATAGAAAAATCCAGAAATAAATAAATTTATAAAGAATGGATAAAAAAGACATGTTATTTATATATAATGGAGTTCTCTGTCATAAAGAAAAACAAACGAGTCATTGGTAGAACACTGGGTGTCCTTTGAGACCATATTGTAAATAAATCAGACACACAAGCTTACATCCAGCATGGTTTCTCCTACATAAGAAACTCAAACTGTATGTAAAAACCAAAATAAGAGACAATAGGAATCAGGGAGATGGATCTTTCTCAAATGAAAAGAGGATCGAGAGATGGAGAGGGAGCCAGGTGCAATGACACATATCTGTACTCCCAGCACTCAGGAGGCTGAGGCAGGAGGATCACCTCAAATTTGAGGCCAACCTGGGCTACAAAGTGAGTTTTGGGCCAGTCTGAATTGTATAGTTAGACCCTGTCTCAAAAAGAGAGAGAGAGGGAGGGGAGAAAAATGGCGGCTTGCTAGGGTGCTAGATGGAGAGTCTGTGGAGAAATCGGATTAGACGCTAGAATATGACAACATGGAGAGGGCCAGATGAATGGATAATGATTTTTATTAACCAAGGCAGTAACCAAAGGGAAAAATAAAACTAGGAAGAGGAAGGAAAAGCACGGATGGAGAGCTGAAGCCCGACCCACTCACTGAGCCCCGGTCCGTGCTATACTAGGCACGCGCAGAGAATCCAAGGTCGGGCTGAGACCTTGGCTGCTGATAATGGGAGTCGGCTAATCCCAAACCCTTAACAAGAGGACTCGGCACAGTGAGCAGTGGATCCAAGGGGAAGAGCTACATTGACTGTTGGTGAGTGCTGGAAATTGGGACCTGGGGCCCCACGAAGCAGCCAGAGCCACTTGGCCACACCGGAGGAGACTGTGAGAGAACCATACACCTGGGCTCCGAAGCTGGGCACCACACAGTTTTCTGACTGATCTGTGCTGTGCTGGGAGCACAGTGAAGACATACGGCGCAGCATGCAGTAGACCCAAGAGGAAGAAACTGCATTGATTCCCGGTGAGTGCTAGGGATTGGGTCCCACGGCTGCTGTCGCTGGTTGGAGGACATCTTGGAATTGGGCAGAGCCCAGCACCACGGGGAGATCAGTCGGTCCTTGACAGAGAGGACTGGTGGAGGACATCTTGGAGTTGGGCAGAGCCTGGTGCCGCGATGACATCAGTCAGCCACCCCTGGCGCAGAGAGAACTGGTGGGGTCTGCTGGGGCTGAGCCACGCCTCTGATTGGGACCCAATAAGCAGGTACAAAATTGTCACGACTCTGTGATGTCCACAAGTTACAGCCTAACTTGTGGATTGACTGGCTCAGAGGCTTGAGGCTAGCCTGCACTGTCCCTGCATCCCTGCATGCACCTTAGATAACAGCAAACCGGGGAGGGCAGCAAAACCCATACAGCACATTTCAGAAAGACCCTAAGCAATACAGAGAGGGCCAGAGACCCCCAGGACACACCACTCTGAAAGAAACCAGAAACATGACAAGAGACAGAAATTTTACAAAATCTCCAGCTGCTGAACCTGAGAAAATAAGCACAGGAGAAGTAAATACAGAAGAGAATCAGTGCATTAACCATCCAATACTAGACACAGCATCAGCAGACATAAAGAAATACCTTCATTACCTCATAGGAGAATTTAAAACTGTACTTCTAATCCAAGTGAGGCAAGATATAAAAAGATTAATTAAAGAAATGATAAGCCCCTCCCAAGAGAACACAGATGGAAGAACAGAGGAAATCAGAAAAGAAAGAGAAACTTTCGATGAAGAATTTAAACATAACGTAGAATACATGAAACAGATCCAAAGAGATTACCAGGAAACTAAAAACTCCATTGAAAACAGGCCAAATGCCTTGACATAAACTAAAGTTAGCCTTTTGAAGCTTGATGAGAGATTTATATGATTGCAAAAGAAAAGACCTCTTAAAAATAACGAGGAACCAAAAAGAAACAATTCAAAGGCTAGAAGACAACAAAAGGATACGTAACTTAAGAATAAAGCTCATGAGTGAAAAAGCAGGAGTAACAAAAATGAACTACAAAGAATATTCAGACATAATAAAGGAAAACTTCCTAAGCATAGGAAAAAGAAACGATATCCAGATAAATGAGGCATACAAAACCCCAGCCACCTACAACCAAAACAGATCTACACCCAGACATACAATAATCAAGATTCCAGAAATCCACCAAAAGATCAGAATATTAAAAGCAGCCAAGGAAAAGAAGCAGATTACCTACAATGGAAAAATTATCAAAATAACAACAGACTTATCAACACAAACTCTCAAATGAAGAAGAGCCTGGGGGGAAATAGTCCAAGCCCTGAAAGAAAATAATTTGAAACCAAGACTGATGTACCCAGAAAAACTCTCTCTCAAAATTAATGGAGAAATAAGTTGTTTCCAAGACAAGGAGGAACTGTGGGAGTTCATGGCCACCAACCCAACCCTACAGAGAGTGCTGAAGGACATTTCAGAGAGAGAGAGAGGAAGGGATACCAGGATTCCAGAAACAGTGGCAGAGAGGCCTCAATGAATAGGGCAGACAGTGGAATGAGGGAGTAAGGTGGACAAATTATAGCAGTAAAGTGGAGTAGCAGACAAGAGGCAGAGACAGTAAGTTATAATATTTAATATAGGTAGCCTTGATACACTAAAATAAAAAAAACAGGCAGAGTAGATTAGGAGGCAGGCTCCATCGAGATGCTCTGAATGGGAAATACACTCAACCAGAAGGAGGGTTAATAAACTGAAAGTCAAAGATGAGAAAGCAATGCTATATGTGACAGGAAACCAGAGAGAAATAGGGACAACTCATCCAGCAGCCACAGACAGACTGGAAAGCTATGACACTTTGGGGCAGTGTAGAACTACACAGCTGGAAGGAAGGAAAACCCTATGACTTTAGTGAGTAAAGGAGTACAGCTCAAGATCAAGCTCAGGGGTAGAAAGATTCAGCAACACTCAGATAGACAACAGGCTGGCCCGCTAATCTAAAACCTAAAGTGGCTAGTGGGACTCAAAACATACAAAGCATTCTGAGAAGGGGAAAGGTGAAAAATAGCCTTAAAAAGGCAGAGGACATTGTTAATAGTGTATCAGGATTTAAAAGTCACAGAAGTCTTATCACTCTGTTTAGTTTGATTTTTTGTTCCGGTCTGTCCACTCATATCAGATTTGAGGGCACAGACAGCTAACCCCAAAATAGCAGGTTATACCATGGTGACTATCCTTAATCTCCTATTAACTTAAACTGAAATTCTGTATTACTTACATTGTCTTACTATGACTGATCTTATTTTAATCTGGTTTGTTAGACCACGGTTTTGCCTTGGCTGATTTTATTCAAATTTGGTATGCTTGATAGTATCAAGTCTAAAAGTAGAGGCAACTACTCTGAAGATGATAAGATGTAAAAGATATCCATACTGGTTTTGATTATTAACTGCTCTCAAGTCCTACAATGTCTTCAAAGTTGTGTTTTTATAAAAATAGCTATGTAATACTATGCTTAACTATATTAAGCCTGGTGATGTGGACAAGTCTATTGAAAATAACAAGAGAAAGCATAGTAACTACAGTAGATCACCTACTATTGTGGTCTTATGTGTCTTTGTCATTGCATGTTTTTCTAGGAATCTGTTTTGTTGTCTTGTTATGATCTGTTTTTCCCAATAATACAGAGAGTACAGATATACATGTAGAAATTCACACATAGGAAGAATTTTTTAAACTATTTATGGGAGCAGACTATATAATGCATGATGTAATGAATAGATACTCTGAAGAAGAGACAGTAAAAAACCCAATGCTAATTCTGTAAGATTATGATATAAAATCTATCAATACTATTATTCACTGTTCAGAGGGATATTAGTCTAGTCCCTTTTTTTTTTTTTTGTCTTTTTCCTTTTTATCGGTACTAGGGATCGAACTCACAACTGCCTTCTTGCAAGGCAGGCACTTATGCCACTGAGCTAAATCCCCAGCCCCTAGTCTAGTCTCTTAAGTTCAATTTCAGCATGTGTAAAGATAAGGACAGCTACTAAAAAGAGAATGAGACATTAAGGTAGTCATTATTGACTTCCCCAATGTCAGATCTTGAAGACCTAAAAAACCTTCATCATTCTTTAATGATTTGATTAGTTCTATAATATGCAGTATGTATTCAATGTGTGTGAAGATGGGGACAACTATTTGGAAGAAAACTAGAGACAATAAGATAGACAGTGAAGATCTCCAGTGGACTTGATTTGAAATCTGTATTTCTTTAAATTGTTTCTTTTTGAACTGTTTTGTTCTGTTTTGATATGTTTAATCTTACCCTCTTTATGACAAAAAACAAGTGTGTAGGACTGATAACCATATTACTAAGCTTTTGTTGGATCATTGAGCAGAACTGTTGGCAGTGTCACTATTTGAATGTCACTTTGTATGCTTTAATTTTGTAACCTAACAACTATTTCTAAGATAACAATATGTAACTTATCAACTAGTGATTACTTACTATTTATTTTTTCTGAAATTCTGTATTATTTCTATCCTTTTTTTCTCTATTTTTGGGGGAGGAGTTTTGTTTCTTTCTCTTTAAATAAAAAGAGAGAGAGAGAGAATGAGGGGCAGGAAGGAAGAGGATATAAAAAAGAATTAAGAGACATTACGTACATGCACCAGCTCCACAAAGGAATATAAATATGTGCTGCAAGTACAGACAAATAGAAATAAATTAATCAAAAATGCTAAGTCATCATTGGGGTAGAAGGATAGACATTGCACACTGTGCTCTACTGCACACAACTCTGTCTTTTGGCCAGCACATCTCTGCTGTATGCACAGCCCACCCGTGAGTTACTCTGGCTTCACATTGAGTGGCAAAGTGCAAGTCCCACAGTACCAGAACTACGTCTTTCACAACTTTATTTACTTTGCATTTAAGTTTCACCTCCAAGACAATCACTTTTCTTCCATTCCTTATCAGTCAATTTCCTTTCCATCACTCATGGTGACTATGCATTGCACAGGCTAATGAGGAAGCAAAGCTGGACTGAACCTGCCTGCTTGCTGCCTGCAGCTGGGCCACCTGAACAATGTGTGGGGGCTGATCCTGACACACTTTAAAGCAGGGGCACAGCTGGTCACCGGCCATGAAATGCACCTGTTTTCCACCGTGGTGACCTAGGGTGAGGAGCTAGCAATGAAAAAAAAAAAAAAAAAGCTGTGCGCTGTGCAGTCCTAGCTAATACACCTTGGCCACTGAACTTTGGATGGGCGTGGCGGGGAGCTGATGTCATTCAACAATGCTAAGAGAAACTGAACATATCAGCGAGTCAACAAAGCCAGCAGCACCGTTTAACTCTCACAAGTAGGCAGCCCAGTGTTCCAAAGAGACGGATGTCAGAACTGCATTCATTCAGAAAAAGAGAAAAACTAACTGAAGGAAACTTAATGTCACCTTTTATTTGTAGAATGCAATACTCTCAAGGCACTGGCTTCAGGGATAGGCAAGCCAAAAGGCTGAGAGGAAGATACAAACACAAGACCAGAAAAAGCCCACACACACACAGAAAACCTGAGCAACAGCAACGTGGAAGCCATTGCTGGTGAAGCCCTCGACCTTCCTGGCCACGTAAGACGCATCCGGGGAGGGAACCCTCCTACACTGTGGTGGAACTGCACACTACGACGGTCCTGCAGAAATGAGTGTGGAGGTTTCTCAAAAACGATGACTAGAAGTTTCATCTGGCCCAGCTCTTCAGCTTCTAGGTATCTTCGCAAAAGAGCTAAGGGCCCATCATGTTACAGTGCCCCAGCACCCACATGAACAGAAGCACAGCTCACAGCAGCTACGTCTCAGGAGCAGCCTATGAGTCCACGCGCAGATGGATGAGTGGAGAGAACGTGGTGTTTTACACACAGCGGAGCACTACTTTCCACAAAGGAAGGTAAACCTCAGTCATGTGTAGGAAAATGGATGCACCGGAGACCACGGTGTTAAGTGAAACCAATCAGACACACGAGCTTAAATATTGCATGGTTTCTCTTATATGACAAACTCAATAATTAATAAATCCCTACAGTGGTGGCGCACACTAACTGAGGCAAAATTAAAGACAGATAGAAACAGGGAGACAGATTTTTGCAAATGGGAAGGGGACTCAGAGACAGGAGTTGGGGGGGGGGGTTCAGAGCTTGAGAAAGATAAAGGGAAGTCAGCTTGCGTAAGTCTGTACCTAAGGGGCAGACTGAATGGCTGCACCGCAGACAGGACTTCGGGCTTCTCTGGCTTCACACCGAGCACTGCACTCAGAATCAACATGCCTGCAGCAAAGTTCAAGCCGTGCAAGGAAGAAAAACATGCAAAAAGTTCCTGGATTAAAAAAAAATTATCTTCATATCTCAGAGTAGCTTCTGAAAAGGAGTATTTTATATATCTCTGCCTCCCTACTTCATCAAGTCCAACTTAAGAAACCTGATGCCCACATGCACCATGCCAGGGAACATCCAGTGCCACGCAGAGGGCACAGTTTCCCGGGTCTCCCTCCACCCACAGAGAACATCAGAGGGAGACTCACCAGCGGACATCCAGAGAGGTGGGCTGCCAGAGAGAGAAGGAAGAGGCAATGCTCAAATACAAGTAACAGACATGGGGCCGGGGTTCAGCTCAGCAGCACAAGAGCCTGCTTGGCAAGGGCAAGGTTGTGAGTTCAATTCCCATTGCAAAAAAAAAAAAAAAATGGACAAGGCCATTTATTACCAAGGCACTGCCCAAAAGAGTGAGGAGAAGACTACCATAACACAAAAGGACCCCTGTCCCAACCAAGCCCTGGGTCAGCACCCTGAGCGTCACTGTGAGTCCCACAGCCACGGCCTCCACACCCTCCTGAGATCCTGCTACCCAAACAGAAAGGGCTTGGCTCTACTCTGCGTGAGCCAGCCCAGCACCTGCCACAGGACGCAGAGGGGGAAGTTAGCTTTCCCTGAGTGCTGTAAGACAGGAGCCCCGACAAATGCACCCCAAAGAGGAGAAACAAGTGGGGCGTGGTGGCGCACACCCCTAATCCCAGCACTAAGGGGGATTGTCGCAGGTTTCAGATCACCCTGGGCTATAAAGTGAGCTGAGGCCAGCCTGAACTGCATAGCGAGACTGTCTCAAAGACAAACAGAGAGGAGAAACAGCAATTCAGCTGGAGTTTCCAGGAGTCCGCCAGCAACAGGACTTCCTCAATCACACCCGATGGAACTGCTGGGTGTTCACCTCCCTTTAAATAGTACTTGCACTAGAAACAGCGTGATGGAAGAGGAAAGGGCGGAGAAAGCAAGCAAGCAGGCCCGCCGAGAATGCGCAATGCTTTTTAAAATGTCAGAGACTTCCCATCTTTCCTAGGGGGACCATCGGGATTGAGCCAAGTTTCACAGCTTTTCCCCAAGCCGGGCTGTGACTAGACCCAGCTACACGTCCCACATTCTTCCCTGAAAAGTTTCTGTTCTTCCCTTCCGCAATTTTTCCTTTTAAAAAGACAGAAGGGGCAAGAATGTCAGAAGGAGATGAAGATGACTCACCAAACAGAATTCCTTAAACCATTATTTCTTTTGTACTAGGAATCAAACTCAGAACCTTAAGCTTGCCACACAGGCGCTTGCACCGCTGAGCTACATCCCCAGTCCTCCCTAAACTATTAGGTTAAGCATGAGCTCTCTTAGAAGCGGCCCCTGTGCCACAGACACTCTGGGCTTTTAACCCTCTCCTAACTGGGACAGAAAGGCAACAGCAGGTTTATCTTGTAAAGCAACCCAGGACAGCAGTGCGGACAAGAAAAGATGCGGGTAACAGAAAACACAGTTCTGAATAGTCACTGCATAACACAAGGTGGAGCTGGTTGAACTATTTTCTAAGACAGCTAATACTAGCAGATTCTTCCCTATACCAAAATGAATAACCCAGAACTGGGCCTAGTGGTGCACACCTGTAATCCCAGTGCTTGGAAGACTGAGGCAGGAGGATCACCTCAAATTAGAGGTCAATTTGGACTACATAGTGAGTTCAAGGCCAATCTGAACTACATAACAAGACTCTGTCTCAAAAAAGAAAAAACAAGAAATAAATAAAATAAAAATTTAATAATTCAAAAAGAGAGCTAGCATGCTGGCACACGTCTGTCACCCCAGAATTTGGGAGGCTGAGGACAAAGGATCTCGCTAAGTTTGAGGGCAACCTGGGCTATAATAGTGAGCTCAAGGCCAGCCTGAATTATATAGTGAGACCCTAGTCTCAAAAAATCCAAAGGTTCTAGGGCTGGGGATTTAGCCCAGTGGCATAAGCACCTGCCTCGCAAGCAAGGAGTCGTGAGTTCGATCCCCGGTATGATTAAAAAAAAAAATCCAAAGATTCTGAGTGCCACTCATAAACAGGTATTTCCTTGTTTCTCTGCTTTCCAGTGAGTTATCCTAGCAGTTGAAGAAAAGACTCCAGAAGGCTCCTATCAGAAAACTAGGGCTGGCAATGATAATTGAAAAATTATTTTTCAATGAGAAAAGGAAGTGTTAAAAAGAGTCAGAATGGAAGGAAAAAAATAGAAACAAAGCTGTTGTAAACAGGGAGGGAGGACAGTTGAAGGGAGGGGAGAGGAAGGAGAGGAAGAAGACTCCCTGTGATGAATGTGATCAATACGTATGGCAAGTATGGAAGGAAGGAAGGAAGGAAGGAAGGAAGGAAGGAAGGGAGGGAGGAAGGAAGAGGGAGAGAGAGAGAAAGAAGAAAGGGGAAATTTCCAGGACAGGTTAAAATTTTTTTAAAGATGGAATGAAAAAGCGAGTTTGAGGAAGAGAAATGACGTTAACTCACCAGTACAGCGTAAAGGACGTTCACAGTCTTGCAGGCAGATGACTATTTTATTACTTTGCATGTTTGGCACAAAGGAACCGGTCTGGCCATTCCCACCCGCGATCTGAACCCATGAGCTCTATGAACTGAGGATTCTCTACCTGAGGGGCACACACGGGCTCCAGCAGTCCACCAGCAAAATAACGAGCTGCCCCAGGCACTCTCCACAGTCCCAAGATTGGGATTATCCAGAGCGCTATATTTCCCTGACAGTCACCCCCCCACACACCCTAGTCATCACCGACCCCCACCCTGCATCTTGAGTCCTCCCCTTCACAAACCAAAGAGAGGAGATGACAAGATCTGGGCAGAGCCAGACTCTGGGGACACCGAGGCCCGGCCCTGCAGTCACTGCCCGGTACATAGAGGGGCCCAGGACTCACCAGTCTCATCCTCTGCATCCCTGGTGTCCTTCTGGGCCCCGAGAACCTACAGGGCTGTGTGGATCAGCGCCCGTCTGGTTTGGTCACTGCTCACTGCTGTTTCAGTGAGCAAGGAGCCTGTGCCTCAGGGGATACCCAGTTCTCATCACTCCGCCCCAGCACCTGTCTGAGAGGCAACCAGCACCTTCCTTCACAGACCACTGCTCTGGGGTGAAAGGTCAAACTGGACAACAGTCCTCAGCTGGCTAGCAGGGCTCCACCCCAGCAGGGGGGGGGGAATGGACGACACCATCCAGCCCTCCAGTCACAGGTCGGCCTGGGGGGCTGGGGGCAGCCAGGGTGAGGCAGGGCGGGGAGCACCTCCCAGCCAGGAAGCAAGTGGCCCTGAATGCACAGAGGGCCAGGGCACCTGGGACCACCTGAGCTGCTGGGTCATCATCCAAGTACAGAATAAACTGTAAAGAGTCCGTGCTGGTCTTTAAAGATGATCAAACAAACAGGAACATGAGAGGGAACAGGCAGACCTCTAAGGCATTTGGGGACGGAGTGGCTTCCTTCCAAAACTGCAGTGTGGAGAGAGACAGAGACAAAGAGACAGAGACAGAGAGAGACCAAGAGACAGAGACAGAGAGAGACAAAGAGACAGAGACAGACAGAGAGACAGAGACAGAGACAGACAGAGAGACAGAGACAAAGAGAGACAGAGAGACAGAGAGAGAGACAGACACAGGAGACAGACAGACAGAGACAGACAGAGACAAAGAGAGAGAGACAGAGACAGAGACACAGAGACACAGAGACAGACAGAGACAGAGAGAGGTTCTCTACGAAACTTGAGAATGACTCATGGGGCCAGGTGACCAAGGCCAGCGTGGCCCAGGGTAAGCCATGCTAATAACACTGACACGCAGATCCCAGATGTCATGGGTTAAGACCAGCACTTTGTCTCTGTGACCTGCTCCCCCAAACCACATCATTCCAGAGGCTCGTGGGGAAGCCTCAGACAACCCATAACACCCGCCTCATCTCCTTGCACTGTCAGCATCACCCCACACCAGGGAAGTGTGGGATGTGTAGCTAAGATGAACCCAAGGAGACACAACAACTGAATGTCATGTGCTACTCCATTCCTGGGTGAGAAGTGGAGGAAAGAAGAGAAAGGGACATTAGCGGAAATGCAGGAAATCCAAAAAGAGCATGGACTTTTTAAAGTAAGAATATATTGAGCTGGGCATGGTGTCACAGGCCAAATTCCCGCACTCGGGAGGCTGAGGCAGGAGGATCATTACGAGTCCGAGAACAGCCTGGGCTACAAAATGAGCTTATGGCCAGCCTGAACTGCATAGTGAGACACTGTCTCAAAAAGACAATAAATAAATAAGAACATATTACACACCACACTGATGAAGGGTGTCAGCAAAAAGAACAGCAGTAAGTAACAGTAGATTTGGCAGGGGCAGGAATGCATCGATTTTTCTATAAATCTAAGACTATTCAAAATAGGAGGTTTAAACTGGGTGTGGTAGTACACACCAATCATCTCAGCACTCAGGAGGCTCAGGCAAGAGTATCTTGGAGAATTCAAGCCAGCCTGGGCTACACAGCAAATTCAAGGCCAGCCTGAACTACACAGTGAGACCTTGTCATCTCCTCGAACAGATACACACAAGAAGATAAATATCCTCAGGACTACACACACAAAAACTAAAAGTTATCTTAATTAAATGACCAGCCGGGGACTTTGTTTTCATATTAGACTGAGCAACACAACAAACAATTAGACCAAAAGAGAGAGACCAAGAAACACAGAACAAAACACTCAACTTTCCTAGATGCAAAGAATGTTGTCATTAGATCCTGCTTTCATTTGATCTCACACAACAACAGGAAAAAAAAAACTGGGCCCCCAAATCTTAAAAACCCTATGTCTCTTTTGTGGTTATCAAGGAATCCAGGACTTGTTATATAAAGGGGGGCATTAAGTGATTTTTTAATAATGGGTTTATTTAAGTTAAGCTCCCAAGATACGAGCCAGGAGAGGGTTCTGTGCATACAGGACGAGCCCAGCCCCAGGCCAGGGGGGCAGGAGGCCTCTGGAGCGAAGCCTGGGAACACTGTGGGCTTCTCTGAGGTGAACTCTGGAGCTGGTGCACCTCCTGCTTCTCCTTCAAAAGCGGGGCTCGGAGGAAACAAGCAGAAAAACAAGTATGCACAGGAACTGGGGTAAACCTTTATTTTCTTCTTTTGTTAAATGGCTCTTGAGCAAATGCCATGTACTTCATCATCAGGAGCTAAAGAACTTTAAATACACGACACGAGCCACGCCCAGTACTGCACACCTGCGATCCCAGCACTGGGCAGGCTGAGGCAGGAGGATGATCGTGTGTTCAAGGCCAGCGTGGGGAACAGTGAGAGAAAATCAAACACATGCACACACGTGCAGACACGCATGCACGCACACAGTGACATTCTCTGTGGGGCCATGGCAATGAACCGGTGCTCCTGATGGCTGCATCCGCGTCCCCTTTTCGGGACCTGAGCATCAGGGTGACACAAAGGGCCCCATGCTCCTATGTGGGCAGCACCTGCGCACTCCCCCTCGCTGGGAACTTCCCGTCCTGTGCCCTAAGCACTGTCTCCTCTTCTGCTCTGCATGGGCTCGTGCCTGGACGCCTCCCCCTGGCTGGGGGCTCCTGGCTGTCCTGGCTGTCACCAGGCACAGGTGTTTTTCCAATCTGGCTGCCAGGCTCCCAGAACCTCGCATAGAGCCGGCCCTGCGTGTCTCTCACCGCCAAAGCCAGTCGGGAGCTCGGAGTTTGCGGGCTCAGCCCTCAGAGCCCGCACGGGGCTCGCTACAGCACCATACAAGGGGACCCTTCCTTTGGGGGCTGGAGACGCCGTTGTGCGCCCTGGGCCTGGAGCCCATTCCACAGCGTTTCTGTATCATCGGAGCACGCAAGGAGACCAGAATCTAGGAAACAGTGGGGCGCATGGTACGGCCCATCTCCCTCAGATGATCACCTTGGGGGCCACAGGCCAGGCACCTGTGCTGCAACCCGGCCTAGGTCCTTGCAGAACCTATACAGGTCTTCCTGCACTCTTCCGCGCTTGCCCAGTATGGGGGTGGGGGAGTACAAGTCGATTCTTCTGGGCGGATTCCAGCAAAGGTCTCAAGACACAGGAATCGGGAAGTGTGAAAACCTGGTATTGCATAACAGATTTGCTGTGTGACCTCTGAGCAGCTGCTTTGCTAAGCTGATCGCGGTTTGTTTAATCATAATACAGATCTGGATTAGGTTGGCTTCTTCTGGGTTTCAATTGTATAGACAGCTTGCAGTTATGTTCCCCCTTTGTTATAAGAACTCTACATATTGCAGGGCGTGTTGGTGAATGCCTGTAATCCCAGCACTCAGGAGGCAGAGGCAGGAGGATCTCTGTGAATTCAAGGCCAGCCTGGGCTACACAGTGAGTTCAAGACCAGCCTGAACTACACAGCAAGATTCTGTCTCACTCCCCACCGAACACTCATACCTGAAGCTATCTTTTGTCAAGTTTTGTGTTTTTAATTTTATGACTACATGTTCATAGACTCATGTTTCCATTCCTGGTATAGAGCTGGTACCTGTACAGAACACATCTTATTCCTGTTCACCAGGGCTCCCCTCTGTCCCATTTCTTGATCCCCTTTGCCCTTGAGAACAAGCACTCCTTTTTCCTTTTTCTGTCTCTTTTGAGTGCTGGGGATGGAGCACAGGGCCTGGTGCACACAGGTTGGCATCTGTCACTGACCCAAACCCCGGCCCTGCTCCTGGGCTGGTTGACTTGCTTTATGCATACAGAATCGTGAGACTCTTACTAACCTTAAACCAACAGATGATCTCTGAAATTATCTCTACTTCTCCTTCGGATATGATCGGTGTCTACATTTAGTACCTGTCTTCTGTTTATCCATTCTGCAGTCCCATCTTTGCTTTCTTACGGACACAGGCTTAGTTCATTAGTTTCCCTAAAATACTGCTATGGACTCCAGTCCATAACTCTGGAGTAGGAAAACCCGTCCCAGCTCCCTTCGCCCATGGCTCCTGGGTATAGCTCTTCCCGACGGAGCAGCAGCAGCCCGAGGGTGCAGGGTGGCACAAGCCCCGCCTGCCCCTCGAGCTGACCCTTGCCTGAGTGCTCGGGGAGATGCACCTTTCTGGGTGCCCTTGAGTAAGTGCTGCGTGATGCTGGCTTTCTTCTTGGTCAGCACAGTTCCATCAGGAGAGTGAGGTGACCCTGTGGCTCGAGCTAGTGCCATCTGTCGTTCCACATGATGTGCGGGTGTCACCACCATGGCTGGATTTAGCAGCATGAAGGGCTTGGGTATCTTTTGGTCGCCTCTGCTCTCATGTTTCTTGGTGAGCTCCAGATCCCTGTCCTCAAACAGCCAGCTTGGGGGATGCCTCCTTGCCAGCCCTCAGTGCAGGGCCACCCAGGCCCCTCGGGCACCGAATGGGGGTGTTTCTGTTCTCCACTGGGGGTGCAGTCCGCATCTCTCCAGCCCTGCCTGTCTCACCCCCATCCAGCTCACCATGGATTGGCCCTGTGAAACATTCTTAGTTGTTCTGGGTCCCTCTCCTGTGTCCTGAGCCACCAAGCTGCCACTGATCACATGACCACAGGTTTAGAGGCAAGGGGGCTTCTTACAGAGGAGAGGGTACTGGTCCTGCCTCTGCTCTTGGGTGTTGTGCATCCCAGGCAAGCCCCAAGCCTTCCCTAGCCTCAGTTTCCCCATCTGTGTAAGGAATTGCAACAGCAGCAACCTCGGTGCCTGACAGATAGCAGACGCTGCAAGAGGGCTTGTCACTGTTAGCATTAGGGTTTACAATTCACCCAACAAACAGCAGCACTCCTGTGGTCCCAGTCGTCCTGAGCCAGCGCCCAGGGGAACTGTCTCTCTGCTCTGCTGTCCTTTCCTCCCCAGCAGACCTATGCAGAGATCACAGCATCTCAGGGCAGCTGATTCGAGTGCCATCCAGGTGGCCAACCCTGGAGCTGAGGGCTCCCGGGCAGCAGGGAGGGCAGGCCCATATGCAGACGCCAGGGCCAGGTCCCGGCCTTGCGGGACAGCTAAGGGGCTTGGGGTTTTAATTTAAGAGCAACTGGAAACCACGGGAGCCCGCCCTCTGCTCCCCTGGTTTTATTTGTCTTTGTTCTTAGCAACAAGACAGGGCATGATTGATGCTACAGAAAGATCATTTTAGCCAGAGCAGGCAGCAAATCAAAGGGACGGCAAGGAAAGCCGCGATTTTCATTGTTTTCACTCGGCCATTTAGTAACTACAGTCCACCAGGCACATGTGGCTCTTTAGGCTAAGCTTCCACTAATTAATATTGAATAGTATTAAACAGTTAGTTCCTCCCATGAGAGGCTCATTTCAAGTGCTGGTCACCACATTAGACAGCATAGCGATAGGGAATATTTTAGCGACTTCTGGGGGGTGGGGATGCAGCTCAGTCGTACAGCGCCTGCCTGGCAAGCGTAAGGTCATGAGTTTGAGTCCCAGTACTAAAAGAAAACCAAATAAATAAATAAGTACAAGTGCTGGTTTATCATCTTCCAAACCGCTGCTACTGGTAGCAGGCAAAGATTGTGTGATGGGTTTGCTTTGTTTTATTTTGTTTTATGGTTTGTTTGGCTTGATTTGAGACAGGCTCTTGCTATGCAGTTCAGGCTGGCCTTGGACTCACCATGTAGCCCTGGCTGGCTCAAACACATGGCCATCCTCCTGCCTCAGTCTCCCAAGTGCAGAGATTATGGGTGTGTGCCGGCTGTGGGTCTGTGTTTTCAATCACAGCAGAGCGTGTGGGACCAACACACTGCTCAGAGCTCCCTGCTGCACAGACATACACCAGCGCCTCTGCCCGTCTCCACCCACGGTGCCATGACACTGAACTCCTTGATGCAGATGAATCCCAAGGTACACAAAGTGCCAACTGACTCAACCAAAGCTCATTGACAGCAACAAGGAAAGCCAGCTGGCACAGGTCTGTAACCCCAGCACTCAGGAGGCTGAAGCAGGAGGACTGCTGCAAGTTTGAAGCCAGTCTGGGCTACATAATGAGTTTGAGGCCAGCCTGAACCATATAGTGAGACCCTGTGTCACAACAAAACAAAATAATAACAACCAGGAAAATGACGTGCTGTGTGCCATTTGCGTGTTAACGTAATTCTCCCCCGGCACTCTGATGAGGTTCTGTCTCTGTTTTTCAGTCATAGAAGCTGATGTTTGGGAAATGTATTTGTCTACAAACAGCTATCTAATAACAGCACCCAGATTTCAACCAATTCTGACTCCAAACTGTTCTCCCCTAGTCTCAGAGCGAGGGTGAGCAGGATTCTTAATGCTGCAATCTCAGAGAGTCCCTAAATTTTCTCAGGCATCCCCCACAAGGACTTAACTCAGAAGTGTGGCTTGGACCCAATGAGGTAGCAGAGGTGAAAAGACAGAAATCTACACAGGGACACACACACAGACACCAGCGCTATCACCCGCCGATTCTTCTTCCATGGATTGGTCCACTCTCTCCCTCTTTCAACTTGGAAAATACAGAAGGCGCTGCCAGGAAACTTCCCGGACCATTCTTGGGTGTCAGTTAAGCATCACAGCTACGAGGCTGACCCCCCTCAGTTACTCACATCTGTGTGACCCGAGTCTCCTCCCAACTCTGCCTACAGACTGTGATCCCAGCCTGAAATGAATTAGAGCAGGACCCAGGGCAGGCAGAGTCCCGATCCATGGGGACAGGGTCACCCCAGCTACAGCCAGCATCCTCTTGGACATATGGCTTTTCTCGAAGCAAATGTACACCCAAGTCTCTGCTTCTCTGGATCCCGTCTAAAAACTGATTTTCAGACAATTGTCAACATCCTTCCTTAAAATACACCCGACTCCCACCAGTGGTGATTGCTGAAAGCCTGCTGCAGGGTGAAACTTCAAAGGAGCCGAATGACTTTACACACAGTGACCTAATGCCCGTTAGGCCACCTTGCACTTTGACCGGAACTTACCTAAGAGCAGGACTCTAGGCCACCACCCACTGGCTCTGTGGAAAACACTGGCTTGCTGAGTTACGTTGCTCTTTCAAAGGTTGGCCTGCGCCACTGAACCACATAAGAAGTCTTGTTCCTTACCACCTTCCTCAATTTCGTCAGAAAAGTCTTCAGGGCTTGGGAAGCAAGCAGGCTTTCAGTGGCACACAAGGTCTTCAAATTTCTAATTTTTCCATGAAAGGTCGGATTTTTATCACAAGCAACAAATATCTGTTTTTTCTTGAAATTGAAAAACCAATACAATTTGGGGGGGAGGGGATACTAATGCAGCCAGAAGAGGTAGCACATCCCTGTAATCCCAGTACTCAGGAGGCTGAGGCAGGAGGATCATCGTGAGTTTGAGACCAGCCTGGGCTACAAAGTGAGACCCTGTCTCAGGAAAAAATCTAATAACAACAAAAATACCCAACTCTGAAGAACAAGATTGTTAGTAGTTCTTTCAAAAATGTCAAAAATAAAATAAAATAAAAACCCAAAACCAGTGCAACCGCTTCCCCAGATGAGCTAGGTAGGAACTCCCGACACTGTCACAGAGAAAATAAAACAACCAAACTAAGTTTGAGAATCACTGAAATCTGCTTCACAAAGGACATGTTTCTCAAAAATGAAGCAGGCTTTTTTTGTTGTTTGTCTTTTTGAGACAGGGCCTTGCTAAGCAGTTCAGGTTGGTCCTGAGCTCACTTTGTAGCCCAAGTTGGTCTGGAATGCACAACAATCCTCCTGCCTCAGCTTCCCCAGTGCTGGGACTACAGACCTGCCTCACCTCACCCAGCTGGCTTTATTTTTTTTTTAATGACAAATCCCGGCTCCATGTAAAACTGGCCCCACGACTTTGATCGCTCTCCCGCATCAGTAGTTAGCCCACAGCTCTTTTAACAACACCCACATATAAGTCAGCACCATGACAAGGGCAAATGTCATCTGATTACTGCAGCTATAATAATCTCGACCTCAATGTCAAGGGCTCTGGGGGACCCCTGGGAGCCACCTTCACGAACAAGCTATTTTCCAAAGAACACCCTCCTGGAAACCAAGACACGTGATCTTTAAGGTCCCCAAACACATCTGAAAGAAGGTTTGCCAGCCAGACGTGCGGGCAGGCCTGGGGCGTGGTGGGAAAAGGGCCACTCGAGACAAACTTGTGAAAATTCACGTTCTCAGAACCAACCATCAGAGCGCTCTGGTTTCCTAGTCTAATGCGCGTGGGAATGCATCAAAGAAGAAATTCAAATGAAGAGAAATCTATTTCCCAAAAGTTAGCATACATAGGAAGCTTGGGGGGAAAATACACATTTTTATTGACTTAATACTAATAAAAAATGCACTGATTTTGGTATCCACCCAGGGAAACTGAGTCACCAAATTACCACGAGAAACACGTTCCACACCACTATGGAAGCTACCTGCATCCTCCCTCCCACTCGGGGACTCTTGGGTTCTGATTACATTGGTCTGCACTGAAGGGGGCAAAAGACAGGAGGAATCCCACAGATGGGGCCAGCGCAATGCGCCCGGATGTAGTCTGGTAGGTGAGGTGCAAAGGACTCAGGGGTGACAGTGACCAGTCCACAATCACCCACAGTCCTTCTGGTCCTGCTTTCCATTGTATACTTCAGGGCAGGGGGGTCCCTGGAAAGGTTGCAATGCTTCTAGAGGTGCAGTAAAAGCACCATCAACCCCTGAATAACTTGGGGAGCTCCTCAGGGGCAGGGCCAACTCTTGGAGCCATTCTCAAGCTCCTTAGCTATAATCTCAGCGATCAGGGCCCAGGAATCTGTCTTGAAGACACCTGCTAGGAGGCGGCTATGCACATGCCCTCAGGCCAGGCCTGGGCTGCCTCTGGATTTGTAAAGTAGAAGTGACAATCGAAAAGTTTTCCTATGTCAGGGGCACTGATGTTGCTAGAATTGATTAAAAATACATGGGGAATGGGGCAGGGGTGGGAAAAAGAAAGAAAAAAGAATTCAAATGTGTTATGTGCAGGCACTAGATCCCCAGGGTGAGGAGGAGCCTTGCCTATTACAAAACAGGTACCAATAAAAATGTGAAAAATACACACACAATGCTCTTTAAAATTGCAAAATACACTGGGCATGGTGACACACACCTGTAATTTCAGCATGTGGGAGGCTGAGGCAGGAGAATCATCATGAACGCCGATCTGGGCTACATAGTAAGTTCAGGGTCAGCCTGAACTGTATATCAAGACCCTACCTCAAAAATAATAATAATAATAATAATAATAATAAGAAGAAGAAGAAGAAGAAGAAGAAGAAGAAGAAGAGGAAGAGGAAGAAGAAAAGAAACAAAAAAAAGTTCAAAGTGCCGTAAGAATGGGTTAAAATCATTAAAACTTGTGCCACCTACATATCCACCAACTTTTTCTTCTGACTGCTACATGAAAGGAAAACTGTTATCTAAAATTCTCATCGGGAAGACTCATAACTAAAATGCTCGGAGAACAGAAGGTTCCAATTAGTATTTAGGTGAACATTTTGAAAATTCTGAAATACACTTTCTCTCTTTGGTAAATAGACGCCGGTTTTTTGGAGCTGCTGAAGGGTTTCTGGTCAGGCCAGCATCTGAGCATCTGCTCTTGTTGCATAAGACATTCGCTTAGGAAAGTCATTTCTGTTCTGCACTGACCTCATATGCTGAAGGCTTCTAGTCTATTTTTTGTTGTATGGAGATTTCGTGCCTGACAGAGGCAGGTTTATTTCAACCGAAAGCAGATGCCTAATTATAAGTTATATTCCAAACCTTACTTGTTTTTAAGTTGTCTGTGACTTGAAATACCTTTCTCTCTAGCCAAAAGAAAAAAACATTTCTAAACATAATTAAGCTCTCTCTAGTTGATCCAAAAAAGTCTGTAACATTGATGAAATACATGTGCTAACTTTAAAAACTGCACAAAGATTTCACAATGATATTCAGGAAGCTTACAAACAAAAACAAATATCAAACTATTTTCATTTCCCTTAATTACTGGCACCTGAGAAGAGAGACTCACACGGAGGAACACGGCAGGGAAGTTTTATGAAACCAGGCATGGTGGCGCACATGTGTAACTTCAGCACTCTGGAGACTGAGGCAGGAGAATCACAGAGTTCCAGGCCAGCGTAGGCTATGCACTGAGTTCAAAGCCAGCCTAGGCTATCTAAGGCACCCTTGTCTCAAAAAAACCAAAACCAAAATAAGCAAAAACAAAACAAAAAGAAAGAAAACCATTCCAAATCTAACTAGGGGAGAGAGTTACCTGAAAAACCATGCTGTGTTCTCAATGATAAGAGATTACAGGAGTAAGGAAAGGAAGTTAAGCAAGCTGACCTTCATACCCAAATCTCATAAACAGGGCCCACTTTTCACGAAAAGAACTCTGCAAAAAGGATCTCCACCCACACTCAGAGCCCAGGGCAGAACTACAGACACAGCTTCCTAAGTAAGTTGAAGGTCACAGACACCAGAAAGTAATGCTCTGCAAGAACGAACTGGGAAAATGCACTGCATTATAGGTGACAGTTACTAGTCCCTTTAAAACTATGCCTCAGATGCTGGGCATGGTGGTACAGGCCCAGAACCCCAGCATCTTGGGAAGCTGAGGCAGGAGGGTCTCAAATTCAAGCCCAACTTGGGTAACTGAGTAATTTAGTGAGGCTGTCTCAAAATAAAAAGTAAAAAGATAGACGTGTAGTTCAGTGGGAAGGTCCTGGGTTCAACCCCAAACAAACAAACAAAAAAGGAGAGAGGGAGGGAGGAAGGAAGGAAAGAGGGAAAGAAAAACTTGCTAGACTCAAACTGGGCGAGTTTTCCTCTGTAACAGTGACATAGGATACAAAAATACATCCTGAGATGCCACCTCATGTGGCTTGGGCCATTTCATCGGTTAAACTTAGGCTTATTTTTAAGCACTAAGGATATGACACCATCCCCCAAGTCTAGGAATTTTGGTTTGTCAAAGACCTATGACGTCTCCACGAAACCTGAAATACAGTGGAAAGGAAACTGCGGAGTCAGGAGATGCTTTGCACCGAAGCACGTTCCTGCCTTAATACATGCAGGGCGCTGCGGAGGGTGCACGCCTTGGGGCCCAGGCGCAGGCAGGCGGTGGAAGCAATCACAGCTCCTTTTGCTGTGAGTGTCCTGCCCGCGCCGGCACCCTGTCCGCGGGGTCCCGGTCACCATCCTTCGTGTTATCACAGAGGGAAGAAACTGAGCGTGGCAGGAGTCCGCAAGGTCCCGGGAAGTAAGAAAGGCCACGAAACTGCCCACTGAAAATTCACGGGGAGAAACCCCAGCCGCTGCAGGGCAGGGACAGCCATAAGCTCAACTTTGCGCTCAGCACCGCGGCGCCCGGGCGGTGAAGAATCACAGACGCCCTTCAGGGCCACCGCGAGCCATGGAATTTCTGAGCAGCTGCAAGGAAATGCTGCACCAGAGCCAAGCGAGACAGTGTCTGCTAACGGTCCTGAAAAACTGAAAGACTCTGTGAAATCATTTTCCACTGCAGTCAGCCCATCTGGGTCACCCGCACCACCACTGAGGCCCAAGGCCAACTCACCGCCCCTTTCAGAGCCGGACCACCTGCCTTTCTTGCTTTAGGTTTGTTTGTTTCTCCCCAGATGGTCTTTTTATTAGCGTAAGAACACAACGATCATATCCCTCACGGGGAGCTGGTGCGTGCACACGACACATTTCCACTCGTTTTCTCATCCCCTTCCCACTCTTCCCTCCTCCCTCCAATTTTTGATCTCCTTCCCTTTTGCAAAAGCTCTAGCTCCTGGTTTCCTAAGGTCTATCTTTCCTTTTGCTTTTTAAATTATTCATACTTTGGGTTTCTCATATAAAAGAAACCACACGACACTGAAGCTTGTGTGTCCCTTCACTCAACATTATAGTCTCAAGGTACGTCCACTTTCCTACAAATAACTCAAGTTTATCCTTCTTTATGGCAGAGTAGTACTCCGTGGTATGGCAACCCTACTTTTCCTGTATCCATTCATCAGCTGAAGGTCATATAGGCTGCTTCCTACAGCGATTATGAGTCCACTTTCAAGAGGGTCGTTTTTGCCCCTCTGTACTCCCAAAGATAGTGAGGTGTATTTCTAACTATGATTTTTTTTTTTTTCTTTTGCTTGCTTGCTTTTTCCAAGACAAAGTATCACCATGCAATGCAGGCGGGCTTTGAACTCACTCTGCAGCCCAGACTGGCCTCCAAGTAGCAGCGATCCTCCTGCCTCAGCCTCCCAAGTGCTGGGATGTCCGGCGTGCGCCACCACACCAGGGTCCTCCCGACCCCTTTCCACACTCTTTTGCAGAAGCATGAGTGAGACGCGCGCCGGCTGACTCCGCCCGCCCGGACCTACCAGCGACAGCACTTTGTAGGTGTTGGGGTCCTTGGCCGTGCGCGCGCGCGCCGCCTTCTCCAACGGCTCCTCGCCCAGCTCCATGGGCGTCAGCAGCGCCGCGGCCGCTTGCGGGTCCCCGGCCGGCCCTGCGCGGCCCGCGTCGCCGCCGTCCCGCTGCTCCATGCCCGCGCGACCCGCCGCCCGCCGCGCCTTTAAGGCCGCCGCGCCCGCGCCTTCCTGTCGCCCGCCGCGGGGCTATTTCGGGCCGGGGCGGGGCCGGCGCAGGTCCCCAACCGGGCCGCCGCCAGAGGTCGCCGCGGAGCGTGCGCGCGCGGGACCGGCTGGTGCCCTCTGGCGCGGGGCTGCCAGGGTCCCCTGGCGGGACAGAGCGCGGGCTGCAGCTCGCGGCCCCCCACCCGGTGGCTTCCAGGTGGCCGCGGGGGCCGCGGAGTCCTGGCGCGCGCTCCTGTGTTCTGGGTCTCAGGGCGGACCGCGTGCAAATAGGCGACTCTGCAGGGAGAAGGGGCCGCTCCACGCCGCGGGACTGCGTCCGCTCCCGAGGGCCCGGCGGGGCACCCCGTGTGCACCGCCGCTGTCTACGCATTCGTCCTCTGCCCTTGGCTTTGCTGCCGTGAGGAAGGAGTAAAGGGTCTTCCCGGAAGATCCACTCAGTCTGGCGAAAGGGGGAGGGCAGGACCGGCAGACAACCCTCACCCTCACCCCTAACCTTGCCCCAACCCTTACCCTCTAACTCACCCCTACCTCATCCGTAGCCTCACCCCCAACTCAGGCTAGCCGCACAGCCAGGTTTGGGCCTAGGGTGATCCCTGGGAAGAGGCCGAGCCTCTGGACCGCTCCAAATTGATTTTACTTTTGCTACCTGTGAGCAGCTGACAGCCACCAAACAAAAAAGGCCCGCACCAGTTCCCAGGCCCGCGAGTCCCTCGCGGACTTTCCCAAACTGGGCTCCGGAGTCTCCTTTGTCTGTTTCCATGATCAGATTAAAGGACTGAGATTCTCAAACTTCTAAAAGCAACTCCAAAGTGGCTTTGAACCTGACAACACAGGTTCGTGTGCAACCAGCGTGTATCATGTGGAACCCAACATGACAACTTAAAGGCCACCCATGTCGGCTTCCGGGTTTTTGTTTGAATTTTTTTTTTTTAAGACAAGGTCTCACTATACAGCCCTGGCTGGCCTGGAGCTGAACTCGCAGCATTCCTTGCCTCAGCCTCCCAAAAGCTGGGCCTCCAGACACAGGCCTCACTCCCAGCAAGGCTGTACCCAGAGGCAAAGGCAAGGCTTCCCTTAGAATCACAAATCAAACATCTCCCAGCCAGCCCCAACCTTGTGCGGTCCTGGCTACTATACTCCTGAAGGGCACAGCATTTCCTCCGCAAGACTGCAGCAAAGGGGAGAGAGACTTCTCACAGGAGCAGAAAATGGAGATGTTTTTTGTAGACTGCAAAACGCTGTCTACTCAATTCAGAAAAGCAGCTCCTTCCAACTGTGCTCTAAGAGCCAAGTGAGAGGGAACACATCTGCAGGGCGGGGCCGCGGATGGCCACCAGGATGGAGCTGGCTTCTTCTCACGCTGCCCCTGCACCGGTTGAGCTTTGTAGGTCATTAGGAAAAGCTAATTAGAATTCCAAACGCAGAGGAACAAAACCTGAGCCAGGCTCCAGTCACATGGTTCAGCTGTGGGCAGCTCGGCGTCTTCCTGCAGCCTCTTGCGCGCAAAACGGTTGCAGGAAGGAGTCAGGCAGCCAGGCCAGGTGCAGGGAAGGGTGACTGTTTGTCCCCAGCTCTCTGCGTGCCACCCGGGGAGCGCTAACTTTGTACAGCGCCTAGGACGCACGCTACACTTCCCCAAATCTGTCCAGACACCTCGCTGAGTCAGCGTTTCTCCCTGGGTCCCTGCAAAGTTGGACGGCGTAGATGAGGCCCTTGTTTGGGTGCTGCCTGCTCTTGGCTGAGAAAGAACTCCCGGTTTTACAAAGATGCAACCCGCCCTAATGACTTTAGCAGCTGCCAGGGCTTCTCCAGCATTCTCCACTCCCACAGCCAGGTCTAAAACAAGAAAACCGCAGAGCTATTTAATCTTTAGGGGCCCGGGGTAGGGGGGAAGCTTTTCCATGGCATTAGCTCTTTTTTAATATTTGGTGTAACATTCTCATTTGCTTTTGTCTGTAAGCACAGTATCCTCAGCAACAAGATAACTGGGTAGCTGTAGTCTTGCGCACATTACACAGAGTCTCTGAGCCTCGGTTTCCTCATTTAAAACTGATTTTACAAACTGAGGGTGGTGGCACATGCCTGTAATCCCCGCACTCAGGAGGCTGAAGCAGAAGGATCACTGGGGGTTCGAGGCCAGTCTGGGCTGCAGAGTGATTTGATAGCCAGCCAGAGCTATATAGCCAGACCCTGACACACACACACACAAAGGAGCAAAATACACCCAGAAGTGTCAGATACAATGAGTATCACAGGAACTGGAACAAAATGGGAAACACCTTCCTTGCCTAAAGGGAGCTGCTAAGTCTTTACTTTTGGGGTTGTGCAAATCTCTGCCACCCAATTCTATGCTACTTATTTGTTTCTTTATTTGTGTACTTTTGAGGAGTTTTGTTGTTTGTTTTTGATTTTTTGAGACAAGGTCTTGCCATATAGTCTAGGCTGCCTGTACCTCACTTTATAGCCCAGGCTTGCAGGGATCCTCCTGCTTCAGCTTCCCTAAGTACTGGAATGTCAGGTGAGCACTGCCACACCTATTCAGTTTGCTCATTGCTAGTGTACACAGTACAGTTAGTTTTTGTATATTTTGTATCTGTGACCTTGCCACAATTGTTGAATAATTCTAGTAGTTTTACTTGGTGCAGATCAATAGGTTCCTTAGAATTTCCTAAATCTTAACATTTAAAAGCTGTGGATTTCCTTCCGTATGTGAGACACGCATTACATATTGCAGGGAAAGCAACCAATATCAAGAGTTGTTCGGTTCTATGCTTGTGTCTTACAGAGAGAGTTTGCTGATTGTTTCACCTTTCTGTAGCTGAAATTCATCACAGATTTTTAAATAAATGCTTGAATTTTAGATATTTATTTCAATTTTTGTGTCTTAGCAACTAAGTCAATGGTTTGCTTTGTTTTGTTTTGTTCGAGCCAGGGTCTCGCTGTATAGATCAGGATGGCTTTAAACTCACTATGTAACCCAGGCTGACCTCAAAACTTACAATGATCCTCCTGCCTCAGCCTCTTGAGTGCTGGGATTTCATTACATGAAGCTTGAGTCAGTATTTTTAAACATCATAGAAATCAACAAAATGTACCTGTGGAGCTGACTAAACTTTAGTTTCCCAATTTGCAAGCTGTGTTTCTAAGAGTGTTCTAAGAGTCTCTGCGTCTTAACCACTTTCTTCTTCGTTTTTGGGGCAGAATCCTTGATATCCACAGCAGGCAGGAGGGTCTTCTCCTAGGTATCACACTGTTACAATGACCACTCTCCTACTTTCTCCTTTGGTTAAGGGATCACTTGCATGCAGCCATGCACCGCACTGGTCCGCAGGCTTTTCATACTGTGACTCCACTGTATTTATGTAGCAGTCACACTAGGTTCTGGGTGCAGCCTTTGAGGCTTCCTGTACAAAAGATCCTGTCATCAGCACGAGTGAAAGCGTAGCATCTTCCTTCCCAGTGTGATGCAGCCTATTCCTCTCTCTTGCCTGATTCTTCTGGTTGGGGCTTCCAATATGGTGTTGAATAAAGGTGGAGAAAGTCCACATCCTTGTTTTGTTCCTCGCTTAGAGAGAGCTTTCTAATGTCCCCCACTGGTGTAATTTTAGCCGTTGGCTTATTGTTATGGTTTAGGTTTCAGTGTTGACCTGCCAGCGTCAGGCTCACAGGTGGGGCTTTCGGTGGCTGCATCCTGCGTATGTGACACTGGGTTTGTCTCCAGATGTGCCTTTGTCAGAGTTCTGCTGGGAAGCCCCCCGCTGGGTTGAGAATCTGGAAGGAGAGCAGCCGAAGTCCGCCTATCCGTGCCCCAGCTGTGACCGAGCCATCTCCAGCTTGGTCTGGGCCGAGTTCTGTCCCCTGGACACTGCAGAGAGGTGACAGAGGCACAGAAGAGAGCACAGAGGAGCCGTGCGGGGCACACTCAGCCCACAGCTCTGCTGCACCAGGGGAGTAGGGCCTGGCTGGGGAAGAGGTGCAGAGGAGCACGGGGTCTGGACTGTCACCTTCCCCTGACTTCTCCCTGCTTGCTACCTTTGGGTCCTACCAGGCTCTCTGTTCTTCAAGCAGTGTCCGCCCCCTTGCCATGCCCTGGTGGCTGGGATCTGTCCCTGCGCACTGGAGGTCTAGCTAGGAACTGTCCCAGAGGGAAGACTTCCCCAAGGCAGCAGAGTTCCAGCAAACCATGCAGGACTAGCTAGGCCCAGGTGGAGGCCGAGAGGGAAGCTCATGTTCCGGGACCTAGAGCTCCCTCAGGGACACTCTGGGTGACAGCCTGGGGCACAAGGTGGGGACAGACAAAGCCCCTTAGAGAAGGGGCAGGGGATGGCATCAGTGGCCTGAACAATTTTCTCTATGGCTCAAAAAAACACAGCCAGGCCTGGTGATGCACACCTGTGGTCCCAGCGCTTTGGAAGCTGAGGCAGGAGGATCACCATGAGTTCCAGGCCACCCTGGGCTGCACAGTGAGTTCAAGGTCTGACTGAACTGCATGACAAGACTGTCTTCAAAAACCCAAAAAGAAATAAAGAATTAGTAACCATTGTTGATCACCTTGTATTATGTTTTTACATTATCTATTATGTCCACCCTTTTGACTTGACCAATTCTGTTCTGTTATGTCACATTTGGTTTTACTCTCTTCCAAAAAAGTAATAAGAACAGTGGGAGCAATGAAACCCAAAATGTGTAATAGTCATGGTACAAAAGAGAGGAAAAGAAAGTGCTCCAAACTATATAACTGCATGTATATTTAAGTGTATAAGATAGAATATGATATCACAGAGTTTTATTGGATCATTGAACAGAACTGTTTGCAGTATCATTGATGGAATGTCCACTTTACAAGCTTTAATTTTGTGACTTGAACAATTATTTCTAAGATGACAATATGTAATCCATTAACTAGTGATTTCCTACTGTTCATTTTTTTTTCTGTAAATCTGTATAACTTGTACCCTTTCCCTGCTTTTTTTTTTCTTTTCTCCTTAAATAAAATTTAAAAAAAAGAAAAAAAAAAAAAAAAGAAATAAAGAATTGCAGTCAGAACTGTGGTGAAAATGTCCTGGGGTCAGGAAGAGTGGTCACTGCAGTATCTGAATCAGTCTGTGATGGGGGTAGGATGTGGTTAGAGGGGAAAAGACCGGCCAGATTTGAGTAATACCTAGGGCTGGGCTGGAGGAAGTGGGAATGAGGCCACAGCAGACTCCGTGATCTGGAAATGCAGCTATTGTTGGTCAGAAGACCACATGTAAGGCAAAGAGGACATGTAACTGAGTCAGACCCTGGAGACGCTCCAGCCTCTGTTCCAAGCCACAGGGTCAAGGGTTTCCTTTCGCATAGGGCAGTGATTCCAGAACCTCCAAGGTGCCGGGAATGGAGATGCACACCTGTAATCTCAGCACTGGGAAGCTGAGGCAGGAGGATTGCTGTGAGTGTGAGTCCAGCCTGGGCTACATAGCAAGATCTTATCGACAAAGGAAAAAAAGCAACATCTCCAACACTGCTGCAGACCTGGAAATCAGCAGGGGTGAGGCACCCAAACTCATTCTTACGTAAACTTCTAATGCCAGGCAGTGATAACATTCCTTTGAAAAGTAGCTCAGGTGCACACATTTTGAGAATAAGGAAAATGGTGAATTAGATAAAATACACAGCTATATCTATGTTTGAATCTCATGTCCAGTGTGGGTGCTCCCTGTCTTAGAGTGGCATATACTGTGGTAAAACACTGAAGCTGAAAATGCTCAAGTCAGAAATGAGGGGTCTTAGCCAGGCATGGTAGCACGTGCCTGGATTCCCAGCACTTGGGAGGCTGAGGCAAGAGGATCGTTGCGAGTTCAAGACCAGCCTGGGCTACAAAGTAAGCTCAAGGCCAGTCTGAACTGCACAGCAAGAACCTGTCTAAAAAAAGTAAAAAATAAAAAAAAAAGAATGAAGAGTTCATAGAAGTTGAAAATGTATTTAGAAGCTGGGAGAGGTGGTGCATATGAAAATATATTTAATTTTATTTATAAAAGAAAGACATTTTATATGACTATTTGCAAATGTATAATGTAAAACTAATTTTAAAAAGTTATACGTTTGAAAGAATATTAGAAAAGAAAACGTCACGTCACAGAAAGGTATTGAGGAAGGAAATGAGTGAAGTTCTGTTCTTGCTATTTTAATTTTCTGTTTGATATCTGTTTGTTTTTGATTTTTGAGACAGGCAAGTCTTGAACTTGTGGCAATCCTCCCACCTGGGTAAATTTTTGTTTGTTTGTTTGTTTGTATTTTTGACTAGGTCTTGCTATGCAGTTCTGGCTGATCTCAGACTCACTTTGTAGCCCAGGCTGGCCTCAAACTCAAGGTGATCCTCCTGCCTCGGCCTCCCAAGTGCTAGGATTCCAGGCACATGTCACCGTGCCTGGCTTGCTTTGGTTTTGAGACATGGTCTCACTGTGTAATTCAAGTTGGCCTCAGTCTCAGGGTGCCCCTCCTGCCAACATGATTACAGGTGTGCACGGCACACCAGGCTTCTTCTTGTTTTAATTTAATTTGAGTTTTGAACATCGTGAGTGTCGAACGCCTTACCCTAGGATGGGAAGTGGTGCATCTCACATTTTGACTTCAATCTCTGGAAGTTTTGGAAGATTTTCACGGGCCTGGGGGCTCGGCAAGCTGCAAAATAATGCAAGATGGATTCACCTTGGTCGTTTTCACACTGTTTTCAGAGCAAGGACTTCTGGGTCTTAGAAAGGCTGCAAACTGTAAAACGCCATCAAAGTCCAAAGAAATGTGCCTGTGTCTCTCAAAACAGGCATGCGGAGCCATGGATCACAGTATCAGGCCCAGGAGGAGGTCAGCCGGCCCGCAGCTGGGCACAGCCCCTGGCAGCGCAGTCTGCAGACAGGGATGGAGCCCGAGCAGAGCAGGAAGGACTGTCCTTGAGGACCCTCCCGGCAAGCCTCGCTGAGCTCTGGGACAGCTGCCGGGAAGCTGCCGGCCACAGCCACAGAGATGGAGCAGGATATCAGCAGCAAAGGCCTAAAGCAACCGCGGCTCTGTGCTGCAGGCTTCACCGTCACCAACGCCTGTGTCCTCACGATGGGCCCTCCCATGCCGCTCTGTCAGCTGGTCACAGGAACGTCGGCATCGCGGCTTTCTAGGCTTCGAGGTCCTCACTGCCGCCGATGGTCCTCCGTGCTGGGCGAGTGAGTTTCCTCTCATCCCGCAATGCACAGTTCCTGTCACATCCCCACACTCTCCTGTTCATAACAGCAGTGATCACATCTTACTGTCCGCTGTATCTTAGGTGCTGTTTTTGGTTCACGCTGTCACTTCATCCTCTCAAACTCTGGGAGCTAGTACACTACTATTACTTTCATCATCAATTTTTTTCTTTTTTCTTTTCTTGTCTTTTTTTTGAGACAAGGTTTCGCTCTGTGAGCCTTTTGCAGTCCAGGCTGGTCTCGAACTTGCAACTACCCTCTGCCTCAGCCTCCCCAGAGCTGTATGATCATTTTATGACTGAGGAAAACAAGGCAAATTGAGCTGAACACAATGCATAGTGAGCTGGATGGTGAGACGTCTCCAGCAAGGTTGTTTTTTTGCACAGGTGCAAAGCCTACTGCAGAAATACACTCCCTCAAACACCGCTCCCCTGGCTGCGCCTGCTGTGAGAGGAGGCTGGGCCTGGAGCAGCAGCAGGTGAGGTCAGGCGGCTGTGCCTCAGGTCCATGAATCCTAATAAGATGGCACCAAATACAACTGTGCCAGGCTGCTGCGGCCAGGTGGGAATAAAGGAGGGAACTCACACCACGTCCAGAAAAAGCTTTGGAGCCGAAAGCACTTCCAAGCCCCGATTTCTCTATTTAAGAGTTGCTAGACTCCAACCAAGATTTAGCTTTCTGCTTTCCCACACTTACAGGAGGAGGATAAAAATACTGCTTGCCCTCTGATCTCAAAAAGACCCACTTGAAACATTAATTAGGGTGCTGCCCAATGTGATAATGCACTGCTGTTAACACCAGCACTCAGGAGGCTGAGGCAGGAGGGTCCCCGCCAAGGCCACCTAGTGCGTTCAAAGCCAACCTGAACTACATAGCAAGGCTCTGTCTGCAAAAAAATAAAATAACAACAACAACAATAATAATTAGAATGCTGGGCATGAAAGTGCTTTGTAAATTTTAAGGAACCATTTGGGCTTGTCATAGTTACTAAGGATTACCAGTAGTTCCAGTTAAAGCCAAAATTCCCCTAAAGGAGAAATTTGCCACTCTGGACTTTGTTTCATCTGTAACTCCTACAGGTTAGTTTTTTTCATGTTTCAGTAAATATTTGCAAATATAACATGGAAGCACTGTATGTTTTAAAAATATTCATTTCTAAATTCATACTATGAATACAAACAGAAATTTTTTTAGTTTTGTTTTGTTTTGTTTAACGCTCAAAAAAAAAAAAAAAATGCAGGCTAAACCACAGAGAAAAAAACTGCTTTTTCTGAACAGCTCCAAAACATATTCTGCCCTGAGGTGACAGTTGTGTAAATCTGACACATCTGAGAAGCCAAGTAAAGCTCTAAATACACAGAACTCTGGGCAGGAAAATGATCTTTTGTTTCAGTATAAAATTTGAATGAAAAAGCAAATCTCTTCTCGCCTAGCCCCTTCACCCTCGTTACTGCATCCGACAGGAACCACAGGGGCACTGCTCGTACCCACATGTGGCTCCCCGTGACCCTGACCTGGACCTTCTTCACTTCCTGTGCCCCACAGCGATTTCAGATAATAATGTGACACTCAGTGACTGTTTCCTGAGCCCTTCTGGGCTCCTTGATTCTCTTTCGTTTCTTCCTTTACAAAGACAATGATGACAATGACCATGGTATTGCTGTACAATTGGGTATAAGTCATGGTTTCTATCCAGATGTCCCCCAAACCTCATGCACTCACAGGTGGTGCTTTGGGAGGTGATTGGATCATGGAGTGTGATGCTCACCACTGGATTAGTCTGCTGATAGTTAATAGCTAAAGGTGCTGTTCAGAGGTGAAACCTGACTGGAGGAGGTGGGCACTGGGGGTGTGGCCTGGAAGGGACTTCCTCTTCCTCCTTCCTGCTTCCTGCTGCCCTGCCAAGGACTGTTTCTCCTCAGCCACGCCCCTCTGCTGTGTGGCCCCACCATGGAGCCAGCCAGCTCTGGACTGAAACGTCTACAAACTGACCTGAAATAAACCTCTCTTTCCTTAGTCTTAAGTGTCAAGTATTGTGTGCCAGTGACAAAGACATAACTAAGACAGCATTGTTATATAAAAATTTATTATGATGATGGTGATTAAAGACCAAAAAGCTTGAACTATGATGGCTATCAGTAGACAGAAGAGATTGAAAGATAAGATCCTCCAGGAGAAACAGTATTTTGAATGATTCTCCTGCATGTAAAAGAAGATAGTAATGGAAAAGAATTAAACTTATAGAAAAGACTCCTGGCTCCCCCAGTGTCACCTGTTTCCAGTCTTCCCCCCATTATCAGCATGAACCTCTGTATGAGTCTTAGAACTGGGAATCATCTGTTCTGTAATGAACAGCAGGCAAACTTGAAGGGAAGGAAAGGCGCTTATCAGTCTAATTATTCCAGCTGGTTGTGTTTAATTCAGTCACCGGTTTCATCACCAAATCCCTGTCTCTGGTGGCAGCCACACACCACTACTGAGTCCAGAGCACCGGGTCTTAGTTAAGCGAGCCTTGGCAGGTCCAGGGGCCCTCAACCCAAACCCAAGCCAAGGGGGTTGGGGTCCCAGCTGGGCTCATTCATCTTACAGATCAGTGACTCAAGGAAGTACCGTACATGAGAATTTCAGGAAGGTGTATTGTTTGGAGGGGGAAAAAAAATCTCATGATACCATTTTATTTTTGAAAAATTAATTTAAATGCTTATTTCCCTTTTGTATGCTTTAATTCTGTAATTTGAACAACTATTTCTAAGATGACAATATGTAATCTATTAACTAGTGATTTCTTAATGTATTTTTTTTGAAATTCTGTATTACTTGTACCCTTTTACTGTTTTGTTCTGTTTTTCTTTAAATTAAAAAAAATTTGCTTCTATTCTAAAAAAAAAATTAAGTGTTTATTTTATTCGGTTGTGTTTTGTTTTGAGACAGAGGTTTCACTATGTAGTGTAGGCTGGTCCTGAGGCCCAGGATGGCCTCAAACTTGCTGTGATGCTCCTGCCTCAGCCTCCTGAGTGCTGAGATTACAGGTGTGTGCACCACACCCTGCAAGAAGGTTGTGGATTTTGAAATGTGAGATGCTGTCCACATTTCACCATCCTTCCAGCTCCTGTGACAGTCACCTGACTGTTTGTACCAGATCCCAGGTCTGACTGGAGACTGAGTAACAGCAAGACTGCTGGATTTGAGAGCAAAAGCAAGACATGCAAATTCCATTAATAGAGGAGGCTGAAGCAGGAGGATCGAAGTGAGTTCAAGGCCAGCCTGGGCTACAGTGAAAGGCAGCCTAAACTACCAAAGCAAATCACACCAAAATAAAAAAGAAGGAAAAAGAATCAAGAGGTGTTGCACATATGTACCAACTCCCCACCATGAATGTGACCATTATGTACTGCAAACACGGATGGATAAAAAGAAAATTTGAAAAGAAAAAGATTTCTGAGCCATGTCCTGTTACTGTTGGGATGAACTGTGGTTTGTTCGGTCAGGGACAGAAGAGGACAAGGAGCGGCTGTCCTTTCGGATGCCTGAGCTGCAAGAGTCACAGCTCGGCTTCAAATAAGTGACAGGGTGAAGCCAAAGCTCATCAAGGGGCTCCTGCCTTGCCAGGTGAGGCTTTGGGTGCCCCTGGGAAATGCACACATTAAACTAGTCAGAGGGAGAAGCAGGGCTCAGGCAATTCATGAAACATAAATGCATTCATTCCTTCCTTTATTCATTCATTCAAAATCAGCTACTAAGTGTCTGGTGTGTACCAGGTACTGAATAAAGGACTTCAGAATAAAAACATCAATCCCAGCCGTGTGATAAATAACATGGGCTTTTCTTTGTTTGCTCGCTTGTTTGCTTTTCTGTTATTTTTCAGACATGATCTCCCCGTGTGGTTCCAGCTGGCCTTGAACTCACTATGTAACATGGCTGGCCTGTGACCGGCCGAGAACAGGTGTTGGGACCTTCCGTGTCACACTTTCAAAACAGGTGATGACCCCTTCTGATAGGTGTGACCCAGCACAGCTTCCACGTTCCTTGGGGGGAGCTAAAGCTCTTACATCCTGAGGTGAAGTTGTCCTCTCGGCTCACTTATAATTCGGTCATGGGGACCACTTCCACTCCCCTGAAAAACACACCTCTGGGGTGCCTGGTTCATAACCTGGGTGCTCTTGGCCTTTAGAAGGCTATAAAAACCAAAAAGTTCATCTTTCTTTACACTTTTGTCACAATGGCGGCAAGTTGGCAGAAACTCTTCATTTTTAGGCCTTTTTCACTGTGAGGACGTGTCCTTCTCTCACTGTGTTCTGTGATGGCCCAAGCACTTCTGGCTCACTCTGCGCCCCCAGGATCTCTCCCCCTGCCCACTGGACCCTTAGATGAGGCCTAACTTTATGGCTCCTCCCTGTATCTCCAAGACCAAACCCTGCAGCCTTCTCAGCCAGAGGTTTCTGTGCCCCCGTGCCGTCCTCTCCCCACTCCTCACCCACAGCGGCCTCTAATCCTTCCCCTAGCATCTCTCCCCACTCTCCAACTTCTCACTCCCCCCCCCACCCGAGCCGTCTGTTCATCTGAGGGTTCTTTGTCCCTGTCCCCTGAGTCGCCGTTTTCTCCACCAGCTCACCGAGAACGCCAGTGGTCTCGGGCGTTCTATCCTTCTGGCAGGCCACATGGTTCTCAGCAGCCATCTTGCTGAAGCTCACATGGAGGACAGCCACCATCTTGTGGCCCTCTGCCACATGACAGGGCACTGCCATCTTGAGACAGGTCACAGGATCAATGGCTACCCCCTTGTGGCCCCTCGTCTGATCAGCAGCAGCCATCTTGCTGTGGGTCACACCGTAACCTGCCAACAGCCTGTTTCTTGTCACATGGTGACAAGCGGCCCTTTTGTAGCCAGTCATCGGGTAATTGCCCACACATGCCTGCCAGACGGTTGGCCACTCAGTGGCCATGTACTCTACAGTCTTCCTTCTTAGCCTCAATCTCTACTCTGCTTCAAAAACATGCTGGCCTAGAGGGATTAGATAATATGCATGTTCCTTTTTTCCTCTCTGACCTATCTCAGGTTAGCCATAAATAGGTTCCTTTTCTGCCATTCTTATTTCAAGATATCTCTATTAATTGATCTACAAAAAGGTTCACATTAGTCTATTTATTATAGTTCAAATTGGCCAAACATATTTGAGTACACTCTGATTTTATGAGGTGATTGTCAGTCTATATATCTATTGTCTGTTCATTTGCCTGCTCTATAAACAGCTGTTCCTTTTTATTTGAGTTCAAAAATTTTTTCCTCCTCTTTTACATTTTCAGACCATTTAATCAAGGTTTATTTGGGTTATAGATTTAAAAAAGCATGCTTCCACCTAGGTTGCCAGCTGGTCAAAATGATGCTAAAATTGTTTAAACAAAATTCCTTGAGGTGAGGAGACGTTGTACAGGACTTCAATTAAATGAGAAAGTAATGACCTGGTAACTTTAACCAGCTCTTGTTCATTAATCAGAGGACCCAATAATCTCCATAGCTTTATAGGAGACACCTCAACTAAATAAAATTCATATGACTAAGACAATTCATTGTTGCTATCTGATGGTATATTCATGCCTTCAAATATAAAATTGGGATTATTTATGATGACAAGTGTTTTCATTCAGATCCAAAGGACTGCCTTTTTCTTGTGCTCCAGCCAGGAGATTCAGGTCAGACCAACACAAGGTCACCAGTCAAACAATAATTTTTAAACAAAAATTTATGTAATGTATATGTAATACTTAGAGATGCTTAAATAGTGAGCACGCCAAACAGTGTCATAAATGTCTTCAGTGCTCAAATGTTAAAACACCCATGGTTAACAGAAAATAATAGTTCCATTTAATGTTCTATGTTAAGCTTATTGCCTCTACTGCACTGTACTGTTATCAATCTTCTGGATGTTCAACAACTAAAATTAAGAGATAATTATAAATTCCTTTTGGATTCCTTTTGCTGGGACCCACCAGATCTTTTCCAGAAAAAGGTTACATGATGCATATTGGGGCCATAATTAACTATATTCAATGGCCTTAAATGACACCACAGCTGATCCCTCTCCTAAATAAAAAGATAAAATTAATAAAACAGGCCATCCTCCAAAATTAGATGACATTAGACATTCTAACAGCACAGGAGGTACTTACAAAATTATAAAACTTAAATGTGTATATGACATGTCAGTTTCTAAAATTCCCTGGACCTTATCCTTATCTTCATTATGGGAAGCTATTACTAAAATTATACTCATAAATACCCTGTTGATTATATTATTTGACTCCTGCATAGTTAATTGATTCTTTGCCTTTGCCTCCTTTAGGCTTAAAGCTGTACACCTACCCAAGATAAAAACCAGAGTTTTGTGACCATGGAGGAGACAGATACTTTCCACTGTGGGCCAGATCCCAAGACAAAAGGCTAAACTTGGCCCTCAGATCCCACAGGGAGACCTTTTTAATATGGTTTTTCATGTTTTCAACAACAGAAATAAAAATCAAAAGAAAAATAACAATCTGATCTTTTAGCAGTGACATTTGGAACTCTGAGACAGGTAAACCATGACAAGATGAAGCTGCTCAAGCCCCTCCCAGACCATGATTCAAGTGTGACAAAGGATATTGGGCAAGAGAGTGCCCCAACCCCAGCATTCCTCTGGGGCCTTGCCCCTATTGCAATCTTAAGGGCTAGCCTCCAGAGAGTGGATAAGCCATTCACTAACTCTTTGCCCTCACAGGAAATTTCATCACCACCAGATTCATTACTGACTGATCTGCTTGGACTTGCTGCTGAAGACTGACAGGGTTCGGGGTCCACAGCCCTCCATTAAGGTATCCTTCTCAGAGCCCCAAGTCCCACTGGAGGTCTCAGGTAAGACATTCTCTGTACTTGTGGACATAGAGGCCATGTATAGTGTTCTTCCTGAGTTTTCAGGACATTGTACTATGTCCTCAGTCTCTGTAGTGGGTGTTGGTGGCCAACCTACACAGCCTTTGCAGACAGGGCTTATTCCATGCACGTTCCAGGCTCTTCTTTACCCATATAGCTTCCTAATAATTCCAACATGTCCCGCATCCCTTTTAGGTAGGGATCTTCTTCAAAAGCTTCAAAAGCTTAACTTCTCCTTTACCTTCTCCCTCCCCACAGCTCTCTGTCTTCCAGATACCCTCACAGTGTGCTGCAAAGCCATCCCCTCCTCTCCCTTCTTCTCTGCCCAATCCCACAGTTTAAGATACCTCCAATCCCACCTGGGCCACCCATGCCATGCCTATTTTAATTCATCTCAGGGATCCCTCAATTTTTCCTTGCATTCCCAAATAACCTACAGCTCCCAAACATTTATGGGGACTTAAATCAAGCACCTTTTAGACAATGGTTTTCTTAAACCTACCCACTCAGCCTATAATACTCCCATTCTCCCAGTACTCAAGCCTGATAGGTCTTATCATCTAGTGCAGGACCTTGTGGTAATCAATATGCCATTACCCCCAACCCACCCAGTGGTGCCAAACCCTTATACCATGTTCTCTCATATCCCTCCCTCCACCACTCACTTTACAGTTGTAGATCTTTAAAATGCCTTTTTTAAAAATTTCATTGTGTTTATGTAGACTGACCCAGACACTCTCAACAACTTACACCTGTCATCTCTGTAGTAAAACCTCTCCTCAGGGATACATAGCACCCCTTCCTTTCCTATTCATCAATTTTGTGGACACATCCCTGGTCAGGACTGGTAGGTAGATTTTACACACATGCCTTGCCACAAAACTCTCAAATATCTTTTCACCTTTGTTTGTACCATTTCAGGATGGATAAAAGCCTCTCCTATAACCAGGGAGACTGCTGATATAGTTACAAAGTCCTGCTACAGGAAATCATCCCAAGGACTACAACTAAAATGGAGTGGTCCTCACCAGGTCTTCCTCAGAACTTCAGTGGTGGTCAAGGTCGCTGGACTGCATCCTGGTTCCACATCACTCAAGCTAAGCGGTGCCCTCCTAACCCTAACTCCCCTGACTCTAAACATCCTGAGAGGTCATCTCATCTCCTATCTCCCCTCTCCATGTCACCAAGGCCCCACAGCCACAATTTTCAGGCTAGATCATGTTTTGTTATCCTAATCCTGATTCCTTACATTCTATTAGTTAAATTTTTCACTGTAACTAAGTTCTCTCCACCCTCAGCTATTTAGTTAAATGTGAGATCCCTGTGGCCTAGGCTCTTATCTCCCTTATAGTGACATAACCCCTCCCCATCCCTCTTACTCTTTCCAGCTCAACTCCTGGGCCACAGATAAGCCCTACCTACCTATACTTTTAACTTTTATACCCTTTCAGATGAGAGACTTATCACCTCTCATAACTTCACTCCTCCTAACTCCAGTTATTTTCAGAATTCTACCTCACCATGGTCCTGATGGAATGGCATATTTAAATCAAAGACACTTTTCCTTCTACCTCCCCTGGGTCCTTAAATATGATAGTGGCCTCCCTCCTCATAGCACCTTGTCTCTTTGTTTTTCCACTCTAAGCGGGCATTCACCAATGATGAAGTTGTCCTGGCTGAAACACCTGGTATCAGCTTCTAGATGGGCACCAACCATCATCCCAACAACCTTCCTAAACCCCAATACAGCGCCCCTTTCAACAGGAGGTAGTAAGAGAGAGGCTTCACCCTTTTCCTAACAATACAAAGATGGGAATGAAAGGTGCTTGCCCTAGAATAAATCACTGTACAGTTATGGCGGTGATCTAAATGGCGGAAGGCCAAAGTGGGAACACCTACTACTTCCTGCTTCTTCCTCAGCCTTAACTGCAACTCCCCTTTCTCTTTACGCATGAAGAAAACCCAATCAGCTCCTCACGCCTCATTAATGCCCGTCCTAAGCGCCACCCTGGTCAGAGGTTATATGTAGATCCCACATCCTATGTTCAGGCAGAGAAAGCCAAGCCGCCTGTACTCATGGACTTCTCTTCACGTCCTTGGAATAGAGGCTTTTTTTTTTTTTTTTTTTTTGCTTTATATTCTTTCTTTAATGGCACTGAAAACTGTCACATAGCAAGATCCTGTCTCAAAAAACAAACAAAACTCCAAAATATCAAAAAAAAAAAAAAAAAAAAAAAACAACTCAGCAATAACAACAACAACAAAAACCATTTCTGAGCTGAGCTTTTATTCCTTTAAAAAACATGCTTACCTTCAAATGAGCCTAGGTTCAGAGAGGCCTTCTTTACAGCAAAGCCCAAGAAGAAAAGAACCTTTCAGAGCCCTCAGGAAACATGAAAAGGTTCTTTGAAGCCAAGTGCATCTGGAAACTGACTTTGGATGAGCTGCTGCTGGCTGCCGTGACCCCTTCAAGCAGACTCAGTGGCTGCCTTTATGCTTTGGATTTAATCATTCATTTATTCCTGCTACTCTCAATAGACTAAATATTCTGAACTTTTCCACCATTCCCAGAAACTGACAGCATAAGAAGCTCCATCCTTTTTCTTGGTGCTTTCCACAAAGATCTGCACACCTGAAGCTCTATGAGGGGGTGGCAACACAAGACTAATCCCAGCACTCAGGAGGCTGAGGCAGGAGGATCATCATGACTTCCAGGTCAGCCTGGGTATGAGGCCCTGCCTCAAACAATAAAGAAGCAAATAAAAACTTTAAAAATAAAATGCTTTTTTCTGTAGAGTTCCTCCAGCAGGGCTGAAACCTGTGGGCACCTCAGCTCCATCCACAGATTCTAAGGAAAACAAAGTGTGGGGCATGAAAGGAATTTGAGGGACCTAGGACTTCCGGCCACCAGGAGCTGCATCAGCTCCTGGGGTAACTGGGAGCTGCAATATGAACTCATGGCTTCCAGATGGTTCTCCTGAGCTAAAGGCTGGCTTCTGAAACAATTGTATCTTTTTTCTGCTCTTTTTCATTTTTTATATTTTTAGACTCCAGGCCTTGGAAATCTGCCAAAGGAGCCAACGATTAGCCTCAGGAGACCTTCAGTCTCACTCCTTGAGTTGTCAGCCAAGAGCTGTTACTCTTGTGCTGGTCACTGAGCCCTGTCCCCGGGAGCAGGGAGATGGGCAGTCAGCCAAGTGATAGGAGGCAGAAAGCAGCCCTTGTGGGGAAGGAGCCGCCTGTGATAACTGGGTCAGGGTGAGGGTTCTTCTCGCCTCCTTCCCTCTGGAGACCTCAGATCGTGCGGCATTTGTGACCTTGTGCAACTGACACCCTTTCCCAGAGATCTGTGCAGGAGGGGAGAAAGCCAGTGTTCTGAGCTTCCCAGCCACGGGGCCTGCTACAGACATCTGGGACCTTGCAAGAAACGCGAAATGTGTTTGTATGGACAGCAATGACCTGCTTTCTTTGTTTCTAAGTAGCAGATACAGGGCTAGGCATACAGCTCATCAGCACAGCGCCTGCCTGGCAAGCATCAGGTCTTAAGTTTGATTCCTGGTGCCCAACAAAATAAATAAACAATACAACTGGTAATTTCGGCACTCAAATGGCAGAAGAAGATCATTCTGTAGCAAATATGTACTAATATGAATAAAAATGTCAATGCACAGAAACAGCACTTGTGTCTGGTTGCCTGAACGTCACCACTATCTCCATGGCAACGGGCAGGAAGCACCGCAGTATACACAGGGAAATCCGCACTGTCCACGGAAGCCACATACTTACTCTCTGACATAAAGTAATTTGAGGAACAGTATATTCCCTGTACCTGAATTGGCCCTGTCTTCATTTGCTGTTGATTAATTTTCATCACTGCTTTACCTGGCCCTACCTAATTTTTCTTCAATCAATCATAACTGAACAAAGCTTCTTAGTCACAAAGCATTTTAACATATATGGTTGTACATCAGTTGGGAAGACACTACGATTTACAAGGTTTGATGACTTGTGTGTGTTCCTGCAAGTCCATTAAGAGGCGTGCTGTGGCAGGAGACTGCAAACTGGCCCGACTGGAAGGAAGTGGACTTGACCTATCAATGAGAGTCTCTGGAAAACATGTACAGGACGGTTCCCAAGACCCTGCAGGTAGAACCAATCAGAGAGCTCCATCTTCAGTTATTCTCGCGAGAACTCCAGCAGATGGTCAGAATGGGCGTGACAGATGCAAAGATGGCCGCCAGGGATATGGCGCTGCCATTGTGGGCTTTTCATGTGGATTGTAGGGAGGATCAATTTTCTTACATTCAGTTGCCCCCAGGGCTCCACAGAGCACGTTTCTGTTCTCTTCTTACCTTTAATAAATGTGAAACCTTACTAATTTTGTACTTGTCTTGACCAGTTCTTTGTTCAAGGTGAGAAAGAGCCTAGAAGCCACCTGGAGGAGGAGACTCCTTCCCTAAGGGTAGGCGGTGAATGCAATCATATATCAGCGGACAGCAGGCATTGAACCAGGCAGACTTGCGAGCGTACCGTGTTAGAAGATGCAGGTGTCAATAGGTTCCACAGGTGATAGACGTACATCCACCATGATACCTGTGTTTGCAACTCAGCCATCCATTGAGCTGACTCTCCGCAACTCAAGACCACTCTATCTTTATTATTATTGTTAACCTCACCTTCAGTCGCCTTGCTCCTCCATGACCTACAGATCTCTCATAAATGTCACTATTTCTGGTACCAGCTGCAGCAGCACATGCCTGGAGGCCAGTCTGGGCTACACAGTGAGTGCAAAACACTCTCAAAAACAAGAAACACAAAAAGAAAAACACCATATCTCAAGCTTTTTGACTTCTTTTTATCTCTGTAATTGACAGATAATTAAGGCCATGATTCATTTATTCATGAGATGTTATAAAAAATTACAGTGGTCTGGGTGTAGTGTAATCCCAGCACTTGGGAGGCTGAGGCAGTAGGATCACCACAAATTCAAGGCCAACCTGGGACCAAATAGTGAGTTCCAGTTCAGCCTTAACTACATAGCAGGCTCCTGTCTCAAAAAAAAAAAAAAAAAAAAAAAATACGGTGATTATTCATATTTGAAAAATACTACATTGAGAAGCACATTACCATGAATGTCCCTTAAAATAGTTCCTTTCTCTTTGAACACTCATGTTGCAGTGTCCTGGCCACTTTCTGAAGCAGTTCTGTAAGTCCTCTTTCAGGAATGTCTGAGTTGTGTCGTACTAGCTGCCTCTTTGACTCAAAACACATTTTTCATGATCCTTTTGAGTTCTTTGATTGGTTTTTGGAAATGGTATTGCTGGGTAGGTCTGGCTGGCCTTGAACTCACTATGTAGCCCAGGCTGGCCTCCATCTCATACCAATCCTCCTGCCTCAGTCCATGCTGGCCTCAGATTTATGAGGCTCCTCCTGCCTCAGCCCATGCTGGCCTCAGATTTATGGTGGTTCCTCCTGTCTCAGTATCATGAGTACTGGGATTCCCAGTGTGCATCACAATACCCAGCTCAGCCTCTTCCTACATAGACACCAAGTCTTTCCTAACGAGAGAGTTCGTGCTAATCAGCTGCATAGACCCTGTGCCCAGATGAGGTTTCATTCCAGGTTAAGACTTCAACACAGAACTTGGGGACACAATTTAAAACCCATAAAGTAGTCCCTGGTATGCAAACAAAGTGACATGCTGGCGACAGTAGTGACACAGTGGCAGACAGAGAAGAAGCCAGCTGATGCCGGAAACCAAGAGGCAGGCATCTGGGTGGAGGCAGGACACAGTGAAGAGCATGCACACATTACATTCAAAATCAAAAAGGAGACTAAACAAGAGGAGCGCGTGTGTGCATGTTAATGAGCAGGGTCTTCACCAAAATGCTTGGTTACGTCCGGAACAGCCAATTTGAAGAGGCAGAAAGGCTGCAATACATTTATAAATCTGTCCTTCAATTATGGTCCTACGGTTTAAATTCTGCGTCTGGAAAGGAAGGCCTTCAGGCATGAAAACCATCCAGCTGCTTAAGGCAGGCATGGTGGTGCGCAGGTTTGTAATCTCAGCACTCAGGAGGCTGAGGCAGGGGGATCTCCAAGAGTTGAAGGCCATCCTGGGCTACATAGTGAGACCTCATTCCCCACCTCCACCCCAACTCAGTAAAACTAGCAGGAATATTTATTCGGGCGAGAAACGCCCATGTGTAAAACCCCATGGCCGGTGAGGTACTTTTGTTCTTGCCCTTGGCTCTTCCTCTTTGCCTCAGCCTGCAAGGTCATCTCCTGGGACCGGCCTGAAGAGCAAGTGAGGGCACACAGGCCAACGCTCCCGGAGGTCCCCGGGGTGACTCACACTCCACAGACTCTGTCTTTAAGAGTGTCATCTGGAAAAGTCTTCTCACACTGCTCACACACTCGGAGTGTCTGTCAGAGGCACTGCTCCCAGCCTTTCAATGTGAAGAGGAGCAGGCAGCAGCCCCGGGAGGGAGCACAGGGTTCTCAGCTGAAGCGCACCCTGCAGGCTCCTGCCTCTGCCCAAGGAGAGGTATGGAGAGGCCGTGTGTGTGTAACCAGGGCCAGAGCCGCCGCGCCTGTGCTGTGCTCCATTTGGTGCCCTTGGGGATCCTTCTGTTTAAAAGAAATATTTATAGCTTTATAATAAATGACATTGCCATTCTTTCTCTAAAGATACTATTTTACATTCAGCGCAAGGGTCCAGTCCATCACCCCTTTAATGGGAAGTCTGCCAGCTATAGACTGGTACAAAGGCCTATTTGCAAGATGCCCTGTTTCTGTTAGCAGGTGAAATGTGTTAAAATTTCTATTAGCAACCAGCAATAATAAAGCATGTGTAAAACAAAACACTGACATAGGAAAATACTCATTTGAGATTGATGATTGATTGGGGTGCAGCCTTGAACTCTAAAGGGTCCTCCTGCCTCAGCCTCCACAGTGCTGGTATCTCACAAGTGGGCCACCACACCTAACTTTGTCTTATTATTTTAAGAGCAGATGGGGTTAACAGCAGACAACCTGACACATCAGCACTTTCCAATATGCCGCAGGTCACTGTCTGAAAGTCTGTAACCCAGATGGTAACTGGAATTCTGTGCCACTTTCTCCTACCCTGTGCTCACTCCAAAGCCAAATTCATTATTTTGCCACATCTCCCAAACTAACTCACACCACAGTCAACTTGTTTGTTTGTTCTTTGAGACTGGGTCTCCCAACGTGGCCCAGGCTGGCGATCCTCCTGCCTCAGTCTCCCCAGTACTGGGACCACAGGTGTGTGCCAACAAGCCTGGCTCCAGTGTAAACATTTTAAAGAAATCTTCTTATAAACCTCTGAAAGTCTTCTCAATCATCCGATGCGTGTTAGTGAGACAGTGGGGAAGTCTCTCCGAGGGACGCAGCGCCTAACCGCGGAGGGGAGCGCCGCAGGGAGGGTGTCAGCGCCCGACCCCGCTGTTTTCCGGCTGTTTACGGGAGGCCACCGCCCTTTCCAAGCGTGTGGGCCCGGGCAGTAAGGTTTCCACCCGCGGGGAGTGCGGGGCGCTGACTCACCGGCCGCGGCTCCCCAGAAGCCTTCGCCTCCGCTGCGCCGGCCAGCGCCGCCTCCCCCTCCCCGTCTCCGCATTCCTGTCCCTGCCCCCGCTGACACCACCCTTGCCCTTGCTGTGTGCCCCAGGGAGCTTTTTACAGGTCCTTTCCCTGTCCCTGGTGTCTTAGCCTCAAGCTTTCCCTGCAGCTCTTAGGCAGGCTTCATTCCTTCAGATGCCCTAAAAAAACTAGAACTGAAGGACTTAATTTCCCGGGGATATGTGCCTGTCAAGAGACACAGCCTGGTGGCAGTGTGCACCTGCAGTCCCAGCACTCAGGAGGCTGAGGCAGGAGGATCACTGTGAGTTCGAGGTCATCATGCGCTACACAGGGAGACCTTGTCTCCAAAAAAAAAAAGGCACAAATAACCAGGCATGGTGGCACACATTTGTCATCCCAGCACCTGGGAGGCTGAGGCAGGAGAACCCACAGGTTAGAGACCAGCCTGGGCTACATAGCAAGACTGTCTCAAAAATCAAAAAGAAAGGCACAGAAAATCAGAATTAATTTAGCAAGATGAGACGGGAAGAGTTAAAGCCCAGAAGGAAAAGTTTCCAGGGGTGGGCTCCCCCACTCTGCCTGGCCTGGAGCACCCACTGGAGCTGCTCAATGCCTGGTCTGCTCTCGGGTTGGGCAGAAGATGAGGTCATCCAAATATAAAGTAGTAAATCCGAGCACACATCAGAGCCCGAGAGGCCTACGTGGGGACCCTGAGTCCCCATCTCTGCCCCTCTGCTGCTGCACATCCGATGTGAGCCCTGGGGAGGCCAGGGGGGACCCACACTCTTTGTGCTGTTTTGTTCAACTTCCTGTGTATCTCTAATAATTTTTCCCAAAAGAAAGAAATTTTTAAACCTAGGTTTATTTCTTTTTAAATATATTTTATGTCCCTAAAGGCTATTTCTTCACTTTATGATTTTGTTCCATTCTTTTGGCTTTGGTTTTCAGGTTTTTGTTTTGTTTTTGTGTTTGTTTATGTGTTCCTTTGTTTTTTTGAGACAGGTCTCACTTTGCAGCCCAGGCTGGCCTTGAGCTCTCAGCAATCCTCCTGCCTCAGCCTCCCAAGTGCTGGGATGACAGACACACATCACCTCGCCTGGCTTCAGCTGTAAAATTGGAGTTAACTGCTCAGGCTCACCCGTCTAGAAGACAGGATTTAAACCCTGACATCTGTGACTTAGGGGTGAATTCATACTTTTATCAACACACTACTGCCACATGGACTCATGTGGCAATACAGTGCAGCTGAGTCCATAGGAGATTGTGACAAGCAAGCTCATGGGCGTGGCATTAAGAGGTCAAGCCAGGAAGCCTGAACAGCAGGTGACTAGTCTTAATGTCAAGAAGTCTGAGAAAACATTGTGAAGTCTTCATTCACCCCTTAGAGATGGAAATGATTAAACATAAGCAACATAACAGAACATCTTGGTAGAGGAAGCCTGAAGACATGGACTGGCTGTGTCTCCAGAGTCCTCCTCCACCCTGGGGCCTTTAATTTTCACATTAAGAAACACAGTTTGGACAGGTGTGGTGGTACACACCTGTGAGCCCAGCACTCAGGAAGCTGAGTCAGGAGGATTGCTGATCATTCAAGGCCTGACTGGGGCTACATGGTAAGTTCAAGTCCAGCCTCAATTGCATAGTGAGACCCTGTCCCTCCTGCCTCCCAAAACAAAGAGAAAAGGAAAAGAAACATGTTAAAATAAAGGAGCCCTTCGGCTCTAGTACAGTAGCGTACACTGCCAGCTGAAGTCCAGCCCCGCTCGTCCTGTGGGTTTGGGGCAGGTGGCAGAGGCGCCCTGATTTTCTGACACTGGGAGGCTGAGGTTGGGTCTGTCTGGAAGTCTGCCCCAGTGTGAGTCCCCAGCGGAGGGAGGGACTGTGGTCTGCCAGCGGTGCTGAGTAAAAAGGAAGTCATTGCTTCCAACAGCCTTGTTTGTGCTTTTGAAAGCGGCTGAAGTCCCATTTCCCTTCCTGGAGCACACAGAGGCCACCATGCGGTGATGCAGGGGTGGATGGAGGTGGAGGAAGGAAAGAGATTTCCCTAGGGCAGGAGGGTGTTCAAAGAACCCAAATCCAAGTTCAAAATAAATTCAAGAAGCGCCAAAGCCAGATGGAGCCTGCGCCAGGATGGCCCGACTCGGAAGTAGAAACCCTCACTCACTTCTGCAGACGCTGGCTTTAAAAGCATCGGATGTGAGCGGAGCTGTGTGCACCAAATTCCAGCTGAGAGACAGGCTGAAGATGAACCTGGGGCGCACAGATCAAGGCGGTTTAATCCGGTTGTCCCGGTACCCAATCTACTCCCCAGGCCTCTGGGGAACGTGGGTGTTTGGCCAGAAAAACGCTTTTGTTTCTGATTCTTTCAAGGACCGATTCCGAACCCCTCTGCCTCCAAGACAGCACTAAATCCCTGATTTTTTTTTTTTTAATGTGGCTGTCACCAAGGTCTAGGGTGCTGTTGCCCCAAACAATTAGATGAGAAATGGGCAATAGGTAGTGGGTTTTACACGTATTTAAAAAGGTGTTTAAGTAGTTGGGTGTTCTGATGCATGCCTGTAACCCCAGCACTCAGAAGGCTGAAGCAGGAGGATCGCTGTAAGTTTGAGGCCAGCCTGGGCTACACAGTGACCCCTGTCTTAAAATAAATAAATTTAAACAAGAAAAAGGTATTAAAGGTAGGATGCAGTGTCGGGCGTGGTGGCTCACGCCTGTAATCCCAGAACTTGGGAGGCTGAGGTGGGAGGATCCTTGAGAGTTCGAGACCAGCCTGGGCTACAAAGTGAGCTCAAGGCCAGCCTGAACTGCATAGCGAGGCTCCGTCTCAAAAAAGGCAAAAAAAAAAAAAAAAAAAAAGGTAGGATGCAGAATGCGCCACTGAAAGCGCTTACAGTGACCAGAAGACTAAGGGAAACCTCTTTGTATGAAACCATTCTGATGTCAAATCGAGGCCATCCTATCAAAAGCCTGCTTGATTTCACACCAGGGGAACTGAAGAAAGCGTCTTCTGATTGGTCCCAGATGCAAGGGTTGGGCCTATGTGTCCCGGATCTCTGTGATTGACAGGTCATACGCACTGACTCTGTCACCGGCCACACCCTGATACCCCGACTCAAGGCGTCTATACTAAGAGGGAAACAGCTCTTTTATATATGTCTACCAAGTGACCATAATTAAATCTAGCAGTAGTAGTTTTACCCACAGAAAGCTTTTGATGATGACCAATATAAACATATTACAACAAAAAACATATTACAACAAAAAACTTAGGCCAATATAATAGTTTTACTTTTAAAAAAATGCAACGATAGGGTATATGTTTGGCCATATTTAGTACTTTACTCAAAAATACACTTCTAATGTCACAAAAACGTATATGCGTAACTGCATACTGGACGGTATCTCTTTTGTGTAAGAAAGGAAAATGTGAAAAATATATCTGCTTATTTTTGTAAGGAAAAAATACAAGAATGATAAAGAAACGGTATTAGTCATCTGCACAGGATAGGTGGGTAAAGGTTATAAAGGGGAGTGTGGATGCCTTCAAATAGCCTTTTATCTGGTCTTTGCTTTTGGAACCATGCTGTTTTATATAGTAAAGAAAACAAAGACTTTGACTAAGCCGCCTGGGAAAACCACTAAGAGAATAAAAACAGAAACAAGTTGGAAATCTTGTGTTTTGTTTTGTTTGTTTTGAAACAGTCTGGATATGCAGTTCAGGCTGGCCTTGAGCTCACTTTGCAACCCAGGCTAGTCTCCATCCAACTCACAATGATCTTCCTGCCTCGGCCTCCCAAGTGCTGAGATTACAGGTGTGTGCCACCATACCCAACTGGCGTCATATTTCACAGGATCAGTGTAACTGCAGTGAAGGGGGGATGTTTGGAAGTCATTTGGGGTCACAGGATTGTGGCTCTGAATTCCTAGTTCAAGGACAGGCGAGGAAACATTTCTCGATCTCCAGCAGGTGAATTTCTCTCTCTCTATGACCTCGCTTAGCAATCCCTCCCATGTGCATTGTAGGATTAAGCAAATACATTGATGATACTGAGAACCAAGATAAAATTATAAAACAGGAGCTGGGTAGAAAAAAACCATGCCGTACTGCATGGCAACTGAACCCACCAGGTTTTTGGTTTTTTTTTTTTTTTAAATCTATGTAGCTAAAAATATAGACAGGGAGGCCCAGGATCCACCTTGCTGGCTGCAGTGTCCACCTGTGACCACACCCAGAGGGTGTGAGGCCACCAGGATCCTCAGAACCGGACAGGGATGCCTGGGAGACAAGGCGCATTCCAGTCAGTGCACAGAACAGGTAAGATGAGCCCAGAAGTACTTCTTTAATACCAGGAAATACAAAAAAGAAAGTCGAGGCCATCTCTAAAGAACACAAAGTCCACTCAGAGAAGCCCCTAAAGGCTGAACCTGGGCTAATCTGAGTATGAAGTAAATCAGGAGGATGGGGTATTTTAACCTATCAGATACAAAAGGATCCATGAGTCCATGCAGGTAATAAGAGGAGGAAATGTCTCCTTGCAGTTGAAGGCTGATACATGAAAAATAATGGGAGCTTTTAAAAATCATGCCTTTGTAATTGCCACAGTAAAAACTGAATCAGAGGATTATAACCTGATGCTAAAGTTAATGAATGAAAATGTAATAAAAATTAGAGTAGGTATAGGGTCTCATGTGTCTATCCATAAATAACTTATAAATTAGAAAGGCAACAATAGCCCCCTTACAGAGAAGCCTAGGAACACAAGCATGACCAATTTGGCATCCGTGATAAGAGCATACGTGATTATCTTCCACTTTCAAATACAAAGGATGGAAGAGACATGTCACGAATGCTGCATCTGCCCCAAATGTGTAGCACGAACTTAATCATGAGGGTAAGAGACCCAGACACTCATGACAAAGCACAGAATAAGAGACCATCGGCTGCTTCTTTCACTGTAGACTATTTAAATGAAGTCCGTGTTTCCCAGCTTGGGTCCTTTGCTGCATTTTGGGGAAGGTACATCTGCTGGGGTAGTTTTCACAGGTAAAACTATGAACAAAAGTTACATGCATTTTTTAAATGTAGGGGTTTTATGACAAGACCGATGCTGAACGGACTCAGTTTCCAAGTGTGATGTTTCTCTTGTTCTTGCTTTGGTTTAGATAATGGTGAGCAGAAAGCTCCAGCAGAAGAGGAGAAAAGAAGTAATAAATATACAGGAAAGGTATAGTGTGGTACAAACCTTGCAAAAACAGTTAACTTCATGTTAACTGTTCTAAAAGTGAAGGCGGGAGCTGGGTAACTGAATCTGTGCACCAGGATTTTTAGGAAAGCCAAGAAAAATAGAAACTTTATTTCATGATTTCCCAACAGAAAACATCTACATTTCACCAACACTGCTTTACCCCTGAAGTTAAATATTAGTTTCAAACGTGGGTAAATATGTCTTTAGCTGCAAAATTTTAGAGACGGGCTGCGCTGTCTCCTGATAAAAGTCGAGCCCCGTGAGCAGCTCCACGTCTCGGACCCGGGCGATGTGTGCTTTAAACCTTTCTTCAACCCAGACAGCTTCAGTTTTATTTTCCTGAAAACGAAAAAGAAATACAAGGCTGTTTTTCCACAGGGCATAATTTTGCATTAACCAGAAAGATGTTTTATTACTAAAAAGATGTTTTTTATTGCCTTAAAAGCCTAAGTTGACATAAATTTAGTTATTTAATAAAACAGAAAAAGTACAAAATAGGAGAAACACAGGCCCCCATAAAGTAACAAAGTTGAGGGTTTTTTGTTTTGTTTTTGTTTTTTAAGACAGGGTCTCACTATGTACTTTAGGCTGGTCTTAAACTCTCTATGGGGCTCAGGCTGACCCTGAACTCATGGTGATCCTCCTGCCTCAGCTTCCTCCTTTCTGGGATTCCAGGCCCCTACACACTGTGCTGTCTAAATCTAGGGGTGGTTTGCAGCATGGTCTGTGATGCTCCCGTCTTACTGGAAGAGCGCGGCTTCCCCTGGCAGGCCAGGTGGACCTTTGTGCTGTACTGGTACAGACAGGAACAGTTCAGCTGGGACATTGTCTGGGATGGATGAGCGACCCTGTCACAGAACACATGCGTGCCAGGTCGGGTGCTCCACCCCCCTCCCAGCCCCTCGGCTCTGTCCACCTGTGGGCGCGCAGGCCGATCGCCCTGTGTTATTACAGTGCCAGATGTCCTCCAAGAGTGTAGGCATTCAACTTTTAACAAGCTCTTAGCCTACAAAAAAGTTCCTCCATTTGGATCCTGGGGTTTCCAGGAAGTGCACATGGTACGGTGACCCTTCAGCCTACCCCCCACCCACGTGGCCGAACCGCCGATCACTGTCCAGCTGCCTGGACCCCAGAGGGCCCCAGGCCCCTGACCTCGTGGATCACACCCTGCTGAAAAGCTCTCCATGCCTCCCATCCTCTTGCTGCTCTCCTGGATTCTGCATTTTCTGCAGGGCCCGGCTCTACCTCCTCCTCCTGCTTTGCAACCTCTACTGACTGCTCCAGCCAAACACCAACTCCTTTGAACGGTTTTGCAATAAACCAAACTTTGCGTCAATTCTTAATGTGGTTTTGGATTTTTTTGTTGTTGTTTTTGGGGTTTTTTTTGGGGGGGGTTGTTTTTGTTTGGTTGGTTGGGATTTTTTTGCATTTTAAGACAGGGTCTCGGGTTTTTAGTTCAGGCTGCCTTTGAACTCACTATGTAGCCCTAGCTGGGCTTAAACTTGAGGCAATCTTCCTGCCTCAGCCTTCTAAGTGATGAGATTATTGGCATGTATCACCACACCTGGTTTCTCTTAATTTTTTTTATTTTTTTCTCTTAACTTTAAAAATAATTCTTGTACTATCAACTGGCCCATTCACATGCCTACATCAGTTGTATGTGAGCTTTTTTTCAGTACATGACTACACTCCCATGTACAGTTGGTACATGTATATAATATACCTTAATTCTCTTTTCATGCTCTGTGTGCTTTAATGAGTTTCTATCATGACATTGTGTGTTTAACAGTTACTCAACATATTCATTGAATAACTTCAATAAAATCCAACATCCAGTGTATTTTTTCTATGAAAAAAATATATTTAAGTTGCAGTAATCACTTACAAAAAAGTTGCCTTGGTTCGAAATGTTTTTGAGGTGGTCAAAGGTTAAGCATCTTATACCAGTTTGTCCCGAAACAGCTCATTCTGCAAGTTGTTGGAATATTTATATTTACATATTCATTCAGGAAATTCTGAACGCTAGCCTTGGGATAGAACCTTAAGCTTTGCATCCAGAATAAAAAAACGGATGGCATCACCTCTTCCCTTGATAGACATAAGACAAATATCTAAGACATGTAATCAGGTGCAGTGGTGCATACCTGTAATCCCAGTCCTCTGGAGGCTGAGGCGAGAGGGTCACCATGAATCTGAGGCTGGCCTAGACTACATGCTTCCAAAGACACGCAGACATAAGCACACATTCACGTATGCAGATTTCCATTTGATGTTAATCACACAGAGATCAGTCACCAAGGAACACCGCAAAGACCAAGTTGCTTTTACTGCAACTCCAGCCGTGCAACACTGCAGAACTCAATTCCAGACACTGCTGCTTCTGCGGAAGCCCGAGGGGCCTCTGCCTGACCCCCTGCCCCAGCCACTCACCGGACAGCTCTCCACGTTGGTGGGCCGGTGAGGGATGATGAAGGGCAGGACATCCAGGTTGTCGGGGCAGCTGGCGTGCTCAGAGCTGCGGTTCTTGCAGCTGGTCAGCACCACGAAGTAGTGCGTGGGGAGGGGCACACGGCCACCCAGGTGTCTGCGGGCAGCAGGGAGAGGGCGGGTGAGCGAGCAGCCTCAGTAGTTTTAAAGAGTGCCAGGGAGGAGTAGGAATAGAGGAAAAGAAAGTAATAGGCAGGAAATATAAAGTTTCCTCATATATCTCTTACTTTAATCAGTCAGTACAAAGATTTATTACTGTGGATGGCTAAGCTTGGTCTTTCTAACATTATGGGAAAATACTCGAATACAAACAAGACAGCGTGAAATTTTTTTCTTTTCTTTTTCTGTTTTAGACAGTCTCATCATGTAGCCCAGGCTGGCCTAGAACTCCTGGCAATCTTCCTGCCTCAGCCTCCCATGGCCAGAATTTAAGGCGCCGCCAGCATGCCTGTCTCTTGGGTTCTGCTGACGTCAAGCCTCACAGGGGAATTTTCTTACGGAGCAGAAGGGGGGCAGGAGGCCACTTGGACACACCCCCTGGCCCTTTGGGCGCCAAAACACTTTTACACTCCAGGGCTGCTGGTGGTGGGGACAGAAAGCCTTACAAGGGTGCAGTGATGCTTCAGTTCCAAACAACAAACACTAAAGCACTTAAAAAGTTTTTGGCAGCAAATATATGCAAGGCATTAGCACACATTCACTTAGAGGAACCAGGGCAGGTCCAGGTGGTGATTCACCCCTGGCCAGCAGGCCTCGGTGTCCCATCCCAGCTGGGACTAATGAAACCCGACCCATGGTGGTTCCGCAGACTACATCTGGGTTGATGCAGCCTTGGGAAAGTTACTGCGGTGAACTGGTCTGTCATTTTTTTTTCACTTACGACTGCACAGCAAAGGATGACACACTGAGCATTCCCCATCCCCTTAGACTCTGTAACGTCTCATTTCATCTTTACTCACTGGTTTAGAAATTTTCCAAAATAAAGGCTTAGAAAAGTATATGGGACCTAGTCAAGAACTATTCAAGTGTTTGCCCCAGTTATAAAATGCTGAAAGACAGAACCAGTGAACACTGAAATAAGGACAAGGTGAAATAGAGAAATGCCACACAGTTGGTAATCATGTTACTTATCAGAAGCACTAAATAGAAATCAAGGTCTCACATAACCTAGATTTAGACCATACAATTGTTGGATTTGATTCATCCTTTATTTTGATAATAAAGTAAAGGGGTAAAACTGCTCTCTAAAACTTTCTATTACTCTGTGCTACATTAAAAAATAATCCAAACCAGGTGTGGTGGCTCACGCCTGTAATCCCAGCCCTCAGGAGGCTGAGGCAGGAGGATCGTTGAGTTCGAGACCAGCTTGGACTACAAAGTGAACTCAAGACCAGCCTGAAGTGCATAGCGAGACCCTGTCGCAAAAAGACAAAATAAAAATTTAAAAATAAATAAAACTAAAAAATCCAACAATCTGAGAAGGTTTAATATTAAGATATATAGTTGAGCTGGATTTGTTTTCTACGTGAAATCTTACACTTTCTTTTGGGAGGTGTGTTTACTGCTCTCTGGCCCCGTGACATTTACTAAGATAAACTTAACCTTGACTTACTGGTTTTCATTTATGTCGGCCCAGTTCTATATGTACTGATGATACACTGAGAGTTCCCAAACTCCTTAACCTTAATAAAATCTCAGTTTTATCTTTACTCATTAGAAAATTTCCAAATAAAGGTTTTACTAAGTTTTGCCTGGAGATGTTTTGGAACATTAGTTTAAAATGTCTCTATATAACATTTTTATCTATCTAGATATTTACACAGACTACACTGGAAATAATCATAACATCTGAATATGTAATGGGGACAGAGATTTCATATTTAAAATTTAAGGATTTCCCCTTAGGGAACCCTACTGCTAAATCCAGAAGTCAGATTACTTACTCTGTAATTTCGCTTGGAGAATCAAAATGGCCATCGTAATTGTAATCAAATATTGGTCCACTGACCACATTCACTCCATTTCTCTCCGTTGCATATTTCACCAGAAGAGCACTGTGGAAGTAGTCCCACATCTCTAAAAATAAAAGAATACGGCGTCAAAGATACCCGCCTCTGGTGAACGTGGAAATATTTCTCATTACAGACAGGTACACTGAACAGCATCCAATCCTACTTCAGCTGTTATCAGTGATGACAGACAATTCTGTAAGTAGTCCGTGCAATAAAAATTAAGAGTTATCAGCTGAGTGTGGCAACACATACCTGTAATCCCAGCAATCAGGAGGCTGAGGCAGGAGGATCACTGCCAACTCCAGCCAGCCTGGGCTACTGAGTTCATGGCCAGCCTGAATTATACAGTGAGACCCTGTCTCCCAAACCCAAATTTAACTAATGAATTAACAGCCATGTTGATGATAGCTTTTTGTTGCTGTAAGTTCCATCTTCAAATTACAATTAAAAATAGGTCCAGATTCCTTCTATGGCTGAGTTGGCCAGGCAATGTGGGATGCTGGGGACACCTGGGAAACACTTGCTGCCTCATCATTCAGTCACAATGAACCCAGTGCATCTCAGATTTGTGAATAGTTTATGACAGTTAAGAGCTCAAAATCACCAAGCTTCTAGCAAAGGATCCCTCAGGTTTGAATCTGAAAGCGATCCGAGACAGGAAACATTCCAGACATACTACGGAAAACATCGGGACAGACAGACCCCAGCAACAAACAGTGGCAAAAGCCTGAAAGTCAGGGACCTGCGGGGAACTGAAGATTACTAAGTACTTACTTTTGAATTCTCTGTACATAGGGACCATGTTACTTGTAATTAAAGCGTCGTACTGGTTATCAGTTTTACTGTTTTCTGCAAGACAAATAAATGTTGTCAAATCTAGGGAAGAAAATGTATCACACTGCATCATAGGTCTGTGACCACTGTGTGCTGATGCACATTAGGAATGGTCAATGGGACTTCCAGATAGAACCCATTAACAATGCAGGCGGCCTGAAATGCTGCACCTGCCGTGGGTTGAACCAGGCACCTCCAGGGCTGTGCTCAAGCCCTCACACTGGGCTGGCAGACATGTTTGAAAGCGGAGTCTCTGCAGACCGCAGTTAAGAACCTGGATGAGTGTGTAGCGGATTTAGAGTGAGTTTGAAATGAATCACTGCCGTCCTCACAAGGAGAGGGAGACTTGAAAACCCAGAGGGACGAACATTATGTGACGAGGACCAGAAAGCTGAGAGCAACAGTACATAACCCAAGCAGCTCCTCCAGCCCCTGGAAGCTGGAAGGGGAAGGGAATGATTCTCACCAGGGCTTTCAGAGACACCCTAGCCAGGTCAACACCTTGATTTTATTTTACTTGTGATTTCCATTCCTTGTGATGAGTTTTGTTCTGTAATTCAGGCTGGCCTTGAACACACTTAAGTAGTCCAGGCTGGCCTGGAGCTCCCAGAAATCCTCCTGCCTCAGCCTCCTGAGTGCTGCAATTACAGGCATGTGCCACCAGATAGGCAACATCTGCAACTCAGAATTTCTACCTTCCAGAACTGTGAACAAACGTATTTCTGCTATTTTAAGTGACCTGTGCTAATTTATTACAGCAGCCCAAGGCCATATATGCATGGATAGGTATTGACCATGCACAAAATGTTATTTATGTAATTTCAAAACTTCCAAAACAACAGTCTTAAGAAAATGTGTTTTTACTCAAAGAAGATTGTTAATGGAACCATCACCTAGCACAGTGAGTGCTAAGCAACTCTACTATTATAATATTTTAAGAAACTTTTTATTTTGATAAAAACACTAAGCACAAACTCTACCCACTTAACTGTACTGTTGTCTCTAGGTTTGTTGTAGCTCTAATGAAATACTCAAGGCAGGGTAGTTATAAAGCAAAGAAGTTTATTTGGTTCTCAATGTCAGAGCTTGACAGTCCAAGATTCACATGGACCCAGCTATTTGGCCTCTGGTCCCAAGATACAGATAAACAAAGAGAAATGGTCTCTTGCAGAAGTGACCACAGGGACAGGCAGGCAGCCACAGACCAGGGGAGGGGTCAGGAGACTGTTTTTATAGCAGCTCACGCTGTAAAGTTCACTCACTCCCAGACACTGGCAACAGTCTCTCCCAGGGTCAGCACCCATGACCTAAAGGCCTCTTGCTAAGCCCCGCCTCTTACAGGTCATGTCACGTCTTAACATGGCTACCCTGGAAACCTGCATCTAGATGGGAATCCAGAGGGCAAACCTGGCAAGCCATGGTAAACTGCAGAGCTGTACAGAAAATCTCCAGGGCTTGCTCATCTTGCTCAACTGAAACTTTATGCCCAATGATAGTAATTTGCCTTTATCCCTCCCCTGGGCCCTGGGAATCTCCATTTCACCTCCTGATTCTAGTATTTGGACTTTTTTGGGTTGGTCAGCATTAAACAACATGGACAAACTCTGAAGACACAATGCTAAGTGAAGTACTGTACAGTATAAACAAGGTGTCCTGTTCACAAAAGGCATTGAGGGTCTACTCACAAGATGCACCCGGCCATGCAGGGCAGGCCTGTAACCCCAGCACTTGGGAGGGCAGGCCTGTAACCCCAGCACTTGGGAGGCTGAGACAAGAGAATCGCCATGAGTTCAAGGCCAGCTGGGTTACACACTGAGACCTTGCCTCAAACAAACTAGCAACAAACAAACAAGATGCACAGAACCATATAAAGAAAAAAAAAGATAGACTGTCAGTCCAAACAGTTGTTGACAGGTCTTCAAGCAAGGAGTGAGTCTCTACTCAGACCCCAGTAAGATTATTCCACTTTCTAAACTGAATCCTGAACAGTGGAAGGGCAACCAACACACTTCCATGGCAGAGAAAAAATAAGAATTCCTTACTCATTTTCATTTCTAGTAAATAGAATTTAGGATGGGAAGTTAAAAAGGAAGTTTCATTTTATTCTGAATCTTTTGAGAGAGCTGTAAGTTATTAATTTCATTTCCTGGCCATTGTAAGCACAAGTATCAAGTGATACCTCATAGCTCACTGCCTAAAACTTTACATGTGAATTTAAATTTTTTATTGATAAAATATTGCAACTTAAAGCTCTACTCTCCAATGTACATAAATTTGGGAAACCCAACTATATCCAGACACTTAAAGCGGAATAGTTTACTGACCCTAATTCTGCATCAGGACTTTAGAATTGATTCTCTCTTCTTTCAATTAGGGCTTTTCCCACTATAAGTCTCAGAATCTCTAAATTACAAATCTCTACACTGACTATGTTTTGGTCATGGCTTCAAGAAAAGAAAATGAAGCTATATATCCAGTAAATCCAGGCTGGGCATGGTGGTGCATGCCTGTCATCACAGCACTCGGGAGGCTGAGGCAGGCGGACTGCTGCGAGTTCAGGCTCAACCTGGGACACAAAGTGTGCAGCCTAAAGAGCTGCACAGGGGAATCCTGTCTCGAAAAGACCAAGCAATAAATAAGTAAATCCATTCCCAAAAGCTGAATTTACTGAAAATCTTATTTTAAAATGGTATTTCCTACTAAGGAAGAGACGTGAGCGTTAGAAAATCTGCCCTGGCTTTTATGTGTTCCCATGAAAGATCCTTTCCGAGACACCAGGCCCCCGGACCTTACTCCCGGCGGAGCTGCAGCGCCCAGCAGGAGCCCAGGCTGGGGTGAAGGGCTGGACCCTCCCCGCCCCACTCTGGGCGGAGGCCAGAATTTAAACGCAGCCCGAGGCAGGCGGGCGCTACTTACCGGGCGGGTAGAGGAAGCCGTGGGTGACTTTGCTGTCTGCAAAGTAGAGGGAGCAGTTCTGGCTGTCGGAGGGAGCGACCCTGACGTCAGCCCGCAGACAGTCTGGGAGCGCGGGCGGCGCGGGCGCGGCGTCCTCTCCCTGCAGGCAGGAGAAATCAAGCCGTTCCACCCACGCCGCGGCCGCCCCACCCCCGCGCGAGCTCCCGCGCTGTTTTTCTTTCCATCTCTTCCTATTTTCTTAGTGAATCAGGCCTGCACAGCCGTGGGAGGCGGTGTCTCCAGTCGGGCTTCCTCCTGTGGTTCCCTCCCGGCTGGGGACGTGGGTGGGGGTGGGGGGCCAGCCCGGGGACACCGGAGTGGACGGCGGGGCTGCTGCCAAACACCAGGCCTTCCTGGACGGCTCCCCGGTGGAGATGCGCGCAGTGGGTGCACACCACAGCGGAAATCACATAGGCACCACTTGTTTTCCGCGTGTAGTTTTTTGTTTTTTTGAAACAATGTCTTCCTATTGGAGTTCAAGCTGGCCTTGAGCTCACTTTGTAGTCCAAACTGGTCTCGAACTCGCAAGGATCCTTCTGCCTCAGCCCCACCGAGTGCTGCAATTACAGACATGTGCAGCAATGCCCGTGTAGATATGAACTTGCTGTGTTAATAATGTTTAGCTGGGTAAGAATTTTTCTTTTTTTTCCCTTTGTACAAGGAGTTGAACTCAGGCCCTTGCACTTGCCAGGCAGGCACTTACGCTACTGAGCTATATCCCTACCCCAGGGTAAAAATTTCTAATCAGCCTAAGATTAATTCCAAAAAGCCACTATTGTCTAAACATACTTATTTTTCTATTTAAATAAATTCATGACTATGCTTCGTTTATGATGAAATAAATTTTTAAATAACTTTCTTTGTAACCCTATTTATAAATGCACCTGGAGCACCTATAAAGGTGCTGCCTGGCCTCCACATCAAGGTAATTATGCATCACATAGCTATCATTTTGATTATATAATCAAGGATAAATGAACGGTATGGCTCCTTGGTTAATTTTAATTTTTTTCAGACATTTTGATTTACATACACAATGATCACAATGGGTTTTGTTTTATTCGGTTTGATCTTTTTGAGAAAAAGTCTCACCATGCAGTTCAGGCTGCCCTTGAGCTCACTGCAGAGCCCAGGCTGGCCTTGAACTCATGGCAATCCTCCTGCCTCAGCCTCCTGAATGAGTGCCAAGACTACAGGTGTGCATCAGCACAAATAGTATATTAAAAAAGAAATTAAATTAAACTAGGTTGACTTTCCTTTATATATTCCACTGTGCTGAAAGCAGAAATTAGCTACGTGGTCAGATGTTCATGAAATCAACAAAGAGCAAAGAAAGAGCCATGTGCGTTCTCTGCCGTAGTTACAGGCAGGGGAGCATGGTGCCGAGATCTAATCTCTGTGGGAGCTTTGCATAAAGAAGCCAGGGAGAGCCGGCCATGCCTGTGCACCCCGACTTCCCACAAAACTCTGACTGGAAAAAGCGTGGCTTACAGTAATGAAGTCCACCTCTCACCATGACTGAGCACAGACTCTCTCGTTTGTTGGGCCTTTCTCAAATCTCACAAGAATATCAGTAATAATGAAGCCACATCAGAGATGAACACTCTGAAGTTGCAAAGCAGATGAGCAAACAGTAATTTGACTGCACAGGCCAGCAGACACGGCCCCCAAGAGCCAGCTGAGGCAAAGCATAGAGAACTGGAGAGAGGCTCACAAAGGTACAACTGGCCTCTTCCCAGGACAGAGTGTATGACTGGGGCTCAACACAGAGGAGAGACTGGCAGTCTGTAGGAAAGGCCAGAGTGCTTACTCTCTAGAGCTTAAGCCAGAGAAACCACTGCAGTAAAGACCACAGGGCACGACAGGGCCATATTGGAAACCATGGCGGCCAGGTGTGGTAGTGCACACCTGTAATCCCAGCACTTGGGAGGCTGAGGCGGGAGGATCACTGTGAGTTCCAGGCCAGCCTGGGCCACATAGCAAGACTCCCTCTCAACACTTGCCAAAATTCAGTGATTCAGTGATACAGAAAATATATATATGGGTGTGTGTGTGGATAAATACAATTTTGTGTATGCCCAAAGTGAGCTCAAGTCTACCTCTAGGAGACTATTTTTCAAAGTATGCTGTATTTTTTTCTTCTGAAAAACTCCTTTGGTTTTATATTAAATGTATGAAGCATCTAATCTAAAAAATTACAATTCTTGCATTTATTTTTCCATCTAGCAACTGAAAAGCTCATTCACATCTTTCTGCCGAGCAGGCGCAGTAAAACCTGGCTGGCCTTCAACTCACAGTGACTTCCGATACAACAGAAATCAGAAAGCTCACCAAACCCTCAGCAGAACAAAACCCTGTAAAATTTCAAGGCGCAGGCCAATTGGATCCATGTTTCAATATGTGCTTACTTCAAGTCTGACTTTTCAAACACAGGGCTGATTTACAACACTTTTTATGTGAATCTCAAAATATCCTTGTATGTAATTTTCTTGGACCACAACACATGAACGGGGTAATTTCTGAATTAGAAAGCAGAAAATTGCTAGAATTCCATCCTGTGGTGGGGAAGGCAGAGAGAGACAAGTAGTTCTGGGGCCTAAGAAAGGACAGGATCTGTTGCTAACAAAGAAGCCAGTTTTTAAACAATCACAAAGAACAATTGTACCAAACTCCGAGTCCAAACTCACTTAAAAATCTCTCTGGCTTTGGTTTCTGCCAGAGCTCATAGAAATTCAGGAATGCAAGACAGCAGAGGAGAATATTTAAAAATATAAACTTTCCCTTCAGCATCATACAATTCCCAGTATCTGTCTGGACTTTGCAAAACAGACTTGAATACCGAGGCTGACCTTGAGTACGCCCCCTTTCCAAAACAAAAACAAAATAGAAATTAGTTTAAGGAATGTTGAAGTAAATCAGGAACAACCAAACACTGCGACAAGCATATATTAGGGAAAGTAATGCTGCCGGCAGCCCACACGTAAACCCAGGACACTGGGAAATATTTATGGAGGCTGGGAAACAAGTTACATTACCACTTTCACCAGGGACCACAAAGGAACCATTGTGGACGCTGAGCTGCCATTCAGAACACACACGGCTTGACTTGGTGGTGGGAAAATATGCTCATTTTCCTCCAAAGCTCTTGAATCAGACCAAGCAGGGTAGATAAACAGGATACAAGCAATTACTTCCTTTCCATCAGAGAAGCCGCATGGTTAGGAAGAGCCGTTAAGAGCTAGAGTTTGCCATCGGTCTCTGAATCTAAAATTTTATGATTTTCTCACCCCGAACAGCTTCCTGATTACTTATTTACTCTCCTGGTTGGCAGCACAACTGTCTTTAAGAAGTCTTTAAAAATACCTGGGGATGTGGCTCCGTGGCACAAGCACCTGCCTGGCAAGCTCCAGGTTGTGAGTTTGCACTAGCTTTTGGCACCCTTGAAACTTTGGTTTCTCTCTTCCTGATTGCTAATGAGCATGTGGTACTTAATGCAAATCTTTTACCATTTATTAACTAAGGCCCTTGTCATTCTCTCTTCTTTCTTGGTAGAAAATTTCACATCTATTCTGGACCCTAATTACTATTCTGGATATTCATCACTTATTTCTTCTATGCAATGCAAATACATTACCCCCTGCATAATTACCACACATGAATGCCAATATATTCAAGTTAGTTCCCTCCGTGAGCTATGACTCTTCTGTTCTAAGATATCAGTCTGTAATCCAAGGTCAGAAGGCTGTGCACAAAGGAAAATAAGGATTTGCCATTCATGAATAGGTCTATAAGTATATGGGCAATGAAATCATTGTGTAGAGTCAGGTAGTGATCCAAGGTTTTCTCCTGATGAAGAGCAGGCTGTCCTGGCTCACTGAGGGCAGTGGAGTTTGCCAGACAGTAAAGAGAGGGGGGAGTTAAGTGAGTGGGCTCCCCAGCTCCACCCGGAGAGACTGTGACATTCATAACACAGCCCGGCCTGGAGGGTGCAGGTCCTCAGGGAAGGGTTATGTCTCCCTGCTGTTGTGTTCCCTGTGCCGTCCATGGCACACGGCGGACAGTAAAATCCTCAAGTAATAAATAAAGCCTCTTATACCCCACTGGCATCACCTCTGAGACACCCACCCCACCCCTGGGGAATCCCCATGAAGGTGCCTCCGAACCTCCTGTTGCTTCTTTCTGAACTGTTTTTTTGTTTTCTACTTGCTTTCCAATTGGCAAACTGGCCATAAAAAAACCTTCCAATTTTTCTAGCAAAGCACCATGTGTTCTTCTCTCACATCCACAAAGCAACTATCAAGACATTCCTGTAACACCTGGAACACTTCCTTATCCGCCAATTCCCATCATGATCTCTGCAGCCAAACAAAATCCAAGCCTTGGCACAGGAACGAAGCACACATTTTTCGCAGCCAGCCAGGGCCCCGGAACATGGGGTGGGGCTTCCTTACCGGATTGGGGACCGTGTACGAGCTCCACAGGGGCATCATCAGTGCCTTTGCAAACCCGCTGATGTACTCTCGGTGGTACAGGAGGCAGTAGTCCTGGTTCTCCTGTATGACCCTGGGTTTCCCAAACGGCAGGTTGGCTTTCACTGTCACCGTTACTGAAATCAGAATAACGTAAAATGTACTTGTGAGATAAGCACGTATTTCTAGGTAGACAGAGATCATCACTCTCGGATGACTTACCTGTTGGAAGCTCTGACAAACAGTCTACCCACTTGACCTGTTTAAGTTTTACAACAACGCTGCAAAGTAGGCACTATTATCCAGTCATGTTGATGACAAAACTGAGCAGGTAAATTGGCCGAGCCAGGGGCTCAGCAAAGATCAGAAGCCTGCTCCCATTAGCCCCCATGCCTAAGAGCTCACAGATACATCTAAAGAGACAAAGCCTTAGGGAGCAGCAGGGCGTATTTTATAACGAAGATGATGTACGTGAGGAATCATCACGGGAAGACACTGGGACTTCATCAAAATGACATCTGCGATGGTCTGGATGTTCGAGTCCTCCTGAAATCATGTGAAAGCCCTAACCCCCAGGTGACGGCATGTGAGTGTGAGACTCTGGGAGATGATTTAGGTCCTGAGGTGCAGCCTCCATCAGTGGGAGTAAGACTCCAAAAGGACCCCGTGAGATGCTTCGTCCCTCCTGTCCCGGGAAGGCAGGGGGAGAAAATTGCCCACAGGGAACCAGGCCCTGGCCAGACGCTGGGCCTACTGGCAGCCTGCCCTTGGACTTCTCAGCCTCCAGAGCTTCAAGAAATAACACTCCATTCTCTGTAAGTCACCCCATTTATGGTGTTTGGTTACAGCAGTCTGAACAGATGATGACGTGTCCTATTATATTTTTACTTACATGCTATTATACGGATTCAACCAACTACAGGTTAGAAACATAGCTATGCCTATTCTGCATACAGATTGCATCTGTAGTAGGAACATAAAAGTTAATTTAAAGTTTATGGTAAGATGTGCATGAGTCATATGCAAGTACTGCATCATTTTATACAGGGGACTTGAACATATTCAGCTTAGCTTTCTCCAGGGGCCTTGGTACCAAATCTTTCACAGACACCAAGGAATAACTACACTGTTTTATAAATGATGAAATTGAGGCATGGTGAGTTTAATCCAAGACTACTTAACAAATAACAGGACAAAGTAATAGTGTTGCAAGACAGGACTGCTGGGAATTCTGTTCACGGATTAACTTTTTAATCTTTACAGCCACATGCAGTGGGTACAGTTACTAGAGGAGGCAGGAAGCCTGGCAGACAGCAAGCCAGGACTGACATCCAGGAGGCAGCAGGGCAGACAGAGTTCGAACGCAGGTAGTTTGCTCTGTTCGCATCTTAGAAAGGAAATTTGGAGCTGTACAGGAGGCACAACCGGGTCCAGGGTTTATCGGGCTCCTGGACAGCTGCCCCTCCCCTCCTGCTTCCTATTCCTTGTTCTTAGATCTGTGGGATTTTTCCTCTAGTGCATCGGCAACAAAATCTTTAGGTATAAGAGGCCCTGTGAGCTCATTTTGGAAAACTCGAAAGGGCAAGACTGCTTCATATTTAATTCTAAATACCCAACCACCTATTGTCTACCGACTTACTTTCATCTTGGGTGAGGTTTAGCAGCTGATTCATAGACTCTACTTGAGTATCCTGTAAGATAATAAGAAAGAGAGTAAATCAAAGTAATAATGCATACGAATGTGTGATTAAGATTATCTCTGCAGCAGTTACAGGAAGTGTTTTACTACGAGAGTCACAAAGTCTTAACAGCTCCAGCATTGCTGAAAAGTCCAAGTCCAAAGTCTCTTCTGAGGTTCAAGGCAAACTCTTAGATCTGAACAAAGAAACCAGACTGATTTGGGTTTAAATTTTTATTCTGTCTCTACTCAGAAATATGGAAATGGTGCTGCTCCCCTCATCCTTCTCTTGTGCAGGCATCCAGAAAGACAGAATTAACAATGAGGCAAAACATTCAGGCAACAGCCAGCATCGATATCTTAGTTATGATAGTGCTATATTTAAACTGGAAATGTTCCCTCAAGTCTCATGTGTTTGGAAGGTAACTGGATGATGGCGTGCTATGCTCAGCAGTGGGTTCATCCATTGATGAGGTCAGGGGTTAAATGTGAAAATAGGAGGTAGGGCTTGGTTGGAGGTGTGGATCGGGAAGACTATGTTCTTGTCCCCAACTCCTCTTCTTTGCTGTTTCCTGGCTGCCATGGCAAGATCCGTTCTCCCCCATCATCAACTTGCACCAACCATGCTGTTTCTGCCTTGGAGACTACCAACCATTGACTGTGAACCTATAGGCTTCTCCTCTTTTAAATTGTTGGCATTGAGTATTTTGTCCCAGTGACAAGAAAGTGACTCATACCAAAAACTGGTACCAGGAGTGGGTTGTTCCAGTGACTACACCTGATCATGTGATTCCAAAGCCTTAAAAAAATGGCTTGCAAGAAGAATCTGGAAAGCTTTGGAAATAGTGGCTAAAGAAGCCTTAGAATGCTGTGATAGAGTAAGCAGAGATAGATGGGAGATTCTGGTAAGTGGTTAGGAAATCGGAACACCAATAGGAATGTGGACAATAAAGGCCAAGCTCATAAGGTTTTAGTTGGTAATAAGGATTTCATTTAACTTTGGATTAGAGGCGATGTGTGCTACAACTCTGGCAGAAAGTGTGTCTAGATTTTACCCCTGGCTTAAGGCTTTGTGTAGGCTAAACTTAAAGGCTGTGGACTAATTAACCTGGTGCAGAAAATTTCAAGACAGCTCAGTGTTGAGGTTGTGGCATGGGTAGTGATGGCTAGATTTAGCTAGATCTATAGTGAGAGTCAGAAGTAAAATGCAGAGCAAAAAGACTGGGCCAGAAAGGAAGCACATGCCTGCATAGCTGAGGCAAAGGATAGCATGGCTGCTGAGAAGATTAGCATCAAAGGGGACCAAGTACTTTACGTCAAGATCATAGGAAAGATGGCATTAAGGCACCCAGAAATCAGCAAGACACCATCGGTCACAGGTTCAAAGATGCCAAAGGGTAAACCTTTCATTTGAGAAGAGAGCTGATGAACAGAGGCAGTCGTGATGAGGAAAGACTGCCTAAGCAATTGGTTCTTGGAATTCATTTTACCATTACCATGCTCAGTCATCCAGGAACCCAGAGGCCACTACAGCCATAGTCTAAGGGGATACCGGTACCACTATTATTGACAGAGATCTTGGCATCATCTGTGTGGTGCTGATTTTTCAAACATGCACAATACAAGAATTGAGGGTTTGGAAAGAATGGCTATTATCAAGAAATCAACCAATAACAAATGCTGGAGGGCCTGTGGGGATAAAGGAATCCTTCTCAGCTATTGGTTCCAGTGTAGACTGGCATCACTGTGGAAATCAGTGTGGAGATTCCTCAAAAAACTAAGTTTGAAGGTCCCATTTGACCCAGCTATTCCCCTTCTGGGTATTTTCCCAGAAGAATTAAAAACATCATATCTCAGTGATATATGTGCACCCATGTTTATAGCAGCTCAATTTGTAATAACTAGATCTTGGAAACAACCTTAAAGCCCATCAACTGAGGAATGAATAAAAAAGGTGTCTTTTTATACAGCAGAGCATTATTCAGCCATAAAGAAGGATAGGCTGGTAAATGGATGCAATTGAGACCACAGTCATAAGTGAAATGAATCAGACTCACATGTGTAAACACTGTATTGTCTCACTAGTGTGAGAAGCTGAAAGAAACAACGTATGTATATGTATTTAAAAAGACAGTTACAGTAGTTATAATACTGATCTGAGCTCATTGAAGGGAAAGATCTGTGCTAGTATCATTCAGACAATTGAATGCAGATGTCTTATGCTCTGGGTGAATGACTTGAGGATGACATTATGCAGTGTATGAACCATTGCTGCCCCTGACTGACGTGTTTTGAAATTTTACTTTTTTTCTGTTTGAAATAAAATGGATTTGAAAGAAAAAAAGAACTGTGGAGTGACAGAGTTTCACATGGAGACATCAGAAGCAGCCCTGGGAGGCCAGGCAGGTGCCTCCCAGAAAGGCAGTGAGTGAAGCCCCAAGACTGAAGCTAAAGTCCAGAGGAGACCCCAGGGTAGAGACGCCAGAGGGGCAGGAGATCTGCTAAAGAAAGCTTACGGCGGCAAGAGGAGACAGCCCCTGGGAGAGGTGTGGGGTTAGTGACTCACAAGGGCATGGGATGAAGCTGCCGAGCCCTTTGGAGTTCCATCTCACCACCACCTGCCCCAGGTCCTGGAGCTACAAGATTGATGTTTGCCCTCCAGGGTTTTGGACCGGCATGGGTCCCATTTCTGTCTATGCTCCTATTCCTCCCTGTGGGAATGGGAATTTTCCCCCTGTGCCATTATATCGAGGAAGTATTGAACTGTCCTTCTGATTTTTATAGGAGCTTCCATCTAAAAGTGTACCTTGAGTCTCAGAGGAGATTTTGGACTTGGACTTTCAGTAATGCCGGAACTGTTAAGACTTTGGTGATTCCCAGATACAGACTAAGTGCACTTTGCCTAACGAGATGAGATAGGCCCCTGCAAGTGAGGGGTTGAATGTTATGGTTTACACCTCAAATGTCCCCTGCAATGTATGAAGGTGACTGGATCACAGGGTTGCTGTAGTCATCAGCAGACTCATCCCCTGATGGCTCCTATTGTTTGGTGCAGGCTGAATGTGTAGATCTGATTTTAAAAAGTAAGTTCAAAGCAACCCCGTGATCCAGTGGACTCATCCACTGGTGGGTGTAGTAACTCAATGTGATGCTAGGTAGTGGGGCCTGGCAGGAGGTGGGTCAGTTGGGGTGTCACTTGGAAGTCTCTGTTCCTGTCCTTTGTTCCTCCCTTGCTTTCTGCTTCCTGACCTCCACGGCGTGAGCAGATTTCCTCAGGAAGGCTCTTCTTCCATGCTGTTTCTACCTTGGAGCAACGATCATGGACTGTACCCACTGAAATCGTGAGCCAAATAGCCCTCCCCTCCTTTAAGCTGGAGGCGTCAGGTGTTCTCTTTCAAGGGTGGGAAAGAGGCATGGACAGCTGGCCACATCTCAGTGCTCCCAGGTGCTCTGACATTCGCACAAGCTCCTCAGGGTTTGCTAAAATGTAGATTTTAACTCAGTAAACCCAGGGCAGGAGCTGAGATTCTGCATCTCCTTCCAGCTTTCAAGTGATGAAGGTACTGGTTCCAGGACCACACTCCTGAGTGGGCAGAGGCCTTTTCTACTGAGACAAACCCTGGGTTTGCACTCAGACAGACCAAACTTCTATGACCTTGGGCAGCTTGTCTAGTTTCTCTGAGTCCTTTTTATCTCTTAAATGTGAAATAAAGGCCTGATTTATTTCACTTTCTCTTTAAGGGCCGTTCCTCCGAGGCTATGGAGCAGCAGGCAGGAAGCCGTGGGCATCTGTGGAACACAGTTGTGAGCCTCACTTCCCTACTCTGACCTTGCCATGGATTTACCATGTTTGGGTGAATATTTATTTACACCTGAGTGTAATGTTAGCCTGAGGGTTAAAGAGCGCAGAGTCTCTGCCCACCCTGCCCAGTAAGAAACCATTTTCACCAGCCGAGAAGGTATCTGTTTAGCTCTACAGCCAACTGCTCCACTCAGCATAAACGCATCTGACCTTCACCCAGCTGTGTGGTCTTCTGATAACGGGGCTCCGATTTCCTTCTGAAACCCAGCACCTCCCGGGTGCTCTGGTTCTCATGGTGCCACTGCCCCACTCCCTGTGTTTCTGACTCTTGCCTTGGGGATGCTCCAGGGGAACTGGGCTTTGTTTGGTGTCCTGGATCTGAGGTTCTGCTTCTGGACTCAGCCCGGGCCTGATGCACCAGAAAGATCTGCCCGGGGTCCACTGTCGGTCATACACAGATGCCTGATAGGAACTCCCCGCCGCTACCCAGGGGCACCCTCAGTGCCTGCTCCATCTAACACTGAATTCCAATCTCTTCTCCCTCCAGTTACGCTGGGTTCACATAGCCACGCACAGCCACTGGTCTGATTTTTAAACTGTTAAGATCAGTTCATAAAGGAAATCAAAGACAGCTCCGGCAGTAATATTTTGAATAACTATGGACAATCAGCTCACAGTGGAATGAACAATTCCTTCCCAAACCATGCTTCCCAAGTACAAAGCGCATTCATACCTGTATCTCACAGTGCAGGCACTGTAACCTCTACTTCCAGGTAAAGTTCTGAGAAGCCTCGCATCTCTGCTCAGGAAACATGCAAGCCAGGGCACACACCTGACTGTCAGCACTCCCCAGAGAGACCCGCTTGCACCTTAATGATCCTGGGGGTTTGCAAAGCGGCTACTCACATTCTGCAGCTGAGGGCAGGAGCAGTTTAGGGTGTCCATGGGCAGTGAGGCAGTAAAGCCGCAGACTGACAAGTGGGCCACTTCCTGTGGATGGGATGGCTCATAGAAAGGCTTCTTCAGAAGATGGTTCAGGCTCCCGTGGGTACCATTGTTTGGTGCAGGCTGAATGCGTAGAAGATCTGATTTTAAAAAACAAGTTGAAAGCAACATTCAGTTAGAAAGGAACAGCTTTGAGCCGGGTGTGGTGGCTCATGCCTGTAATCCCAGCACTCAGCAGGCTGAGATGGGAGGATCGTTGCAAGTTCGAGACCAGCCTGGGCTACAAAGTGAGCTCAAGACCAGCCTGAACTGCATAGCAAGACCCTATCTCAAAAAAGACCAAAAAAAGAAAAAAGAAAAAGAAAAAGAAAGAAAGTAACAGTTGGGCGTGATGGCACGCGAGTACAATCTCAGTACTCGAGGCTAAGGCAGGATCGCTGTGAGTTCGAGGCCAGCCTAAGTTACATAAGTGAGTTCAAGACCAGCCTGAACTACATGAATCCCCTCTCAAATTAAATAAATGAAAAATCTAGAAGGCAATAGCTCTCATACAGGAGATGGGGAAAACAAATATCTACTCATGTTCTTCAGCACCTCCCATGAACCTCCTCTGCTCCCCTGAAGGAAAGCTTCTCTGCCTAAATAATAGCTTTGCTTAAGCACACGTTGTTTCTCGGTGTGTGGTGTCCATACCTGTAATCTCAGCACTCTTGGGAGGCTGAGGAAGATTTCAGTGAGCTCAAGGCCAGCCTGGGCTACACAGTGAATTCAAGCCTAACCTCAACTACATAGCAAGACCCCGCCTCAAAAAGCAAACAAACAGTATTTTTAGCCATGTTTACACTGGCTTGAAAATTTTGGGAGTTTTTAAAGTTTGTTTTCCTAAATTTTCTAAAATTAAATTATCATATAATTATGAAGAGAAAAGCATGGTTTCCTAATGTTTAAAGTAAAATTCCTAGTACAGCAAAAAGAATTTACTCTTATGAAAGCTATGTACCTTTGCTTGTGACTGCATTTATATATACTTACCACACATTAAATTATAGAGTTCAATATTTTCAAATGGTTCAATTTCCAAATTCTCTTTAAAACTGGATCCATGTGCCAAAAAGATAGCCTAGGAGATAATGGTCATATTTTACTCAGTGACATCCACACACACACATAAGTGCAGAAAAGACACTGTTTTCCTGTGACAAATCTCCTATCAGTATCTTTGGCCTTCATAATTTTTTTGTTTTTTATTTTAGTTTAGTTTAGTTTTGGTCTTTTTGAGGCAGGGTTTTACTATGCAATTCAGGCTGGCTTTAAACTCACTTTATAGCCCAGGCTGGCCTTGGACTCCCCGAGATCCTCCTGTCTCAGCCTCCCAAGTGCTAGGATTATAGGCCTACACCACCCACCCAGCATAAGGATTTCTCTTCAGATTTGAAAATGACTTTTAAGTCATTTCCCCTGTGATGTCCCAATGCCAGTCAAATACAACCCATGCTGTGTTTATTTGTGTCTCTATCTGCTTCATTAGACTAGGGGGACACAGGAGACTGGACAGCCTGCACCCCCAACACTCTACCACATCTGGACAGTGCACAGCAGTGAGTCTGCGAGTAGTACCATCTACCCCCTCCATCCTGTTCATTTCATTGCTCCAAGACATTTTGCATGATGTCATAAAGAGATCTAAGTTGTTTGTTGTTGTTTTGCTTTGTTTTTGAATCAGGGTCTCACTACATAGGGTTCTGAACTCACCATGTAGCACAGACTGGCTTCAAACTCATGGCAATCCTCCTGCCTCAGCCTCCCAAGTTCTGACACTACAACCATGCAGCACCATACCTGGCTGAGACCGAGGTATTTTGATTCACATTTACTCAACGCTCACACCGTGTCTTATAATAAGCCTAATGATTTAAGATTGCAATAAAGCAGAAGAAAAGCATCAAACATACACAAGCACTCTTCTCCGTAACCAGGCTCATAGAAATATTTTCTCTAAGCTAATCTGTAACGGATTGGAGGCATAGTTTTTTTTTTTTTTTTTCGACAGTTGTGAATTTAATTGCTACATAACAGAAAAGTCTGTTTCCAGAGAATTTTCAAACATTTACAGAAAGATGTAACCCACCATGAATCTGGGGAAGGGCAGAGTGTTCAGGAAGAGCCTGATACACATCCTCCTATTTGGAGAGGAGCGTGTATGCGTCTGTGCATATGTGTGTGTGCACACATGTGTGTGCACATCTTCCTGTAATAAGTGGACCAGAGAAGACAAACAGAAAGCAGAGAACTCCGCCTGAAGCAACATCTGGGCATTTTGCCCCCAGGCTGCCCTGTGTATTTTGTTCCTCCTCAAACTCCTGGACTGTGGTCTTTCTCATCACAGCCTCCACATCCCGCTGTTCCCCGGAACTCCTTTTCTCCAGAGCACCCCCAAACAGCAGCGTCCCACACTCAGTGCTTGTGCTGTACCCATACCCCACCCCCGGGGCTCTCATCTAACTCTGTGAGTTTTAAACTGTTTCTAAGGAGATCCCGAGAGCAGTCGAAAAACAGCCTCTCAGACCTGGTGCTCAGATGCTGGATTAAAGCAAGGTGAGGAAGAGGAGGAGGGGGACGTGGGTCCCCAGGACCCAGCAAGGATCTGAAGTGAGAGCTGAAGCCCACGGGGAGAGAGGAGAGAGATCTCAACCCAAGCAGGTGGCAGACAGACACGAGTGACCACAGCCACCACAGACACTCTGGGGAGAAACCTTCGAGTGGGGAGTGACCACAATGACCACAGAGACCCGGGGAGAAACCTGCGTGTGAGTGCTGGAGCAGGGGATGCAGCTGACTGCAGTGGCTGGTGAGTTACTCAGGTTCACACACCCCCAGGAGAAGGCAATGGCCATCACCATCTTGGAGAGGGGTCACTCGAGATCGGAACTCAGAGCAGCTGTGGGCCGGCTCCATCCAGCAGCCCCCAGTGTCACCTTGAGGTGGAGCTCAGTTCTAGTTGGTTGGCCAGCAGGGAGCCGAGTTCCAGTGGCAGGAGGTTAAACAAAACCAGCTCCAGTGTCACCGCCAGACACCAGCCTGACCTGCAGGTGCAGCTTCCTGGAGTCACAGACTGCCCCCCCCCCCCAGTAAATCTGCGACTGGCTTGCTGGGATAATCACCACGGAGCTGGGTTCTGTGTGTCCACATGGTCTACCAGTCACAGCAGCGACACCCCCTGAAGTGGACATTTGCCTTTTCTTTCCTTCACTTTTGTTTTCTTTTTCCCTGTTTGTTCTTGTTTTTATGCGAGTGTGAACTCCGTGTCTAGTATTTTTGTACTTGTTGTTCTGTTCTGTTCTCGTTTTTACCTCTTTCTTCTGGTCTTCTTCCTCACTTTTCCAAAGTTCTCCTCATATTCCTTTGTCCTCCAGCCTTGCTTCTAATCTTATCATCTATTTTTCCCCATAAAGCCTTTAGAATTTCCTCCTAACATCGCCATACTGAGGGCATGTTAAATGTATGTAATTTTTTATTTTGTTTCAGATGTTGTTATGCAACCACAAATACTGTACCTGGTTACAGGTGGCAAATTAAGAGTCACCAGTTTGTCATCTTCTAGGCTGAGTTTGATGTTACTGCCGATTGCCCTGTTGCCATGGTGATGTAAGTGTGCTAATCGGCTGTGCTTCACGGCACACCAAGGCTGAGATTGCCTAAATTTAAGAAGACCTAATGCTGCTACTTCTCAAACTCTTTAATGAAATCAAACTCTTTCCTTCAAGCAAGCATTACCAGGAACCCAAACCAGAGAAGGATCCAGCCAAAAAAGAGAAGCACAGGCCAATCTCCCTAAGGAACATAGATGCAAAAATTCTCAGTAAGATCCTTAAAAACAGAATGGAGCAAACCGTCAACAAGATTAGATACCATGACCAGGATTCAGCCCAGAGATACACGGATGGATCCACAATTGTAATCCACCACATTGACCCAGCCAATGACAAAAATCATATGATCATCTCAATAGATGCAAAATAAAGCATTTGACAAAGCCTAATGTCCATTCATGATAAAAACTCTATAGGAGCTGGGAATATAGCTCAGCAGCATAAACACCTGCAAGGTCCTGAGTTTGATTCCTGATACCAAAAGAAAAAAACTTAACAAAAACCCTACAGAAAATTGGAATATATGGTTTTTATTTCAATCTGATAAAAGCCATATATGACAAACCAATGGCCATCACCATACTAAGTGGACAAAAACTGAAAGCTTTCACTCTAAAATCAGGAACAAGACAAAGACGTCCACTGTCACCACTCCTATTCAGTAGAGTTCTGGAAACATTAGCCAGAGCAATTAGACATGAGAGAAACAAAAGGAATAAAGATAGGAAAAGGAGTAAAATTATCATTATTTACAGATGGCATTATACTTTATATAGAAATCCTCAAAGTCTCTACCTAGATTTAATAACTAAATTTAATAACTAAATTCAGTAGCATACCTGGGTACAAAGCCAACACTCAAAAATCAATAGGTTTTTGTACATGAATAACCAACTCACAAAGAGAGAAATCAGGGAAACAACACCTTTCACAATGGCATCCAAAAACTGAAATGCCTTAGGAATCTATCTAACAATGTAAAAGACCACTACACTGAAAACTACAGTATTCTGAAAAAGAAAGTTGAAAAAGATATTAGAAGATGGGAAGACATCCTTTGCTCAATATAGTGAAAATGGCCATACTCCCAAAACTGTTATACAGATTTAATGCAATGTAAATCAAAATTCCAACAGCATACCTCACAAATTAAGAGAAAACAATTCTAAAATTCATTTGGAACCAGAAGAGGCCTAGAACAGTAAAGACAATACTGGACAACAAAAGCAAGGCAGAGGGCATCACAATCCCTTCCTTGAAATTATAGTACAAAGCTCCTGCAATAAAACAGCATCTCACTGGCAAAACAAAAAAACAGAGCCAAGGATCGGGGAAACAGACTGGAGGATGCAGACACAACTACAAACACATTCAGCCACCTTGTCTTTGACAACAGGGTCAAATATGTTTACTGGAAGGAAGATCGCCTCTTTAACAAAGGGTGCTGGGAAAATTGCTTTCCACACGCATAAGATTAAAACTAGACCTGTACTTTCCACCATGCACTAAAACTAAAATCAAAGCGGATGAAAGACTTAAATATTAAAACAGAAACCAGAAACACTAAATCTGCTGGAAACAGAACAGGTAGACTTCTTTCTTTTTTTTTTTTTTTTTTTTGTCTTTTTATCGGTACCGGGGATCGAACTCACGACTGCCTGCTTACAAGGCAGGCGCTTATGCCCCTGAGCTAAATCCCCAGCCCCAACAGGTAGACTTCTTGAAGACATTTGTTCAGGCAAAGACTTCCTGAACAGAACCCAATTACATGGGAAGTATCACAAAGGATCAACAACTGGGATTCATGTCATTATAAAGCTTTTGCACTGCAAAAGAAATAAGCAGAGGAAAGAAAACCTGCAGTGTGGGAAAGAACTTTTACCAGTTTTTCCCCAAAGGAATACTATCTAGAATATATAAAGAACTACAACAATCAGACACCACAAATTTAAAGACCCAATCTAAAAACAGGCATTTGAGATGAACACACACTTCTCAGATGAAGCAGACATAGAAAATAAGTGTATTAAAAAATGTTCAACATCACCGTTCACTCAAGAGATGCAAACTAAAGCAATCAAGGGATTCTGTTTCACCCAGAAAGAATGTTGTTATGCAGAAATCAACCAGTAATAAATGCTGGCGGGGCTGTGGGGAAAAAGGAGTCTTTTCCACTGTTGGTGGGACTGTGGACTGTGCAGCCACTGTGGAAATCAGTGTGTAGACTCTTCAAAAGCCTAACACTAAGGTCCCACTTGACCCAGCTATTTCCTTTCTTGATATCTTCCTGAAAAAATTAAAAGCATCATACTATAGTGATATATGTGCACCTATGTTTATAGCAGAACTGTCTGTAATAGCTAAATCCTGGCAACACCCTGAATGCCCCCCAACTGATACCTGGATAAAGACTTGTTTTTATACAGTGAAGTACTACTCTGCCATAAAGAAAGCTAACCCTGAGACACTTCTAGGGATGCATCTTGAGATGTAAATGGGACACACACGTGTAACTACCGCATTGTCTCTCTGATGTGAGAAACTTACAGTGTAAATAAAGCCAAAATGTGTCATAGATACTGAGAAATGGGAACAAAGTGTTCAAATGAGAAATGGAACTAGGAACACAGTGGAGGAAAATTAAAAAAGGACCACAGGGAAAAAAGAATAGGAAGAGCAAATGGAAACAAAGCTTTTCTAAATAAAGAGGGGAGGGATGAAGTGAGGGGAGGAGAATGGGAAAAGAAGCAGCAGCATACACCAAGTATGGGTACAAATTCCCTAAGAGGGACGGGATTGTCATGGATACCTGAAACGCACCAATAATAAAACTAGTTCCTCTGACCCGGGTTCCCTGGAGCACACCGAGCCTGACATCCACTCCCAAGCGTGCACCAGGCACCCCAGCCTTAGGCCCCCATCTTTCCCCCGCTTTGCTTTTCACTGCCTTCGGCCCTTTCTCCATCTGCCACCTCTCTACCGCTGTCTCCTCCCCCTCCTCAGCGCGATTTCCCAAAAGGAGAGACATCTGTTCTTCGCACATTGTCAAGAGGCTTAGATACTGCTTATCCCGTGGTCAAGAAGCCTCAGTTTTCAAATCAGCGGTTTGACAGGCCGGGTGTGATCCCAGCGCTCAAGAGGCTGAGGCAGGAGGATCGCCATGAATTCAAGGCCAGCCTGGGCTCCACAGCAGGTCCCTGCCTCAAAAAATACATACACATAAAAATTTTAAAATGCCAGCAGTTCGTTACCTCCATGCTCTTAAAGTTGTTATCGTAGCCGTGGGTGCCGCCTCCACACGACGTGCTGGCCTTGGACCTAAGGAGAGAGGATGTCAGCGCCCGGCCCAGTGTCTGCAGGGCCTCGCTGCACAGCAAGTGTTGCGGCCTGGGACAGCACAGAGTCTGGGAAGAGGGAGGCGCTGTGTCCAGGCCCAGGTGCAGCTGCCTGCGGCCTCTGACTGACGCCAGGGCTCAGGGGTTACAGTTTTGGAGCTGGGAAAAAGCACGGATTCATATGCATAGAGGAAATGTCCAGAGACACAATATCAAAGCAGGACTGAGGCACAGTGAGGGGGCAGAAGGGTCGCCTGCTGCGAGCCCCAGGCCAGCTGGGCTCCTTAGAGAGTTCAAGGTCACAGTGAACCACCTCTCAAAAAGAGCGCCCAGACCCTCCACAAAAGAATATCCCAGGCCAGCTGATCCCAACACCTGGTAAGGAAAAGCTGGCATATTCTAAAATTCAGAGTTTCTTTTTAACTCTTGGGATGGCCTCCTATGAACTGTAGCTCTGTTCCTTGAATAACGTTTTTTGTTTTTTGCATACCAGGAATCGAACTCATGACCTTGCACTTGCCAGGCAGGAGTAATCTTGCTGAGCAGTAACCCCAGCCCTCATTGAATAACTCTGAATCTGTAATTAATTTGTCTTCTGTTCACCGGTTCAAGTCTTCACCTTCAAATTGAGTGGTGTCAGAATGTCATGCAGAGCTGGTTTTTATCTTAGAATAAACAGTGACAAATAATCCTAGACTTTCTCAAAGCCACAGTGTTCTATCAGCTCATGTTTGGTCCCTGAAGGGAACAAGAGTCCAATTTCTAATGTCTGAACATAAACACTTTCTCTCATTTGCTTCTTCCCCCTGCTTCCCTGGAGCACACAGGCCAGACACACACACATACACACATATTCATGCACACACCGAGTTTCTGTTTGGTTTCACAGGGAGAATTCACTAAGAAGAGATGAGAAATCTGGAGCCTTAAAGAAAATGTTTTAGCTGTGCTTGGTGCCACCTGCCTGTAATCCCAGCACTTGGAAGGCTGAGGCAGGAGGATTGCTGCAAGTTCACAGCCAGCCTGGGCTGCAGAGTGAGTTCAAGGCCAGCCTGAACTGCATGTTGAGACTCTGTTTCCAAAAACAGTTTTAAAAATTTGTAATAGACTCTCACTCGGTTTAAGCAGAAAATAAAAATGAATCACAAAGTAAAAATGAAATCACACCTGTGGCTAGGAGGAGGGGTCATACACACCTAGATGGGTGAGAGAAGGCAGAGCCCTGCTTTGTAAGGTGTTGAAATGGTCAGTTCCTGCCTTATCTTAGTATAGGTTAGAATTTGTTTCTTAAAGCATCATTGGCTGGGCATGGTGGTGCAAACCTGTAATCCTGGCACTCAGAAGGCTGAGGCAGGAGGGTCACCAGTAGTTTGAGACTAGCTTGGGCTATCTAGCATGATTCTTTCTCAAAAACCAAATCAACAAAACTCTGTATTTCTTATTGCACACATACATTAAGTTTCACAAGGAATTATCTGATTACGTTTCACTGGAATTATCGGATTGAAATTAACTAAGATTTAAATTCTGTACCAAAAGCTAGAGTGTTCACTCATTAAAAGAAAAGTATTTTCAGCCACCTCTTTGGATCCACTTTCTAAAGTTGGTTCTATATTTACAATCCTATTTTCAGGAAAAAACCCTAATATTTATCATACTTCCATCTCCTACCCCACCCATTAAAAAAACAAACCCTACAGTAAACAGCGCAAACTGTCACATAGCCGTAGAGGCTGAGGCCGGAAGGTCTGGGCCCCGCACGCTTCCCAGCCCTGGTCGAGCTCCAGAGCCGGAGCCCCGGGGTGGAAACTGAGAGCTCCATATCCCAGGGGCTCAGGGCAGGGAGCTGGTTAGGAAAGTAGACTCGACACCCACACTGCCTGCAGAGCCTGCAGGGAGGTAATCCTGAGCTGCTCTCTCCAACTGCTCCCTGCCCAGCCCACAGCTCCACAGCCTCTCAAGGGGCTGAGGGATGAGGAAGGGGTCCAGGCACACCTTCCTGTCTTTGTGTTGTTTGTTTTGAGACACGATCTCACCGTGTACCCCAGGCTGGCCCAGAACTCACAGCCATCCTCCTGCCTCAGCCTCCCAGGGGGCCGGATCACAGGCATGTGCCACCATCCCGGCCTCCTTTCTAGTTCTCAGAGAGGCATCTGGGGTGTAGCTGTCGGTGAATACCCCAAGATGACCAAGCACATTAACACTTCCTCGGCCACAGCTCTCAGTGACTGCTGTCTCCAAATCCACAGTGAGATCAAACAACACTTCAGGCAAGAGACAGCTGAGGATGATGCAAATTAATGCTGAAATCAGCTCTACCATGGAAAGGGCCTCCTGTCTGGTGCCTGGACAATGCAGTTATTATTGCAGGGCCAGACTTCCACTCGGGGCACTGCAGCCTGAGGCTCTGCATGCAGAGCCGGCAGAGAGAGGAGGAGCACGCGGTGCCCACAAAGCTCCCCTGCCGACAGCAGCCTCGGACTAAGACAAGGAGCCCTCAGCACGGAGTTGGAATGTGGGAGGCTGAGACCACGGACAGCTTTGCTGAGGCTGCCCATGCTGCTGCTCGGATGCCACTCCGCGCACCTGGCCAGTGGACAACAGGATTCCGGCTAACCTAGGCCGAAGCAGGCCAAAGCAGGCCAAAGCAGGTCATGCATCCCAGCACAGGCACAGGAGGCCCAAAGCCAGTCCGACTAGGTGGGCGGCCAGCACACTCTCAGGCTGCGACCCTTTTGATATTTCACTGCTTACTGGGGAAGAGGAGAGCTGTGGGTGCCCACAGAGCTGGGCATGGTGGTGTATACCTGTCCTAGGAGGCTGAGGCAGGAGGGTTGCTGCTAGTTCAAGGCCAGCCTGAGATCCATAGCAAGCTCATCTCAAAAAAACAGCAAAGATAAAGAACACACTGCCTGGCACTTGTGATCGGCACCAGTGTGTGCCATGCAAAGGTATTCTGGGACTGCTTGCTCCTAAACCTCTTTCCCAATCTGCAGCCCCAGCTATAAATGTTCACAGATAGCGCCACCTTCTGGCTCTGTTTATGCATCATCTACCTAACGTACTGCACTATTATCATCATTAAGTATTATTATACTACCTCAGCTTTTGGAGACAGAGTTGTTATGTAGCCCAGGGTTATGTTATGTAGACAGGGTTGTTACGTAGCCTCAAACTCAAAGCGACCCTCCTGCCTCAGCCTCCCAAGGCTGGGGTTACAGGCGTGAGCCACCAGGCCTGGCGGTCTTCTGCTTCTCCAGTCAATAAAGCTCCATTTTGCCCCACGCTGCGGGGGATCCTTTCCGAAGCGGTGCTGAGGGTACAAGGCCGAGAAGCGCAGCCCCACGGTGGGGCCACCATCACCTAGTGAGGGTGCTCGGGCTGCATGGACTGGAGCCCGGAGGCACCGACTGGGGGGCCAAGGGAACCAGCAGCGCACGGCAGACATGCAGGCCTAACACCCGTGTAAGGCACATGTGAGGTGTACATAAATCACAGCGCAAAATAAAGGATAAGAAATAGGAACCGAGAGATCTGCACGTGGGAAGAGAACCAAGAGATAGAGGAACAGCGGGGATGTAAGGAAAGAACTGGATGCTCTATGTGCCGGCGCCAGCTTCCCACGACAGACAGGATCACGGCACACTGCAACTGTACTAACAAAACTTAAAATTAAAAAACAACGGCCAGGCGTGGTGGCACACACCTGAAACCCTAGCACCTGGGAGGCTGAGGCCGGAGGATCGCTTCGAGTTTGAGGCCAGTCTGGGCTGTGCTCTCTGGAGGAGGTGGCAGGAGTGCCTGTGACCCTGATTTGCTTCTGTCCCCTTTATATGCAAGGAAAAGAAACACCAGGGGAAGACAAAAACAGGGCACTTTGTGTAGCTGCCACCAGTGCGCACCCCGTGCTTGTCCTGGCTGCCGCTCAGGGGGTCCCCGTAGCCCTGCACCCGGCAGGAGTGGGCCACACGGGACCTCGGCTGCACCACAGGCTCCACGTGGATTCCAGGTGGTTTTGGTTTTCTCTGAGAACCCTGCATCTGACAAAGGCTGGGTGATCGGCATGAATTATTACTAGAAATATGACACAAATGTCCCAACTCACTGGCTGACCTCCTCACCTCCAGCAGAAGGCTCTTTTGTTTTTGAGCCAAGTCTCACTACAGAGCCCAGGCTGCCCTCAGATTTGACATGACCCTCCTGTCTCAGCCTCCAAGTGCTTCCTGGGATTCCGAGCCTGCCACCCCACACTGGCTCAAAGGCTTTCTGTACTGGAGCCAGGAAGATGATGGAGACCTTGCTCTCCTCCTGCCCCAGGGCGGCTCAGGCCACCCAAGTCTCACACCCACCTCGGGAAGGCAAGGGCACCTGGGGTCGGGTGAGCCACGCCTGCCAGTCCCGCAGGGCAGGGCGCGGGAGAGGCCACACTCGCTCCCACACACGCACCTGGCGGCCAGCCACTGCCGCTCCACCAGCAGCTGCGCGCGGTCGATGCGGACATTCCGTGCATAGTGCAGCCTCTTGGGCAGGTCCGGGCTCAGGTAGGGCTTGAAGTGCTGGTCGGGTCTTCGGCACTGCAGAAAAGGTAGAAATTTCCCCGGTGAAACATCAGGGACTCAAAGGAACCCTAAAACTTCACCTTGAAGCCAGGCATGGTGGCTGTAATCCCCAGCACTCGGGAGGCTGAAGCAGGAGGATCCCTGAGAGTTTCAGACCAGCCTGGGCTACAAAGCGAGCTCAAGGCCAGCCTGACCTGCAGAGAAAGGACTTGTCTCAAAAAGAAAAACAGAACAAAACAAACTTCACCTTGAGATAATTTTCTGAGCACTTAAAGTAAGCTGATTTCAGCTCAGCTGATAAAACAGAAATTATTATATGTAGTACAAGCAGGCTAAGATTCGCTGATTCCATTACTTGGATGGCTACAATAATTAGATTGGAAGTAAAATTTTATTTAAATTAGGACTGGGGGCAACCCACTCAGAACCCCTTCTATCTCTCTCAGATATAAGCTTTCTTTCAAGTAAATATATTCTACTCTTTAAAAAAGAGGTGTAGTGGCTCATGCCTGTAATCTCTGCAGTCTGGAGGCTGAGGCAGGAGGATCATTGTGAGTTCGAGACCAGCCTGGGCTACACAGTGAGCTCAAGGCCAGCCTAAACTGCACAGTGAGACCCTGTCTCAAAAAGACACACACAAAAAAATCATGAGCAGGTGTTTGCTGGTTTACTCCTCAACATACATCTGAAGCCGCTGTAAACCTCCCCTTTTACTTGGCCAAAAATCAGTACACCTGGAGTTAGACTACAAACACAACTGTGCATCTAAATTATATATGAAAACATAAAACATTAATAAATATGGTAAAAATAATATTAAAAATCAGTTTCATTGACCAAAAATCCCTCCCCAACTGACTCCATTTATGTTAAGAAATCATTGGTTATATATATTAAATACACATATTTCACTGAAGAGAAACATTTGCACTGGTACTGTTCGGACAATTGAATGCAGATGTCTTGTGCTCGGGGTGAATGATTTGGGGGTGGTAATGCACAATGTATGCACCATTGTTGCCCCTGATTGATGTGTTTTGAAATTTTATTTTTTCTTTGAAATAAAATGGATTTTTTTAAAAAAGAAATTATTGGTTTAGTTTTCAAATCAACAGCTTTTGAAACCATTTTCCTACTTGAAAAATTCATGGATTCATCACAAATTACAGTAAAAAAAATTGAGAGTGGGGTAGTCTGAAACAGGGATTCCCTATGTAATCCTGGTTGGGCTTGAACTCACTCTGTGGCCCAAGCTAGCCTCGAACTCACCGGCGATCCCCCTGCCTCAGCCTCCTAACCGCTAGGATACAGCCTGCACCACCACATCTGGTTAACGGTCTATAAAGTTTGTTTCTGTGATAACCAGTGCTGTAAACATAGAGCATGTTAGTCCTGTACAGTTGCAAACTACACTGTTATCTATTGATGGAAAAGAAAACGCGGCTCTGAGAAACAGTTCTAGGCAGACACGGCCTCTCCTGAGCTCTGAGAACCAAAGGAAAAGAACAACCGTACAGTAACGTGACAAAGCGAGACTTCTCTACTTCAGTCCCTCGTGTATTTCTGGAAAGGCCAGTGTCTCACCTGTGTTAGAAACCCAGGCACCATTACCTCACACGCAATTTATAGCAGAAAAGTGTGACATGCTTTACAAACCACACTTAAAGGAAGTGTGGCCAATGGGAGACGGAGGGCAGTTACAGGAAGGGAAGTCGTGGCTGTGTGCAGACCTCCACCAGCTTTTCTCTTGCCCGTCTTGATGTTTCTGACTTCCGACTTTGCCCTTCCGCTTTCCCTTCCATCCCTCCTGAGCCCATATTTGTGGGACTTCCAGGCGCTGAGCCCACAGCTCCCCTAGGGGGAAGGCAACCGAAGGGGCCCCAGGACAATGCTGTCCGCCTGGGGGTGCAGCTGAAGAAGAACCAGAGGAAACTGGGGTGCAGTGGCAAGGGCCGAATAAGTGCGAGACCACTGTGTGCACTTGGGAAATGACATGAAGAAAGCAGAGTTGAGCTATAATTTTGGTCACATCTCAGGAGGCTGAGGCAGGAAGACTGCCAAAAATTTGAGCCAGCTTGGGATACAGGGTGAGTTCAAGGCCAGCCTGAACTACACATCAAGACCCCGTCTCAAACCCCCCCCCCCAAGAAAGACAAATTAAAAATAAATAAATACAAGGCCGGACTGTAGCCCAGCATGAAGTCCCCAACTACTCACCTGACCCAGAAAAAGTAGCTGTAATTATACTAAGAGGAAAGTCTTTTTTTTTTTTTTACTTGTTTGAAAAGATCGCTAAGCGTCTGTGACTGGCTGGGGTGCACTGTAATGCTGGCCAGCACAATGAGTCCCAAAGGGACTCTGCCCGCCACAGTCAGCGCCTCTGTTCCCAGCCGCTCGCCCTGCTGGTGTCAAATCTGACAGGAACACCCGGGGTGAAACTGACTGCAGTGCACGTGACAGAGTTCCCTAAGAGGCCCCGACTCAGAGTCGCATCCCAGACTCTCTGGGAACCCGGAGGAAGGTCACCCTGCTCCCTGGGATGTGTGACAAAGGGGACTGAGATACTTACACTCAGGTTTCTGACAATTTCTTCCGAGTCAACTGTTGAGAAGGAAAAGGCAGAAATCACATTACAAAGTGAAACCTGACAGCTGCAGAACCTGGGAATAGTGGAGGAGAGCTTCACAACGCTTTATATGACAAAAGCAAAGCCAACAAAGAACCACCTTAGCATTTCAGGAGAGAGTGCAAGGTACTGTGTGCTGGGCACGTGCCTCTAACTCCAGCTACTCAGGAGGCTGAGGCAGGAGGACTGCAAGTTTCAAGCCAGCCAAGCAACTTATCAAGACCCTAGCTCAAAATAAATATATAAATTAAAAGGGCAGGAGCTGCAGGTCAGCAGTAGAGCACTGGGTTCGATTCCCAACACCACAAAGGAAGGAAAAGAGTAGCGAACTCCAACAGTACAGCAAACAGCACTGCGCTAGACACTAGGGCTGGGACTAGCATTGCTTCTGTGGTCTTCACAGAAAGTCAGAAGACAGCCTGGTAACCTGCATGCCCTCAGGATCAGAGAGCTCCCCCGGCCCCTTCACACGGGGCCTCCGTACTCACAGGTGTAAAAGTCCTGAGGTATATTCCGAGCCCGGATGCGGGGAGCCGGCCCCGTATACATGTAGAAGTTTATTTGGGAAAAGTAATCCGTCATGTACTCCACCTTGTCACAGTAGGTCTGGTCCATTCCTGAATGGAAAAAGAGATAGAAACAGGAAGGAGAGCCAGGCATGGTGGTGCACACCTGCAATCCCAGCACTCCGGAGGCTGAGGCAGGAGGACTGCTGAGAGTTTGGGGGCAGCTTGGATTGCATAGCAAGATCTTGTCTCAAATAAGAAAAACAATGGGATATTTGATTTGTATATAAGACAAATGATGCATTTTGAAAATAGAATAACATGTACTTTTTTTTAAGACAGGGTCTCACTAGGCAGCCCAGTTGGGCCTCGAACTCGCTGCAATCCTCCTGCTTCAGCCTCTTGAGTTGCTGGGAAGAGATGTACTTTTATAAGACATACATCAAGAGAATAAAGATTCAAAAATATTTGTTTAAATGTATATTGTATAAGTTGACTAAGCAGGGTGTAATCCAAAATGTTAGGTAAGACCTTTTTTATTGGCAGATTCCTTGGGCTGCATATAAATTTATTTTTAACAATTTCCTTTTTAATAGTGGCAAAGTGTCACATTTATTAAAGGTAGGAGAAAACAGGCTCCGTAGAGCAAGTTTGGGCCAAGTAAAATGAGGAAAAAAATAATAAAGAAAAATACACCCTACAGCACAGGGTAGGTTACCGTGAAGAGCTGTGAAAGCCTGAGTTTCCTGTAATAAACTGTGCATTAAAAGTTTCATTTTAATTTTAAAGAAAAGGGACAATGTTAGGTGGCACAGCCTCTAATCCCAGCACTGGAAGGCTGAAGCAGGAGGATCTCAGCCAGATTGAAGCCAGCCTGGACTACACAGTGAATCCCAGGCCCGCCTGAGCTAGATAGCAAGACCTCTTCTCAAAAGACCAAAAACGATCTGGTATGGTGGTGCATGTCTATAACCCCAGCACTCAGGAGGCTGAGGCAGGTAGATGGCATGAGTTCAAGGCCAGCCAGGGCTGCACAGTAAATTCAAGACCAGTCTGAACTATACAGTTAGACCTGCTTTAGAACAAAACACAACAAAAACATCAAAAATTGACACAAAATAAATGAAGCAAAGCACACACACTTGTAATCTCAGCACTCTGGGAGGCTGAGACAGGAGGACTGCTTCAAATTAGACACCACCCTGCCCTGTAGAAGGAGACTCTGTCTCATGAAAAACAAATGAACAAACAAAATGACTTTAAAAACCAGCCTACCGGCCGGGCATATAACCCAGTAGCATAGCATCTGTCTGGCAAGCATGAGGTTCTGAGTTCAATTCCTGGAACCAAAAAAACCCAGCATACCATGGTCGGCCAGCACGATCAGGTTGACACAATTGTGCAGGTTCCGCTGCGCCAGCCCTTCCATCAGCATCCCCAAGGCCTCATCCACCAGCAGTAGGGCTTGGATCACCTGTAAGGGGCAGGGCCAGAGGGTGCAGGAGGGTGCCCATCAGCTGTGCCATCCTCTGACCAAGTAGCAGGAGAGCGCATCTCATGGGACCATGAGGCACCAGAAAGCTGAAAGGAGCAGATTCTGCAACCCAGAAATTCCACTCTGGGTGTGTGCTGCAGGGGAGGACCTGGAGTGCCAGTGAGGATGAGGGACAGGGACATGTGTCCCCCAGTGGATGTACAGCTTCTGGTCCTGCAAAAATAAAACACAGCCCACTCCGCGCCTTCTGGGACGCTCTGCCATGGCCTGCGTTTCTTAGCAAGTGCAGGCACAGAAAACAGCAGGGAAGGCTGCTCTAAACAGTGAGCCAGAGACCGGGTTACTTTGTTGCTTATGTTCTTTAAAAGTTTAAATCCTATACTTTATCGTACAGTGCACCGCACTGACTTAAAGCTAAGTAAATGTCACTGATCACTGGACACTTGTCATGGCAATAGACCAGGAAAAATATCTAATCCTCCCCCGCCCCCCGTGCTATTGGAACAAGGACTGCTCTTTCTTTGTGTTCGTGCTATTTTTTTTAACTTAAAGAACTTTATTTTATTGGTACTTAAGATAAACACGGTGATGACATCCATCACAGGGAATCTGTACCTGTGCGTGCTGTAACTTGATTCTTCAGTTCTTTTCCATCCCCTCCCCTTTCTGCAGGCCGTCTTCCCCGGCTTAGTTATAAAGCTTTGTTTCCATTTTCTTTTCTTTTCTCTTCTTTTCCCTTCTTCCCTTACCTCTCTCCCTTCTCACTTGAGCATTTTCTCACCGTTTCCCATTATCTCTTATACATCTGCCCCTTATTTACACTTTCAGTTTCTCACAGTAGAGAAACAATGCACAGGTGTCTGATTTATTTCACTTTAGAGTACAGTCTCAAGGCGCATCCATTTAGCTTAAATGTCTCAAGCTTATTCTCCTTTATGGCAGAATAGTGCTGCATTGTATACCAAAAAAAACACATCTTTTCTACCCCCTCATCAGTTGATGGGCTTTGGGGTGTGGCCAGGATAGGCTCTTACAGCTTGTGCTGCTATAAACACGGGTACAAGACAGGCATGATGGCTCATGCCTGTAATCCCAGCACTCTGGGAAGCTGATTGCGAGTTCGAGACCAGCCTGGGCTACAAAGTGAGCTCAAGGCCAGTCTGCACCGCATAGAGAGACCCTGTCTCAAAAAGGCAAAAAACAAAACAAAACAAAATATGGGTGCGCCTGTGTCACTGTGCTATGATGCTTTTCATTCTTTTGGGAAGACACCCAAGGGGAATAGCTAAGTTGAATGGGAACTCTAGTCCTAGTTTTTTGAGGCATCTCCACATGACTTTCACAGTGACGGCACCAGTCTACACTCCCACCAACAGTGCTGAAAGGTTCCTTTTTCCCCACAGCCCCTCCAACATTTGATTTGTTGTTGATTTCTTGATGACAGCCATCCTTCCTAGGATGAGGTGGAATCTCAGTGTTGTCTTAATTTGCATCTCTCAAATGACCAGTGATGTTGAACAGTTTTTCCTATACTTTTTGTTTTTATACTTTTTTTTTTTAATCTGAGAAGTTTCTATTCATCTCAGATGCCTTTTTTTTTTTTTTTTTTTTTTTTTTTTTTTTTTTTTTTTTGCGGTACTGGGGATCGAACTCACAGCCGTGTTCTTGCAAGGCAGGCACTTATGCCACTGAGCTAAATCTCCAGCCCTTAGATGCCCATTTTTGCATTGGGTCTTTAAATTTGGAGGGTCTGATTGTTTTAGTTCTTTCTATATAATAGATATCAGTCTTTTGTCTGAGGAACAGATGGCAAATTTTTCCCCATATTGGGTTGTCTCTTCCCTCTGTTGGTGGTTTCTCTTGCTGTGCAGAAGCTTTTTAATAAGATGAGATCCAAGTTGTCAATTCTTTGTGATATTTCTCATGTGATCAGTTTTGTTCAGAAAGATTTGGCCCATTCCAGTGTCTTCGAGAGCTCTACCTATTCTGTATTCCAGCAGACTGTGTTTCTGTTTCAATATTTAGACCTTTGATCCATTTTTAATTTAGTCTAGTGCATGATGAGAGATATGGCTTTAATCTGCATAAGTTTTAATCTTATGCATGTGGGGAAAGCCAGTATTTCCAGCACCATTTATCAAAGAGGCTATCTTTCCTCCAGTGAACATGTTTGGCTCCTTTGTCAAAGATAAGGTGGCTGAGTGTGTTTGGAGTTGTTTCCACATCTTCTAATCTGTTCTACTGATCCTCAGGTGTGGTTTGCTCCAATACCATGCTCATTTTTTGTTTGTTTGTTTGTTTGATACAGGGTCTCACTGTGTAGTTTAGGCTGTCCTTGAACTCATTATGTAACCCAGGCTGGCCTCAAACTCACAAGTAATCTCCCTGCCTCAGTGTTTCCAGAACCATATTGAACGGCAGTGGTGACAGTGCACATCCTTGTCTTGTTCCTGACTTTACAGTGAAAGCTTTCAGTTTTTGCCCATTAAGTATGATGGTGGCCATTGGTTTTTCACTAATGGCTTTTACCAGATTGAGGTAAAGAACATCTATTCCAATTTTCTGTAGGGTTTTTATCATAAATGGGTGCTGGACTTTTCAATGCTTTTTCTGCATCTATTGAGATGATCATGTTCCTTGGCTCTGTCAATGTGGTGGATTACATTTATTGGTTTGCATATGTTGAGCCATCCTTGAATCCCAGGGATGAATCCTATCTGGCCATAGTGTACAATCTTCTTGACGATTTGCTGATTCTGTTTGCCAGGATCTTACTGAGGATTTTTGTGTCTATGTTCGTTAGGGAGATTGACCTGTAGTTCTCTTTTTTGGTTGGATCTTTCTCTGGTTTTGGTATCAGGATAACACTTGCTTCAGGAATGAATTTGGGAGCACTGCTTCCCTTTCAATTTCATGAGAGTTTGAGAAGAAGTAGTATTGAATCTTCTCTAAATTTCTTATAGAATTCAGCAGTGAATCCATCAGAGCTGGGCTTTTCTTTGGTAGTAGGTTTTCAATTACACCTTCAATTTCATAGGTAATATTTATAATTTCTTGCTTCAGCTTTGGTAATTCATATGTGTCTAGGAATCTCCATTTCTTCTGTTTTTCCCATCTTAGTAGAATACAGATTCTCAAAGTAGGTATTGGGGATCTTCTGGATTTCTGCAGGATCTGTCGTGATTTCGCCCTTTTCATTCCTTAGTGCGTGGATTTGAGTCTTTTCTTTTCTTTTGTTGGTAAGATTGATCTAACAGTTTGTCAGTTTTACTGAATCTTTCAAAGAACCAACTCTCCAATTCATTCATTCTTTGTATTCTTAGACTCCATTACATTAGTTTCTGCTTTGATTTTTGTAATTTCCTCCTTCCTAAGATCTTTGGGCTTGATTTGCTCTTCTTTTCCTAGGAGTTCCAAGTTTCAGGTTGTTTATTTGAATTTACTCTCTTTTCCTGAAATGTGAATTCATCACCATATAGTTCCCTCATAGGACTGCTGTCATAGCATCCCACAAGTTCAGATCTATGATACTGGCAGTATCGTTTAATTGTAGAAACTGTCTAACTTCTTTAGTTTGATATGTGACCCACTGGTTATTCAGTGTTATTTAATTTTTATGTTTATGAACTTCTTGTGGCTTCTGCTGTTGTTTTCCAATTGCATTGCATTACCATCTGATAATATGCGTGCGGTAATTTCGGTTTCTTTGCATTATTTAACAGGTTCTCTGAGCTAGTATGTGATTATTTTGGAGAATTTCCCATGTGCAGCCCAAGAGAGTGTGTATTCCAATGTTGTGGGCTGAAACACTCTGTGGTAGATATTACTAAGTCAATCTATTCAAAAGTTAGGTTCAGCTCTGGTATTTCTTTCTTGACTTTTTGTCCAGGTGATCTGGCTACTTGTTGCAGTGGGGCATTAAGGTCCCCAATAACAACTTTGTTAGTGGTTATTTGATTTTTCATGTTCATTAGTATTTGTTTTATGTTGTTGGTGTAGATGTATTGATTGCATACATATTTATGACTGTGTTCCCTCTGTAAAGATGTAGTGACTTTTTTGGTCTCTCTTAATCAGTCTTGGCTTAAAATCCACATTGTCTGCAAATAGAATAACTACCCCTGCTTGTTTCAAGATTCCCATCCCATGGAATATTATTATCCATCCTTTGATTTTTGGTAAATGAATTTCTTTTGGAATTAAATGTGTTTCTTGTATGCTGCATATTGTTATGTCTTGTTTCTGACCCATTCTGCCAGTCTGTGTCTTTCGATTGGTGAATTGAGACCATTAACATTGATGGTTATAGTTGGCATGTACTGACTTTTCCTTGTCATTTTATTTTCCTAATTTGGGTCCCCCCCCCCCATTTAATTGCTTGCTTTGCATGGTAGATTCATTCTATTCAGGGCTTGTGAAGTTGTAGTTCTTGTTATCTCTTTCTAGAATGTCCTTCAAAATATGTTGGAGTGCTGGTCTGGAGGTTATAAATTTCTCCAAATGTTGTTTGTCATGGGAGTATCTCATTTCTCCATCAATTTTGAAAGATAAGTTTTGCAGGGTATATTAATCTGGAGTTGAGGGTGCTTTCTTTTAGGGCTTGAAATACTTTACTCCAAGCTCTCCTTGACTTGAAGGCTTGTGTTGAGAAGCCTGCTGTGATTCTGGTGGGTTTTCCTTTATAGGTGATCTGTTTCTTTTCTCTAACAACTTTCAATGTTTTGTTCTTCTATTGACTTTCTGGAATCTTAATTATTATATGATATTTTTGATCATGACTAATTGGAGTTCTATATAACTCATTTGTCTTTATGTCAAATGCTCTTCCTGATTAGGAAATATCTGTCATTTTCTGAAGCGCCTCCATTTTTTTTCTATCAGTGTCTGTCCTAGAATCACTATCCTTGCCTCTCATTATGATCATCATCTCTTAGTTATCTGAGAAGTTGTCTCTGATTTGATTTCTTCTTGGCTCACTCATCTGCTTTATTTCTGCTCTTAACACTACAGAGTTCAGGTTAGCTGCTTTAGAGCTGTTCCATCTCATTTACTCCTGGGTTTGCATCTGGTGAGCTGGAAGCCTGGGGTTGCATCTTCCTTAATGTCTTCTCATTTTTTAATTTTTTTAGTTTAATTCCTGGGGTGATGCTCATAAACTGCTTTTGGCAGTCAGCTTTATTGCTAGTCTTTAGAACCCTTAGGAAACAACTATTTCTCAGAGATGTTTTCCAGGGGTAGCTGGCTTTTGAGCTTGAGTCTGTCGGAGACCTCCTTGGTTTACTGGGGATGAGAAGTCGCTTCCTGCTTGACCTCACCTTTGGTTCTTTGGCACAAGCTTATAGCATTTTTTTGTGACTCTTAGGTAATCTCAGTCTTTTCATTCCAGGAAGAACAAATGATTAGAACATTACAGCACTTAGTTAAAGCAGCACAGTCAGGAACAGCAACAGCATCAGACATAGCCTAGGAACTGACACTGTGGAACTGTTAGGCTGTCTCCCTTAGCCATGTGAACTCCATGTGTGATTAAATAAGAAAATCTGAACAACCCAGAAGGTTGCAACAAAGGCCCTCAATATGCCAATTTTATACTCAAGAGAAAATTTAAAATGGGTTGGGGGAAAAGATAGAGAAGAAGAGGGAGAGTGTAGAACCAAGGCTGGAGGACAAAGGCAGATTGCACAAACTGCGAAACTGGTGAGGAGACAGGAGGAAAACAGAAGAAAAAATAAAAACAAGAACAGAACAACAGCAACAAAAACTAGCTAATGAAGAAAGTAACATTTAAACTCACTCCAACAATAACAGGGCCTGGGAGGAGCCTAACACAGCGTGTAGCAGTCACGATCTACATCCGATTATAAATGGGCCATTAGCACAGTGAGTCGGCACACGCTGTACCTGTGCACATATGTACACAAGAATGTAGTCTGTGTGTATGTATTTATTAGGACCGGGCCTCATCATGTAGTCCAGGCTGACCTTGAACTTAGTATACAACCTAGGCTATCCTGGAACTCACAGCGACCCTCCTGCCTCAGCCTCCTGATTGCTAGGATTACAAGTGTGCATCTCCATACCCAGCCACATACAGTGTTTGGTGTTGAAATTTTGAATGCATGATTCAACAGTGCCACATTGGAATGTTCAGTGTTTATCAAGTAAGTGTTTAATCAAAGGAGCTGATCTGCGCTAAGGCCTTTTAGAGAATTGTGACTATTCCAGAGTTAAAATTTTAACTCTTCTGAGACTTTCACTATTTGAATAAGCATGCATTCATCAAACACACTTGTGCTCAGTAGGAAGTGCACCATCTTGGCTTGTGGGTTATGGGTGAATGCATTCCCATCTTCTTACCCCAGCGCTGACTGGTCCATTGCTGTGGCCCGCTGAGTCGGGCTCCTCCACGTAGATGGTGTAGAAGCTGGGTCTGGGGGAACCAAAACAGAGATGCAGGGCTGAGAGGGGGCACGCATTGCGGACCTGCTGCCACTGCCCTCTTCCTCCTCCTCTCCCTGAGCCTGGCGGGCATGGGGACAGCGCCAGGTGCCTCATTCTGGGCTCCCACCAAGCTCCCACAGCTGCCACCTGTGGTGGGCCCATACTGTGGGGTTCTGAAAGCCCTGGCTGCAAGCTAGTCTAGGACACTTGCTAGGAGCATTTCCAGGATCTGTGGTGTCACCCAGCGCTCCCTCCATGGCCCTCTCGCTCCTGAAGCCTCTGTAGTGACAGTCGGTGCCTCCGTGACTCTGCCTCACCCTGGGGTGCAGCCTCCCCTCTCCTGCACTAGCTCTGCCTCTGTGGTTACTAATGTCAACTGTCTCCTCAAGAGCAAACAGCTCTCAGGAGTAACTCTTGAAAAGTGCCCACTAAAAGCCAATTATATACCCTTAATCCCAGCCCTTGGGACACTGAGTCAGGAAGAGCTCCGGGACACAGAGGCCACCTTGGGCTACCCAGTGAATTCAAGCCTTAATTACATAGAGATCCCATCTCAAAAATCAAAGAGGCAATGCCAAGTTGTTTTTCAAGAACTTTCATGGGCGGCTAGGAAGTGTGGGTCAGCAGGATAGAGCTCTATTCCTGGCATACACAAGGCCCTGAGTTCGATTCCCAGCACAACAAAAGGACAAAAAAAAGCATTTCTGACTGGCCTCTGTCCCGCTACACAAGACCTCAGCCCGGGAGCTGCAGATGTTACCTCTCAGCCTTGGGCAGGTCCAGCCACTTCAGCAGTGTGGTGATCCTCTCCTCATAAGGGATGGAGCTGAGAAGAAGCATGAAACACCGTTAAGAGGTAATTGAATGGAAACTAATTCCGTCCGTTCCTCTCCAGGCAGTGCAGACGCCACATGGGTCTCTGTGGGCTCAGCCCTGCACAGGGTGCAGTGCATGGCTTTGTACCTTCTCGCGTTCAGAGCGCTGGGCCTCAGCCTCAGCGAAGGGTGGTGAGCTGTTTTCTGCTCAGTTTACTTGGTCTATTTCTCCCCTGCTCATTTACAAACCTCCAGCACCTACTGCCAAACACCCAGGCTTGTTTGAAACCGAATCACCAGTGTGCAAACGAAAGATTACAGCTCAGCAGAGGCAGGCAAGCAGCAAACAGCACACAGATGTGAAAATTCTAGTGTGTTGCCAGGTGACTGGTGCTAGAGAAAACAGAAAACCCATCGGCCTGGGTGCCGGAGTGCACACCCATGATTCCCACACTCAGGATGCTGAGACGGGAGGATTGCCATGGATTCTAGGCCAGCCTGGGCTACACAGCGGGAGGCTGCCTCACCAAACCGAAACACCAAGGCCTAACCGCTTGCGCCTAGACGGAGCCTCATCTGCAAGTGCTTGCCTGCCTACCCATTGTAATTCTTGTAGAAGGTAGGAAAGGAGTCATTGATCCGCACGTCTGATCCAGGCCAGAAGTAAGAGGCAGTCTTCAACCCTTGGTACTTGGCTGTCAGCCAGATCTGGGGGGAGGGAAAACAGGTTAAGCAGAAAGAGTGGGGGAATCAATGTTCATGTCATGGTGCAAGCTACCAGGAACAAAGATTTTGGTTGTAAAATTTGTTGTAATTATTACAATTTGTTCATGGTGGTTAAAATGTATAATTAGTCAAATATCTTCCTCCAAAATACAAAAGCATAGGGAAAACAATAAAAACAAAGTTCATTTTTTTTCAAATTGATAAAATTATACAGTTTTCCTTTCTCTGTAAAAGAATTACAGTCGGGCACGGTGGTGCATCTCTATAATCACAGCGTACTAGGAGGCTGAGGCAGGAGGAATGCAAGTTGGAGGCCAGACTGGGCAACTTAGCAACCTAGTAAGACTATGTCTCAAAAGAGAAATACATACATATATGTATAAGTGCGCTAAATGATTAAAATAAATTACAAAACAAATTGAGGGGAAGATTCATCTTTCTGTGTTCCTTTTTGTTTGTTGGTATGTTTCTTTTGAGACAGAGTCTTATTAGATAGCCCAGGCTGGCCTTGAACTCACAGCAATCCTCCTGCCTCAGCCTTCCCAGTACTGGGATTACAGGTGTACCCCACATGTCCAGGTCAAATTGATCCATTTATAACACATCACCCAAGTTTCACACAAGACTATTTGGATGACCCATCATGAATGTCTTAAAAAATTCAAATTTTAGGAGCTGGGGATTTAGCTCAGCAGCATAAACGCCTGCCTTGCAAGCAGGCAGTCGTGAGTTCGATCCCCGGTACTGATAAAAAGGAAAAAGACAAAAAAAAAAAAAAAAGAAAGAAAGAAAAAATTCAAATTTTAGTGCTAAATAGTAGTGAAACAGCCTCACACCCCAGCCCTTGGCAACCAAAGTGGGGGCCACTCACCGGCTGTCCACCCCACCATTTAGGGTTGTTCTTCTCTGTTGAAGACAGTGAGAAATTCTTGTTGAAAGTCACATCATACATGTTGTTGTCAATGATGCCATGGGATTCTGGATATAGCCCCTAAATGTGAGTTTCAAAAGAGATTAAGACAAAGTAACTTACTGGCAAAACATACACTGAAGTTACAGTAGTGTGAGCTCCATATCCATATCTAATAAGGGTGGTGTACATCTACCCACATAAAACACCAGGACCTGGATCCAAAGTTCAGGAGCTACAGAGAGAGGCAGACAGATATCTGTATTGCTGGTGTGTTTATAAATTAACTGTGGGCACTCAGTAATTGTTACAAAAGTCTCCACATTACCATAATGATTGCCACTGTTTATATTAGCCATAACTACAAAAATGTATTAGGTAGAAGCCTTTATTTATTTATTTTCTTTTTTAGTTTGTTGAGCCAGAGTCTCACTATGTATTCCAGCCAGGCTGGCCTTGAACTTACTATGTAGCCCAACCTGGCCTCAAATAGATGGCAATTCTGCCTCAGTCTTCCAAGTGTTGGGATTACAAGTGTATACCGCCACATCTGGCTGAGATTATTGAGTTTGTTAAATTATTCCATTGATGGGTTCATTTATAAAAAAGAAATCTTTATCAGGTCAAATAATCATAAAAATATTAGGAAAGAACAAAACTTTCCATGCCAAAGTTTACTTCATGAATAGCCTACTGTTCCCAGCAGTTCTGTTAAACCAAAGGTATTTCTCAGGGCAAGGCTTATCTTGTTTGCTCACACATGTGAATGCTAGGACATTCGTTCTTGTTAAGGCCTCACATCCTTCTATTGACCTCATAGGACCCAGGCCTTCCTGGCCTGAATTAAGCCATCAGCCAATACCATGCAACCTCGTCTATGAGACACAATCACTTCCTGTCTGGCTCTCTGAGCGACATAGCCACTTCCTGCGAAGCCACTTCCTGTCTGTGAACCGTTGGTCTCCCCATGGGGCAGACCACTCACCGTGACGATGGTGTAATGGTTTGGGAATGTCTTGGTAGGATACATAGATCTCATGTATTTTGAATGAATTCCACATGTTTCTGCAACAAAACAGGGTGATAAATTAGAAAAAGTTTTTTTCTTCCCCTGCAGTATTTTGGATAACTAAAACTCTGAACGCGAAAGCTTTCCAGAAGAACAGAAAACTAACAAGTGTGGATCAAAAATGCAAGGAAGTTGAAATTCTGACCCCTCACCTTCTTCCCCTCCAAGGAAGGTCAGTTTTTAGGAGAGGAGGGTGCCCAGTCAAAGTCTATAAATGTTTTCTGTAGAGCCGGATAATACATGTGTTGTATCTTAGCACCCACAGAGGCAAACAAATACGCATGTCTGTGTTCTGATAAAACTTTATTGACAGACAGGAAATGTGAATTCATATAATTTTCACTCCTTGCAAGACATTCTTTTTTAAACCATTCAAAACATACAGCAAAAGCTACTATGCGGCCAGCTGTGCAAAATCAAGCAGAACGGGCAGGATCTGGCCTGTGTATGAAGCATAGAAAACCACAAAAACCATCGAAACTGACCAGGAAACCCAAACTGGTTTGACTTCTACAACCGCATGAGCTACGTCACAGCCATGTTTACAAAGCGAGCACAGCTCCCTGCTTTCTGTTTGCAGCTCAGTTCCCATTCGGTCTCCGAGCCACCTATAACTTGTTGTGCACAAAGTCTGGCATTTGTCCTGCACTCACCGTTCTGCTGTTTTCCACCAGGGCCCTGACCTTCCTGCAGGAGGACAGAGCTCCTGGGGCACATGACTGTCTCCTCTGCCACCATACAGGACAAGAAATTCCCCATACCCAAATCTTAGCGCCTCTGACTTGGAAAGAAAGCTTCCCTGTTACAAATTCTACTTTACTTAAAATAAAAAGTGACACTAATTGCTGGCCAAAATGTCACAAGCTTTGCAGCTGGAAACAATAAATGTTTTCAGACAGAGGCAGGGTTGGTCTGCTTCCCAGCCCCTGTTCAGTTTCCAGTATGTTCCGGGAACTGCCTCCTTGGGGACCCTCCAGGCCCCGGACAAGCACACAACTCAGGGCCCTCTGAGGGGAGGCAGAGGAGAGAGAGTCCCACAGTCTTTTTCTGTTTCGTGTTTTGAGACAGGGTCTCGCTTTGTAGTGCAGGTTGGCTTTGAACTCACTATGTAGCCCAGGTTGGCCTCCAATTTGGGGTGATCCTCCTGCTTCAGCCTTCCAAGAGCTCAAGTGTGCCCCTGATACCTGACAAAACAATCTACATTTTTAACAAGTACCCCAAATGATTCAGATACACTTAAGTGTAAAAATTACTCAGACTTGGTTCACAAGAGATAATTTAAAATTAAACTACCCTTTATTTTTCTTTTTGAGTCAAAGACATTTATAAATAATTCACGTCCTCAGCAAAAACTCACGATTGCTAAGAGATCATGTAAAGAAAAGCTGTCTTGAGGGCCCACACTCTTGTCTTTGGCTATCCATCTTTGAAATTCTATCCAGTAAATCTCTTTATGCATCTAACCTACATGTTCTAAGAATTACCTGCACAGTGAGGCTTGTGTCTCCAGATCCCCTCTGCCCGGGCACCTCGAGCCAAGCTTTCTCACATACTGCAGGACAGACTGGTACTGAGCCACAGTGCAGGGGACTGGCCTTGGTGGCACCCTGAGGAAGCCATCTCTGCAGTCATACAGGTCAGTGGGCCCTAATCCCTTTAGACAAAGGAGATCCTCCCCACTGCTCTTGTGTATCATTTTATTTTATTTGTGTGTTTTCTGTATTGGTCTCACTAGGTAGTCCAGATGGGAGCCTCGAAGGCTGCACGACACCTCTGGCCCCCATGTTTTGGCTTCTCTTCTTCTAGATCCCATGCCCCAAGTCCCTTAGGGACCCTGGGTTCTTATCCTCCACCCAGAAGATGGGGAAAAGCCCAGAAACCTGGCCCTGGGAGACAGAGTTAAAGGTCTGAGAGATCGCTTCTAGGTAAAGCATCTTAGATCACCCACATTAAGTCAAAAACAAAAACAAACAAGTAAAAAATCCAAACTGGATCTATAAAAATGATCGTGTGATTCTTACTTTTGGCTTTATGATATGGTGGATTACATTTATTGATTTATGTATGTTGAACCATCCTTGCATGCCTCGGATGAATCATACTTGGTCATGGTGTATAATCTTCTTGATGATTTGCTGCATCATATTTCCCAACACTCAGGAGGCTGAGGCAGGAGGGTCATCAGGAGTTTAAAGTCAAGTTGTACTACATAGTTCAAGGTCAGTCTGAACTGGTAAAACTTTGTTTCCAAACAAACAAGCAAAAAGATAGCAAGAGAGGGGAAAAAAGGAACAAACAACTATAAAGCAAACTAAACAACAAAATGGCAATCGGAAATCATTTCATATTAATAATCACATTAATTGTAAAGTGATTAAAATACCCAATAAAAGGACAGAGTATAGCTGGATTACAGAACAACATCCAATAGCCAGGAAAAGTGGTGCGAATCTATAATCCCAGCACCCTGGAGGCTGAGGCAGGAGGATCACCGAGACTTCAAGGCCAGCCTGGGCTACATGGCCCTTGTCTCAAAAAGCAAACATACAATATAAAAACAGAACAAAATCCAAGATTCTGCAGCAACAGAGACTCTGCTGAAATTTAAGAGCCCATGGGCTAAGTGCAGCCATGGAAGAGGAGGCTCCATCACACAGCATCCAAAAGGAAGCAGGGGCAGATAAACTTTGATGTAAGAGAACAGACTTTCAAAGACTCGCAAAATAGATCAAGGAGGACACCGTACAACAGCAGCAGTGTGAATCCACCAGGAGGTACAACGACTATAAATCTTTACCGTGTATGCAGCCCAAATCAGAGCCCCTGAGCACATAAAGATTCCAGATCAGAAGGGAAAGGGCCAGCAGGAGAGTTGGGGATCCTGCTTCCCATAACAGAGAGGAGCCAGACAGCAAGTCAGGGAGGAAGCATGGACCTGCTAGGCGGGCTGATGCAGACCTGCAACCCAGCACCCAGGAAGCTGAAGCAGGAAGACCACAAGTTCAAGCCCAAGGGTGGAAATTTAACAACTTAGTCTCAAGATAAAAAATATAAAAGGAGAACAGGGAAGACGTTGATCAACAACAACAAAACCCCAAAACAACGACAAACAGTAGACAGGGAATAGAGTACCAATGCCATACGTAAGAAAAATCAACTACCCCGGCCCACACGATTTTCCCACTTACACCTGGACGGTGACATAACAGGCAGGTCTTCAGAAGATCACTCTTTTGTAAAAGGAAGGGGAAGAGAGAGGAGGGAGGAAAAGGGAACCAGAAGGGGATGAAAACAGAACCACCGCGCGCTGCAAATGGACTGACTCCTGCAGGGCCTGTGATCGCTGTGTACTGTAAATATGTACCAAAAAAGCAATAAAATACATCCTTTAAGCAGACTGGAGTCATAGGAGACATCTTCTCTAACTACAAGCAATTGAAACCAGAAATCTATATATTAGAAAGACAACTGGGAAATTTACAAATATGTGGAAATGAACACAAATGAACCAATGCCACAAAAGAAGAAATCAAAAGGGAAGTGTAAAAAACATTTTGAGATAAGACAAATAAAGGTGAAAATGCAATGTAGCAAAATGTACAAAGACAACAAAAGTTATTCTAAATTGTAAAAGTGCCTCAATTTACAAAGAAGAAGGATTTCAAATAAACAACTCAGCTAACTACAAAGAAGGGCTGGGCAAACTGAATTCAACAGAACAGCAGAACTACCACATATGACAATGGAGTGGGATTCATGCGAAGATGGTCTAACCTAGGTAAATCAGTTACTGCAGTACACCTCATTAACAGAACGGAGAGTAAAAATCATAACTATCTCACTAGATGCAGAAAAGCCTTTGATAAAATTCATGTTCATGTGAAGGCTCTCAACATTCTAGGAATAGAGGGAAATTTCCTTAACATGTAAAAGTCCATGACTGCCATCCGTCAGCCAGCATCCTACTTGGTTATAAACAGAAAGCTTCCTGCTAAGATCAGAAATGAGGCAAAATGTTCAGCCTCTCCACACCTACGAAACAGAGTCTAAAGTCAGCCTGCATTTCACAGCAAGGCCCTGTCTCAGGAAACAAAGACGAAAGGAGGAGAAACAGGAAAGCCCTTCCCATGATCCAGCCGGGACTTGGGTTGGAGACAAGAAGCGCCAACCTCAGCCCCCACCCCCCTACCAAGGGGCCAGCAGAGTCAGAGGAACACAGGCGGAGCTGATGGCAACTGAGGTACAAAAACAGCTTAATGCTTGTACTGTTTGATTGACTTTGCAAATCTGAGCATCTATTTGGAGGATGACAATATGCAATGTAGCCACTATGGGAGATTTCCTTCTGTCTTGTTCTTGAAATCCAATGTTATCCTCACTACTTTGTTTTGCTCCACTTTATTGCTTTGTTTTATTCAATGTTTTGTTTTTATTGGTTCTATTGTGTTGTTTCCTTTCATTTTATTATGTCTGATGGTGTGGGCAGCTACTCTAAAAGATGACAAGAGGCATTATGGTAGCAATGGTTAATTTTCTATTATCCGGTTTTGAAGTCCGGTATCACTTTCACTGTTTGGTTTTGATTGGCTTTATTCTATTTTGTTTAGTTTTATTCTTTTAAAATAAAAAAATTAAAAATAATTTAAAAAAGAAATCCTGTAAAGTTGCAGGATACAGAATTAACATGAAAATCAGTTGTTTGTTTCTATGCACTGGATAATTTAGGAGAACAGTATCATTGGTAACACTATGAAAAAGAATAAAATTCTTAGGAGTAAATTTTACTATGAAAGTGAAAGACTTGTCCACTGAAAACTGAGAAATGCTGAGGAAACAAATTGAAGAAGAAAATAAATGGAAGGACATTTAGCGCTCATGGGCTGAAAGACATGTTGTTAAAATGTTCATCCCACCCAAAGCTATCCACAGATTCATTACAACCCTGTCAAACTCATGAGGATACTTTTTACAGAAGTAGAAAAAAATTCATATGGAAGCACAAAGACCTCAAATAGCCAGAACAATCTAGGATTTCAAAATACACTTCAAAGCTACAGTAGTTGAAACACTATGGTCCAGTATGGCATAGAGACAGCTGCACAGATTGGTGAGCTCAAACGCCCAGAAGTGAAGCCAGGCAGATGCTATCAGCTGGCCCCCAGGGAGGGTGTGGAGAGAATACAAACGGGGAACCAGGTGTCTCAACAAGTGGCCGGTTAGAAAACTTCAAGTTCCCACAGAGAAGAACAAACGCAAACCTTTATCTCACACAGACTGTAACTGTGGGACACCTGGAAGGAAAAGTGGGGGGAAGCTTCACCGGCACTCAGTTTGACCTTGATTTCACAGTGACACAGAGGCAGAGACAGACAAGGAGGGCAAACCAAACCACAGAGTTCCACATGGCAGAGTAATGATCAGCGGGCGGAAACACAGCTCTGGGGCAGGAGAAAATATTTGCAACTCCTACCTAGCAAAGGTTCACAGTGAATATAGACAAGAAATTCTTACAGTGCAATTCTAAAAAACTAATGATCGCCTTTTACAATGGAGAAACCAGGCATAATGAAACGTGCCTGTCCTGTGGTCCCAGCACTCTGGAAGCTGAGGAAGGATGATCGCCATGAGTTTCAGGGCAGCCTGGACTACACAGTGAGTTAAAGACCAGCCTGAACTGCACGGTGAGACCCTGTCTATAAAAAGAAAAAAAGCGGGGCTGGGAATTTAGCTCAGCGGCATAAACACCTGCCTTGCAAGCAGGCAGTCGTGAGTTCGATCCCTGGTACCGATAAAAATGAAAAAGACCAAAAAAAAAAAAGAAAGAAAGAAAAAAAGCAGGGCCACGGGCAAGCACAGTACCTGCCTGGCAAGTGCAAGGTACTGAGTTCGGTTCCCAGTACCAAAAAAAAAATAAAGGCAAGAATTGAAGCAGCCATTTCTGGTGAAGGACAGAGTCACCAGCAGACAGACGAAAAGCTGCATCAGTGACTATGATGAAATGTAAGTCAGAACAGCAGCAAAATCTGTATACGGACATTCACCCCAAAAAAAGTGCTGAAAAGAGTGTGGGGAAACGGGAGCCCTTGTGGAATGCAAAACAGTGCCGCTGCTAAGGAAAACAGCATGGAAGTCGTGCAAAAAATAGCAACTAGCATGGTGGCACACGCCTGTAATCCCAGCACTCAGGAGGCTGAGGCAGGAGGATCTCTGTGAGTGCAAGGTCAGCCTGGACTACATAGGGAGACCCTGGCTCAAAAACAAACAGAAAAATTAAAAGCAGCATGACCATATGATAATACAATGTCACTTCTGGGTAGACACCCAGAAATCAGGATCCCAGAGACACGAGCACCGCTGTGCTCTGCTCACAGTACTGACAGAGGCAAGTACTGACAAACGGGATGCTCTGGGAGGCTGAGGCAGGTGACTGCAAGTTCAAGCCCAGGCTAGGCAATTTAGCAATATAACAAGACCCTGTCTCAAAATAAAAATAAAAAAGAGGTTGAAGAGTAGCTCAATGTGAAGTCCCTGTATCCAGCCCCCAGTTACCTCCAACCTATGTCAGTTTCTTTTTTGGGGCATGGGGGTTGAGACAAGATCTCACAATGTAGTACAGGCTGGCCTCCAATTTACAGCAATCCTCCTGCCTCAACCTCCTTAGTACTGGGGTTGCAGGCACCATGCCCAGCTCCAAATAGTTTAGAGAAACTAAAAATAATAGCAATAATGATGTGGGGTACACATTGATAATTTTCCCCTTTGAAAGAAAGAAATCTTGTAACACGCAGCAACATGGATAAACCTTAGATAAGACACTATACTAAGTGAAAAAAAAAAAACCAAAAACATGAATGCTGCGCGATTCTACTCATATATGGTGCCTAAAACAGTTAAAATCCTGAAAGGACAATGGAGAAGGGTGCTAGCCAGGACCTGGGTGAAATCATTAATCGTAGAAAATTTTGGTTTTGTAAAATGAGCCAAGTTCTCAAGAGCTGCTGTGTAGCCCTGCACGTATAGATAACAAGTCCACGTTGTGCTTTTGCTTAGTTATTGTTTTGCAACAAGGTCTTCCTGCGTAGCCCAGGCGGCCTTGAACTCACAGCCATCCTCCTGCCTCAGCCTCCCGAGTGTCGGGATTACAGGTGCACGGTGCCCATCCTATGCCCGCAGCACAGTCTCTCACCTCGTTTTCCGGGAGCCTGGCTCTAACCCAGGTCGCCTCCCTCTGTCTCCCTGCCCAGTGCCTGGCCTTGGCTCGGCCCCTTCTGTGTCCCCTGCCCTCACTAGACCAAGTCCTTACCTCACTGTGAGCTGCCGGAGAGCAGCGTTCTCAAGCCTCAGTCACTGCAGGTGACCAGATCCTGCAAGCTCTGTGGCCCTAACCAGGCCTGGAGGGACATGAGGGATGCAGGCTGCTTCCGTGAAGTGGCACTGTTTTCACCATCTCAGCCTTAAGCTACCCGACTCCTAACCCCACCTCACACCTGCTCTGACTCGGACCCGGCAGACGTCAGTACTTATGCACAATGCCTTCGAGCATCAAGGGGATGTTTGTCTGACTAATAAAACTATTTTATACACTGGAACCCAGAGAGCTCTCAGTGGTCCAGTATATTTTCATCCGTGTCATTTCCAGTTTTCAGCTGGATGAGAAAGCCTAACAAGTCCCCTTCAGAAAGAATTCAGCTCAGCCCGGCTTGCTCAGTTCCCTCCGGACTTGGGATTTGGCTCCCAAATGGTCAAGACAAGTTTAGATAATTAAGCAAAAACAGAGAGGAGTTAGTGAACTTTCTAAGCCGGTATCAGTCATCGGGAAGTGACAAGGCCTGGATTTGGAAGGTTCTCAAACTCTGCTGAAGACCAGCCCTAGAGGGCAAGGGAAAAGCCAAAGAGAGTGACCCTTGCATTGCAGGGAAAGTACAGTGATTGCCTTTTACAGTCCTGGTAATTTTAGAGCTGGAATTGAAATCGACAGAAGGACACATTTGATCTAGACTCTTTTTGTTGTTGTTTTTGTGGAGATTTTTTTGACATAGGGTATCCCTCTATAGTTCAAACCAGCCTTGAAGTCACAATGATCCTCCTGCCTCAGCTTCCTGTGTGCTGGATCCCAGGTGTGTGCTACCACACCTGGTTTTTATTCTTCGTTTTATGAGAAAACTCAGGCCTAAACTGGGCATGGTGGCACATGCCTGTAATCCCAGCAGTAGGGAGGCTGAGGCAGGAGGACTGCTTCCAGTTCAAGGCCAGCCTGGGCTACAAAGTGAGTTTAAGGCCCCATCTAAACTGAATAGTGAAACCCTGTTGCAAAAAGGCAGCGGAGTAAGAGAGAGAAAAAGAGAAGAAACTCAGGCCCAGAAAAGTCAATCCACTTGCTCAAGGTCAAACAGCTGTTTTTCTTAATAATTCTGAAACAATTTTAAAAAGGATACCAGTGAAATTATCATAGAGCTGGGCCACAACCCTGTAATCCCAGCACTGCGGAGGGAGGCTGAGGTAGGAGGATCGCCATGAGTTCAGTGCCAGCCTGAACACATAGTGAGACCCTGTCCCAGAACAAAAAGCCAGCAGATACAAACAGATCTCCCCAGAACAGGTATTATATTCAAACACGAAGCAAATCAGATTAAACACACAAATAAGCCAGCTACCAAACAACCAAACAATGGAAAGTGGAGTCCATGCCGTCCCAGCTGAGAATCCACAAGCGCCAAGCAGTAAAAGTGGACGAGCCTGGAAGACCCAGCGGCTGGGGAACCGGAGGAAAGCGGGCCCCGCCCCGCCCCGGCCCGGCCCGGGCCCGCCCCGCCCCGCCCCGCCCCGCCCCCGGCCCCGCCCCCCCCTCGCCTGCGCCCCCTGGCGGCCGCACTCACTGAGCTTCTTGACGTTGGGCAGCAGCCGGCTCCACGTGTCCAGGTACTCCGCGCGGAAGCCATCCATGGAGAACAAGATCACGGGTGGCGGCTCAAACCTGCGGACACAGCAGCGCCTCGCCACCGCTTCCGTCCTCGGACCGCGGTGTGCACCGTGGGCCCCGGGAAACACTCAGACCCCGAGGGCGCGGAGGCCGCCAGCTCCTGAGGGCCATTCGGATTTGGGATTTGGAAACCCTCTCTGTGAGGTCTTCTAATTCTAAACGTCTGAGTGTTTTAACTTAGCATCGCGACATCTAAAGAAACTAATATATATGTACACTTCAGCATTGCAACTGCTTTGTAAATCAATAGTTAAGGTTAGTTTTTGTGTTATAGCCAAAGATTGTCTTTTTTAAATTTTAGTATTAGCTGAGTGTGTGGCACAGACCTGCCCTCCCAGCACCCAGGAGGCAGAGGCAAAAAGATTGCTGCGAGATCTAGGCCATTCTGGCTACACAGGGAGTTTAATGCCAACCTGAACTACATATGAGATGGAATTCAGAAAGCAGTTTATGGATGTATTATTCTAAAGTTCTGTATTTTTTACTGAGTCTTCCAATATCCAAAGAATACTGATATATACCTCAAAGCATTTTAATTTCTTACATTTTTCTAAGGCAAAAATGATCAAAGGTAACTTTGGGGTTATAGCCAGAAACTGTCTTTTTTAGATTTAGTACTCTTGAGTCGGGAATGGTGGTGCAAGTCCTGTAATCCCAGCACTTGGGAGGCTGAGGCAGGAGGCTCACTGCGAGTTTGAGGCCAGCTTAGGCTACCAAGTGAGCTCAAGGCCAGCCTCAAACTGCGTAAAGAGACCCTGTCTCAAAAAGATAAAAAGGAATAAATGCAGTTAGTATTCCCTTGACTTTGAGTTTCACCTGTAGTATTCACATCTGTGTATACACACATGCCCAAGCCACAGACCTATACTTGATACTATCTGAACCCTGCCTTGTAACCAACCACCAAGGACAGCAGACCTCGACAGCCCTAAAAGCTCCTTGGGGTCCCCTCCAGTCCTCAACCTTGCCACCCACAACCTCTGCCAGAATGAGCAATGTCTGCACTTCCAGTAGCCTCGATTAGTTTTGCCTGGATTTGTACTGATATAAACATGTAAATTATATGCAAATTACACATGCAAATTGCACACCATTGAAGCCCAAGGAGGCCTTTGCTGTGTCAGGCACCTTTGGCTTGAATTACACAGGAGACAGGGCCCTCTCCCTCACGCACTCACAGACCGTGTCCTCGGTGTCCTAGAAATGCTGGTGGCAAACGAGCCACAGCTCACGCTTTCTACTCTTGATGGAAATCTGGATTTTTTCCAACTTGAGGCCACTCTGAGTAGCAGCTGTGTACAAGGTTACATTTAAATTCCAAACAGAACATACAAAGAGTATGCAAAAGAAATCATTTCCAACGCAGTGCCGCGTAGTTGCATTGTCTAAATTCTTGAAAGAAAACATTTTTCCAAGAAATTTGGTTAGGGTGAGGCTGTTGATATTCTGATAAATTACTCAAATTACTCAAATGTGATTAAAAGATTAAGGGAGTGAGTGCTACCCACCTGATAAGATAAGATATAAGAGACAGAAAAAGGCTTGGTGGGGGTTGTTCGTCTTTCACTAGTTGCTTATTGCTGCTGCTGCTTGTCTTCTGCTCTTCAGTGCCCTCCGCCACACCACCCTGCCCTGGAGCCAGCCAACTTGGGACTGAACCTCCACACACTGTGAGCCAAACAAACCTTCCCTTCCATAACTTGTGGGTGTGGAGTATTTTGTCTCAGCAACAAGAAAGATGACTAAGACACTGTTTTAGCAGTGGGAATAAGGTGGAAGGGACATGGAATCCACGTTTGAATCAGGGAACCACAGCGTGCCAAAGCCCACTGTGATGCCTGCAGTAATACTCAGAGTCAAGGAAATACAGGGTCAGGCCGGAAAAGCGTGACTCAGCAGAGTGAAGAAAAATTCTGCAACAGGAGCCTGCGGTGGTAGGAATTAGAGCAGCAGTTGCTTTGAGGAGTAGGGAGTGGGCAGAGAATGAGGGAGCCTGGTGGGGTGGTGTAAATATTCTGTCAATAGGCTGCAAGTCTATGAATTTCCACTTCTCACTATGCCACAGACATGAGATCTGAGCAGTGCAGTGTGTATGGATTATATCTCAATCAAAACATGACAAGGGATGGTGTGAAATGACTTATGTAGGAAATTCATCATAAAATTGAAGATTCCTAGACTGGGTGTGGTGGTGCACACCTGTAGTCCTAGCACTTGGGAGGCTGAGGCAAGAGGACTGCCTTGAGCTCAAGGCCAATCTGGACTTTGTAGGGAGACCCTGTCTCAAACAGACAAAAAAAACCGGGCATGGTAGCCCATGCCTGTAATCCCAGCACTCGGGAGGCTGAGGCAGGAGGATCCTTGCAAGTTCCAGACCAGCCTTGGCTACCGAGTGAGCTCAAGGCCAGCCTGAACTGCATAGTGAGAGCTTGTCTCAAAAAGACAAATAAATAAATAAAAAGGCCTGGGGCAATTACTTATTTTTTCATGAAGCCATTAGCATAATTCTCATTAAAAATTTTATAATTATAAATATGCCATCATAATATCATTGCAGCTTAAAGACAAGGCCAACTATTTATAGAATGAGATCTACTAATCTAATACTATTCATGTCTCAGTGTGTAGCTCCCAGCAATCCTCCTGCCTCAGCCTGCAGGGCTGGATGACCAGCATGGCTGCCGAACCCCACATCTCTTTCTTAATGGCCTCCCTGCTCTCCAAGAGCTCCTCCTTGCCCTTCAGAGCACATTTTGCACTCTGCTATCATGAAGACCCATGTAGTTGAAACATCCTTAATTATGTCGTTGGTCTACATTCCTAAAGATTTACTTTCCTGCTCACGGAAGTCACAGTTCCCTTCCAGTGACCCCTATCAATTTAGCCTCCTATGGTCACAACAGGTGACTGATATTTCCTGCAAACCACGGTGCAGTGTTTGCTTCTTTGGGGAATTAAAATGCTATCTTGTGTTTTGTTTTTTTTTCGATTGTTAGTAACGCTGGACACTGCATCATGATGCTTTTCCTGCCTATCATGAGAGTTAAATAAAGGTACTAAGGGTATCAAAAACTGGCATCCCAAATCTCATATTTTGTGTTATCATCAGCAAATAAATATAGGAAGCGAAAAGACCAACTCATTCTCCACGTGCCCCCTACCACCCCACCAGGGGTGTCACACCTAGACTACTTGGGCATATCTGTCTGTCTTAGGGTCCGGGCTCCTTTTCACCCTGTGATGAGTGAAATATGGCAGCTCCTGCAGGAAGCAGGAGGGTCTGGATTTTGAGGCCAGCTGAGATTACAGAGGAAGACTCTGTCTAAAAACAGTAAGCAAAAAAAATACAGCTTAGCTGTGCAGAAAGAGGGCTGCGGGCAATGTAACATCTCCAGGAACTGTTCCCAGTGAACACTGCCAACACTGGGCAGAATCATGATACACACAGCACACAGGGCTTTAGAGTGTGAGAGAGGCCTGACTCCACACGGACTGAGGGGAGACAGCCAGTGTGCCCCACCTCACCCCACACCCCTTCATCACCAGCTTCCTCCTGTCTGGTCTTACCCTGATTCAAAGTGCTATCATATTTAGATCTAGATGTCCTCCTAAAGCCTCATGCAGTCGTTGACAGCACACCTCAGGGCCGTGACTGGTTATGGGTGCCTATGGTGGATTTGATCTCAGGAGAGGGGGCCTGGCTGGAAGAGTGTGCGCCCCTGGATACTCCGCTTCCTGCCCTCCATGCCCTGAGCAGCTTTGCCTCCACCAGGCCCCTGTGCTGCGCTGTCCTGCAAAGGAGCAGCCTCACAATGGAAAGAAAGATGAGCCAATGTAAACCTCTCCTTCCTTAAACTGTGGGCCCTGGGAAGTTTGTCCAAACAGCTGCCAAAGTCAATTTGAAGTCTTGCCAATGGTCATCTGCACAGTGTCACAGGCTCCGACTGTCACGGGTGGAGGGGGTGGCAACAGCCACAGAGACCTCACAGCCCAAGCTGCTTCTGGTCTCAGCTGTCGGACAGTGTGACCTGGGCAGGCTTCGTGCTTCCTTTTCATGAGCTGCGTTTCACAGCCAGTGCACAGCGACAATGGGGCCGAGTTCAGAGGGCTATTACACAGCAGAACACGCCAGACAGCTATGGTGTAAAGATCATAGTGGTTCACAGTAAGTGGTTCACACTAATCCTCTTTGCGCGGCAGGGAATTGAACTCAGGACTTTGCCCAGGCTCGGTCTACACTCCTCCACTGAGCTGACCGCCAGTCTACCTGGGTCATCTCTCTGCTGCTGTCAGAGATGAATTGAGTGTAACCTGAGTGCGGCCCTGAGAAAAGGCCGTCTAAACCCATGGGTTTGGTTTAAAGGCCAGGTTTTATCGAACAAAATGAGTGACTGAAGGAAAATCCTCACAGGAAAAAATATGAATGGTTTCGTGAACACCTGCTCTGTGCCACACCTAGGAACTAAAATGAGCCAGTTCCCCAGGCGAAGTTCAGAGCAAGGACCTATATGAGACCTCGTGGGCAAAACCAGGCCTCCAATCACACACAGCTGTTTCAGTCAGTGTAGAGCGGGCCGCTGGGTGTGAGTGCTGGGGAACAGAGACCACGAGGGTCGGTGGCACCCACTGTAATCCCAGCACTCAGGAGGCCAGGCAGTGGGATTGCCTTGAGCTCCAGGCCAGCCTGGGTACAGAGTGGGATCCTGTCTCTAAAAACACTAGAACCAGCCTGGCGTGGTGGTGCACACCCATCATCCTAACACTCAGGAGGCTGAGGCAGGAAAATCGCAGCCAGTTCAAGGCCAGCCTGGGCTACAAAGTGAGTTCAAGGCTTGTCAGAAGTACATAGTGAAACCTTGTCCCACAAAGACCAAAACAAACAAACAAACAAAAAATACAATGATAAAGCAAACAAAAGTGTGTTCACTTTGAGTCGAAGAGGACTCTAATTTAGAGCTAACTCCTCTACATGAAGAATCAGAGCGCAGAGGGAACCCCAGCCCCAACCTCCTCCCCACAATAGTGGAAGCAGCATGCGTGGGCACCCCATGCTCACCCTTCAGGACACTGTGGCTCCTGGCTCGAGTTGCATTCTGCTTTCACCCAGGGGGTTCTTCCTGCAAGCAGAACACAGTCTTTAGAATGCCTGCCCCGCACAGCAGAGCAAGGGGTTCGGGCCTGCGCGCCTCCCGAAGGGCTAATTCTTCCGACATGTCACCCCTGGCGATCACAGGACTGCCAATGACTTGCAAGCTTGACCTGCTGAGTACCGGGAAGCCAAGAAAAACCGGTCCCTTGAGCTTCCGGAATGACAGTGTTTTCCCGAGTGCTAAGCTAACCGGGTTTAATAAACACAGATACACAGTGAGTAATCCCAGTGCCCAGGAGACTGAATCAGGAAGATCACAAATTCCAGCTCAGCCCAGGCAACTCAGCCACTTAGCAAGACCCTGTCTCCAAAGAGAAAATTTAAATAGGGTTGGGAGCTCTGGGTTCCATTCTCAGTACTGCAAAATAAATACACAAATAGAAGTAGGTACACAACCGAGGAAGAATTGAAAGCATAGAAAAGAGAAATAGTGGTAACCAGTGGGGAAATTTTAACAAATGCTTAAAATCTTAACAAAAATGTAACGCTTCACGGGTGTTTCTCTTTGCAGTACGTTCTAGCTAAATAATGAAGGAGAGTTGACAGAAGGTGACAGTTATGCACTGTTCTGCCCCTAATGGATCTAGGAGTGATTACCACTGACAGACTCCCTCAAAGGGGTAAGTAGACAGGATGCTCTATGGAAGTAACTTGAACATATACATGAATAAATAACATCAGAATCTCAACAGTCATCAGGTTCTAACTACAAATTTTCATGAAATACATGGAACGAAGCATTTATTAAATCATGAAGGATGCAGTTAGCAAAACCCAGCCAGAAAAACTCCATAGGACAAATGACCCCATTTCTCTAGTAATAAACACAAGAAAGGTGATACAGAGGAATGAAACTCCCGACCTACTCTATGTCCAGAACAAATTCGTGTTCTCTAAAATCAAAGAATGAATTTTAGCAACCAAGAAGGATAAGAGCAGAATATATTTATTAAGAGAAAGAAAGCTTCTGTCTGAAAGACAGAAGGGGTCCCAAGTGGGTTATCAAGGATGCTGTATTTTCTAGGAATTTTCATAGAGTAAAACCATGAAGTGAGGTGGATTTAAAGGGGGAAAAACTGGGAACTCGAACCTAGATGGGCATGAGGTGGAATAAACTATAGTCAACCAGTGAGTTTAATTGTTCAGGTAGAATTGGCCAAATCAGGGACAAATGGGGAAGCCAGTTGTGTAGCAAGAGACAACATTCTGGCTGGGGGTTTAGCTCAGCGGCATAAGCGCCTGCCTTGCAAGCAGGCAGTCGTGAGTTTGATCCCGAGTACCGATAAAAAACGAAAAGACCAAAAAAAAAAAAAAAAAAAGAGAGAGAGAGAGACAGCATTCTTTATGAATCAGTGACTCCTCCTATAGGGGTTGGGATGATAACTCCTGGCTTCCCAAAGTGATCCATAATTAATCCCTAAGGACTATACCTAAGGGAGTGGTTGCATTTGTTTTGCCTTCTGTCCTGAGATCTGGCCCACAGCAAGAGGGGTGCATCTCCAAGGTCCCCAGACATCTGGTCCTCGGTGCCAGCTTCTTCAAGGCCCCACCCTGTCTGACTGCCTAGCATATTTCTAACTAGCTCAGCCGCCTGTGACAAAGGGGGAAAGGGAGCACATATATTCAAGACTTAAATATATTGGCCACTTACAATAAATCCCATGTATTTGGGTCCTGTTCTGTTTTTGTTTGTTTTTTGACCCAGGGCCTTGCTGTGTAGTTCAGGCAGGTTTTTGAACTCACTATGTAGTTCAGGCTGGCCTGGACTCATTGCTTTACCCAAACTGGCCTTGGAACTCTTGGTGATCCTCCTTTGCCAACCACACACCCGCTAGGATTATAGATGTGTGCCAGAGATAGAAAAACACACCCTAGAACACTCCACCCCAAAGGCTCAATTCTGAGCCCCACCTATCAGATTAGCTGCGCAAAGGAAAGCCTCCAGGAATACAAACACTAACTGCTTAGGCAGGGTATGGTGGCTCATGCCTGTAATTCCAAGTGCCAGCACTTGGAAGGTTGAGACAGGAGAGTTGGAGACCAGCTTTGGGATACACAGCGATACACGCTCTATCTCAAAAATACATAAATAATAAAATACACTGAAATGATTAAAGTAAGTCTATTGTGTTGAGTGATGCAGTTAAATTTCAACACTAGCTATAAAAATTACTTTTTTCTGTTAAATTCAAGCAATCTTGTGCAATAAACTCAGTGGAAAATCTACAAAATGAGCTTAATGCCAAGTATTAGTTTTGCTACAAGAATTCAAAAATTACAAAGTAGGAACAGAAGGGAGACTGAAGAGGCCAAGCAGCAAATTAAACCTAGTCTTACTTCTGTGAACTCACAGCTCTTTTTAATGACAATATTCAATATTAAGTAACATATACTTATTATTTTAGAAAGGGAAGAAGGAGGAAAAAAGATAAAACTGAGAAAAGGACAAAATGGAAACAAAGCTTTGTAAATAAGGAAGGGAAGAGGGGTTGGAAGGAGGGGAGGGGAATCGGGAAGAAAAAGCAATCAAGTTATATCATGCACAAGTACAAATTCCCTCTGATGAATGTGATCCTTATATACATAGCTAAATTGTACCAATAAACAATAAAAAAAATAAGAAATTGCTGCCTCAGGCTATTTCTTGTCCTGATGTTACAGGCAGCTGAGTTAGCTAGAAATATTATAGGCCATCAGAGAGGGCTGGGACCTAGAAGGAGCCAGTGCAGAAGACCACATAACTTGCAACCTTGGCAGAGACAGACACCTCCGCTGTGGGCCAGAATCTCAAGGCAAAAGGCAGAACAAATGCAACCACATCTAAGTATAAACCTTAGGGATTGATATCCTAAACAGGTATGGATCACCTTCAGGAGGCCAGGAGTCCCCATCCCAACCCCTACAGGAAGAGTCACTGCTCCATAAGAATGTCCGCTTACTATGTGACTTGCTTCCCCATTTGTCCCTGCATTGGTTAATTTTACCTGAACAATTAATTTTTTTGGTTGACCATAGTTCTGTCCGACCTCAGGTCCATCCGCCTAGCGAGTTCCCATGTTTTCCTCATCTTGGACCCAACCATCTCACCTCCTGGTTTGCTCTACAAAAGTCCCTAAAAAAGACATAGTCTTTGGCAACCCAGTCGGGACCCCTTCTGTCTCTCTCCCAGACAGAAGCTTTCTTTATCTCAATAAATATATTTAGCTCAATGGTATAGGTGCCTGCCTGGCAAGCATGAGGTCATGAGTTCAATCCCGGTACCAAAACATATATATTGCTCTTAATCTTTGTGGTTCCTAAAATTCATTCTTCAATTTTAGAGAACACAAACTCGTACTGAACATCTAGTAGACTGGGATTTTCATTCCCCTATGTATTTGGAGGTCTTCCACCGAGATCATCAGATGGAAGTAAGAGTTTGCTTTTTCTTCATAGACTTTGGACTGTGACTCATTTGGGTAACAAATGTTTATGCTTCAAATTTTGCTTCAGCTTTGCCCACTGCTTGTGATTTGTTTTTGTCCATGTTTTATAATTGCTCTGTCTCTTATTTAGTTTTGTTAAATAACTGATAAATCTAAGTTAAAACATGGGAAAGTCACAAAGTTATATTTCTTTAATAGGACATCTTTATTTTTATTTTATTCTCATATATCTTACATTTCAATTAGTTGCTACAAGAAGCTGGGGATTTCGCTCAGCAGTATAAGCGCCTGCCTGGCAAGCACAAGGTCATGAGTTCAATCCTTGGTACCACACACACACACAAAAGAATTAGTTGCTACATTTACTGGTATTTCTTGCCTGACTTTATTTAGACAATTGCACTACAGAGAGTAACATTAGAATGCCCCTGGTAGATTCAATATAAACTTTTATAAAATGAGTCTTCTTAAATAAAATCTAGCTCAGACTTAGAAATATGCATGTGTATAATAAAACCAAGACTACTTCCACCACTTAAAAAGCTCTAGGATGGTGGCTGGCATCTAAGACTTGAAGGACAGGTTTCACTAGGACAGACTGCCTCTGATTCTCCTCTACACTCTAGAGGAAATGTCAAGCTTATTCTGCTTCAGTTTCCTTTCGTTGGCCTTACTTCTAATCTTTTCTCCCACTTCGTACTCTCCTTTTTAGAGGCATGTGAAATTAGAAACAAAAGAATTCTGGACTATTGGAACCTTTTCTGCCTAAGATAAGCTCATAGAAAATAAGGGTTTGCTAACACTGAAGACAGGGAAATCATCTTAGATGATAGACCCATACTCCTCTCTGTGTCAAATGAGACATCTGAATTTTGCCCATCAGAAGAACACACAGAAAAGCCATGTCCCAGCTTAGTGTTCTAGGTGAGGAAGAAAGAACTGACTTCTGGGTGAAACCAGAGGGCGCTATTCCCAAAAGCAGCACACTTACAGGACCAAAACACTTTTAGACTAAGGAGGCTCTCCAAACTTTCAAGCTGTGGACTGACTGTAAAGAGCGGTAGGTAATGATCTTGCTCAGGCTTTTAACTATCTTTTATAGAACTTTGACAAACAGTGGTTACTCTGCCAGCTAATTAACTGCTCTTACAGCAGCTGCCACCCTTAAATGCAGAGGACAGATTCCCTAGCATCTGTTTCGTGACTCCCCATTGAAGCCAGTGGCCAGTGGAGTCAATGGAATGTTGATCAGACAGACAGCTGGATTCCTTTCTGGAGACTGACCTCTGGTTATCTGAGCCGATAGAAACAGAGAACTGAGGGTTGCTGGCCAAAGCAACTCTGCAGGGCACCCAAGAAGGTTCCTCACTGGACACTGGCTTATGACCACTGAAAATCTCTACTTATCTTTCATATTTATTTTTCTCTTAGTAGACTAGAAACTCTCTCAAGCTTTTCAGGGGATTTTACAATCATTTAGACCCCCTCCCTTCAGACATTAGACTCAGGCCAGCCTCCAACAATTGTTTACATTTCCAGGCAGCTAGGGAGGGGCATGGTTTGCATTTGTGCCTTGCCTATGTTAATTAAGAGTAAGTGACCAGCCGGGAGTGGTGGCTCACGCCTGTAATCCCAGCACTCCCAGCACTCGGGAGGCTGAGGCAGGAGGATCGTTGCGAGTTCGAGACCAGCCTGGGCTACAAAGTGAGCTCAAGGCCAGCCTGAACTGCATAGAGACCCTGTTTCAAAAGGACAAAAAAAAAAAGAGTAAGTGGCCAGCCTTTTCTTGTCTGTGTGATAGAAGAGTGATATGCCTTTGCTAACAAAATGTGGTTGTTCCATGATAATTAATAAGGTTGACTATAAGCCTCAAAGATATAGAAATTTAAATAAAGCATAGCCATGTCCTGCTACTAGGAAAGATTTCCCAGGTGATTAGATGGGTAACACAAAGGTCTGAGAGGTTTCTTTGCCCTAGGGCCCAGGGCTGGAATTCCGCAAGTCATGCCTTGCCTTATCTATCTCCCAAGGCCATCTCCTTCACCGTGCAGCCAGAGAAACCCTGTAACTACTAACTCAACTTTTTATGTCTGCCCTCTTCTAATGAACAAAAGCAGTAGTTTATAACAAAGTTAAGCTTCCATCTTTAAACAGTCCTGTCACAACTAGGCTTATGGAAACAAAGTTTAGGAGCTACCTAGGGAGATAAGATTCCAGTACTAGATCGAGGGTGGAAAATCTGGCCAAACTACTCTCTCTAGATGGCATCCACATCTAAATTGTTTCCTTGTTTTTGCATATAGGTGGTGCAAAGTCTTTTGCACTAAAGAGCTAGATACATAGCTCAGCAAAAGTTTCTGGGTTTGATGCCTGGTACAAAAAAAGAAGTTTCATACCCTTATGCCCTGCCTTTTACATTACAGACACAGGCAACTCAATGCCAAAGCCCCTCACTCCTTTGGAATTGAGTCTTAAGCACTGGGAGATGTTCAACCCTTCCATGTTCAAGAGCCATTTGATATTTCTCTGCACATGTATGTCATCTACCTACCCCCTAGAGGCAAAATGCAGAGCAGAGGGAAGTATTAATTATGATGCTATTTTACTACCGGAGGTACACTGTAAAAAAGAAGTGGTCAGAACTGCTTATGCTCAGTCTTCCTTTGCGCTGAGAAATACTCCTTATTTATTTCTAAATGTAAGCGCGAGGCACAGGAAAACTCAGCACTTCGGGCCCTTAAGGCATTTACTACTCTGGAGCCTGAGATTGCTCCTCTCAAACCTTTAGAATCTGAGGACAAGACAGCCTTAATCAAAACTGCATCCACCTTTACTGAACCTGAAGTTTCCCCTACTTGCCTTTCTAGTCTTAAAGATGGGGCTTCTAGCTGTCACCCTGGCATCTGGAGGGATGCATCCATCTGTAGCTGAGTCCATGCAAGCTCCTCAAGGACAATATCCTTTACAGGAAGTACATGGACAACTTAGGACTTTAAAAGAATTCACATGCCTTTTTCTTAAGTCCCTCTTTTTAAGGGGACTTAAAACAAATTAAGTTCGACCTTGGAAAATTTTCAGAAGGCCCTGATAAGTACATTGAAGTCCTTAGAGGATGTACTCAGACCTATGAGCTAGATTGGAAGGATGTAATGTTACTCTTAAATCAAACACTGACTTCTAGGAAGAGGCAAACAGCATTACCAGTTGCTGTTGCATTTGGAGATAACATCATATTGTTAATTTTAAAAGGCCAAAAGATAGACAGCCAGGGGAAACACCAGTTCCCACTGGGGCACAAGCAGCTCCCATCCAAGACCCCTAGTAGTCTAGCAACCAGACAGGATATCAAAACTGCAGACATTTTCAAGTGTGTTTTCTTGAAGGTCTAAAAAGAACAAAAACCAAGCTTTCTAGTTGTTTTACATTGTCAGCTATTTTTCAAGAGAGAGATGAAAACTGCCCTGACTTCTTAGATTGTTTACTAGAGGCACTAATAAAACATACTTCCTTAGATCCTGATTCAATTAGGGGGGCAAATTATTCTTAAAGAAAAGTTTATTACCCAGTCAACTCCAGATACTAGAAAAATTTGCAAATGATAGCCTTTGCTCCAGATAGTTCATCTGACACTTTAGTAAAAACCGTCTTCCTTAGCATTCTATAACCTGGACTGAGAGAATAAAGACAAAGGGAGAAAACAGAGACCAGAAGCTGCTGTCTTTGTTGTGGCCTTAAAGAAGACTACACTGACCTGCTATCGCTGCCACAGGCCAGGCCACTTAAGAGGGACTGCTTTAAGAGGCCCCCAAGCCATCCCCTGACTGGAAAGGTGACCACTGGAGGTTGGACTGTCCTCTGAGGCCAAGGCCCCAGAGTTCAGACCCATGCTATCAGCTGGTCCCACGGGACTAAAGGGCCTCAGGGCACTCATCTCCTTCCTCTGGCCAGACTGTCATCTCTGCCTGTCATCTCCACAGAGGAGCCCTGAGTAATCATTCCTCTTAGCTCGGCCTAAAAGCACAGCTCCCATCCCAGAGAGATTTTGTCCTGTTTAAATGCTGTAATATAGATCAAGCTTGCCAATTTATCAGTGATGCTGAGATTGGTTTCTACAAATACAGCACATATTGTTGTTCATGTACAAAATCTTAAGATAGTTTTTCATTTGTATTTTCATTTAATATAAAATAATATATTAATCTGGTTCTCATATGTATCAAAAACATAGAGATAACTATAACTAAAGCTAGAGGGACTTTAGCCTCCATCAATAAAGGGACTTAAAAGCCAATCAGTCACAAAATTGCTTTCCCTTAAAAAGTTTTTAAACTTACCTGTCAGCTCTAATGCTCATGCTTTGATCATACAGGCCTTTGTATAAATATTTAGACTATATGTGCTTTGATTAAAATTTGTTCTTGCCTAGAAGGTGCCAAGCCCCAAGGCATCATACAAATAAAACCAATAACACATATGCTAGATTACTTTTAGATTTCTTTTACTGGGATCCATCAGATCTTGTCTGGAGAAAAAATTGAGCCCTTAATTAACTATACTCCATGGGTTTTATAGTTCGGTTTTTTTTGTACCGAGAATTGAACTCAGAACCCTGCACTTGCCAAGCAGGCACTTATGCTGCTGAGTTAAATCCCCGGTTCATTCAACAGACTTTAAAGCTGATCTTTCTTGCCTGACTAGAAAGGTAAAATTAATAAACCAGGCCATCCTCCAAAATTCGATGGCATTAGATATTCTAACAGTACAAAAAGTACTTACACAACTGAAAAAAAAAACTAAAGTGTGTACATTCCTGATCTTTCTGCTAATATCTCAAATAACTGTTCGAAATATTAGATGACAAATCAATGACATATCAGATTCTAAAATGTCCTGGACCTTCTCTTTATCCTCCTTCTGGGAAGCCCTTACTACATCCTCTTGGTGGAAATCTCTGTTGTTTGTACTCATAATAATCCTCCTGATGCTATTATTTGGCCCCTGCATACTTAATTGTTTCCTCGGCTTTGTGTCCTTCAGATTTAAAGCTGTACGCCTAGCCAAGATGAAAATGCCTGGTATCTACTGAGGGCCATTACTTAGAATCTCTGCAGAGTATCCCTGACTGCTGCTCAACAGCTACAAGCTCCTTCAGCCTGAAGAAGCCAGAATGGTCAATGCCCACTGCTCCCTCATGGCAGTTCTGGTTACTTCTTCAGAGGGAGGAACATTATGGGCAGCTGAGTTAGACAGGGCTGGACACTCAAAGGGGCCAGTGCAGAAGCCCTTGCAACCTTGGAGGAGACAGACACTTCTGCTGTGGGCCAGATCTCAAGACAAAAGGCAAAACAAATGTAATCACACCCTATGTATAAACATCAGGGATTGATATTCTAAATAGGTATGGATCATTTTGAGGAAGCCAGAAGTCACCATCCCAAACCCCTACAGAGTCACTGTTTTTTAAGAATGCCTGTTTGTGCCAGGCTTGGTGGTGCATACCACCAAGTACCTCCCAGCATTTGGGAGGCTGAGGCAGGAGGATCATTGCGAGTTTGAGACCAGCCTGGGCTACAAAGTGAGCTCAAGTCCAGCCTGAACTGCACAGCAAGACCCTGTCTCAAAAAAGACAAAAAAATAAAAAATAAAAATTCTGACGTTCAAATGAGAAAAATGTTATAGTAAGAACATTATTAACTATAATCTGTTAGGAGATTATGGTTTTTTTTTCCAGACAGGGTATGTAGTCCAAGCTGGCCTTGAACTTAACATATAGTCCAGGTTGGCCTCAAACTTGAAGTGATCCTCCTGCTTCAGCTTCATAAGTGCTGAGATTACAAACAAAATGATTTTCATAATAACAGATGAATTAGTTTTTTGTGAAATATAATTAAAAATCAGCTAAAAGGTTTATGTGATATAGGGGGATGAAACTCCCAAACTACTAGATGTTCAGTACAGGTTCATGTCCTCTAAAATCGAAGAATGAGTTTTAGGAACCAAGGAGGTTCAGAACAGAATATATTTATTGAGAGAAAGAAAGCTTCTGTTTGACAGAGAGACAGAAGAGGGTGCCAAGTGGGTTGCCAAAGACTGTCTTTTCTAGGGACTTTTATAGAGTAAAATCACCAAGTGAGGCAGGTGTCAGGTGGGGAAGACTTGGGAACTTGCAAGGCAGATGGGCTAGAGGTGGGACACAACTGTAGTCAACCAATAAGATTAACTGTTCATGTAAAGTTGACCAAATCAGGGACAAATGGGAAAGCAAGTCATGTAGCAAGCAGGCATTCTTTTCTTCAGTTTTCTGTGTTTTTTTTTTTTTTTTTTTTTTTGTCTTTTTGAGACAGGGTCTCACTATGCAGTTCAGGCCGGCCTTAAGCTTACTTTGTAGCCCAGGCTGGTCTTGAACTCGCAATGATTCTCCTGCCTCGGCCTCCTAAGCGTTGGGATTACAGGCATGAGCCACCACGCCCGGCTTGAACATCAGAATTATTAAAAGTATAAGTTTATTTAGGTTGGTTGAGCATGGTGTTCATTTTTTCATATACTTCATCGGATGTTCTGAGGCATTAGCGATTTTAGAAAAGAATTTCACACAGCATTCAGGAAGCTGAGGCAGGAAGATTGCCAGCACTTTGAGGGGACCCCGGGCAACTATTGAGACCCTCCAAAGAACAAAATACAGAATTGGAAGAGCTGATGGAACCAGGGGTCGGAGAATTTTAACTTTCTTCCCGGACCTGGCAGGACAGTTGCTCCGCACATGCATGGGTCCCAAGCTGGACCTCAGGAAGCCCTGTCCCAGCTCCTGGACCACTTGCCCTCACCGCCCTTCTCCTTGGCGCAGGCGCAGCAGGGTCCCTGACCAGCCACCACAGCGCAGCCCCTGAGGACTCTAGGAAGCTACCGTCGCGCATGCGCGGCTCTCACCTTGGCATGCGCTGGCGTAGTTGGTGCAGCAGTCCCCGACCTGCTGGCAGTCGTTGGCGCAGGAGCACAGGCTGTTCTCCAGGCGTCTCTCACCGCAGCGGAACAAGTTGCAGGTCCAGATCCGAGCTGAAAAAATTCTCCATCAGTTCTGAGCATTGGATGTATTTGCAGTGTGCAACACACAAATGCAAGTGTCACACATTTCTCCCGGTGTTATGATAAAACAGTGAGATTCCCTGCATTAATCAGTGAAAGCATATACGGAGCCAGCAGCCCCGGATTGCTCTCCTGAGCATGGATGGCAGAGAAAGGCCCTTCACAGCTGCACCGCTGGCTCTGATGGGGCTACTTTTCCCACCCAGGGGCAGCCTTGTACAGGAGCCCAGCAACAGCAGCAGGATTCCACACAGATCACCCCAGGCCAGCCTCCCTATGGGGCTTCTCTGGCTTCAGACTCTGTGACAGCAGCTTAAATAAATTCACTTGTTAAAAATGGCAAGAAAAAGCAGGGTGTGATGGTACACATCTGTGATTCCAGCACTCAGGAGGCTGAGGCAGGTGGATTGCCACAAGTTCAAGGTCAGCCTGGGCTACACGGCAAGATCCTATCTCAAAAACTAAATTGAGTTTTCAGTAGTGGCGAGAGGCTGGAGTAAATTTGCTTCCCACTGCCACCCGATAGATAGGAGCCAGTGATTAAAATCCACCCCCACCCCACAACCCCGGCAAGCAGCCCAACTCGTTGGATAGGTGAGTGGTCTTATGCTTAGAGTTCTGCCTTTTCTGTCACTTGTGACTTACAAAGAAAAAAGATTAGGGGAAATGAATGAATACAGATCGCTGGCTCTAGCAGGTCAGCTCCTCCGGCCCTTGCTGGGACCATCAAGGCCTCTGCTAGCCCATCACTGCTCCCCGACCACTAGGGGCCCTGCTCTGGAGACCTAGGCATTAAATGCTGAAAACAACCAGGCTTCCCCAAGGGACAGCAGGCTGGGCTGCTCTTCGGTGCTGGTACTGGGGCTAAGGTCACCTTTCTGCTCTCCTAATGAGTCACATGCACCCTGCTGGGCTGGGGGGCGACTCAGAGGGGACATGGGCAGGGACACCAAGTGGGAGAGCCGAGTGGACAGAGCCAGGGGGAGTTTGGGGTTGTGCCTGAGACAGGAGAGCCGCAGCAAAAGAGAGCTTCTACACACAGCTGCCCTGGAGACCACAGACCGGACTGCCGGTGGGCCAGCACCCTGACCTAAACCTGAAAATATGCTCTGGGTCCAGGACGATTTCTATTTTCCTTCCTGGCGTTTTGAGACAGGTTCTCACTATGCAGCTGAGGCTGGCCTTGAGCTCACTTTATAGCCCAGGGTGGTCTCAAACTCACAACAATCCTCCTGCCTCAGCCTCCCTGAGGGCTGGGATTATAAGCATGCCCCAGTTTCTATTGAGTTTTTTTCAGTAATCTCCACAGTAATCTTCAAAGGAATCTGATCCCCACCATCCTGATCAGAGACCCCCCCGCCACACAGCCCCCTCCCAGCCCAACTGCACCCAGGGCTCAGGACAGGTCAGCCCTGCTGTGGGCAGCAGCACTGCTCCCATGCTTCCCCAGACCTGTCCTCAGCAGCTCTAGCTCTCAAGCCTTGTTCTCTGCAGGGAGCCACAAAATCTCACTGCTCTCCCCTCCCCACGGCCCCCTAAGGTTTGCCCCCCTCCCCATCCCTTACAGGAGAGCAGCTAGTGCAGTCTCAGCTCCTCAGTGGTCCCTCTCAGGTTTCTTCTTCAGCAATAAACCAGCCCGGGTGAGCCCAGCTCACACCTCAGATTCTTCTTTTCCTTTCTCCTAACCGTTTCCACAGTGGTTGTACTAATTTACATTCCCACCTGGCACTGTAGAATTTTGTTTCATTTTGTGTTTTGAGACAGGGTCTCATCGCATAATCCAGGCTGGCCTTGAACACCTGGCAATCCTCCTGCCTCGGCCTCCCCGATCACAGACTGGCACCGCCATGCTTGGCCAAGCAATGGAAATTTATGCCCCCTGGGGTAAAGGCAGCCAAACTCACTGCCTTTGCCATTCCTGGGTGCTGGCCACCCTCTGTTGTTGGGGTGGACTCCATTTCCTGGGTCTGCCTGCTCAAGAACACATACCCGCCCCCCTGCAGTGTCCTTTAACCTCAAAACCTAAAGCCAGAGGGGCTGCTGGGAGTCCCCACTTTCTTTCGCAGGAATCCGGCCTTACTTACTCCATGCTCAGTTCTTTGTTCAGGATACAAAGAGCCTGGATATCAGGGCAACTGAGTCCAGCAGCCCCGTAACACTACCACCAACCCACCTGGAACCTGGAGAGAAGGGGCAGTTTCTATTGGCCAGCACCTAGACCTTGGATTTTGGGCCTATGGGACTGTGACAAGGAGTTTGTTTGGAGTGATTTTACTTTTCGGTTGTTTTTTTGAGACAGGGTCTCACTGGGTGGTTAAGGCTCGTGATCCTCCTGCCTCAGCCTCCTGAGTGCTGGGATCCCAAGCATGTATCCCACACCTGGCTGGATTTTTGTTTTGTAAGCTGCCCCCGTTTGTTATGGTGGCCCAGGAAACTAACTAAAGTGTGTGTGGGTGAAGCTGGACGCTAAGTCCTACTTGGTTCCACGCAGGTGTTTTCAAAGTCCCAGCAGCAGTCGCCTCGGCCTTTACAGTCCTTATCGCAGTGGCAGCCCTCCAGGCCTCGGAACTCCGCCTCGAAGCACCTCCTTCGGCAGCTGCCTGTGACACAGGGGGCAAGACGGTGGGGCAGAGGTCTCGGGGTCTCTATCCAGAGCAGTGCCTGGTCCAGGCCAGGAGGACAGGCAGGGTGGTGCAGGGGTGCTGGGAGAACTAGGGGGGGGGTGGTCAAAGGTGGGGTGGGGGAGGGGAGGGTGGGCTGCACTGGGAGCCTCAACCTGACAGGTCCTGCAATGCTTAAAGAATAAGCGAAGCAGCGGGACACGGTGGCTGGCGGATGCCTGTAATCCCAGCACTCAGAAGTCTGAGGCAGGAGGATCTTTACAAGTTAAGTCCCGCCTAAACTGCACAGCGAGATTCGGTCTCAAAAACACAATAAATAAATAAGCAAAGGAGAGCAGAGCTGAGGCAGGAAGGTCACTGCGAGTTCGAGGGCAGCTTGGGCCTGGGAGCAAGACCCTGCCTCAAAAACCAATTTTTTTTTTTTTTTTTTTTTTTTTTTTTTGCTTCCCAGCCGTCAATGCTTCAGCCCTTTGGGGACTGGGCAGAGGAACAGAGGGACAGCGAGGAGGGCTTGAGGGGCAGAGGCTCTGCTCACAGAGGAAGGCTGGGCTGGATGGAAAGGCATGGTCAAGACCCCCAAGTGCAGAAAACCACAGGAGGAAGCCGGGAGCGAGCTCGGGATCGCGCAAGCGCACGCTCTCGGCGCTGACCCCCACCCCCACCTCCCAGGATTCACAGCCACAGAAGGCAAAGGGCACTGCGGGCAGAAAGCAAGGTAGCCGATGCCAGAGCAGGAATGGAAACTTAAGTGAGGAGGAATCAGGCGGAATTATGGTCCCCCAAGAGCATGCCACACCCTCGTCCCTTGGCCGCGCGTTCATGTCTCATGTGACAGCCAGGCTGTGCAGATGAGACTTCTGGGGTGTGTGTGTGTATGTGTGTGTGTGGTTTTGGTTTTGTTTTTGGCTTTTTTTTTGGACACAGGGTCTCACTGTGTATCCCAAGCTGGCCTTGAACTCACAGCAGTCCCCCTGCCTCATCCTCTCCATTGCTGGGATGTCGGGTGTGCGCCACCTTGCATAGCTGCGTATGTGATGAAAGTTGCTAACCAGTTGACCTCACCGAGAGACAGTAGAGGGGTGGCCGCCAGAGGTTAGGGAGAGCTGGAGAGAGGAGGAGGGAAGGCTGTCCCAGGGAGCTAAGTTAGTCAAAGCCGGGCGGGGTGACACAGGAAGGTGACTGCAAGATGGCAGTGGGACGTGTTTCAAACAGAACTAGGAAGAGGGAATTCGGGTGTTTTCATCCTAAAGGAGTGATACCAGAAAAGACACATGTTTATCTTGATTTGAATATTACACAGCGCAAGGCCAGGCATGGTGGTGCATGCCTATCATCTCAGCACTCAGAAGGCTGAGACAGGAGGAATGCCTTGAGTCATGTCTCAAAAAAGAAGAAGAAAACAAAAACCAACACGTAGTGTCTGTTTTTCTGCAATGTCAGAATCCCACTCCTGTGGCCGATCTCCACATCACTGTTGAAACACAATGGCCAGATGATAAATGTTTTCCAACTAATAGTCACCCTTTCACTTCCTCTGTGTCCTGTGGTATTAACTGAATGTTAATAGCCTTGAACTCACTGTGTGGCCCAGACTGGCCTCAAATTTGCAGTGAATCTCCTGCTTCAGCCTCCCCAGTGCTGGAATTACAGGTGTGCACCTCCACACCCAGTGTGAGACAGAACAGTTCTAACTCGGTATTTATTAAAGTAAGGAGAAGGTGGTGGGGAGGCTCAGAGAGCTAGACACTGTGTCAGCAGGTATTTAGGATCACAGCCAGCTGAGACAAAAGGCTGGCGACAGTTATCAGAGCTCCTGGGATGGGCAATTGAAATCTCCAGGGGCGGCTTCTGGCAGGAGGACAGAGAGTAAAGTGCAGAAAGGAGAGTGATTAGGGAGGGGGGGGCCCTCTGCTGGGGTGTGGGGCTCAAGGTGGGGAGGGGAGGAGCTCGGAGTTTGGAAGAGAGGGGCTGCCTGTACCTTGCTCTTCCTTTTCTGATTTTCTCAGTCCAAGCCCCAAGCCCAATCCGAGTGTCACTATCACCAGTAAAGCCAGGAGAACCTGTGGGGAAGGAGGAAAAGGCATTTCCATGATTGTTTTTAATGTAATGAAAAATAACCTCATCTCGCCAGCTACGTGGGAGACCAGAGGGAGGGAGGTGAGCACCTTGCTTAACGCCAGACAGATCAGACATTTCAAAATCCCAGTTACTAGAGATCTCCCAACTGAGACACTTCATCAGCTATGAGCTTACCCAGATGGAATTAAAACCAGAGCGCCAGGTACTCGGGTGTGTGCCTCCCGCCCCTGCTACTCAGGAGGCTGCAAGCAGACCGTAAGTTCCAGGGTAACTGCACAAGACCCTGCTCAAAATTCAACATAAAATTGGCTGGGGATGTATCTCAGCCGTGTGAGGACCCAGGGTTCAACCCCAGGTATCCAGGAAGCCATTTATCTTTGCCCATTTTTCCTTTTTTTCTCATTTTATTTTTAAATTTATTTATTTATTTATTGGTTTTATTTTATTTTTGTTTGGTACTGGGGTCAAACTCACAACTGCGGCTTGCAAGGCAGGCGCTTATGCCACTGAGCTAAATCCTCGACTATTTTTTTTTTTTTTTTTTTTTTTTTTGGTACCAGGAATCAAACTCGTAACCTAGCATTTGCCAGGCAGGCATTTGTGCCACTGAGCTAAACCCCCAACTTTTTTTCTTTTTTTTTTTTTTTTTTGTCTCTTTGAGTCAGGGTCTGAATATGTATTTCAGGACAGGTTTGAACTCACTTTGTTGCTCAGGCTGATCTTGAACTCGAAACAATCCTCCTGCATCAGCCTCCTGAGTGCTAGGATTACAGGCATGTGCCACCATGCCCGGTCTCTTTCTTGAGACAAAATTTCACTATGTAGCCCAGGTTGGTCTCAAACTCAAAGTGATCTTCCTGCCTCAGCCTCCCTTGTGCTGGGATTACAGGAGTGCTCCACTATCCGGGTCGTTTTTCTTTTTTTAAGTGGGCATCACTTTGGAGATCATTTCTGTAGAGGCATCCGGCACAGAGCAGAGCTGCGAGCTGCTTGACTTCCTCAGCCCTGGGCACAGAGCCCTTGGGTCACCTCCAACGGAGGAGGACAGCGTGCAGCTTGCGTGACTCCTGTGCCTGCAGCCGCGCGCTCCCGGCTCCTCAGTGTGGACCGGCTCCCAGCACCCTCCCTGCTGCTGATTGAGGTCCGCGCTGCTGATTGAGGTCCTCACTGCGGACTTTAGGCTGGAACTCGATTCCGCCACCGCAGCACCTGCGCCTTTTCCTGAGTCCTTCCCCAACCCACGATGGCCCTGATAAGCACTGGGTGCAGGACTGGCAGATGCACCAGTGCCATAAAGAGCTTGGACAAACACAGAGGACTTCCATAAGGGTTTTATAGCACCGTCGCCAAAGTACAAAGCATAGACACCGGGCACAGCAGGGTGGACTTCGTAATCCCAGCGCCCAGGAGGCTGAGACAGGAGGCTTAGCCACAAGTTTGAGACCAGCCTGAGCTACACAGCATGACTGTCTTAAAAAAAATTTTTTTTTAATTTCCTAAAGAATTATCAGAAGACACTGATAGTTTCTTTTGCTGTAATTAGGAGGCTCGGTGCTGACTCGCACTGTCTCCTGGACTCCTCTTACTGATGCTGGAAGGAACCCGGTGGGGCAGCCATGTCTGTGATTCCAGCACTCTGGAAGGCTGAGGTAGGAGGAGGACAAGTCCAAGTCCAACCTCGGCAACTTAGAATTTAGTGAGAACCTGTCTCAAAATAAAAAGCCCCCGGGTGTATGCAGCTCAGTGCAAAGGCCTGAGCTGAGGGCACTATGGGGAAACTCAGTGGAGAATATGTTGGGTTTTGCCTGGAGATGATGGAGGGGCTGGCAGGAGGAACCCAGGAGACAGCGACAATTTAGCTAGCACTCCGGCACAGCCCCTTCAGATCTCCAGGCTTTGGGAACCTCTTATGGGTTGGGTGCAATGAGGAGAAAGATAAATTGGGCAGGAGGGTGGTGCACACAAGTAATCTCAGCACTCAGGAGGCTGAGGCAGAGGATCACTGGGAGTTGGAGGCCAGCCTAGATAGTGAGAAGGCCCTATCTAGACAACCAAAGAGAGGGAGGAAGGGAGGGTTTAGCAATTTGCATGCATTGTTCGGGCCAAGGGAGTATGGAGGGGGAGGGGTTACTCTGAGCCTGCCTTTGGCAGAGTGAAAGCAAAGCCCGGGCATTGGGTGAGGAGGAAACTGAGGCAGTGGCCCCTAGAGCTTTGATGGGGAGGAGAAAGCAATACAGTCAAGCAGAGCTCTGATTGCATCTTTTAGGATGGGGATCACACCTCCTAAAAAGATGAGGAGGGATAGGCAAAGGGTACTGACAGGCTTCGGAATTTAAGAGAAGCCAAGAGTTCCAGGAAGAATGTGTCACCCTGGCGCAGCATAAAGTGACAGAGGCTCTGCTGGCAGCAGAGCGCTCACTGGCTTGACTTGGGCTCAGACTTTACCCAGGGGCCCGGAGTCTCCACTTCGGAGCCCGGGAACAGCTGGCTTCCCGTCTCCAGGGACTGGGCTGCAGGGCGGCACTCACCACGCAGAGGACCTTGTACTTCTTCCCGCTGTCCTTCCCGGCAGGCGCCTCGGCCAAGGTCAGCTTGGAATCTGAGTCCATCGTGAGCGCTGCGAGAACCTGCTTGTCCGAAAGGCAGCGGCCTCGGCTGGCTTCCCTCTGCAGCGAGGAGGAACTGACCCAGGCGCAGGCTGCGCTGGGCTTAAACGCTGGCCGCCCTCGGGGATTGGACCAGAGGGAGAGGGGGAGGGGAGGGAAGGGGAGGATGTTATTGACCCAGGGACCTGGGACCAAGGTCCATTTCAGGACCAGGTAAGCAGGTCTTCTTATTCTCTTCACACTTGACTTGTTCTGTTTTGTTTCCTTTTGTTTTGAGACAAGGTCTCCCTCCATGGCCCATGCTGGCATCAGACACTATGGAGCCCAGGTTGGCCACAAAGTTGAGGCAATCCTCCTGCCTCAGTCTCCTGCATGCTGAGATTGTGGGCCCAGTTTTCCTTTATAGTGAATGCTGATCAAGAATGATGAGATCATTGGCCAGGAGCCTGGGGCAGGAGGATTGCTTCAAGTTCAAAGCCAGCCTGGGTTACATAGTGAGTTAAAGGCCAGCCTGAACTGCATAGCAAAACCCTGTCTCAAGAAGACAAAAATAAATAGATAGATAGATACAATCATCAAATTTCGATGTAATTTGATCATTTATATTTATCTTCCACATCCCAAACTGGCCTCAAACTTGTGGTGATCCTCCTGCCTCAGCCTCCCAAATGCTGGGATTATAGGTGTGAACCACCACGCTGGATTTATCTTCTTTAAAAATAACCCCAAAACAGCAAGTCTTATTACAAGATGGTTTATTACAAGACGTATTATTACAAGATGGTTGTACATTGATATACACTTCATGTGATGGTTGAAAGTTAACATAATAGAATGTGTTTTTGCTGTGCGGTGGTGTGTGCCTATGACACCAACCACTCAGGAAGCTGAGGCAGAAAGATCAAGTTTGAGGCCAGCCTGGATTACATAATGAGATCCTGTCTCAAAAGAAAATGAGCCTTGTTTTATCATTTTAAGAATTCTTTATTTTGGGGCTTTTTGTTTTTTGAGACAGGGTCTAGCTGCGTAATGCAGGCTGAACTTGTACTCCCGATGTAGCCTAGGTTGGCCTCAAACTCATGGCGGTCCTCCTGCATCAGCCTCCCATATCTTAAGAGTCCTTAAACTGCACTGAACCATTGTAAAGTGTTGAAGTCTGTGACAGTTGTGTCTTTCACTTTACATGTTCACAGTTTAAGACATGTTTTGATAGCTCGTGTCAAAATTAGTGGTATCCCTGAAAAACCACTTGATTGGGGTTTAGTAGGTGAACTACAGCAATGGTGCACACTGTGTGACTTACTCCCCCTGAGTCACATATTTACCAGATGCCAGAACCAGAACTAAAATGCAAACATCCTAACTTCCCGATTCAAGGTAATTTTCACGAATCCACTAAAATTTCCTATTTTCTGATGTACATAGCTGCGGAGTTCAAATACTCTACTGTGTGTTGAGTTGAGGGTTACAGGCTTATGATTATAACAGATGAATTAATGGCAGCAGGGCCGTGGTGCATGCCTATAATCCCAGCAGCTGGCAGGCTGCGGCAGGAGGATTTCTGAAGAGGCCAGCCGGGGTTACATAGCGAGACCCTGTCTTAACCAAAACCAAACCCACATGGCAACATTGATCACTTCTGTCTTCTTTGTATAAACCAGCTGTACTGCAGCGCTCACCACCTATGTGAACATGTCACAGCCCAGGCTACCTGCCCCCCCCCCAAAAAAAAAACCTCCTGATACCTCACTCTGGGACCCACACATCTTCCCTCAAAAGCATCTGTGATCTTCCGGGGATGAGTGGGTGAGAAGGATGCAGAGGGCGCGCGGAGCAAGAAACTGGGTTTTCTGTGCCCGTGTCACCAGCTGGTGACACAGGACCTTGGAATAGCGCGGTAGAGAAATGTGATCGCTCCCAACGGGCCAAAGGTCAGGCACACTTCTCCCCAAATCAAAGAAAGGATTCCTAGCATCCCAGGTGGCTAAGTTATTTAGAGATTTCTGTCGCAGGCAGGCGGTGAGGGCTGGGCCTGGGAGGTCAGCGCAGAGGACCAGCCTGGCCAGGTGCACTTGCAGGCCGGGGCTCAGGACAGGAGAGGAGCCCCGCACCCACTGACGCCCCCTAAGAGGTGAAAAGCCAATCGAGCTTGGTGATAGCTGGTTATCCAAATAAGAATATTAGTTCAGCTTTAAGTTTTCCAAAAATATAATCAAATCAACAGTAGCACTGATGCTCTCCAGTGACATCCCACCCTGTGAGGGGGACCACAACCTCTTTGCTATGCCCCCTCCAGGAAAGTCCTTGGAAAGTCCCAGATGCCCTTGCACCTGACTTATTTCCCATTGGCTCTCCATGCAGTGGCTATTACCTAAGCACCTATCCTCGCACTCCTATTGGCTCACCGTAGTTTTGTCCCGTCCCACCCCCTCGTGTGATTTCCCATTGGATCAATGCTATCTGAGCGACCATGCCTGTAATCTTATTAGTTGGCTATAGTTTTGTCTCACTTTACACCCATATCACCTTGTGGTTGTATTCTATAAACTCTTTTGAGAAGCAGGTTCCCTGGGTCACTCCCTCGGGACCCCATTTCTGTTACCCTTTGAGTCTTTCTCTCAATAGGTACTTTCTACGCTTAACCTCCCTTGTTATTAGAATGCATTCGTTGATTTTAGAGAACAGGAACTTGTAGTCTCAGACCTCTAGCAGGTCAGGAGTTATGTTTCCCTTATGTCATGTGAATTACTTGGAGGTCTTGTATCATCCCTGTATCATACACTCTTTAGCATAAGGAACAATGGAGGTTAAGGGTAGCAAATTTTAAAATGGGTGAGGGGGCACACACTGGTAATCCTAGCACTTAGGAGGCTGAGGCAGAAGGATCGCTGTAAGTTTGAGGCCAGCCTGGGTTACATAGCGAGAACTTGTCACACACACACACACACACACACACACATGCACACGCACACACATGCACACGCACACACAAGAAAGAAAGAAAGAAAGAAAGAAAGAAAGAAAGAAAGAAAGATTTTACTGAAAGAGAGACAGCTCCTGAGCAAGACAGAAGGGGACATAGAAAACAGATTGCCAACAAACCTGCTTGTCAGAGAAAGTTTTGTAGAGCAAAACCACAAGGTGGTTACAACGTGGAGCAAAACTATGATCAACCAATAAAATTACAAGTACAGCTACTAAAGTAATATCTGTCCAATAGGAAAGCCAGTACTGTCACTGGTATATGGAAAGAGCAAGGAAGAGATGAATCCGGAGGTGCTGGCCACCCACCCAAGCGCTGATATCCTTCTGGATCTTGTTGGGCCTGGTGACGCCAGTTACAGCGTACTGCTTATCTGCTGCGGAGGCCATGTAGTCCTGGTCATTCTGTCTTATCTTGCAGCCTGGCCACCAAGGGGTGCACCTCCAACTGATACAGGGGAAATGCGAGTATCAGGTCTAAGAATGAATTCTAAGGCACAATGGAGGTAAATAGTAGGAAAATCTATTGGAGAAATGGAATGGGGAATAGGAATAGCTCCTGATGTTACAGGCAGCTTAGTTAGTTGGAAATATTCTAGGCAGTCAGACAGGGCTGGGGCCTCAAAGAAGCCAAATGCTGAAAGTCACAAGTGACCTCTGAGGAGACAGGCACCTCCTGCTGTGGGCCAGATCTCAAGACAAAATTGAGGAAGTCCAGAGTTGCCATTCCAATCCCCTACAGAATGCTGTTAAGCATTCCTGCTTACTACGTGACCCATTTCCCCATTTGTGCTTGATCTAATCAATTTTACCTGAGCATTTCATCTTATTGGTTGACCACAGTTCTGTCCACCCTATGCCCACCTTGTGAGTTCCCATGTTTTCCCCACTATGGACCTGCCTATCCTCATGATTTTGCTCTACAAAAGTCCCTAGAAAAGACAGTCCCTAGTAACCCACTCAGGACCCCTTCTGTCTCTCAGAAGTTTTTTTTCTCTCAATAAATATATTCCACTCAACCTCCACTGTTCCTAAAATTCATTCTTCAGTTTTAGGGAATGTGAACTCATATGAGACATCTAGTAGGTTAGGAGTTTCATTCCCTTGTATCACTGAGCCAGGAGGGGTAGGCCTCCTGAATGGGTTACCAAGGAGCCCACTTCTCAGGAGAAGTTTTATAGAGCACAGTCACGAGGAGAGTACAATGTTGGTCAAAAGTATGATTAGCCAATTAGATTGCAAGTATAGCAGCTCAGGTAATACTGGTCTAACGGTAGCAAGGTGCAGGAGTGACATTGTCGAAATAATACTGGTCAATATCTGCAGTCTTAAACCTGTCTTTGGTTTTAGTAGTCTTAGTCTTAGTGGGTGGGAGATAATAGGCAGTCTCAAAGGGGGATACCCATAATTCCGAGCCTCTAGCCATCCCTTAGGGAACACATGTAAAACTGGCCATTGTGATTTTAATCTTCAGATGCACCTCCAGCCACAGTCCTGATGGGTTCTCATCTTCTGCACTGACTCCCTTAAGGGCCAGCCCTGTCTGACTGTTTGGAATATTTCTACCTAAATTTAGCTGTCTATAATACCAGCACCATGACCCAGCGATAGGCTTAAAACCCCACTTCTCCTGGGTTCAGCCTGTGGCCAGACAGAAGATACAGAAGATACAGACACCTCAGCAAGAGACCCAGGTCCCATTTTACCCCCACAGGCAAAAGTGGAAGAGGTCCAGGTACAGGAGGGAGGAAGCGGGTCTGAAAGTGTCTGCTGTGCCATTGTATCCCCAGCCACCACTGTTTCTTGTCAAAAATGAGTTAAGGAACCAACTGTGGCAGCATATGCTTATCAATGCAGTGCTCAGGAGGCTGAGGCAGGAGGATCACAAGGAGTTCAAGGACAGCCCAGGCTACACAGTGAGTTCAAGGCCAGCATGAACTGTGTAGTGAGACCCTGACTCAGAAGAGCAGCAATGAATTTCTAATAGAAACATGTATTAACAGAAATAAAAATTTAGAACAGTATTTCTAAAAATCATGTCTAAAGCTTTTTCCTGTTTTGTTTTATTGTTTGAGATAGGGTCTCCTTATCCAGCTTGGGTTGGCTTCAAACTCATGGGAATCTTCCTGCCTCAGCCTCCAAAGTGCTGGGATTACAGGCGTGTGCCACCATGCCTGGCTCTTCCTGAGTTCTTATTGCCCTAAACAATGAATTAGTCAAAATGATTAGAAAAAGGGAAGTCAGGTTTTATGTGGGGAACCATGAAGATGACTGTACTTGACTGTCTTTGAAAAGAGCAGTTATGTCCGTTTTGCATAACGTGGCCTTATCTCCATGTACTGATATGTACCCAGCTATAGGTTATTTCTTTGTCCCTTCAGTTGGCGTTAAGCAATGTGAATTGGGCTGGTTGAGGAGCTGATGTATAATCTCTAAAGCAAAACCACAGGTCAGTGTTACCCCACCCAGTGACTCCCCAAAAACATGGTTGCATAACGCAGCATAAAGAGCCGTGCTCCACACTGATGGCTGGGACTGAGCCTGGAGAAAGACACTGTGATTTTCCAGTGTTACAGGCAGCTGAGTTAGAAATATTATAGGGGTCAGACAGGGCTGGGCCCTCAAAGGAGCCAGGACAGAAGTTCAAATACATTGCAGCCTTGGAAGAGACATCACCTGCTGTGGGCCAGATCTCAAGACAAAGGCAAAGCAAATATACCCACATCCTGAAGATCCAGAGTCCAAACAGTTCTCTATCACCTGAGAAGTCAGGAGTCACATCCCACTCCCCTACAGGAAGAGTCCCTGGTGTTGAGCATGCCTGCTCACTAGGGGACTCCTCCCCTATTTGCTCCTAATTGAATCAATTTTCCCTGAGTAATTCATCTTATTGGTTGACCACAGTTCTGTCCCACCTTATGCCCACCTTGCAAATTCCCATTTTCCTGTATCTTTGACCCATCTAATTTCACAATTTTGTTCTATAGAAGTTCCTGGAAAAGACAGAGTCCTTGGCAACCCACTCGGGTCCCCTTCTGTCTCTCTCAGAAGTTTTCTTTTTCTCAATAAATACATTCTGCTCTTAACCTGTTGTTGTTCCTAAAATTCATTCTTTGATTTTAGAGAACACAAACTAGTTCTGGACATAGTAGGTTGGGAGTTACATTCCCTGGTATCACCAGGACAAACAGGACTGTGCATGAGAACTGAAGCACCGACCCCAAATTGTTAAATCCTACACGATTGTGTCATGCAGATTGCTCTCTCTGCGATTCTTGCCCTCTGCTTATCCTAGAAGTGGTCTCAGGCCTCCTACCCAGCCCAGCTCATGGTAGTCACTCATGGCAGTCAGGCAGTCACTACCTCCCACCACTCTCACTGTCACACATCCCCGAGACACTCCCCTCAGGGAGAATTAATAAAGCCCGGGTTGGGCTTTAGGCAGGGCCTTTGTTCCCGTTAACACCACCTTGGCTGGACTTAGGACCCTTTGGCTCCCATAACTATATCTATGCCTCAGTGTCTTTCTTTTCCCTGTGGGTTGCACTGGGAATGGTAGACTGGCACTAACCCACTGGAATTGCAATCAATAATCCTTGGGATTACAGTTACAAACCTTCCTGGACCAAGATGAGGATGGGAAAGGGCTCTCTACAGTTTTACATTTGTTAAAACAAACAGTACCAGGTGCAGACCTGCCTGAAGACAGAGCTGCAATGGCCCCTGGCTCAGAGACCACAGTCTTTTGTGCCCCCCACTCCTTAGGGCAAATCTAGGGCACCCTATTAAAAATCTATTTGATTTCTTGCAACCTGAAGCCAGCACTCTTAGATGGGTCCCAGATAAGGAAAGAGAGAGAGAGAAAGAAAGAGAGAGGAGGAAAAAATAGAAACAAAGCTTTTATAAGTAAGGGAAGAGGAGTTAGAGGGGAGGGAATGGAAAAAAGAAGCAAGAAACATCGTGTACAGGTACAAATTCCCTGTGATGAATGTGATCATTACGTATAACTAAAATGTACCGGTAGAATTAAAAAAACCAAAACTAATACAAACCAGCTTTCCCCTCCATTCGTGGCCCTTCTCCCCATGCTCCTCCTGGGCTCCCTGACTGACAGTGCCACACTGCCAGCCCTGCAGTACCCTAATCCATTGCCTGCAGTCTGCCTGTCTGCTTCCCATGGCTTCCCGCACAAAAAACTGCAGCCTGGGCTTTCTCCAGGGTGAGGGTTTGTGAGCCTCCTCCCTCCATCCCTCACCCCCCCTCACTGTTTCTCCCCACTGAACCAGTTAGTGTGAGCATGGCTGGTCCCTGAAACCAAAGACCATGGTGTGTCCCATTGATTGTAACCTTTTGGTGCTTAGCACTCTGCCCAAATCCCCTCCCCAAGAAAACTTGAAAATTAGGGGATTCCATGTAAATTGTTGAACCTGTGTTAACTCGGACCCCGGTATGTAATTCAAGAAAGCAAGAAATTAAAATTTGGGAAGCAAAGGCTTTATTTTCAGGCCTGGTGACACAGCCTCCAGGAGCCAATTTGGAGACTGCACACCTCACAGCTAAAAGTCAGGGCTTTTATCTTGTAAAATCCACAAGCAGCTGCTGGTCACACAATCTAAGGAAGGGGATGGGGGTGTGACGCACTACAAAGCAGAAAGTCTCCCTGCATACTATGCAAGTCTCCCTGCATACTAGCAAGTTTAGATAAGAAGAAATCTTGTTTTCCTTAGCAAAGAATAGAGAAGTCTAACAGTAATTAACAACCTTAGTTACCTTACTTTAGCACCACAACTGTTCTATTTGTAGAGGGCAACAATGGTTAACATATCAATTAGGTAAGATTTTACAATTCTTTACAGAGGAGAGCATTGATTAATATATCAATCCTTTACTCAGAGGGAAAAGGAAAACACACATTTACAGTAAGGCCAAGTTATAGGTATGATACAAACGAAGCTATTTTTGTGAAGAATGTACAATCTAATACAATCTAATGCAATTAACACAATTTGTGACGGGCCCACCGGCTTCGGTGTGATAGTTAGGGGGGCTTAGGTTATAACAGAACCCAGGATTTGGATTTGTTTTTTGTTTTTTTGTTTTCCAGTCCTAGGATGGAGCCCTGGGACCTTCACACCGAGCTGCACCCAGTTTTTTTTTTGTTGTTGTTGTTTTGTTTTGTTTTAATTCTGATCCTGGGTCTAGCTGGGTCACAATGTCGCAAGGGCAGACCGGATGTTCTCAGCTTCCTGCTGCAGGGACCCTGGGGTGGGGGTTTGACCGCTGTGCCTCGGGCAAACTCTGACCTTTGCAGGCAGACTTGCTCATTTCTCAGAGGAGCCCCCCTGAGCTGTGGGGTCAACCTGCATGCAGACGGTGCCCCTGCATATGGCTAGTGTAGCTCAGAAATGAAAACCCACATCAACCCCATCTATTGCCGTCCTGGCACGGGTACTTCCAAAACAAAAATCCAACTGATATCAAAGATGGGCTCAAATTTCTAGCACCCCAAGATGTTTGGTTTTTGTATAATCAGCTGTCATGTGCTTCAGCTTTGTGGATTTCTGGGTTCTGATCTGCTGTTTGCACTTGGGATTCTCTTTCTACACTGCTTGACTCTGGTCACTTCCGCGATGGTTAGTTTTCATTGTTTTTGAGACAGTCTCACTATGTAGTTGAGCTCAGTGGCAATCCGCCTGCCTCAGCCTCCTGAGTGCTGGAGTTACACATGTGCATCACCAGGCCCAGCTAAATCTTTCATTTCATAGTGACCTCAGATGATCTCTAAGTCACTAAATTTTTTATCCTGTCATGGAGATGCACACCTGTAATCTTAGCACTTGGGAGGCTGAGGCAGGAAGATCACCATCAGTTCGAAGCTAGCTTTGGCTACATAGTTAGATCTTGCCTCAAAAACCAGGAATATATAAATAAATAGAAAGGAGACCTCAGATCACATAATAACAGAGGCAGACGGGTCAACTTCAGGAAGGCCAAAGATGCAAGAAAGGCAGAGAAGGATGGTGGACCACGCATAGAACAGGCCGAGCCCGTGGGCAACAAGCATGGGCAGGACGGAGGTAGCGCCTTGTCAAGTAGGTTCAGGATGAGCTGGGTGAGGACCGGCTCTCTGCAGCCAGCAAGGCCAAGCAGCAGTGGATTCAGGACCCAGCAGGGAATGGGACAGCGGCAGGGCTGATCCGAGAGTGAATGGAGGGAAATGCAGCACTGCTGGATGGGAACAGTGGAAGAGTGGACTCCTGCTTAGCGGCAGCAGCTCGGCCCTGTGAGCAAGCAGCAAGGGCAGTAAGGAATTTAATGTGGGACTGAGGTCACCTGCAGTCCCCTGACACCAGTTCTGGGTGCCAGCCTATGCTGACTGCCTCTGCAGTCTGGGCACAGTGCATATACCTGTAATCGGGAGACTGAGGCAGGAGGATCTCTGCAAATGTGAGGCCAGCCTGGGCTACATAGTGCAAGGCCAGCCTGCATGACATAGTGAGATTCTGTCTCGAAAAAATAAAATGGCAAGACTCCTGTCTGTTTCAAATTTCTGAAACAATTTTACTTCCACATACTTTCCAGGTCTTCACAGGCTCTCCCTCTCTCTCTTTTTGGACAGCTTACTGCACTTCAATGGCCATACTGAAGATTTTGCAGCTGAGATCATCATAATAAGGGAGAAACCAGGTCAGTCACCAAATATCAGGGACCCGGCCAAGACCCTCCAACTGCGTATAGGAGGGGTAGATGATGGAGGAAATAAGAAACTGAGACAAATCTAGTAATGTGTGATGGGGCCTGGGAGGTCAGTGCCTCAGGACGGGCAAAGACCCAGATGCTCCAGCCAGCCACTGTTACTGGGTGTGTGCAGTGCAGGGTGTGTGTGCACAGTGACAGGAGGGCCAGTGGAAGATTCAGAGGTTGATGACACTGCAGGCAATGGGTCGTCCTGGGCTGACTCAAAAGGCAGAGACGATGTTATGCTAAGAAGGATCTTGCCCTGGAGCGCTCTTTTTCATCTAAATGTAGCCTTAGTGGTGGAAGAGGATGGCCCATCCCAAGAGTTAACGGGAAGTCTCAAAAGGGTGATGCCATAATCCCAAGCCTCCATTCATCCCACAGGTCCATGTGAATTCCTGGTCCTCAGTAGCCAAAGGTGATTGGGTGATTTGTCCTCAATGTAGAGCAGTGCAGAATATTGAAGAGAGGAAGCAAGTAAATAAGAGTTTACTAAGTGCGGAGGGCATGGAAGAGTCACCATGAGGAAGGCTGGGGGCTCTCCCTGCAGACAAAGGCTCTGATGGGGAAGGGCTCTGGTGGCTGGTGTGAGCTGATTTATTTTGTGGGAGTGCAGGGGATTGGGTAAACCTTTACATGCTTGGCACAGGCTTTTGGGAGGGAGAAGCCACAGGGCTTCTGGGAAGAAGGAGGTATGCATTGTCATGGCTCGGCACTGAGCCACTGCCATGACAATTGTGCTGTCTCTCAGATGGGGGATCTAACATTCCCATCTCTTGGTGTTAGGGAGCACTGTGGAGTCTCTCTGACTGCTTCCTGCTGAGAGGAGGCTGCCACTGGAGCCTAAGGTAGAAGAGAATGGGATTGAGGGATCCCTTTCAAGTCTGAGCTTGTAGGGTAGTGATGTTGCTCAGTAGTAGGATTTCTTTGGTAGTGAATGCCTACATTCTGGCTTGGACAAATCATGAGAGGAGCCTAAAGGCACAGGGAGCAAAAAAGCAAAAAAATTACTATGGTAATTATGAGACCCATTACTATGGTAATTATGAGGCATTAGAATGGGTGCTCAGGACCCTAGGGAATCCCACCATGAAGACCAAGGGGTGGCTCTGGAAAATATTATTTCCTTGTATATCAGCTGCTAGTTTTTTGAGTTTTTGTATCTGATCTTTGACTATACCTGACTGGTTGACAAAGTAGCAGCATTCTTCTCCTAACATGGCATAGTGTCGCCCTTTTCCTGCTGTGAGAATACTGAGTCTCCTTCTTGTTGGTGAACTACTGTGGCCAGTGAGTGTATTTGATCTTGGAGTGAATTAACATTTGGGGGTGTGTGAGTATTGTAGGGTTAGGTGAAGGAATAGATTGAGGTAGAGGAGGAAGCCTATCATGTTGACTAAGGCAATTGAGGAATGGAAACAGTAAGATTATTAATATGAAGAGTGTGATAACTGTTAGCCTTTTGGTGCATTTTTTTTTGGAGTAGAGTGTTAGAGCACCTGTGAGGAAGAGGAGAAGTGCAGAGCTCTATATAGGCCAAAACCAGGTGGGGCAGCAAAGCGTTAGTGTTTGTGTTGTGTTAATCGAGGATGGGTGGGAACTACTGAACATGAAAGCCATAAATTCCCTTTAGTATGTTTGGGATTGAGATTACCAGGCAGCAGATGATATCTCTTCCTCTGGGTGATGTGAAACCAGCATGAGAATCCCTCTACCTTGACTGCAGTTGAAGTCACAAGGTTTACCAGGTGAAGTCTGTTTTACTCAGGTTGAGGAGTTGAAGTTGAACCTGTGGGTTTAGGAATTTTAATATAGATTAAGTGTCATGGAGATAAAGGAGGATCTGGTGTGTGTCCCTCGAAGGGTTGAGGGAGACAAAGATCTACATATTATTGAAGGAGGTGTTGGAGGAATGAGAGAACCACACTATAGTCAGCTAAGGGAGGAAGATGAGAAGGTGAAGTCAAGTTTTGCAAGACAAATGGTGTATTGTACATAAGCTCAGAGGGGCTTGACTGAGTAGGTGACCTGGGAAGAGCTCGGAGTTTTGTAGGGGCTAGAGGTAGGAGTAGAGAGAGAAGAATCATGTGTATGTGAGAAGGAAGTATGAGTTCATTGAAGAACATCTGTGCAGCCACATAGCGGACTTATCTCTGTGTCTGCTGTAGGAGTGGGCAATAGGGTGTTGCTGGTTGAGATTGTGACAGTGGGGTCTCATAGTAGAGTTAGATGTATTTATTGTAGCTGTGACGGGGTCATTAGACCTGGGAGTATCTTGTGAGAAATTAGATTGACTGGCTGGTGTGGTGAGTAGACTGTGATTGGCTGTCCTAAAGTGAACTTTTTGGCTTTTTGTGTCAGGATGGCTGTTGCTGCTATCACCTGATGGCAGGGAGGCCATCCTCTAACTGTAGCTGTTTGGGGGCCTTAAGCTTCGTGAAGGAAGTGTCAATTGGCATAGTGGGGTCTAGGGGTTCTGAAAGAGGCCCTTTAGAGACCTGGTATAGTGGCTGAGCTAAGGAAGCAAAGTTGGGGGTCCAGAGGTGAAAACGTTTGATAGGTCTAAAAAGGATAATATTCTTTGTTTTGTGATTGGTGTCTGTAAGTCAGAAAGGAGTCTTGTGGTCAGAGGTTATGGACCATGTGGTGAATGTAAGCATGAGGCCTAAAATTTGACCTTTGGTGAGGCGATTTGAGCTTTGGAGTGAGAGACCTTGTGTCTTCTACTACAGAGAAAGTTGAGTAAGGAAGCTGTGTGTTGTGTTGTTGTGGCACAGGAAGGGGAACAGAGAAGTCATCTATGTACTGAATGAGTGTACCAGGCTGTAGATTTGTAGTTATAAGATCGTTGACTAAGGCGTGGCTGAAGGAGTGAGGGCTGTCTCTGAATTCCTGGGGTAGCACTGTCTGTGGTAGTTGAGTGGACAGAAAAGTAACTGAATCCATCCATATAAACATGAAAAGGTCTTGGCATCAGATATAAAGGAATAGTGAAAAATGTACTTTTATGTCTAGTGCAGGAAAGTGAGAGATCTGTGGAGGAATGTGAGACAGCGTAGTGTGAGGGTTTGACACCCCCGGGTGAACTGGCGTTATCGTACTGATGATGACTCTGGGATTTTGGACTAGGCGATAGGAGCTGCTGGATTTGAAGACAGGGAGAACAGGGTGTCATAAGGCGAGTGAGTGACTTTTAGAAACCCAAGTTAACAAGCAGCAGATAATAGGTTTAAGTCCCTGTTGATGTTTAGGGGCCATTAAGTATTGGGGAACAGAAGGGAAGACTGAGGGGTGTTTGAGGTGAATTAGCAGTGGAGTAATGTGGGTGGCATGAGTGTCTCAGACTGCAGGGTCCCTGAGGGAGGAGGGCAGGGGAGGGGCTGAGTCAGGGTCTATGATGGTGAGACTGGAGTCTGTGGGGAAAGGGAGAGAGTGTAAGAGAAATTGAGTTTTTGGAGTAGAACTTTAATCAAAAAGAAGCACAGGACAGGTTGGGATAGTAACACAGCTGTGTGTAAGGGCAGCGTTTAGAATCCGCAGGAGCAGGTTTTGTCTGAGGAGGTCATGTACGTTGGCTGTCAGCTCCCACGACACAGACTGCAGACGGGAACACTGGCCTGGGAACTCGGGAAGAGCATTACGGGTGGCCTGCGTGTCAGTAAGGAAAGAGAAGGTTTAACCTGAGATGTGCAGGGAGACTCAGGGCTCTGAGAGAGAGACCTTGGTGAGGCCGTGGCCCCAGCCCCACCATCCCCTTCAGCAGCCATGCAGAGCAGATCAGCTGGTGATGAGGCCGAGGCACCAGTGTCCCGTCCTGTGAGGCTGGGGCAGGTGATGACTGACCCACTCTGGTGTGGACAGGGCAGTTGTACTTCCAGTGGCCTTCTTGGTTGCAGATAGGTCCGGCTCCCAGTCATGGCTGCAAGTCAGGATAGGCTTGTGTCCAGCGCTGTTTTTATGCCAAACTTGAAACATGATGTTGGGGGGGGGTCCTCGGGTTTTTAGATTTTTTTTTTCCTCCAGCCTGTGTTTTATCTGGAGCCTGGAGTGCCGCTCACTGCAGCTATAGCTGCTGTGGCCATAAATTGGCCTTAGAGTTTTAGCCTGGAACATAACCTTTTTAAGGTCATCCTATTTCTGTTTTTTTCGGTCTATCATTGAAGACATGGAAAGTCATATGTAAGAGGTCTCCCTGAGGGGATTGAAGACCAGGGTCGGATGTTCTGAATTTAGTCTGAAAGTTTGGTGCTGCTTGGGAAATAAAATGGGAGTTTAGGAAGACCACAGGTTCAAGTATGATGGACAGGGGGAGAGAAGGGGGGACAGAGTTGGGTAAACAGAGGAGGAGCTCACAGTGGTGTAGTCCTCTGAGAGTAACTGTGAGATGAGGAGGAGGAGGAGGAAGAAGGCGGGGGTGGGGCAGAGAGAGCAGGGGCCTCACTGTGAGTTATGGCTATAGCGGGGAGGTATTTCATCTACCGGTCTCAGAAACAAGAGAGGAGAGAGTCACAGTGGCAAGCTGATAAAGGAGGAGGACCTGTGAAGTGAGTTACAAGAATTTAGGAGGCCTTGCAGGTTTGGAATAGGTCAGGGTGTGCCCGCAGCTGTCCATAAGGTATTTACCCCACTTGTCGTTTCAGTAGTAAAAGTCACAATCTCTTAATGTGAGCCTCTTTGGTCTGAGAGTTTGTAGCCCCAGTGTGTCTAAGCGCAGCCCAGAGGAATGATTTTGTCGAGTAACAATTATTACCCATGTGTTCCAATTAGGAAGGTGAGCCAGTGTCCGGAGGGTTGGGAATCAGCGGAGAATCCTCACCCTCCAGTGAGGCACAGCCAGTAGCAGCGTAGTCCCAACAAGACCTCTCTAGTCCTCACCAGAGGAGGCCTGTGGGGTCCCAAAGGACGCAGAGGACCCAGAATGACGTAGAGTAGTAGGGGGATGTCCTGATGTGGCCACGATTTTGGACAGGCACCCCAAAGTAGAGGGGAGGCTCACGTTGGACCTGACAAGATGAAGGCCAGTGTTGGATGTTGGCTAGAAACGGCAAGACTGAGGAGTCCCCAGTCCCAGAGAGAGAGAGAGAGAGAGAGAGAGAGAGAGAGAGAGAGAGAGAAGCAGAGAGGAGAGGTCCGTAGGCTGGAGGGGGCTCAGGCCAGGGGACAGATTCCCCAGGAGCCACACAGCCTCAAACCTCTGGAGTCATGGAACCAACTCAAGGAGTGATTTGTCCTCAATCTAGAGCAATGCAGAATATTAAAAAGACGAGGCACGTAGATAAGAAAAGAGTTTAATAAGCAGGGAGGCACAGAGAGGTCACCACAGAGAAGGCTGTGGTGGCTCTCTACAGACAAAGGGCAGGTTCTGCCTGATACAGGCTCTGATGGGGGAGGGGCTTTGGTGGCTCGCGTGAGCTGAGTTATTTTGTGAGAGCACAGGGATTGGGTAAACCTTTATATGCCTGAGCTTTGGCATAGACTTTTGGGAGGGAGAAGCCATAGGGCCCCTGGGAAGAAGGTGTGCATTGTCGTGGCACAGCTTTGAGCCATTGCCATGATTATTGTGCTGTCTCTCAGTCGGGTGGACCTAACACTCGCAACGATCCTCCTGCTTCAGCCTCCCCAGTGCTGGGATTAGAGGCATGCACCACTACGTTTTGGGTATTTTCAATGAAGGAAAACTAGCTTTTCCCAAGGATGGCAAAGTGAATGACGGACGCTAGGGGGCGCTCTGCATCCAGCTCTGAGCTAGCAGAGCGCAGCCCCTGTGCAGAGGCCGCCGGCTCCTCTCAGGGACTAGGCAGGCTCCGGGACGAGGTGGCACTCGTGGAGACCTCGCGCCTGCGGCCCACATCGCACCTTGGGGTGTGGGTGTGAGTGGGTATGTGTGAGAAAGTGTGTGTGTGTGAGGCTGTTCTGTTCTTAGAGACTCATCAGCGCACGGTGACAACCACCCAGGCAAGTCAGTGGCAGCGGGACACAGGAGGGGAGGGCGGCTCCTAGCGACTCTAGATTTTGTCCATAGCAGGAGGGTCACGGGATCTGCAGAGCTGGCTGGAGCAGGGCTCTGTCTCCCAGAGAGACGCCCCTGAAGTTCCCGGTCTGTTGGAGTCCTGGAGCATTTTATGGAGCCGGCGTTGGAAATCCTCGGCACTGGCACCGGAGTGAAGCAAGAACATCTTCTAACAAAGACGTGAATTTAAAATGACTCAGCTCAGTCCAGGCACGGATGCCCATTTCCATAATCCCAGTAGTCAGGAGGCTGAGGCAGGAGGATTACTGTCCTTTAAGGCCACATAATGAGCCACTCAAGAAACCCCCTCTGTTGGAGCAAATGGTCAGACAGGTCAGATAATCCGTGCCCCTCAGGAAACCAAGATACCCGACACCTAGGCATTACGTTAGCTTTACACTTTTGGATTAATCTTCTGTGCTTGTTGTTCCAAACTGCCGCACACTGGGTGGCTTAAAACAACACAGATTTCTTATTTACAGTCATACTGACCCCAAGTGCAGCACAGATCTCATTGCTAAAGCCAGAGTGTCAGAGGCCCGGAACCTGAGGGACTCAGGAAAGAGTCCCCTGCCTATCCTGCCCTGAAAGCCACCTCCGTCCTCACCCCCTCTTCACCTGATTTCTCCTTGGCCACAGCCTCCCGACTCCTCAGGTGACTAAGAGGAGAAAGGGGCTTTGCTTTGCCTCTGCCTTTGCATTTTTTAAGACAGGCTCTCACTAGGTATTCCAGAGCGGCCTCAAACTCGCAAGGACCCTCCTGCCCCAGCCTCCTGAGTTTATCTCAGCTTCTGGTTTGAGGGTGTGGTCCTTTGTGGTTGGCTCTGCTGCATTTGGACCTGTGGAGAGGCTGCCAGTGTGGTAGGAGTGGAGGAGGGGGAAGCAGTTGGAGGCACTTCCGGGGAGCTGTCCTGGAGGTTGAACATGCTAGGCCAGCAGCCCGTCACTAACCTGCACACCAGCTTGTTTTCAAAATTTTCATGGCTCGGTGGGCTCATGGTCTGCTATTTTATTCAATTACTATGACCATGAGGATGATGTTCATTTTTTGTTCTTTTTTTTCAAACTGGCTGTGTAGTTCAGGCTTGATTTTGCTGTGATCTTTCTGCCTCAGCCTCTCGAGTATGGGATTATAAGCATGCATCACCATGCCTGGTTTAAATCTAAATCTTTTTTAAAGTTAATTTTACTGGTACATTTTTGATATACTGTTGGCCTGCTTGGGAGTGGAGGGTAAGGGAGATTTTCAAGGGTGAGATACTTAAGGTTAAAGAATGCATGTGTGTGATATCATTATCCAAATATTGCAATCCCTTTTTACCATCTTTCTCAGGGACCAGGAAATTTACACTTGCAATCCCTTTGAAACATTATTGGAAATCCAGTGAGTTAATTCCAATCTGTCACCTCTAGTGCAACCCACAGTGAGAATAAAGACACTAAGACGTATTTATAGTTATGGACAGCCGAGGGGTCCCGAGTCTGGTCCAGGTGAGGGTTCACAGAACAAAACCCTCACCCCAGTGCCTCTCCCAGAATTTATCAATTTGTGAAGAAGGGAGTGGCTTGAGGATGAGTGACGGTGAGAACCGTGGGAATTATGTGGGTGTGTGAGCTAGGCTGAACTAGGTGGTCAAAAAGACCTCTGCAACATGCAGAGAGAAGGGTATGCAGAAAGTGTTAGTGTTTTGGTGTGATAAAAAAGCAAAATAGAAAGTAAAAAGTAGCCTTTATTCCAAGAAGGTGGAGAGGAGTCCATGACCATAGACGGTCTAGCTTCCTGTGACCAGAACGTGGGGTATGGGATATATATGTGTGTCATATATATATGACTGGGGTGGCACTTAGGGAAGGCATTGATGAGGTGTAAGGAGCTGATTGGAACTTTTTTCAAGTGCACTGGGAAAGGAAAAAGGAAGTGGTAATAGGGGAAGGAGGAAGTGACCTTAAGGTAAACATCCCTTGGTTCCCCCTCCCCTGATTCAGCTTCCCACTACCATAATATCATGTAACTTATTCTAGGGCAAAATTCATTCAGAAAGACCAATCTGCATAACTCAATTGTGGAAGCATTTGAGTGTTTAGGAGGCTGTTTCTTCAGTTTCTGATACGTAAACTTTTGTGCCCTGGAAAGTCATAGCCTCTCATCTTGAGGCTCGAAGCCTGTTGACACTCCTGCAGCTATGTGGCTCTGCTATCGCACTGTGCTCAACCATTTACAGGGAGACATGAGGTGAGACTGTTGGCGGCTTCAAAGATTACATCTCAGTACCTCGGCCAGCCCTATTTACATTGCTTAGAACCAGCTGAAGAGAGAAGGAAATAGCTCAGCCAGCTCTGTACATATCAGTACAAGGAGCCAGGGCCTACTTTAATTAATGCAGAGGTGACTGTTCTGCATTCAAGGAGCGCCTTCCAGATGGTCTTCTATAGTAACAGGCATCAGCAACAACAGCAGACAGCATGGAGCACAGCACTACAGCCACCGGAATCTTTATTGTGTATAAAGGTTGGCATCACTGATTTACATTCTTACATGCAGGCCTCCCTGGTCCATGAACAATTGTACACAGCCAAGTTGTGGTCATTTGTGCTCCATGTGCTCCGGGCTGACAACAGGGTCATGTCTTCAGGGCTGTCTGGAAGCACCCTTACATGATCCGAGCCTTGTCTCAGGCTGAGCAGTTCCCCCCATACACATAATGATCACATTCATTGTAGGGATACCTGAATCTTAAAGCTATTCTCCTGTAGGAATTTGAATGATTCATCTGTTTTTAGCATCAACTGGCAGGACTACACAACATTCAGTGGTTGTGGGTGCACACTGCAATCATTAGGAGACTCAGTTTTGGCCTGGACAGGACCGAGTTCCTCAGCCCAGGGCCCAGCAGCCACATAGCGCTGCGCATGCTCAGGGGTCTGCACTGTGCACAGCCCCTGGCATGGTACAGGCTCTTTGGGGTGAGGACTCCTAGTGGTGATTTTCCCACCAGGCATACAGAGGATTAGAGGCTGGCAATCACCATGACATATGAAGAACACAATGAATAAATAGTAATAAGAAAAACTCAACACATGAGCAAAGTTGATGGGGTGGGTTGACTGACGGTCTGCTTGTAACACCCACCTGAACTGAGTCCATGCGGTCCTGGGGGTGGAAGGTCCACGTGAGGATCACTGGCAACTGTGTTAGAGCAGAGGGGCAAATGATGTGCTGTGGATTCTGGAGAAGCTTGTCCTTCTGGTTCTCCTGATCTGATCTCAGCTGTTCTCATCATCATAGGCACTCCAGTCCTTGCTGTGGATGAGGGTGGCTGTGGTTCTCTTCTGAGGAGCTCTGGTCTTTCCCTTGAGCACTGCTTCCTGGCTCCAGTGCAGATCCCTCAGCCTGCTGGCACAGATCCTTCATCCCTCTGGCACAGACTGTTTAGCTTCCGCCACTGGCCTTTGGGCCTTCCCAGTCCAGATTCTTGGTACAAATTTATGTGAGTCATTGTCATGGGCTCTTGGCTTCCCGCTGTACTCCTGGGGGCCACTGCCACGGGCTCTAGGTGTTCAGGTGGACTTGTACAGGACAGTGCTGTGGGATCCGGATCCTCAGCTACATTCTTTGGGTCTCTGGTATGTGGTCAGATCTCCTGAACTCGTCTGAATCTTACTCTGTTGGTGAATATTACAAAATAATCTATAAATTATGAGTTTTGTATTAAATTTATTCCCTTGCAAACCCTGACTACATCTTCAAGGTCAGCATCAGCATCTCAAGGTCAATCAATTAAATTCACCACACAATAAAATATCAACTCCTATAGAGCTCTTAAGCGAGGCAGAGAAAGCATTTGACAAATTCCCATGCAGGTTCACAATAAAAATCTTCAGCAACAGGTCTCCTTCAGTGCGGTAACAGCATGTGACAGATCACAATGAAAACCATGCAGCCAACGTCAGACTTAAAGATGAAAAGCTAAGTATTTCCCCTTAGAGCTGCACGAGGCATAGATGAATTTTCATCTCTTCTGTTCAGCTTCGACATTGTACTGCAGAAGGTCCTCACTCTTTTTTTTGTCTTTTTTTGTTTTTATCGGAACCAGGGATCGAACTCATGACTGCCTGCTTACAAGGCAGGCGCTTATACCGCTGAGCTAAATCCCCAACCCCAGGTCCTCACTCTTATGAGAAAGCATGACATAGAAACAAAAGACAGGCCAATCGGGATGGCCCATACCTGTAATCTCAGTGCTCAGAAGGCTAAGGCAGGAGGATCACTTCAAGTTTGAAGCCAGTCTACAATATATAGTGAGTTCAAGGCCAGCAAAACTACACAGTGAACACTTCTCTCAGGAAAAAAAAGCAAATGTACTATGGACCTAAACAGCAAAGTTAAAACTGTCAAATTTCTAGAAGAAAACATTAAAAGATAACATCAGGTAATGCAAGATTTGTTAAGGCTATTAAAACAATAGCCATCACATTTTAAAAATAATTAACTGGCTGCAAAAAATTAAAATTTTGTAATAGTCAAGGGTATCACCTAAAAAATAAGGAGGTTAGCCCAGAAAAAAAACCATTCACCACAGTGAAGAACTTCAATATGGAATGTGTTATGGAATTTCTACAAATGAATACACTTATGAGAAGCTGTAGGATTCATAATGAGTAAAAGCCAGGTGTGGTGGCTCATGCCTGTAATCCCAGCACCTGGGAGGCTGAGGCAGGAGGATCATTACAAGTTCGAGACCAGCCTGGGCTACAAAGTGAGCTCAAGGCCAGCCTGAACTGCATAGTGAGACCCTATCTCAAAAAGACAAAAATAATAATAATAATGAGTAAAAACTTAATCATATAAACACTGTCTTGGTTACTTTTCTCTTGTTACTGGGATGAAACACCCAACACCCAAAACGAAGGAAGCAAAAGTTTATTTAGCTCACTGTTTGTGGAGGTTTCAGTCCATAATCAGCTGGCTCCAAGGCAGGGTGGCAGGGCACTGGGGCAACACTTCAAGGCAGCAGCCAGAACAAAAGAGGGAACCAGCCTCTTCTCCTTTATATTATACATAGGCCACCACCCCTCCAGGGCAGGTGTAGCAGGCACAAAATCTCTGTGCCCTCCTCTTGCACCGATGAGAATATTACAAAGTAAGGATCCTGGCTCCCTGCTGAGTCTCTCAAACTTATAAACTTCTCAAGTTGACACAGAGTATCAACCATAACGAAGATTAAGAACATGAGCAATTAATTAATGCTTATAAAAGTAGTGTCTGGTAGAGAGGGTGTTGGCTACAAAATGGTGCATCAGGAACTTTCCAGGATGATACGGAAAAAAAATTTTTTTTTGAGACAGGGCCCTACTATCTAGTTCAGGTTGCTCTAGCACTATGTAGCCCAGGCTGGCCTGGAACTCACGGTGATCCTCCTGCCTCAGCTTTCCAAGTGCTGGGATTACAGGCGTGCCCCCACGCCCAGCCAGTGATTCTAATTGAAAATCAATAATGATGAGTTCATACTGTTTTAATAACTGTTCCAATATTCACCGAAAGGTGTGCTTCTCATGGAAGGCCACTCAGACTACCATGCTCCTAGCCAACCCCGAATAAGAGCAATTCTGGCTCCAGGAAACAGGTGGCGTCCTGCAGTCACCGGGACTGTGACTCTCGGCCTCATACCTGCACTTGGAGCCAAGCTCATGTTTGTGGGCCGCCATTCTCCGCCGCGGAACCAGCAGTCAGAGGTACTAGTTTCCGCGGGGTTCGTAAAGGGAGCGTACGAGCCCTTCCCGGCGTCCGTCGGGCTCCGGGATTTGTCTTCCGGGCCGTGGGGCGAGGCGGTGTCTCCGTCTTTCCACCGGTTTCTTCCCGGCGCTGGGCGCGCTTTGTCCCGTCCCAGCGCCGCGGGAGACGTGGGGCGATGGTACAGATGGAGACTCAGCTGCAGAGCATTTTCGAGGAGGTGGTGGTGAGTGCGGCCTCCCGCGGGGCGGGGCTGTGGGGACGGGAGACGCGGGGCTGCAGGTGGCTCGGCTCGACCCGGGCGCCCTCGGTGTCAACCTCGGGCTGTGCGCGGCCTCGGCGACCCTCGTCCTGCTGGGTCGGCCCCGGGCCTCGTCCGTGCGCCCCGTTCTCATTCCGGCCCTTTACTTGTCTGTATGTTCTGCTTCATTTTTGCAGAAAACGGAGATTATAGAAGAAGCGTTCCCTGGGTGAGTGTGCGCGCGGCACGTCGTGTTTGCTGAGTGCTGGGTTTGTCTTGAGGGTTAGGAGGACATCCGCTCCTGGGGCCGGGTTTTACTCGCTTTTCGAAAATAGCAAATAACATGGGTTGTGTTTTGATAGCATGTTTATGGACACACCTGAAGACGAGAAAACAAAATTAATTAGCTGTTTGAGCGCCTTCAAACAGTTTTGGAGTGGACTTTCTCAGGTGAGCAGTTGCGTGCCTCTAAAGGGCAATAGCCAAGTCAAATGCGGTCTCTGGTTTTAGTTTTTTAAGGGCTCTCTATACTGATTTCTGTGATATTTGTCGTAATTTCCATTTCCACCGACAGAGTAGAAGGATTTTTCTGCATAGCCTCACCAGCACTTGTTATTATTTGATTTTTTAAAAATCAGATTTTATGGGTACATTTTAGATTTACATAGCGATCACATTCATCATAGGGATTTTATATCTGTACATGTTATAACGTTTTTATTTTTCATTCCCCTTCCCCTCCCTTCAGTCCATTATTTGATTTTCTGATGGCAGCCATTCTTTCTGGAGTCAGATGGAATCTCAGTGTTGTTTTAATTTGCATCCCTCTGATGACCAGCAATGTTGAACATTTCATATTTATTGACCCTTTGTATTTCTTCTGGGAAATGCCTATTCATTTCAGTTGCCTGTTATAAAATTTGGTCTTTTATTGGGGGGTGGGTCTAAGCTTTTGAGTTCTTAATATATTCTAAATATTAGTCTTATGCCCTTGGAATAGATGGCCAAAATTTTGTCCTGTGCTGTAGGTTGACTGTTCATTCTGTTGGTTATCCTATTATATAGAAGTTTTTTTAGTTTGATACCATCCCACTTGTTGATTCTTAGTATTCTTGTGTCATTAGAGTTCTGTTCAAAAAGTTCTTGCCTATACCTATATCTTCAAGAGTTACACGTATTTCATTTTTCACCAGATTAGGTATTTCTGATGTAATGTTTAGGTCGTTGATCCACTCTGCTTTTTAGTTTAGTACATAGTGAGAGATACAGTTCTAGATTCAGTCTTCCACATGTGGAAAGCTAGTTCTCCCAGCACCGTCTGTTGAAGAGATGCTCTTTCCTCCTGTGCACAATTTTGACAGATGAAGCAGCCAAGTTGCCTGTGTTGTCTCTGCATCCTCTGTTCTGTTCCATTGAGCTTCATAGCCCATAGCTGGTTATTTTGCCAGTTTAATCAGAAAGTGGGAGATGTTTTTAAAATGTCCCCCATAATGATAGACATGCTGAACCACACCTATTATCTGAATACTTGGCAGGCTGACACAAAGGATCACCATGACTCTGAGCCCTGCCTCCACTATATAGTAGAGGCAGCCTGTCTCAAAAAGCAGACAAATAACCAGGCATGGTGGTGCACTCCTGTAATCCCAGCACTCTGAAGGCTGAGATAGAAAGATCTTTGTGAGTTCGAGACCAGCCTGGGCTACAAAGTGAGCCTAAGACCAGCCTAAACCCCATAGCCTCAAAAAAACAAAAAACCAAACAAACAAACAAAAACACCAAACTAAAAATGTCTCATGTTAGTAAAAATCATTTTCATCCTGTTTTGATTTATTTGAAGAATCTCAAAACAAATGTTAAAACTTTTCTCATAAAACAATAATTTCATTTTTTTATTCAAAGCACATCATGGAATGAAAAATGACAAAGATACTATAGCAAAGATACAGTAACAATTTGAACATTCTGTAAAGAGGATACCCAGATACAGTAGCAAAAACAAGAAAAGAAGCCATAGACTTAGTAACAGAAAGCAGAAAACATGTCCATAGAAGAGATGAAGTACAGTGTCCTTCAAGAGCTTGCTTTCCATTCATCCATTTCCTCCTCCTCTGGTTGGCCTGTAGGGAAATGGCCTCTGTTTGTGTGAGCCACTGGTGCTAATCGTGGAGTGCATTCATGTCTTGAAGTTTTATTTTGAGTTGAGTGTGACACATGCCTATGTAATCCCAGCACTTGAGAGGCTGAGGCAGGGGGAGTGCTACAAATTTAAGGCCAATCTGAATTATGTAGCAAACTGAAAAAACAATCAGTTGCAAGGTTTTAAACATAATATAACAAATATTGAATTGTTCTTATCTTTTAATATTTTTTCTTTTTCTCTTTTGTTATTTTGAGACAGTTTCACTAAACAGTTCAGATTGGCCTTGAACTTTCGTAACCCAGGATGGACTCAAACTTGAAGGCAGGTTTGGCGCCTGCCTCAGCCCCTCAAGTGTTGGGATTATAGGCGTGCACTGCCATGCGACGCCACATTTTACTTTTTAAGAGACTAGTTCCATCCATTGGTGTTAAATTTTAAGTATTACTTATTTATTCATTTACTTATATTTTGGTTTTTTTTGAACTGAGATGTTGCCATTTTAGTTCAGGCTGGCTTTGAACTCACTGTGTAACTCAGCTGGGCCTCAAACACACGATGATCTTCCTGCCTTGGCCTCCTGAGTGCTGGAATTGCAGATGTGTGACACTTTTCCCAGTGGTAGTGCAGTCTCTTGCATCTCATTGTATTGCTGTGTCTGTGAGGTGAGGAAATGTAATTTCACATGTAACGTACAGCTCTTCTCTGGCTGCAGGAGTCTCATGAGCAGTGCATCCAGTGGATCGTTAAGTTTATCCATGGCCAGCATAGTCCCAAACGGATCTCGTTTCTTTATGACTGCTTGGCAATGGCTGTTGAGACCGGGCTGCTGCCACCCAGGTGCGTGTGCCCGTGCATGCTTGGGTTTTAATGAAGCCTGGGCAAGTTCCTGTAGTGAAATAAAAGTGACTCTTCTGCTGGGAGACGGCACAGCTGAGGCTTCAGCCACAGCCTGCTGCTGAGCAGCTCCACCATGTTAGCGCCCGATTGCAGACGCCTGCCTCTGTGACTGTCTGTCACCTCAAACAGACAGGAAAGCTCTCCTTGCTGGACTTAAACTGCAGCAGGCTGAGAATGTTTCCTAAGAAACATCGGGAAATGATTTAAACTCGGTAATCTCTAAGTGACTCTAGTAACAAGCCTTACTGTCTTACCTCAGTTTTATGCGGATAAAAGAAGGGTATATGTATTAGCACGTATGTAGTAGTGTATGTACAGTGAGTGTATGTATTAGTGTCTGATGTACTGTCAGAATGGCGGAGACTGTACGTTGCATCAGTAGTATACTCGAGCATTCCACACTCAGACTGTTCGGACCTGGTCTCAAAAAAGAAAAGAGCAGGTGGGATTGCAAAGTGTGGTGTAGCTGTGTTGGAAAAAGTACATTCTGCCACCAACTAAAAGCTTTTTAGTAGATTTTTTCTAGTAAAAGCAGTTTCTGGTAAAGTGTATTATGAAGATCATTTAGTTCTACTTGGTGTCTGGTCTTTTGTACAAGTAAGAACTGTAGACCAATACAGTCCTAAAGTCTGGTCAGGTGTGCCGAGTTTATGACAGGTGCCTGCTCTGCCAAGCGAGTCTCCCAGGCACTTGGGTCACAGCTGCGGGGATGTGCCTGGTCCCGGTGGCTTGGTGACACGTGTGTTCCCTCTCTTCCAGGATGGTCTGTGAGTCCCTGATAAACTCCGACACGCTCGAATGGGAACGAACACAGCTGTGGGCCCTAACTTTTAAACTGGTTCGGAAAATAATTGGGGGTGTGGATTACAAGGTATTTTTTTTTTTCTAATTGCAAAAAGTAGTTGCTTTTGTATACTTTTCAGAGTGCATTATCTGACTTTCAGGAGAAACCAAGTGAAAGTATTTGCATAACTTGTCTAATTTTTGTTTGTTTGGTACCCGGAATTGAAGTCATGACCTTGCACTCTTATTTTAGTTTGTTTTATTTTGCCTTTTGAGCTGCAGAAGACATGTATTTTCTACTGTTCTTTTTCAGAGTTGCTAATACCTTACCTTGTGCTTTATGTCTGTATTTTCTCCAACCTGAAGTGACTTACTGACTTGGCAGATCGTTATTTCAATCATGATTCAACTCAGATTCACTTTGAGGAACCTTTTCTGATTATTTTCTTTTCCCTCGACCTAGCCAGTTTGTCCCTTCTGCTTGTGTGGTGACAAGTACATGTCATCCATGTGTCTGCCCTGTTTTTACAAGCTTGGGCACACAGCGTAGACCCCATAAATGCCCGGGGCTGAATAAAAGGTTGTCTGTGTATCAGGTGATAATACAGCTGGTAGTGATATGTAGAGATGCCTACCAGAATAACGTGGGGGACACCCCTGAGGGGTTCAAGTGTGTGCTGGATGAAACGGGGATACAGTTAGACTACACTGAGAGGAGTGAATGAACAGAGAGAGTCCTCTGCAGAGAGCTGAGCACAGCTGCCTGCGTTTCCACTGTGTCCATGTCGTGTTTTGATTTTCGCCACAGCACAAGGGAAACTTGACTCATCTGGAACATTAGAAACTCTTCTAATGTTTGGAGGGCTGAAAAGTTCTGTGGGGTACAGAAATTCTAGTTTTTATTTATTAGCAGCTTAACTCATACGTGAGACATGAGTTGAGAATTCTATTTTGGAGCATGACTCTCTGCTTGAGTTGGTGGTGGGAATTTAAATGTTAATTCTGATTTGGAAATCTTAAAGATGTAACCTGAAAGGAGTCCATAATACTGAAACTTTTGAATGTTCTGGCTAACATGAGAGCGCTCATTACTTCATTTTAACCTGTGTCTTTCTTTCTTGTATCAGGGTGTTCGAGATCTCTTAAAAGCGATTTTGGAGAAAATCTTGACAATTCCTAATACAGTGAGCTCTGCTGTCGTACAGCAACTTCTGACAGCAAGAGAGGTACCTAGATGTTGGTCAGATCTGTTCCCCACAGCTCCAAAAAAGTGTAGTTTTAGCTGGGCATGATAGTATACACCTGTAATCTCAGCACTTGGGAGGCTGAGGCAGGAGGATTTCTGTGCGTTTGAGGCCAGCCTGGGCTGCATGCTAAGATCCTGTCTCAAAAAACAAAAGTCTAGTTTTATTTGGGTTCTGCTCTTAAAACCTATACTACTTTGTGGAGAGTTTTATTCTACAGAAAAAAACCATTTATATTCCTAATAGTGATCTTTCAACATTACTATATTTTAAAATGAAATTTTAATTGCAATTTCTGGTTTTAATTATGTAACAGCAATATAAATGTTAAAATATTTTGAAGCATATACCAACCTGTGAACCACTTGAAATATTTCTGCTTTATAATTAATGTTGCAATAATTTTATTTTGGTCTACTGCTCTCCTAAATCAATAATATGTAAAGCATTTTAGAGACATTTGTTAACCACAGTCCATTTTATTGTTCATCATCCTTCATTTTTAGACATTTTTAATGTTCTTTAAAGGAATCCTTTGGTGCTAATTTCCTTTTGTTTAATTAACAAGTAAAAATCTGTATATATTGACATTTATGTATATATATATTGACCTTAGTACTTACTTTTTTGTTTGTTTGTTTTTATCGGTACCGGGGATCAAACTCACGACCGCCTCCCTTGCAAGGCAGGCGCTTATGCTGCTGAGCTAAATCCCCAGTCCCCTAGTACTTACTTTTTTGTGGAGAAACTCTTCACATCTGTTCCCATAGCAGTTTCAGGTGTACGATATGTAATTATTAACTGTAGTCATTAAGATAGTCAGTCAGTCTCTGGAAGTTATTCCTTGTGTTGCACTGACGTTGTGTCCCTTGATCAGCGTCTTCCCAGGAAAGCAGTCTTGCAGTGTTTCACGTTGTCTGTTGCCTCCTGGAGTGTTGAGGCCCTGGAGTGGGTGGTGAGAGGACCGCTGCCCTTTCTTCCTCTTAGGTCATCGCGTACATCCTGGAGAGAAACGCCTGCCTCCTGCCAGCCTATTTTGCAGTCACGGAGATCAGGAAGCTGTATCCCGAGGGGAAACTTCCACACTGGGTACATTTCATTGTTCTAAGAATTTAACAGAAATTTTAAAATATTTATATTAATTTTGCTTATATGCTTATTTTTTTTACGGACCAGGGATTGATTGATTCCAAGGCCTTCTATGCTTATGTTAAAATGTTTACTTTCATCTTTAGATAACACATCATATTTTTTTTTGCATCATATGTTTCATTTTTATGATGGCCAGTTGAGACATTTTTATGCCCTCTGTTACATACACAACTTTCTCAAGTAGCTAAGGACACAGTGGTGTAACACAGTTTTATTCATGAGTTGATAAGTAGTTGTTTGGGGGAAAAAAAAGGGATCTCATGTTTGAATAATTACCTAATTATTGTGTGCCAGGTATTACATTATATATTTTCATGTATTTGTGTATATAGGTAACCCCTCAATTCAGGGTATTTTTATACTTTTTTTTTAGATACTTGGAAACCTAGTGTCGGACTTTGTGGATACCTTCAGACCCACAGCGAGGATAAACTCCATTTGTGGTAGGATTATAACAGTGCTCAATAGAGCCTGAGTTTTGGTGATTTTTGCCTTTGTTCGATCTTTGACCAGGGCACCTTTGTACTAAGACATAACCCCCACCCTATCTTTATTTGGAGAGCTGGTCTGGCTGAGTTGCCAAGCTAGGCCTGAATTTGTAAGCCCCTGCCTCAGCCTCCCATAGTGCTGAGACCACAGCATTCACCGCCGTACCCAGCTCTGACTGTTGAAAGCCAGAAGGGTCATCTCTTATGCGGTGCAGTGTGCTGCAGCTGCTCAGCTCTACGTTCTATTCTACTGCAAGAGCAGCCAGGTTCCAAAAGAACTTTCATAGTCAGATACCAGGCTAGATTTGACCGGCAGGTTATAGTTTGCTGATTGTTGGCTTAGACTTTGAGACAAAATGCAACCTTTTTAAGTGTGGAAGTTCTGAACAAATTGATCTTGAACCATCAGGATGAAATATAATCAAAGAAAATCCCCACATTTCAATCTCATTAGAACATTTTTAAAGCCATTTTTAAACCAGTGCCTAGTTCAGCATATACAGTTAAGTATCCGTGGAGGGGATGGAGGGGCTGGCACTGTTGCGTTCACATTTACTTAAACACATTTTTGCAATACGTACAGGCCGCTGCAGTCTCCTGCCCGTTGTAAATAACTCAGGCGCCATTTGTAATTCTTGGAAATTAGATCCTGCAACTCTTCGTTTTCCTTTGAAAGGCCTGTTGCCGTATGACAAGGTATGTTTCTAAAGGTAATGGCACTTGCGGTTCACTGTACGGCCTTCATCCTGGATTATACAGAGAATGACACCAACTACCTCTTCCTGGCCTGAAGAACTCAGGGTTTAAGTTAAGACTGCTTGTAGAATGTCACATTGTTCCACTGTCCAAGTACAGCTTGGTGGTGGTGCTCTTGTGAGTATTCTTTTTCAGCAGTTCAGCTCTGGCAAAATACTTAGAGAATTCACATTTTAAACTGACCCCTAGACCAAGACCACACATTTCAAGAAAAAGAATTTGAACTCAGTCTGATCCAGAATCCATACTCTATTTTTTTTTTTTTTTTCTTTTTATTGGTACTGGGGATCAAACGACCACATGCTTACAAGGCAGGCGCTTATGCTGCTGAGCTAAATCCCCAGCCCCCAGAATCCTTACTCTTAACCACTGTGCTATCAAGCCGTTTGCCCTCTCCAAAATTAGAAATAATATTTATACTTTTTCTCTTGTAGGAAAGTGTTTGAAAGCTCCCTTCCTTTCTCTTTAGAGTTCTGGGCAGAAAATTCTTCCCATTCAGTGATGCTTAAAACTTACAGGATTGTATCGGCAGTCCCGTTTCAATGCTAGTTTTCAGGGGAAGAGGTGTGGAATTGTGACATTTGCTCCAGGAGCACCACTCCTAGACTGTTGTATTGATGAGCAGTATTGGCGACTGGACCGCTGCTTTTTGAGACAGTTGCTTTTTTTTCTTTCTTTTTTCCTCTCCTATTCATTAAGACTTTGTTTTTTGGTTTTGGTTTTGGTTTTTTTTTTTTTTTGAGACACTATGTCACTATACAGTCCGGGCAGGCCTTGAATTCACTGTGTAGCCCAGGCTGGCTTTGGACTCAAGGGAATCCTCTTGCCTCAGCCTTCTGAGTGCTAAAATTACAGATGTGCACCTTCACGCCTGGCTGGTTATGATTTTTGGGTCTTCTGTAGGACCCTTACTTGTTTTGCTTTTCTAATGAGTTTTTTTTGTTTTGTTTTGTCTTTTTGAGACAGGGTCTCACTATGCAGTTCAGGCTGGCCATGGACTCACTTTGTTGCCCAAGCTGGTCTTGAACTTGCAACGATTCCCGTGCTTCAACCTCCGAAGTACTGAGGTTATAGGTGTGATTCGTCACACTTGGCTTCTAATGAGCATTATTGCAATACATGACATGTAATCACTGTGGAATATTCATCCATGCATATGTTGCATCTTGGTCCTTTTCTTACAAATGTACTCACATTAAATCAGCTCTTAGTAATTTGGCTTTAAAGTGACCTGAGGAATCCCTTAAACTAATCCTTGAAGTGAATGCTGTGTACCTGTCCACCTTCACAGATCTTGACTATTTAAATGAGGAAAGATGCAGAATCCTGGGAAGTTCTGGTAATGGGGCTGAATCGAGAGAGTGAGACTACAACTTGATAATCTGTTTAAAAGAAAAAAGGAAGAAACTTAGGGAGTAACTATGCCAGAGTTTTTACTTTACCATTACAATAGCACAGTTTTCTTTTCTTTCTTTCTTTCTTTTTTTTTTGGTCTTTCTGAGACAGGGTTACGTTATGCAGTTCAGGCTGGCCTGGGGCTCACTCTGTAGCCCAGGCTGGTCTTGAGCTTGCAAATGATTCTCCTGCCTCAGCCTCCCAAGTTCTGGGATTACAGGAGTGTTCTACCACACCTAAATAGCATGGTTTTCAGTGTCTTCAAACACAGTACATGAAGTGTCTCCCACCACCCCTATCTCTGCTGCCAGTAGCTCGAGAGTGCAGAGTGAAAACACACCAGCATCATGCTGCTCAAAGGGGCTGCTCAAAGGAAACCGGATTGGCTGGGTCAGAACACTGTCTCCGACAACATAGATCAAAATGGAAATGATGTGCTATATGAAACTAGATGTAATTCAGAAATTGTCCAGCATGCATAGAAGGGTTAGAATAAACTTAGAAGAAATCTTTCTAAATTAATACATCTAGCTGGGTGTGGTGATGCATGCCTGCCATCCCAGCACTAAGGAGACTGAAGCAGAAGGATCGCTGCAAGCTTGAGGCCATTCAGAACTATGTAGCCAGACCCTGTGTCAGACACAAAAGAAAAAATTGATACATTTAATCAGTATAAGTATTTTAAAATCAGTCTATTTTAAATATAAGTGAACTAAATTAAAAAATATAAATAGGCATGTGATGGTGTCATCTGCTTCTCTGAAAGTATTTAAATTCAAGAAAGCTTTTTTGGCAATTTTTTTGTTACTACTATTTTTTTGAGTTGTTTTGTTTTGTTTTTGAGACAGGGTATATAGCATAGTGCAGGGTGGCCTTGAACTCACTTAGGTAGCCCAGGCTGGCCTCAAACTTATGGTGACCCTGCTGCTTTAGCCTGTGGGGTGCTGCAGTTACAGGCGTGTACCACCACGCCTGGCCAGTTTGGCAGTCTCGTAGGGAAATGAGAGATTGATAAGCTTCCATTAAGGCATATGGATAAAATGACGGTACACTAAAAAGACTTTACTTTTAAATACACCTTGTAGTTTTTATAAACTAGATGTGGTTATTGGAATTTGCAAGCTTATAAATCTAGACTTTTGTGCAAAATTGTCTTAGGTTTTCACAGAAAGGAAGCAAACAGCTTGATAAGGCCTCTATCAAAACCATTGTCACCTAGGACAAAAATCATATAAATAGACACTGTGAGACTCTCAGCTTGAGAAGTGTGTATGATTGTGTGTGCACTGGGGAGAGGAGTAACCTCGTGTCATCACTGTCCTTCTGCGTGACCTTATAACTTCCTCAGCTGTCAAATGAGGGGTGTCAGCAGATTCACTGAAAGCACTAAAATCCTGTAATTTTTTCCACTAGATTCTGCCTACTATGGGAAGGTAACAAGTACCTTTAAAAGACTTATGCTCAATTTAAAATAATCTGAATTAACATTTATGTTTCTCTTGAAGCAATAATTGTTTTCATTTTCTTTAAAGGATCTGTTTGAACCGCAGACTGCTTTGTTGAGATATGTATTGGAGCAGCCTTATTCCAGGGATATGGTCTGCAATATGCTAGGTTTAAATAAGCAGGTACTGTATGCTGGAAACCTGGTGTGATCTGCATAGAATCTGCACTATTCTTTTCTCTTTTCTTTGCTGTAGCTGACTGAGCAAAACAGTTAAGAACTCTTTGGTGACGTTTTTGAAGAATATAGTGTATCAAACAATGTATTATTTTAACCATTTATATATTGCTTTAAGAATGTTTAAATTTAAAACAGTATTTTTAAAGTTGGTTTATTTTGCATTGCTTTTTTTTCTATAAGGCCAGTTTCAAGTATACCTTTTGCCAGAGAAACCTACACATGACTTAACCATAATTTTTGCCCTTTTTTTTTGTTGTTTGGGGTGTCTGTTTTTATCACCCTGGTGTCTTCAGCGTGGCCGCCTTGGTGATTTTTTTCTTTTCTTGGTGTGTGTTGGTGTTCTTGGTGGTTTAACATGTGGGAGGGTTTATGCTGACGCTGGGTCCCTTGAGGCTGGCCTCATAGTCACTGTTTTGTCTTTTCTTTTCTTCTTCCTTTATTTTTGTTCTGTCCTGTCTTGTCCTGCCCACCCTCCAATGCTCTAGACCTTGAACGTTGCGCAGGTACGTCCACAACCTTACTGTTGTATTGTGACTAACTATACGCTGGCCGCTTTGTAGCCACTGATCCCATTGCGGATACGCGTGTGGTCGGGGCTTGAAATTGGCAGGGCCGTGCTGAGACCAAGGCCACTACAAAATCTCCTCTTGGGATATGAGAGTTATTTTTGGTGGATGGTTTTTGGTTTTTGGTTTTTGGTTTTTTTCGGTGTTTGTTTTTTTATATTCTTTTTTTCCTTTTTTTTTTTTTTCTTTTTTTTTTTTTTAAAGAAAGAGACAACACCTGGCACTCAATGACACCTGTCACTTTTTGACAGGTTCTTTTTCCTTCCCACTCAATTTTACTGTTTGCCTGCTTTAGGGCTAAAGTTAGCCTGATGGAATTTTCAAGATGGAAAGATTTGGGGGTAATCTCTATCTATCTTTCCAGACTAGTAAAATAAATAAAACCACAACAAAAACGCTTATGTTGCTTTGCCTTAAAACAAAAACAAGTTAAAACAAAAAAGAAAGAAAAACAAAGCACTGTGATAGCTCTACCACTTGTGAAAGTCTGAGTGGTAATGTTATCAGGGAAGGCTTTTTTGGCCTCGGAGACTGACTGAGGAATGTCACACCCGTAGGTGACCCGCATCACTGGATGCACACCTGTCTTTCTCAGTCTTGCCAGATGTGTCCTGGTCCATGTGCGGGCACCTCAGCTGCAGCCCCCGTGGAGGGGGCGACACCACGGCCACAGCTTGTCAGCCAGACTCTTGTGCAGTCCCAAGTGGGTTCCAGGACTTTTCACCTGTGAGATTTTAAGCAAAATAGTGGTTCCAGTTCTTTTTTGATAAAATGTTTTTGAGCCCAATATGTTAAAACAGACCAGCTTTTTGATTTTAAAAAGACGTTCTTGTCTAGGTTATATAAAATAGCGTTCCTGTTTGCAATACTATAGTGAAGGTTGTGCCAGTGCTTCCATTTATAAAGCCCTGTTTTTAAGGACATATAGCTTGGCCATAAAACTTGCTCAGTGTTGAAACTTTGCATGCCAAACCTCACCCCAGTAGCAATATCTCTTATTATTTTAAGTTTTTTCTTCTGAAAAATTGACCAAGTTTCCTTGTTTGGACAAGCCTTCTGTACTTGTGACACTGAAACTGCTTCACCACTAGAGTACCTGACAGTTACCTCCTGTAGTCTACCAATTTAACATCTTAAGTACCAAGTCATTAATTCTGACCACCTTTCTCTTGAGTTGGAGGTAAGTATTCAACTAACTTGGGAAGAATGCTTCATGCGATGTCTTAACAGTAATTTATGAACCTTAAGTCATACCTGACTCAATTTTTTTACAGTTTGTGGAGAAACGTACTCATGGTCCTTTGAGCTGAGTACCTTCCCCCAGAAAGCTTTCACTGTCCATGGCTTTTTCTTTTCTGCGGGGAGATCTTCTCAAAATGGAAATTGACAAAAACAACTCCCAAAAGAGTGTTTCTGATCTGATAATTTCAGTAACAAGTTTCAACCTCAAAAAAGTTTATGACTAAGACATAAATCCATAAAAAATAAAGTTTATAATGGAAATGCTGACAGAACATTAATATTGGTTCCACTGTGGTGTAACATTGTCAAAAATTCACACTTCATCAGTGATTGTTTTCATAGAAAACTATAGCGAGGGGACTCATAGGAAGATAATATGCTAAACGGATTTGATATATTGTTTTTACCTACGAGAAAGTAGATTTTAAAAAATGAGAACATAAAATAAAAAGCATATGATTAAAAATAACCAAATCATCTTATCACAACTTTTATCATTACAGAACTATGTCTTCTACTATACTTTCTGGTCTTTCCTCTAGCAATGCAATAATTTACTTGAAGCTTGAAACTTTTTAAGCACTGTCATATTGCATTTTCCAGTAGGAATTGGGCTGTATTTTATTCTAAAATTGGTGACATTCAGGTCATAAATAGCCCAGGTCTATGACCAGCATGGTGGAAAAATCCTTTAGGTGTTTATGTATAATAGCTTGTATTATTTTCTGCTAAACAAAAACACTTAAAATGAATCAGCTACACTGCTCTAGCTCTTAGGTGGTGCACTGAACTCTGGCTGCCATGAGCCCACTTCAAACCGGATTGCTCGGTTTCTCCATAAAATAACCTGAAAGTTCTCACCCAGCATGGCCTCTGGCTCCAATTGGCAGCTTCTTTGGGAAAAGCAGAAAATTCATAAATGCCATTAAAAGGAATTTTCCCATCCCAACTTGACCTGAATAAGTATTGGTTTAAAACAGAGGTAGAACACTGATACAGTGATTTGAATTAACATAAGCCCTGTTAGCACAATTACGTTTTCACTGGTACCAGGCAAAATGTCAAATGCCACTCATAGGATTTGGGATACTAAGAATGAAAAATGTCCTTTTGCCAGGTGACGTAGTGGTGGGAAAGAATCGGGGAAGTGAGTAAAGGTTAATACCAATGTTTATTTTAGTGCCTTGTGCTGGACATTTAGCTTTTACCAAAGCTGAAAATTCAAAATTATCTTCACAGTTTGGAGTATGATGTACAAATAGAATTGTTAAAATACTTAGTTTAGGGGTATTCTTACTATTAAAACAAGCTTTCACTAAATATACTTACAGATTTGAGGTAAACAAAAAAATTAACTAATGTCAGTATTCTACAGCCTTAACTTGACTGATATCTTCAGAAAACAGGGGTAGCCAAAGGTCTAGCATTGCTGACTGCCAGAATTAGCTTAGCCTAGTGACTGATAGTTTTATTCATAGATCATTAAACTGCTTAACAGATATTCATTTATCCCACATTGTAAAACAATCTACTATGTGTTAAAGAATCTTAATTTTAATGCATCTATTTTTAATAATTACAAATTAAAGCAAAAGGTGTTTTTCAAAAGTAGGTCAGATCATTTTATATTTCACAATTTTTTTGATACTATCAAAACAAAGCAACATGTTTAAAGCAGTCGTTAAACTTGGCTTGAGAAATATCCTTGGTTTTTATCCAAAACCCTCTGGGAAATTTATAGTTAATCCTGGTAGATGTCCCCCTACTGTGATATACCAAAGCTTTAGCAGATTGGTGGGGGAGAATCTTGGGTCATGGCTGGTGTACCTTGAAAAATCTTCAGTTTTAACTATAAGCTTCCCAGTTGTTTTTATCTTGTCAAAAGTTTAGTGGGTTTTTTTTTTTTTTTTTTTTTTTTGCTTTCCCTTTAAATCATTAACTCTTTGACCATCATGATACACCTAAGAAAACAGGTGAGAATCTAGTTCTTTTTTAAGAAAATATAGCTAAAACTAAAAATGGAAACAAACGCCAAAGTCGCTCAGGTGCAGAACACCAATTTTATCTGTGTGCTCTTTTTTTCCTGAAGTAAACTGATGGATCACCACCTAGGATGGAGAAATAGATTGTAAATCAATTTCCAAAGTGGAAGCAAATTCTCATCACTTGTGAAAAATTCCTACTGGAAATCCTGGCTTTACTTCTTTTCACAAATTTTCCTGACTCTTGCATTCTTCAGATGATCTCACTCTAAATTTGTGTTGTCTGACACATTTCCTAGGTTGTTGGTGGTTGGCAGAACTAGTGAATTTCAAGCCCTGTACACAGTAGTTTGCATGCTGACTTGGGAACTAGTCTGTAGTGTTGTCTGTTGCACTCTGCTCTGCTGCGTAATGACAGTTCCATCTGGAGGAGCAGTATTGTAGTCCCAGCCGGTGGTGTTAATCTTGCTCTTCGTAAACCTGTAGTGTGGTTGAACCGTGATCATGGCCTTGTGTTTTGGGAAGAATACGAAACAAGCATTAATGCTTCCTGTTTGGGTAGATGTTTGTTGTATCTGCATGTCTGAAGAAAGTGCAGCTATATTGGAGCTTTACAATTTGGAGCTGGCAAAGAGCATGCAAAAGGGGATGCGATCCATTATGTTTGTTTATTTCCAAATTAATCCCCACTTTGCATTTTTTCCTCTAAATTTAAAGAAATCATATCCCTTTTTCATGGCAAAAGATTTGTTAATTACATTTAAAGTTTGGGGAAAGTATCTGTATTCGTAATTGTATTCACTGAAAGGCTTCCAACTGCCTGCTACTAAATCATATATTTTTAAAGGAAAAATAAGTGGCTTTTCAAATGTGGCCCAACATCTTTTGGTTAAAAAAAAAAAGCATATATATATTTTAAATCATTTTTTAGAATCATAAACCTTTTTGCCTCTAGAAAGGGAAGTTGCATTTTCATTGTTAGTGTTTAAACTCAATTCTTTTAGATTTTAAAATGATCTAATTTAAAATTAAAGCTGCATTATGTCTGTCTTCCAGGGAGAACGAGCAGAGATTAACTTTGAGATGATTTTTGTTGTTGTTAATTGGGGAGGAATTTTCAGTTTTAATAGGATTATTATCACATACTAAATACAACAGCTATTTAGATTAATGTCCATAAATAAATTTCTGAGTTGTTAATTTCCAATAGATTCACGTACTGCGTTATTTGTTCTTTCTTAATATTTGATCCCTGGAAATTTAGGGTTTTCATCTTTGAGCCAAATTGCAAAATTAATACCATTTTTCCCATTTTGTTTGACCCTTAAAATGTTATTTTTTCCCCCAAAGGATAAATGAAACTTTGTACTGTGTTGTGCCATTGTCAGATTGGAACAGTGATGTCTGTTGTAAGAGTTAAAACTTAATGGGAAATCTGCTTTGTGGAAGACCTAAATAGAATTTTTCATCAGACGCCTCCTCTGCTACTGTGACGTGATGCAGCTTTAATAGACTGAATCTAACCTTAATTTCTTGGGTTCTGCCTCACTCCGTGCTTCTCAGCCTGTCTGTATACTGATGTCCGGTAGCTGGTGGTGTGTGGACTAATCGGGAAGCCTGTGGAATACTGTGTCCACTCTCTGCCCCACAGCACAAGCAGCGCTGCCCAGTGCTGGAGGACCAGCTGGTGGACCTGGTGGTGTACGCCATGGAGCGGTCGGAGACCGAGGAGAAGTTCGACGACGGAGGCACCAGCCAACTCCTGTGGCAGCATCTCTCCAGCCAGCTCATTTTCTTTGTGCTTTTCCAGTTTGCCAGCTTCCCGCACATGGTCCTTTCTCTGCATCAGAAGGTATGTCCGTGTCCCGCAGCCCATGGACTGGCGTGTTTCACACTGGTGTGGGCACCGCCCGGTGATTGCACAAGCGGCAGGAGTTGCAGTCCCCATTTCTGTCCTGTTGAGGACTCTTATGGTTTCTTTCTTTTTTTTTTTTTGCTTTCTTGATACTGGATTCAGTCATTCATTCTACATACTCACAATTGAGGGACCGGGGGATGCAACATGAAAAGGCCTCCTAGTGCCCCCAAGGACCGCCTCCCTGGAGGGGCAGATATGTGGACTAGCAGTTCCTTGGGAATGTAGTCGGCATCGTGGAGCCATGCTCTCCTGGGTAGGCGTGGAAAGGAGTAGTCACTAATAAAGATCAGCACTGGCTGTAGCAGAGATCTTTATGTTAATACTTGAAGGATGTTGAAATTTGCCAAGAAGAAAAATAGCAAAGTGTCTTCCCAGCAATGAGATCATTATTTGGAAAGAGATAGAGATGTGTGAGCACTGAAAAGGAAAATAAAAAAGGAGAAATATTGGTGATAGGAAGGCAGAAAGGCAAAGGGAGACACAGCGAACTTTACTCAGCCTGTTTATTATTTTTAAAAATTCTTAATATATACCGGGTGTTTAGAATAGACATCAGCATTTTTATGTCAGCTTTATAAGCTTATTTGTTTATCGAGCACTTCCATTTTCTTTGGTATATAGGTTGTGAACTTTACTAACGGCCCCATGGAGAAAGAGTAGTGTGGGGATGGGCATAGGGTGCACCAGAGAGGAGGAGGGTGGTGGGGTCATGGCAGTGGGCCAGAGCAGGCGCTGAAGGCCCTGCCCAGGCAGGGGAGGAAGAGGTCAGGTGTGCCAAGGGCCGTGTGCGGGTCCAGATGGCTGGCAGGTAGCGGAGGACCAGCAAGCTTTGCTCCTGCTTCCTGCGTGATGATGGATAGGACGGGACTGCGAACCCACGGAACAAGGGAGGACGTTCCTCGGAAGGCTGTCCACACCCTGAGGGGGTAAGGCAGGTGTTGATCCGGTGGTGCCATCTCTGCAGCATGGGTGCCTGTGTTGGTGGGAGGGGAAGGCTTTCTGTCAGACCCTGGCCTTGCTGCTGGTGTCTCTCTGACCTCAGTGAGTCAAGCAATGCTTTATGGTAGCCAGTCCTTGGGGGTTTTAGATATCAAAAATTATGTAACAAAGTATTTGTTTTGAGGTACTTTTAACAAGAATTATTCTTTTTTTTTTTTTTTTTGTTCGTTTTTTGTTTTTCTGAGACAAGTAATTCAGGCTGGCTTTGAATTCACTATTAACGCAGGATGACCTTGAACTTGGGGCAGTTCTGCTGCCTCATCTTCCCAAAGAGTACTGGGATTCCAGGCATTGGAACAAGATATCTGCATTTAATTGTCTGAACAATACTAGCACAAACCTTTCTCTTCAGTGAACTCAGAAATCAGTAGTGTAAATTCTTAATTATCATAGACACACAGAGTTTCAGCTTCTCACACTAGTAAGACATTACGATGTTTACACGGGTATCTGATTTATTTCGATTATGAATATGTTCTTACGTTGCATCCATTTACCTATCAAAATCTCAAGTCTGTCCTTTATGGCTGAGTAGTGCTTCTTTATATAAAAATATCACATCTTTTTTATCCATTCCTCAGTCTGTATACATTTAAGTTGTTTCCAAGATCTGGCTATTGCAAATTGTGCTGCTCTAAACATGAGTGCATATATATCACTGTGGTATGATGTTTTTAATTCTTGGAAGGTAATCAGAAGGGGACTAGCTGGGTCAAATGGAACCTCTAATCCTATTATTTTGAGGAATCAACCCACTAATTTCCACAGTGGTTCCACCAGTCTATACTCAAACCAACAGTGAAGAAGGGTTCCTTTTTCCTGACAGCCCCTCCAGCGTTTATTACTGGTTGATTGCTTGATAATAGCCATTCTTTTCGGGGTGAGGTGGTATCTCAGTATTGTTTTAATTTGCTCGATCTTGATTCTTAAATACACAAGATCAATTAAGTTATATTCTGAAACACTGAATTTCCGATTTTCGACGAGACATATATACATTAGTGAGTTTTTCATTGTGCTGACAGAGTACCTGAGACAAGCAGCTTGCCAGGAGGGGAGAGTGGCTCAGGTTCACTGTTCTGCAGGGTTCCAGCCTTGGTTCTGGGGCCTTTTGTTTTGGGCCTGTGGCGAGGCAGCACCTCATAGTGGGATCATGTGGTTGTGGAAACCTGTGGCTCTCGGGGGTTGGAGGGGTCCCCCTCAGAGACCTCCTCCATGAGGTCCACTTCTGCTCTTCATGTGTGTGCTGCCGAAGCACAGAAGCCCACTTCCAAGGTCCCATCACCTCCCAATAGCACCGTCCACTCGGAATCAAGGTTTCAGTACCTGGGTTGCTGGGCACATTTAAGATCCAAACTGTAACACCAGGGTGTTTCTTGAAAGCATCAGCAAAGCCCTGAGACCTGTGTGGCCACCCTTGAAGCAGCCGTGCATACAGCAGCCCCTCCCCATCTCTTGCAGTTGGCGGGGCGAGGACTGATAAAAGGCAGAGACCACTTGATGTGGGTTCTCCTGCAGTTCATCTCTGGAAGTATTCAGAAAAACGCCCTCGCCGATTTTCTCCCGGTCATGAAGCTCTTTGATCTTCTGTACCCAGAGAAAGAGGCAAGTTTTACTGACAGTTAACAATGGGATGAGTGAATTACATGTACTCTGTGTTTAAGGTGTTTAGTATGGATTTTGTTTTTTAAAAAAAATAGCACTGGATTTGGGTGAGTTTTCTCCCCAGTTTTGTGGTTAACCCTATGATTGACTGGGTAGTCAGTCTTTTTTTACTAGCTTACTTATAAAGAGATTGAATGAGGTTATGTCTAAAGCTTATCCTGAGTCACAGTGAGTATCTAGTGCAGCAGCTCCTTCTCTAGGTCTGCAGTCTTTGAAAGCACTATTAACTTTTAGTCAGTACGTAATATTGCATGGCCCAAACAGGTGTCAGTTAGTACCTGCTTTCTGTGTTCAGCCACCTGTTGCCAGTGCTTCTCAGCAACCTCCCTCCCAAGTGTTCCGTTACACAGTGATGAAAGTAGGGCATTTTGAGGGTTGCCATGTTTTGGAGCATTTCTAACAGAAAACTTGAAACATACACAAAAAATAGAGTGACCAGAGCAGTAAACCTCCATGTACCCATCACCTAGAAATATTCCTGTTTCATTTTCCTCTTTTTCATTGTTAATTATAGACAGCTTTTTAAAAGACATACTCTTGCTGTGTAGTTCAGCTGGCCTTGAACTCACAGTGGAGTCAAGACTGGCCTTGAATTCATGGTGATCCTCCTGCCCCAGCCTCCCGAGTGCTGGGGTTACAGGCAGTGTCACCACATCTGGCCGATTATGGACAATTCTAAAGCAAATTCTGGACATCCATATCCTTTCATTAATATTCAGTATGTTCAATGATAGCTATTTAGACTGCATGTTTATTAAATTGGGAAGGGGCTTCCTGGGGATTTAACCCAGGGACTTCTTGCTGAGCTACATCCTCAACCTTTGAAATGTTACTGCTTTGAGACTGGGTCTTGCTAAAGGGGCTCACACTTGCCATTCTTCTGTCTAGGCCTCTCTCTGTTACTTTGTTGCCAAGTCAAAGCAGGCCAAGTAAGAGTCTTGTAATAGTTTTAAGATTTTATGACTGTTAGATCTTTTGTATTATTATACAAAGAACCATTGGGGCTAACTTAAAATAAGATATGTTAAAAAGATATACCTGAAAAGGATTACTAAAATATATATGATTAAAAATTTAATTCTTGCCTGGGCCTGGTGGCACATGCCTGTAATCCTAGCACTTGAGAGGCCGAAGCAGGATCGTTGCAGATTTGAGGCCAACCTGGGCTATGTAGTAAGACCCTGTCTCAAAAAGGTAAAAAAAAAAAAAAAAAAAAAAGTTAATTCTGTCTTAAAACATGCTACTTGTTATTTTTTAGTATATCCCAGTTCCTGATATTAACAAACCCCAGTCAACTCATGCCTTTGCAATGACTTGTATTTGGATTCATCTCAACAGAAAAGCCCAGAATGACAACTCCAAGCTACAGATTCCCATCCCTCATTCACTAAAACTGCACCATGAGTAAGTCATTTTGGCCTAATGGCTATGCTCTTGTTTAATAAATAGAGTCTGACGGCAGACCGATGCTGGTCTCTGTTTATGAGAGGCTTGGAAAGCCCCCACACCCTCCTGAGGTGAGGCCGCGTGTTTCATGTGTGTGTCGGAGCTGGAGAGTTGGCTGGAAGCCGAGCCAGGAAAGGAGGAACAGATTGACTGATCTGCTTATGTGTGCTTGTGTAGAGCGGGGTTTTGTGTTTAAAGGCTGATCTGTTTTTACCTGGTGCTTAGTTTAGTTGAGTGACTTATGTGAAAATTTATGAAACTTCTCAGGTACTTAGGATTTGAGCTTGATGACCAAACATGTTTGACTCTCGGCACCAGAATCTGCCGAGCTGATCCGAGCTGATCCGAGCTGATCCTCGGAGCTCTGCCTGTGCTCAGTCGGCCTCTGGGTAAGGGCGGGATGCACTGGTGGGGGGGGGCGCCCTTCCCACAGAGCGCCAGGACCAAGGGCTGGGACGAGCTCAGCTCAAAGCTTCTGGTAGATGCTCAGATGACACCTTCAGGCTTCATTCCATGAGAGATGGGCATCTTTAATGGAGGCATATGTTGTATTTTAGCAGAGAGGCAAACAGCAGAAGCCTAGTTCATGGATTTGTGAGAAACATAGCCAAATATAGTGCTTATATAGCATGTGCTTAGCAAAATATCCATTAATTTTTAACTTACAATTACTTGGGTTTCTTCTGAACTATTATACAGCTTTTACATGTGATTCCCCTTGGTACTTCACACAAAATCTGTAAAATAAAAATATGGTCATATTAGTAATTGCATCAAGTTGAGCTTTTTAAAAATACAAGTTGCCTTTGTGGAAATTGTATTCTTTCTTTCTAAATAATGTGAATTTTTAGGTTCCTCCAGCAAAGTCTGCGAAATAAAAGCTTGCAGATGAATGACTATAAAATTGCCCTGCTGTGTAATGCATACTCTACAAATTCAGAGTGTTTCACGCTACCCATGGGTGCTCTGGTGGAAACTATTTATGGAAACGGAATTATGAGGATACCCCTCCCTGGAACGAGCTGTTTGGCTTCAGGGTCTATAACTCCCTTACCAATGAATCTTCTGGATTCTCTAACGGTTCATGCCAAAATGAGGTATGTTCTTTTTATGTGGCTCCATGTCTGGCTACTACTGTCAGGGTAGTAAAAATTGGGTTTCATGATTGTGTAAGTTTTATGGTCAAATACATAATTAATTTATTTTGTTGTACAGATGAAATGTTAATTTTAGGAATTCTACCATATGCAAATAAAGAAAATAATTGCCATAAATTTCTATCAAAAGTATACCTTATAAAATTGTTTTTAATTTCCCTTTTAATATGACTAAATACATGAGTTTATTTTGCTTTTGATGAAAATGAACTATTCCATGATTGTGTTCTTCCTATAAATATAATCACTTTTTCAGTTTTTCAGAGATAATTTTTAAATTGCTGCAAAGCTTTTAGTGCATCGATACATAATGATTTAAACAGTTCCACAATGTTGAACATGGAGATTTTTCAGTGTCTTTGCATTATAAAGGTGACAATGAAGGCAGTCCTTATGGGAGTTTTTGCACCACCATAATTATATTTTCTTTTTAATTTTTTTTACTTAATTGCATATTTCTTAAATCATTTTCTGGAAGCAGAATTACTGACTCCAGGAATGTGACAGTTTGAAGACTTTTGCTGTATTGAATACACATAAGGACATTTCTTGAATTGTCAACCTATTTTCTGAAAAACAAAAAGGCCTCTGTTGGGCGTGATCCTAGAACGTCCAGGGTCCAGAGGAGCCAACTGAGAGTGTGGATTAGCAGGGTCTGGGAGCAGTCACACTGGGGGCCGAGGCCAGCCAGGGATGGGGCGCCTCTGTCTGGAATCAGTGCTGCCCATGAGCGCGTTTCTGCTCTTAGGCTAGTGCAGATAATTGATCTAGGTCTTAAAAAGTTTTCCAAAAGAACCATCTCTAACCCTAACTTCAGATTTGTAGCTGTAGTCTTGCAGCTTCTAGGTAGCAGCTCAGACTTACAGCAAAAGCATTTCTGCCACAAGAAACACATCTCTAGGCCTCCCAATGGGGCATCAGGTCTAGAAAAGTTATGCGGTCATTAATGGTAAACACTGCTGTGGAACTGTGTTTGCCCTGTGTATGTGTATGTGTATGTGTGACAGATGTGAGCTAAGCACCCTAACACTTAGCTTTAGCAGAGAGTTATTAAATAATTCTCTGACAAAAGTGACTTAATTTCTCAAATACAGTTATATATTTGAAAAAGTATGATCTTAGAAATTGTACCCAAAATTTGTTTTTCTGTGACACGGTGATTCCCTTCACCCCCCACCCAAGAGTGCTGTAGAAAGCAGAGTTCAGTTCACGTCCTGCACTCTCGTTACCAGTTGTCCCCAGCAGATTGAATACATTCAGGGAGTCGAGTCAATTTGAATCAGCTCAGTACCGTTTTATACTGTTACCCATAGGTAACCACTGTTACCTGGTGTTACAGTGTTACCAAGCAGGTAACCACTGTATTTTTATAAAAAGTGCAAATTCTATATTTATTGTCTTCCCTTTTGTTTCTTCAGCCTTATTCACAGCATTGCAACCAGGGTGATAAAACTTGCTCATGCAAAGTCCAGCGTGGCATTAGCTCCAGCCCTGGTGGAAACTTATAGTCGTTTATTGGTCTATATGGAAATCGAGTCTTTGGGCATCAAAGGATTTATCAGTAAGGCTCCTTTCTGGTGTTTATAACAATCTGCTGTTTATTAAGCTGAGTGTGCTTCCGGGTGCTAGAAACCATCAGTGAACAAAAGTCCTTGCCATCATGGGGCGTCCATACAGACTTGGGGCAGGCAGTAAAGCAGACATGAAATATGTGCCCTGCAGGTGCTGTGCGCTACAAAGAAGAGGGAAGCAGGGCCGAGCTTAGGGAGGGGGGACAGCTACACCCTTAAGGGCGAGAGAAGGGTGAAGGGTGGATGCTGGGGTGCAGTGGTTGGGACAGACCTGGCCCTGACCCAGGCACGCAGCCGTGGACCTTGGCAGCAGTGCTGTGCTCTCTGTGCTAAGCCTGGCAGGGTGGGAGTTTGCTGCTGCTGCTGCAGAAGCTGTCTGAGTTTTTAGCAGTTCTCATTAATAGATTTTTTTCTACTACAGATGTATTTTTCTGATAGAGTTTTTCAGCAATAGTGTGTAATTTTAACTACAGTAAATCTCCTTTCTAGATTTGAGAGTTGAACACAACTTTCTTGGGAGGGAGGAGACAGCCAGGGAAGATGGGATCAGACATTTCATGTTAAAATGTGAACCTAGGGGCTGGAGATGTGGCTTGGAAGTAGAGGGCTGGCTAGCACGCCTGATGCCCCAGCTCAGCCTCTCTGGCATCTCCCTCTGCAAAAACCAAACCTGGTGCTTGTTAGTCTGGAATATGGATCATGGAAAAGTGAGGGAGGTATAGCAGTATATTGTCTCATTTGTCATTTTAGTGTTGTGGACTAACTTGAGACTCATTGTCAAATTGCACAAGGAGAAAACAAACTTGGTGTTAGGTTTCTGACTGTAGGTTCCTTAAGTGGCGGTGGTGAGCCTGTGGCACTCATGCTCCTGTGGGCTGTTTGTTACCATGGAAGCCTTAAAAGCTTGGCCATCACTGGCCTGGAGCCTCATACGTGATCTGCAGAGGAGGAGCCCGGGGGTGTCCTGTGGAGGGTTCACCTCCCTCCCAGTTCCTCTCCCATTCTCCTGATGTGAGCAGCTCCCTCTGCCTCTGCCATGCCCCTTTGCCTTGCAGCCAGCCGTGAACAAAACCTGAGCCAGAGTAAACCTCTCTTCCTGTCTGTTGTAGCTGTTGGGTATTTCGTCCCAGGGACAAAGAAAGTGAGGAAAGATTGGATGTTATAATTGGGACCTGGACTACAGTTAAAGTAAAAAATAGGGAGAAAATGCAGAGAATGTGTGTGTGTTTTCAAATCTTCATATACATTTTATTCAACATTATATTCTTCAGCGGTCTTTTACTGCATAGCTTTTTCCTAGCTGATGTCTTAAATCGTTCTTCCAGGTCAGCTCTTGCCGACTGTTTTCAAGTCCCATGCCTGGGGCATCCTGCACACACTGCTGGAGATGTTCAGCTACCGGATGCATCACATCCAGCCGCACTACAGGGTGCAGCTGCTGAGCCACCTGCACACGCTGGCTGCCGTGGCACAGACCAACCAGAACCAGCTGCACCTCTGGTGAGCTCCAGCGCGTGCCGGTGCCGGGGTGAGGCCAGGCTATGGTGGGACCAGGGACTTTGTCCTTCGCGCAACTCACTGTAAAATGTAGTCAACTCACTGTAAAATGAGTTTGCTTTTAAAATTCTGTATTTCTATTATATGGTAGGAGTGGAGTTTGTTGTGTTAATAGATAGTTGAGCACCTTGGTTAGGATCTTTGGAGTAAGAATTAGTACTTCTAATTTAGTACAGTGAGTTAATTAATTTTGTCTTTTTGAGACTGGATTTCACTGTGCAGTTCAGGGTAGCCTTGATCTCACTTTGTAGCCCAGGCTGGACTTGATCTCAGCGATTCTACTGCCTCAGCCTCCCGAGTGCCAGGATTACAGAATGTGCACCACCACGCCCAGTAGCACATTGAATGTAGATCATGGTTAGCACATCTTTCTTGTTTGCTTTAAGTGAAAATATATTTCAGATTTGTAATGTTTAATTTTACTGGCTGCAAGCTGTTGTTTTTCATTTGTGTAAGAGTATCAGATGGCTTTTCAGTAGAAAATTTGGCACATATGGCTGGGATGTAGCTCAGTGGCACAAGTGCCTGCCTGGCAAATGCGAGGTTGTGGGATCGATCCCCAGTACCCAAAAAACTGTCCTGGAATAATTTTAGCTGGGTGTAGTGGTGCACACCTGTAATCCCAGCATTTGGGAGGTTGAGGCAAGAGGACTGTTGTGAGTTTGAGGCCAGCCTGGGATACAAAGTAAGCACAAGGCCAGCCTGAATGACATAGTGACACCCTGTCTCAAAAAGACAAAAAAATAATTTGGCACCTTAGGTTTTTTGTTTGTTTGTTTGTTTGTTTTTTAAACAAATTAAGTATGGCTCATTCTCGTACAAAATTTTTTTTTAGTCTAAGAAGGGACATTTATAGTTTTAATATTTTACATTTTAATCACCTAGAATTTGATCTAAGTCCCTAGTTCTACACTTTCATGTGCAAGCCTCTCTTTCCTTTTGTTTGTCCAATGCAGTGTGGAGAGCACCGCGCTCAGGCTGATAACGGCGCTCGGGAGCTCCGAGGTTCAGCCGCAGTTCACCCGCTTCCTCAGTGACCCCAAGACCGTGCTGTCTGCAGAGTCCGAAGAACTGAACCGAGCCTTGATACTGACCCTGGCCCGGGCCACTCATGTGACAGGTAGGGGTTCTTTGTAGCCTGCCACGGTGACAGAGGAAACTAGTTCTCGTCCTAGTCATTACTGTGAGAACACTCTGAAGACCGCCCATTCGTGTAGCAGATGCTTGTTGTTTTCCCTTGTGTATTGTCAGTGTTAAAAATGTTGCATCTATTGACAGACCTGTAGTTGTTTATACCATTAGATGTTAAAATGGAGATGCTTGAAATTTCATTTTAAAAAATCAAATCATTATGTGTTAACATAAATAATTTTTTTTTTTTTTTTTTTTTTTGGTGCCAGGGATCGAACTCATGACCTCGCACTTGCCAGGCAGGCGCTTAAGCCACTGAGCTAAATCCCCAGCCGCCCCCCCCCCCCCGCTTTTTTTTTTCATAAATAATTTTTTTATGAAAAAGTGTTGTCAAACAAGTTTCAGTGAGAAGTGCCATTGTTCTGTACTTCACATTGGGCTTATAGTATTAGGGGAATGTCTTCTCTTATTTGCTTCTACATTGAATCTGTGCAGTATGGCAGTAGTATTTTAGTTAAAGCAGATGAAACATGGCCTCGCATAGGTATGAAGAGGGAGAGGAGGATCATTCTGAGCACCCCTGGACTTAGGAAGGGGAGACCACAATGTGAAATCCAGAATTCACCAGTGCTCGGATTATACTTCTTTACGTTATAATCTGTTGTTTGATTCTGTATGTTGAAGGAATTTTTTTTAATCCACATGTATTTTTTAGCTTGGTGAATTGGTCGTTTGGAAAAAACTGATTCATTAAGTTTTGTAGTTCTTGCAGATGTTGGCCACCTTTCATTAAATGATATCAGAAAATTACAATTGTTAATATCACTGCAAATTTAATAAGAAAATCTATAAGTTTTGGAAAACTCACATTTATAATGGATATAAGTTTTTTTTAATTTTTAATTTGTACTTGAAACATCAAATTCTATCACTGGTAACAACAGATACTGCCATTTCTTTCCTTCAGATGCCAGTGTCATTTTGTTAATTTGTAAGAAAACGTTTGCTGAACACATACTTCTGAAAAATTAGTTTTCTATCAGGTATTCTTTCAAGTAAAATTAAATCACAGACAAAAAAGCAGTTGATTCAACCCAGCACTCACACACTTGTGTTCCACGCGTGCTTTTCCTCTGATCCTGTACCCTGGGACACATCTGTGCTTCCCATTGTGCTACATAGAATTTTTTAAAATTTTATTTATTTATTTTTTTGCCACACAGAATACTAAAGATAGGTTGATAGTTTTTACAGGTTCATCAGTGATACTGTCTTTATTTTTTAATTGACAAAGGGAATTATACATATGTATTAGATGTTTCAACACGTGTACATTGAAACACGTGATGTTTCAACACGTGTACATTATGTAGCTTTCAAATCAGGCTAATTATATTTATTTCCTCAAACATTTGTCATTTCTTTGTGATAAAAACATTCAAAGCCTTCCTGCAGTTTTTTTACATTGTATGGTATGTTGTTGGTGATGATTTTAGGTAAAATGGGCATTTGATTCTCACTGGGAATCAAGGTGGAGCATATCACAGCTGTTAATATAATCTGATGCTAATTGATTTGTATAAAGACAGCAGTGTCGCTGCTGTAGCTTGGACCCATTAGTGTGTATATCAAGTAAAAGAACTAGTGATTGGGCTAGGAATTTAAGTCAGTGGTATAAGTGCCTGCCTGGCAAATGCTAGGTCATGAGTTTGATCCCCGGTTTAAAAAAAAAAAAAAAAAAAAAAAAAGAACCAGTGCTATCTTCATATTATTTGGGCAGTTTTGACTTTATTGAATCCCTGAAAGGTCATTGAGGACCCCCAGAAATCAGCAGACCACTCTTTAAGAACTGTTGCTTACAAAAACAGTTGTTGAATTTAGCAGCCTCAGACTGTTTCATGTGTATTATTTTGCATAAGTAAACTTCTTTGATTTAGAGACTTGTATTTGTGTCATCAGAAGAGGCATCAGCTTTTGCAGTTCTGTTGCCTCCATTCAATGAAGAACTAGTGAATCACCGCAGAGAGAGAGAGAGAGAGAGAGAGAGAGAGAGAGAGAGATTCCAGTTCCCGATGTCTTTCGTTGTCTCTTCAGTTGTTTTTGTTTCCTAATATGGTAGAGCCAGATCACTCATAAACTAGAAAAATGTGAGTCCTAAGTGGGTTGAATATAGCTAAGTGGCAATGAATATACTGCAGTGAAACATGGAGTGTGTATTGTTCGTTTATATATTTTTTTTGGTGAGTTGTGGCTATGATCGTTTATATCTGGATTACATCTGTCTGTTTATGTTTAGATTTTTTTACAGGCTCTGATTCAATTCAGGGAACATGGTGTAAAGATATACTTCAAACCATCATGAGTTTTACTCCTCATAATTGGGCTTCCCATACTCTTAGCTGTTTTCCAGGCCCATTGCAGGTAATTCTTTCCCATATTGGATATGTATGGAATCTGTCTTACTATTTAGTTTCTTTCAGGGGGTTTCTCTAGTCTTGGTGACAACCAAAGAATATTAGCTTTCATATATTTTTTAAAAACCAGTTGGGCATAGCAGCACAGGCCTGTAATCTCAAAACTTAGAAGGCTGAGGCAGGAGAATTACCTCAAATTTCAGGCCAGTGTGAGTTACATAGTGAGTTCAAGGCCAGTCTTACATAGAGAAACCCTGTCTCAGAAAAACAAAACAAAAAACAAACAGATGCTCTTTTTTTTTTTTTTTTTTTTTTTTTTTTTTTTTGGTGGTACCAGGGATCGAACTCACAACCTCGCATTGGCCAGGCAGGCGCTTATGCCACTGAGCTAAATCCCCAGCCCCAAAAACCAAACAAACAATAACAAAAATTGCTGTTACTTCCAAAATCTCTTCAGTTGTTTCTCATGTGACTCTAAAACTGGACATATTTCTAAACTTGTATTATGTTTCATATTAATTCACACTTTTATTAGAGTCTCACAAGAACAAATGCATTATATGAGAAGTGCTTGCAGAACTGAAATGGAGGGAAATAGGCTTTGTGGTGCTTTCCATGTACATATGCGTTGTACTTCACTAAATTTTATTTACTCGCACAGCACAACTATGTGTCTAGCGTCCACTTTCAGAAAAAATGTAGACCGGATGAGCATCCGTTTTCCATGCCCTTTGTTGGGAATGCTGGTCCTGGAGCTCATCAGGCTTGCAGAGCTGGGCCTTCTGGGCCATCAAGTTGGGATGGGGCTTCTGCATTTGTATTTTTGGTTTTGTCTTGTTTTGTTTTTTGGCCAAACTTCTGTTGACAGTGGTGCTGCTAGTCTGGAACTCACACGGTAAGAACCACTGGCCCAATGCAATGAATTTTCTATATAGGGATGCTAAAATACATACAAAGGATAAATATATTACACACACACCCCAGAGCAGCGATAAATGACTACAGGAACTTTGAATTCTTGCTCACATGGAGTTTTTGTTTGGGAAATTGAGGAAAAGGATGTTTAGAGTTCCTAGCCGGCCAGGTCTGCGTATTTCCTAGTCAGGACACGGGTCTAACTAAGCCTTATTTGCCTGTACACTCCAGGTCACTTCATGCATGTGTTGATGTCAGAACTGAATCTAGAAGTGGCTTCTTAGCTCCATGTCAGGTGTTGTTTCATTGTGATAAAAAGGCTTTTGTCTTCCTGATAGGCATTCTTCAAGCAAAATAATGTCCCTCAGGAAAGCCGTTTCAATCTGAAGAAAAACGTGGAGGAGGAGTACAGGAAGTGGAAGTCCATGACCAACGAGAGTGACATCATCACCCACTTTTCCATCCAGGGCTCCCCGCCGCTCTTCCTCTGTCTCCTCTGGAAGATGCTCTTAGAAACAGACCACATTAACCAGATCGGCTACAGGTGAGCCAGCCTCTAGCTGTGTGCTGCACTCGGCAGACTGCGGGTCCCTGTAGCGACAGAACTCTTTGCTATCTGCTTTCCAGGGTATTAGAGAGAATTGGAGCCAGGGCCTTGGTTGCCCATGTGAGAACGTTTGCTGATTTCCTGGTATATGAGTTCTCTACATCAGCAGGAGGTCAGCAGCTCAATAAATGCATAGAAATTCTTAATGACATGGTGTGGAAGTACAACATCGTTACTCTGGACAGATTAATTCTCTGCCTGGTAAGAATCCATGTGTTTCTAGCTTTATTACTCTCTTAGATCTAAGCATGTGACCGATTGACCTTATGCTGGTCTGCTCTATAGTGCTTCAAGGGATTTAATGGATTTATACGAAAATCAAGCATTCATTCCTTATTTATTATCTACTGTTCTGTGCACACACAGTGCAGAGGCAAATAAATAGACTTAGTCTTGGCCTTGTGAGGCTGTAACAGGTGAGCAGTTCACTGTGAGTTGATCCAGAGGCTCCAGCTAGGGCAGAAAGAGCTCAGCCTCACCCTGTGTCTTTGCTGAGCACGAATATGAGGGTTTCTGTTCACTTCGGCAGCCCCGTCAGGCCGGAGCGCTTCGCTTAGCCACTCTGCGTCCACCATGTGTTTTTTTCTCCTGACATTAAAGTCTATTTCACACAAATTTCTAAGAAGAGACTCCAAGCAAACTAGGAAAATGGTACATTTAAAAAGATACTGTGATACTTGGAGTATCACTAGCTTTTTCTTCTAGGTCTGGAACATAGATAGGAGAGTAGTTATAATCTTATGGAAAATGAGGTAAGTCTATAAGCTGACAGAATTAAAGGCTAAGACAGAGGTGGGAGGCGATGAGACCTCCTCTCTACTTAGATGACGGATTGCGAAAGATAGATTTTAAAAAATAAAACTGGGCATTTGGTGAGAGGAATGCTGAGACAGAATAGCTAAGAAGGGGTCAGATGAGGGCTAGAGATACAGCTCAGCAGCATAAGCAACTGCTTGACAAGCACAAGGTCCCGAGTTCGATTCCCAGTACCAAAAATAAGGCAGGGGAGGGATGAGCTTGGAGCATCCTGATTGGTGGCTTGGGGTATCCCTGACAGCCAGGGAAACTCTGATGATAGGGAGGTGTTACCCTGTTAAGGTTTAGACTACAGTGGACACCTGCTTTTGCACGGACTGGAGTTTTCCTTTTGTTGTTCTGTTCTCTAAAGGCCATGCGTAGTCATGAAGGAAATGAAGCCCAGGTTTGTTACTTCATAATCCAGTTGCTGTTACTCAAACCAAATGACTTCAGAAATCGAGTAAGTGACTTTGTGAAGGAAAACTCCCCGGAGCACTGGCTACAGAACGACTGGCATACCAAGCACATGAACTACCACAAGGTACAGTTCCAGGTCCTGCCACACGTCCTGCCTGTAAACCACACTCCGTCCTTCAGCTGATTACTCGACCGCTTCCTCTGATTCTGCTGTGCACCTTCCGGCTTTGTGGAAGCGGAATAGCCCTGGGTCGCTCCAATGAAGGTGGAACATGTTAAAACTGCAATTTTACTAGATTTTAGTAGATAGTGGAAGATGGAGAAGGGTGTGATAAAGTGAAACTGCAAGTGTTCGTACACAGGGACTCACGTGGCGCTCGGGGGTGAACTGTGCTTTGCTGACCAGGCCCTGGCACCAGTCTCTCATACTGAAAAAGGAGAAAAGTTTCTGTATGAAAAAGATGCAAACAGTGTTTTCAGTTTATTTAGCTGTTCTAAGAGGAAACAACAGGATGCCCTAAACGTTTATTCCCTCCTCATTTCCACAGAAATACCCCGAGAAGCTGTACTTTGAGGGGCTGGCCGAGCAGGTCGACCCTCCCGTGCAGATCCAGTCCCCCTACCTGCCCATCTACTTCGGGAACGTGTGTCTCCGGTTCCTGCCTGTCTTCGATATAGTGATCCACAGGTTTCTAGAGTTACTCCCCGTGTCTAAGTCACTGGAGACCCTGCTGGATCACCTAGGAGGCTTGTATAAATTTCATGGTGAGGTTTTTTTGGGTTTTTTTAATTTTTGGGGGCGGGAGCAAACTGAATCGAACCTTGCACTTGCCAGACAGGTACTTACGCACTGAGCTACATTCCTGGCAGCAATGAGTTGTTTTATTTTTCTTTCAAGTTTTTGTCTTTTTTTTTTTTTTTTTTTTTTTTTTTCTGGTACCAGGGATTGAACTCACGACCGCCTGCTTACAAGGCAGTTGCTTATGCCGCTGAGCTAAATCCCCAGCCCCTTTTCTTTCAAGTTTTAATCCCATCTAAGCTCTAGGGCCAAAAGGCTGGGCAGGACCATGTGGTGATAGTGGTTTTAAGATTTTACTTCAATTTCAATTCAGAGCAAATTTCAATTTAGAACAAAATATTACTGTAAACTGAACATTTGGCCCTCTTAGATGAGTAGGATTTGAACTTCAATGCATATGACTAAGCAGAAAGAGTAGAAAGGATCACTTGGGGAAAAACTGTATTTTTTAAATCAGATTTTATTGGTACGTTTTAGATATAATAATCACATTCATCATAGAGAATACATGATAGAACTTTTCCCCCCTCGTTCCCCTACTCTTCCTTCAACCTGTCTTCTCCTCCCCATTTGCAAAAGCTTTGTTTCCATGTTTTGGGAAAAACTTTGAGGTAGAAAAACCCAGGCATATTTGAAGGAGAACTGCTGGATTGGACTGAGCCGAGTTCCCCTGCGCCAGGAATTTGTGGAAGTGAAGCTGGAAAGAGACTGCAGGTGACTGTCAAGTCACCCTCAATGCCAGATCCGCCATTACAGTGCTCAGATAACGGGCACCCGGGAGTACTGTGTAGGACTGGGGCACGGAGCAGTAATGTAGAAAGTTCAGAGCAGGTGGAGTTGACATGGAAAGAAGACAGCGTTTCAAAGGCCCATCCGAGCTCAGGGATGTGGTTAGTATCGAAGCAAGGACACTGGCCCTGGAGACGAGACAGAAGGGACAGACGGCCAAGAAAAAGGCTAGGATTCAGTGAGTGAACAGAGAAAGCAAAAGCCAGCGGTGACCTGCAGTCCCAAGCATGGGCCTGGAGAACGCGTGGTCAGCAATAAGTGGAAGGTCACCGAGTAGCCCCAGAGGGGGCAGGGTGTTGTCTCGTGGGTGGGTTAAATTGTGTGCTATCACTTGAGGTACAGCGTTCAGGTTCTTTAAAAACGTTTGCATTAGGTAATACGTGCTGAGTGGCCTGAGGAGAGGAGGGCCTGCCTGCGAGCGGACTGATCTGCTTCATTCTCGATGCAGCCACTTCTAATGTTTGTGTGTCCTCACCTAGATCCCCATACTTGTTTTTAGCCCCATACAACCTGGTAAACACATGTGTTCTCTGCCTGTGCTGTGTGTGGGAGCCAACCATTTGATCCCACACAGTAAGGCCTGCTTCAGTCAAGCGTAAGTTCCTTTCCCTGTCCTCTGTTCATGACTGTTTCAGTCTTCTCTAATCTTCTGCTAGTGAAGAAGACTACAGCAACATTCCATATTGCGGGCAGGACTTTTGCAGCACGGTTGTTCACTCAAAGCAAGAGCATCATCCTTAAATACGAAACTGTGTGCGTCATTTGGATCTTCCTCCCTGTCTTAAAAGTAGAAGACTCGTGGTATGCAGCTGTCCAGCTCATGAAGTAGTTTCATGACATTCTGAGCCACTTTTCAATAATCTTAAAAGCAGGTGGTGCATTCTCACAGTTGTCAGTAACCCTGTGAGCGTTCTGTGTTGTTTTTCCTGTGACAGACCGCCCCGTGACTTACCTGTATAACACACTGCACTACTATGAGCGCTACCTGAGAAACCGCGACCACCTCAAAAGGAAGCTCGTCCATGCGATCATTGGCTCGCTCAAGGATAACCGACCACAGGGCTGGTGTCTGAGTGACACTTACCTGAAGAATGTCATGAATCCACGAGAGGACAATCCATGGGTCCCAGATGACTCCTACTACTGCAAGCTGATTGGCAGACTAGTAGATAATATCCTTTTTATCCTGACTTTGCAGACTGCCCAGTAATGACAGTGGTTTGAGTCACTGGTATTCGCACTTTGAGCTTTTAATGATCTTTTTACTTTTATATCTGTAAAAGTTTTGAAATCTTAAATTTATGGTATCATGCCAGATAAGTTGAAATTCTTTCCATTAATTTTTATATTTAAAAACATCTTATGGCGCTTTGTTTCAAAGAAAAGGATCCTGTTTCTAAATATATACATAGTGTGTATTATGGCAGATGCATCTGTTTGGTACTAGAGAACATGAGAGTCTTGTTGACTTAAATAGCTCCTGGAATACCTTTTTGATGGGGTGGGGATACCGGGAGTGGAACTCAGGACCTTGCGCTTGCAAGCAGGTACTTGTGCCACAGAGCTACATCCCCGGCCCCCTTGAATACTTTTAAAATATTAATATGAATAGACAATAACCAAACTTAATTTTTAGTGAAAAGGCTATTCTATTAATATTTGTGTTTCTTCATTTTGATTTCATGTTTTCATTTATCAGCATACTCTGTAATGTCTTTACACCAAACCACTATTTAACAGAAATTTCACATAAATGAATGTGATTTATTTTACTAGGCAAAAGAATTTATTTCCTGAGATAAAATTATTGCTTACAGTGAGATAATTTTCGTATCACATTGCCCTGACGCTGTTAAAAAAAATAGGCTGAGAAGGCCCAGGGCTGTTACTGCCCATCAGCCGTGTCCAGCCTACCTGCACCTGCTTTGCATTGCTTGCCTCAGGCTTTTCCAGAGCTGATCGCTGCTAGCAGCTCATAATCAGCTCAACGGATGATGAGATAAGATGTTCACAAGAGACGTTTTTTTTTTTGGTACCGGGGGTTGAACTCATGACCGTGGGCTTGCCAGGCAGGTGCTTTATAGCTGAACTAAATCCCTGGCCCCATAATGTTTTGAAAACTCTGAAGTTTTATGCAACTATGTCAGGTTTTTTGTTTGTTTGTTTTTGGGGTGTTTTTGGTACTGGAAATTAAACTCAGGACCTGGTACTTGCCAGGCAGGTGCTTTGCCCCTGAGCTGTGTCTCTGCCCCCACAAATGTGTCATTCATCTCAGAATAATCCACGGTTCCTACCTTAATTGTCTGCACCCATGGCTGGCAAGTCTCCTGGTCCCTTCCCGAACTGTGACTGGAGGTTCAATGAGTTTCCCAACCCAGCTGCCCACGCTCTGCACGTGACGTGTGTGGAGCTCATGGCCTTGGCGGTGTCAGGCAAGGATGTTGGCAATGCACTCCTGAACGTCGTCCTGAAGAGGTGATCATCCTGTCCTGTGCTGAGAGACACTTTGGAGAGAGAGTGCAAGTTTATTTAGAACTGTTAGACAAGGCGGGCACTCTTTGAAAAACAGCACCTTCTGGTTCCGCTCTCGTCTGTGAGAGCAGCCCGGGCCAGGTTCAGAAGACCTAGTTTTGTGCACACTTGTACCCCCTACTACTGGTGTGGCATACAGATAATCCTAACCTGTCTCAAGGTGTTGTCACAGCTCTGTGATAGAGCACTTGTGAGGCTCTGGGTTCAGTTCCCAGCGCTGCCAGAAATGAAAAAGAAAACCAGTCTTCTTAAAGAGCAGTGTAAACCAGGGGATGACGACTGAAGGAGAAGTGGAACTAAGTATAAATAATCTTTTCAGACTAGCAGTGGTTATTGAAAAGACACCCTACCCTCATAAAAAGCCTTATTGACTTGGTATATATTAAACTTTTACTTTAAAAAGTCATATTTTTTGGAGTAGATCAACTGTCATTCCTCTGAATTATAGATGTTTTCAGACTAGGGTCTGTCATGCAAAATGATTTCATAATTTCACACTGTGTTCTTTTTTCCATCATTTACAGTCAGCCACTAGTGCCCAGAGAGAACATCACAGCGTGGATGAACGCCATTGGTCTGATCATCACGGCTCTCCCAGTGAGTAAATGTGGGACCTCCTGCTCAGCAGTGGCATGCAGCCAGCCCTCTGATGCTGACTTAAGGAAAAAGATGCATAGAGGAGGAGTGTGTGAGGACATTGTGTGCGTTAATTGCCACAAGCCATGTGGCTCCTGAGGTTCTTGGGGTTAAGAGGATGAGAAAATAAAAAGACAAAGCTGGGATAGGTGGAGCCTTTATCCTCCTGAGGGGAGGGGAGGTACTGGTTCCTCATTGCAGGGTGTTTGTTTATACCATTTAGCAGGTTAATGTCACATGGCACCCTGTTGTCCTAGCAACCCACTGTTCAGACTGTCTTGAGGCAGGGTTCTCTGGACTGCAGCATCTTCTTCACGCAGCTTGCCCCAGGTGCTCTTGGGATGCTCATGCTCCAGCTTCAACGGCTCCCAGCAGTTAATGAACCGCTTTATACTTTCTAAGTTTTTCATTTTACTCCTACTTTAAAAATCTACAGTGACTGTGTTTGCCTTTGTGCATCAGATCTAAATGTGTCTACCTTCCTCAAAGATTTCTGAACCCCCTGCTGTCCATCTTCCTGCTCCAAGCTTAGTTTTGACACTGTGGCATGATCTGCTTTTGTCCATTTAGCTCATGACACCCTATAGAGTCTTTCCTCACACGAACAATGCTTGTTGAGACAGGTGCTGGTCTCTGATAGGTCAGTGCTGAGTCGGCAGGCGAACCCTTCTTCCCTCTCCCTCCTCCTCCAGGGCCAGCTCTGACCTCGGCTCACACCCCACTCATCAGGTGTGTGACCAGCATCCTCAGCTGGCTGCTGGCCCTCTGAGTAGCGCTGTCTCATATGGAGGGCTCTGGCTTGTCTGATGCCATAGCTCTGTGGATAGTGCTTTCCTTACTCACCTTCAGAATACACACATTTATTTCTGAATCGTGTCTCTATATCACTGCGTCTGTGTGGTAAACGCTGGCAATAGGTACCAGTTTAGTGCATGTGAAATGGCAGATAACAGGCGAGTCAGACACCCATGAGTAGCCTTGCAACCGACAGGATGGATGAGAAGGGGTGTGTGCTGGTAGGCTTTGGGGTGTTCCCTGGAGAAGTGGTCTTTTCACCGCCTTCTTCTGCCACAAAGGAGCCGTACTGGATCGTACTTCACGACAGGATTGTGAGCGTGATCAGCAGCAGCAGCCTGACATCCGAGACCGAGTGGGTGGGTTACCCATTCCGCCTCTTCGACTTCACCGCCTGCCACCAATCCTACTCAGAGATGAGCTGCAGCTACACGCTGGCACTGGCGCATGCTGTGTGGCATCACTCCAGCATCGGGCAGCTCTCGCTTATCCCCAAGTGAGTGTCACAGGTCCCTTGTGTGTTCAGATTTCATTTACAGATGGAGTACGTATCTCTTCTGTTTTGGTTTGTTTGTTTGTTTGGAAAGATAGACTCTCTCTAACCTGTTCAGGCCGTCCTTGAACTTGTGCAGTCCTCCTGCCTCAACTTCTCTAATGCTGGGATTCCAGGCGTGTCCTACCTCGCCCTGAAGTATATATGGTTTTCAGGAGGACAATTTGCAGAGTGGTTTAAGTAGAGTTCTTGTTTAATCAGAAAGTATCTTATTTCAGGACTATCTAAAAATGTATTTGTATGTGTACATAATAGTATGGTATCTTGTTTTTCCATTATAGATTCAGGAGGGTTAGTCAATGCATGATGTTTCCAGAATGTACCCCAAAAGTCATCTGTTGAACTGAAAAACTGATTGTCAACCCATTTTCTGCTTATATTTCTTGACCACAAAATTGGTATTAGTTTCAGATTTCTTGAGAATAGCACTTATGTGAGATTGTTCTCTTTTTTTTTTTTTTTGGTACTGGGGATTGAACTCATAGCCTCGCACTTGCTAGGCAGGCACTTAGTGCCGCTGAACTAAATCCCTGGCTTCTTTTTTTTTTTTTTTTTTTTCTTTGTTTTAGATTATTCACCTTCTATTATTTAATAAGTACACTATTAAGAATGAGTTTTAGCAGTGTGTGGTGGCTCACGCCTGTAATCGCAGCACTCGGGAGGCTGAGGCAGGAGGATCATTGCAAGTTCGAGACCAGCTCAAGGCCAGCCTGAACTGCATAGCGAGACCCTGTCTCAAAAAGACAAAAAAAAAAGATTTTTAAATGAAGCAATTGAAATAAATCAAATGAAAGGGAGAATCAGAGATGTGAGATAACTTAAATATCGTTCCAAAAATGAAAAGGAACTTTAAAAAAAATCACAGGTTTTGGAAACACTTTTAGTACTTTTATAAATATTAACAAAAGTCAAAGAATTCGACTGATTTCACTTTATAAGAGATTTCTGTTTTTAACTTCCCAATTTAGGTTTCTCACTGAAGTCCTTATTCCTATAGTGAAGACTGAATTCCAGTTACTATATGTCTACCATCTTGTAGGACCCTTTTTGCAGAGATTTCAGCAGGAGAGAACTCGCTGTATGATAGAGGTAAAACAGGATAAGTTTCGCATTAGCTATTTAAGTTTATTTTACTGGAAGTCATGGCATTAGTAAGGTAGTAGTTCTGGGTGACTAGGAGCACCTTTGGCATGGGGTGTGTCAGACTGGGGCTGCAGCAGGAACGGCCATTGTGGAGTTAAAGAAGAAGAAATTAAAGATGCAGGCTGCTACCTGACCCAGAACTGTGGTCCCCACATGCTGGCATTGTGCCACCGGCTGCGCCATGTTAGATGACCTGGGCCATCGAATGACTTTCTGTTGTCTGTTGCCTAGATTGGTGTGGCCTTCTATGACATGCTGTTGAACGTGGACCAGTGTAGCACACATTTACACTACATGGACCCCATCTGTGACTTCCTGTATCACATGAAGTATATGTTTACCGGTGACAGTGTAAAAGAGCAAGTAAGTTAAATTTATGTCATGTTTTTTAATGGAGCTCAACATATAAAATTTAAGTATGTGATGGTAGAGTTTGTTGGGGTGAGAATGTGTGTGTGTGTGTGTGTGTATGTATATATATATATTCTCCACATAGTAGTGAAATAAATTTATGTTTAATTTCTCTCACTTTTCCTTTTTGGTTATATGAAACAGTGCTATACAAAACAGAGCGGGAGTCTTTGATTAGTTAAGAGTGATGGTTAATTACTGAATCGTGGTTGCACTAGAGGGACAGTATGGTGTGTTGGGAGGTCTGAGGTCACTCTCCCCCCGTGCCTGAGGCACACTGTAGGGACCCGGAGACAGACTCATGGCGAGTGCCTCGTGCAGTCCTCGCTGTTCGGAGGCTTCCATCTTGGGTGAGCCTTGGGTGTGTGACGACACAGCACGCATGAGAACCTGAGCAACAGAGGCCGTGTGTCCCTGCTCCACGCAGGAGAAGCGCTTCCTACAGAGCCAGCTGCCAGCAGACTCCCGGTCACAGCTGCACTTCCCGGAGTAGGAAGCGCCGCTGGGCCCGGGCTCCTGGGACACTTCTTATGCTACTAGAGAGGACCAAAAACTGCTGTAGAACCCTTTGAATCCTGGTCTTCTGAGTTCTGTCTTCAGAGCTGGAGTGGGGAGCACATTGACTCCTTCATACCTCTGGAGAAATGTCAAGGAAAGTTGACATGTTCTGTCCTGAGAACGAGGAGCTGTGTTTCTTTAAGCAGTTTGTTAAAACAACATGTTGAGAACCAGGAAAGCAGTACTTTAATTTAAAAAAATGCACATGCACACATGCATGTGCGCACGCGCGCACACACACGCACACACACACACACACATAATCCTTGACCCCAAGTAGCTTTTACACAAACGTATACGGAAAAGAAAATTATTAATGGACTGATTGTTCCTCCTAAGGCCAAAGAGCATTTGAATAAAGCTGAGAATGCTGGGAAACCACTTGAAGAGTAGATCTAATGTTCAGTTTGAATCCAAGAAAGAATCAAAACAGGAAAGGGACAGACAGGCGTTGCAGACTTGAGTGCACCAAGGACTTTCACAGTCATTATGCTTCTTGCTTCTGTGATACAGCATTTTAAAAGGATGATCAAATTGTTGGATATGGAAAATTGCCAGTGCAAGCTTTGCTAGCTTTCAGCATCGATGACTGGGTGGGGAAGGGTAGGTTTCTGGAAGTGTGTGTGGTGTGGGGGTGAGGGAGAACACATGTCACCTCCCAGGTAACAGACTCAGAAGGGGTACAGAGGCTTCTCATCTGCCCCACTGGGCTCCTTCTTACTTTGTTTCATTTTATCTCATTTTATTTTTTGAGATGGTCTCACTGTGTAGTTGAGGTTGGGCTTGAACTCACTGTGTGGCTTAGACTGGCCTTGAACTTGCAGCATTGTTCCTGCCTCAGCCTCCAAAACGCTGGGATTGGGCATGTGCACCATCATGCCTGGCTGGCACTGCATATTCTGTTTTTTAGCTAGGTGCCTTTTGGTCTTCTTTAAAGATGGTTAGCTGGGCATGGTGGTGCATGCCTGGGATCCCAGCACTCTGGAGGCTGAGGTAGGAGGATCGTTGCAAGTTGGAGACCAGCCTGAATTGCAGAGCAAGATGTTGTCTCAAAAAGCCCTGCAGAAAAAAAGGTGAGTTGAAGTTCTCTAGAGCAAGTAAGTTTTGTGTTTTCATTTCCTAGGTAGAAAAGATTATCTGTAATTTAAAACCAGCTCTAAAGCTTCGCCTGCGATTCATCACCCACATCAGCAAGATGGAGCCGGCCGCAGTGCCCCCGCAGGCCATGAGCAGCGGCTCCCCGGTGCCCCAGTCCAACCCGGTGCCTGCGCCCCTCCCCGGAGCACAGTGACGCCCGACCCGTCGAGGGCTGAGCGCGAGGACGCATGCGCGTCTGTCACTCTGAACTCGGCCTGCTGTGGCTGCGCATTCAGGTAGCTTATTCCCATTCAGTTGCTGACTCTGGACACCTGATTTCCCACCTGCCCAGCTGTGTGATCTCCAAGACTATGAGGTCTGCACTCACGACAGCAGCCTGGCGCCCTCAGATTCGGCGGGGTGACCCGATGACTGCTCCTGGCACCCAGCCCCCCGTTTTGACATTGATTGGATTTTGAGTGCTATACTGGGTCTTCAGGGACATTGTTTTAAAGATACAGTACATACCAAGTCGTCTTCACAAGGCCTTTGTACAGAATTCTCTGGCATAACTTCAGAATAGAGACTTTTACACTTGGAGGACTGTAGATTTCATTGCATTGCAGAACCAAATAAAGTTTCATATTTTTTTAAAAAACAGCTTGAAAATTTTATTGTAAATTTCCAAAAAAGTAGTATAATACTTTTATTAAGGTCAGTTGGCAGGTTTTATTGCCTTGCTTGAAACTATGAAATGAGTTGGAAGCTGAGTAAGAAAATAACATCTGCCAATGCTTCAGTTTAAATAAAAATCATGCCTTTGTGATTGATTCTCCAGTGTTTTTAAAAATTAATTACTATTACCAAAAAAAAAAAAAAACAAGGCCGGGGGATTTTGCTCAGTGGTGTAAGTACCTGCTCGGCACACTTGAGGTCATAAATTCGACCTGCAGTACCAAAAAAAAAAAAAAAATTCAATTAAGTAATTAATTGTGTGTGTTGACACTGGCAGATGATATGAGTCTTTTGAGTTTTTATAATCTTAAATTTTAAAATGTTTATATTTTTATATGCAATGTACATTTGTGTTTTGGGGGTTGAGCAGACGTCGAGAGAGAGACTGTTGCAGTCTGTCGGTTGAATGAAGTGTGGCTTGTTTAACACCGGTCTGCAGGCCGCAGGCTGTCCTGGCAGGGCAGTGGCCCACGCCATGTGTTTTTTAGTACTTGTGACTCAGTTGGCCTAGGAATTCAAAGTTACTGTTTTGTTTTTTAGAGAATTAACCAAATAGCCGGGCGTGGTGGCTCACGCCTGTAATCCCAGCATTTGGGAGGCTGAGGCAGGAAGATCCTTGTGAGTTGGAGACCAGCCTGGGCTACAAAGTGAGCTCAAGGCCTGCCCAAACTGCATAGAGAGACCCTGTCTCAAAAAAAAAAATTACACTGAAAATTCTTCTAAATCCATCCCTCTCAGATATTTATTTTCCTCATAGTTCACGTTATTGCAATCAGTAATATTGCAATTTTAATACAAGGCCAGTTTAAATTTTATATAATGATTAATTTTTATTTACCTTTTTTTTTTTTTTTTTTTTTTTTAGTTCAGATTGCGCTTGAACTCCCTTGTAGCCCAGGCTGAGCTCAAACTCAAGACGCTCCTCCTCCTGCCTCAGCATCCTGAGGGCTAAGATTACAGGCATACATCACGAGGTCAGGCGAGGCTGTTTAATGCAGAGCTGTGAAAGCAGCGCAGTAAAAACCCTTCCATGGGGATATAGCTCAGTGGCGTGGTGCTTGCCTGGCAAATGTGAGATCCCAAGTTCTCGGATCCAAAAAAAAAAAGGCCAACAAAGCCCTTCCATGGGGCCTCCTGCACTGCAGAGTCCGCGTGGGCCCTGTGCACACAGGGAGGACGGAGAGGCTGCTTTCCCCTTTGGCTGTATTATCCCCAACGTGTTTTCCTCCGGAGCCCCGGGGAGTTTGTAGGGGGCTGAGGAGACTGCAATGGCGGTGAGTGAGGGGTGGGATGTTTTGAAGCCCCAGGTAATTTTAAATGAAATTCCGGTCTGAATTAGGTTTTGAAAATCAAATGTCAGTTTGACTTCGCGAGCTCCTGAGTAGATTTTCAGGAGTAACTCCTACTTCCCAAGCCCATCTAAATAGTTGTCTGTGCTTACAGCATCCACAATACCATATAATCCCGGCTCTCAGGAGGTCGAGGCAGGACGGGTGTGAGTTTGAGGGAGTCAAAACTACATAGCAAGACCCTGTCTCAGTATGCAAACAGCCAACAAAAAGATGGTGTTCAAGGTTTAGAAAAAGGAAGATTATATAATGTTAATAAAGCTGAAGGTGTCCTGAATCTGTGGTTACTCATTTGACAGATGAAGAAACCAGCACTAGAGTTTTAATAGCTTTACTGAGAGCTTACAATGTTTAGAGGGTAATGATCTTTATGGTAGTCTTGAGAGAGAGAGAATATGTGTTTGTGTGTCTTGCATATACTCAGAAACACGTGGACAACCAAGTCTTATTATAAAGAGTTTATTTACAAAAATCACATCTTTTAGCTGGGAGTGGTGGCACATACCTGTAATCCCAGCACTCAGGGGGCTGAGGCAGGTGGATCACTATGAGTTTGAGGTCAGCTTGAGCTACATAGTTCAAGGCCAGCCCGAACTACATAACAAGACCCTGTTTCAAAAAACCCTTTTGAACTATGGACATGGTACCATTCCAGGTTGGACAGCCTTGTGTTCAAATAGGAAACCCACCCTGAGGTGGGGGTGGAGAGGAGGTATCTATCTGTGTTATCTTCTATTTGTGCCAGTGCATTTTTAATGGGAAATTAATGTATGCTGCTTTAAGTGAATGGTAAGTTTGGGGGAGGGCAGGGGTTTTTGCCAAAGCAGGAAACAAACTTGAATGTCACACAAATTAGAATTGCCAAATCTTGAACTTCATAGCAAAGGAAATTGGTAGACTTTGTAATGGACATGGAGGCCACTGTTGAGGCCGGGAAGCCCTGGGAATGTGTCACGCATCTGCCAGACAAAGATGCTGGGAGTCTTCGATCCTGAGCCCCGTGGTTTATTGGGCATCAATCACCACTGCGGGACAAGGAGAGCTCAGCACGGCAGCAGTGCAGAGCCGGGGTGCCCATGGCGCAGGACCTTACTTCCATCCAGCCAGCTGGCCAACACGGCACAGGCACAGGGGGCAGCACTCATGGCAATCAGAGACCAGGACAGCCAGGTGCCACCCAAGCCTCCAGACGGGGGAAGGATGATGGCCACAGATAGCTGTGGAACCCAGGAGCCCCAGCCTAGGGCAGCCTGAGGCCCCTCCACGACATGCACAATACAACGTGCTGATCTGTTTTGACTTTTTTTTTGTGGAGGGTATCAGGAATCAAACTCACGATCTCATGCTTGCCAGGCAGGCACTTGTGCTGCTGAGCTTCTAGCCCTGACCCAAGGTGCTGATCTTACAGTGTAAAAATACACTTTTCTTCACGGTAAAGTAGACTTCTAGCTAACTTTTGTCCAAAGTGTCTCAGGAGGGGGTCACAGGGTAGGTGTCACACAGGTGCCCAGGCTGGTGCCCGCCACACCATCACACACTAGTTAAACTCAGAGTTCCAAACAGACGGGGGCGTGAGCTGGTTTGTGTCCGTCCTGCTCACATCATTAGACTGATTGGGAAAACATTTTTCTGAAAGAACAGATCTTTGGGAGGATAATCACAGGCTTAAATAAATTATCGGTTTGTTAACGATGCCATCAGCTGGGAGACTCTCCTCTTTGCACGTTTACTTAGGTGGTGACAAGTAGTTCTCTTCTGGGTCATGGTTACCCTCCCGAGCAACTCCAAAGCAAGCCAGAGTCACTGCCACTGCCGTGTTCACGGTTCGAGTGACTTCATCAGGCGTCTTCCCCAGAACAGGGTTTACCTCCATGATGTCCAGTCCCGAGAGGAGCCCTACAATCAACACACAGTGAGAATGTCATTTGTACAGTAGCTGACCTTTAAACATGAGTGCAGACCTAAGAGGTGAACTTGTAGCACAGAGATGGTAACCGGCGAAAAACCATTCAGTTACTGCGTCATGCACTCGGCATCCTGGATGTGTCCACTGGGGCTTGGTGTCCATGTCAGGGAGACATGAATACAAACAGCCCCGGGTCACACCGGTGCCCCTTACCCCCATGTCGCCTACCTGTCTTGTAAATCTCCTCTGCGATGTAGATGCCTTCTCGGAGAGACAGACCTCCCACGACCGGGGTGCCCGTGGCAGGTGTGATGGAAGGATCCAGCCCGTCGACATCAAAACTCAGGTGGATCGGCCTTTTCTTCCTTTTCAGGAGTAGAAAAGGGTTTCACTTTAAAGGCAATGGGGTACTGTTTGGGGGACAAGTACAGTGAGCAGCCTGCTCTATAGAATGTAGTGGCGTCGTGAAGGTCCAGGGCACCTACCTTCCCAGCAGATAGGCCAGCGCCTCCTCCATCACCTTGCCGATCCCCAGTCTGTCCACTTCGGTCATTGAGAAATACTTGATGCCCAGGGTTTTCACAATGTAGCTGTAAATGGAGAGTGATTAAGATAATCTGCGGTTAGTGAGGGTGACTCTGTGCCCACCTCGGTCACCTTCTAGAAGGAGACACGGTGAAGCTTGTGATATTTCAGTTCTGGAAATGTATGTGTATGTGTGTAGCTGTGTTTATTTTAACAGCAATCTCATCTCAGAGGCAAGTTGCCTGTATAGTTATACGTACGTAAATCCAGACACATATATGACTTGTTTAAATTACTTTCATAGGGATTTGGCCAGTAAGCATATCTAAGTGCGCAGAGGCGTAATAGTGAAAGCAGATCCCAGCACGGGGAAACTCACTGCTCGCCGGGGTCCACGTCTCTCAAGCCGATGTACACAATGTCCTTGGCAGACAGGCAGGGCGTCAGCCAGGAGAAGCCCGGGACCTCTGGGGTCTGAAAGGGAAGGGGAGCACGTTGGTGGCATGTTTCTCTCCAGCCAGTGCTGCAGGCGATGATGAGGACACCAGCTGGATTGCACATCTTACTTTTAGAATATAGATTTATAGGAAATCATACAAAGATCACAAAATTAAGAAAGAGGTAGATGCTGCCTCTGCTTGCAGGAGGCTTGGTGGTTTTAGGCTTACAAAGGCCACCTGTGGCTCAGCCCTGAGCCCCACCTGCGTCCCCTCGAGGCTCTGCTCCTCTGCTGGGCTGTCAGTACGGCCTCCATCCCCAGAACGGCCCAGAGTAGCTGGGGAAAGTTAGGCAAGGCTTGTTTGTAAAAGAATACTTGCCGCTGTGCTAGAAGGGATGGTTTAAAAAGTCAAAACAGTGGCTGGGGATTTAGCTCAGTGGTTCAAGTGCTTACTTGGTAAGTGAGGGGTTGTGAGTTCAATCCCCTGTACTTAAAAAAAAAGTCAAAACAGCTAGGATGGTGGTGCACCAGCAAGGCTGACGCAGGAGAATCACCACTTTCATCAACCCATCCTTTGCTTGTGTGCTACAGAGAAAATGGCTTGCGATTACTCAAAATAGCATAAGATGCTTCCAAAAAAACAAAAAACAAAAAAAACTTGGGAGGCAGGGGCAGGAGGACTGTCATAAATTCAAGGCAGGCCCCCACGCTGCAAAGTGAGCTCAGTGCAAACCCAAACTACTTAGCAAGATTCTATCTCATAACAACAAAGACACTTCCGGCTCGCCTCCGAGCTCCTCAGCTTGGGCTCCAGCCAGTCTTACCTTTCCTTTCAGCTCCTTCAGGAGGAAGGACACAGGTTGGCCATGCAAGTTCCCGGTGGTGGTGGTCACAGGAGTGTTGATATCCGTGTGAGCATCGACCCAGATGACACCGAGGTCAGGGTGGACTCTGGCATGGCCGGAGATGGTGCCAATCGCCAGGCTGGGAAGAGAAGTGCACACGTGAGGTTTGCAAAGCCGTCACGTAGGTCATCATACCAGCAGCTGCTGTGTGTGGCTGCTGGCTTCTCCGAGACAGAGCAGCTGCTTCTGCTGGGCCTTAGAGGTCACCATCAGACACTTCTGACAACAGAGAACAGGAGCTCTGCCAGCTGGCTGAATGAAGCCCAGGTGTTACTAAAGTAGTTACTACAGTGTCTCATGGAGTCACAGGTGATGGCCTAACCAAATGCCAGCCAGCAAGAAATCCCCTGTTGTGAGACACTGTTAAATTCTCAGGGTTAACCTTCTCTTTCACTACCCCCAGTCTCTTGGTAAATAATTCTCTCACTGCGTTCTGACCGCCGCCCTCCTGCCATGCCTGCTGGATCCAGAACTGACAACGTCTGTCCCAGAAACCCCAGCCTCCAAGTGTGTTCCAGAATGGAAGATGCACGTACTACGCTGCTCAGGAGTTAACAGACTGGGACTCACTAGGAGACATGAGATGGAAGGAGAGGAGAGGGAAGGGGAAGAGAATGAGGAAAGAGGAACAGTTATGGGCGTGTGCGACTCCACATAGCAAACATAATCAATTGTAGTGCAAACGTACTATGAAAAGAAAAAAGTAAAAACAATGCCTGTAGCTTCTCACTTCTGAACATGGAAGTATCATTCAAGGAATCCGGAACCTGCCTCTCTGGTGGCGCACGCCTATAGTCCCAGCACTCTGGAGGCTGAAGCGGAAGGGTTTGCTAGGAATTCAAAGCCAGGTGGGGCTACATAGTGAATGCATGGCCAGCCGGGACTACATAGTGGGGCCCTGTCACAAAAAGCCAAAAAAAAAAAAAGGATCGTGAACTCTCGGGTTATCAAAGTGGAGTAATCGTGCTGGGACATCCAGGCATTGCTTGATGTCCTGTTTTCCTTTAGGTTTCTCCTCTGGCTGCTTGCCACTGTTAAAATCTCCACTTACAAATGTTTCCACTTAAAAAAGAAAGTGGAAATTCTGAGCTCCAGGCTCAAGACTGCCAATTTGTTGCTCACAGCACTTGGCTTGAGGAGAAGAAAGTGAGGGTTGGGGGAGGGGTCAGGATGGGGGTGCTTCTTGTGGTAACATCGTCCTTGACATTGAGCAGGAGAAGGCTCGGTGCAAAGAGACGGTCTCTGCCACATTGTCCTTAATGGTGGGAATTTTTTTTTTTTTGTCTTTTTCCTTTTTATCAGTACCAGGGGTCGAACTCACGACTGCCTGCTTGCAATACAGGTGCTTATGCCGCTGAGCTAAATCCCCAGCCCCAATGGTGGGAATTTAAGAAAAGCCTCGATAGCTGACAATATGAATATATATGTATATGCATATATGTCATTCCTTGATGAAATATTGTGCAGCCATCAAAAGTGATGGTTATGAGGGTTTTGTGCATGTGGGACAGTAACAAGGAAATCTGTGCTGTAGATTAAGATAAAGGATATAATGCGCATGCATGTGTGCACACACTTTCAAAAGTTTTATAATGGAAAGCACGTACTTTTGTGCTGTTGGTATCATTCATAGCCACGTGGAATAAGCTATGGATTTCCTCCACCCCTACTGATTTAGACACGTGAGCCTGTACCTAATGCTGTGCTGTCACCGTTCATTTTGGGTGTATTTCCTGCTACACTAAGGACACCCTGTGACTTCAAACATTTGTTTCCATAGTTTACAACCTGTGTGCACTGCATTCTTTACAGAAAGAAGTTAAGCTGAGGTAGCAGTCGGTGCTTTTCCATCCACACGTCCTCTCGCCCTCTCCGCCCCCTGGTGCCCCACCTGGGATGGGGCCCCACACGACACCTGTGGTCTCCACCCAGAACCACGCCGACTCTGCCGCTCTTCTGCACCTCGGCCACCACACTCGCCAGCTGCTCGGTGGCTTTGCCCACAGCCCTGGGATTCTTCACGATTCCAAAAGGAGCGTCGTTAGGGACGTCCGCAAAGCACAGGTCCCCGTAGTCCTTCACATCACACTCTGCTGTTAAATGGAAAGTTCCAAGTTATTAAAATGCGTGGCAAGGGTGCGTGTGGGATGATTCAGGGCTGCCTGCCGGGCCCCGCCCTGCCACCGCCCTGCACCTGCTGGGTGCCAAGCCCTGCGCTGCCTCAGTCCATCCAGTTAAACAGGACTCCAGGGGCAGCGCCCCTCACTTCCCACCGTGCCCTGATCAGCACGTCGCTGCTGTGTCTCCATCCCTGTCCCTGCCTGTGCGCTTTCTGTCTTTCTGTAACAAGGGCATTTGGGTTCTTTAATAAACAGTTAACGGGTCCAAAGGAAAACACATGCACGTTGTCTCAGTTTCCCAACTCTGTTAACCACGAATGGTCCTTGGGTTTGATCCCATTCATCACTGCCAAAGCAGCTCGGCTTTCCTCTCCGGGCTTCACCTGCCTCTGGGTAGTGATGTGCAAGGGAGGGCCCTTAATTAGCTCTGAGCCTCAGATTTTAGAGCACGCAGAAAAGAAAACCTTTATACTTTTTAAAGGAAAATTTGCAAGTAACTCAGGATGTGGGTGTGCCTCCAGGAAGGCCCTGCAAGAAAGGCTTTAAAACTAGAGTTTCAGCCAGGAGCGGTGTGTCAGCCTATGATCTCAGCACTCTGGGAGGCTGAGGCAGGAAGGTCATAAACTTGAGCCCAGCCTGGGCAATCTGGCAATTTAGTGAGAACTCATCTCAAAAATAAGACAAGACAAAAGGCGAGGAGTGTAGCTAAGTAGCCCTGGGTTAAATCCGCAGTACCACAAGGAATAAAAATAAAAAGACTGAGCCGGGCGTGGTGGCTCACGCCTGTAATCCCAGCAGTCGGGAGGCTGAGGCAGGAGGATCATTGCAAGTTCAAGACCAGCCTGGGCTACAAAGTGAGCTCAAGGCCAGCCTGAACTGCATAGTGAGACCTTGTCTTAAAAAGACAAAAAATAAAAATAAAAAGACTGGGCAGGTAGCTCAGGTGAAGGCCCTAGGTTCAATCCTTAGTACTGCAACAACAATAATAATGGGTGGAGATATAGCTCAGTGGGTTTGATTCTCAGTATTGGAAAAAAAAAAAAAGAACAACTAGAGTTTCCTGCAGAACTGGTAGGGAGCAGCTGAGTGCTCTAAAGCACTGAGTCCCATCTGCAGGCCTTTTTTCATTTTTTAAATTTTGAAACAATGTCTACTAGGTCACTAACTTGCCTAACTGGACTGGAACTCTCCACCCGCCTTTCTTAGCCTCTCAGGCTAAGAGTGTGCCACTGTATCCTATTTATGAGATCTGATCCTTAGCCACTAAAACTCCCTCATTTTAAGGGCACAGGTCAGTGAGCTCGGGTAGTATCGACCATCTTATAACCACTGCTGCAACAGTCAGTGGGTGAAACACAGCCAACCCGGCAGCTGGGGCTTGCTGTCTCTTCCTATGCTTTTGTCTCTCCAGAATGTCCCACCCAGAGAATCAGCCAGCAGGTGGGCCTCTGTGCCTGGCCTCTGAGCAGGAGTCTGCGTTATTGGCCTGGTCCTTTTGAAGGCCGGGTACCACCTCACTATCACAGGACCGCATTTTATGTATTCATCCATCACTGATGGGCACTTTGTTGTTGTTGTTGTTTGGTGTTGAGACAGGGTCTCCCTATATAGCCCAGTTGGCTCCCTATATTGCCAGTTGGCGATCCTCCTGCCTCAGTCTCCCAAGGGTGGGGATTACAGGCACACATCACCACACCCGGCTCCATTTGTTTCTTATCATAAATACAGCTGCTACATATTTGAGTACAAGCCTTTACATGGACATTTGTTTTCTCTTAAGAAATATCAATAAGTAGAACTGCTAAATAAACATACATGTTCACTGAAGAAATTGCCAAATTACTTTCCAAAGTGACTCTACCACTTTATGTCCCACCGGACACAGAGGATTCCAGCTGCCCCACAAGTACCCACTCCAGACTAGGGTACTTCTTGTGCCTGTGGCTTTTCAATTCTCTGGTTCCCCTCCCACCCACCCAATGCCACTTCTTGCACATGTACGTGCTTTTGCACAGTAGTTTGCTGGAATGACAAACCACCTGAGGAATGATTTCCAGTGCCCTGCTTTCTAACAGAAGTGGCGGCAGTGACCACCAGGGCCACCGCTCTGTAAACAGCACTCTGACCGCCGCACCCCCTGTTCCCAGGGCAGGGAGGAAGCCAGGCTGATCTCCTTTCAACTTAAAAATTACCTTGTTCTTTCAGTTTCTCCAGCAGGCCAGCTCTTCTCAACGCCGAAGGGCCTTGTTCTACCCCGCCTCGAGGCTGCACAATCAGAACATAAAGCACTGCAGTCTGCATCCCAGCCATCCGAAGCACACACAGAGAGCTGTTTCACCCTTGCATCAGTTGAATTGGAACTGTTTCTATGTCAGCTCCTCCGGAGATGCCACATCCACAGACTCTTCTGTGTAACTTTCACAGTAAGGTAGACGGATGGACGGCTGGCCCAGGGCTAACGAGGGGCAGACACGGGATCATCCCAGTGCTTTGGGTCCCAAGACCTGTACCCCCTTGTTGCCCACATACTGAATCCTGGCAAATCATTCTGCTAGCAGGGACAACATAACGGAGAGCAGACAGAAACTGTAAGGCAACAGAGCATGTGGATATCGAATCCCAGCAGTGTGGGTGCTCGAGGTCATGGGGTAAAGGCGGGGTCCTTCTGACTTGGACAGGGACGGGGGTGTCAGCAAGGGCTGCCTCCTCTTTGAGCTCAGTCTTGTGGCAGGACTGAGAGGTCAGGAAAACGGGATAGGATGAGGGAGAAAATGTACACGGGGAGCAGCTTAGACAAAGACCCCAGAAGAGAAAGAATCCGGCATGCAAGTCTGCAAAGCACAAAGTTAGGGACACAGAGCAAACCATCTCCTGGAAGATGAAAGGACACGTGAGCCCAACCCAGGGAGCTTAGGTTCAGTCCTGGCCCTGCAGCCCCTGAGATGCTCCCCTCCACGCGCCAGGGGGAAGCTGCTCTTCTCTTTCCCGCCTGTGCCTTCCCCATCCTGTTTTCTAAACCGGACCTTCCAGACACTGGAAGTTGTGCGCTGCTGTCAGATGAGCAAGCAGTGGGCCAAGAGACACGCGTTTGTCTCCCAGATCGGCACTGGAGCCCTGAAATCGGCAATTATTTCTTCTGCAGTCAAATGAGAGCAGAACCTGCCCCGAATGTCAGGCAAATAGTCCCTGTCAAATTCCTCTCCCTGATGTCAAGGCACCCCATGTGCTCTGCCTGCCATACTTTCTCCCTTCACTCCACTTCCGTTTTCCTGTTTTATTTATTTATTTTTTGGATTGGCTCGTGATATTGTACTTCAAGTCTATGTGATGTCCTCATTCACCTAAGCCGCACCTTGAGAGAAACGACTCAAGGTGATCAGCCTGTCTGTCACCTCGAGCTCTTATTCTTCACAGTGAATTCATTCCAAACTGTGCTTCCTACCAAGCTCTTCCCCAATGGAGAAGCTGCAGTGTCTCCTCCCTGTTTGACCCTTATTAAGGTGCTACTTGGTTTATATTTTGCCTTTAGTTTTGTGTCTGTTTTTGTTTTTTTCTCTGTTGTCAAATTTCAATCTAAACTTCCTTATCTTTAGGACACTGGACGTGCGCAGTTCTGACGCACAGTGAATTCTCAGCACATTAACAATTCAATGAAGCCCTCTAGCCCCTTTGGCCCTTCCCCTCTCAGAAGTCAGAACAAACCGCAGAGAACCTTTAGATGACGCTGTATTTGCTCTGAGACAGTCGTAGAATTTCTCAGACACTTTCTAGTATTTTTTCCTATTTGTTTGGCTCAAACTGCTTCTCGTGACTTTTTTTAAAAAAGAGATTTTTTTCACTAACTAGCCCAGGCTGGCCTTTGAGATTGTGGCAGTCCTCCGGACACAACCTCCTGAGTGCTGAGATTAGGAGAGTGCACCACCGCGCCTGGCTGTCACGGGGTCTCCCCTCATTTCTCCGTTATCTACCCACAGACTTCCTGGACAGAGCTCAGCTCCTCACTGGCCGTAGGTATGAGATCCACTATGCTGAGCTGTCTCAGGGGCATCAGCGCAGGACTGGAGGACTGGCATTCAAATCAAGCAGTCTTGCTACAGTCACATGGTCAGGGCTGTGTGATCTGAACAAATTACCAGGCCTCTCTGAGCCTGATTAACCAAAAGAGAAAAATAATACCTGTCTCACCGTTTACCAGCTGCCTTGCAAGGGGTCAGGGCAGAGGACACAGCTCTTTCTCAGATGCAACTGTGCGGTCACCTGCCCTCTACTCTCTTTTAACCTTTTTTTTTTCTTTTTTAGGTGGGGAGAGATGCTGACAAGTGGCCATTTTGCACCTCTGTGGCTTAGCACAGAAAAACTGATCTCAGTCAGCCCTTACAATCATGGGATAGTAAGCATCATTTTTGTTTTTTGAGACAGTAGTTCAGGCTGCCCTTGAACTTACTGTGGAGCCCAGGCTGGTCTTGAACTCATAGGAACCCTCCTGCCTCAGTCTTCTGAGTGCTGGGATTTGAGGTGTGCACAACCACAGCTGTCTAAGAAATCTCATTTTTTTATGGTCATGTTTTAATGGGAGATGAGCTGGGGGGGATTCCTGAGATGGGAAATATATCAAGATGTATCTTAACACATCATCCCGTCCCCTTCCAGGCTAGGGACTTGCTAGGCCCAGAGGCCAGAGCGTGTTCCTTCTCTCTCCCTTCTTCCTCCTCCTCTCTCTCCCCTCTTCCTTTCCCCTTATTTCCTTCTTCTTTCCAGTCAGTTTTCTCAGTCTATCTGAGTCATCATCCATGCCAAGAATAGATGAGTCTTTTGTAGGTTTTGAAAAGAAACACAGGTCAGCACACACCCCTGTGTTCCAGCTGAGCTCTTGGAGGGTTCCGGGGCAGGGAAGTAATATTTACTCACAGTGCAAATGCCGTTTGGGTTCTGGCTCTGACCTCTCCCAATTCCGTGTTGCAATAAAAAGTCAGAGTTCACAGAAAGAATTCAAAACTAAGAGGAGGTGAAAGTCCTAGATCCTAAGAGAACCGGAAGGCCGCTGTGAGAGAGACTCAATCTCAGGAACTGCGACTCACATCTTGCCTTCGCTGGGTGCCCCCTCTCCCTTTAAGCACAGAACTGCCAGTTCTAAGGTATTCTGTCATCTCGTGATTGCCAGAGTACGTGTGACTGGCAAAAAAGAGACAAGTTAAACATTGCTGTCAGGTGCGGACTCGCACTTTGGTGGCTTTGGGGTGATGAAAAGATTGAGCAGCTCATTTCCTGCCAGCGGGGCCCATATGTAGGTCAGCTGTTCCCCACCCCAAGAGATGTCCATGAAGGGTTCTAGGCCTTGAGCTTTCCCAGGCTCACTGATGCCCTCCGAGGAGGTGAGTCACACAAAGTCACATAAAGCAATCGATATTCACATTTACCAAATTTAAAGAAGCCTAAAGCTTCCCACACATCCATGAAAACTTCCTAAGCATCCATCACCCAGGCAAGCAGAGGCGTTTTTACAGTTCTCTCTCCTCTCCATCCTCAGGAGACAGCCCAACAAAACCAGAGAAGGAGCCACAAGGCAGAAACTGGCATTTCCATTCAAATAAATTCTTTTTGCTGAAATGTGAGCAAACATTCAGTAGATTTAAATGAAACTCAGCTTGGCAGAGAGCAGGGCTCAAAAGCATAGGTAGCAAGAGATGAGACCCTAGTAAGATAATGTCACAAGATGGTAAGCAGGCTTTAAAGCATGCATGCTTTTGCCAGATAAGGTGGGGAAACTGAATTAACAAGGCAGTAACCACGGAGGCATCTGAAAGTTCCCAAAATACCCAGGAGGACCTGTCCTTCCAAGGCAGGCTTTTTACTCACCTGCCCCTTGGAGAAAGGGGCTCCGATGACCCCCATGGATTTTGACTTGGAACTCATGCTGCCTGCTGCTGGTCCCGCCGCCTGAGCTGTCCGACCAGTGGCCACTCTCTGCCGCCTGCAGATGAGCATGCATGTTTTCCACTTATAAATAGGTTTGCCCTTGTTTACTTTATTCTAATGAGGACAGCTGGCTCCGCCCCTAGCAGGCCTGGCCCTCCAGGATCTTGCGAATTCCTGGGAGCCTAGATCTCTAATGAAGTGAGCGTTATTCATGTTCCTGGTCACACCCTTTTTTGGAAAGCTAGCTGAGTGCCATTAATCCTCCTTGGACAAGTGGCAATTACATGCGGTTTCATAACTGGGAAGAAGCACAATAGGTCTCACCTCCCAGGGCCAGGCACCTCCTCCTGGCGCGGAATTCCACCAGCAGCTGCAGAAGGACGGCTGAGGGGGCTGAGGGTCGCACACTCCCACCCGGCCCACTCCGGAGTCCAGGTGCCCTGTGCTGGGGTGACTGGCTGACCCACCACGTGTCGCTGTGCACCCCGGGAGGGTGTTCTCGGGGATGGTGTGTTACTTCCCTTTTGTATTATTATTATTATTAAAGTTTATTGGTACCATTTAGATGTACATAATAACTATCACATTCATCACGGGGAACTTGAAGCTGTACGTGACACACGTGATTCCTTTTGCCATTCCTCTCCCCTCCCTTCAACTCCTCCTCCCCTCCTTATTGACAAAACTGTTTTTCTCATTTTTTTCTTTTCCCTTTCTTCCTTTCCCCCCTCCCACCTTGTTAGTTCCCCTTTTTCTTTTGAAATTTCTTCCTATTTCAAAATATTTACTGTACTTTGGTTCTTACTTACATTTTCAGTGTCTCACACCAGAAAGACAAGGCAGTATTTACACGTGTCTGATTTATTTCACTTAAGGATATAGTCTCAGGTGCATCCATTTACCTATAAATGTGTCAAATCTATCCTTCTTTATGACCGAGTAGTATTCCATTGCATTAAAAAACATCTTTTTTATCCATTCATCAGTTGATTGGCATTTGGGCCATTTCCGAGATTTAACTATTACAAACTGTGCTGCTATAAACATGGGTGTGCATATGTTGTTGTGGTATGATGCTTTCAATTTGTTTGGGAAGAACTTTGCCACCAGTATCCAGGCTTCCCTGAAGATTGTCTGTTCCCCTGAAATGTCGAAGGGTAGGTGGTTCTCAGGCTTTAAGTCTGTCCCAAGATCCCACATTCCCACTTTATCAGAGATGAGAAGTTGGCTCAGCACCCCATCCTTTGGTACTGGACTCAGGTGATGGTTATGACCCAGACAATTAAAGCCTTGTCATTCGAGGGAGAACAACCAAGTACCACAGGTCCGCTAATCCTGGATAAAGAAATCTCCTTTTTGATTATTATTTTGGAAAATCAGTTAGTTGATTGATACCATTCTTGATATGCACATGGAGGAAAACAGCATTTTAAAATCATATCGTAATCAAGATACAGGAATAGCTAACACTGAGCTTCATTTTCTCTTTCTTTGGTGTTTTGGAGATAGCATCTCACTATGGAGTTCAGGGTGGCCTTGAACTCCCGGCAATCCTCCTGCCCCGGCCTCCTGAATGCTGGGATTACAGATGTGCACCTCCATACCTGAGCTTTAATTATGTGCATGATGATCAGTTTATGTTCTCTCATTACCTCCTTATGCCACTGTTACATTAAATATTCTCTTTAGGCAGTAAACACACTGCCAGAGCATTGGAGATTAAGTGCGCACACAGTCCTGGGAAGTCGCATGCCCCTGTGGGAGGGTGTGGACGGATTTCTCAGCTACACCCGCTCCTCGGTGCACTCCTGGGAAAACTGCGATGATGCACTGCAGTGACTCCTGCATCCCCACAGACGGAGGCGCAGCTCGCGTAGCTAAAGCTGTGGGAACAGCCTGCGGCCCATCCACGGGTGAGCAGGAAAAGGAAGAGCGGGCTGGTGCACAGTGGGCTGTGATTCAGCCACAGAGGAGGTGAAATCAAGTGTTCTGGGGGAGATGGCTGGAACCGGAGCTGGTTATGTGCGGTGAGCTAGCCTCAGATAAGTATCCCGTTTCCTCCTGTAAGAGGGATTTTTTAGAGCAAGGTCAGGAAAATAGAAAGTAAACTAGTGGAGATCAGGAAGGAGCTCGAGGGAGAGTGAAGATGCAGGGAGGGGGATGGGCACAATCAAAGCGTGATCTGTGCGTTACCGTTACCAGTGTGCCAGGGAAGCCTGCTGACCTGCATTACCAACATCACTAAGTTAAAACATAGAAAAGAAAGGGGTGTGGTTCAGACAAGGGTCTGGGCTGTCTGTTACTCAAGAGAGAAAAAAGAATTTAGAAAACATGCACCCAAGGGCCCTCCCAACTTTAAAACTGTATGATCACGATTTTAAAGGAAAATCCTCCTCCTTCCTATGGAGGGGAGAGCCATGGGTTATTTAAACCCCATGAGGTAGAGGTTTTGTCTGCTACCCCACGCCCCCAACACAGCTGACTGGCACTGAGTACATAGTTTTCGGTGGATAAATGGAGTCAGGCTTGTTTTCCAGATGAGCTTCCTGTTTCACTTGTGGATTCACCATATAGTCAAAACATACGGCCAATGTTTAATTTGTTTCTTTAAAAAAAAGTTTTAGCGGAGTAAAAGGCACATTGCCTTTAACTGAGTCTCCCCCTCGCTCTGAACACACTACCCCACCACTCCTGCCGCTACCAGAGCAGGTCTGGAAGTCCCCCCGCAGCAGCATCTTTCCTCAAGAGATGTGATTAAAAACGCGGTGAACGCTGCTGCCAAGTTCAGTGGAAAGCCAGCTCATAAACACAACACAGCGTGTCCTCCCGTCTGACAAGCGTCACTGCTCCACAGTCCAATGACCATGCAAGATAAATATTTTGAGCTGATCCAGGACACAGAAGCAACCTTAAGAGTGCAACTAGAGACACAAAAGATGACTGTCAGAACTGTATCAGAAAGGGGCACGAATGACAGCATAGGTGTTTTCAAAGCAAGGAAGACTATTTTGGAAGGATTTATGACAGTTTGTTTCTTACTGTAACACTTTTTAAAATGTAAACTTTCCCTCTATATTTCAGTCACATCGTCTATGTTCCAAATATTCTTTGTATAGTTTACTTATTAACCTCTTACAGTACTGACACTGCAAGCGACTTTTCTTAATCTGTCAGAATCTGATAATTTTATGTGTGTTATCCTTCAAAATCCTCAGTTCTAAAATAGCTGAATAATTTTGCCCTCCTGCCTTGTGCTTTGTGTGTTCTAAATCTTGCCCTTTCCCCAAACCACAAATATTTACTTCTAAATTTTTCTTCTGTTTGTTTTAAAGTTTCTCTTTCACATTTCACTCTTCAGGCCACCTAACACCACCTTTGCACATTATGTGAATTCCAAATGTACTGCTCTCCTTTATCATCCAACAGGTTCATCCAGAGCATCCATCAAACAGCCCTCTTGTGTTGCCAGGGCTTAGAGTGTTATCTCCTCATACTCAGTTCCCTTTCAAAAAGAGTCATGGTTGTGAAATTTCTTCTGTGCCATTCATTGGCTTAAAAAAAAAAATCTATGTCTGTACTAGATCAAGAATGTTTTATTGTTATTTATTATTATGGCTTTATGTTATATCTTATTGCATAGACAGAAGTAACAGATTTTCTATCTGTCAAATTTCAATGACAGAAATTTATTTGCTTCTTCTCTTTCTCCTCCTCCTCCTTCTTTTTTTTTGGTCTTTTTGAGACAAGATCTCACTATGCAGTGCAGGCCGGCCTTGAACTCACATTATAAGCCAGACTGGCCTCAGACTTGCAGCAATCCTCCTGCCTCAGCCTCCTGAGTGCTAGGATTTACAGGGACACACCACCACACCTGGCTTGAATGTTAACATTTTAAAAGGCTTTTGCATACCAAACTGACCCTGGTTTTCTGTCATGTAAGCCACAGGTCACAGCACTTTGATGCAAGCGAAACAGAGACTCCTTGGCTGTCACGTCTTTCTTGGATCCCTTTTGTCAAGGCTGAGTGTCACCATCTACTTCCTGATTCCTTGTATTATGTGGTTATTATTTCATTCAGGTCATCAACTTGGTTACTTCCTTCAAAACATCTCACAACTTCCCTCTGATCTATGTAAGTGGAAACCCAGAACCAGTCCTTACACCCAATTGTACTTGGGGTCATCTGCTCTGTCAAGCACAAGTTTGGCAATGCTTGCATTTTCCAGCCCATGAATAACACTGTTGACCAAGGAATCACTTGTGTAAGAGCCGCATGGGTACCAGCAAGCGCAGCCCTCCGTGCCCGGCTCCCCTGCCATGCACCAGGCCGTAGGGTTAGCTGTTGACTAAGTCCCAGCCCAACCGCCCAATCTGGCCCCAAAGAGAAATCTGTTGAGTGTCTCTGGGAGAGCTTTCGTCATCTTCCACTCTGACTTCCTGGTAGAGGGAGATGAGCAGCTGCTGGAAAGTCCTGTTCCTGGTGACCTCACGCTGACTTCTAAGGATCACACTTTCTTTTTGTCATAAGCACAAAGTCTCATTTCAGTATCCAAAGCTGTCATCTCAGGACTTCTAAAGAAGCTGTGCATGCGTGTGCGTGTGCGTGTGTCCTCTTTCTGGCTCATTCTTTCATTTATCTTGGAGTATATGTATGTAGGGGAGATTTTTAAAGCTCTTCTAACAGTAAAGGCCTCTTAACCAATCTTGCCCTGCCCCCTCCCTGGTGTTTCCTGCAGTAGAAGCGCATCACATTTGACCTTGAGCCTAAGACACTAGAATAGGACCTTGTGCATAGTGGTCATCTTTCTTACTTTCCTATGGCTGCTCTAACGAAGTAGGTGGCTTCAAACAGCAGAAATATTGTTCTCTCTGAGCTGGAGGTCTGAAATCAAGGCTTTGGTAGACTCACGCGCCCTTTGAAATCTGAGTGGGAATCTTTCTGTGCCTTTTCCTAACCTCAGGTGGTGTTTTGGAAATCTCTGGGCTCCGTGGCTTGCAGATAGGCATCTCTGCAGTGCTTCACACTCACATGTTGTCTTCTTATGAGGACACTGATAATAGTGTCCTAAGAACCTGCCCTGTTCCGACACGGTCTCCTCTTAGTGGATTATACCTGCAGTGACCTGGTTCCAGATAGAGCCACAGCTGACCGCAGTGACAGTAAAGGTTTCCACACACACTTGGGGAGGATATGTTCAGCCTCTAAGGCATTTCCACTCAGGTTTTTGAAATAATAAAACATTGTATGATAAGCAAAGCCAAAAAATGGACGCATCTCTGGTCCTCTGTTTCTCTTTCTGATGCTCTGCGCTACGGACCCATTCCTGCGCTAGGTTTTCATCCACCAGCAAAGATCAAACACACTTTTTAGGTGAAGCCCAGGGTCCTCAGCACTTTTATGAAAGCTGAAAAGCTGAGAAAAGCCTGTAGGGCTCCATATCTAATGGGGGGACTCTGGGAATTGTTTCCTTTGGTGCCTGGATTTCTCACCTTCTCCTTGACTGCTTCGCTCACCCAAGTGGAAGCAGCTCTGGGGAATGGCGCAGGGGTCATCAGACATCCACATGCATCATCAGACAGCCACATCCCTGATCCCTGTGGACACAGTGAGCTCAAGGCAGGAGTGCTTGGGACAGACGGTGACTCAAAGAGAGAGCTTTATTCACTTGGATGCCGTATGAGGCCTCCATAGGGCTCACCTGGTGCCCAAATAAAACCCTCAGCGTCACTCCTGATGTCAGGGATCTGTCTCATTTTGGAAGCCGCAGCTCCAGGTTCCCAGGAGCCTACAAACAGGAGAAGGAAGGAGGCATAGATCACCGCTTATTCAAATCACTAGGTCCTCGGTCACACGAGCTGTTTCTGTGTGTTCCTAGAAAGACCGTGGGTACTTGACACTACCTCAAATTCGCAGCTAAGAGTTGCTACTGTGTATCTCCGTTACTGGGATGGGTTTACTGTAAGGTAATCATGGCCTCGGGCATAGAATTAGAGACACAAGAAGCAGCCGTGGCCACTCAAGTAGACTGATGTGTCCAAATTACAAAGCCAACTGAGCCCAGAACTAAGAATGAAATCCACAATTCTTTGGGTCCCTCAAAGCTGTCCCTTTCATGCCACCTTCTCCAAACCTGTAAGACTTTTTCATTATAACAAGTAAGATCCAGCCTTTCGCTCTTAAAATATTAGAGATTGTTAGAATCTCAGAAATAAAACCTGATGAGAAGTGAATCACCCCGCTAAAACCTTGCAAAGATCTGCAGAAAATTAATCACTTCCTCCATGAAACCCTGAAGGTCAAACCAAGTTTATGTTTTGGTTTTTCACATTTTCTTTCTTCCGAGTTGACTACTGCATAGTGGTCATCCTACTAAATGATTAGTGTCCTTCAAGTCTAACTTCTCTGAAATATGAAACTAAAATTAAAAGAAAACTTTTATTTTCTGTTGAAGAATTTCAGTGTATCTATCACTGGATACAAATTTCTTCTGTTAAAAGAAAACATTTATTTAAGGGGATGGTGGTTTTCTTGCAACATAAAATATCTTGGCTCATGCTGTAGGAACTACTTTATTGAGTTTTGTTTGAGACATTTCTGAAGAAAAACGGATGTGTCTAACGTATTTTGAGATTTTTCTCTTTGACCTTGATGTTCTATAAGCTTAGTGTGCTATGTAGGTATGAATTTCAATATTTTTTGAACTTAAATCTGTGTATTGATATGGTTTATCAGATTTTTTAAAAATTCCCAGTCATTTTTATGCATGTGAACATCTTATATTCTGTGCTCATGTTGTTTCTTCTCCCAGCAGTAAAGATAAATGCATGTTAGATCTACCTCTATTTTCCTATCTCTTTGTCTTCATGTTGCATTGTGGGTAATATCCTTCATGTTTTCCAATTCTCTCTTCAGTGAAATCTGTGTGACGAATTCTTAATTTTAATTACTATGTTGTATTATTCATTTCTTGTGTGGTTTCCTTTTCCTTGTAGCTATTAGCAAGTTTGCTATTTATTCTTTAAACACAGGAGTCAGAATACTTACTAAATGATTATGTTGTATAGTGCTGGCTTCTATGTGTTTTGCTAGGTGACATGGGTCAGTACCCTTAACTCAGAATCACAGGGTGAAATTGTCACCTTTAATCACCTACTAATGTAGTATGCTCCATTTTTTTTTTTTCTTTGACTTACATGAACTTCACAAACTTGTGTTTCTCTGAGGTGTCCTTTGACCAATTCAGGCTTTCATTTTCTCAAGAACACAGAAGTAACATTGTGTACATCTCGGCCTACTATAATAGGAAGAAGGGACGTGGACTTTTCCCACTCCAGTTGACCTTAACCTGGATGACGTAGTCAGTGTTTCTTCTCTGTAAACTGTTTTTCTCTTTGTAATCATTAAGTACAGGGTGGAGAGCGAAGCCTGAATATTGTATGATTATCCTGTCTTTCGTCACACCTAACCTCTAAAGCCTCACATATGTTGATGATTATCAATACAATGATCGTTACCGTGATATTTGCCAAATACCAATTGTCTATTACCATTGTTTATGTTTGTTAGTTGGGATTCTGCTCTTAGGAAGACCCTTCATTTCTCTCCCAGTTCTCTTATTCAATAATTTACCCCACTATGAACCTATTTTACTGTATGGAATATAAGTAATTATTATCATTATTTATTTTTTTCCTCCTATTGTCCCAGATTATGTCTGTCTTTTAAGCAGGCTGCTCATTTACCCCAGAACCCCTGGTACTGTTTATCTGAAAATGGTATGGGGGGACCAAAATCTGTGTGTCTATTGATAATGTGAAATCATTGTCTCTAGGTTCTTTCAAAACAGAGCTAGGATATATAGTTACACACAGACACACATGCACACACACTCACACCTATTCTTATTTCTGTATCTAACACCTGCAAATACATTCAATCCTTACATTCATATGGACCCTCCAAATGAATTGAATGGAATTGATTCTAGCCATTTGTCTTTCCTTACACAGAGTTTCTTTTCTTGTGAAAAATCTGATTTTCATTCTTTTTAAAAATGTATTATTTTTTATTTTAAAGAGGATAAAACAGAATAAAACCAATCAAAGCAAACCAGTATAAAAGATATGGGACTTCAAAACATTACAAAATCAACAAGTTACCATAATGCCTTTTGATATCTTCAAAATAGCTGCAGATAACTTCAGACATAGTGAAAATCAAACAGAATAGAACAGAAACAATAAAAACATAATAATGAATGTAATAAAGGACTTCAAAACAAGCTTATAGTAAATTAAAAATTGCTACCACAATATATCTTGCTGTCTTTGAAATAGTTGCTCCTGCCATTGGATTTGACATAATCAAACAAAACAAAAGAGATTAAAACCCAACCCAACAAAACAATAGAAAAATGATATAGAAGACAAGACCATAAGGAGTCAACAAGGACTGCAGCCCTCAGAAGGAGATCCCCCCAGATGCCACACTGTGTACCGCTATCCTCTGAACCTGTGATCAGACCACTGGCCCTAGACCTGCAGTCTAGTGAAACCCCAAAGCACCACAGGCATCCAATTGCATTCCACCTCCATAGCTATCAGCACAGCCTGTGTTTCTCTGGAGAAGCTGGTTGCTTATGGGGTGGGGGTGGAGGAGGTTGGTACTTCTTATTTGCCAGCTGGTGCACTGGAAGGGGTTTGGGGTCTGTCTGTTATAGCCTGGCAGCAGCCCACACATGATGCTGGTCCCCAGACTGAGCTTGTTGTGGGTGTTGCTTGTTCTCTCTCTCCTGGGTCTTCAAATGGCCCTGACTAAAGGGTAGAGGCTGGAGTCTGTCCTGACTTCCATTTTCAACAATCTTTATATGCTGTATGCATTTCTTTTTAAATTTCTCGTCAGATCTTTTGTCTATCTTTTCTTCTCCTTTGTTTTCCCCAACTTATAAGTTCCTTTATATTGAGGCTACTAGCTCGTCATTGCGCAAGTATGTTGTTTTCCTTTACATTTTTGTTCTTGCCTTGCAGTACTGAAAAATGGTCTCTCCCTTTTTAGAAATGATAGATATGTCAGATACATTAGATAGATGTGATAAACATGCTGATTGTGGTGATGGTATTACAGATTTATGCAGATGTCCACACCCATCGAAATGTGCGCATTATAAACATGCTACTTGAGCATATCATTTGCATATCAGTGAAGCTTTCCTTTTAACTTAAGTTTGATTGAGAAATTAGTTCATCAAATTCCTCATCTGGTATTTACTTTCTTAAAAGAAAGGGGGGCCATGTGCACTAACCACCCTCCTGCAGGAGGGTGACTGAATCAAACTGGAATCCCCTTCTCTCAGGAGCTGTCTTTCACTTTGGTATAGTCAACGCTCGTATAAGTGGGAGAAATTCATAGCTCTCCATAGCAGAAGGCCAGTGTGGGGGAAAAGGCTGGCCATGAAATTATTTAAGAAAATACCTCCTTTTGGTCTTCAAATAAAGTGACAACCAAGACATTGAGCACTTTGAAGTAGCAGACACATAAAACAGGCACATCAATGACAAGGAAATCATACTTCTAGCATATGACTACTTACTGTAGATGACCTTGACTAGGTTTAAGATTTTCACAAAATATCACGTTATTTATATTCTAAATAGCCAGTGTTTAAATCTACCAGCTGTTCAATTGCAAACAAGCCCAGAAAATAACTATAAATGTTAAATGGGAACTAAATTGTATGTAATAAATTACATGTTATATATATTTGCATTGTTACATACATTTATTGATGATCTGTGTATTCAGTTTAACTGGTTGGAATTTTCAACTTACTCCACTTTTTGATTTGGAGTATCAATAGCCTATCAAAAATGTGATGGATTCTATATAAAAACTCATGATATCATTGGGTCTTTGCATATTTTAGGGTCTTTGTTCCCTCAATTTTGTTTAAGGGAATGATTGTTGGAGAAAGTGGGATGAAAAAAAATTCTTAAAAATTAGACTTTGATGTAATTCCTATTTCCCACATTTGATAATCATAATGAAGGGATGATTTGAAATGCATAAATTAGCACAAAACAATTTATATTATAAATAACTGGTTTGGGTGGACCTGAGCCTTAGTGGGAATGCAGAAGTCCATGGTCTGCTGAGCAGAGAAGGAAAAGACACAGCTATGCCTAAAAATAATCTATGCTGTTTGGGATCATTTTAGAAAATATTTGAAAGAATCGTTCTCAAATAGCATGCAACAGCTGACCTCATGTTCCCCATCTTCCTGCTTTGTTATTAGAACAATAACAAGTTAGGAAAACCCTGGGAAAATCTAATTATGCACAGATGCGGAGCAATAAGATTTTGCAGTAAATCTGTGTTTTTTTTCCTCTTCCATGTTATCCCAGTGACAATCAGAGGGAGAAAGCCAGGCAGAAAGTACACCCAAGTTGATTTCCTAAAGTCCTTGGTGTGGACAGAGGATTCGGGGAGTGTGCATATTGAAAGTCAGTATACAGTCTGGACCACGCGTTTGGGTTAGAAACATAAAAAGGGAAGTTTTTTTCCAAGAAAACCCTGGGGATTTCCTAAGCATGTGGAGGTGTGAGAACGGTACTCTGTTCCTTGGTACAGAGGTGGTGAGATCCTTGTTTCTTGGACGGCTCATCCTTCTCTTTCCTGTTCCTGGTTCTATTTTGCAGCACCCAGAGGGCACAAGAGGGAGATGTGCTTTGACTCACGTATGGGAAGCAGTCAGAAAGGTTTCTGCCCCTGACAACAACTTGGCAGCTACTGAGGACCAGTGGGCCGACGGGAACTTTTACACTGAGTCACAGACACATCCGTGGCAATCCTGGTGACCAACAACTCCACGTGACCCCATTTGCTGTGAAACCTGGCTTTGGACAAAGTCTTGACCCGTCTCAGGATGAGGCGGTAGAGAGAACTACTAAGGACTGGAGTTTTTCACTGGGCGAAGGGAGAGCTATAACGTAAGATTCAAGGGGACTTTTAGGAAAGGAAGGAAATTTTCTTTTTGTAAACGTGGTATACAATAAGCTGTAATACTAGTATTATCTGATGGTTAAAATAAACTGCCTTTATTTTTAAAAACAGAGTCAAAATTATTCAAGGAAGACTTCCGGGAGAACATGGCGGACAGATAACAGCAACTACCGGAGGCTCTCTGAAAACGAGGCTCAGAAGCCAGGTATGGTGCGGACTAAAGAGACATAAGCAGGTGGAGTTATGCTCTGCTGACTCAGGAACAAACTCGGCTGAGAGAAACCAACTTGGAATGCAGTCCTGGTGCTAAAACAGGAACAGAAAAGCCTTGCTGCTGAGGCTGGACCCTGCGCCATTGGAAGCTGCGATTTGGGTTTCCCGCCGCGCGGTGGCTGGCTGCCTCTACAGCGGCTCGGCAAGGAGAGAGACGCACGGAAACTCTGAGAACGGGAGTCTGCGAACGGAGTCGAAAACAGGATGGGCAGGGAGGCATGTTCTGACTTGTGGCGAGGTGAGTGAGAGAAACTGACACTCCACCACAGTTTGACTCCAGCGGAGGACTTTCTGGGCCCGGGCAGTCCTGTGGGAGCAGGGCGCGGTGGCGACTCCAGCCACACATTCCCCTCTTGGGCGGGATTGGTGAAAAGTGCCTGGCCTGCGTGACGCTGCCGGCGGACCCAGTAGGCTAGCCCAACCCAGATCCCAGAGCCCGAGGGAGGCCGGGAGGGGCGGGCCCCACGTAGGCTGCCTGGTGTGCAGCAGTGAGTGGGAACACCTAACCTGCGCAATTCGATCAGGCTGTGGCTGACGGGGAGAGAAGCTGGGCCTCTCATATAAGCTTGCATATATAAGGAACAGAGAATATGGGAAGAGGCAGCAACAAGAAAGGCTCCTCGGCCCCCAATTCTGAGAAACAGGCAATAGCAGACACCGCACCATTACACATAAGGCGCCATATAGAGAGCCTCATAGACCAATTCAGGAATGAAGTTATCAACGACCTGAAGCTAGAAGTATGCAAAATAGTTAGAGAAATGCTAAGTACCACCCAAGAAAAAACAGATGGTGGAATGGAAGAACAGAAAAAGAGGGGAGAATTGTTTGATGGAGAAAACAGAGAAAGCATAGAATACGTGAAGCAGGTTCAAAGGGACTACCAAGATACTAAGAAGTCTATCGAAGACTGGCATAACAGCTTGAAAGAAACTAAGGACAGACTATCTGAACTGGAGGGCAGAATTGTAATATGGGAGAATGAAATGAAAAACTTCTTAAAAATAACAAAGAAACAAACAGCAATAATACAAAGACAAGAAGATGATAAGAGGATCCATAACTTAAGGATTAAGAACATAAAAGAAGAAGTAGGGACACAAACAAATGAACTACAAAAGCTACTCACAGAAATAATCCAGGAGAATTTTCCTAATTTAGCAAAAGGTAAAGATACTCAGATGTATGAGGCATACAGGACCCCAGCTACCTACAACCCAAACAGAGCAACACCCAGGCATATAATAATAAAAATTCCAGAAATTCAATACAAGAACAGAATATTAAAAGCTGTCAGAGACAAGAAACAGACCACTTACAAGGGAACACCCATCAGAATTACAGCAGATTTCTCTGCACAAACCATCAAATCACGAAGAGCGTGGGGGGAAATAATTCAAGCTTTGAAAGATAATAATCTCCAGCCAAGATTGAGATATCCTGCACAACTGTCCCTGGAAATTGATGGAAAAACAAGGTGCTTCCAGGATAAAGAGGAACTGGGGGAATTTGCAACCACCAATTCAACTCTACAGAGAATATTGCAGGATATTCTAAAAAAAGAAAAATACAAAGAATCCAGAAATAATGGAGGCCACAACGAATGGAGCAGAGAACAAAGTGAAGAAGACAAACTGACAGCTACTGACAGAATAAGAGCTCAACAGAAATGAGGCAGAGAAGATTGGATGATAGGAACAGCTATTTTGGAGAAAATGACATCTTAATAGGTAATACTGATTTAGTATCATCTTGTTTTGAAGTCTCATCTAGCTTTTGTCCTTCTGTCTCCAATGGTCCAAATAGGTTGTATCTTACTGGATTTTATTAGGTACGATAGTATAAGCAAAAACCTTTTAAAGACAAGGAGATTATACAGAAACCATTGTTCATTTTCTGTTAGTCGATTCTAAATACTCTGTAATGCTGTCATTCTCTTAAATGGTTTTACGTTGTTTTGATATACTTAATGCTACAGTATACGAAGTTGTACTCAAGGATTTCAAGGAAAGAGATAATATGGTAACTACTTTTAGGTCAGGATTATCTGGTGGTGAAACACTATTCTGCTTAAATGGTTATGTTTTGATCTGTGCTGTTTCGTTGTTATGCCCTCTTTTATCTCAATCTCCACTCCATTATTTACTTTTTTTATTTTTATCCTTTTAATTAAAGGAAAAAAATAGCAGGATATATTATAGTAACCCACTTTGACTTTCCATTACCTCGATTTAAAGCCCTGTATTGCTCTCACCATCTGGTTTTTAACTGATGTTCCCCTATTCTGTTTTGCTGGATAGTATCAGGTTCGAAAATTTAGGCATCAGCTGTGAAGATAATGAGATTCATTATAACGCCCATTCTCGTTGACTTTTATCTATTTTTGAAGACCTACAATGTCTCCAATGTTTTGGTTTTGTCGGTTTTATTCTTTACTGTTTTGTTCAATTGTATTGTAACTAACGATATAGGCAATTCTATTAGAGATAGCGGGAGGCATTATGGTAACCATTGTTGATCACCTTGTATTATGTTTTCACATTATCTATTATGTCCACCCTTTTGACTTGACCGATTCTGTTCTGTTATGTCACATTTGGTTTTACTCTCTTCCAAAAAAGTAATAAGAACCATGGGAGCAATGAAACCCAAAATGTGTAATAGTCATTGTACAAAAGAGAGGAAAACAAAGTGCTCTATACTAAATAACTGCATGTATATTTAAGTGTATAAGATAGAAAATGATATCACAGAGTTTTATTGGATCATTGAACAGAACTGTTTGCAGTATCATTGATGGAATGTCCACTTTACAAGCTTTAATTGTGTGACTTGAACAATTATTTCTAAGATGACAATATGTAATCCATTAACTAGTGATTTCCTACTGTTCATTTTTTTTCTGCAAATCTGTATAACTTGTACACTTTCTCTGCTTTTTTTCTTTTCTCCTTAAATAAAATTTAAAAAAAAAATTATTCAAGGAAGTAAACAACATAGTAACTACTACAATCCTGGAAATTTCTGCTACAATTTGAAGTTGATCTATCAGCCAACCTCTGAGGCTTTTAGATGTCAATCTGTCCCAAAGTCAAAGGCATTAGCTACAGGCAAGGGAGAGGGAAGCTGTATCAGGGAAAATCCAAGAAGATAAGGGGGAAAGAATGACCTTTACAGCTGGAAAGAGCGGATGCCCTGCAGCTAGATCTTTTAAGGTTTAGGGTGTAGTTGCATCTAAGTCTACAGCTTTGGATTTTTTTTTTTTTTTTTTTGAGAATTCAGTCATTTCTTTGATAAATGATCAAATAATACCCAAAGGCAACATTTACAAATTTTTACGTGTTTATACAGAAAGGTGTGTTTAATTTTGATATAATGTGTATACATATAAAATATTTTATTTTTATATGCCTATTATCTTTCTTTCTTTTTTTTTTTTGTGGTCTTTTCTGAGACAAGGTCTCACTATGCAGTTCAGGCTGGCCTTGGGCTCACTTCGTAGCTCAGGCTGGTCTTGAACTCTGAACAATCCTCCTGCCTCAGCCTCGCGAGTGCTGGAATTACAGGCATGCGCCACCACGCCAGGCTCTCTTCTCTATCTTTCTTAATTAGTACGTATTTGCAGCACACAATGATTATGTTTCCTAATCTCGTCATCCCTCCCCCCTTCCCGTTGTCTAGTCTCCATCCTACTTCCCTGTCACTGATCTCTCTGACTGCAGAAGGACATTACTCGATCTCTATGTGTTTGTTAGTTTCTGTGGCTTCTCCTGCTGCTTATTTTTAGCTTTATTCCTTTGTGATCTAATAGGATGCATGAGATTATTCCATTTTTTTCTACAGGTTTATTAAGAGTTTCTTTATGGCCTTAAAAGTGGTTTATTTTAGAAACACCCAGTGAACTGCTGAAAAGAAAGTGTATTTTGCATTGTTGGCTGAAAGCCTCTGCAGAGGCTGTTCTATAGTGCACTTTAACTCTTGTTTCTGTTTGTTCATCGTTCTGTTCATTGTTTCTGTTGATTGTTTTGTCTAGATGACCTCAGTATGTGTGAGTGGGAGACTGAAATCACAGACAATGACGGTGTTAGGGTCTGCGTGTCCCTTTATGTCAAGCTATTTGTTTTAGGATCTCGGCTACACTGACATTCGGTGCGTATATAATTCCAGCTGTTACACCTGCTGGGTGGATTTTCCTTTTACCATTTCGTAGTGACCTTTTTTCTCTTCTGACTATGATTTAAGTCAGTTTTGTCAGATTTAAGCACGTCTACTCCTACTTACTTTTACATTCCAACAGCAAAGATTTCTGTCCTTTCACTGTCAGTCTGTGTGAGTTTGCTGGTGAGTTCTGTTTCTCTTTTTTTTTCTTTCTTAGTACAAATAATATATCATGTCAATCAATTTTTCAAATAGATAGAAGCATTAAATATTACATCTTATAACTGTCAAACAGTGCATTTATATGGTAGAAGACAAGAAATTTACAGAAACAAAAAAGTCTAAAACTATTGCAACTACCAAAATAAGAAATCTGCAAATTAAAAAATTCACAAATTATAAATTATCAATACTTTCTGGGAAATATGCCTTACTCGTGTTCTCAAATTCACTTTAATTTCTTGACATATGATTTAATACTTGGAAAGCCTGCAGCTAATTATTTAATAATATTTATAAAATGTTACCACTCTGGAGAGACATGTTTCAACATAAATTAAATAGGAAGAAATATCTTGAAAGTTTAGATCATGATTTATGGTCACTCGATTAATGGATTAATGCTTTAGTCAGCATTTTAGATGGAATAAAGACCAACAAAAGGACCAGTCTGATAATTAATTGTTCCTTGTAAAATTCTGCACATTTGTAGTACTAAGCCAAGAATATGACCATCCACTCTGTGGCAGCACATTTTCATGGGTGCTACTGAACAAGAAAAAAATAGGTGTACTATGTCAAGATTTTTCTTCTTTTTTGTTTTTGCTTTTTTTAAGAGCAGCTCAGTGATCTGGGGAGTTGGTTAGCAGAATACAGTTATTACAGGGAAAAGTGCAAAATAGCGCTTTGCCACCAATGCCATATTCATCACTGGCATTGTAGTAGTAACCAAGGATATCATTTGATTTCCTTTAGAATATAAATCAAAGCCATAAGCTTGAACCTTAGTATATACAGCCTTCAGTAAAATACTTCCTGTAGCAACATTGCATTTCAAAATGTTAGAAACAGTATTGGTACTGATTTGTATTTTGACTCAAAGATACCAGAAGAGTACTGTCAGGAACCAGAGGATATAAGTAATGTTTTACTGTGCTAGGGAGCAGGCTACGTGCCTGTGTTCCCGGCCTCAGGAAACCAGAGAATTTGCAAATAGCTGCATGTTCTCCAGCTGTGTTGGGAAATTTTATATTCACAGTCTCCTGAGGCAGGCTAATATCTGCTGAAGGCAGCATACGAAATGCAGGCATCCAGATGTGGGAGGACCTTTAATTTGTTCTCTTTGAAATGCTAAACTTGATCCCCATTTTATTATTCTGTTCTTACTGCACTGGCTGTTCCAGAGAAAGTGCACTACCTCTGTGCTTCTCGCTAATAAAATGGGCCAGCAAGGAGGTCAGGGAGCCAGTCCACTAGCAGCAAACTCCTCCTGGTCTCCCCTTGATCTCTGAAGATCTGTCTTTGCCTTTCATTTATTCCCTGCCATTCCCCCAACAGGTTCTCAGGGAGCTGATTAACTTCCCACAGCTGGCATCTGAACTGGGGACCTGACACTCAAAGGGGAAACTCCCCCCGGAGTAGAAAGGTCAAGACGAATCCAGAAGCCAGCTTTTGGAAAAGGTGAAAGTGCGTCATGGTATGGAAAGGCTTTTCTCACCTGGAGCAATAGGGCAGAATTTGTCGGTGGAGGAGCAGAGATATGTACAATGTCCAGGTTACTTTTCTCTCGAAGCTCAGACAAAATACCCGACACCCAAAATTAACGCAGGAAAGGTTTGTTTAGCTCACTGTTTGTGGAGGTTTCAGTCCATGATGAGCTGGCTACAAGGCAGGGAGGCATAGCACCGGGGAAACACTTCAAAGCAGCAGCCAGCAAAAGCAGCCAGAGCAAAAGAGGGGAGAACAAGCTCTTTTCCTCCTTTATATTGTACACAGGCCACCCCCACCCCCCAGGGCGGGTGTAGCACAAAATCTGTGTGCCCTCCTCTTCCACAGGATGACGTATTTCTACAAAGTGAGGATCCTGGCCTCCTGTGAATCTTTCAGTTGAATTTCTAAAGTTCTGAAGTTGACACAATGTATCAACCATAATATACAGCTTTTGTGTATGTTGTTGAAACAGCCCAGAGCTCAGGTTAGCTCTTGGTTTTTTTGTTTGTTTGTTTTGTTTTGAGGCAAGGTTTCACTGTTCGGTTCAGGCTGGCCTTGAATTCACTTTGTAGCCTAGACTGGCCCCTAACTTGTGGCGATACTCCTGCCTTAGCTTCCTGCGTGCTGGGATTACAGACAGGCACCACTGTGTCTCTTTCAAAAAGGCTGCAGGTTACTATCAAGCATTATGCCTGGTTCCTCAGGGCAGGAACCTTAGATGCAGAAAATTGGGTGACCGTGGGAGGAAATCTAAGAAGAGCCCATGGAAGGGATGAACTGATTGCCCCAGAAACTTTTTCAGTGTGGAATCTGATAAAAGCCACATTGGAACCTTTCTGTAGGGCTACAGCTACCACGACTGCCTCTGCGCCCCCACAAAGGAAAGGGAGGAGACCACATGGAGGATGAAGAACCCCTTTCATGGCCTGTACTTCCCAAAGCTTTGATGGTTAGTGGAGGCCACCCCAGCTTGTCTAAATACCAAGAGCTCTGGCAGCAAGGATCTGGTCGGGGCTTGTTGCTCCCCGTTGTAGGCAGGCCAGACCCTAATAATCTCCAACAGGTGACACATGAATATCAGGAAATGGGGTGGAAGGCATCGAAGGAATTAAAACAACGAAATAAATAAGGGGATTCTAGGGCCTTTTACACCACAGCTCCTGGAGTCTGTTTTGGGAGCTCTGCACATGGCCCCACAGGACCTTAACTATCTCCCTGGATCGTGTATCACCATTCAATGTTTTCAGTTTAATGCTGCAGCAGGCAGGCAGGCAGACACAGGGCGGCTGGCAGGCCAGGTGTTCACAGAGGACACCTGGTGTGGGGGAGCTTTTGCAGACAACCATATTCAGCTAGGGATAATAAAGCATTTAAAGTTGAAAATATCTTCTTCTCCCTTTTTACTTACCACAGGCCACACAGAAAGCTATCAATCACCACTTTAATAACACACTTTTGAAGGAACAAATGAGAAAGTAAATTAGAAGGGGAAATTCTAGCTTTGTTTTCAAATAAGTGGGTCTTAGTTTTTCTTCTTAATAGAAAAAAATGTTCATTATATACATGTATATATGCATGTATAGAGAGAGTTAATTTGTGTGAGTTTCAAATAAATTCCAGCACTTTGTTTATACAAAGTCTGCAAGAAGAAGTCAATATAGACATCTAATCTTAGATCTTAAATCATGACATCATCCATTCAAGTCCTTGGGATAAACCTTCACCACAAAGTATGTAACATTCCTGGACAGGCCGCCGGTAATCTTTAAAATCTCCCAAAGCTGAGAGACTTTTTTTTTTTTTTTTTGTACCAGGAATCGAACTCATGACTTCGCATTTGCCAAGCAGGCACTCACGCCGCTGAGCTAAACCCCTGGCCCGAGCTGAGAGATTTTGGATACACTCATGCTTGCTTGCTTTTTTCCTTCCTTCCTTCCTTCTTCTCTCTCTCTCTCTCTCTCTCTCTCTCTCTCTCTCTCTCTCTCTCTCTCTGTTTCTTTCTCTCTCTCTCTTTCTCTTCTATCTCTTTGAGACAGGACTTGCCAAGCAGTTCAGACTGGCTTCAAACTCAAACCAGGCTGGACTCAGACTCATGGTGATCCTCCTGCCTCAGCCTCCAGAGTGCTAGGCTGACAGGAATGTGCCACCACACTTGGCCACTCATGCATTTTAAACATCTTTTTATTAGCAAAGCCCAGCAATTCAGCTTTTCTTGTCTTCATGAGCTAATATTTGCAGAGTTCTTTTCTAGTTATAGAAATCTTTGTACTGTCCACAACAACATAATAAACTCTGTGCTAATATTATAAATGTTCCAAAAAGAATGAAGAGATTTTCAGTCACTAATATCCCATATCCCATGTTCTACATTACTTTCTGTCATAGGTGATATTGTACAACTTCATAGAAAATTAGTAAAGGATGGTAGTTTCCCCCTGCTTTATCCAGCACAACAGTGATAACTTTGCATCCTGCCCACAAGCTGACTATGAAAAGGTAAAACTGTTTAGAACAAACCACTGTGCAGTAACACAGAGACAATGAGATAAAGCAGATGGAAGGAGAGGCTTGTACCAGAAGGAATTTATTTCTTCTTAACACAGGTTGGTTGCTTCGCATCCAAATTATCACTAACCCTTATCAATTTTATGTCTGGTAGAGTAAAAGTATTCACTTGGCATGTCCATTATAAGACAGATGCTAGGCTAAAGAATGTGTTCCATAAATTATCATACAGTGAACAAACAAATGCATCACATCCTGGTACTTGAAGGATCTCCACATCCTAATGAAGAAAATTCCATTCCGAAGCAGGAAATTCACTGCAGTTACCCAGGACAGCGATGCCCTGGAACCTTGGCCTCTGCTACTACCACTCACTGGTCAGCAACCCACTTTCAGGAAACCGAGGGAGGCTAAAGCCCAGGCTGCCCTGCTGGCATGAGGTCCTGCTACTGCACGATAGCACTTGCTTGACTGACAGATTGTCTGTAATGACCCTCATAGGCCACTGTCCTCTCCATGAGGTGTGTTTTCTGCAGGCAACATATAGTTGGATCTTGGTTTTATTTTTCTTCCAATCTGATAATTGGTGTCATTTAATTGGAAGACTAAGGCCGTTTACATTCAACCATTATCAAAGGAATTTTGTTGCATTTCTAATGTTGGATTCACTCGATTCTCACTTGTTTATCTGATCTTCTAATGAGAGTTACTCTTTTTTTTGTACTTTTGTGGTTGTACTTGTCTTCTGGGTTTAGGATTCCTTTCAGTAAATTCTACAATACTGACCTAGTGGTCTTTTAGTGTATGCTTGTCTTGGAAGATATTTATTTGTCCCTCAACTCTGAACAACCTTACAGGATACAGTAACCTAGGTTAGAAGTTATTTTCTTGCAAAACTTGAAATACATCATTCCAAGCCCTTCCAGGCTTAGAGTTTCTGTTGAGAAACCTGCTGTTATTATGAAGGGTTTGGAATTATAAGTGATTTGTCATTTCTCCCATAGCTTTTAATGTTTTTTCTTCCTCCTGAACTTTTCTCCTTTTGACAGTGATAAATTGTGGAGAATTCTTTTCTGCTTATGTATATTTTGGGTTCTAAGTATCTTTAGTACCTGAATGTCCACCTTATTTCCCATATTTGGGAAACTTTTTTATGATTTCCTGAATATTTTTTCCATGTCTCTAACCTGAATTCCTTCTTCTTGAGATAAATGAGTCTTTTTTGTTAGTTTTTATTGGTACATTTTAGCTATATGTAATGACCACATTTATCACAGAGAATTTAACAGTACATGATATAACTTGCTTTTCTTTCCATTTCTCTTCCTAAAAAAATGAGTCTTAAATTTGCTTTTTAATGCTGTCAAAGAGCTCTTATGTATTCTGTTCATACTAAAATATTGTATATTCTCTTTGCACCCAAAAGAATATGTATATTCTTTTTCTTTATTACTGTCCAAACGTTCTTGCTTCTTGTCCCCAAGCCTTACTGCTCTTTTTCTTTATCTAGGCTATAAATGAGACTTTAAATTGAAGTTTTTAATTTGATTTACGAGGCTTTTCACTTCCAGGATTTCTGTTGGTTCTTTTTCAGAATCTCTGTCTCTTTTTGAAATGGCTTCAATGTCCTTGCTTTACCTCCCTTAATTCATTAAGCTGTTTACTTGTATATTCTTTGAGTTTACTGATCACTTTAACAATAATTTTTGTGTGTTCTTTGGCATTTCATCCACATCTGTTTGTATGGAATCAGTTATTAGAGTAATTAATGTTTGGAAGCACTTGGTTTTCCTGTTTTCTTGTTTATGTGTTGAGATTTGTGAGCCTGTTAGAATTGACATCTTTTCCACTAGTGTGTGGGGTGTGGGATTTTGGGTTTTTTTTGTAACTGTCTTTCTTTTTACAATGCTTCCTGAGATGTTGTGAGAACACAGCTACTCAGCCTATTCAGAGTGACAGGTTCCATTCTCAGCACTGCTTTAAGCAAAGAGAATAACTACCGGTAATAGTGACAACTACAAAAGCAAACATATATCAACATATAATATGAACTTGAAAAGATTTCCACTGTTTACCTAAAATAGGAGAAAGACATTAGAAATTTAAAATAGACTAGAAAAATTAGGTATTAGTGATAAATACATCCTATATATATGAAAAAGGGGGAAGTAGAGACAGAGATATGAGAAGCAAAGGAAATACAAACAGGAAGGGAGAAAACAGGGAGATTAAACCAGTTAAAGAATCAATAGATATTCATAAAATTAGATACTCCTCATTGTGGGGATATTTACAATGGAGATATTTCCCCCCTTGAGACTTCCAGTATTGGACTGTGCCTGATATAAAGAGTGTTGCAAAGAAGTATTTGTAGTTTGCACTTCTCCTGCTCAGGCCCTTGTCCAAGTTGGCCAGATTATCTAGGGCCACCTGCAGGCCAGTCTCTGCCCCTCTGTGTTGTAGTTGAGTGCTAAGGCAAGGTTGTTGGCAGAGGGGCTAGGTTTGCATGTGGTACTCAGTGGTTTTGTACCTGGGAATGCAGGTGTGGGAACGGCTGGGGCTGCCCACCAACCTCTCACTCAGCCTGTGGACTGGTGTGCTCTGGTGGCTCCGGTTCCAAAGGTCGACAGTCAGTGCTCTTGGAAGCATGGCTGGCAGGTGACTGTGCAGCGCTGTATACTCTGCTCCAGAGCAGGGCAGAGGCAGCTGGGCATGAGGGGTCTGTACCAGTCTGAGAAATAACAGGCTTTCTGCCAGTCCCAGCAGCGCTGCTCCTGGTTAAAGACCCCACATGATTAGTCTCTTCTCCTGCCGCAATATTCAAACCACCATTTTTTGTTTTGTTTTGTTTTATGACACTTCCCTTGACCTGGCCAAATGAAATCCCCCAAATCTGGGTTTCACAGTACCAGGCAGCTGCATCACTGTCTTCCTGGAGCCTGGAGCTGCTGGTCCACACCCTCTTGCCTCACATTCTTAGCCACTCTGTGTCACAGCCAGCCTTTTCCTGGGCCCAGGCTGACTCAGGGAGGTACCTTCTACATTCCTGGAAGGAAGCAGCTGTTGCATCCTGGAGAGAGCAAAAACTGGAGTGTTTCCATTCTCCTGCCCCAGTATTCCAGACACTGGGAGCTTCTTGGATGCCTCCCATCCCAGCACTGTCTGATCCACTGGAGGTGCTGGGATGACCTCCCTCCTACCAGGAAACTCAGGTCAGAACTCAAGGCAGCCTTGCTCACCTGTGTGGCAGTGAAGTCTGCATTCGCACGAGTAGCCCTCTAGAGGGAGGTTCTCTGCCCCTGCTAGGTGAGCCTAACTTGCTTAAATTGCAGTCCAGCAACTTCCGGCACCCCAGTCTCACCTGCTGCTTTGGGCAGACATCCTGGAGCAGCTGTTAAGCGCTGCTCGCTTGTAGTCCACCATGACCCACTCCCCACAGGCATCTTTGAAATGAGATTTGAATCTAAAATTTAAAAAAAAAAAAAAAAAAAAAAAAAAAAAACTTCTTACAATAACTCCAAGCTGGTTTTTTTTTTTTTTTAGTTAATAACTGGAATTATTTGACATCTGTTGGTTTGAGCAATTAAAATGCTTACTTTTTCCTTGAGTACTTTGTGTGTGTGTGTGTGTTTCGTTTTTATTGGTACCAGAGATCGAACTCACGACTCCCTGCTTGCAAGGCAGGCGCTTATGCCACTGAGCTAAATCCCTAGCCCCCTCCTTGAGTACTTTTACTTCTTTTGGTATTTCTTGGGCCATTTCATTTTCTAAATGAATGTCAGAATCTGATTTTGGGTACGTTTCTTATGTGTCCTGATTTTGAAAGCAAACACTAAATCCAGATTCCCCAAATTAAAAGAAGTAGGTGAGTTTTCCTCTTCATTACACATAGCTAAATTGGTACCTTAAGGTGCCTCTGCATCAAATCTCACGCATGGTTCTCCGGGTATCCAGGAGGAAACCGCCTTCCCTTGTCTGTGGGATGGAAAATGGTTCAGGCTTTCTTATTTCTTAAGATCTAAGCTCAAGGAATAAAGCTTAATCTTAGATGGAAAATGGCCTGTTGTTCTCCAACCAGGGGCAATTGTTAAGCATTGCTTTCTGCTAAGGTTGTGATACAGAACGTTTCCCTGAAGGCTCCTTGTGTTGAAGGTCTCGTTCCTAGCTCCTGGGCTTCTGGGGAGTGGCTGACCATGGGGGCTGTGCCTTCATTAGGTGGACTGGTCCACTGATGTATTCCTTACTGAATAAGCAGAACCCACAGGGAGTACGTGGGCATATGCAGGGAGATCTATTCGGAAGGACTGGATCCCAAGGTTATGATGACCACACTCTGCCATACACAAGCTGGAAGTCCAGGAAAGCCTGATGTAGGTTATGGTTCCAGCTCAACATTAAGGCACTAAGGACCAAGGGAGCCAACAAGGCAAGGCCCAGTCCAAACCTGAAGGCTAGAGTGTACAAGGGCAGGAGAAGGCAGATGGCCCCACTCGAGTGAGGGAGAAAAGTTGCCCTTTTCTCCATCCCGTTTGTTCTAGTCATGTTCACAGTGGATTGGATGGTTCCTCCAACTGCTGATGGTGGCAGTGTTCCTTACTCAGATACTGACTCAGGTGATGAGTGCTTCCTGAAACACTCGCACAGGCACGCCCAAAGGTAGTGTTCCCCTGGCTTGTGGGCATTCCCTAGTCCAGTCAAGTGGACACGTAAATTAAGTATCACCGTGGTAAAGAATCTTTATGGGAAACTGTTTGAGTCATAATCAGGATATTTAGTCTGAACTAAGTTCTGATGGTAATTTAAAAACATTAGCAAGTGTGATAACATTCTCTAGTGTTTGATTGGTGTCTTTGAGTGTACAAAGCACCATCCAGTTATTTATGTCATTTGCTCTTTGATCACATATCCCCGTTTTCTAAGTGACCAAAAGCTCAGTGAGGCAGGCTGACTCCACTGGGTCTGACATTATGGGTGACAATAAGTTGTTTTTAGGCCAAGTGTTATTTTCCTGGGTGATTTCAAACTGTGTTATCCCACATGCTTACAGTTTTAAATTCATAAAAGCACCAAGTGTTATAAGCTGTCACTCTAACATACATTTATTTATAAAACACAACTCAGTCTATCAGCTGTATCAAGATGGTTATTGGAACAAAATCCACATGCAGGTGCCTTTGCTAGCCAAGATAGAATGGCTGTTGAGGATGGATTCGTTTATTAAAGAAGAAGCCTCAGCATTTGAGTGCTATTAGGGTATTTGTCTGAAATCTCCTGAAATCCACAATATTAAGTATCTCTATCTATTGATAGATAAAAAAAAATCAAAGGGAAAGGAACCCACCTCTTCTATTTCTATGTAGATTTTACCCAGGGTTCATGCCAACATCTTAGAAAGCAACACCCTTGGACTCTCATTTCAGAAACGGAACGATCTCTTCGTAGGTACGTGATTGTAGCGCACATTATTTGCATTCACCTTAAGGAGTAGGTACGTGTACTTAACACATTTTAATTCTTTTTATTCCCCTTGCCTTCTACTCCCTCCTCCCTATTTCTGTCTCTAGACCCCCCTTCCCACATTTTTATTTCGTTAATTTTCTTGCTTGTGCTTGTGATGCAGTGGTCATGGTCACTGGGGGAAGTTAGTCTCTGTATGTAACACACATCTGCTCTTTCCACATCCTCCCCCCACTTCCACCTGCCATCTCTTGCTCCCCTTACCACTTGCAAATACTTAACTTCCTATTTTCTTCTGTCTTTTATGTTGCTGTTTACTTTATTTAAACTGTTTTTCTCACATGAGAGAAACCGTATGGTACTTAAGAACCTGTGTCGGGTTTATTTCATTCAGCATTGTATTTTCAAGTTGCACCATTTTCCTGCAATGACTCAAGTTTATCTTTTATGGTCCTGTAGTAGTCCATTGTGTGAATATAAGCCATGCTTTCTTTATCTGTTTGTCTGCTGATAGACATATAGACTGCTTCCAGGATTTAGCTACTGTGAATTATGCTGCTATAAACATGGGTATGCTTGTATCACTGTAATATGATGTTTTTAACTTTTGGGAGATAGAAGGGGAATAGTTGGGTAAACTGGAATATCTAGTTTTAGTTTTATGAATATTTATTCATAAATATCCATAAATGGAAAGTATATTACTTTCCATTCCCATCAACAATGTAGATGGGATCCTTTTTCCCACACCATCTTTATCACTTGTCGTTATTTGATTTATTAACAATGGGCATCTTTTCTAGAGTAAGATATAATATTGCTATTGTTTTAATTTACATTTCTGTAGTGGTCAGTGAGGCTGAACAGTTTTTCACGTGTTTATTGGCACTCATACTTCTTTTCAGACGTGTCTATTCATCTCAGTTGCCTGTTTTTTCATTCAAGTTTTTTATTTTGGGGAGTGTGTTGGTTGCTTTTCTCTCATTGCTGAGACAGAATACTTAGTGCCCAAAATGAAAGAAAGACAAGTTTATGTAGCTTGCAGTTTGTGGAGGTTTCAGTCCAAAATCAGCTGGCTCCCAGGCAGAATGGCATGGCAGAGAGGCACCTGTTCATGGTAGCAGAAAACAGGAAACACAACATCAGAGGAGCAAAAAGGAAGGAGCGTGATAGAAGACTTTTCTGTCCCTTATCTTACATGTAGGCCACATGAACCCTGGAGTGATGCAGCCCTCACACCCATAATCCCAGCATTGTACCATAAATTAATCACCAATTTTAGAAGCCTGCCCCCTTAACTGCAGGAGATTTCAGGGGGACATCCAGAATCAAACCATAATATTCTGCCCCGACCCTTCAAAAACTCATGTACGTGATTTATGCAAAAGATATTTAGTCCATCTCCAAGAGTTGCCAAAGTTTCCACATAGCTGAGAAGAGTCTATTCATTTCAGCTTTCTGTTTTTTTCATTCAGGACACCACATGGATCCTGCCATGGTCTGCTGCCAGCTGGAGCAGTAGCCAGGCTTTCTTCTCTCTTGGCTGTAGTTGTTGAGTGCCTGCATTGCTGAGCACTCTGAACCTGATTCGGAGAAACAAATTCTCTACGCTGTAGCCATTCTGGTACCTAAACAGTTGCTGCTGCCTTCTGGAACATAATATGGCTGCCACCATTCCAGAGCATGTTCTTTGTGGCTTTTTCCTCTAAGCAAAGTTCACTACTTTTGTAGCTTTGAGACTGCAAAGGATGAAGACTAGTTGCCTCTCATGATGTTCTCAGGCCACCTTTTACATTCTTCTGCTCCTTCTCAGCAATTGCCCTCAGCTCTATCTTTCCAGTTCACAGCTTTATGGGAGCTTTCTTTCTCAAAAATTTAAAATCATTCTGCTGGGCTCTTTAATCTTGATTCTCAACATAAATCTGGCTACCCCTCCCCCCCACAATAGCCATGACACTACCTCAACATTAGACTGCCTTGAAATTTCTTCTGCCACATTAATTGGTCTACCATTCTTAACATTAGTCTTAGGCAAAGTCTTTGGACACAAGCAAAATGCAGACAAAAGTTTTGTCAAGCCATAATATCATTTGGACTCCAAAAACCAACGCAGTTCTTCCTTCCAGCAGAAACTTCCTGAGCCTGGTTTTTACTCCCAGGATTTCTATCAGTCTTTTAGTCTTCTGAGCTTAGACTAGAATCTCCCATACAGAACAGCCTAAGGTATTCCAGCTCTACTCCTTCAAGCAACATTTCTGAACCTTTCCAGACTTCCCCCCAAGCCTTTCCCAAAGGCTCTTGAATTATATGGTCAGATTATAGTCACAGCAGCAACCACATTTTTCTGGTATCAAATTCTGTTGGTTACTTTTCTCTCATTGCTGAGACAAAAATACCTGATGCCTAACCTGAAGGAAAGAGAGGTTTGTTTAGCTCACAGTTTGTGGAGGTTTCAGTCTGCAGCTGGCTCCAAGGCCAGGTGGCATGTCAGAGGGCAACAGTTCATGGTGGCAGAAAACAGTAAAATCAACAGAGCAAAAAGGAGGAGCACAAGAGAAGACTCGGTCCCTTATATTGTACGCAGGCTACCCACCCTGGGGTGAGTGTAGCATGCACGGCCAAATCCAAGCATTGATCATGAGTTAATCAGAAATTCCAGAAGCCTGCCCCCAGGACTGAATGAGAGTTTGGGAGGACATCCATACTCAAACCGTAACAGGAGGTCTAACTTTTTTGAGCTCTTTATGTTCCAGATACTATTTCTCTATCTGGGAGCTATTTTCTGATTTTATCACAGAACTGAGGGTTCTTTCCTTCTGTCCTTCCCTGTTGGTGTCCCTCTCTCTGTGGAGGCCACTGACAATAGTGTAGGAAGCTGATTGTAAGTGGGAGAAATAAATAGCTTATTATCTTATTATTATTTTTTAAAAATTGCCTGGGTTGGGAGAAGATTCTCTCCTGCTGTCTCAGCATCACCATTTCTAGGAACTAGAATGCATGCCTATGAAATGCATGCCTGTGAAACTTTTCCCTATTGTTTTCAGTTTCTTCAATATCCTGGGCCGGAGTTACCCAGGATGACTGGACTGTGATGTGTTTGATAATCCAGGCTGTCTCTGAGGGCACCTTACTGGCTCTTTCATAACATGACCTAGGTGTCAGGTCTAAGGTGGGATGTGGGGTACAATGTTACAGGCATGGGCCAGTTTCCCTTAACTCACCCTCAAAACTTCGGATCTTAGTCCAACATGGTTTTGTTTGTTTGTTTGTTTGTTTACTGTTCCTATCAGACTGTATCTTTCACCTTTGCCCCGGAGTAACTGCTTTTCTTCAGCACTGAGTCAGAGGTGCTCACCTTAACTCCCTCTCCCTTCTGTCTCCTACATGATGAAACTGACCTATTTGGAAGTGCATAAGAAGTTGTCTTATGCCATCTATATCCGGATATGCCAAGGTCATGGGCAGCTTACCTTTACGTGTTCACCATCTCAGTCCACAGAATAACTTCATTCAGAAGTGGGTACTATCAAATCTTTGCTTGAACTGAGAATCTGTTGGGAGCCGCAGCCCCGAGCCCGGTCGCCTCACTTGGCGGACGTGAGGCCTGTAGTAAAGAGTGAGGCCTGAGGTAGATTACCCCTCCCATCGAATATGTTAGTTTCCTGCTTACCGCGTAAACAACCCGCTCAACAATATAGTCTGCCTGGCAACTGATGATGTTAGCCAATCAGCTTGCCTTGCTTACTTTAACATGATTGGACACTGTACCCGTATATATACCGGTGCCACCCCTGGGCGGAAGTAGAAGCCAGGTAGAAGCCCGGAAGCAGAGGAGCCGCGGAGAGCGGACCGATAGAGGCTTCGGAGTGAAGCCCAAAAGGAGCCGCGGGGAGCGGACCAAAGGAGGCTTCAGCTGGGAGAACCCAGGGCAGGCTGTACGGAGAAGAAAAATAAAAAGAAAAGGTTGTCCACTACCAGACTATGTCGTGTGTCCTTCCTGCCGGCCGGGAGCGGACATCGACATTTGGTGGCCCGCACGGGGACTGATCACCCCCGAGACGTGGAAGTGGACAACGCTCCAGTACAGAGCTGCGAGACAGGTGAGTTGGGGATAAGCCTGGGCTCTGGGTGGCGCGCACCTACAGGGCTTTTAGACTCCCCTCAGGCTCACGCGTAAGTGGCGGATTCCTTGGGCCTCACGCGGTGAGTAACATATTAAAAAATGGGAAACATGCTAGGTAGCGGCACTAAGAGCGAGGGTGGTTGTGGAGAAAGCTCTCAAGAGCTTACAAAAGTATGCAGGGTATCTGAGCAGGCCCAGTCAGGGAGCTCCCGAGAGGTGTTTGTCAAGGGGAACAAGGATGCTAAGGAGGAGGACGGGGCTCTAGCCTCGGAGTCGTCTGACTCCGAGGACGAGGGAAAGTTAAATGGCAGGGAGGCCAAAGAGACCAGCTGTCAGGAGCCTAAGTCGCTCAATAAGGAGTCGCAGGGTTCTTTTCCAGCATCACGCCGCGAATTGCGCTCTGCTCAACCTGGTCTGCGGAGGAGTAGAGAGCTCCTGAGTGCGCCCCGGCGCGAGAGGGAGGCGATCCCTCGCCACGAGGCGGCCGTCTGGGAGCTCCCTCCCCTTTCGCCAGAACAGGAAGTGATGCACGGGCCCCCATTTTCCGCCCAATCACGGCCGCTGTCTTATGCTCCGCCGCCGGCAGGTCGGTATTTTTACAGGCGGCTTTGGCAGGGGGGACGCTTGTCTCATGAGGTACATCCACCTGGGATAGATAGTGGCCCCTACGAGATATTTCCTGTACAAGTAGCTATGGGCCAGGGACGCAATGCATGGGAGCCTTTTGAGATAAAGCAGATTAGAGAACTTAAAAATGCAGTTACAACCTTTGGGCCGACTGCGCCTTACACCATTGCCATGCTGGAGAATCTGTCTTCTGGGCCCCTCACCCCCGCGGACTGGATTCAGCTGGCAAAGGCCTGTCTGCCCTCGGGCAGTTACCTGGATTGGCGAGCCTGGTATGCAGAGTTCTCTGCCGAGCAGGCTGAGAAAAACGCCAATCGAGGAAACCGGGGGTGGAACAAGGAAATGCTTATGGGAGAAGGTCGGCACGCTGATGACCAGACCCAGTTCCCCGGCGCTGTCTATGAGCAAATCAATGCCATAGGACTCCGCGCCTGGAAGCAAGTAAGTGGTGCCGGAACAGCCTCCTTGTGTCTTTCAAAAATAATTCAGGGTACCACAGAGCCATTTGTTGACTTTGTGGCCCGAATGCAAGATGCTGCCGATAAGATATTTTCTGATCCGGGAGTGGCTCGACCGCTGGTAAGGCAGCTGATTTTCGAACAGTGTACAAAGGAGTGCAAGGCGGCGATAGCTCCTCATAAGAACAAGGACCTCAATGCCTGGATTAGGATATGCAGAGAGATAGGGGGGCCGCTCTCCAACTCGGGAGTGGCTGCTCTCCTGGCCGCGGCTATACAGCAGAGGGGACCTCGCGGGTTAGAAGGGGAATGTAAGGCTAAAGGGTGTTTTGCCTGCGGGGAGCCAGGACACATTAAACGTCACTGCCCAAACAATGCAGATGCTAGGCCTTGCCCTAGGAATGAAGAACCATATGTTTGTGGGCGATGCAAAAAGGGATCACACAAAGCTGAGGAGTGTAGGTCGGTCTTTGATGCTCAGGGCAACCGTATTTGTGGACAAGATGCTAGAGAGCCAAAAAACGGCCAGAGGGGGCCCCCTTCACAGACGGGCCCCCGCCCCAGAGACAGGACAGCTCAGGGTGGCAGCCTTCAACAAGGGCCACCCCTGGGTCAGCAGGTGTGGACCTCAGTGTCGCCTCCAGACTTATATGGGTGTTCATCTTGTCATTTGTCACTCAGCACCCTATAATTTTTCCAAAGGTTACTGCCTCTGAGCCATTAGTCCCAGCAACTACAATATACACAGATGGCTCTAAGACGGGGATAGGCGCCTATGTGATCCTAGGCAAGCCCCCGGTTACCATACAATTTGAACCAGATCAGCCTCAGGTGGTGGAACTGCAGATCGTTAAAATGATTCTTGAACGGTTCTCAGAGGCCATTAACATTGTCTCCGATTCTAGGTATGTGGTCAATGCTATGCAAGTGCTTGAGACTGCCGGTTTAATTAGATCCACTTCCACAGTGGCTGGACTGTTCCTGTCTATCCAGACATTGCTTCAGAACAGACACCATAAGGTCTTCACCACCCACATAAGAGCACATACATCCCTGCCAGGGCCCATGGCACAGGGGAATGCGGCTGCTGACACTGCCACTCGCCCGTTATGGATTTTTACCTTACTAACACCAATCGAGCGAGCCCGTGCCTTCCATGATAAATTTCATGTTAATGCCAGGACACTAGCAAACCATTTCCATGTTTCTAGAGCAGATGCACGAGATATCGTGCGACTATGTGACTCCTGTGCCACATACAAACCTGCCATACCGATGGGAGTAAACCCTCGAGGTTTGATCCCTGGTGATGTTTGGCAGATGGACATCACACATATACAGGAGTTTGGGACTCTTAAATATGTTCATGTTTCCACAGACACCTGTTCTCGCGTCATATTTGCAACAACAGAAACAGGTGAAAAAGTGTCTAATGTAATCAATCATTGCCTGGCGGCTTGGGCCGCATGGGGCAAACCAAAAATATTAAAAACTGATAATGGACCAGCCTATATAGACAAAGCCTTCAATGAGTTCTGCAAAATGATGGAGGTTCAATTAAAACATGGTATCCCATACAATCCCCAAGGTCAAGAAATCATTGAGAGGGCTCATAGAAGCCTCAAAAAAATTTTACAAAAACAAAAAGGGGGAGTAGGCCAAGGCCTGGCCCCAAAGGCACGATTATCCATGGCACTATTCACACACAATTTTTTAAATTTAAATAATGATAATCGCTCCCCAGCTGTGGAGCACTGCAACCCTTCCCCCAACCATAAAGGGTGGGTGAAGTGGAAAGATGTCCTGACAGGACAATGGATGGGCCCGGATCCGGTAATCAGCTGGAACCGAGGCGCGGTTTGTGTTTTCCCACAGGAACCGGGACGAGAACCACTGTGGATACCGGAGAGACTGACACGGGCAACAAAGCCCTCGACTGAAGATCAGACCTGCCCTACTGGAGATCCATCACAGACCAACCAACAAGATGAATAGAAATAGCGGTAGCCCAAAATGGACAAGAAGATCCTCAGGCATATGCATGGCTCGCTCGCCTAGCCTACGACCGAGTCTAGGGACGGTGAGCTTCCCACACTCCTCCTCTAAAAAATTATGATATAGCAGGGTAGATGAGTCAATGACGGGTAAGAGCGTGCCTCCCCAGCACGACTCGACCTAAGCCAGGCCCTACCCCATCCTGCACGTAAGCCGCTGGACTGTTAGATGCTGCCCAGGTCTAAATTTCTCTCCGAGGGGATTTCTTTACGGAGAGAGAATGAGTGCAAGCTTGTGTGCATCCAGGTTCCGTCCAGTTTGTGCCTGGCCCTAGAAAAAGGACGAGGGCCTCAGGGCCTTGGCAGACCATGGGACGGCCGACCAGGGTCTAAGCCAAGGACCTACGGTGGGCCTACACATAGGGCATAAGCCTCTGCACCCAGTCCAGGAAGGGCTACGATGCGCACATTCATAAAAAATAAAAAAGGGGGAGATGTTGGGAGCCGCAGCCCCGAGCCCGGTCGCCTCACTTGGCGGACGTGAGGCCTGTAGTAAAGAGTGAGGCCTGAGGTAGATTACCCCTCCCATCGAATATGTTAGTTTCCTGCTTACCGCGTAAACAACCCGCTCAACAATATAGTCTGCCTGGCAACTGATGATGTTAGCCAATCAGCTTGCCTTGCTTACTTTAACATGATTGGACACTGTACCCGTATATATACCGGTGCCACCCCTGGGCGGAAGTAGAAGCCAGGTAGAAGCCCGGAAGCAGAGGAGCCGCGGAGAGCGGACCGATAGAGGCTTCGGAGTGAAGCCCAAAAGGAGCCGCGGGGAGCGGACCAAAGGAGGCTTCAGCTGGGAGAACCCAGGGCAGGCTGTACGGAGAAGAAAAATAAAAAGAAAAGGTTGTCCACTACCAGACTATGTCGTGTGTCCTTCCTGCCGGCCGGGAGCGGACATCGACAAGAATCTATGTATGTTTTCTTCCTTTGGAAATGAACACTATGCAACTGATTCTTTTAAGCTGTTTCCAGGATGCTCAAAGCAATTTTATTTTCTACCTGTAGCCAGCGTGTCACAGTATACTTGAGCACTATGTTTGTGGGCGTGGTTAAGTGTGTGTGTGTGCACACTTTGATTTTGATCTTGGTCCTGATTTTTAATTTTTTCACTACTATATTTTACACTTTTCCCAAAAGCAACCTCAAATTCTGAGTAGTCTCAAAGCATGTAAAAAAAAAAAAACCCAATAACTACATAGTAAATTTAAAATGTTTTAAAAACATTCTTTATCTTGAAATATAAACTGATTTACCTGTAGCTGTCAAAAAAAAGAGGTGCTAAATTGTTTGGGAGAGCCAGTGGAAAAAATGAGATTTAGGGAACAGCTGCAAACCACCAGGAGTATAAAAATACAACTACTGTTGTGGAGAAATCGTTTCCAAGGTGAGAGGACGTGGTGACTGTTCTTTTCTTGGGTTTAAGGTTATGCACTGCCTTCCATTCCTCTGAGGTCTACTTTCTGAGCATGCACTTTCTAGCATTTTGAAATTTTTGCCAACAAGGCATTGAGAGGTGATGCTACGAGCAGCATTTACCTTGTAATGTTTATTAAGTTGGCTGCCAAAATCTACAAGGGAAATTTTGGGGAGGAGCCTTTGATTGTATGTTTTCAGACAGTTGTGCATAAGTTCAAAATCTGACATTTTCTTTTCTATCGATTGAAAAAACTAAATCAGACCCACCCTAAGACACATGTACTTTTAGCATTAGTTGGATTCCGGTCAGTATGATGAGTACATTAAAACTAATCTCCTACAGAAAATATAGAGAAAATTATGATCAAAACATTTACAGAAAAAAATGCTTGTAAACATACGTGTAGGTTGATTTAAAAACAAGGGAATCTAAGATTACAAGGGGAGAAGGAAGTGGTCCCGCAGTGACCTCTCCACTCAGAACAGCCTGAGGCATCATTTTGTACATATTCATTCATTCATTGAATCAACAAATATTTATTCAGTGTCCACTTTGTGCCAGGGGCTTTTGCTCTGTTTTCAACGTGAAAACAATGTACACATGCAAACCAAGCTCTTGTAAGAGCAGACTTCCAAGACACATGCTACCAACCTGGACCTTTTACAGGGTTTACAGCATGAGTATCTCTAATGGACTGACTAGGAATATTTAACATTTCAGTAGTTAATTTTTAGTTATTTATTAGGTGATTTGCCACTCTCCCCATAACGTTTATTTTTCTTCCTGCTAATGGACAAAATTAGTATTTTATTCCTATTATAGTGAATGTGTTTTCTGATATCATCTTCAATCTCCATTTTCAGAGTGCTGTAGTTTTCAATGTAAAGGGTCTTTTACTTTCTTCATTAGATTCCTAGGTATTTCATTTTTTTCGATATTACTGTGAAAGGTATTGCTTCCCTAATTTCCTCTCTCAGTGAGTTTGTTATTTATGTACAGGAAGGCTACTGATTTTTGAATGCTGACTTTGTATATACTTACGCTACTGTATTTCGTTATCAAATCTAGAAGTCTTTCGGTGGAGTTTTTGGGGTCTTCTATGTAGTGTGTCATGTCATCTGCAAATAATTATAATTTAACTTTTTCCTTTTTAATCCTTATTCCTTTTATTTCTTTTATCTAATTGCTCTGGCTAATTTCCAGAACTATATTGAATAAGAATGGTGACAGAGGACATCTTTGTTTTGTTTCTGATTTTAGAGTGAAAGCTCTCAATTTTGTCCATTTAGTATGATGTTGACTGTTGGTTTGTCATACATGGCTTTTATCAGATTGAGATAAAGAGCCCGTATTCTAATTTTCTGTAGGGTTTTTAACCATGAATGATGCTTTATCAAACACTTTTTCTGCATCTGCTGAGATGACCATATGATTTTTGCCCTTGGCTCTGTTAATCTGGTGTATTACATTTATTGATTTGCATATGTTGAACCATCCCTGCACCCTGGAATGAATCCTACTTGGTTGAGGTGTACTATGTAGAATTTATAAAGAACTCAAAAAAATCAGACCCCACGCCAAATTTAAAGACCCAGTCCAAGAATGAGCATCTGAAATAGACACATCTCAGAAGAAGATATAGAAACAGCAGATAATAACATCATTGGTCATTTGAGATATGCAAATTAACAATTGCAAGTCTGTATTACTTCCCCTAAAATGGCTGTTATCCAGAATCTAGCCAATAACAAACGCTGGTGGAGCTATGGGGAAAAAGGAATCCTTCTCCACTGTTGGTGGGGTGTAGACTGGTGAAACCACTGTGGAAATCAGTGTGGAGAGTCCACAAAAAACTGAAACTAGAGGTTCCATCTGACCCAGATAATTCCCTTTCTTGGTATCTTTCCCCAAGAGTTAAAAGCATCATATGACAGTGATGTATGCACACTCATTTATAGCAACACAGTTTGTAATAGCTAAATCCTGGAAATGGCCCAAATCCCACTCCATCAATGAATGGATAAATAAGATGTGTTTTTTTTTTTTTTAATGCAATGGAGTACTTCTCTGCCATAAAGAAAGATAAGCTTGAGACATTTCTAGCTAAATGGATGTATCTTGAGACCACACTCTTAAGTGAAATAAATTGGACACACATGTAAATATGACATTATTTCTCTGGTATGAGAAGCCAAAAGAGTAAATAAGAACCAAAATGTGTAATGGATATTGTGAAATAGGAAGAAAATGTTCAAATGGTAAGAGAAACAAGGGAGGATGTACAGTATTGCTTTTGAAAGTTATTTCGACATTTGATTTCCCAAAACTGTACCAATGCTATGCAAATGAAGGACAGTGGCATTCAGTACCATAACTGCTGTGTTTAGGGACCTTTCTTTTCATCTGTATCAAAAGTTTTTATTACTGACGATCAATATTGTATGGATTGACAACTATTCTTTTCTGAAAAGTTAGCAGGGTCTATCAAATAAAAAATATCCTTTTGTAAGTAGAAAGCAATATTCCTAATATGTATTATCTCAAACAATTTGGCCTTTCCAGACAATAGTAGGTATAAGCATTTAACGGCCATGGATGTCATGAGAAAACATGGAATTTGGGTCAAAATTTTGTTGTCATTTTTGCATGATACTTTCCTTGTCCATAAACTGGTTGCTTTATTATTTTTTTCTTTTCTTATAAAAATGGGCTCATATAATCCAACATGATAGAAGTTTATAAATTGTCATTCATGAATCAGTTTCACAATTTGAGGTGAAACAGGTACATGGTTATAATGTGTAATCACATCTAATGATACTGTAAATCCTGCCTACCACATGAGAGCCTGAACAAGTCAGTGATTTCTGAATGATTTCTAAGGTCTTCTTCAGAAACTTTAAGGGAATCCTGGTGTTATAGATTAAAACTAGTGGTCAACTTAACACCAGTGAGATTAATTCACCATGATGCTGAGTGTAGATGTTCCACCTGAGGAAAGTCGCTAGCATAAACAGAGATGTGGAGAGGAAGGGAGGCTTTGAGGCACTGTGGGTTCTCCTATGAGTTGCTGTTTGAGCTGTTGATTTTCCAGGAGAAGCTTTGGTGCTCACACTGAGCATTGCTTCCTGGCTCCAGAGGGAAAGACGTGTGCCACTTGGTCTCCAGGATGAACTCATCACACTGGCTTCCTGGCCTGTATTGGACTGTGCTTGGAGGAGCTTGGGGACTCTGTGTCACTGAGGATGGCTGTCATGCTTTGCAGGGCAGCCCTGGTCTTCATTAACCCTTAATCTATTAGCACAGCTCCTTCACCCAGCTGGCACAGACTTCGTAGCTTATAATAAGAAAATGCCCACTTAAGGCCTAATTAAATGTGATTTGTCTTTTTTAATGAGAATCTAGGTATGGTGGTGCATGCCTGTAATCCTAGCACTCAGGAAGCTGAGGCAAAAGGATTATTGCAAATTCGAGACCGTCTGGGCCCTTGGCTGAATATTCTATGTCTTTGGTGTTGTGGATAGATTTCCCACATTTTCTTTCATTAACTCTGGATGACCATCATAAAATAATATTCTAAACTCCATGTCCTGCTTCTAATTGTTCTCACTGCTCCAGACTACAACACCTGGCTTCTAAGAGAATAATTGGAGAGATACAGAAACTATAAACTTTGCATCTAATGCTTATTTTTAGGGGACACCATTTTGTTATAAACTACTATAATTTTTAATACTTGATGGATCTTGATGGTGTTAAGTCATAAGTAGGTACCAATATTCTGTGTTACCTAAATCTTTCCCTTCCCACAAGCTATTGTCATGTTAGCAACATGTCACTAAACGGAGTGAAGATTCAACTTGTATCTTTGTCTTGTTTTTTTTTTTTTCTTTTTTGAGACAAGGTCTCACTATGCATTTGAGGCTGGCCTTGAACTTGCTTTGTAGCCCAAACGGTCTCAAATTTGCAATAATCCTTTTGCCTCAGCCTTCTGAGTGCGGGGATTAAAGGCACGCGCCATCACGCCTAGCTTCTTTGTACTCTTTAACAAAGACAAATCACATTAATTAGGCCTTAAGTGGGCATTTTCTTATTTATAAAATGTGAGCTTTTCTGCAATTTGCTAAAAAAAAAAAAAGCACGTTAGTCTGTTTTTATTTTAAAGGGAGGAAAACAGAACAGTACAATGAAAGGAAACAGTAACTGGACAGTAGGAAATTTACAATCATTACTATGTTACATGTTGTTATCCTCTGAATAGTTACCCAGACCACCAGCCCCAGGCCTGCAAAGTCAGTCAAACAGCATAAATGTCAGGGTGCTTCCCGGCTTCTGTTGTTTGGGTTATCATCATCTCAGCCAGTGTGTGTCTGGTTGCTTACGGGTAGGAGGCAGAAGCGCTTCCTTGATGCTTCTTCCCGGCCAGCAGGGCCTTTGCTGGCCCGTTGGGAGACGGCGCAGCTTCCCCGAAAAGCACAGAATTCTTAGAGCAGCATTTTACTCAGTGTTCCTTGACCACAGTAACAGATGAGAGTGTGACTGGGTAAATCCATTCTATCGGCTCTCAAATAAGTAAGTCCTGTGTTGTATGAGAGTATCCTGTCAGCCCAACACAGAGGCAGCTTTCACAGGAAAAAGGAAAAAAGGGAGAAGAGGAGAGTTTTGTAGCTATTTTTGCTAACATTTTAAATGTTCAAAAAAAAAAAAGCAGATTAAAAAAGGGGGGGCGGGGATTTAGCTCAGTGGTGTAAGAATCTGCCTGGTGAGCTCGAGGTCATGAGTTCGATTCCTGGTACCAAAATAAATAAATAAATAAATAAAAAGATTTAAATGTTCAGTTACAAAACTTGGGAGTTCTGTCACAAGTTTGTGCATGGTACAGTAACTTATAGAAGTATGATGTAAACTTTAGAATTCTGTGTCTTGGCAGAATGGAAAGTTTTATAATAAAGTGCAAAGGACATAAATAGAGAAAGAGAAAGAGAGATTTATTTAGTCAAAACCACTCTCTTAGGCCAGGCAGTGGCTCGTATCTGACTTCTCTAGCCCCTTGAAGGTGAATATTCCAGAGGACAGACACTTGCAAAGATCATTTCTCGTGTGAATTAATAACCTAGAAACTCTTCAAAGATTTCTCCATTACTTGTGAAACAGCAGTGTCTCACGGTAACTGTTAGCAGAGTGGCCAATTAGTAACGAAAATCGATCTGTTTATCACAAAGGACAGCAACTGGAAGATAAAAGCCTCCACCCTAAAAATGGATTTTCGATTTCCTGGCTTCTGGGTCTGTGCCTTTGCTTCTCCATTTAAAAAGCCAGACTTAATTAGCAGGAAAGCAAAATTCATGGCTCCTGCTCTCTAACGGTGGACCAGTGAGGCTGGGGTGGGAGCACAATGCCCAGGTCCCTGGGGCGGATGGCAGAGGCAGGACTGTCTGCAGCTGAGTGGGAGCCTCAGACTCTCCTCTTAAAGCTATAGATGTGTGTCCAGGACCAGCAAGCACCCCTGCAGAATTAACCCCAGGGGTCCCAGGGATGGCTACATGTGAGAATTCTCTGAGAGGTTTCAAAAGACTCCAGAGACTGGCCTCTCATGCCACACCAAATAAATCAGCAGCTCTCGGGACAGGAATGGAGGGGGCTTTGATGGAAGTCAGGGGGGCTCAAGAACGAGCGAGGGTCAGAGGTACCCGGGCCCTCACAGCAACACACATAGCTTTTGCACAGGACAGATGCTGCAGATTTGCTGAATCAGAATTGCAACATGTGAATTTGGAAAGAACACATTGCTCGAAGTGTTGCTTAACCAGCTCCCTGAAAATGTCCTGTGCCAGGACTGTCTGCAGGTCTGCAGTCTCGCCCAGGCGGGCCCTGCCAGCTCAGGGCTTCGCTTCCCTCTCATTTGCTGTTCTGGCTTCGCATTTCTTAGGTGTGTGGCTGTGACTGCTGTTGGAGATGTGGTCTCTGTGCTGCCCTGGGTGTTTGTCAGCCTTTTCCTCCTCCTACCTCAGGCTCCGGAGCAGCTGATTTCCCAAGCGTGTTCTACCACATTGGGCTTTCGTCAGACTCACGAGGGGGAACCTCGACCTGGAAACGGGATGAGCCACTTGGCAGAGAATTAAGTGTCATTTCCCTCTAGGTTTTTATCTCCATTAATATAGAAAAACAAAATATTCTTTTGTGGACTGCCCCACTTCAATATTGGCAAGCACAGAAAACATTTCATTTTGTTAAAAAAAAATAATAATAAACCAGGTGCTACAGACACAAACCTCTTCATCAAAGAGCCATTTTGCAGATGAAGGTCCATCTTGTTTTGTGTTATTGATAGAATTTGTTGCAATTTGAAAAGTACAGGGTGAGACTGTTGTTCTCCCAGGGCAGGGGTGCTAGCATCCTCGTGCACCCACGGCCTGTGAAGGAGAGGACCGCAGCCTGTGAAGGTTGAGAGCTGAGCCTTACTGACAACGTGCATTACTCACATTTGAAAAGCCCCACAGACAGGGTATTAAAATATTATCTTTTTAAAAATCTTTTGAGATAGGGTCTCACTATGCTGTTCAGCCTGGCCTTGAGCTCACTTGGTAACCCAGACTGGTCTCAAACTTCCAACAATCCTCCTGTCTCAGCCTCTTGAATGCTGGGATTACAGGCACGCACCACCATGCCTGGCCTAAAGTATTATCTTTATGATGCTCTGGAAAGGTTCTCTGGGTTGTTTTTCTAATAAATATGTATTTTTCTTCTTCCTAGCCAAATCTAGCCTTTTGAGACTCAAAGATTTACCTTTTGCATGGCAAAATCTTTGAAGTAAACATAGTATGCTTTGACAAAAGTATAGATTTTGGCTTTTCATAATGTTTGGCTCATTTAAGCTAGTAGCTGCATTGTGTTAATATATAATAACACAATAAATAATGTAACATATCTCTTTTGTGCTGTCGTGCCATTTGAAATGGCATGGTAAGTTTATCATAATTAGAAACAGGGAGGAATCTCTCCCTCACAGCCATCTTGCCAAATGTAAGTTTTTCCTTATAATTTTGCTTTTCTCTTTGGTTTTTCTGAACACTTCTCTAATTAACATGCAACTTAACTAAGAAAGATTATCTTGTGAGTGCCCTGTCCCCGCGAAGGTCCAGGGGAGGTCCTAGGTCCTGAGATTGTTGGTCTTGCTCATCAGGAAGCCTCCTGCAGTCTCTCTCTCCCTCCATCTCTTGTGCTCTCTAGATAGAGTTTACAGAGTTTTGAGACTTTAATAAATTTTTAAAAATCTTTTAAGCAATGCATCATAAATATTTTTCAATGTAAATCAAAACTTGTCTTACTCTTTGGGGGAGACTATAGAATATTACACCAAGTGGGTCCATGGTATTTACATTTTAAAACATGAGTCTGCCATGGGTGACTATTTGGGGGGTTCCCAGTTGTTCCTCATGATGAAGACAGCAGTGGACATCTCCCCTGTCCTCTGGGGATTACTACACCTGTCACTGCAGCTTTGCTCCCCTGGCCTAGCAGTCTGAAGTCCTGGATTTGACCTGTGTTTGTCGTATAGCAGCCATCACGGAGTTTATCAGGTAGACTTGGGGAAACTCCTTACATTCATTTTGCGAGATGAAAATACCAGTCATTCCCCTGCCTCTCTCACGTAGGTGAGGCGGCGAGGAGGCAGTGAACGCAAGCACACTTAAATATTGTGCAACACCACACAAATGCAAGATGCTATTATCTTATCAGTGTTTCATATTCTTTATTTATTTATTGATTTTTGGAGGCAGGTCACTATGTAGTCTGGGCTGGCCTTGTACTTGAAACCATCCTCATTCTTCAGCTTCCTGGAGTGCTGGAATTATAGGCATATGCCACCATGCCTAGTCTCATATCCTTTTTTGATGTGCTGCATGCATTCATCTTTGTTCATAATGTCTAATTTCAACCCTGTGCATTCAGTGGATTTCCATTGTGTGGTTTCCCCTGCATGCAGCTATAAATGTATGCTACTAGTATTTCTCACATTTTTGGTTGTGGACTACCTGCAACAACTCCCTAGTGTCCTCAGGTGACAGGCTGGCTCCTGGAACCCCGGCCTCCTTTGTCCAATGAATCAGAGACTCTGTGTAGGGTAAAAGTGAAAGACAGACAGACAGACACACACACACACACAGACACACAGAGAGAAACAGAGAGAGAGAGAGACTTCTGGGTTTTTTCCTCAAATATGTCTAGTGATTATGATAAAGATGAAAATTTGCGAACCAAACTGGGTATGGTTGTGCACACTTGTAATCCTAGCACTTGGGAGGCTGAGGCAGGAGGATCATTGTAAGTTCAAGACCAGCCTGGGCTATAAAGTGAGCTCAAGACCAGCCTGAACTGCATAGCAAGACCTTGCCTCAAAAAGACCAAAAAAAAAAAAAAAAAAAAATGAGAACCATTGGCTGAGGTGTGCATCACTCATCCTCACTGTGTCAGGGAGTGTTGATGTCCACCTGCCTGGGATAAGTCTTCTGGAGAGGTCACTGGATTGGAGGACACACCTTCATCTGCCCATCATTAGATGGATGAGCTCCTAGCTGAATGGACTAACAGGCGGGGGCGGGTTGGAAGAAGTGACTCGTGAGCTAGGGATTGTGTCTGGTCCTTCCTTTCTGTTCTTCTCTTGTTCTCTGCTTTTTGAGTCTCATCAGCTGAGCATTCTTTCTCCTCTGAGCCCTTTGCCTTGATGTTCCCACCTTGGAGCAAGCTAATCACGGTCTGAAACTGGGAGCTAAAACTGTCTGTTTTCCTTTCAGGTGTAGGTGTCAGGTGTTTCATCCCAGCAATGACAACACTGACAGATGCACTCACCAAAAGCTCCCTGGTACCTCTGTGGCTGGAAGACATGCAAGTTTAACCCAGGTAACTGTGCCTCGCACACCCTTCTGACATGAGTCCCATGAGCAGATCCTTGGAGAACCATCTCAGAACAGCAGGCTGTTCCAGTAGATGGTAAGTGTCTTGGCCATCGGCTTCCCAAGAAGGGCTTCTGCTTTCTTGGCAAGTTTTAGGGTCATGTGGTTGCCTAGATTTGGCTAAAATCCATTGTCTGCCAGGGTTGCTAATGGTCAAAGTGAAGCAGGCAGGATGTCTCCAAGGAGGTGAGAAACCAGGGCAGCCGCGCTGAGTGGAGGGCCCGTAAGTAATGCACAGCACACAGCTTCTGTCCCTGTGGCTCTCCCTGTGCTAACACTGGCAATTGCTCTAGAATGGAGAAAAATAGAGGGAGAACAGGAGGAAGCTCCTAAAAATATCAAGCACGCCATGTCTCGACATTACATTCTCACACGATGGAGTCTGTGATGACATCGGAGCATGGCGAAGACGCCTGCTCCTGAGATCGGACAGTAGGACCAGGTCACCCCAGGGGCGCGCTTGGTGACAAACTCACCAATTTGCCAACGATACCAAGTTTCTAATAAAATTAAATTTGGGACCAAGTCAAGGAGACGTGAACAAATGCTCCAGGCTCTCTGAGCCAGGGGGTGGAGTCAAGTATCAGATTGTCCTGAATGAAGGTCATTAGCTTCTGTTCTATAAGGTCATTTGCAGATAGCTCTATTGGCCAAAGTTATAATGTGTGAGCCACTGGCCTGGGAACGGGGAGAAGTGCAAGGTGCTGTTGGGAAAGAAGAGCAAACACGTTTGGAACATTTAGTGCTGTTTGACACTGTCACCTGCGATGCCGAGGACAGCATCTAGCGTCCCTGTCCAAAGTGAGAAGCGTAAAAGTAGGCAATTTACATTTCAGCCCTCCTCGTGACATAGTCCATGACAGAAGGCCTCCTAAAGAAGGGGGATTTCCAGTCTCATAAAAGTTGACGGGAAAGCGTATGTTTGTATTTATAAGCATGTGTGTCAGCTTGAGAGAGCAGCTCGGACAGTACAGATCAGGGACAGGAATGAAGAGATAAAATCCAATGGCGTGAGATTCATTGAGCCAATCAGAGGACTCAGCACTTGGAAGCGTCTCTGCCCCAGTTAGAGGGTTAGTGGGTAGAGAGAGGACCCATGGGCAGTGTCTGAGATCACCTGTGAGCTACACAAGAACAAAGGATGAGGGAGAAAAATCAAGACCCTGGTTATCAGCCTTATCCAGGTTACATCGGGCTCCCTTGGAGCTGAGCTTGCGTGTGCAGTGATAGTTGAATGTCCAACTCTTTGATGCACCCCAGCCTTGCAGCGGCTCCTCTTCCTGCTCCCTCTTCCTGAATTTATTTAGATTAACTGCAGTTCCTTTGATGTCAGAGATGCAGGGCGTGTGGGGTTCCCAGTGCCCAAAATCCTGGGTTCACTTTATTCCAAGCTCCGGCTCTGCTAGGGCTCTGTGTGTCCAAGGCTCTGAGCTGATGCTCCTGAGAGCCGGCACTGTGCTTCTCCCTGGGCACGGACCCTGACTAACTGTGCCTTCTCAGTGCAATGGGGCTGTAAGGATCAAAAACTTACCAAAATATTTAATTTTTTTCAATAGGAATACTGACCCCAAATGCTTCAGATCATCAGACAGCATCACCACCTTCAGGATGCCCAAGGCATGAAAGGAGGAGTCAAGGCTGTGCAGTGAGCGAGGAACCATCTAGTCCAGCTAGTGACAGCAAAGCTTCCTCTGTGCCTGCCCACCAGATCGAGTGTACGAGTATGTGGAGTGTCCGGTTACTGGTGCCAGGGCCAATAAGGAGAACCTGGATCCTTCAGATCTGATGCCACCACCTAATCAAACACCAGCCCCCGACCAGCCGTTTGTTTTGTCTACGGTCAGAGAGGAATCCTCCATTCCAAGAGCAGACTCTGAGAAAAAGTGGGTCTACCCTTCCGAACAGATGTCCTGGAATGCAGTGCTAAGGAAAGGGTGGAGGTGGATGGATGAGGACATTAGTCAGAAAGGTGTGTATAATATCACTGAGGTTCACAATCAGAATAACGAGCAGGCCTGGAAGGAGATTTTGAAATGGGAAGCCCTTTATGCTGAGGAGTGTCCTTGTGGTCCCTCGCTGATCCGATTCGGAGGGAAAGCAAAACGGTATTCACCAAGGGCCAGCATTCATTTCTGGATGGGGTATGAGCTGCCTTTCGACAGGCATGATTGGATCATCAACCGCTGTGGGACGGAAGTGAGATACGTGATCAGTTACTATGACAGCGGCCAAGTGAGCAAGGACTGCCAGTTTGCCATCCTGGATGTGTGCCCAGCCTTGGATTCGCTTTCGGCTGTGTGGGACAGATGAAGGTCGCTTGGTGGCGCTGGACGTCATAACCACTGTTTTGATTGTGATGGAAAAATATAAACTATTTTTTTCTGAGGAGTACATTAAACTATTTCCCTAAACTGAGTTTCTTTAACTTCATATTGCCTGTGTAGTTCAGCTAAAAAGTCTTAACTTCTATAAAAGAACTTTTGAAAAGTGTTTAAAGTTGTCTTGTTTTTTCAAGAATGAGATGTAAAACCTGAAAGTCAGTGCAATGTTCACGAACTTTTTCCTGGTCAAATATTATAACTGAAACTTAGAAATAAGACATAGTTATGCTTTTTAAAAAATGACCAGCATTTCTAAAGTCCCTGCAATGTAGGAGTAGCCCTGAACAATATGCAAAGATATACACTGGAAATGTACCCAGCAAGAATAAGCATATCGTGGCTGGGGTTTTAGCTCAGTGGCATAAACACCTACCTTGCAAGCAGGCGGTCGTGAGTTCGATCCCTGGTACCAATAAAAAACGAAAAAGACAAAAAAAAAAAAAAAAAAAAAAAAAAAAAAAAAAAGAATAAGCATATCTCAGCTCTCCAAATTCTCATTTATGCGAGTTTTTCACACTGGACCTTGTTATAGAAATTTAAAACACCGGGAAGTGGTAACGCATATATTTTGGAACTCATATTTTAACTTTAAATTTTTCCTTTTTATTTCTGTAACTTTAATATGTAAGTCTATTCCCCCCAAAACGAGTATCATTGTCTCTGGCACTTAACAGGTCATCCCAACTTGGAGTACATTCCTTTGCAGCTTGAGAGGCTGAATCCAAACTCTGAGAGTCCTGCTGAAGTCACAGGGCCAGGACAGATCCCTCTGTAAGACACGAGGACATTTGTCTTTGGGTTAAAGTTCACAAGAAGAGTATTTTTTTCCTCAAATGTAGAGTATTGGCATCAATACAGAGACTTGAATGTGTTTTTGTTTTTAAGGAAGCTTTAAATTTGCGGTTGGAATTTGGTTATTGGACTGGTTATTCTAGTTATAGCAGCATGTTACAAATGACTGGTTTTTCTTTATTGCAGTTAATGTTAAATCTTTCATTTTTCTCGAATACTGTAGTGCTAAATTAGTGGATGGAATTGACAATGTAAATGATTAACTTGATGTGGTTTCTCTGTTGTGTCAGTTCTGTGTGGGATTTCAGAAATATAATAATTTTAAGTTGTACATGTCAAATATTTACATATTTTTAAATAAAGCTTAGTTAATGGTTTAAAAAAAAAAGTGCTCTGAGGAGGTGAAGACAGCAGGTAAAGAGCAGCAAATCAAGCTCTCCGAGATTCGGAGTCCAGACCCTGGAATATAATAAGCCGGGGAAGAGAAGGAGGGAGGTGGGTCCCAGGGTGCAGGAAGGCTCTAAAGGGAGCCCTGGCACCTGCAGGGAAATAAGGAGATAGATCTCCATGCAGAAAAAGGGGGGTGCACTGTCTCCCCGACTCCCGGGCTGAGGCTACAGGGACACAGAGAAGGCCGTGACTGCAGAGGCCTCCAGGCACAAAGCACAGTGAGTGAGTCACAGCGGCTGGTGAGTGACACAGTCCCAGCGTCCCCTTCCAGGGAGAGGGAGCCCGGCCTGACACGTTTTAGAAAGAGGCCAACTCAGCCTGGGAGCAGCCAGGAGGTGGAACTCCTCTTGGGGTCCCCAGGGACTGGCTGGGGACAACCTTGGGAGACCGGGGTGCCTGCAGCCAATGTCAGGCCGGCAAGGGATGCCCAGTGTCACAGGCTGAGTGACCCAGCCCCCAGCCCCACACCGGGGGGACGGGACCTGCCTGGACTTCTGTTGAGATCACGGAGGAATCGTTTTTGTCTTTGCCTTTTCTTTTCTTGATTTTTTTCTTCACACGTGTGAATACTGTTTTTTAATTTTGTTTTGTTCTTGCTTTTGTCTCTTTCTTGTTTCTTTCCCTTCTGTCTTCTTCACCCAAGTTTCCCAAATCTTGAGTAAATTTTCTTTACCATTTACCCTTGTTCTAATCTTTCTCTTCTTTAATTTCTCTATTTTTCCCTTTTATCTTTTTAAAAATTGTCTCCCCTTTGGGTAAAAATCTCTCTACTGAGGAAATATTTGCTGTATGTAATTTTATGATTTTTTGAGATTTTATTATGATTGTGCAATCATTTTTTTCATGCCTATAACTATAAATCTTGTACTCATGGTTTAAGGTGCAAATTAAGTCATCACAGTTTGTCATTTTCTAGACTGTACTTATGCTATTGTTATTACAGACTGTACTACCTTAGCCAAGATTTACTTCCATATTTTTGCTACATACACTTTGGAGATTAAAAAAAAAAAACAAAGGATAGGGCGGGGTTTGCTGGTGACACACCAGAACCCCAGTATTCAGGGAGGCAGAGGAAAGAGAACTGCAAGTTTGAGCCCAGCCTAGGAAACCTAGCACCAAGAAAGACCATGTCTCTAAATAAAACATAAGAAACAAAGAAGGTAAAATAACAACATTATCTGCTGTCCGCATCCTTTAGAGATCAGAGCATAATGTACAAATGCCAGTACTGGCGCTGAGACTTTGTTTTTGAAATCTACCCCACAAGAGGGCGCTGGATCAACATAGAATGGGCGACCCCACAAACGTTAACTTTTAGCATGTATTGTAACCTAACACAAATTTTAGGTGTTTTTTTTTTGAGCTGAGAATTGTCAATATTTAGTAATTAAACAATCGTTTCTGTATTCTGCATGAAACTTGACCTCCTTTCATAGCTGGGAATCAAAAAGTTTCTCTGAATCCCTGAACACACACACACACCCCTCAATTGATCAGAGAAAGCCCCGAGGCCTCATACTATTAGGCCTTTTTATTACCATGTAATATGTTTTATTAATTAGAAGCAGCTGCCAAAATGAATTAAGTAAACCCTGTTGGTCACGCAGCATGTCCTTCCAAAGGTTGCTCATTACATGGCTGCTTAATTTATATCTGAGCTGTGTTGTGATTACTGCCCAGGCCACTCTGTCGTGCTGGCCCTTGCCAATGCTCCATTCCCTCATCCCACCAGCATAGTCAGAGGGACAAACAGGCCAAGTCAGCAAAACGCTCAGGAACAGTCTGAAAAGTGTCTGGAAACACCCATTTTCTGGTTTCAAATTTGCCTAGTTGGAACATGCAGACTGTACAGATTTGAATTTATGTAGAGCAAAAAAAAATTTTTTATGGGATTTGGTAAAGCCCAAGGAAAAGAATGCTCACGGCTCTAAGTCTCATCCTACAGTTACATCTTTAGGTGCACATTCAATTCATGACTTGGCAAAGATAACTGGAAATTGTAATAAGTCTTTCTTTATCATTGTTATATTATGCTACATTGAAAAATGTCAAGCCAGGCTTGGTGGCGCATGCTTATAATCCCAGCCCTCGGGAGGCTGAGGCAGGAGGATTGTTGTGAGTCTGAAGCCAGCCTGGGCTACAAAGTGAGCTCAAGGCCAGACTGAACTGCAGAGACCCTGTCTCAAAAGGACAAACAAACAAACAAACAAACAAACAAAAGAAAGAAAGAAAGAAAAAGAAAAAGCTCGTTGGCTGCAAGATAGATGGATATGGATTTAAATCCCAAACTCTGAGACTCAATTTTCTCATCTCTAAAATGGAGTCCATATTCCTGACTCTTCCTTGGTACTTTGTATGAATTTTTAAATGCAATAATGTTTGTGCGTTGTGCAGGTCAGTGACATTTATAAATATTCTTTCCCTTTTCTTCTCTACATATTCATAATGTAAATAATGATTCGTGATTTCTTCTGTCTCCTCCTTTCTTGCTTACCCAATTGATTTCAAAAGGCTTCCAAGAGTGGCAAACTTTGTATGTTCTACGTGAAACCATGTTTAACGTTTGGCTGTTACCTGTGTCACCTTTTGTCGTCCTTCCTGGCTGCCACCCCACTCCTACAGCTGTAACCAGCTCACAGGAGCTCGAAGGCCGCACGGAGCAGTTAGCCCCGAGCCAGCCGCTCCTGGCTGGGGTCCAAGGCTGTCCTCTTTCCGTGTTAGGATTCCTTTGGGCTCTGCCCAGAACGCAATGGTGCACCCTAACCCGCTGCATTCAGCGGGGTTTCCAAGGCAGGCTGCAGCCTCCACTCCACCAGTGCATGCCAGGGAATTAAGGGATTGTCCAGGAGCTGCTGTCTCCTCCACCATCAGAAGCTGTGGGACCAGAAAGCCACCGTCACACCTGCCAGCGCAAACTTGCAAGCAGGGCCATGAGCAGTGCTGGTGACATGGAGCCTTGGAGCTCTGGCCTTCTCTGTACAGGACTCAGTGGTCGATTAAGATCTCTCAGGCCAACTTTGAGATGATAGAACCTAACTTCTATCTGAAATTCTTCCTTTAAGAGAGCCTGGGAAACCTGATTGTTTTACAGAACAAGAAGAGACAGTGAAATATATTTTAAATGGACCGATCCAGAGAATCAAAGTGTGTTTTCTTTTTTTTTTTTTTTCTTTTTTTGATCTTTTTTTCGACAGAGTCTTACTATACAGTTCAGCCTGGCCTTGAGCTCACTTAGTAGCCTAGGCTGGTCTCGAACTTGCAGTGATCCTCCTGCCTCAGCCTCCCAAGTGCGGAGATGACAGGAATGTGCCACCATGCCCAGCTGTGTCCTTCACTTTCGTTTGTTTTCTATAACTACTATTTGGTTTAGTAGTTGGTATACGTTACTCCTCAGAGGTCGATGTTAGTTCTAACAATACTGTGAGGAAGTTGGAATACACAGCAATTCCATAATGTGGCCCTATGTTTACTTGAAATGACATATCTGAACATTTTTGAATCTATATTTGTTCTGAAAATATTTATCTATTTTGAAACTACATTCCTTGAACATTTCTTCAGATAATCAAACTTAGCAATATCTTGTTGAGTATTTCTCTAAACAGGAGTCAAATTATACTTTGCATAGATGGAACGCAGAACTGGAAGCCGCGAGAAGACAGTGGCTTCCTGGTTATTGCTTTCAGTTTTCATTTTGCCCAGGAGTATTTGCTCCCTCATGAAGAGCTGGAAAACTATATCCTACAGTGCCCTGAGTGTTAAAATTCACCTGAGGCATCTCTTATCCTAGAATAGTTCCAAATACACAGCAGCAGCATGGTGGTCACCCCCTTCTCACTGGGCCGATTATTTAACCATTCCCGGGTTCCCGCTTGCCATTATGACAGCCCGTGAGCTCTCACAGAGCTCCCGGAAGATGCTGGGAAATGAAAAAGACTGAGCATAACCCGAAGAAGGTTTCGGTGCGTGGAGGTCCCTTTTATATGTTAAACAATTCTACTATCTTTGCTCTCCGGATCTGACTGCTGCTCTGTAATTTCCATTATAATATCACAGGTTGGAGGTAATATTGGGTTTGCAGAGCACAGCGCCCTTGAAAATCATGGTAACAGCTCCAGTCTCTACTCTGAAACCCTTTGCTAACCCTTCCATTTTTTCTTTTAAGCAAAATAAATGCTTCGGGGCCTTTCTAATGCTTCCAAGATTTGTGCGAGGCTCCTTAAAAACACTGTTTATTTAAATCTTACTTGAAAGCTTTAAAGAGTCCAAATTAAAGAAAAAGAAAGAGAGCAATCAGAAAACACCACCAGACACAGAATTATTAACCCAATTTTTTCAGTCATTCGGGATAACCAATCGCTGTTCCACGGAACAGAAATGCTTAAAAGCCGATCTCTCCCTTCTCCACATCGTAGTGGGCAGCCACAAACAATTTGCTTCCTTCTCTATCAGTCGGTTTACTCAGCACAGGTACAAAAGGAGTGATTCGAGCACAGTGAGGTGAGGACAGTTCTGAAGGTGAGGATGAAGTTTATAAAGTTTACAAAGTTAAGATTCAGTGCAGGGCAGGGCACCATTCAAGGGCCAGCAGCCGTGGGGCCGAGCGGACAGTGGCTGCCCCCTGAGATGGGCAGCAGGAAGGAGCAGCCAGCTGTACGGAGAGTGCTGTGCCTGGGCACAGGGTCCTCCCCAGGAGGAGCGGGTGACTTGCCTGCGGCCTGCTAAGGAGGCCACAGGAGAGCAATGTTCTGATTTCACCCACTTCTCTCACCTTCCACACCCTGCCGCTCCCTTCCCGAGAGGGAATCAAGAGATAAAGAAAATGCATCGCTCAGCCACAAATAAAGATAAATGTGAGTCATTTGTAGGAAAATCGATGGCTCGAAGACCATAGTTCAAGTGAAATCAGTCAGAGACGGAAGGTTAAATACTGCAGGTTTCTCCAGTAGACAACATCCGACATGCAAATGATACAAAGAGCAGAACAAAAGAGAGGAAGGTGGACTCCGTGGACGTGGGGAGAGGATCTGGGGACAAAGGGAGGAGGAGGCTGGAGAGGAGTAGAAAGGGTGGAAGTGATCGCGACGTGCCCCGTGCTTGTACCAGCTTCCTGAGATGAAAGTGATTATGTTTGCTGCAAGCCGGTGCCAGTCAGAGTCAGTGAGAAAGTCAGCTAGCCACTGAGTGGGTCTCGGGCACAGAGGCGGAGTAGTGGGCACTCCTGCAAAGGAAGAAGGGAGATAACGGCTCAGCTTTTATGTTGTGATTGCCTGGAAATTCTCAGATGCCCTCTGATTTAACCCTCACAAAATTCTAACAGAGTAAAGATTATTTTCTGCAATTTACGCCCAGAAAACCAATGCTCAAAGCTGTTACTGTGACTCACCAGGCTCCTTACCGTACAAAAATACAATAATATGTTGAAGAAAAACATCTAAAGCATTCAGGTAAACATGCACTAAAAACAATCTGGCTTCCAAAGATAGTAAAATGTTTTAGCATCTTTCCAGACAAGAGAACTTTCTTAAATCAGTAAAGAAAAAAATATTAAAACCTATGGCAAATGTTATATTTGAAATGGGAAGGTAGAAACAACTTTCAAATAAAACAATAAAATTGTCCTCTGTGGGCCGGGGATTTAGCTCAGCTGAGTGTCTGCTTGGCAAACGCAAGGTCATGAGTTCAATCCCTGGTACAAAAAAAAAAAAAAAAATTGTCCTCTCTGTTGCATATATTTAGTAGTTTAATGGAAATCAGACCTACTGAAAGTCTTAACTAATAGAGGACAAAAATATAGAAAATACTCGAGGTTTGCTGGGTGTCTTCTGATATTTATGTATTGGAAATTTAATCCCCACTGTGGTACTATTGAGAGGCAGAGCCTGACGGGTGTGTGTGTGTGTGCAAATGATGCAAATGAACTAATGTCACAGTGTCAGGGGCTCCTGGGAGAGGCTGCTCCTCTTGCAGTCTCCTGCCTACGAGGACACAGCATTCATCTCCTGGCTTCTCTCCTCTCCCGGTGAAGCTGCAGTACAAAGACTCACAGAATAAGCCATAGACTTGGTCTTGGACTTTAAGCCTCCCAAACAGTAAATAGATTTCTGTTCTTGATAAATTACACACTTTGTTATAGTAGCACAGAATGCACTAAGGCAAGAAATTAACAAAAATTCCACAGAAAATCTGTAGGCAACTGGTAAGGTCTAAGCAGTGTTCAAGAAGGTTGTTAGACAAAAGAACACTACACAAAACTCAACTGTTTCTTCACATGCTACCATCAGAGAGAACGTGGTTTTTAAAAATATGAAATCTAGGAATTACAGTGACACACACATACTCATGGCTATAGCAGCACAATTCATAGACAGAGCTCTGGGAAGCAGCCTGCATGTCCATCAGCAGATGAATGGATGAAGAAAATGCACCATATGCACACAATGGAGTACTACACTGCCAATAAAGACAGGTAAGCTTGCACTGTTTGTAGGAAAATCGGAGCATCTTAATACCACAATGTTAAGTGAAATAAATCAGATAAGCAAGTTTAAAATCATACGGTTTCTTTTCATGTGAGAACTCAGATTATAAAGGGCAAAATAAGACCTAGATAGTACAAAGTAGGGAGAAGTAGCCTTCTAAAAAAGGAGACCAAGAGATGGAGGGAAAGGGATGGAGGAAGGGAAGGGGGTGAATGAAGCAAGATGTGTTATGTGCTTGCAGCAGCTCCACACCAGGAGGGTAAACGTAGTGCATGCAAACTAATAGAAAAGAGATCTAGAAATAAATCCAATAAAATATGTGTATGACTTGTGGGGAAACATTATAAAGCAGACTTGAAGGAAAAGGTGTTCATGGTCATGTTTGAGTTCAGAAAATATAACATCTCATATTACCCTCTAAATTCAATATAATTCCAATAAAAATGCTGAAGGAGTTTGGTAGAACTGGAAAGTTCACTATAAAAACAACATTAGAGAAACAAAGAACTCAGAATACCAACATTAATCAGACATCATAAAACTAAGAACTGATAAAGCATAAGAAATAAAACAAATGGAAGAAAAGATGCAGCCTGGACAGAGTCATGCGTATATTTGGCTCCTGATCACGTGATAGACAAAGCAGGACTAGCAGAGGGGGAAGCGGTAGGACAATTAGTCATCTACATGAAAGACATAAAATTCAGTGCTCATCTTAAACCATATACAAATATCATCTGTAGGTGTCTCAAAGACCTAGTTGTGAAATAAAACTAGTCCAGAAGAATACATATTTGTGGCTTTGAGATAATGTAAGTTTTTGTTGTTGTTGTTTTGTTGTGTTGTGTTGTGTTTGTTTTTAGGCAGGGTCTCACTGCATAGCTCAGACTGACTTTGAACTCATTATTTAGCCGAGGGCAGCCCTGACTCACAATGATCCTTCTGCCTCAGCCTCCAGTGCCTGAATTACAGGTGTGCGCCACCACACCTGGTGTGTTTTCTTAAATGAAATGCAGAATGCTCATCCCGTTAGAGAAGATGATACATTTGCATCATTTGTTAGTGACATTTGCTTGGGAAAAGACAGCATCAACAGAGTGAAGAGCTGTAGACTGGGATAAGATATTTGCAACCTGTATCACTGATCTATCAGGGTTAAAAGGACAGAGAACCAAATGACAACAGGCAGGAAGAAGTGAGGAAGAAACCAGTATATGTCACTCACAAAACACGGCTAGTCAGAATATGCGATGAACTTTCATAATCCTTAATTTCTATGATTTCATCAACAAGACACAGAAAAACACAGACCATGAAGGACAAGATTGATATATTCAATTACATTTGAATTAACTTTTGCTTACCAGCAAACATCATAAATAAAGTGAACTGACAGCCCACAGCCTGGGAGGCACACAATGTTGTATGGCTGACAGTGTGCTAAGACTGGCCAAGACACGAGACAAACAGATCTCTCGGTTACTTGATTAAGATTTCTACTTGCACTTTGAAGCTCAATTTGGCAAAGTGTAGTAAAACTGAAGAGGCTTCTACTCTTCAGTCTAGTAGTTTCCACACAAAGGCTTCAGAAAAACACACACTTGTACCCAAGAGGCTATGGAGAAGACCTATTATCACAGCATTGTTTGCTGCAGTGAAAAACTTGAAAACAGTATAGTTTGTCAATAATCGAGTCAATAAATAAATAAATAAATAAAAGTTTTATATGGTGGATATTATTGATGGATAATGAATGGACTAGAATTTTATATGTCAGCCTGGATGAACCTTGAAAGAAAGCATGCTAAGCAAGCTGCAGGATGCATGTGGCATGGCAAAGTTTTGTGCACTGTGAGAGCTGGTACTCACCATACTCTGCACTTTCTGGCCGGCTATCAGTATATGCAGTCAAGGTGGAAAGGGGTGCCTGGCAGAGGTTCATACCTGACTCAAGAGATGGGGGTTGTTTCTGGAGAACCTGGTTTGGAGGTGACACTAAGACCAGGAAGCAGTATGCAGAGGGCTCCGGATATACAATGGTCAGCTTGGAACATCCAGCTGAACTGAATCAGCGTGGTGCAGAAGGTCCTCCTGAGGATTGTTTCCAACAGCATAAAAATGAGAACTGGAAGGGAAGATGGTGTGTTGTAGATTCTCCTGGAGCTTATCACACTGGTTGTCCTGATATGAACTCCAGCTGTTCTAATCACTGGAAGCATTTGGAGCATTGGAGCAGTCACCGAGGATGGCTGCAGTTCTCCTGGGGGAGCTCTAGTCCTTACTTTGAGTGTGTTTCCCGGTTCCAGTGCAGATCCCTCAGCCCTGGCACAGATCCTTCATCCACCTGGGGCAGACTTTCTAGCTTCCACCACTGACCTTTGTGTCTTCCCAGTACAGATCCTCAGTGCAGATTTCATGAGACATTGTCGTGGGCTCTAGGCCTCCAGCTGAATTCATGGAGGGCACTGCCATGGGCTCTACATGACTCTCTAATCCTCTGATCTCAGCTGAGGATATTGACATGAGATCATCTGGATTCTTTGAGTCTCTAGTGGGTGGGTAGATCCCTTTCATTCTTCTGCATTTGAATTTTTGGGTGGATATTATAAAATAATCCTATAAATTATATGTCCTGTATTAAATATATTCCCTTGCGAACCCTGACTACACGAAGTGGCAATATTTGGTTTCTTGAGCTGAGTGATGGCCAAATGGGCTTCTATTCTATTGTGATCTATAATTTTGTGCATATGTGAAAATTTTCATTATGAAAAGTAAGTCAATTAAATAAAATAAAAGATGGAATAATGAAGTAGTCATATCTGAGTAATTAAAGTACACAAGGCTCAAAGGTATAACAGATCTGGTCTTGAATCCCTGCATTTATATTCTCTAATCCTCTGACGAGCTGAGAGATTATATCACAAACCTTCACATGCTCAGTAACAGCACTGGTACCTGGCTAGGCCACATGGAACCTTCCTAAGTAGTGTTTGGAGTATGGCAAACTTGCTGTCTTTGGTTAAGCCTTGCTGATTTTTCAGAATGCCTGAATAATGTTAGTTATTTTCCTCCAACCACACATCCTATGCCAGTGCCATGCACTCCACAGCACTCATCGGAAAGGGTAACTACTGTGCACCTCTGTGGATGGTTGTTTGATTAATATCCACCTTATTGCTAAGCTGTAAGTTTCACAAAATCAGAAGGCAGTGTTATTTTTGTACAACTCTCTATCTCCAACACTCAGTACTTTTCCTGGTTCCCAGAATATTTTGATTGGATAAATGAATGAATAATAATCATCCAAGAAGTAAATGCTAATATTAGTTTGCAGTCTGATTAAGGATCAGAGATAGTAAATGAAAGAGCTGGGTTTTGCAGCCATCTGCAGGAGTTCTTCCCACTGGGCTGGCACTGGGCAGCTGCAGCACCAGACACCGCAAGATCTTGCAAGAAAAATGTCTTCCCTAAGAGGGGATTTCCGCTGGTTGTGGTTTTGCATCACGGGGAGCGTTTGGCAATATCTGGAGACATGTTTGGATGTTGTAAGTGTGAAAAGGGGCCAGCTCCTGGCATGTAGTGGACAGAGTTCAGGAATGATGCATTTTGATTTTATCCCAAACAGAGAGTTATTTTCTTTTCCACTCACACAGTGTTGGCTGCTAATGGGCAAAGTGCAGGGCAGCGTGGCTCCCTGGAGTCATTAGCGTGTCCCTTGACTGGAGGCTGGACAGGGCTCTGGAGGAAGGAAGGTCTAAAGAGAAAAAGCGTTGTGGTGACCTCCGGGGTACTTTTAGGATCCAGTCTGGATGGAGATGTTTTGATACTAACCAGTGACAAGAAGTAGGTTTTGCCATAAAGGAAGTTAACAACCCAAGATATCTGACAAAGGACTAGAAATGCCTTGGCTTAATACATTAATCACTTGTAAAAACTGCTACACATGGTCTATCTGTCACTTACCTGAAAATCAAATAAAAGTGGGCCATTTACTAACAAGAATGAACAACTTCCCTCTGTCTCCACCATTGAGGAGCCAGGCAAATTATTCAATTCCCTGATCCTCAGATTCCTCATCTTTAATGGGACTGGTGGTGATTCATCCCCCTTAGATTACTGTCAAGGTTAATGGTAATGACTGTAAACAGGCAGATCACTGTGCCCAACACATGCTCATTGCTCCATAATAACTATATTGTCATCATTACTAGCAATTCCAGCCAGCTCTGTACATCTTCCCTGTCTCTAGAACAGTCTGAAAATGGTAAGATGATATAAAATATAATTAAATAATGTGGACATTTTTTATTTGCTGAAAACTTTCCTGGAGCACATTTTATGGTATGAATTAAAGCAAGATGCTTTCTCACCAATATATTTTGAAACATAACAGAAGAAAATTGGAATGAATGCATTGTTGCCCTTAATGTGGCTGGTTCGTCATCTGACAAGTTATAAAGTCTACAGTACCATGATAAAGAGACTTGGAAGCCTGAAATAATCTACAAATACAAAGATAGTTGGTTGTGTTTGTATTAGAGGAAATGAGGGGAGCACTTTCCAACCATGTTATTCTATTTTAGTATTCTAATTTTAACCTTACAGATCCAAAGTTTATATAGATGTATATAAGCCCTTAGGTTGTCAGTGTCCTGAGGGAAGGAAAGATATTTTTGCTTATCTTTGTGTTTCTGGAACATCATTTTACATCTAGCAGATAGTGGATTTCTGCTACTTGTTTAGGGAACAAAACAGTTTCTAAAACTGAAGTAATCATGTAGGTCTTGGATGACTGCATGAACCAGTAAATAAGAGCTTCATAAAACTTACATTTATGAGTTTTAAAGCCAAAACTTAATATGCCACTTATTAGCTATAGTTTTCTTACAATAAAAGTTAAGACAAAATTGTATGGAATGAAGCCGAATAGTCTATTTATAATGCTTGCCTAATGGTCTGAATAAGACCAAGGATAGTGTGTCGTCATGGTGACAATAGGAGGCCCGTTATGCACAGAGTCAGTGTCGGTGTATTAGAAGGGATTGTTTGGCACAAGAATGGATGCAATTACTTCTCACCTCTGGTGGAGGGGACGCAGAAGGGTTACGGGGAAGCTAGGCCACAGCCCAGCAGGTTGTCAATGGCAGTTCTTTCAATGTAAGAAAACAAGAAAAAGCATTTTTCACAGCACAAAGCAACTGAAACTGCATTTTATAATCTGAAAGCAGAGAACGATAGGTGGTAGTATAAGAAAGAGCTACATTATCCTATGGACCTGCTGAGAAATGGGCAAAATCGATTCCACAACCAAAATCCTGATGTTAACCTTAGAAAAGAAAAAAAAAAAAAATACACAGAGCCAAACTAGAGTGATACCTATTAACATTGTTTCTCTTGGCATTTTCCAAATGTGTTTTACATGGCACCCTTGTTTTGTTGTGGTAACATCCATTAACATCTCTGGCACCAGTGTTCTGATTCTTATCTTGAAAACTGCCATTGTTCAATAAACCAAGAACATGATCCTGCAGCTGTCTGGGGGTGAGAAATGAAGGACTCACGGCAGTGGAGAACAATCACACAAAGCCCGGTGAAGAAGGTGGGGGAGTAAAGCAGGAAGGTAGAAGGAACGACCTAGAAAATGGCGGCGGTTGACCTGACACACTGAGGTAGTGGGGAGCCATTTCCAAAAATCCTGTTTTTGTAATTTTGTCCCCTGATTTTTCTGTGTTCTTCTTCCATTGCTTTTATTATTTTAGTTTTGACCTTTAAAGTAATTGTAGATTTATTAAAAATGTTAACAAGGAGATTAATTGCCTCTACTATTTATCACCTTACTGTCTTATTTAATGTACTTTGAAAAAAAATTATGCCTTGCCCTTAATCATTCCTTCTGGAAGTCACAGCTTGCTGTCATCCTCCCTCTGGCTTTTATTGATGCATCACCAGCCACCTTGATGATTTGATAGGTAAGAGGAATGTTGAAGAAACTCTGCAGTAGTGCGGCCCTGTGTCATTTCCCTGCTGCACCTACCTCAGCTTAATAAGGAAGCCCAAAGAGAGCACTTCATGGAGAGGAAGTCCTGGCTGTGAGAAGCCTGGGCCCTGATGCCCAGGGGAGTGTTTGCTGTGGCCCAGAAACTTGTCACCCTGTCCTTCACTAGAGACACATGGCCTCTGCCCATTGTAAAATCACAATTTCTTGGAAGAAACTAACATATGTTCTACATACCTGAGGATGTGGGAGCTGAAGTAGAGATTGGTTGGATTCACCTCTGGTGGAAAGGGCAGAGGTAAAACTGTAACTGCGGGGACCAAAGAAGGATGTGTGGGTTTTGAGCTTCTGTGAACCTCAGTAGAGAAGGTGCAAGGTAGAAGCCACTGCTCGGAGCAAGGGGTATCCAGAAAAACTACAAATATCAGCAGTTTAAATTCTATTATGGCAGGAGGACAGTCATTGGACACACTAGTAGGGTAAGCAACATCAGCTAAATTAAAGGTATTTGTCCTTTAATCTTTACCTCTTTCCCTAGTTTCATCTTAGAGAAGTCAGGGGTAGCAGATTAGGAGAGAACGTACAGAAGAGTGTTCTAGGCTGAATTGTGCCTCCACTTTGTCCCTCAATATTATCTCAAAAGGTAAATGTATTTGGGGATGGGGACATTTAAAGAGATGGCTAGTGGAGGTGATGCCATTAAGTGGGACCTAATCCAGTATGACTGGTGTCCTTACAAGTAGGAAAGATTAGGATGCAGACACAAGGGGAGGAAGAAATGGTTACTGACAAACCAGGGAGTAAGGCCTCCGGAGATTTCAACTCTGCCAACCCCTTAATCTTGACCTCCACCCCCTAAAATTGGGAGAAATTACATTTCTGTTGCCTCTAATCCAGGCTATGGTTTTCTTTTTAAATTTTATTTAAAGAGAATAAAATCAAACAAAACAAAACAGAATAAAGCAAATCAGAACAGAACAATGCAAGTGATACAGGACTTCAAAACAAGGCAACGGGGAAATCAGCAATGGTTACCATAAGGTCTCAATTTTCTTCAAAATCGCTGCCCACACCATCACATACAACACAATCACGAAAAAAAAATAATAAAATAAAAAATAACAGAACAAACCAATCAAAACAAAAGAATGAAAGCATTGCAGGACTTCAAAACAAAATAACAGGAAATCAACAATGGCTATAATAATGTTTCTTGTTTTCTTCAAAATAGCTGTCCATACTTTCATACATAATATCAAACAATAAAAAACAGATTAAAACCAATGAAAACAAAAGAACGAAAACATTATGGGATTTCAAAACAAGATAATAGGAAATGAGCAATGGCTACCACAATATTTCTTGCTTTCTTCAAAATAGTTGTCCACACTATCACATATAACACAATCAAATACAACAAAATAGAATAAACCAATCAAAACAAAAGAATGAAAGAATTATAGTATTTCAAAACAAGATAGTAGGAAATCAACAATGGTTATTATAATATGTCCTGTTAGCTATGGTTCTTGTCTTAGTTACTTTTTACTCTTCCGCTGAGACAAAATACCTGATGCCCAAAGTTGGGAAAGGAAAGGTTTATTTCTTACAGTTTTGGGAAGTTTCAGTCTGTACTCAGTTGGCTCCAAGGCAAGGAGGCATGGCGGGGCTGCAGTTCATGGTGGCTGCAAACAGCAAGGCAGAAAACCGCAAGAGAAAGAGACAGCCTTCTTCCTGCCATTACATTCCACCCCTATGTGGTTGTAGCACTGACATCATCAATCCAAGCTCTAGATAATGAACCAATCACAAATGCATGACATAAACCATGACAGTTCTTTCGTAAAGGATCACAAAACAAAGAACAAGACAAAAGAAGCAGCCAACACCTACAGCTTCTAACGTAGGACAGATGCTCAATGAATCTGAGTTCTCTTGTCCCAGGAAACACAAAGCTAGCAAAGGAAGTCTGAAGTAGAACAGTGCTGAAGGAACAAAGGTTGGATTGGCAGTGAGTGGCTGTGAAGAGGAAAGAGAACGGTGGCACAGATTCAATGATGGTCCACGCTCAGAGTGGGTCAGCCCAGCCCCACAGTGAAAGATAGGAATCTCCTGGGAGGACACAAGAATAGCACAGATGAGGGTAGTACGATGCTTTGTACAGATCCAGAGACCCAGAGGGCATCTTGTACTTGGGGCAGAGTTCCAGGTTGTGATTTGTTATCATTGTTGGACAAGACTGACTGACATATGTCAGTCTATCTATCTATCTATCTATCTATCTATCTACCATCTATCTATCTATCTATCTAGTTATTGTCTGACTTAAATGAAATACTCGAAAAAGTATTACACTAAAATTAGGACCTATGTTATGACGCCAGAGGAATCTGAAACCAAGAAATTACTCTTTTATTATAACCTGCAGTTGCTGAAGCCTGAAACAGAACCCTGTACTTCTAAGTCAATCTCAGTTGTCCTCCCTAAACTGTAAAAATGATGGCAGGCCAGTCGCTTCCCAGTGACTCAGAAACCTCTTTGTGCCTCTCACTATCTATCTTTGCTTCAAGAAGAGAGAGAAATTCCATTTCATAATGTGGAAGGACATAATGCTGACTGGAGAAAGACTATCATTAAATAACAAGACATTTCATGCATTTGATTCTTGAAATACAGCCTTCTAAGTAATTTTTTTCTTAGAAGTCCAAAGTTTCAATCTGACAGCAGCCAGGGCAGGTTGTATCCACCTAAATGCCATTAAAACATGCTCATTTTATTCTTCCCTGTCCTTTATGCTTGATTTACTCTAAATATTTTTAAATTATTCATTATACTGCAGGGAGATGACTCAAAATGACTATCATTTTGCCAACAAATATGAAGGCCTGGTGAAATTGCTGCTTTTCTTAGAAATATAAATTTTAAAAATTGAAAAATAAATTGAAAACTCGAATAGACTAATAATCACTGAAATTTTTAAGTATTATCAAAGATTTACTTCTAAGAAATACTTACAGTCTAGCTGAGTTTATAGATATGTACTTTTTATTTGACTTTCAAAGCCTAGAGGGCACTTGTGTTATTTAAATTATTGCTAAGCATGAAGAGATGAAACTCTTTTGAACTTATTTTAGAAAACTACCAATTTCATATACCAAATCTGATATGGAGAGCACAAAAATAAAACATACATCATTTTAGAAAGCTAGCATATCTTTTATGCCAAATCTGAAATAGCACAAAAATAGAACATAGATGAACTTAATTTATGAACATGGTGCTTTCCTAAGCAGTGATACTTTGATAGAATTTCTATGCCAAATAACTTCAGATTTCTTATTTTTTCCTTATAAACTCCATATTCCCAATGTTCCGATATGAAAGTTAAAAGAGCAGAAAGTGCAACTTCAGAGAAGACCAAGGCAGAAGGTAAAATGTGATCATCAATGAATTCTGAAGAGTTTAGAAGCAATTTGCAAATTATTACAACAAAGCTTCCAAGTATGGTGGTGTGTTGTGGGATAGCAGCTCACAACGTTAAAACTCAGCCTTAGCAGTCACGGTGCAGCCTGCAGACCCAGATTTTTGGAACAAAACACTCTGCTTCAGCTCATTTTGTTTCCACTCAACAGATGACTCTGCCTCCTCCGGTCACCTGACACACAACGGTCAGGTCAGTGACTGCTCCTTAGTCTTACCTAAGACTATCTATTCTTTCTGCACCGCGCTGAGTCACTTTCAGCAGAGATCTGCCAAGAGTGGGCCGCGGTACCAACAAAGCTGACTCAGAAAAGCATTCAAGATCAAACAGCTATGCTATGCCTCCAAGCCGTCTTGTGATATAACCCTGTCATCCTCCCACTGGAAGATGAGGTCTGTTTTCTCTCCCCTTAAATCTAGGTTGACTATGTGACCTATTTCTTTTTAAACTGTTTACTTGAAAATAGGTTTATCTCCCAGAGGAGCTGTAAACATAATATAATGTCACTTTCATTCAGACCTCCCTACAGATAACAGGTTCCACAACCACGGGACAGTGGTGACGGTGCAGAACTTGTAGTGCTGAAATGTCATGTTCCTGCCTAAGTCCAGCTTCCATGCAGCACAGAGTGTCAGGAAGCTGCATGGAAAAACCTACTTAAATCCCACCCCACCACCCAAAGGGAAGACCCAACTGATAGCTACCGCCAAGGGCCAGCAATGTCGATAAGGTCATTTGTCCCTCTCAGACACCATAACACCCTGGTTCTCTCTGCAGGAGAACCTGGACAATCCACAGAGATTCTAAACTGTCACTGCTTTAAGCCACCAAGTTTTGGAGTCATTTGTTACACACCCAAGGGTAACATACCCCATAGCTGAAACACCAGCTCTAATTTGTTGGCAATTTATACTGAGTGCTGAACACAACACGACAAAACAAAGAAAAACACCCTAAATCATGCAAGTAACTTGCTACAAGGAGAAAAGGAAACAAAAAGACAGTTTTGATAAGCAATATTCTGTCCTTCAAGCAGCTTACTCCCTTTTATTTTCAGACTAAGTATAAAGCAAAGACACTATTAAGTGATAAACCCTCAGCTGTAGCCATAGAAGTTTCTAGAGTAATAGAGAAAGGCCATTACAAAGCCTTCTAACTTCTGACTTGAATTCAATATGTAAATGTTAACCTATTCAGAAATGATACATGAAAAAAAAAAAAAAAACCTAAGGCACCTAAACTAATGAGGTTAGTCACACGATTCCTTTATGTTAAACTGGAAAATCAATAGTTTAAAATGTCAAATAAGCAGGATGTTTAGTGAATTTTTTTTCTGTTGCCTAGCTTAGAAGCCAATGAGTTTTTCTGCCAAGAGGCAGGTAACTTAGAGTTTGTAGGTCAAGAAGTAAAATCCAGGACAGTAGAAAGGTAGTTATAATAAGAATAATTTTTATTGATAAAATTGAAAGTATCTAAACAGTTGAGCTCTTTTTTCTTTCCTCCCTCCCTTCCTTCCTTCCTTCTCTCTCTCTTTGCAGTAGTGGGAATTCCAGCCCTGTAATTTATTTTATTATTTTAAGATAGGGTCTTGCTAAGTTGCCCACACTGACCCCTAATTTGTGACCTGCCTGCCACAGCTTCTTGCATAGCGAGGATGACAGGTGTGTGCCACTGCACTAAGATTTTTGTCATTGAAATGTACTAAAGGGAAGAATAAAGCTCTTGGTGTGGGGATAACTTTATAACTGGAGTTCAAATGTCAAAACTATTCTTAGCTCACAGGTCATACAAAAACAGACAAATGAGACAATGTCAAATGGGCCAGTGTAAAAAGCTGAAGTTTCAAAAGTGGAGGAGAGCATAGCAGGAGAAATATTTCATGGATTTAAGAGTTTCAGCTAACACTAGAAATAAAGCAGTGAGAGAAGACTCCTAGCCAGGAAAGCTTTATTGAGACAGGCCCTGAGAGGGGTCACTGGCTCCCAGACACAAGAGCAGCGCTGTCTTAGAGTAAGGGTTTGTACACAGCAGCAGAGATGAGGAAGCTGGAAACCATTCTAGGATCAGGTCATTTGTCTTGGTCCATGGTTATTGGTCCGTTGTGTGTTTGTGTAAGTTTCCCTGTTCTTCTGGAGCTGAGGGTTTTTGATCAGGGATGGCCTGTTATACAAACAGGATTTAACCAGGCCAGCTAATTAGGGGTATTCATAATCACAAAGCTAAAACAGTGTGGGGAAGGGTGAAAACTCATGGGAAAGTATCCTTCGGACTACCCCTCAGAGCTAATCCAAGCAGTATAAAAGGAAAGAATCCCACGAGGCACACCACAGTAGACTGCTGAAAATCCAAGGCATGAGAGAGGGTGACACAGCTGAGAGAATTCCAGGCCAGCAGAACAAGTGAGATTTTATTGACAGTTCTTTGGGCTGAAAAGAAAGTATCTTAGATCAAGTATGGAGCTTTGGGAAAGAATTAAAATATTGGAAAAAACAATATATGATTAAACATAAAAATATTTTTATTAATTTTTTAAAAAATTAATTGAGACAGAAAATATTTCCAATAAATGATCCTGAAATGAAAGCAGTGCCAGGATCCTGGAATCCCAGCTACATGGAGGCTGAGGGTCACATGCTCAAGGCCAGGTGTGCAAGTTAGTGAGATCCCACCTGAAAACAAAAAAGAAAGAGAAGAAGATGTTTGACCTAATTGGCTATCTACAAATCAAAAAAGTTGAGCTTTTTTCATACCATAGGCAAAAATTAACTTGAAATGTCTTGGACCTAAATGGGAAAATTAAACTGTAAAATTTCTAGAAGAAAATAAAGAATACTTTTTGACTCTGAGACAAGCAAAAAATTATTAGATAAGACACTAGAAGAACTAATCACCAAAAAATTCTGATTATAACTAGAATTGCAGCCAATTTTACATTTCTATAAGAATCTTCTACCATTACTTTAATTTTTTCAGGTTTTTTTCCTTTTTTTAAAAAATTTTATTTAAGGAGAAAAAACCAGAAAAAGTATACAAGTTATACAGGATTTCAGAAAAAATAAACAGTAAGAAATCACTAGTTAATAGATTACATATTGTCGTCTTAGAAATAGTTGTTCAAGTTACAAAATTAAAGCATATAAAGTGGACATTCAAACAGTGAGACTGCAAACAGTTCTGTTCAATGATCCAACAAAACTCAGTAATATGGTTATCTATCTTATACACTTAAATATACATGCAGTTATATCCTTTAGAGCACTTTCTTTTCCTCTCTTTTGTACAATGACAATTACACATTTTGGGTTTTATTACTCCCACAGTTCTTATTACTTTTTTTGAAGAGAATAAAACCAAATGTGATATAACAAAACAGAGTCAGTCAAATCAAAAGGATGGACATAATACATAATGTAAAAACAAAATACAAGGTGATCAACAATGGTTACCACAATGCCTCTTGCTATCTTAAAAAGAATTTCCTATATCATCAATTATAATAAAATTTAGCAAAACAGTAAAGAACAAAACCAATAAAACCAAAACATTAGAGACATTACAGGACTTCAAAAGAAGATAATAGTCAAACCAGAATGGGTGTCATAAATGAATCTTACTGTCTTCACAGTTTTTGCCTATACTCTCGAACTTGGTACTATCAAGCAAACCAGAACAGAGGGAAATCAGTCAAAACAAGATGGTGAGAGCAATACAGGGTTTCAAATCAAGTTAATAGGAAATCAAAGTGGGTTACTATAATATATCCTGCTATTTTTTATTTTTCCCTTAATTAAAAATATAAAAATAAAAAAGTAAATAATAAAAAAAGAGTGAGATAAAAGAGGACATAACAACAAAACAGCAGAGGTCAAAACATAACCATTTAAGCAAAATAGTGTTTCACCACAAGATATCTTGACATAAAAGTAGTTACCATAGTGTCTCTTTCCTTGAAATCTTTGAGTATAACTTTGTATACTGTAGCATCAAACATATCAAGACAATGTAAAATCATTCAAGAGAATGACAATATTACAAGGTATTTAGAATCAACTAACAGAAAATGAACAATGGTTTCTGTATAATCTTCTTGTCTATAAAAGTTTTTGTTTATATTATCACATATAATAAAATCCAATAAGATACACATGTTAAGACCAATGGAGACAGAAGAACAAAAGCTTGATGGAACTTCAAAACAAGATGATATTAAATCAATGCTAGCTATTATGATGTCTTGTTTTCTCCAAAATAGCTGTTCCTACCATCCAACCTTATCTGCCTCATTTCTGTTGAGCTCTTTTTCTGTCATTAGTTGTCAGTTTGTCTTCTTCATTTTGCTTTCTGCTCCATTCATTGTGGCCTCTCTGCCACTATTTCTGGAATCTTGGAATTTTTCTTTTTTAGAATGTCCTGCAGTATTCTCTGTAGAGTTGAATTGGTGGTTGCAAATTCCCCTAGTTCCTCTTTATCCTGGAAGCACCTTGTTTTTCCATCAATTTCTAGGGACAGTTGTGCAGGATATATCAATCTTGGCTGGAGGTTATTGTCTTTCAAAGCTTGAATTATTTCCCCCCACGCTCTTCATGATTTGATGGTTTGTGCCGAGCAGTCTGCTGTAATTCTGATGGGTGTCCCCTTGTAAGTGATCTGTTTCTTGTCTCTGATGGCTTTTAATATTCTGTTCTTATATTGGATTTCTGGAATTTTGATTATTATATGCCTGGGTGTAGCTCTGTTTGGGTTGTAGGTGACTGGGGTCCTGTATGCCTCACACATCTGAGTATCTTTACCTTTTGCTAAATTAGGGAAATTCTCCTGGACTATTTCTGTGAATAGCCTTTGTAGTTCATTTGTTTGAGTCCCTACTTCTCTTTTTATGTTCTTAATTCTTAAGTTATAGATCCTCTTATCATCTTCTAGCCTTTGTATTATTCCTATTTGTTTCCTTGTTATTTTTAAGAAGTTTTTCATTTCATGCTCCCACATTACAAATCTGTCCTCCAGTTCAGATAATCTATCCTTAGTTTCTTTCAAACTATTATGCCAGCTTTCAGTAGAGTTTTTAGTTTCCTGGTAACCTCTTTGAACCTGCTTCACGTATTCTATGTTTTCTCTATTTTCTCCATCAAACAATTCTCTCCTTTCTTTCTGTTCTTCCATCCCACCATCTGTTTTTTCTTGGGCAATGCTTAGCATTTCTCTAACTATTCTACTTATATCTTGCTTTACTTCGTTAAGTACTTCACCTCTGAACTCCTCTATGAGGCTCTGGAGATATCGCTTTATGTCTATTTGTGCTGTGTCTGATATTGCATGTTTTCTGTCCTCATTCTCCTTTGCATTAACCATTCCTGGATCAGTGTTCTCAGGATTGGGGACTGAGGATGCTTTCTTGTTGCTCCCTCTTCCCATACTTTTTGTTCCTTCCATAGAAGTGTATATAGGAGGCCCAGTTTCTTTCTTTGTCTGTTACAGTTTGTTTGAATCCACCGGCTAGGTGTTCCTACCCACTGCAGTGTACTAGGGAGACACAGACCTGGGCAGCCTCTGCTGGTCCTGCCCCTCCAAAGCCAACCTACTAAAGGCTTCACTGCTAGGGCACACTGCCAGGTGCTGGGACCTGGTTTGGGCTAGCCTACTGGGTCTTAGTCTGCAGCATCACCCAGGCCAAGTGCTCCCCACCAATCCTGCTTGAAAGGGGAATATGTGACTAAAGTCACTGCAGCATCCTGTTCCGGCTAAACTGCTCGGTCCCAGAATGTCCTCTGTTGGAGCCTCCTAGTCTATGAAAGGGTCCCATTCCTCTCACTCACTGCAGGTCGATGCAGGGCTCCCCACCAGTCCTGCTCTCAACTCCATTGGCCAATTCCTGCTCTTAGAGCTTCTGTGTTCTGTCCCTGCTGTGTGCTGATTCAGATGCAGCAGCGGCAGCAGGAAATTCAAATTGCGGTTTACAGAGGCGCGGGTTCCAGCTTCCGCACTGAGATTTTATCTGTTCCGGTTATAGCACCGGGATTGCATTTCCAGTTCGTTTCTCTCAGCTTAGTTCATTCCTGGGTCGGCAGGGTGTATCTCCCATTGCTTAGGATTCCTCACACTGCACCATTCCTGGATTCTAAGCTGGCTATCTCAGAGAGTCTCCATAGCTGCTGTTATCTGTCTGCCATGTTCTCCTGGAAGTCTCAATTTTTTCTGGTTTTAAAAAATGACGTTGCCAGGCATGATGGTGGCGTATACCTTATAATCTCAGCTTTTGGGAAGCCAAGGAAAGAGAGTTTTGCCAGCATGCAACACTGGTTGTTAAGTTTTCCAGGTGCCGATGCAGTGGTTCACGTCACCCACCTCCTACTGCCAATGACAACATTGCACAGGTGAAGTTTTTCATGGCTAACTTCACACTTGAAGGATCAATGTCTGAGTCCACCCATTCTTACTGCATTGTAAACTCAAGATTCCAGTGGCTTACAATAAACTTTTATTTTCATTATCACAGGTCTGTATGTTGCAGCAGTTTAGCTGATTTAGAGTAGACTTTGCTATGCCAAGCTGAAATCCATTTCTAGTTCCATTTTCTTTTGCCATATTTTTATTCTCAGTCCTCTAAAAAGAGCTACCAGCTATTTGGGGTGTGCTCATTCTATGACAGTTAGAAGAAACACATGTGAAACCTTTCCTTGAGTCACATAAGTAGATGTCCTGGATTCAAACATGGTCACGTGGCCACCTCCAAAGTCAGCAGGGCAGGGACGCAGATTCCACCACAAGACAGAGTGGAGAGGCAGCCTTCCCTAAAGGGATGGGGGGAGGAACTGGAATAGTTCCCTAATCCACTCTCCAAAAACAAAGGGAACAGTTTGAATTAAAATACACTAGCTCCTGTTCAGTAACATCAGAAACAGGATTAGTGATAACCAATTTCAGTAATAACAGCTAATGCAGCAAACTAAAACAGCCATGCTAGCCGGTGCAGCGTGTGTGAATGAATCTGACAGTGTCTGAGGAAAAAACGAGGTAAAATTAGCTGAATCAGACAAAGTCATATTCAGTGAATAAAAGGTCAAATCAGCATTAAAGTCTTTTAGCTCAAATCTTACTTCCTGCTGGTATTTTTTTAAAGAGTAGGAAATATTTGCTGAGAGAAAGAAAGTTATCCAAGAGGGACAGAAGGGGTCCCAAGTGGGTGGCCTTCTTCCCATGTTCTCTCTTCCTCTTCCTCTTCCTGTCCTTCTCCTTCTCCCTCTCCCCCTTTCCTCTCCCCTCCCCCTTCCCTCCCCCTCCTTTTTCTTTTACTATTTTGGGTATACTGGATCGTGATGCTCCTTTTCTACACTTGGTTTTTATATAAGGTTGTTTTCTGGAAGGCTACTTACTAAGTGTCCACGGAACGGTGTGTAAAGCAAGAAGAAAGGTATCTCTGGATTTTGAAGTCCTTCAAATTCCAGAGCAAAGGATTCTTCCATCTCTGTGTGTAATTCCAGAAATGTGCATGATGCTTAGAGGGCTCTGTTCACTCAAAAATTGGGTAAATGAAGTGTAGAGGACAGGAGACAGAACCTGGCTTCTGGTGTGAGTGGTGTGTGTGTGTGTGTGTGTGTGTGTGTGTGTGTATGTGTATGTGAGAGCACGCATGCATGAGGTCATTACAGCTACAAGAGATTTTTGGTTCTGTTTTCTGTTTTTCTTTTAACAGGTTCCAAAAAGCCAGCCCATCTGCCTTTTGAAGCTAAAGTTCATGACAAGCAGGGGAGTGCCAGTGATGAATCCTTAGGGGACCAGCAGATCCTCAGGGCCAGGCCGGGGCTGTCCCCCCGCTGCTGACAAAGGTCCCGCTGGCTCCCAGCAACGCATCACCATCCCAGGGCAGCTGCTGTGCTCCGCTCCTTTTCATTTCTTCTTGGTGATGTCTAGTGTCTGGAAATGAGGTCATAAATCAAAAATGGCTCAAAGCTCTCCCACCAGTCACACTTCGCTTTTAAACAACTGAAACAGTGACGCTCAGGTCATTCAGCTACAAAGCCACAAGGAGACAGCGCCCACTGCGTGCCACGCTTGGTGCAGACACAGCTCAGCCTGCGGGGAGTGGGGGGACCCCAGCTCACTGCACAGTTCCCTCCTCCCTCCCGTCCACACTCCAGGGGGCTAGAAACCTGACACTTTTTTTTTTCTTCTCAAGCAAATAAGCTCTATATTTAGAGGGCATTTGAGACTTGAAATCATCCCCCTGAATCATGAGTGTAGCTTTGCCTCCCAGGGGCCCCCTTAACGACGGGAAGTTATTTCTGAGAGCTGCACAAGGCGTTAGAGCACAGCAGAGAAAGCAGTACTTGGAGGAGAAAGAGGAGAGTGCTACAGAGCCAGAGACAGCCCTTGAGCCGAGGAAGGGAGGGCAGTCTGGCAACCCTGAGGCTCAGGGCCCATCAGGCAAATGGCTCTCCAGACCCACTTGACGGGCCCAGCTGGGTAAGGAGGAATTGCTCCACCCTTCCTAGAGCATCAGCTGAAGCTAAAGGAGACTTTCCTGAGCACAGTTTACTTCTATCTGACCACTGCGGCCAGCATCTGGGAGCTCACACTAGCTTTTACAGTCCTGGATTTTTTTTTAATCATCTCCGTTAGATAGAAAACTCAGCAACAAATGTATATGTACCTGAAAATACCAGGAGAAGCAAAATGAGCTGGTCGGAGAACCACTTCCAAGTCACCTGTGATGGCGTAATTATTTCCTTGGTATCTAAGCATATTTTCAGCTCTGTAAAGATTTAGAATTGAATACAGAAATGAGTGAGTCAAAACCACAGCATTGGTATTTGGGATATTGTACATTTAAAAAATCTTTTATACATTTGTTAGATTTCTAAGAATTTGCCCAGAGTAGCAGATCAGCTTTGTACATAAAATTTAAAATGTGTAACTGAGTAGCTTAGACTTGTGATTTTAAAATGAAATCTTACTAGGTTTACAGTTTGAAAGTTTGAATACATTTAAGAGAAAATTTCCTCGAATATTACATACTATATATTATGTATACACCCTCTTTCACAAAGTAAGACCTGGTCGGAACGTTATTAGCCTTGAACCTTGATCAAAAGTGATCGAAAGTGCCAGCCCCAGTCAGCTTGTCTTTATGTTATCTGCCACCCCCATTCCCTTGTTTGGCAGAGGAGACATATTCCCGGAATCGGGAAGTGAACCCAGGGCCTCTGCACTGAACAAGACTCCAACTCTTGGGCTGGGGATTTAGCTCAGGGGCATAAGTGCCTGCCTTGCAAGCGTGCAGCTGTGAGTGTGATCCTCGGTACTGCCAAAAAAAAAAAAAAAAAAAAAGACTCCAACCCTCCTTTTTAAAAATTTTTAAATTCTGGAGACAAGAGCTCACTAAACCAGAAAGTTACCCAGACCTCAAGCTAGCAGTCCTCCTGCCTCAGCCTCCTAGGTTGCTGGTGTTATAAAGTAGGAGCCACCACGACTGGCTAGATTTTTGTATTTTTAAGTTACCTTGAATTTCTTTGCTGTTGTTGCTTAGCTAAGTCACACAGTGTAGGTGCTTAAGAAAGAAACTATATATAACACAAATATATCTAAAATTTATGAATGAATTTAAAGTATCTGAAGACGCTCCACTAAGTTTCTAAAACAGAACCAAAATATTTAAACTCAATAGTTTTCGTAATTTAAACTCCCTACAAAAGGAGCTCCCCTGGCCATCATCTGCTGAGAACTAGTCTTACTCTTCCTCTCTTGAGGATTTGACTGAACTATTTTAAGAAGTATGGCCCGTCAGTGCCAGGGGCAAGAAGAAAAGGAAATTCTCTTAAACCTGGGCAGAGAGAGTCTGCTAATTACCAGCCAAGGAGATGAGCACAGCTGGAAAAGCACCAGCACCTGGCAGGGTTACACAGGGAACAAAGACCAGGTCTTCTGTGAGTGAGCAGCAATGTAAACCTTTCATCCTGGTCCTTCCCATTCCACCTCCGAGAGAGGCAAGGAAACCAATGGAACTGCATGAAAGAAGAAGACGGCAAAGAGGTTGTTACTAGAATCCTCTCAGGCTGGGACTCGGTTTTGTTACTCAGTACGGTGCACTCCACGCCTGTGGTTTCCAGAACAAATTGTAATAGACCTGAGAGATGCTAAGGAGACAGAAGACTCTCTCCCCAAGGAGCTTGCAAAGTGGAAAATAGGATGCACACCTGCAGCAGGAGGCCCAGGAAGAGAAGTGCAGATCATCAGCATGTGGTTGGGCTAAGTATAGAAATGCTGACATGGAATAGTGTCGGGGAGACCTGGCTGATTGGCATTTCAGGGGTGGTCAGAATCATAAAGAGAGAGAAGAGTAGGTCTCAGGTGTCAGAAGTCAGATATTTTTATTTCAAAACTAACCTGCAGTTAATTTAAATTCTTTTATACCATATGAGTAAACATGAAACTATAAATTTTAGGACATGTGTAAATGATAAAATGAAGACTAGAGATGAATAGATGAGAAGAGAGAAATTTTATGTAAATTCTCTCAAACGAAGTCCTCGTCACACTTCTAACATACAGATACCCTGCAAATATCAACTGCGATTACGATTCCCAGTAATCACCCTTTTTTGGTCCCAGGAACTGAACTCATGGCCTGGTACTTGCCAGGCAGGCGCTGTGCCGCTCAGCTGTATCCCACCCCACCACCGCCCCAAGCATCCATCCTTGACCCTGGAAGCCCTGGGCTTCTCCCGAGGCCCCACAGCGGTGTCTAAATCACAGCAAAATTCTCAGCTGGCTGGGACTCTCCCTGAGTGAGAATTTATGGGTTGTCAGTTACATTATCTGGAAGAGACAGGCTTGGGTTTGGAGGTCACATTTCTGGTCATTTCTCCTAAGCCTGACCACTGCTAGAACCAAGTCCCTCGCCCTTCGACGTCTTTGTCCCTGTCCTGTCCTGGGCCATGTACTCACCTTTGCTCTCACCCTCTCTGCTCCTTCTTCCTCTTCTTTCCTTTCAAGCCCCAGTCAAGGTCCTTCAGAGAACAACCTATCCTGACTTGATTTCCTACCATTTTATTTTTTGTCTGTTTCAGTCTAATTCTACTCTTTCTTGACCCTATTTGTTAAATTTCTTTTTGCTTTTTAAAAATTATTTGTGTGAGTTCCTGTTTGCAGTACACAATGATCACACCCATCGCGGGGAGCTGGCACAGGTACACGACACATCTCATTCTGTTTTCGTTCTCCTCTCTCCCTCATTCCTCCATCTCTTGGTCCTCTTCCTTTTTGTGAAAGGTCTATTTCCTTGTTCCCTGTTATCTGTCTTTTATTTTGCTCCTTAACTTGTGTACACTTTGGGTTTCTCATACCAGAGCAATCATGTGGTAGTTAAGCTTGTGAGTCTGATATATGTCACTTAACACTAAGGTCTCAAGGTGCACCCATTTCCTACCATGAGTGGAACTGACTCTCCATTCATGTGTATTTTTTGGTCTTTTTATTAATGTTGGAGACTCTGGGTGTGATGGTTAAGCTTGATGGTCAACCTGACTGTATTTAGACTCCTCAAGGGGTAACTGGGTTATGGGAGTATGTATCTCACTGCTGCAGAGCTGAAAGTGCCAGGAGAAGGTGTGGTCCAGGTGCAGACGGGTCACTGGGGGCCGAGGAGGACACATCGTGCTGGTACTCTTCCCGTGTGCTCTGTTCTGTGGTCACTGTCATTAAGTGAGCAGTTTTGCTCCACTCTAGTGTCCACCGTGATGTTCTGCCTTGGAACCTGCTGACCATCGACGGAATCTTTTGAAACTCTGAACCAAATAAAACCTCTTGTTCTTTGAGTAGTAGGTGTTGGGTATTTGTGTAACAAAAACCTGACTAATACACCTGGCTCGCTGGACTTTCAGGAGGACACCCTTATAACTTCCTCTCTGATGTTCACTGCTGTTCCAGCTTTTCTTATTAGACCTGGACTTCAATTCCCCTGAGCTTCTGGAAAGGTGAAGGAGATCCTCTTTTGGGCAACATTCCAACCAGAGCTATTCACTTAAGATATGCCTGTTTTCCTTTCCTATTTTCCCTCAATTAGTCCACTGATTTTCCTCTGTACTTCAGCTTTCAATGATGAGCTCAGGCCCCTGTGATTTTTTGTTTGTTTGTTTGTTTTGTCTTTTTGAGACAGGGTCTCACTATGCAGTTCAGGCTGGCCTTGAGCTCACTTTGTAGCCCAGACTGGTCTCGAACTCACAACAATCCTCCTGCCTCAGCCTCCTGAGTGCTGGGATTACAGGCATGAGCCACCATACCCAGATTAGGCCACTGTGATTTTAATAACATGTGGATATGGTTCTGTTCACGTTGGCTTTGAAAGCCAAAGATACCCATCCTCAAGTTCACTGGCACAGGGTGACCGAGAATTAGAGGACACTTCTCTTTTCTTCTCTTGTATTATGAATATTGGTTTCTTCATAATTTTTACTTTATACGGAATACTGTCAGTGTGGTGGATCTACGTTATTGTCTAACCAGATGCCCCTCTTGCTCCGGGAAATCACCCAGTCCATGGTATGGTGATGTTAGGATTTTCTATCTTCTTACAGATCTGCCTCTTTGCTACAGTTGACTGGGGCAGGGGCAGCACTGGTCTTTGCCAGTTTATTTTCTAATCAAAATTGAGAAATAACACAATCCTACTTCCTATGGAATGAATTACTTTAAGAGTATGGTCTCTAACGTCCTCAAATTTGTGAGTTTTCTAGTTTTCCTCTGTTATCAATTACCAGTGGTGGTTGCAAACTTGTAAAATGACTGAGATTTATTTTATGTTCTGACATATGGTCCATCCCATATGCTTCATATCCCATGAGTGTGTTCTGCGTGCACTCAAGAAAAATACCTATTCAAGTGATTTGGAGTGGGAAGTCTTGCATATGTCTTTTAGGTCTAATTTGTTTGTAGTTTCTTTAAAGTTTTGATTTCTTTATCATTTTCCTAGCTGTTGTGTTCATTGTAAAATCCAAAGTATGAAAGTGTCCAAGTTCTAAGACTCTGCTGTCCTCTGGGGAGCATTGGTGAACCACTGCCCCATATCTCTCCATCACCTCAGGAACCCCAGATTGGAGGAACCCAGGTGCCTAGTCCCAGTGGTGCCTAGTCCAATCCATTACACTGAGGCACCGGCAGCCAGTGCAGGAAGCACCTGGGGTGCATCAATGGGCTGATTTAAAGGAACAGGAAAATATCAAGATGAAGGAGCAAAATACAATCTCAGACCTCTGGCCCACAGGACAAGATCAGGAATCAAAGACATAGCAGAAATTAGAGATCAAACACTTGAAATTTCTGAAAGATAACATCTGAAGTAACAAAGCAATTTAATGCTTACATTGTTTGGTTAATTTTACATGCCTATGTCTGATGATCTGGACAGCTATTTTGAAGATAACAAGAGGCATTATGGCAACCATTGTTAATTTTCTATTATCTTGATTTGAAGTCCTATATAATTTTCATTGTTTTGTTTTGTTTGATTTTATTATGTCTAATCGTATGGGCATCTATTCTGAAGATAACAAGATACATTATGGTAGCCATCACTGGTTTCCTATTATCTTGTTTTGAAGTCCTATATCACTTTCAATGTTTTGTTTTGATTGGCTTTATTTTGTTTGGTTTTATTCTCTTTAAAATAAAAAAGAAAGTGTCCAAATATTGTTGTTTAGCAGTCTATTTCTCTATTTAATTCTATCAGATTTGTCTTATGTATAGGATTCTGTTGTTAGGTGGCATCTTAGCCTTTCTCATCACTGAGACAAAATACCTAATTTCTACAACTTAAAGGAGAAGACATTTATTTTGAGATCAATGTTTTTAAGAGTTTTATGTCAATTGGCTCCAAGGCAGAAAGAACATGCTGGAAAGGCCTCAGTAAGACCTGTTATGTCATGGTGCCAGAAAACATGGAGGTGAGAAGAGGAGCCTGGGAGAGAGACAGACCCTTCCAGGTCACACTCCCAGTGACTCACATCTAACCAGAACCCATTTCCCACAGCACACTCAGTAACTGGTGATTGAATTCACTGAGCATATGGCATCCCCATGATTAATCCTCTTTCAAAAACCCACCTCAAAGTGCATGAAAATTTTGGGGGATATTCCAGATCCAAACCAAAACATTCTACCCCTTGCCCCTAAAAGATGCATGCACATCTCTTTGTGTAAATTAATACAATTAATCTATCTCTAAGAATTACACCAGAATTTTAAGAGACCCAGCATTGCTGAAAGGTCTGAGTCCAAAGTCTTTTGAGACTCAAGGCAAACTCTTAGCAATGAGTTCTTGTAATGTATGTACTTCAGACATACAATAGCATGGCGTAAATAGTCTCATCCAAAAAGGGAAGAACAGGGGGATAGAAAGAATGGGACCAAGGAAAAATTGAAACCCAAGAGGAAAAATACTAAATTCTGTATTTTCTGTCTGTTTCCAGGAGCAAACTGCAGCCAAATGTGAGCTCTAATACGGTGGTTCCACCCCTATGCCATTTCTGATTAAGCCCTCATGACTATTTTCTTAGGATGACTTCACTCATTCTCTGTGGCTTTCCTGAGATGTTCCATGTTCTTGGCTCTCTAACTTCCTGGGGCTTCTACTATACTGTTGGTTTCAGTGTAACAGCTTCATGCACTGCCTTCTCAAAGGCCCATAGGCTGGCTTCCCAGGCCTTCTTCTGAAATCTGGGTGGAAGTCTCCCTGACCCTCAAAGCTTTTCATTCTGCAGGCCCATAAAACTGGCATCTCAGTGGATGACACTAAAGTTTGCCACCTGCACTAGCAGTAGCCAGATCTCCTTAAATCATGGCTGTAGAGGCTTCCCAGTGCCTAGATAATAGAACATTATGAACCAAATACTAGAAACCAATTTCCTAGGTGACTCTTCTCTAGCTATGTGCCCTAGGACTATCTTCTCAAAACAAAACCTTTCACTTGTACCTTTGAGTTTTCAAAGAGTGAGATCTTGATGATTCTTGAGATCCCCTCAAGGCATCTTTCCTATTGTCTCAACCCAAAGTACTTGGCTAATTTTTATTTTTAATAGCATAAAAATTTATTTGAAATAGTAAAATCAAAGAGAGAGGAACTGGCTCTGCAGAGTGAGCTTGTAAATAAGGAAAAAGCAAGGTAAAAATATACATTGGAGAAAACGAGTGGGCTATCATGAGGAAAGCCACAACAGCAAACTGTTTTTGGTGTCTGTGTCCTTTTATGATAGCTCCTCCTAAAAGTGGCTTGCAAAATAAACATTATTGGGTTTTGTGGAGTTCATATTTCTTTCTGGGTTTGGTTTCCAGGTTCTTCTCATTTTGAACATAGAATTAACTGAAATTAATGAAAAATGGTAGCAAAGTTTACTTGAAAAAGTAAAAGTGAAGAATACGACAGAAATTGGTTGTGCAGAGCAAGCTTGAGCCCAGTAAAAGAGAAAAAAAATCAAGATAAAAAGTATACACTGGGGCTGGGGATATGGCTCAGTGGCACAGTGCCTGCCTGACAAGTGCAATGCCCCGAGTTCAATTCCCAGTACCAAAAAACAAAAACAAAAACACCTCCCAAAAATAAAAGTGCACCCTGGAGGACATAGGGTGGAAAGCCATGCTGGCCACTTGAATTCTTTTTAATACTAATTGTTTCAGCAACCAAACTCTCCTTAGCCTAAATGTTATAGGATAGGTCCTAACTTTTGTTTCCTTTTTAGCTAACAGCAAATTTTTTCAACTTTTTCAGCTCTGGATTGTTGTCTTGATTATTACAATAGCTATAGCTCAAAGTACCCTGGCCACAGCCTGAATGTTGGGCTTCCTTGAAATTTCCTCTGCCAGATTAATTAGTTTGCTAGCCTTAATCTTAGTCTCCAGCAAAATCTCAGGATTTGGACGAACTTGGACAAACTTAGACAAATTTTCAGCTAAAGCACATGACTTCAAGTCCAAAAGTCAGTGAAGTTTTTATTTACCACTGGAATCTCCTGAGGCTTATCTTTGATATATGCATTTCTATCAGGATTTTGGCCTTCAGAGCTCTGCCTAGTGTTCCACAACCATGATTGGCAACATTTTAGTGCTGCTCTAGTCTGCATCTCCAAAACTTTTCAAACTCCACTCATGAACCAGTTCCCAACACTTAACCACATGCTCAGGTATATTTGCAGCAATGACCCCCATCTCAGTAGCAAATTCTGCCTTAGTCACTCACCACTAGGACAAAATACCCAACACAGCCAACCTAAAAAAGGAGAGGTTTGTTTAGACTTATGGTTTTTATTGATAATAAAATGAAGTGATTTATTTGATTAAATAGCTATAAACTCAATTTTGTTAAGGCAAAATAATGCTAAAGGAAGATCTCAAAAATGATTTAAAATTAAACAATAAGGAAAAAGGAAAACTAATTTAAAAATAAATACTACATTTAACGCAGAAACTAAAAGCGAAAAAAGAGTGGATAATTTTAAATAATGATGCACCTCACCAAGGAGACCAAGCAAGATATATGTAACAAAATATTTTAGAAATAAATTGAAAGATTTTTAAAACTATAAACACAAGTCTTAAAATTAATTCAGGAATATGGCAAAGAAGTGGAAAAAATACTTGTCCAATGTAATCAGAGTTTAATTCTACAGCAGTTTTCTACATTACTGTATTCTGTCTTTGGAACATACACAAGAACTGAGTATACACTTGGTATAAATATTACATTCAGGTATTTAAAAATACTTGTTTTAATGAAAATGTAATAAAAAACTTTTCTAAGATTTTTCAAAATTTTCTCAGCTTAATTAAAAAGAAAACAGTCTAATCAATATAAATGTTAATAGTTTGATTATTAGTAGTAGTTTTTCTGTTCTATAATCTTATAGTGAGTTTACAATTTTACCATTTATAACTTTACTGAATTTTCTCTTTTACTTGAAAACTTCGGTTCATATATTAATACTAAATTTCATTTCAAATGATCTCTGACATGAATAAGAATATTTATTATATCTAGAAGCAAAAATTATACTAATTGACTAATTCCAAAGTAGCACACATAAAATTAGAAGTTAATTCTCATCATTGCTGTAATATTGTTACTAATTTGCCTGTTTAAGTTACAGAAGAAAAAGAAAATTCATAGCAAATTCTAGCAGAGAGAAATTTATCTTACCTATAATCTTTATGCTGATATATCTGTAAGATAACTGAACACTAAAAATAGTATATGCTCAAAATAAATTTAATAAAAGATAAATCTGAAATTATAATGTAATATTAATATATTATATTATTATATTAATATCATAATAATATTTTTATATAATAATATTAATAATATAAGAACAAGAGAAATTGAAACTGGGAAATTTTATAAGGTAAAATATTGCAAAAATTATAAAAATAATTATAATTAAAGTATTTGTATGATCTAAATAAAATATACTATGCAATATTGTTTCAAAATTACTCAATACATTAGCAGAAACACATAATCACTATAATGTGAAAATACTGTCATAAGTACATCAGTCTTTTCCCAATTAACACAGAAATTGAATCTAATTCTAAGCAACTGGTTGTTAGTTGTGAATTTTGTGTTTGCTCTATTGTCTTCAGATAGTCAAATTTCACTTTGAAAAATACATAGGACTTCAGATAGTCAAATTAATTATTGAATAATATATATGACTATATGTAGGTATTTTAAGAAATAATTTGAGAGAGGCATGACTTACTAGATATTATAGACTCTTACACCTGTTACAAACAATGCTCATTAGAATAAGATTTTTTGTTTTGTTTTGTTTTTTGGTCTTTTTGAGACACAGTTTCACTAGGCTGGCCTTGAACTCACTTTGTAGCCCAGGCTGGTCTGGAGCTCACTCGCAGCTATTCTCCTGCCTCAGCCTCCCGAGTGCTAGGATTACAGGTGTGAGCCATTGCATCTGGCCTAAGACATTCTTCATAATAGCTTCCACATGTTTCTATCTGGCTTAAGCATTTGTGAGTCTTATTTTGTTTTTTTTTGAGTCAGGATCTCATTATGTATCCTAGGCTCACCTCAAATTCACGGCAATCTCCTGCTTCAGCATCCTGAGTGCTGGGATTACAGGCATGCACTACCATACCCACATGGCTTCATCATGTTTAAAGCTGAATTATACTTTCAATGCAAATTTTAACCAGTTTTATGTCAGAATGCTGTACCTTCTGGCTTCTCTCCTATAATCTATCTTATTCTGACTCATTCTATTCAGGTCACTCTGACCTTATAATTAAACTTTAAACACTCCAAGATTATTTCTACCTTAAAAATATACTCTTGGTTTTCATCTTGAAGAGAATCCAAACACCCCAGACATTTTCATAGTTCTTGCTGACTCATTTTAGGAATCCACTCAAACTTTCCAAACCACTTCATTGAAAATAAATCTTTCTTCTTGCCTTTTGTCCTACATTATTTTTCCACTTAAGATGTATGGATATTAGTTAAAATGGTTACTGGCTTATTTTTATCTATTTATCTCCCTTAACATGATGTAAGTTTTAGTTTTTACCTTCCATTTTGATTTTACACTGCTGGGGATTAAACCCAGGCCTTCCTACTGGTAAGGCATGTATTTGATCACTGAGAAACACTCATAGACCCAAATAGAAGCTTCTTGGCTATGGGATATTTTTACTCTTGCTACTAAACAGTGTTTTACATAGAGGTAATGCTCCAAAATAGGTGCTGAATTTAAAAAAATCTTTTCAGTACTAAGCTTCCATAATTAGGTTATGTACTTGGTCTCTTTGTTGTGACATTCTTATCTCTTGGGTCTATGATCAGTTATACCTCTCTTCAATTTGGGTACAATTTCTCCTAAAAGCAGAAGACATGTCTCAGATGTTCTAGTAGGACATATATCATAGGCAGGTATGAAAATATTTTTTTTTGTACATTCGTTTTCTCCTTTCATTGATGGTATGCATTTGCAATATCTAATAATTGTACTCCTTGTGAGAAATTTAAAAGTACATGCATTTTACATTTTTGTTTTCTCTTCTCCTTTCTCCTTTCTTCTTCCTTTCCCTGACCCCCTTCCCATCTTCATAGAGTCTACCTCCCTGTTTTCTTTTGTTCTCTGTTTTATTTTATTCTTTATTCATCTCTGTTTTATTTTGTTCTTTAAATTATCTATACTTTGGGTTTCTCAGTGTCTTAGGTATTTTTCTCTTTGCTGAGAAAAAATGCCTGACACACAAAGTTAAAGGGGAAAGGGTTTATTTAGCTCACAGTTTGTGGAGGTTTCAGTTCATAATCAGCTGGTTCTGAGACAGAGTGTTGTGGCAGAGCAGAGCAGTTCACGGTGGGCAGAAGGCAGCAAAGCAAGAAGGGCTGGGCTCATGGTTTTCAGAGGTGTAAGTCAGCTAGCTCCAAGACAGAAATGGAATGGGGGAAGCACCTGGGCAGAGGAAAGCTGTGCACATCATGGTTTCCAGGAAGCAGAGGTGAAAAGGAGGACCTTGGGAAGGAGACACACCCTTTCAGGTCACACTCTCAAGGGCCTTACTCTGACCAACAGCACACCCAGCTCCCGCCTCACTAGGAGACAAATCCACTGTTGTGTTTAGTGCTTATCTTAGTTACTCTTTTCTTATTTCTGAGACAAAAAAATCACAACATCAAAAGCTAAAGGGAGAAAGGTTTATTTAGCTCACTGTTTGTGGATGTTTCAGTCCATAATCAGCTGACTCTAAGGCAGGGTGGCACAGCACAGGGGCAATAGTTCAAGGCAGTAGAAGACAGCAAAAGCAGCAAGGGCAAAAAGAGGGGAGAGCAAGCCTCTTTTGCTCCCTTATATTGGAAGCAGGCCACCATCTCTTAGGGTGAGTGTAGCACTCACAATATCTGCCTGCCCCCTTCTTCACAGGCTGAGGATGTTTACAAAGTAAGGACCCTGGCTCCTCCCTGAGTCACTTAGTTAAATTTCTCAACTTTAACTTGACACAATGAGCAACGTCCTATAAAGTAAGGGCATGTCCTCTATACCCTAGGAGGTAGAACTGCTGGGTTTCTTAGGTAACCTTCTAGACTTCTCAAGTTGACACAGTGTATCAAACATTTCAATGTTCCATGATCCAATCACCTGCCAAAAGTCCTTCCTCTGAGCACATGAGAGTTTGGGGCCATACTCTACATCCAAGCCATGGGAGATATATAGATGTTCAATTTATTTGCTTAATAATGAATCCTCTCTGTATCCATTTGAATACTTTAAGGAACTATAGTTTTTACCCAAAGATGCCCAGGAAGTCTAATCATAGATTCAGTGGCCAAATGTTCTGCAGTTTAATATTTAACCTAGAATTTGGAATTTATATTTATCTTATTTTAAAGATGATAAAACAATAAAACCAATCATAAAAAACCAGTGTAAGAGATACAGGGCTTCAAAACATTATGAAATCAACAATAGTTACCATAATGCCTTTTGATGTCTTCAAAATAGCTGCAGATAATTTTGGACATAGTAAAAATCAAACAGAAAAGAATAGAATAGAAACAATAAAAACAAAACAATGCAATAAGGGATTTCAAAACAACCCAATATTAAATCCAAAATTGCAACCATAATATATCTTGCTATCCTTGAAATAGCTACTCCTGCCATTGGATTTAACATAATTAAACAAAACAAAAGAGAATAAAACCCAACTCAACAAAACAACAGAAATGGTATAGGACCTTAAAACAAGACCATAGGGAGTCAACAATAGCTACATCCCTCAGAAGGAGATCCCCCTGGATGTCACATCACTGTGCTCTGAGCCGATGATCAGACCACTGGCCCTAGACCTATGATGATAGTGAAACCCCAAAGCACCACAGGCATCCAATTGCATTTCACCTCCTAGTTATCATCACAGCCTGTGTTGCTCTGGATAGGTTGGTTGCTTACAGGGTGGGGATGGAGGAGGTTGGTACTTCTTGTTTTGTCAACCCATACACTGGAAGGGGGTGCGGTCTGCCCATTCCCAGTCCAGTGGCAGCCCATGCATGGCGCTGGTTCCGTACTGGGCTTGCTTCGTGGTGTGGCCTTATTCTCTCTCCCTTCAGTCCATCAATGGCTGAATTTGGGATTTACAAAGCAGTTGTCACAGTATAAAGTTTAGAGGCTTTGGTACAGTTAATGAGTTCACATAAAGGGATATAGAAACATTTTTAAGTGGGTAAAAGAATGATTAAGACAATGAGATGTGTTTCTAACAAAGCTGAAGCAGAAATCATTTACAGGAACCCATGAGGGACATTTTCCTTTGTGAAAGAGGTTGAAATTTGTGTATAAACAAAAGATTCTTTGTAAGCAGTGCCATTCATGGTAATTGGATTTTATCTATGTAAATTCTTGTTGTGATGCTTTTTGGTAATTCATAACCCAAAAGGTGAACCTTGTGTAAATTATGTAATAAGTGCATCTTATAGTTTTCCTTCATTTAAAAGTATGTTTTAAGTACCAGGCAGCAAAGTAAAAATTCCCACACTCTGGGCCTGTGCACTTTCCTTACTGTCCTTTGAAGTCAATCCCAGCCCCCCAGATGTGAGAGCTGTTATTTTTTTAAAGAGTATAGAAGACAAGTTCCCTGTGCTTGTCAGAAAATTTCAGTATGGTGCACTGAGCAGCCTGAACGAGCCAGAGATTCTTTAAGCATTAAGACAACCAAAGCTAGAAGGTTTAAATCAGCTTTATATAAAAGCAACTGTAAAAGTCAAAGGTCCTCTTTGATATTTCAGTGTGGACCATATTCTGATGCTGCAAAGAGGTAGAAATAATCCCAGGGCTCCAGGGAATATGTGGTTTATACATTATGCATTGGTTTGACTTGTTTCTGCTTAATACACCTGCTCCTTCCATAATTCCTTCCCTGGAAAATGCATTTCCATTCCCTGGAACATCGAGGGAGTAAGGGAGGACTAAAAAGAGGGCAGAGCCTAATTCTTCCCTTGTCTATCAAAGTCTCTCCCCAAAACACACACACACACACACACACACACACACACACACACACACACACGCATGCACACACACACACGCACACACACATGTAGACACACACGAAGAGAGTGAGGTCATTTCTGGTTTTCTTTCACTGGAATAGAAATTGCACCAGAAACAGGACAGGGGCTGTGGCTTGGCTGCAGTCACTCGATAGTAGAGTGGGTGGGGAGTTGGGGACGCGCTGCTCAGGCAGGGGAGGAAGTGGGCCAGTGAGGAGGGCACAGGTGGCCTGAATTCTCTAGGGCGTTGCTAAGCTGGAGCTGAATGGCTCTGCTCCGAAGCAGACAGATGAGAAGAGCAGACAGAGAGAGAGCACAGGCTGGGCCAGGGATGCGGAAGGGGGAGAGGCAGGGACAGGCCAACCGATGCAGGCAGCATGGACACTCATATGGCACTTTATGGCGCATGAGTGCTCCTTCCTTCTCCACGGTGCTATTTATGCTTTAGGCGACTGAAGTGTGTAAAGGTGGGTAATATTTCTATGCTCAGACGACGCAAGTATCTCCATTTTGATTCAGTGAAGAACTGAGGCTTCCTCGTGATCTAAATTTTCTGAAGGATAGAACTGCAGTTCAAGCCCCCAGCACTCCCTGCCTCTCTCAGTTGTATTATTATGTCCACCTCACCCAGATCTGAGTTTTAGTTAAAAACTCAAAGCAGTCAGATGAGTCAGCAAGGCTGGAGCTCAGTGTGTGTCAGAGGGAGATGGCTGGCCTTACAGGTTGTTTGTAAGAATATGTGTTTTTTTCTAAATGCAATGGGAAGAACATGATTGTGTTTCTGATGTATAATGAGATTATCAAACTATGGCCTGTGGGCCACACCTGGCCTGTAGCCTATTTTATACTTTTATCAAATCCTACAGGTGCCCATCTGTTTATATGTTCTCTATGGCCGATTTTGTGTTACAGCAGTAGATTGACATAATGACCACAAGATCCGCAAAGTCTAAAACAGTTACTATCTGACCCTGCTCAGAAGGTGCAGCCTCTGGTTTAGAAAGATCAGTCTGGCTGTAACACATCTTGGATGGAACTAAGCTAAGAGACAGCACATCCCCAACTCCCCACCCACTCTACTACCAGAAAGCTAGCTCAAGTCTCAGTGAGAAAAGACAGGAGGCTGGAGTGAATCTAGGGCAGTGCCAGCAAAGGGAACTGCCAGGTTTCCAGGTGCCAAGGCAAAGGCTGGAGGGGACGTGGTAATTGTATTTGTGAGCCGAGAAAGTGAAAAGATGAGACTTATTCCCATTGTGCTATTGTTTTTGAGGTGGTAACAAAGGCATAGAATGAGACACCTCACCCCTGGAGAGAATAAGGAATGAGAGACAAGGCTCCTGAGGGAACCAAGAGGAACACAGATGTGTAATGGCTGGATGACTTCCTGTTAGAGAGCTCTAAAGTGTCCTTGAGAGGACAGTCAAGGATCAACAGTGTCGAAGACACCTCTGGATGAAGACGAGGACTCAAGGCTTGCGATTGGACTTCTCTCACGAAGCAGCAATTTCTGGGGACGGGTCACGGGCACACACCAGACTCCGGTGGGCGGAGGAATGACTGAGAGGTGAGGAAGTGGAGACCAGTGGACACAGCACTTCCAAATTGGAAAACAGACACAGACAGCAGGCTGGCCGCATGGAGACCCGGGGTACAGGGACGATTTTACTTTTTGTTTGCTTCGTACTAAAGAAGCTCTGTGGGCAAGCTTAGGTAACAGGCACAGAAAGGCTGAAGATATAGCACAGAGGGTGGTTGCAGAGGAGGCAGGAGAGAAAAATCTAGAGCAAGTAGAAAACAAGACGGTGTATTGGGAGTGAGTGAGGAGACCATAGAAATAGACATTAAACATAGTAAAGAAGAGAAAGATAAAGGGAAGTCCAGAATTTCCAGGTAATGGGAAAGTGCTGGCTGGAGATCTGTGAGTTGCATAGTTTTTCTCCTCCCAGTAAAAAGAGTTTAAGTATGAAGATTAACAGACTTCTAGAAACAAAGATTTGCAGCAACTCAGCAGGCCATGCGAGACAAGCAATAGCTGAAGATTTTAGGACAGGAACATCTATTACTCTTCCACTTCCGTGAATATTCTAGCTTTTGGTTTAACCAAATTGGAATTCCAAGACTGTACATGCACAGGTAGCACAGGTGGCAGTGTGGTCTCTCACGTTAGTGCCCATTTCATTTTATGATCTTCTCACGCTAGACCATGAAGCGCAACTGCACTGTGGTCTTAAGATGCATCAAGCCTACGATTCTTAAGATTTCTAAGATTTAGGTGTTTGAGTCTGTCTGGAGACTGATGGGGGAGAATCTAGGAGTTCTTTTGTGTAAGGTTTGAGGGGAGTCAGATTAGTAACACCTCTTATGGGATGAAAGACTCTATTAGCAACATCTTGAATATTGATATAAGGAAAGTTCACCAAGTATTTTTTTTTTAATTTTATTTAAGGAGAAAAGAAAAAAAAAGCAGAGAAAGGGTACAAGTTATACAGATTTGCAGAAAAAAAAATGAACAGTAGGAAATTACTAGTTAATGGATTACATATTGTCATCTTAGAAATAATTGTTCAAGTCACAAAATTAAAGCTTGTAAAGTGGACATTCCATCAATGATATTGCAAACAGTTCTGTTTAATGATCCAATAAAACTCTGTGATATCATATTCTATCTTATACACTTAAATATACATGCAGTTATATAGTTTAGAGCACTTTCTTTTCCTCTCTTTTGTACAATGACTATTACACATTTTGGGTTTCATTGCTCTCACGGTTCTTATTACTTTTTTGGAAGAGAGTAAAACCAAATGTGACATAACAGAACAGAATCGGTCAAGTCAAAAGGGTGGACATAATAGATAATGTGAAAACATAATACAAGGTGATCAACAATGGTTACCATAATGCCTCCCGCTATCTCTAATAGAATTGCCTATACCATTAGTTATAATACAATTGAACAAAACAGTAAAGAACAAAACCGAAAAAACCAAACCATTGGAGACATTATAGGTCTTCAAAAGTAGATAAAAGTCAACGAGAATGGGCGTTATAATGAATCTCATTATCTTCACAGCTGATGCCTAAATTTTCGAACCTGATACTATCCAGCAAAATAGAATAGGGGAACATCAGTTAAAAACCAGATGGTGAGAGTAATACAGGGCTTTAAATCGAGGTAATGGAAAGTCAAAGTGGGTTACTATAATATATCCTGTTATTTTTTTTCCTTTAATTAAAAGGATAAAAATTTTAAAAAAGTATTAAAAAAGTAAATAATGGAGTGGAGATTGAGATAAAAGAGGGCATAACAACGAAACAGCACAGATCAAAACATAACCATTTAAGCAGAATAGTGTTTCACCACCAGATAATCCTGACCTAAAAGTAGTTACCATATTGTCTATTTCCTTGAAATCCTTGAGTACAACTTCGTATACTGTAGCATTAAGTATATCAAAACAACGTAAAACCACTTAAGAGAATGACAGCATTACAGAGTATTTAGAATCGACTAACAGAAAATGAATAATGGTTTCTGTATAATCTCCTTGTCTTTAAAAGGTTTTTGCTTATACTATCGTACATAATAAAATCCAGTAAGATACAACCTATTTAGACCATTGGAGACAGAAGGACAAAAGCTAGATGAGACTTCAAAACAAGATGATACTAAATCAGTATTACCTATTAAGATGTCATTTTCTCCAAAATAGCTGTTCCTATCATCCAATCTTCTCTGTCTCATTTCTGTTGAGCTCTTTTTCTGTCAGTAGCTGTCAGTTTGTCTTCTTCATTTTGTTCTCTGCTCCATTCGTTGTGGCCTCCCTGCCACTATTTCTGGGTTCTTTGTATTTTTCTTTTTTTAGAATATCCTGCAATACTCTCTGTAGAGTTGAATTGGTGGTTGCAAATTCCCCCAGTTCCTCTTTATCCTGGAAGCACCTTGTTTTTCCATCAATTTTCAGGGACAGTTGTGCAGGATATCTCAATCTTGGCTGGAGATTATTATCTTTCAAAGCTTGAATTATTTCCCCCCACGCTCTTCATGATTTGATGGTTTGTGCAGAGAAATCTGCTGTAATTCTGATGGGTGTTCCCTTGTAAGTGGTCTGTTTCTTGTCTCTGACAGCTTTTAATATTCTGTTCTTGTATTGAATTTCTGGAATTTTTATTATTATATGCCTGGGTGTTGCTCTGTTTGGGTTGTAGGTAGCTGGGGTCCTGTATGCCTCATACATCTGAGTATCTTTACCTTTTGCTAAATTAGGAAAATTCTCCTGGATTATTTCTGTGAGTAGCTTTTGTAGTTCATTTGTTTGTGTCCCTACTTCTTCTTTTATGTTCTTAATCCTTAAGTTATGGATCCTCTTATCATCTTCTTGTCTTTGTATTATTGCTGTTTGTTTCTTTGTTATTTTTAAGAAGTTTTTCATTTCATTCTCCCATATTACAATTCTGCCCTCCAGTTCAGATAGTCTGTCCTTAGTTTCTTTCAAGCTGTTATGCCAGTCTTCGATAGACTTCTTAGTATCTTGGTAGTCCCTTTGAACCTGCTTCACGTATTCTATGCTTTCCCTGTTTTCTCCATCAAACAATTCTCCCCTCTTTTTCTGTTCTTCCATTCCACCATCTGTTTTTTCTTGGGTGGGGCTTAGCATTTCTCTAACTATTTTGCATACTTCTAGCTTCAGGTTGTTGATAACTTCATTCCTGAATTGGTCTATGAGGCTCTCTATATGGTGCTTTATGTGTATTGGTGCGGTGTCCGCTATTGCCTGTTTTTCAGAATTGGGGGCTGAGGAGCCTTTCTTGTTGCTGCCTCTTCCCATATTCTCTGTTCCTTATATATGCAAGCTTATATGAGAGGCCCAGCTTCTCTCCCTGTCAGCCACAGCCTGATCGAATTGCGCCGGTTAGGTGTTCCCGCTCACTGCTGCGCACCAGGCAGCCTACGCGGGGCCCGACCCTCCCGGCCTCCGTCAGGCTCTGGGATCTGGTTTGGGCCAGCCTACGGGGTCCGCCGGCAGTGTCACGCAGGCCAGGCACTTTTCACCAATCCCGCCCAAGAGGGGAATGTGTGGCTGGAGTCACCACTGCGCCCTGCTCCCGCAGGACTGCTCGGGCCCAGAAAGTCCGCTGGAGTCAAACTGTGGTGGAGTGTCAGTTTCTCTCACTCACCTCGCCACAAGTCAGAACATGCCTCCCTGCCCGTCCTGTTTTTGACTCCGTTCGCAGACTCCCGTTCTCAGAGTTTCCACGCGTCTCTCTCCTTGCCGAGCCGATGTAGAGGCAGCCAGCCACTGCGCGGCGGGAAAGCCAAATCGCAGCTTCCAATGGCGCAGGGTCCAGCCTCAGCAGCGAGACTTTTCTGTTCCTGTTTTAGCACCAGGACTGCATTCCAAGTTGGTTTCTCTCAGCCGAGTTCGTTCCTGAGTCAGCAGAGCATAACTCCACCTGCTTATGTCTCTTTAGTCCGCACCATACCTGGCTTCTGAGCCTAGTTTTTCAGAGAGCCTCCGGTAGTTGCTGTTATCTGTCCGCCATGTTCTCCCGGAAGTTCAAGTTCACCAAGTATTATGACACAAATACTCTATGAGCAACAGGTATCAGGATTATTGATTATTATACACTGAGAGCCTGCTTCTTAGGAGCCAAGCATTGTTCTAGGTCTTTGACCTAAATGGTCCCAATTAATCCAGCAACACTTTAAGGAAATACAGACATTCCTCATTTAATGACCTAATTATAATCATTGTGAACAGTTTATTAAGTGGATTGGTCACTAATTAAGGAATTGTATATAGTATGTATGTTACAATATTCAAAACAAGGAAACTGTCAAAGGGAACCCCAATTTGGTGACTTTGCTTTTATTTGTGTAACTCTTACATGCACTATTGTACTGTATGAAAGAACATAAAACTCTAGTACTGTATTGCACAGGGCAATCAGGAAAAGTTACAATATTGAATAAACAGGTTGTACTGTGCAAAAAAAAAGACACTGAAGTTCTATAAACAAGATGTAAAGAACTGTGCAATAAAATGGGTCTGAAGTTCAAGTCCAGTTATTAAGCAGGTAGGTCATTAAATGAAGAATACCTGTATGCCTATTGTTCCCCCTTAATAGATGAAGAACTTGAGGCTTGAAATGCTAAGTATCGCCCTTGAGATCACATAGCTTGTTAGTAACACCAGGATTTACATAGTTGAAGCCCAAATTACCCTCGATACCTCCCTGATGGAGGGAACAGCCCACAAAGCCAGGTAGGTGTACAGGAACCTTCTGAAAATCTCTAAAACCCAGCTTACTCTCTACTTTAAGTCTCATCCTGGAACTTTAAGTAGCTAACCCAAGTCATTTCAAGGCTTTTACTCCTTTTGTCGTAGTTTATATCTAGCAGGTCCCCCAAAGCCTCCTTTTTTTTTGGTCTTTTTCATTTTTATCGGTACCAGGGATCAAACTCACCACTGCAGACTTGCAAGACAGGAGCTTATGCTACTAAGCTAAATCCCCAGCCCCTCCCCAAAGCCTATGCTCAAAGGTGGGCATTTTGGAAGGTGGCAGGTTTTTGGGGTGAGGTAGCTGACTTGCTAGTAGAAGGTTCTGGTTGAAGGAAGCAGGCTACTTTGGGGAGACCTGGAAGGGTCTGTCTTCCTTCCTCACCACTCCCTGGATTCTCTTCTGGAATGCCATGTCATGAGCAGCTGTTCTCCTGCATACCCCTCTGCCATGCTGTCCCGCCTTGGATCCAGCCAGCTATGGACTGAAACCTCTACAATCTTTGAGTCAAAATAAAGCCCTTTTTCCTTAATTCATGGGTATTTGCTACCCAGTGCCAAGGAAGGATGCCATCCACTCCAGCATGTGAGTTAATGACAGTGCTTAATGGCTTACATGACTTTCAGGTGTGGGAGCTCCTGGACTTTAGTAATCTGTTTACACTAGATAAGACACTATTATTAACTCATGTAATGTGGTCACTGGGCCATCGGCCAAATTTTGGTAAGATCTACTCATTTCATTTGCCCTCATAGTTCCACACCAGCCCTGTGAATTTCCCATGTACACTGGTCCAAACCTGATTTTCATACGTGTTACTCACCAGGACCCTGGGTATGATCATTGATGGTCCCGTCTAAGGAGTCCACAGAACTTGTGTCTCTAAAGCCTACACTGCACAGGTCTTAGTCCCTTCTGCTCTTGGACTCTGTTGTGGCTTTTTTCTAGATGTCCCCCTCAAGCCTCATGTGCCATGGAGTATTTTCAGGGGTGGCTGAATCTGGAGTGTGTGGCACTGGGGTCAAAGATGTGTGATTAGTAAATCACTCCCCTGATTGGTTTGGCACAGTTCTGGCTAGGACTAATGGTATGAGTGCTACATCCACCCCTAGGCCAGGTAGCCTGCATACACCCCTCCATCTCGTGCCACCCTGCCTTGAAGCCAGCTGATTATGGACTGAAACCTCCATAAACTGTGAGCTAAATAAACTTTTCCTCATTTAGCATTGGGTATTTTGTCTCAGCAGTGAGAGAAAGGAAACTAAGACAGACCCCAAGTGGTCTTCTGACCTCTCTGGAACTCCACACAGTAGCAGCACATGAGGTCTCTTTCTCCGTTGGAGAATGTTTTTCATCTTGAGCAATCCTTTGCCCACCATGCGTACAAAGTCACTTATCTTTGGCCCATACATTTTCTCCTCCCTGGAGGGCTATAGATTTGGAAAATAAAATCTGGATTTCAAAGTTTACCCTGTCTTTTCATCTTTGGATGCAAACACTTGTAAGTGCTGTTTCAACAAAGAAGACACAGGGAGGGGAAAATGCTGAACAATGCAGGATAAGAAAATCCCAAAAAAGTATTTGACAACTTCGGGTTCTATGAAAGAAAAATGCTACTTGACTGTAAGGAACCAAGTACAGAAAAACACCCCTGGGCAATTTGGGTGAGAAGTCCAGTGACATCCTCTGGCATCAGCTCAGTCACCAGGAAGAAGAGAATATGCAGCCTACAGCAAAGCAGATGTCATGCCAGGAAAGCAGGCACTGGGAAGAACTGTGCTTGCCCAGCATCCTCATCGAAGAGCAGCGGCTGTACAAACCTCTTTCCCCGACGTTTGGCAGCATGCGGAGGGCCTGCCTGTTTGCCTGGGGAAGTACTTTCTGATGACATGAGAACAGAGTGCTGATGCCATTTCATTCACAGTCTCTTTCTACAGTGTGGTATTCTGTTCCATAAGTACCATGCGCTAAGCTTTGCTATTCTGATCTCACCCAAGTCCCGTCCGTGGAGCCATGACCTTGCTACATTACAGGCCAATGTTCCGTCTCTTCTCTCCCAAAGTGACAGCTGTTGGTTAAAGGGTTCTTGCCATCATAAATAAGTACATGAGAATAAATTCATATACATAAATGTACAGCACAGTGACTATGGTTGATTAATATATATACATACATACATATATATATATATATATAAAGTTTACAAAGAGCAAGTTTAGAGGTTTGCAGCACCTACAAACACACATACACACAAGGTGTCTACGTGAGGTGATGAATGTGTTAACTAACTTGATTGTGGCAATCATTTCACTATATATTTATATGTCCAAACATCCCTTTGTATACCTTAAATAACCCTTACTTGTCATTTATGCCTAAATAAAGTTGATGACAGAACAAGTACATGGAGAATTTAGTGCAGCACCCAGAGCTTTCTGTCTCTTTTTATTTAAGTGTAGCTTTGGAAGGTGGCACCTTGTGGGTCTCTCTAGTCTGCAGTCCTTAATCTGAGGTGTTTTCTGCTGAAAATAAGGGGCAACTTATTTCTTCTACAATCCCACACTTTTTAAAGACCTAGTTTAGTTTTCACTTTAAGACAGTGCTCCTTGTACTAAGTTATACTTGAAAATATAGTGGTCCCTGGGTGTCTGCAGGGTGCTTTTCCAGGGCAGCCTAAAGATTCCCAACACAGCGAAGCATCGTCCCTGGCATAAAATGGCCTAGTGCCTGCACACACTATCCTGTATGCTATAAACTACCTCCAGGTTACTTATAAGACCGAATATGATACCTACATAGCACTTCATTCTCAAGAACTCAACATTATACTTGGAAAGTGGCAAATAGAGGTGTTGCCTTTTGGAGTTTTGGAAGATTTTTTTCACTTCTCACAGTTGGCTGAATCTGAAGATGAGGAAACTTTAGATACAGAGAGTTTACTGTATATTCCAGGGCTGCAGCCTGGGCTCAGAACAGATCTTGAAGACTGGAGGTCCCCTAAGTGGGCCATGTTTGAATGTTGGGCCAGGTAGAAGGAATGACAGAGAGAAGGTGAGGGTCCAGGTGGATACGCAGAGTTTCGCATCCTGGCAATGCAAGGTTAGAGGTGAGAAGCGATATGAAGCAGAACTGAGATCCCAGGCCCTGACTAACAGTTGCAGGACCTCACCTTGCGCAGTGGGAGAGCTCGGTCTGAGTCATGGGCAGAGGGTCAAGATGGAAAGGGCTGCTGGCAGCAGACCTCACAAACCCCATTAGGTTCAGCCTTCCATAACCATTGGAGCCATGCACTTCCCCTGCATGAGGGAGTAAGTGGCAGGAGAGTTAGGGAGCTCTGTGGTCACACATCCTGGTAAGCAGTTGGCTCAGGTTTGAACCCCAGTCCAGTCAATTACATCAGAAGCCCGAACATCTCACAACGTGACACAGCCTGGGAGGTGCAAATCTGAGAGCTCTCTGGTGCTCTCCTGTCCAAGCCTTCTCTGCAGCTTGCAGTGTTCTCAACATACAAGCTGTGAACCCCTTCAGTAGGAACTGCTCTGTAGCCTGTAAAAAGGTGCACTTTGGGGATCCTTCCTCTCAAAGTCTAATTCGGAAAGTTTTGAATGAGTCTCAAGAATTTTAATTTCTCTTCAAACTCCTGATCATAGCTGGGCATAGTTGTGCATGCCTATAATCCCAGCACTCGGGAGGCTGAAGCAGGAGGATTGTTGTAAGTTCCAGGCCAACCTAGACTACAAAGTGAGTTCAAGGCCAGGCTGACCTACACAATGAGACCCTATCTCAAAAAGAAAAAAACCCAAAAGCCCTTCCTGATCCAAGATGGACAACGTTCCTTCCATTCGCCTGGCCACAACAGTTCAGTTATTGTTAGTGCCTTGGTCACTGCTCTTGTGGCTGAGACTCACTACCTGACACCAGCGACTTAAGGGTGAAAATGTTTGTTTTGGCTCATGCTTCAGTAGTCCCAGTACTTAGCTGGTCCCCGGCCCCTCGGCAAGACCCTAGGGCACAGGAATGAGGAGAGGAAAGCTGTTCTGTCACAGCAGATGGGAGGCAGAGAGAGGGGAGGAAAGAGCCAGAGAGGAGATGGACCCTCTAGGCCATTCTCGAAGGGACCTGTCTCTTCTGACCAGGGCCCACGGCCTCACAGCGAGTCAGCTAATTCAGTCACCTGAAGGCTCTTGGGGAGGGAGCATCTATAAACTGTAACACAGGCCAATTGATGTCCTTGCTAGGATTAATGGATACTCTTGCAAGTGACAGGGACCAGGTCCAGGGAGGGACGGAATGGGAAATACGTCACCTGAAGACAGAAACTAGCAAACGGGACCTCGACCTCTGACTCTGACAGTCTATCACTCTGAAGAGGAACAGACTGATTTTGCTGCAGCAAAGAAGGCCTAGAGCCAATGTGTGGCCACTGCAGGGAATCAGGAAGAACTGCAGTCACATGCTGTCATGGGAGGTGACCAACGGTTCCCGTGGGGGAATGGCCCTGCTCAGAGATGAGTTTCCTATGCCATGGAGGCTCCTAGGATAAAGGAAGGTGTGACAGAAGGGCATCTGAGCCCTTGAGGATCTTAAGCTAAACTAGAAGTGAGCATATTTCTTCCAAATTCCTGCTAAAATGCCTCATTATGCAAATGTTAATGTTTCACTTCTAAAGACCAAAATGAGTTATTCATGCCCTGAAACCCGAAACTGTTCCACATCCCGCGCTGCAGAATCTGGGCTGTTGGTCCTCCCCCACTTCAGGTCAGCCTGCACCTGGTCAGCTGGGTTCACCTGCAGCGGGTCTGCATATATTGTAGCAATGGTTTGCAGCACCCTCCTTTGCTATTCACCCCCTCGCTTTCTTGGCAGGAGGCTGATTTTATTCATCTCACCTTAAAAGCAAGTAAAAGCGCAAGACACTTGTCATTTTCACAAGGTCACTGAAAATTAAATGGAGACCCGGGAACAAGCATGATGTTCAATTCCTGCTCCAGCGCCCCGAGGCTCCTCCACAGGGGGCAGGAGAACTCGGTGGTGGCTTTAGAAATACTTTGTAGTTCATGCTTTTGAAAGGGAGAGGCATTAATTATATTTACAAATTTTTTTTTGAGAAAAAGAACCAGGAATGTAATTGAGAGGAGGCTTATTTTGTAGTACTGCAATGCCTGGGTTCTAATGACTCTTACTAAGACTCTAGAGTCCTAGCGCCTCACAAGGAAGTCTAAGTAATCTGCAGGCTGGAGCAGTTTGGTGAAGTCTTTTTCATGAACTCCTGCATGTTCTGCCTGAGCTCTGATGGAAAAGAGTGAGGGCTTCCATCTGCCCATGTGTGAATTATCAACCAACAAAGCAGCGCTGTTTGGGGGTGGATGTTTGTAAGTGGAGAAATGGAAATGCGCTCTCTCGGGCTCCCTTTCTGTGTCCTCAATTTCCTGAAAGAACGAAAAAAGGGAAACTGTATCCGCAACTCCAAATACAGGCAAGTCTGGCTGAGGGCTGTTTATCACCACCAGCTCTGCAAGGATTTTAAGTTTTTCCAAGAAAACTAAAGGATGTTGGTTTTCAAAGAAAATGAACGTAAAAAAAAAATCCTTTCAATTCAACCCAACACTCATACCCTTATCCTGAAGTGATTTTCTCTGTAGGAGGAAAAATAACTGATGCATTCTTGAACATGTCTAAACTGCTCTGGCCACACCAGGAAACCTGGCAGGAGGCAGTGACCTGGAGGGGGATAATGGAGAAGAAATGTTAGGTCCAGAATTTCCCGTCTTAGTTAATTTTCTCTCATTGCTGAGACAAAATACCCGACACTCCAAATTAAGGGAGGAAAGTTTTATTAAGCTCACAGTTTGTGGAGGTTTCAATCCATAATCAGCTGGTTCCAAGGCAGGGCAGCATGGCACAGGGGTGACACTTCAGGGTGGCAGAGGACAGCAAAAGCAGCAAGAGCGAAAAGGGGGAGAGTAAACCTCTCCCCCCCTTCAATGGTAAGCAGGCTGCCACCCTCTAAGGCAGGTGTAGTGCTCACACTATTGCCCTGTCCTCCTCTTGCAGGCTCAGGATGCTTACAAAGTGAGGACCCTGGCACCCTGCTGAGTCACTTAGTTAAACTTCTGTGTCTCAAGTTGATACAATGTATCAACCATTACATCTCCCTGCCTATGATCCTTATCCTCATCAGAGGACCAAAGGGTAGCAGGAAACTGTACCTTTCACCTCAAAATGTGAGTTAAAATATTTGTGAGTTAAGTGTGCATATTACACAAGGAAAAGTGAAAACCATGGAGCTGGTGATACAGGTCAGCAGTGACGCACTTGCTTAGTATACATGAAGTGCTGGGTTTGCTCCCCCGAACCACAAAAAATTGAGGATGTGAAGAAAGAGGAAGGAGAGAGGTTTAGGGGGGAGAAGCGGGAGTGAAGGAAGCTGAGGGAAAGAACCGGGAGGGGGAAGGCGGGGAGGGGGGAAGAAGGGCTGAGAAAGGAAGAAAATTTTTCTGGAATAACTCCAATCTAAAAAAATCAGAAAGCTACGTATTTATGGTTATACAAAGTGCAATCAAAATAGTTTCTTTTATAGCCTTTTCAAAGACTCAACAATGGAATTTCATAAATTGTGACATTTATAGCTATTCAGATTGTGGAAACACCATAAAAGTCAATGTATGTTGAAGGGCAATTTATTAAGATATTAATGTAGTTGGGGCTGTTTGCTGTTTTTCTTTGGTTCTGTCACTTGCTTTCATTTATTTATTTGCTCTGGGAAAGTCAGAAAAAATGAAAATATTTGCCCTTCCCCCCACAACTCCAATGCTGGTGTCAATCAAGGATTAAAGTCCTGAAGATCAGTGGTTTCCTGTCTCCCTAGGGTAGAACAAAAATTTTTGAAAATATGTGTCTCATTTGAGACTGCAGATGAGGAACAAAGATCTGTGTGGCTGAGGGTGCCAGCAGAGTGACCAGCACTGCAGAGACGCTTCCCGGCCACCTGGCAGGTGAATTCGGTGGGATGGTGGGACGAGACAGGTCGATGAGTTGTCAGCACGGTGCCCTGGGAAAGGAATCTGTGTCTCATGTCTACACAGACTACACTTGGGAAGGGGACTTGGATACTTGGTAAAGACCCCCACGCTCCCTGTAGATAGACAAGAGTACCCGTCTGCCTTCCACGGGCTGCTACAAAGAGCAGACACTGGCAGACTCTTCACACGGGTCCTGGCCTGCATTCAACTTCTTGAACCTTTCAATAGCCTGGGCGGAACTGGGAAAAAGCAGATTTAGCAGTGAGTGACACTGAATTTCCCACTGTGACAACAAGATGGTTGGGAAAATAAGACATTGTATTTAAAGCATGATCCATTTTGCATCTTGATCTGTGAATTAAAATAGTCATGGTTGTTGTGTATTTCCATATTACTAGAAGACTACAACTCAAATGTCCATTTCTAATGCTGATTCAGTAGTTTAGGACTAAGAATATTATGAAGAACCATGTTTCTTCTTACAAACAGAAAAATTGTAACCCACAGAAGGCAGGTAATCTGGCTTTCAAAGATTCATTAATTTAAAATGTTCATGTTTACAGTGGAAGATGTGGTTATATCTTATTATTAGAACATTCCTCTTTGCCAAGTAGCACAAAGATGCAGTCCCCTAACTGAAGACACAGAGACCACTCACTGCCAGGTCCTGACTGTGTGGGTGTTGGCCTCACCTGGACGGGAAGATAGTTATCCTCCATCCTAACCTGAGAAGCCTCCTAAGGGCCTAATCTCTTCCAGCAGAGATTGGGAAAAGCTTATTATAATGAAACTTCCTCTGTACCTATAGATGGGAGGGTTATTTAGTTGCAGGAAGTTGAACAAGATGGCAACTTGGGTTTTAAATTGGTTCTTCCAAAGCCTTCAGTGTCTTTGACGGCATGGAGGAGGACACAGTGAAGGTCATTCCAGAAGGACTCAAGTGAGGGTATGAACAGCAGGAAAGCAGAAGACTTAGGGAGAGGCAGGAAATGTGCCCCTACCTAGAGAGGTCCCGGGGACTGGGCCCCTGAGGTCAGACTGACTTCCTACACTTCCTGGCTTCCATAGCTGCTCACATAAACTCTCACTTTCTGTTGATTCAATGCATACCCTTTCCTGAGGGTGAACTGCTATTGTATTTTTTTGTTTCTACTTTGTGGCTGGAAAAGTGGGCCCAACCTGTAAATCACTAAGGCCCCGCACTTGTGCAGAACATCTGGTACCAATCAGAGAGCACTGTCGGTTCTGACTCTGCCCTGGGATGAAGCAGGTTTTTGATTGGATGGCCCAGACCTGACGTCAGAACGGAGGGTATAAATACCGCAGCCTTAACCTTGTGGCTGCTGGGGCCTTTGCACCAGCCTGATCTGCACTCTGCAGTGTGTGTGCCTTTCTCACCTCCGACTGGCCTGCACTTACTCTGCACAGCACATTTCTTTCCTACCTTTAATCTAACTTTTAATAAATCTAAAATCTCGCTAACTTTGTTTCCCGTCTAATTCTTTGTTCAGGACAAGAAGAAAGTGGAAAGGACCCCTAGAAGAACACAACGCCCCAGTGCTCTGCTAACTCTGAGACCAGGGGTCCTCCTTACAGGAAAGCTGCTTGCACCTGCGGCACTCCCGCAGCTGATTTGTGAATCCTGTACCGTTTATCCTCACCAAGGCAGCCATTCCCTTGGACAGCCCTGACCGGGGTGGGGGTGCTTTCTGTTCAGAGGCATTGGTCCGGAGGGACACAGGGGGTCCAGCAGAGCAGAACACAGAAATAAAGTAGCCGCTATCACTGATCTCAGAGAGCAGGCTTCCTACAGCACCTAGGGCCAGCAGGAAGCGGGAGCTGTCAAGGCCAAGAACACACAGCAGCAGGTTGATGGGGAGGCTTCTGTGGGCCGAGGCCCTTCCACGGGTCCAGGGTGTCACCCAAGTCCTGTCCCTCGGGGGGTTCTGATTGGTTGTTTCCAAGCAAGCCAGCAGGGTCCGGGCAACGGTGTTCGTGCCTCTTGGGGCAGAAGGTGAACTGCAGGCGGGGCTGCTGAGATGGGCACTGAACAAAACATCTAGAAAAATTTATAAAAGCAAAATATTGGGCCTCCATTGCTTGAATAACAGCAATTGTTTTGGTCGTATCAGACTTTGATATGAGGGACCCCGGTACCAGGTTTGTAGGAATCTCTGATAAGATGCCCTTTATTTTGCTCAGACTGGAAAACAGGAGGAAATTGGGAATATCAAACAAAGGTTCAGGGAGGACAGTCCCCTCTCTGATATACTTCTGATGGAATGTTTTTATGTTACATGTAACATAATCATTATAATGATATGCAGATTATATATAATATGTAATACGGCCCTATTTAAATTACACTGGCTCCATAAATGTCTTCAGTGGAAGTTCACAGGGTCTCATTTTACCAGGTGTTGTAGTCAGGGGTTGTGAGGAGAACAATTAGAATCAGGACATGGAATTTATAATACTATTTTTATGATGGTCACTGGAAGTTAACACAAGAAAATGCAGGAAATCTACCCAAAACACCAAAGACATAAGAATATTTAGCCACGGGCCTGAATCCCATAACAATGTCCCACATGAGTCCAGATGAAGACCCAAAGCCCATTACAGTGCCTCCCACAAGTCCAACTGGAGGTCCAGAGCCCACAAGGACTCACGCCAGGCTCTTTTACAGATCTGTGCTGGGAAGGCCCACAGGTCAGCAGTGGGAACCAGAAAGTCCATGCCAGCGGGGTGAAGGAGCTGTGCTGGTGGGATGAGAGTTCTACACTGGAGCCGAGAAGTCACACTCACAACAAAGACCAGGACTGCCCTGAAAAGCACCACAGCCATTCTCAGTGACACGAAGGCCCCGAGCTCCTCCTCCAACAAGCATGCCAGGAAGCCAGCATGAAGAGTTCATCCTGGAGACTAAGTAGCACTCGTCTTCCCCTCTGGAGCCAGGAAGCAATGCTCCATGTAAGAACCAGAGCTTTTCCAGGAGAACTAACGGCTCAAACAGCAACATGTAGGAGAACCCACAACGCCTCAGTGCCTCAATGCCTCCCTTCTCCTTCTCCATGTGTCTATTTATGCTGGCAACTCTCCTCAGGTGGAACATCTACGCTCAGCACCACCGTGATTTAATTCCGTTGGCGTTAAGTTGACCACCAGTTTTTAATCCATAACACCAGGCAAATTTGCAAGTGCTGAAAACTTGCTTTAATTTTAATTACGATTAAATGTCACAGCCTTTGTGGCTCATGTATGGTCTGTTGCACCACACTCCAGAACTAAGAGAATTTAGGGGAGGTGGCAGTGAACACGGGGCACCCCCACTCCTGTGTTTTATGTTTGATTACTTTCTCAAGGTTGCAGAGGCAGAGGGTGTGAATCTCAGGTATAACAATGAGGTGATATCTCTGCTCATGAAAGCTTCTCTTCTCAATTGCTGGGTTCCCCAGAGAAGCGTTCTGGCAAAATTTTGCTTCTGTTTGCAAACTCCACATCAGGTGATGAAACACAACCGCACTGGCTTCCCTGCCTTACCATGAATGCGCTCCTTCCCGTGGGTGAACTGTGCTGCCACTGTAATTTGGGTTCCGGCGTTAATTAACCCCGAAGCTTTCCGAATTGGCACATTTCAATGATTGCTAATTAAGTTAGAATCTATAGTGCAGTGACCCAGGCTGGCTAGTGCCATGTTTTTATTGCTAAGCTTCTTTCTCTTCGCTTTTTTCTGACACACCTGTGTGAGAGAAGTTGCCAAGGCTGGTCTTGGACTACTGGGCTGCAGTGATCCTTCTACCTCTGCTTCAAGAGGAGCTGGATTTCAGACATGTGCTTTACTTCTTTTTACTATACAGATTTAACAAGGACATTTTGGATTTCTAATTGGATCGAGTTATGGAGATTTATTTTAGTATAGTTACATATTATATATACAGTTACACAAATTATGTACTGCACATTTATATTAAGTCCACATGTAAGTGCATATAATTTATTTCTTTGCCTTATTTCCGTATCTAGGAGTTTGTTTCTGAGTTCATAAATAATTTGGGACTGCCATTTGTTCAGTATTTAAATCTAATGTTCCTGTTTAAAACTTTTTCCTGGACTTGTAGCTTCCTAAAAGGGCGCCTCTCTCTCCTCTCTCTCCCTGTCTCTTTCTGTCTGTCTCTTTCTCTCTCTCTGTCTCTCTCTCTCTCTCTGTCTCTGTGTGTGTGTCTGTGTCTATCTCTCTTTTTGTCTCTTTCTCTCTCTCTCTTCTCTCTCTGCCTCTCTATCTCTGACTCTGTCTCTCTGTCATTGTCTCTGTCTCTCTCTGTGTCTGTGCCTGTCTGTTTGTCTCTCTCTTGTTTAGTTTCGCTCTCTCTGGCTGAGACCCAGAAAGCAGGGGGAAAGACAGCAGGACTGGCCCAGGCCCTCCCCGTCACCAAGGACCATCAGTCTCTCCTCCTCTCACTTCTACTGCCTTATTTTCAGTCAGCCTCAAAAAAGTACTTTCTCTTTGTTTGGGTTCTACTTGACCAGCTTGTGGGGGGCTTTCTAGGCTCTGTCATGAGCAGCAGCCTCCTATTTAGTTCCTTTTGGGCCAAGAGGCAGTGACCACCTCCCCTTTTGGCCTTGCAACTTACAGAGCCTCAGGTCCACACTTCCCAATGCTTGGGGTCACCTGGCTGTAAAGGGAGGACAGGTTGGCCTGGTTTCATTTCTGCTCCATAGGATGCAGTGGCATCTGGGGAAGGAATGGATGGGCCCTCTCCCACGAATGGGGGAGGAGGGGAGATTGCACCCTTGGCACTGGAGGTTTCTTCCAGAAAGCTTTCAGAGTCAAACATCATTTGTCATAAAAGTTTTACTTCTGAGGGTGACCCTTTTACATGAGTAATTCAAGTCCCTTCTAATAACATGACTTTCATTCCAGTCTTTGTGGGGAAAGTGTGTCCCAGGACTATTATATTAAGGAGCAGACCCCATTTTCACCCTGGATTTGGTACTCAGCATCTTCCTGTCCTGACCACCTCCCTCCAGCTGCCCTGCCTGCCCACTGCAGGAGCCTCAGCCCCACAGGGCCGGGGAGAAGCCATGGCGCCCACTCCCAGGCTCACTGGATGTGGTGAAGAGCTGCTTGAAGCCACTAACTTTGAATCACATTCACTTAAATTCCTGAAGGAAAAGGGAATCTACTTGATTTATTTTTTTTTCTTTGAAGGAGTATGCACAGAGTGAAGTCAATAAAATTCATTCTTACGCAAAAATTATATGTGGAGTGTGTATTATATGTTACTACCAGCCAGCCATCCACATCAGTGAATGAGCTTCCCCAGTGAAAGATATGTCACAATATGCATGTGTATAATAAGTGTATAGCTTGTCAAATGGCGGGCACTTAATTTAAAATGCATCTATGTAGATAATCATCACTGCTACAGACAATTCACATTCTCCAAGCCCACTCTATGGTATGTGAGGGCCAGCTATACAACAAAACCATGAAACCACCACAACTGCTTGGCTACCTGGAGGTAAAGCACCTGACATTAAAATACAGCCCTTTGGAATTTTGCAAGAGGAAAAGAAACATGAGCAGGGAGAACAAAAACAATTACTGAAGGTCACCCCTTCACCAAGGGTGTCTGCACTGAGCGCATCAGTCTTGGTGACTCACAGCACTGCCAAAGCCAGGAACCTCCTTGTTATTGGCAAACAGTTGAACCTGCCGCTGCTAAGGACATTTGTTGTAAACTTCTATGGGAAGCTACAATTGCAAAAGTGGCAAATGTCCCTTTGGGCCTAGCATCATAACTTGACAAACTGATGACACAGTAGAGGATTTTGTAGCACAAGTGTTAGGACTGAGCCACTGTGTTACACAATCCAGACTGACAAGTCTGCCTACATTGACAAAAAGCAACAATGCTTATTGTGCAGTGTGGTTTTCAGGAGGATGTGCACAGGGACAGGTTATGTGCATTTTTGTCACCAACCAATAACCACAGCAGCACAGCTGTTAAGTCCTTGAATGATTACACATAGGGAAAACTGAATCGGTCATTTCATGTCGGCCCTCCACAGACAGAGAGGCTGTCCTGACTGGGCAGCTTCCTGGCTTCATTGTGAGGTCAAAGAGGTCATTTCCGAATGTGAGTACACACACTGTGTCATCTATAACAAAATGCTAGATACCGAAAATGTACCTGAACCTAATACCATTTTTCAGGATGTGATTAAAATGATCAGCCTGTAATTTGCATCTATTTCCTCTGCTCTGTGAAGAGCTGGACACAAATCACACATATGTTCTCTTCTACACAGTACAGATGGCTTCCTAAAGGCAGATCAATGGCCAGAGTTTTTGAGTTATAAGGAGCCATTCTAGAGATTTCTTTTAGAAAAACAGTCACCTCTGGCAGCACCTTTCAATGGCACAAAGTGAAGCACAAAATTTGCTTACTTGTGTAATATATTAAACCTGCCCAATGAATCAGTCTTCACTTCAGGGGAGAATGGCAGCTGTGTCCAAGCAGGTAGGTAAACTGGCTGCATTCAAAGTCAAAATGGAATTAGGGAGGTGATGAGTTAGACACTGAGATTTTTTTACATGTTTCAAATATTAGCATAGATTTTGAAAGAGACCTAGGGCTTTCTTTCTCCAACCTGAAGCATAATCGCCTATCTCAGCATTCTAAAGAGTTTGAGTCTTACTTCACAGACACAAAAGCCCCCCCAAACTGGGAACAGGTGGATCTAGAACCCATTCGTGAATAAACTAGGTGAATCAACTTTGGTCACGTTAAATGAAGGCCATCTGCTTGAGATCACAAGTGATGACAGTCCTAACAGTGTATGTGAGGGCTGGGGATGTAGCTCAGCAGCACAGCACCTGCCTGGCAAGTGTGAGGCCCTGAGTTTGACTCCTGGTACCAAAACAAAAGTATACATGACACAATATCAAATCTCTATGCATGCAAGACAGAGCATCCTGACATTGCCCCAAAAGCCATGAACAGCCTGCTCCCATTTCCAGAATACAATGTTCATGAACTAGGCTTTTCTGAAATGATTGCAACCAGTGAAAGATTATGTGCATAAGTAACACTCTCTAGGTGTTGTTAACTCCTGTCACCCCAGATGGGACTGTCTAACCGCAGGATACAAGCTCAGACTCCCTGTGAGGTTGCATTACCATGAGTTACATAATTATTTCATTGTGCATTATAAGGTAACAATAGAAATGAAGTGCACAGTAAATGTAATGTGCTCAAGTCACTCCCAAACCATCTCCTCTCCTGTCAGCCAAGGAGAATTGTCCTCAACTGAACCAGTCCCTCCCTAGGGCCAAAAAGTTTAGGGACCACTACCCTGGAACACTGACAGGGCCTGATTTTTTTCCAGCTGGAATAGGAAGAGTCTGATGATTAACTGGTGCTTTCTTTTCTTGTGCTTACTGTTTCAAAATTGTTTAGCATCTTAAAGTCAGAACAAAAATGGTGACGTAGGCTTTAAATCCATCCACTCGAAGCCTGAAACTTCCTAAACGAATGCATGAGAAGATTGAGAAAACAGCAGGGTGAAAAGAAGTGCTTCAGAAATGTGAAGTCTGATGTCATTTCACGCGTGTAACACTGGTGGCTCTCGGAGCAGAGTACTGAAAGGCCATAGCAGGCTGTTAGAGCTTGGCTAAGGGCAGGTGGCGCCAGCGTCTCTGGCATAACAGCCTAACCCATTTTCAACCCGTGTTAAACAAAGGAAACAAGCTCCCTGCAATATTGCTTATGGTGAGTTGCATAACGATGAGCTACAGGAATCTCATTCAGCGGGTCTCTGACCAGCTGTCACGTGTTTGAATGAGCAGGCTTTGTCAGTCAGCAGCCTATGTGACAGAGCACAGATCACGCATGTACCATGAAAGGCTTATTATAAAGAAAACACACCCATAGAGCCAGAGCCAAGGAAGAAAACACCACTGGGATTCCCAAAGGTCCCTGCACACCACATCCCAGCACTGCTGCATTCCCAGAGGTGAATGCTAGCCCTTCAGTCTGTTTGATGTCTTATTTGGTACATATGGAGTTCTTCACTTTGGTTCTTAAATTTTTCAGTTCTGGAACTTCTTTTTGATTTTTTTTGGAGAAAGGGTCTCACTATGCAGTTCAGGCTGGCCTTGAACTCACTTTGTAGCCCAGGCTGGCCTCTAACTCACAGCAATCTTTCTGCCTCAGCCTCCCAAGTGCTGGGCTTACAGATGTGCATCAACCACATCCAGCATCCCTTTTGAATTTTTAAGCATACACTTCTAGTCTTTCACTGAAATTTCCCATCGCATCATGGAATTTTTTGAACTTACTAACCACATGTAATTTAGATTCTGGGCTCATGGACTCCCAAAAATCTAACTCTTCTGTGGGTCATTTTGTATTTTCTGGTTTTTCTCTTGGCCTTTCCACCTTATTTCCTTGTATGCTTGATCATTTTTGCTTGAATATCAGAAATAGCATGTGAAAAATTTTAAACATTTAAGGTTCACATTAGTGCCTTTTTTCTAGCAAGCAGGTAGAGTGGAGACAATCATCTTAACCTACCCATGGATTTAGCACGGCCATGCTCCGCTGGAGTCTCTGGAGGGCACTCATCTCCTGCTTCCCCTGCTCCAAGCACGTAACCCTTCTTCGGTCCCAGCTGAAAATAGAGTCCTTCCTCCCGACTAGATTTCACATCCACTTTTTTTCAATCTTCGGGTTTCTTCTGCTGTTAGACATTTTCCTCAACCGCCCCGCTGCTCGAAGTTGCTCCTTTGGGGAATGCTGTGAGAGGCAGAACAGGATGAAGGTGGGTTCCTGTTACTGTTTCTCTTTTTTCTGGGTATTTGGTCCTCAAGCCATGGATGTTCTCTGGTGCTTTAAAATACGTATTTTCTAATATCCTCTTTAGCATTTTTGGTGCTATTGCCAGCTGGTTTTGTCAGCAGAAAGCTTACAGGAATATTTTAGTAAATAAATCAGTGTTGCCATTTGTGATATCTCATAATTTTTTCAAAATAGAATGTTTTTGGTGTTCAGTGATAATTTTCTATGGTAAAATTCACTTCTACTCAACCGTAAGCCATGATGTCATAGCTCTGTCTTCATTGAGGTTGGAGAAACAGGAAAAGGCAAAAATAGAGAAGTTATCTTATCTGTGGTGGGGATAATTTCTATGCACCCATTGCATAGGCTCCGCCATTGTAGAATGTGAGGGTCCCATCAGCCTCCCTGCAGCAGGGGGAGCCTAGTCACCCCATGACCTACGGCCATGCCTGAGAGGCAGGTTTGCTAATGAACTCTCTGATGGAAGCCTGCAGATATTGTGTGTGTGTGTTTTTTTTTTTTTTTTTACTAGCTATACTGGGATTCTGAAACCAAGAACTAGGAATGGGTTTGAATCAATCCATTTTAAAGCCCAAAATACTATCTCATTTGCAACTAATGAAAGGCTAAAGCACTGCCCCACTGACATCTTCCTGAGCTGTTAGTGGCAACAAAAGACTTGATGATTCTTAAGTCATTGCCCCCCTAATTATCATTAGGTGCAGTATGGTCACTGTCTTGTGCCTGGGATAAATACCTGATGCCCTCAAGTTAAAGGAGAAGAGTTTTATCTTGGCTCTTAGTTTTAAGAGTTCAGTCTATGGTTGGCTGACACCAAGACTTAGAAGCACCATGGTGGAAGAGCATAGTGGAATAAATCTACTTAACCCATAGCAGCTAAAAAAAGAGAGAGAGAAGGGAGGAGGCAGGAACAGTAACACACCCTTACAAGGCCACAGCCCTTATGTCTCACCTCTTTGGACCAGGCCCTGCCCATATGCACATTCAGCCATGAACTGAGCTATGGCTTAATCAGCTGATGAATACAACACCTCACCATCCAGTCACCTTCAAAATGCCCCATCTCTGAACACGGGAGTCTTTGGGAGAACATTTTAATCTAAACCATAGCAGATGCTAAAGGACTATGACATTTAACTGATATTTTCAGTTTTTAAAGGAGATCAAAGCACCACACCTGACACTCTGCATCCTCCACCTGCTCCCAGGTCTCCCAAATTGTTTTCTTGTATGTCAAGCAGGTAGCTGTACCATTGGGAACATTCCAACACAGAAGCATTTGCACCAAAATACTCCTTACTTTAATAAAACATCCGTCACCACACTAGCTTCCTCTAAAGGTCTTAAAATACTTGCAGTATGAATTATGAAATAACATTTAGATTGAAAATGTGCTGTTTTAAAGGAAAATTTGCATATTTTCTAAGTACATTCTCTGATTAAAACTAAAGGAAGGATGACTTTCTGCAGGGTCACAGGCAGAGCTTCAGGGTGTAAGCGGTCTATCTTTTTCTTTTGCTCATCACGTTGTTCTGCTTTTTTGGCATGTGTTTGAAGCATAAATGAAGTAACAAAATGAAAATCTAATTCTTTTATCCTTCAATTCTTACAAGACGTCAAAGCTATAATATTGTTCATTTAACCAGTCAGGGAAAAGTCTTAGGTTTTGACATACCAAAAATAAAATAGAATGATTGAAATTTGTACATAATGCAGGCTCCCCAAATATATGTTGATTTATATATTAAAGATGCAGCTACATTTGAAGGATGTACTTTTTCAAGATTTTCTATGCAGTAGGTTTTTTTTTTTTTTTAAACAGGGTCTTGCTATGTAGTTCAGGCTGGTCTTGAAATTACTTTGTAGCTCAGGCTGGCCTTGAACTTGCAACAATCCTCCTGCCTCAGCCTCCCAAGTGTTAGGATAACAGTTGTGTACCACCATCCCTGGTTCTAGAGTAGTTTTTAACAAGAGGTTAAATGTAGAAACAAACCAAGAAGCCAACTTGCCCTCTGTGAGCCAGCTGGCTCGTAGTCTCAGGGACAAGGGCTTCCCTCACCCACCACCTCAATAAGCAACGGGCTGATTCAGATGAACTCAGGCTGAGACGGTAGCAACTGAAGCAAAAAAACAGCTTTGTGCTTACTTTGCTCGATTGACTTTTCAGGCCTAAAGCCAGTAGTCTGAGCATCTATTTAGAGGATAACAGCATGTATTATAGCAACTATGGGGAATTTCCTTCTGTCTTGGTTTTGAAAACCAATATTATTCTCACTGTTTTGTTTTGTTCCATTTTATTGTTTTCTTCTATTCCTTTTAAAGTAAATTTTTAAAAATTTTTAAAAATTATAAAAATAAAATGTGAAAAATATAGAAACAGTCTTAGCTTTGGGGGCATTTGGGAACTAAAATCATACACCTTAAAATATCTTGATTTGATAATATTTAGTAGTATGCAGATTCATTCTGTCTATTCCCATTGTACATTTCAAGTCTATTACCACATAAACTTTTTGAAGATTAATTTTTACAGTTACCAATTGATGGGCGGTTCCGTTTTATCAATGTGTGGCCACTGCATTTTTCAAACACATACTGAGTCAACACATGATAGCTCTCATATTTAAATGGAGAATAAATAAAAAATAGAGTATAAAAAGAACTCTGAGTAGGAAAAGCAGAAATAAGACTTTGGTAAGTAAAAGAATGAAAATAAAAATTTTTATTATTAAATAGAATGAAATAATAAATAGAATGAAATTTCATTCTATTAAATAGAATATTTTCATTCTATTAAATAGAATGAAAATAAAAATTTTTTTATAAAAATTTCTAAAAAGAAAAAAAATTTTTCCTTTAGAAGGGAGGGCTGTCTTTATATTAGTAGTCACTGTTATATTTTGGTTAGTGACTATTTCTTTTTTTTTTTTTAGTGACTATTTCTTGAGTTATGACCACTGACCCCTCAGTCAGTGACACTTATGCATTTACATACAGTTAGTTGACACTCTTGTACTTTAGGTGAAACAATTCCTTTATTGGGAATAATTTTTAAAATGAAGAAAGATCACATTTCCTGGAAATGCAGACTCTTTGTTTAATTGTTTGACACTGAATGTTAATACGCATGTTTGGCTAAGTCTTTGGCTTGCCACAGTTCCTGCCTGAGGAAACAAGGTTCTCCATGCAGTTAGTAACTGTGGAAGTTAGGTGACAGGTTCATCTGTTCAGACTATTTTTGTAAATGTCACAAAATTTTCCTAACAAACTATGCTTTAAAACCTCACCTGCTCATTTGAATGTGCAGTCATTACATACTTCCTGGGGACCCCAACTGTAATAGTAACTACGAAACTAGAGTTTTTACTCTCTCTCTCTCTCTTTTTTAATCGATTGGGCAAACAGTTAAGACAATGCTAATGCATGTCTGCTGTTACCCAAAATAGCACTAGTCTCAGGTCAGGCTCGGAGACCCTTTGGGGCGGAGCTTACTGTTTGGTTAGGCATATCTAGCCAGAAATAATACCTGCCAAAAGTAAGCTTTTGGTTAGCTTTAGATGTGTCCAGGAAAAACTGGACTTTACAAAGGAAGTCCGTATGAGGGGGGAGAGTGCTCTGAGAGGCATCAGGAACTATTTCACAGAAAAGTGACTTTAACATGAATTTGGTGCAAGTCCCCTACCCTTTAACATTCCGCTCAAATTCAGCCTGTGCATCCTTCATTTCCGTTGCCAAACAAAAATAACTGGTTTTGTGTCTGTATTGTAAGCCTTCATTTCTACATTTCTGGTTCGAATTACATCAGACCTGATGTTATGATAGTATAAATATGGTGAAATACAGAATTTTTACTCTATTGTTTTGCATCCTTAAAGCCTTCCAAAAGAGACTTGAACGTTCTAAGGACTCAGAGTATACAGAGTTAAATAAACCAGATTGTCCATAGACTTTATAGGCGTCAGTGCGCATTTGAGTTTACAGGTTTGTGCCTTATGTGGCAATCAACATTAACACAGGAAAGAGTATGTGTGTAAAGGGAAAATACATCAAGTTGGAAAGAGAACTGTTTTTTATTTTATTTCCCTCCTCTGATCAAAAATGGACACCACTCTTTTCAAAGCGAGCTATAAATAAACACCCACTCCCTGAAAGAGGCCACTGTCTGGCCGAGTGGAGCCTTGAATGTTAATACTCTTCCACTGAAGGCACCTGGGATTCAAAGGCTTCTCCTTCTCCTGCTGTACAAGAGCAGTTTTATCTGCCACCTAGGATTCAGAATGACCCAATTCTGTCACTTTGCTGGGAACAAATAATTAAAAGGAAGTTGGTTGACAGAGATAAAACGCACAGAAAAGGTGTGTGAGGTGGTGATGGTGGTGGTGGTGGTGAGGTATCCAGGACAATATATGCCAGGCACATTTTTTGGCACTGTTGGTTTCAAATGAGATACTATTTTTTGCTTTGAACTGGATAAATTCAAGGCCATATTTAATGCTTAGTTTAAGAGTTCCAGGAGATCTAGTAAAGCAGAAGGCTCCATTCACAGAGGAGTTTGGTAAATCTGCCCATCAGGAGCATCGCGGCACAGGGAATGACTGGTCTCCCCCTGCTGGCCGGGAGGCTAATAGCAGGGGACCCGGTGCTCCAGAGCTGTTCAAAAAGCAGCTTGACTATAGCAAAAAACATCGATTCCTGAGTAGGTACATTTTTTTTTTTTTTTTTTTTGCTTTTTTCATCCTGCCCAACTTCAGTGGGTACAGAATCATGATATAGTGGCTTAGGTTTCAATAGAAATATACTGTCCTATAGAATAACTGGTTTTGAACCCCTTCACATTTTTATTTTGAAAAAAACAGTCAAGGTAACGCAAACAACAAGCTTGCTGAGTACTTCTGCCAGCTTCCTTCTGACCAATGCAGCTGACAAGAACAAACAGAAAGACTAGGCAGAGTATTACTGAGGTGTGTTTCTTCTTTGTGGTACTAGGGAATGGACCCCTGTGGCCTTCACAGTGAGCTATATTCCTAGCCCTTTTCATTTATTTATTTTTATTTTTTAATTTTTATTTTGAGACAAAGTCTTGTGGAGTTGTCCAGCCTGGGCTCAAACTTGTGAGTCTTGTGCCTCATTTATCCAAGTGCTAGGATCATGGGCATATAGCACCTTACCTGGATCTAAGTATCTATTTTAAGGCACTAGAGGTGCAGAAGAGCATCCGTGACTTGGGGACCAAATACCCTGAAAGAAGGAAGCACAGTGACAGGAGCTGGCCTCCACTCAGCTCCACGTCTTACAGCATTTGCCAAATAAGTAATACTGAGATGCTAGGCCATTGAGGAAAATGTCTATCAGCTGAAGGGACCATAGGACAAAAATTCATGGATATGGAATCTAGTGGGGAGGAAGGACTCTTCTTTCAGCTGGGACCTAAAAAAGGCTGTGTGCCTGGAGAAATGGGTACTTTCCAGTGACTGCTAAACTGAGTAGGTTAAGATGGTCAGTCTCCACCTTGCTTGCTTACTAAACAGAAAACCACAGGTGAGAGCCTTGAATGTTTAGAATTTTTCATACGCAATGTCTGATAAGCAAAAGTAACCAAGCATAAGAGGAAATATGGTGGAATGGCTAAAGAACACGAGAAAAACCAGAAAATACAAAATGACTCACAGAAGAGCTACATTTTTGGGAGTTCATGGGCCCAGAGTCTAAAGTATGTGTGGGTAGTAAGTTGAAGAAATTGCATGATGTGATGGGGAATTTCAGTGAACGAATAGAAATATATGTTTAAAAGTTCAAAAGGAAGTTCCAACAGTGAAAAATTTAATAACTGAAGTGAAGAACTCAATATGTGGACCAAATAAAACATCAGACACAATGAAAGACTAGCATTCACCTGTGGGAATGCAGCAGTGCTGGGATGTAGTGTGCAGGGACCTTTGGAAATTCCAGTGATGTTTTCTTCCTTGGCTCTGGCTCTGTGGGTGTGTTTTCCTTATAATAAGCCTTCCATGGTGCATGTGTGATTTGTACTGTCACATAGGTTGCTGACTGACAAAGCCTGCTCATTTACACACGTGACAGCTGGTCAGAGACACAGGGCTGGGGCATTCTGGGAAACTGAGCTGCCACAGGAAAGACAAATACTAAGAAAAATGATTATATTTTCTGGAGGTAAACGATAGATTCTTAAATTGCTTCCTTTCAACCAAGTGGTTGAAGTCACATTCCCTTTGTTTTTGAAGTGGCAGGCATTCTCTGGTCTCTCATGTACTACTGTTGGTTTGGGTGTATGATTGCCAGAGTCAGTTGTGTTTTGTTAGTAGTTTTTTGTGTGCCACACCACTGACATATTATCCATCAGGAAGAACACACAAATATATAGGCATTAAAGATAACCCAATAGTTACTGCTCCATAGAGTTGTTAGAACCTGCTTAACTGCTTAGAAGGCAGTCCCAGGGTCAGCTGCTATTATCAGTCAGTAACGTAGAAAAGTCAGAATTTGGAGTCAATGCCTGATTTCATGGAGATTCTTTATTTATGCTCAAATTATTTGCTGTTAGGTGAAAACGTACACTCCCTTGAAAACAGCCACACTCACCCAGTGATGAAGTCAAGTGAACTCTCTTTAATCATTGGAAATGTACCCAAATTGTGTGGATTAAAAAGGTTTCAACACCTTTCCTCTTCATGGCAGGGACGTGGCACAGAAAATTAAGAGAGGCTGTTATAGTGGACCTCTGACATAACCCTCAACTGGACAAGTAAAATTCACGGGTTTAGTTAAAGAAGCTTTACTGTTTGTCCTCTTCTATCCCTCTTGACTCTCTGGCCTTGTGTCTTCTGCTCTCTCATAGAAACGTAGGGCATGTCTCATGACTTCTCTGATCACATTCAGGGAGCAAAGACAATCTCAGGTCTTGGCCGAGTGTAGATCCTTGACCTCCATCAAGGTTCAGCTGCCCTCTTTTCTCAGTTCAGGCCCCGGTGGAGGCTGGCTGCAGTCGGAGGAGGGCTATTTGGCAACTCCACTCGCTGGCTGACTTTCTCATCCTCTTCATGCTAAGCTCCAGTTCAGACCCAATCAGGGTCAGAGAAGATGGAGAGAGGGGACCACGAAACCTTCCTAAATGATGGTGGCTTTCTGTGGACTTGTGAAATATTTAAAAGAATTTTATCCAAAGACCACATGAAGAATTTGTGAAGTGGGTTCATAATCAATACAGGAATCCAAGCAGCCAAATTGACAAATTTTGGGATTTTATTAGCTGAGCTCAGCGACCACCCACATAGACCCCGTTTAGAATCAAAACCGAGCGGCCCCAACCTGGAGGGTTATAGGGCATCTAAAGCAGAAAACTGCAAGGCAAACATCTTGTTGGAAACAATTTAGCTAGAATCTTACATTTTGGTTGACACCTATATCCTGCTTCCTTGTTGAGCAGGTTAATTTGTCTCCTGTGGATGCAGCGCATTCTGCTTTTCCCATGGGACTTGTACCCCGAGTAATTTTTCACCCTCTGGGTCAAATACATACAGGGCATGGGTCAAATACAGGGCACAAGATGGCATCAGTTATGTGAAGCAACCACACTTTCCAGAAGCCATCGCCCATCACTCAGTTGAGTCCTGATGCATGGTGGGACTGTATCTCCTCTGCTTCCTCCTTAGCCTCTGCATGTACAGTGGTCCTCTTCCATTTGGGGTCCTTTATTCTGCGATGGACAGGCTGTCTGCTGCGACTCATACTCAAGAGCTCATTGTGTACCATTTCCCTGACCAGTACTGTGGTCACAGATCACCTCCCAGTGTCATACCTCTGTCCACCACAGCATCTGGCCACCCCAGCTCAGCCTTTCAGATTCATCCAGGGCTGCTGACACACCGGTGTTGGGATGACCACTCTCAGCATGCACAGGACACTTACTAATTTTGCAGCATGGCTTAGAACATCATCCCAAAAAGGACACAAATAACGTAAGACTAGAATGGCTAGGATTTCTACCTAATTCATTGATCTGTGTCTGACAGTGTAAGCGCTTACTAAATAATTATTGAGTGTTAAATAAGTGTGCTCATACAAGCTTCCTCTTGGTAGACATAAATTTGCTAAGTGGTTATGACAGACAATGAGGAATTCTTCCTCAGGGACCTCATTGTATCACAGAGGCCGGCGCTTCCTTCCCTTAGAAGGGCTCTAACAACCTGCTGAGGTCTCCTTAACCCTCCGCAGCTGGAGCTGCCAGCGCTGCATTTGTGAAATGACATCAGAGCTTCAGAGTTCAGAGGCACCTCTTTTCATCCTGCTCTTTTCTGAATTTCAACACCCATTCATTTACGGAATTTTAGGCTTCCGGGGCATGGATCCAAAGCCTGAGTCACCAGTTTTGTTCTGGCTTCAAGCTGCTAAATGATCCTCAAATCACTAGGTACAGGGCAAGCTTCAGTTCATTGTCAGGCTCTTTAGACCCACTGCTAAAAGAAATCAGGCCTAAGTGCTAGGTCCTAGGTCCTAGGTCCTAGGTCCTAGGACCCAGAGAGACACCAGCCATTGAGAGTCCTACCTGCAGCTGTCCCTGCAGCCAGCAGAAGAAATAGTTCTGAATGGAACAAAGAAAAAAAAACCAGGGAAAGTGAGATCTGGAGAGGAGAAGATAGAAGCAAATGCAGGGTAAAGAGTCCTTGAGATAATGAAGTCCTGGGAGCTGTGGCTGGCGGTTCTGTGGAGTGGACCTATTCTGGCTTCTTTCTATTTGTGCCATGTGTAAAATGACCTTGCTGCACATGGCAGCTCCCAAGTTCACCCCCCACCACCAGGGAAAGCTACCCAACAGATCACAGAACAAAAGGCCCAAATCTTATGGCTCCTGAAGTCAATTTAAAGCCACAATGAAAAGCAGCAGAAAAGAGAGAAATCACAAATTTTATTTATGTTCTTTGCACAGAAAGCAGATGGGGAGAATGTGTCACCAATCGGAGGTTAGAGTAAGACCTTAGGAATAGTGAGTGGTCACATGTAGTGTACTGGGAATATTCATTGCCTCCTACTATCTGTAGTTGGTTTCATATATGCTAAGTGTCCAGGGGCTTGCTAAATGTTGAGTATCCCTGTATCTTTCTACCTGTCTCAATTTAACTAGTATATATTCTACTTGTTAACTGCTTATGAACGATACATGTCATGAATTCTCCTTGTGTGTATGCAACTGTTTATTTTGGGAAAGGGGATACTGAGAATTGAACTCAGAACCTCACGTTTCCCAGGCAGGTACTGTGCTGCTGAGCTATATCCCAGTCCCTGTAAGCACTTTCTGCTTATTATTTATCTGCATGTGAAATTAAGTGTAGTTTGTTTTACGACCTATAGACTTACCTGTGTGATGATTTTAATGTCAAAAGCAAATTCATATTGTGACATATCTTTCACTGGGGAAGCTCATTCATTCATGTGTTGATGGCTGGCTGGTAGTAACATATAATACACTCCACATATGGTTTTTGCATAAAAATGAGAGAATTTTATTGTGCATGCCCCTTCAAAGAAAAAAATGGGGAGGGAGGTGGTCAGGACAGGAAGATGCTGAGTACCAAATCCAGGGTGGAAATGAGGTCTGCTCCTTAATATAATAGTCCTGGGATACACTTTCCCCACAAAGACTGGAATGAAAGTCATGTTATTAGAAGGGACTTGAATTATTCATGTAAAAGGGTCACCTTCAAAAGTAAAACTTTTATGACAAATGATGTTGATTTCTGGAAGAAATCTCCAGTTCCAAGGGTGAAATCTCTCTCAAATAGTCTGAGGTGCCACCCATTCCTTCCCCAGATGCTTCTGCATCCTATGGAGCAGAAATGAAACCAGGCCAACCTGTCACAGCCAGGTGACCCCATGCATTGGGAAGAAGTGTGGCCCTAAGTCTGTGGAAACTGCAAGACCAAAGGAAAGTCCAGGAGCCTTGTGAAGGTGCTGCTGGGTGCTGACCCCTGAGGGTCCTCTTTGCATTATTTTGGTTGCTCTTTGTCTTTTCTCCTAATGGAATGGGTTGGAACTTTGAGGAGGTGGAGGTGGTCACTGACTTTTGGCCCAACAGGGACTCTAAAGGAGTCTGCTGCTCATGATGGGGCCTGGTAAGCCTCCCACAAGCTGGTCAGGCAGACACCAAAAGAAAGAAGAAGAAGAAAAAATAATTTTTACCTGTCCCAAAATAAAATTACTGTAAATATTTTAGTTCACAAAGAAGAGCTACAGTGGAAAGAAACAGAAGAGTGTAATGGAGAGAGAATTTCTAGCAATGGTCTGGAATCTAGAGGTCCTGGCCCCTGTCCTCTTCCTCGGGCACCAACCAGAGAGAGAGTGAAAACAGAGAGGGCTGGAGAGGGGGAGAAAGGAAGGGAGGAGAAGGGAAGGAAAAGAAGGGAAAGGAAGGGTGAAGAGGAAAGAATACCACTGCTTTAGGTAGCTACAAGTACAAGAAAAAATATTTTCAAAAGAGGGACTTTAAATTTGCGCAAATGCCAGGTCCTACAAATGTGCCCGTTTTAGATTTCTTATGAATTTAAAGGTAAGCCCCTGCATACACTAAAAAAGGTAATTTAATAAATTATACTTTTAATATATATGTAATAAATAATTTATATGTTGGTATGCTTACTATGAAATAAATTAAAATAAATTTTTGTAGTTTGGTCCAACTGGAAATCCAAAATCTGTGTGCTAAATTTGTATACTAAAGAATCCAGGCACACACAGTTACCTGTGAGCTGAGGTTACAGAGTCACTTGAGCCCAGGAATTCAAGGCCAAACTGGGCGATGTATTAAGACCTTGTCTTGGAAGAACAAAAGAATGAAGTAGGAAGCAAGCACTGGTCATCCTTGTGCTCTGTGCTATGGATTCTAACTTAACTTTCACAATAACCACACTGTAGCACTTGACAAATTATCTTGGGCTTAATCAATCCTGGGATTCCAATTATTTTTATACCTGAAGATCATATTAAGTTTATACGCTCTACCCCTGTAATCTTGAGATAGTAACTCAATATAACATAGGGGAGACTCAGTGCACCTCTCTTTAATGAAGTCTTGTCTACATTTCCCAGTCAATACACGCATTAAATACTCTATATTGGGCCTGAGTTCTTTGTCATTAAATAAAAGGCAGTTTCTTGCATTTACAAATTCCCTGGATAAAATGAGATCCAACGAATCCTCACTTAAGATTGTATATTGTCTGATAGAAGTTAAAATGAGATCTTCATGACTGAAAAACGTATTTAGGAAACTGCACAGCCCAACTTCTCCTGTTCTCAAATCTGGAGAAATAAAGGCACTTTAGGTGGATTACTACAGATTTAATGCTGTATACACCAAGGCCTCACCTTCAAAGCCCAATATGATTGAAATGACTGCAATTACTGAAGCAGCAACTACTCAGTATTTTTCTTTGAGTTTTTGCTCAGCATCTAGTCCAGTGGCCCCCAAATGCAGTTTGCCTTCGGCCCTGAAGAGACATTATACACCCTATCCAGGCTACCTGTGGGCGTCCCAACTGCTTGGTCATCCTACACAGTCCTCGCACACAATATCCATGTGGCCTCCACTTGTCTGGAAACACAGGTGGACATTACATCGCTAACTCCCGCACCACTACCACTACAAGGATGCCCAGCTGACCCATTTCCTAAGAACATATAGATCTAACATCCTTTTTAGGCTTCTGTTGGCAGCCTACTACTTATTTAAGATTTTACTTGTCAGTGAAAACCAGTGGGTGCTCCTGTTAGTGCTCTCTCAAGATCAGGAATAAAGTCGTGTGGGATGCTCTTGCCTCACAGATATCCAAGCATAAAGCACGATCACACGCCTCACAGATGCTAAGTCCATGGTCAGAGGCCTTGCCAAAGCTCCCTGTGCTTAGATCTAAAATGGCTGCCCAGGGTCTCACACCAATCTGAGGTGGGGCCTGGTGGTAGGGCGGGTCACTGGGAAGGGCATAGTCTAGTCTTTGGGCTACTTCATTCTCACTCCACTGTGCCCTACCACCATGGCATGTCTACGCTGAAACCAGTAGCCCATAGACTGAATCCACTGAAACTGAGTCCAGATGAACCTCTCCTCCTTTAATGGATGCTGTTGGGTATTTTGTGACAGTGACAGGAAAGTGACTACTGCATGCTTTTTATTCCATTCAGAGTTACAGGAGATTAGCAAGACATTTGTATTTCACTTTCAAAAAATATGTAATGTTGGGTTCTTGATGGAAGCGTTTATGAGAGCTTGTGTAGACAAAGAGCCACTTTAACAGAGACATAATGATACCGATACTTAGACAACTCCTTTCCAAATTTCTTCCCAGCACATGAGGCGGTAAAGCTATCTTACCCCAATCTTTAATCTCCTTTTTATAAATTTTTGGCCTTACCCTCTAGGACTGGGGGATGGATTTGGGTAATTGATGTTTGTGGGTCCCAGTATGGGTCAGACTTCACCAGAGAATGTTCTTCCAGGAATTGGACCTTTGTGATTATGCTTTGACTCAGTCTTGAGCAAGCTTTTTCTTGTCCCTTAACGCTTACCCCAGAGCTGAGAGCAGAGCACCATCTCCCTAGCAACTTACTGAAGGTCCAGGACCTAGGATGGATAGATTAGACAGAAGAGTTCAAAGGAGAATGTGTGAGCTGCTCTGGAGACCACAAACTCAGATGCAGCCCACACCTGGGACTCCTGACTAGTCTGTTTCTTACCCACTGTCCTACCAACATACTCCTGGCAACGCCTGATGCTTTCATTCATAGGGTGGCATCTCCCCATTCCGCTTGCTCTGACTGGGAGCCTGCCTAAAAATAGCAGCAGTATTTACTGAGTTGCGTACTATGTGTCAAGAATTAGATTTGTATTGTCCATGCTTTGTGAGTTTAGTTCTCTCAGTCATATGGTGACACTGGTATTATTTGTGCATTTTATAGATGGGCTCTGAGACTTGGAAATTTGCCCAAAATCTACACAGAAATTATCTTGCAGGACTAGAATGTAAGTCCATGGGATCTCATTCTAGATCCTGCTTTCTAAACTAGTGGACACAGTGACCAGTACCATGCTAGGAGCAGGTGGGAGTCAGCAACGATGACGACCAAAGTATTCAACATCCTGTCCTCCCTAGGATGGAACATACATTAAGACTCACCACGAGCTCATCAGGTCCTGAACTAGGATCTCCAAAGCTTCCTGTGCCCTTTCCCAGCGTCACTGTGATTCATAAAGTCTTCGTACCTAGAATTTGGAGACTTGGTTCATTCTTGGTTCTTCTATCCCTCTTACAGCTCGTCATGCATAACCCTTTCAGTGTTATGAAATTGCTCCCTCCTTACATAAAACAAAAGCTCCTTTCTCTGCCACCTCTCTAGCCATATTTTCCATTTTTGCCTTTAAAAGATATGAATGACCAGAGTCAGAAACCCTAAGATGGCTAATTCCCCTCTGACTTTGTCATGTGGTTCCCTCTCTTTGGCAGCCCCGCTACCTGACATGAAACCTGGTTAATTAAACCTCCTTTATGTCTAAGCAAGAATCACTGCTGGGAAAAATTTCCTGAACTTTCAGACAGCTTTGAAGACCCTCTTCCATTGCTATATTCCCAGGCACAGACCTCTATTAGAGGTTAGAGACGCTTCCAGTAGCTATATAGAGCTCTGTAAGGATAAGAATCGCATCATTTTTATCTATGCAACCATTATCTGAGACATTGCTGGAGAATGAACAGAGGAATAAATAAATGGAATGATGGGAATCTCTTATTCCACACCAGGCTGCCAAGGATGTTCTCTCATTGGGGAAGAAAAGCTTTTGTTACCCTTCAAATAACAACGCGTAGCCTCATTTCCAGTCCTTCTTCCTAGGAACAGATAGTACAAAATCCAATTACCTCCTGGGTATGGCAGTGGCAGAGCGTGGAAAAGGACATGCTGTGATAAGCGTCTATCTTGTACTTTGCGATAAATACCTCCAGCGTGGACGGGAAATAGAATCTGCCTCACCTTCTGAATTGTCCTGTGCTGCTCTTTCTGAAAACTCTGTCCTCTTCCAGGACAGGAACTCCATGACCAGATCAGTTTTACAAGGTCACCTTGGCTCAGAGGACAAATTTAAAGCCTTAGTCTCAGGGGGCAGCCTGGCTCATGTCTGCAGGCGTGGGAGGAGCAGTGATTGTGTAGAGATGGTATTAACTCAGGTTCAATATTCAGCCAGAGTCAAAAATAACAATCAGACTCAGCATATCTGTATGAGGTATTCTGAGTGAATACACAAAGAGTTCCATGTTCTAACTTTCTTGAAGAAAAGAAATAATGCTGGTAAGATGAGTTGGCTTTATGCTAGTAAGCACCCCATTTCTGATGCTTACAGAAATGGAAGAAGTCCATCTACACAAGGGATCCAAAAAAGTGAACTCAGAACTGGGTTTTCTGACCATCACAGTATGCTGCTTTGTTTTACATTATGTAAAGTTGTGAAACATAAAAATCTTAGAAGTATAGAAAATGGGAGCACACAGTGGAATAAATAATTGTAAGTTAAACGCCTCAGGAGCTGTCTCCCAGGTCAAGAGAAGGCACCCAGCACCTGTGACAACGTGCACTGTGCCTCCCCACTCTTATCCGGGAGCCCCATTCCCTGCTACCAGACTGAGGCGCAGCTGGACAAAGAGCTCTTAAGAGGTGAAAATCCAACCAACTCATTAGCGAGGGCCCTAATTCCAAGTGACTGGTGTCTTTATACGAAGGTGAAATTTGCACCCACAGTCACCACCAGCTGTGTGTGCATGGAGGACACAGACCTATGAGAAAGCACCCAAGGAGGAAGCCACGTGGGAAATCACCCACTCACCCCTTGATCTTGGATTTGTAGGCTGTAGAACCACGAGGAAATCAGTTTCTGATGGGAACGCCACCCATCCAGAGCGGGTATCTGGTCATGGTAATTAAAGCACCTTTGAGTCCTTTTCCAATGACAAGGACCTCTCTCTGCCTCTGACTCACTTGACCTGAAACATTGGTAAATATGCTCATTCATTTCACAGCAATTTTTTCTACTCAAGGAAATTTTATTCAAAATATAAATCATACTACAGGCAATTATGATATTTAAGGTGATAAGAAAGATTCTTGCATTTGTAGAGCAAAAATAGATGTCATAAGAACAGGTAGCCAGGAGAGAGAGCTAGTGAGAGATCACAAGAATTAAAATGATAATTTTGAAATGAATAGAAACATAGATATTTTGGCGGTGTTTAAAATAAAAATAGGTATTTTAAACCATAGTTTAAAAAACAACCATACTGTTTCAAAGCAATTTTTTAAATTTAAAATTAGCTGTATTTTAACTGATATATAAAAACATAAAAATGTACATATTCATGGGGTAACATGTAATGTGAATTTTTTAACTGACAAGTAGAAATTCTGCCTATCGGTTCACTGCCGTGGAACCATCTGCTTGTATCCAAAAAAAATCACAGCTCAGTTTTACTAGTTTTGAAAAATAAATTTGAATCCGAATGGTTTTAGGCAAAGTGTCCACTCTGTAATTCACAGGAGGCAGAGTTTTCTGTCGCCCTCAACTGACCGTTGCTTGGAGTACTGCCCGGCCGTTAGCCCAGCCTCTCCCGAATGTGTCTCTTTTAGTGACCAATTATCACCTCAGGATGACAGTCAGTGCCTCTACCAATCACTCTGCTTCAGTTCCCAGTGGTTGCAGATGCTAAGTGTCAAATCTTTGCTTTGGATTACAGTAAAAACTGTTTGGAGAATTTTGTGACAGTTATTGAAATTGTGTCAACCAGAACTGTCACACAGCAAGATAGAAAGCTGCAAGTTTTACCAGGATGAGAACTTTACTGGAAGCACCGGTAACACCCCAAACCCTCTCCTGCCTGTGTCACACAGGGTCCCAACAGGAAACAGATGGACAGACAAGTCCGACTAATTCAGGGAGCATTAATTGACAATGGAACTCCTTAAAGAGTAGGAGAAGCCCAACAAGTGGTGCAGAAGCCTACACGGGTAGTAAAGAGAGAAGCCAGCAAGAGGAGAGAGCAAGCGAATGTTCTGGAAGAGAAGCCTAGACAGCCATCTTGGTGTCAAAAATTTCAGAAACCTTGAGACAAATGCCTAGGAAGGGAGACAAAGGAAAAAGTCTCTTTCCTTACTTTTTTCTCTTGGATAACCTCCCTGAGCTCCCCACTGACTGGCCCTCACCTGAAGCCAGAGCACATGAGGACCTGGAGAAGAACAGAGAGAGGAGAGGGAATGGGAGATTTCCAGCCCGTAACCTTGGGATGGCAGCTTGTAGGATGGAGCTGATGCCTTTTCCCGGCAACTTTGTGTTTGAAATATGACAATTCTCCAAGGAGGACAGTACCTGAAAATGCAGCGTCACCTGAAACCCTCCTGGGAGTACCCAGCACCAGCACAATCAGAGAGTGGGAATCAAGGAAAGAAGGAGCGGGTATCTTCGGGACCCACCGAGACACACAAGCCTCTCAGACATCTCCATGCCAGTTAGATTGGATGACATTTGAGTTTCCTAATTTTAACACTCCTTACACTCCACCACCAAATGACAAGAACAATTAGGAATAAAATACAGAGCTACCATCTGGAAGGACTAGTCTGCTTTTTAGGAAAATGGGTGTGGTCTCCTCTCACATTTAGAACCAAAATTAGCTAACCTTAAAGCATAAATCTTCTCTGTAGAAACTGTGTCTTGGAAAAAGAAATTGTGTAGTTTCATTTCCAAAAGAATGGCCTAGCCGTATCCTATTACGCATAGCACAAAGCCTTAGCTATTTCTAGGTGGTTTTTATTCTGGTGGAATTCACTGTATTCCTATTTATAGAATTTGGAATTGTGCATAAAGAAGACCCACCTGGAATCTGACCAAAAGATCCCAGCTGTGGAAACAGCAGAAGTGTTGCACAAAGAGCAGTGTACACGCAGCAATAACAAAGACAGTGATTCATTAGTTTTTCTCCAGGTCTTGTTTCTGCAGCTTAACTGAATGATGGGAAAAAACAACGCACAAAGAATGAAATATCTCATTCAGTTACTCTTACATATTATAGTGAAACAAATCCTTAGAAAATCTAGGATGAGAGACCAGGTCCCAGATTTACCTCTGTCTTAAAATTGGGGCTCTCACATATTGCTGCTGGTGTGCAGCACAGTCCAGTCGCGGTGGAACAGAGTTTGGCAGTTCCTCCAGAAGTTAAATATACACTACTAGAAGAACCACAATTATATTCCGAGGTAGATAGTCAAAACATTTCAAAACAGGGCTCACCTGGACACTTGTCTGCCAGTTCACAGTAACACTATTCACAATAAAGGAAAGGCAGAAACAACCGGAGTGGCCTTTGGCAGGTGAAAGAACAATCAAAATGTGGTAAATATATGAAATGAAGTAGCATTCAGATAAAAAGTATTATTCAGCCAAAAATGCTGTGAATTCCAATGTGTGTGAGAACACGGGTGCATTAGCTTTCCGTCGCTATATTGAAGTAGCTGAGACAGTTAAATTATAAAAAGAAAATATTTATTTTGGCTCACAGGTCGAGATTCCAGTCCGAGGTGTAGTGGCCTCATGGCTTTGGGCGTTCGATGGCCACTCTGGAGAGTAACGAGGGGGAGTGGGAAGAGAAGCGTGCTGCTCGCCTCACGGCAGGAAACAGAAGAGAATGAGGAGGCAGCTGAGGTTCCACAGCCCTCCTGAGGGTCTCCCCAAAGGTCCCCAGCACCTCCCAAGGCAGCACCACCTGGGAACCAAGCCATTGACACACAGACCTTTAGTGAACTGTGGACATCCAAAAGCTAGCACTGGGTGGGCTTGGAAGATGTTCTGCTAACAGAAATAAGCCAGACACAAAAGGACAAGTATTATGAGTCCTCTCATATAAAATATTCAGAATAGGCAACTTTGCAGAGATAGCAAGTAAATTAGAGATTAGGTAGAGAGGAGGAGCAAAAAAGAGGAAACATTACTTAATGGGCACAGACTTTCTGCGATGATCTTTTTTTTTGGTACCAGGGATCAAACTCATGACCGCACACTTGCAAGGCAGGCTCTTATGCCCCTGAGCTAAACCCCTAGTCCTGAAATTTTTTGGAAATAGGTACTGGTGATCACACAACATCATGAATGTAATTGATGGCATCAATTATATGCTTAATGGTAGCTACACTGGAAATTTTTATGTTATGTTTATTGTTACTGCAGTTTTAAAAATTCTGCAGCCCCTTTTCCTCATTGCGTTTCATTTTAATTGAGCCTGTCAAATGAGCCGCGGAAACACAATATAATGCCATAAAATGAGCTCCAATAAAGCCAAACTAGTAAGTGAACACAAAAATAAAAGTGAAATATTCATTTCTGGTTGGAGTTCAAAGCACGAAGGCAACCTCTCTCACATTTTAGTTATTAGGGGTTTTGTAGCGAAATCATTAGAAGGTTGAAAAGCAAACAGTACGTCAGTATCCTTTAGGCTTCCAGCATTTTCTTGTGAAGATCCTACAACAAACTGCTTCCCAGCCAGCACCGTAATGCCCACAGCGCTGGCTCCCTGGAGCTCAGCCAGGAGAGGAAGATGAAGGCCAGGCCGGCCTGACAGAGGCGATGGAGAGCATCTCAATTTCCCAAGATACATAGCTTCCTCTTGGTAGAATCATTTACAGAAAGACTTTTCAATGGTAATTGTTGACATTTGTAATTTTAAAAGTCATATATTTTTGTTAAGATGACTTTGGAAAGAAAAGAAAAAGCTCAAAGAGGTAAAAACAATCCCCCATATTTCACCACCTGCATAGCTGGTATCATGGTATGTATATGTAATATCTAACGTTAGTCAAAATGGTAACATTTTGAAAGAAATCACGTTTCACTGAAAAGCATTTGGGAAGACGGATGACTCTATACCATAATGACAGTCACTATAACAATTCTGACGTATTCTAGTCTAACAGCAAATGGCACTAGCAGGACAAACCTGTAGAGCAGAAAATCCTGCCTACTGACTTTTTGCAGAGATGGGGATCACAATCTTGAAGACCGAGGCTGTGTCCCCAGAGAAAGGAAGAAACAGACTTGTGATAGGACCTGAGACAAGCAGGGCTTTCTTTGATAGGGCAGAGTAAAGTGGGGCTGTGACAGAATCGATGTGAGCCGGGCGTGGTGGCGCATGCCTGTAATCCCAGCACTCGGGAGGTTGAGGCAGGAGGATCGTTGCAAGTTCAAGACCAGCCTGGGCTACAAAGTGAGCTCAAGGCCAGCCTGAGCTGCATATCGAGACCCTCTCTCAAAAAGACCAAAAAAAAAAAAACCAGAAAGAATCGACGTCAGGCATGGACTGCAGAGTGGACCACAGCTTTTTCCTTAGGAACCCCAGAGTTAACGTAGTTGACAAACGCTGGGACCAGGAACCCTTGATCTGCAGCCACGCACCAATACCCTCATGGCAAAAACAGCCAAGCATTCTGATTTCTATGATTTCAAAGCTTAAGTTTTCTGGCAGTCTGTGATTTCTGAAAACAAGATATTGTAGTAAGATGGGAAAAGTCCCCAGAAGAAAGGTACCATTGTGACACTTGGTAACTGCAGCAGGATCTTGGGAGAAGTGCTGTCTCTTTAGAAATGTGAGCAGCCACCCTGGCTGTTGTCTGTGTTTATTATCCCAGCCTGACAAGTGGCAGGGCGACTTTCTGTCTTTTCAGTTCCACGTGATTTAAAAATTTTAAGATTTTTTTCCCATTGCTTTTTTTAATGCCTAAATTTGTTTCACTTGATCTACATTATTGCAATATTTTGTGTCTAATTGTGATTCAAATTTTTCTACTTCATATTATTTTATTATAATTGTTATCTGATTGCCTATTATTTCATTCATATCATTTGAATGGCTAAATAACCAACCATCTTATAAGTGTACCAAAGATTACTTAAATCCAAGTTGCTTCTTATCCAATTCAACTTCATAAATTTCCTAATTTTTGCTACAGTAAGTTATATTTTGATAAGCATTTTCACAAGTATAGCTTTCTTGCAAACTGATTACAGGGTATAAGGTTATGATAATTTCAAGGTTTTAGGTATTTCTTTGCAGATAGCTATCCCAAAGGTTATTTCACTCAAAGGATCTATTGAAATTATCATTTGTGATGCCCACTTAAGCAGAAGGAATAATTTTCTTTTAATTTATTTAAATTGTTCATTCTAAGGTGTTAAAGTGGTATTGGTTTGTTACTCTAATTTGCATTTTAAAATTATCAGTAAGGTTAAAGATTTCCTCATATGTTTACTAATTCTAGTTCACTGTTTTCTAGCACATTTTAATAGCTTATTATTGAATTTTTTCCTTGATTATGCGTTAGGAAGGTTCAGATGTTTCTCATCAAACTATCTTAGCTCTTTGTCTTAAAAACTTGTATTAAAGACTAACCTTTTGATATGTTAGCAGCAATATTTTTTTCCCCAGGGGCTGGGGATCTAGCTCAGCGGCATAAGCACCTGCCTTGCAAGCAGGCGGTCGTGAGTTCAATCCCCGGTACCGATAAAAATGAAAGACAAAAAAAAAAATTTTTTTCCCCAAGATGCAGTTTAGAACAAGCCACTTTCTCCTCTGAGGTTTTTTAAAATGAAGATGGGGACCAGAAATCTAAATTACCCTGTTTCACTAATCTCCTGTTGGTGGCTCTGGGTGATCGTGACAGGCTCTGAAGCCTGACACCAATAACTTGTTGCTAATGATAGAAGAACCAGCTTTGGAAATTGATTTACTTTAAAATTAAATTCTAGACATTTTACAGTAATACTGTAACACTGCCATGCATCTTCAAGGATTCATTCATCAGAGCAACGAGCATGACAACAGCTGGCGTGCTAGAGGTGTGGTCAGCACAGTCCACACCATCAACACCGCAGGGTGACATGTGGAACAGTGCAGTGTTCCCACGAGAGACTCGACCTTTCGATGCATCTTAGACAAACAAGGGAACAGCTGCTGCATTCAACATGGTGCACCCCAAGGTTGGATTCTGGAGGAGCTCAAGGGAGGAATTCTTAATGCAAAACCCATTACCAGCCAGCCCTGGTTATTTTACCTTTCCTTAAAGGTTTCTGTAAAGTCTAGAAGATTTATTGTGGTTGTCACAGCAGTTTATAATTCCAATTTGCCCTCCCCTCAGCCCCTCATTGTTATCACTAACTGAAAGCAGAAAGTTCAAGGACTTGTGATTTCTCAAGATATCTTCCTTTTTAAATGCCATTCCCTGATTCATTCATGGAGTGATGGGGATACAGGACCTTTTGGGCTAAAAACGCACACGGCCTAATAAAGGTGATGATCAAACTGTGCGGGGGCAGTTTCCCTTTGGTGTTTGTTCTTAACATTTCTCATATTTAATGTCAGACTTCAGAGCCTCCCTGTTCAAATGCTGCTGATATTCTGAGTGTCGAATGGTAATAACCTTCGGGCCTGGGAGCACTGAGAGCGTGATAAGAAGATAAATAAGAGGTCTGTTCCCGCGGGCTGGTGAGGGACAGCGCATCTCATTCTGTGGACACACGTGGCTCCGTGGATATTTCTGAACCACTTCTCCCAACTTCGGTATTTCAATACGGACGGGGCCAGGTTAAAATAAGCATCCAAGTGGATTTTAAAAGAGAAAGCAAGGGGACAAGACGTCAGAAAGAAGTAAAATAAGCAGAGTCTGCAAGAGAGGGACGGGAAGGTTTGTCCAGCTCTCTTTGTTTTTTCAACTTTAAGAGTAAGATAAATAACAATTATATGTATTCATGTTTGTCAGTGTGGTATTTGATGTACAGATGCACGGTGAAACAACGTAATCAAATCAATTGATACACTCATCACCACATATGGTTACTATTGGAACACTTTAGATGACCTCTTAGCAAATTTCAAGTAAACAATACAGTTTTATCAACTTCAGTCACCTTACTGTTTATTAGATCCCCAGAATGTGTTCATATCAAAACTGATACGTATAGCCTCTGAGCTGTGTCTCTGTAAATCCCCCTCCTCCAAATCTCTTCTTTGCCGGCATCAGAGCTGCCACCTTCCCCTCCCCTCTGTTTCTGTATCTCCTTCCTGAAATATTGGACTTCACCATGCCTCCAAAATTGAATTTAAGTTTGCTTGTAAAAGTTTCTGTAAGGATTAGTTAAGTAATTGCAAGATTCTCTTTCTTTAATTTCACACATCTATTTGAAGTAAGAGACCACTGATATGAGTCAAGAATAATGGTAATCTTTAAGTAAGTCGAAATAGCCAAGTATGGAATTAAGATCTGTAGTGTCTGCTCACATTTGCTTCTCTTTCGAGTCAAAGGAATAAAACCTTACAGTGTAGCTGAAATCTCGTTTACTCTTACCTCCAAATCTCGGTGTTTTCCTTCTTGCAAAGAGACAGCTCTTATGACTTTGTTTGTATATGTGTAGTCTGTTTTGGTACAATGTTAGTTTTTTTTTAAGCTATGCATGTCCAAATGCATTATCTTACAAATACATATTATCTTGCTCATTCTTTTTAACTGTTAGTAGTGTTCAGCTCTGTGAATATTGTACTTATCTTTTTTGACATATATCTTGAACTTTAAGTTTTGGTTATTGTGAGAAGTTTCAGTGGAATATTCATGTACCTGTTTCCTGGTGCTTCTACACAAAAGGTATTTCTAGTGTAGCAGGAAAGGGTGCAATTATTAGGTTGTCAATTTTTAAATTTACTCAACATGCACATACTTCTTTCTAAGACAGGAATGATATTAATGATACACCTCCCAGCAGCGATTGTAAACAGCCACTTTCTGATCATTGTGATTTAAATTTTGCCAATCTGAAGTACATGCAGTACTTCAGTTTTAATGTATGTTTTTTCTACTTCAGGCCGAGTGTGGTGATGCACACCTGTAATTCCAGCACTCAGGAGGCTGAGGCAGGAGGATCACAGCAAGTTCCAAGCCACCTTGGGCTACAAAGTGAGTTCAAGGCCAGCCTGAATGACAAAGTGAGACTCTGTCTCAAGAACAAAGCACCAGTTTTCTACTTAATAAAGCAATTGGTTGTCTTTCACACCTGAATTTGCCATTCAGATTTTGCCTTCTGAAAATGATCTGTTCATGACCAAAGATCTTCCTGGAAGGAGCAGGTTTTCTACATGCACTTAGCAGGAAATTTGGGGCTCAGAGGAGCCAAGAGATTTGCCTGAGGCCATAGAACTAATGAGAATGCCAAGTAAGATTTGGGCTTCATTGTCCTGGTTCAACTCAGCCAGCACTTAACACTTCTCCAGATGCTGGTCACCCCCCACTTTCTCCTGATGCGGGAAGGTCCTGCAAGAGGCCTCCTGAAGTGGTGCTGACCGTTCCTACAAGGTCCAGTCTGAGCCTCTGCAGAGAAGCCCTGTCCCAAACAAATACTCGGGGGGCCTGCAGCCCCTGGGCACTTTGAAGCATTTTTATTTCCAGCAAACCTCACAGCAGTCCTCTGACAAATGTACTGCTAACACCATTGCTTTATGCCCGAGGGTCAGACAGCTCGCCTAACGTGCCCAGGCAAGGAGGGGCAAAGGCAAGGAAGGCATTTGAAATTCTGGGTTAGAGGAAGAGCAATGAGATTCGTTTAAAAAGGAAAAGTAGATGAAAGGAAAGCAGATGAAAATAGTGCTGAAAGATAGATTTTTCCTTCTCCTATTTCTCCCAGGTTCAGCTTCTGTGAACCAGAGAGCAGTGTATCTGTGGGGGATTTTCTGAGCGCCTTTCAGAACCTATTGTCTTTCTTCAGCAACGAAAATGAGGTCATTATTGAATTTACAGTAGCTGAGTCATCCTAAGACTCCACTGGCAGAAACTTGAGCTGGGACGGACCTATTCGGCAGTCAGTGCACATTTCAAAACCTGAAGAGGCTTCACCTTCTGCTCCTTTCGGGTGAACTTTCTCTAACAGGGACATTCAGTTAAGGAGAAGCACAGCTAGACTAGAGATGTAAATACAGCAGACACCTAAGGCCAACAAGTCTTTGAGCTCCTGTGTGTGTCTGTGTCTGTGTGTGTCTGTGTCTGTGTCTGTGTCTGTGTCTGTGTCTGTGCTGTGTCTGTGTCTGTGTCTGAGCTGTGTCTGTGTCTGTGACTGTGCTGTGTCTGTGTCTGAGCTGTGTCTGTGTCTGTGCTGTATCTGTGCTGTGTCTGTGTCTGTGCTGTGTCTGTGTCTGTGTCTGTGTCTGTGCTGTGTCTGTGTCTGTGTCTGTGTCTGTGTCTGTGTCTGTGTCTGTGTCTGTGTCTGTGTCTGTGTCTGAGCTGTGTCTGTGTCTGTGCTGTATCTGTGCTGTGTCTGTGTCTGTGCTGTGTCTGTGTCTGTGTCTGTGTCTGTGTCTGTGTCTGAGCTGTGTCTGTGTCTGTGCTGTATCTGTGCTGTGTCTGTGTCTGTGCTGTGTCTGTGTCTGTGTCTGTGTCTGTGTCTGTGCTGTGCCTGTGTCTGTGTCTGTGTCTGAGCTGTGTCTCTGTCTGTGCTGTATCTGTGCTGTGTCTGTGTCTGTGCTGTGTCTGAGCTGTGTCTGTGCTGTGTCTGTGTCTGTGTCTGTGCTGTGTCTGTGTCTGTGCTGTATCTGTGCTGTGTCTGTGTCTGTGCTGTGTCTGTGTCTGTGTCTGTGTCTGTGTCTGTGCTGTGTCTGTGTCTGTGTCTGTGACTGTGCTGTGTCTGTGTCTGAGCTGTGTCTGGGTCTGTGTCTGGGCTGTGTCTGTGCTGTGTCTGTGTCTGTGTCTGTGCTGTATCTGTGTCTGTGTCTGTCTGTGTCTGTGTCTGTGCCGTATCTGTGCTGTGTCTGTGTCTGAGCTGTGTCTGTGTCTGTGTCTGAGCTGTGTCTGTGTCTGTGTCTGTGTCTGTGTCTGTGTCTGTGCTGTGTCTGTTCTGTGTCTGTGTCTGTGTCTGTGCTGTGTCTGTGTCTGTGTCTGTGCTGTGTCTGTTCTGTGTCTGTGTCTGTGTCTGTGCTGTGTCTGTGTCTGTGTCTGTGCTGTGTCTGTGTCTGAGCTGTGTCTGTGTCTGTGTCTGTGTCTGTGCTGTGTCTGTGCTGTGTCTGAGCTGTGTCTGTGCTGTGTCTGTGTCTGAGCTGTCTCTGTGTCTGTGTCTGTGTCTGTGCTGTGTCTGTGTCTGAGCTGTGTCTGTGTCTGAGCTGTGTCTGTGTCTGTGCTGTGTCTGTGCTGTGTCTGTGTCTGTGTCTGTGCTGTGTCTGTGTCTGTGTCTGTGTCTGTGCTGTGTCTGTGTCTGTGTCTGAGCTGTGTCTGTGTCTGTGTCTGAGCTGTGTCTGTGTCTGTGCTGTATCTGTGCTGTGTCTGTGTCTGTGTCTGTGCTGTGTCTGGGTCTGTGCTGTGTCTGTGTCTGTGTCTGAGCTGTGTCTGTGTCTGTGTCTGTGTCTGTGTCTGTGCTGTGTCTGTGTCTGAGCTGTGTCTGTGTCTGTGTCTGTGCTGTGTCTGAGCTGTGTCTGTGTCTGTGTCTGTGTCTGTGTCTGAGCTGTGTCTGTGTCTGTGCTGTATCTGTGCTGTGTCTGTGTCTGTGTCTGTGCTGTGTCTGTGTCTGTGCTGTGTCTGTGTCTGTGTCTGAGCTGTGTCTGTGTCTGTCTGTGTCTGTGTCTGAGCTATGTCTGTGTCTGTGCTGTGTCTGTGTCTGTGTCTGAGCTGTGTCTGTGTCTCTGTCTGTGTCTGTGTCTGTGTCTGAGCTGTGTCTGTGTCTGTGCTGTGTCTGTGTCTGTCTGTGTCTGTGTCTGAGCTGTGTCTGTGTCTGTGTCTGAGCTGTGTCTGTGTCTGTGTCTGTGTCTGTGTCTGTGTCTGTGCTGTGTCTGTGTCTGAGCTGTGTCTGTGTCTGTGTCTGTGTCTGTGTCTGTGTCTGAGCTGTGTCTGTGTCTGTGCTGTGTCTGTGTCTGTGTCTGAGCTGTGTCTGTGTCTGTGTCTGTGTCTGTGTCTGTGTCTGGGCTGTGTCTGTGTCTGTGTCTGTGTCTGTGCTGTGTCTGTGTCTGTGTCTGAGCTGTGTCTGTGTCTGTGTCTGTGTCTGTGCTGTGTCTGTGTCTGTGTCTGTGTCTGTTCTGTGTCTGTGTCTGTGCTGTATCTGTGCTGTGTCTGTGTCTGTGTCTGTGTCTGTGTCTGTGTCTGTGTCTGTGCTGTGTCTGTGTCTGTGTCTGAGCTGTGTCTGTGTCTGTGTCTGTGTCTGTGTCTGTGTCTGAGCTGTGTCTGTGTCTGTGCTGTATCTGTGCTGTGTCTGTGTCTGTGCTGTGTCTGTGTCTGTGCTGTGTCTGTGTCTGTGTCTGAGCTGTGTCTGTGTCTGTGTCTGTGTCTGTGTCTGTGTCTGTGTCTGTGTCTGTGTCTGTGCTGTGTCTGTGCTGTGTCTGTGTCTGTGTCTGTGCTGTGTCTGTGTCTGTGTCTGTGTCTGTGCTGTGTCTGTGTCTGTGTCTGAGCTGTGTCTGTGCTGTGTCTGTGTCTGTGTCTGAGCTGTGTCTGTGTCTGTGCTGTATCTGTGCTGTGTCTGTGTCTGTGTCTGTGCTGTGTCTGGGTCTGTGCTGTGTCTGTGTCTGTGTCTGAGCTGTGTCTGTGTCTGTGTCTGTGTCTGTGTCTGTGTCTGTGTCTGTGCTGTGTCTGTGTCTGAGCTGTGTCTGTGTCTGTGTCTGTGCTGTGTCTGAGCTGTGTCTGTGTCTGTGTCTGTGTCTGTGTCTGAGCTGTGTCTGTGTCTGTGCTGTATCTGTGCTGTGTCTGTGTCTGTGTCTGTGCTGTGTCTGTGTCTGTGCTGTGTCTGTGTCTGTGTCTGAGCTGTGTCTGTGTCTGTCTGTGTCTGTGTCTGAGCTATGTCTGTGTCTGTGCTGTGTCTGTGTCTGTGTCTGAGCTGTGTCTGTGTCTGTGTCTGTGTCTGTGTCTGTGTCTGAGCTGTGTCTGTGTCTGTGCTGTGTCTGTGTCTGTGTCTGAGCTGTGTCTGTGTCTGTCTGTGTCTGTGTCTGAGCTGTGTCTGTGTCTGTGACTGAGCTGTGTCTGTGTCTGTGCTGTATCTGTGCTGTGTCTGTGTCTGTGTCTGAGCTGTGTCTGTGTCTGTGTCTGTGTCTGTGTCTGAGCTGTGTCTGTGTCTGTGCTGTGTCTGTGTCTGTGTCTGAGCTGTGTCTGTGTCTGTGTCTGTGTCTGTGTCTGGGCTGTGTCTGTGTCTGTGTCTGTGTCTGTGCTGTGTCTGTGTCTGTGTCTGAGCTGTGTCTGTGTCTGTGTCTGTGTCTGTGCTGTGTCTGTGTCTGTGTCTGTGTCTGTTCTGTGTCTGTGTCTGTGTCTGTGCTGTATCTGTGCTGTGTCTGTGTCTGTGTCTGAGCTGTGTCTGTGTCTGTGTCTGTGTCTGTGTCTGTGTCTGTGTCTGTGTCTGAGCTGTGTCTGTGTCTGTGCTGTGTCTGTGTCTGTGTCTGTGTCTGAGCTGTGTCTGTGTCTGTGCTGTATCTGTGCTGTGTCTGTGTCTGTGCTGTGTCTGTGTCTGTGCTGTGTCTGTGTCTGTGTCTGAGCTGTGTCTGTGTCTGTGTCTGTGTCTGTGTCTGTGTCTGTGCTGTGTCTGTGTCTGAGCTGTGTCTGTGTCTGTGTCTGTGCTGTGTCTGAGCTGTGTCTGTGTCTGTGTCTGTGTCTGAGCTGTGTCTGTGTCTATGCTGTATCTGTGCTGTGTCTGTGTCTGTGTCTGTGCTGTGTCTGTGTCTGTGCTGTGTCTGTGTCTGTGCTGTGTCTGTGTCTGTGTCTGAGCTGTGTCTGTGTCTGTGTCTGTGCTGTGTCTGTGTCTGTGTCTGTGTCTGTTCTGTGTCTGTGTCTGTCTGTGTCTGTGTCTGAGCTATGTCTGTGTCTGTGCTGTGTCTGTGTCTGTGTCTGAGCTGTGTCTGTGTCTGTGTCTGTGTCTGTGTCTGTGTCTGAGCTGTGTCTGTGTCTGTGCTGTGTCTGTGTCTGTGTCTGAGCTGTGTCTGTGTCTGTGTCTGAGCTGTGTCTGTGTCTGTGCTGTATCTGTGCTGTGTCTGTGTCTGTGTCTGAGCTGTGTCTGTGTCTGTGTCTGTGTCTTAGCTGTGTCTGTGTCTGTGTCTGTGTCTGTGTCTGAGCTGTGTCTGTGTCTGTGTCTGTGTCTGTGTCTGTGTCTGTGTCTGTGCTGTGTCTGTGTCTGTGTCTGTGTCTGTGCTGTGTCTGTGTCTGTGTCTGTGTCTGAGCTGTGTCTGTGTCTGTGTCTGTGTCTGTATCTGTGCTGTGTCTGTGTCTGTGTCTGTGTCTGTGTCTGTGTCTGTGTCTGTGCTGTGTCTGTGTCTGTGTCTGTGTCTGTGCTGTGTCTGTGTCTGTGTCTGTGCTGTGTCTGTGTCTGTGTCTGTGCTGTGTCTGTGTCTGTGTCTGTGCTGTGTCTGTGTCTGTGTCTGTGCTGTGTCTGTGTCTGTGTCTGAGCTGTGTCTGTGTCTGTGTCTGTGTCTGTGTCTGTGCTGTGTCTGTGTCTGTGTCTGTGTCTGTCCTGTATCTGTGCCGTGTCTTTGTCTGTGCTGTGTCTGTGTCTGTGCTGTGTCTGTGTCTGTGTCTGAGCTGTGTCTGTGTCTGTGCTGTATCTGTGCTGTGTCTATATCTGTGCTATGTCTGTGTCTGTGACCGTGCTGTGTCTGTGTCTGTGCTGTGTCTGTGTCTGTTCTGTGTCTGTGTCTGTGACTGTTCTGTGTCTGTGACTGTGCTGTGTCTGTGTCTGTGTCTGTGTCTGTGTCTGTGTCTGTGTCTGTCTGTGTCTGTGTCTGTCTGTGTCTGTGTCTGTATCTGTGCTGTGTCTATCTGTCCGTAGACCTAGTGTACTTTTTGGCAGAGAGTTATTTAACCTGTCTCAGTCTTTCTGGCTTCCTGATAATGAAAATCCACTCCATTCTGATCCACCCCTTCTAATCTTAATGCCTCTCTTATCAGGAGGCTGATTCCTCCCTCACTCCAGCTCATCAGCTGCCAAAGCTGCAGAGCACTAAAAAGGCCAACCATGACCACTAGAAGAAAGGGAATCTGATGTAGAGAGAATCTGTTAAGAGAGATGAAAAAAAATAATTCATGGGAATCTCGTAGCTTCTGAGAAGACAAAGAAAGGAAAAACAAAGCAGTCCACAGTGGGAAGGGATCCTGTGCCCTTTTACTTGGCCAAAGTCACAGAAAGAGGGAGAAGGAGGGCAGAGGACACTGCCCCCCTGCCGCTTGAAAGTGTGGGAGAGGTCATCTCACAGGTAGTGCTGCCCACCTACAGAGCTGGCTGCGCAGTGGGTCTGAGCTTGGCCTTCCCAGTCCTTCTTCAGATTCTAAATGGAATGGTTGAGATCTCAGAATCCACTGAACGCCCTCCAAGGTATGCAGACGTCAGTGTTGGCTGCATGTTTGCTGGCGGAGATAGATCATTATCCTGAGGACGGAGGCTCTGCAGTGGAGCGATACACCCTTAACTCTGGGGACACAATCAAATGTCAACGCTCAAGGCAGGAGTAAGGGATGCAGAAGTGGAGTCATAGATTTAGGAGAGCCATGGAACCTTAAGACAGCACATCTCAGGCTATGCCAGCTGCAGGTTTCAGCAACAAACATTGGAAGGCCACTGAAGGGACAGAAACTCTCCCACTTCCCGGGAACTCTCCAATGCCCAGACACAATGTTGTAGAACAGCAGCGAGTGGGGACGCGTACTAAAACCCTAAAGCATCCGCAGAGTTGGAGTTACCTAAAGAGATTTTTCAAATCACAGGATTGCCTTGTGTTTACTGGATACGCCCAAGGTACTGTGTTCCTATTCCTCAGGGGAGCATCTAAGAATGATTAGAACAATTTTCACATTGAAAAAATATCTATTAAAAAAAAGAAAGAAAAAATATCTATGTTTGGTTTGCTTATCTGATTGCAATGTAATTTTTTTAATGCAATGACCTTAGTTCTCATGGAAAAGTGCAGAATTGAAGTACCAGCGAGTACTTAAAGAAGCTACCAGAAACCCAAGTATTCTCCCCCAGCCCTCGTCATGTACTCATGGCCTCATGTGCAGTCCTTGGAGGAGAGTACTTCTTTTCTCTCTCTCTCTCTCTCTCTCTCTCTCTCTCTCTCTCTCTCTCTCTCTCAACCCCAATCCTAAATCCACCGGGTTCTAGAAAACAAATATGGCTGCTGGGGTCAAGGGTCAACCCTATGGGTGGGAGGGGGGTTGCAAAGAATGGAAATCAGGGTCATTGCTTCTGCCAGTCTTTTTCTTCTTAACATTCTGCTCTACAACTATTTCATGAAAACATTTTATATGTATGCATTAAACTCATTCTTTTCTTGTTAGCTTTTTGTTTCATGTATTATTTAGATAATCTAATAGCAAGTATACTTCACTTAAATTTTTGTGCCCACACTTGATTCTTTCCTCAGAAAGTTCCATAGAAATGAGATTATTGATTCCTAGGGGTCTAGAATATGCATGTCTAATAGTGAAAATGCCTAAATTAACCTCATTTATAAAACGTCATTAATAAGTACAATGACCCTTGAAATTGAATAATCAAAACATTCATTCTCTTACACACATTTTCAAATCATTCCAATAGTTAAATCACTGTACCACCTTTAAATCATTACATTTTAATCGAGTGCAATCAATGTAGTTTTCTTTTTAAATTTTTTAATACTTTAGATCTGTGGTTGTGTTTTAGATACATAATTTTTTTAAAAAGTATTTTTAAGTCCCCAAAGATGAAGCTGTTGGCTTAGGTACTTTTGAAAATCTGGAAGTAATTTCTTTTTATTTCTAGACTTCGCCTCAGATAGCTGCTGGTGCAATGTTGCAGTAGTCAAGACTGTCAAGATGCTTAGCTTTGGAGACAGCATATCCTGTGAAAAACATTACCTTATTTAAACACGGAGGAGTTTTTGGCACCTAACAGTATAAAAGATTCACACACTTGAAGGCAGGGATGCTTCCCTACCAGCTCCAAAGCACTTACAAATCCCAGGGGAGCACCAAGTGTCAAGGGGGAGTAAGCAGTGTGGTCTTCTGAGGACTGATTTCTAACTCGTGTGCTAAGGTACCTGCGCTCACGCCTTCTCCTCCTGGGAAGGCAGGCATCCTGCCTTATTTATCTTGTTTATTTTTGCAACTAAGTAGGAGTTCAGTGTGCAGTGTTGAACTGGTGCATAGAGCCATGGGAAGCACTGGAAAGTGATGGTGGAAAGGTAGGCATTATTTTATAAGGACCTGGGCAGGCATTTGATCACACCGAGGGAACCTGGAGGAGAAAGGGGAGTGGCAAAGCTTCTGAACAACGCCCTTGACCTTTGATCCCCTTGGAAGGAGTCACTGTGAGCTGCTGTAAGGAAGAGGGTTGGTAGAAACCAGAGCCCTCCCTGATCTGTGTATCCATGTCTTACACAGATCTGCAGGCTGCGTTTTCTGATCTGTGGAAACGGTGAGTAGGAGAAGGTCAGGATCCGGTGGTGCAACCTTTACCGCCAAGGCTCTACACTTCATCTGCAAGGTGGGAGACAATAGCCCTGGCCTGGGTGATGGAAGGAATGAAGGAGGGACACGTGGAGGGTGCCTGGCCTGGTACCAGACCCTCAGAATCAATGCCTCGTGGCGACAGGAAAGCATAGGGCTCATGTTGGCCACTTTTATGCATTCGAAATTGTAAAATCTCATTTTTTTTCAAGTGAAAACTCCTATACCCACTCTGCAGAAGGCTGATCCAAATTGCAAATACTGCATCATTCGATGTTTATTGTCTAAAATTCATGAGATGTGTTCTATTCAGAATTTCTCCCGAGGTAGGATGGAAACCTCAAAGCCAGGGAAGCCCCGAGGTACATGTCCTTCTCAGGAACGCGTCCACCCTCCTGCTTTGCTTCCACATAGACACTGTGGTCCTGTGGCACCACACAGAATCCACCCTATTTTTAAGAAAATAAAAAGAGAAATATCTGCTCTTCATGCCCTTTTATGAGCAGCATATCGGATATTCCACAGAAAGTCTGCCTCAGTGTCTTTCTTAGTAAACTACAAACCTGGGCTTCGGAGGTTAATAGTAGCGGCTGTTCTGCTCTTAGTGGACCTGCCAAGGGCAAGATAGGAACTGGACAAGGCTAACCAAGGTCCCGCTGGTCTGGGACTCAGCCTTTGAAGCCACGGGTTGCTATCAAGCTTGAGATAAGCTCTTAAATTTAAAATATCACCCCAACTATGGCTGGTAATAGAGGGCTGCTCCTTATCAGAGTGAATGTGTGGGTCTCTGCGAGCATCTTTTCTCGGCCTGATAACAATGTTTACTGCGATTATTAAGGCCTTTGCCCTGACCGCCTGGACACAAAGAATTTCAGGTCAGTTTCTGAATGAGCTGAGTAAGCCAACCAGCATTCCTCCACGCACCAGCTGCAACGTGCTTCATTGTCACACAACAGTGGTTAGCAGACCCTGGTCCTTCTGCCTATTTATAAACAGATAGAAATGAGAGCTACCGCTCACTGTTTCCAAAACAAAAACTCTGGCTTAGGAAAAATGCTTTTTAACATTTTCTTTGCACATCTAACTCATTCAGTAAAGGTACATTTTGCAAGTTTGAAAAGTATCTAATGGGAAGTTATGTCAATTAAATTTTAGCCTTCTCAGAGTACATTATTAGGGATTTTTTTTAAGGGCATGAGAAAGACTTGCTAGCACTTTTTTTTTCAAAATAAAAATAAAAATCATTCTCAAAGAAAATGTTTCTCAATCTTGGGTTCTGTTTAGAAACTTTTAATGCTAATATGTGTACTTAAATACTTTAATACTAATATATATACTTAAATACTTTAATACTAATATGTATACTTAAATACTAATATGTATTTAATACATATAAGTAAATGCACAAAATTTATGAGTATGACATAAGTATTTCTTTTTCAGTTTTTACGTTTTATGAATATATGTTTTCAGGATAGTACACCCCTTGTGTGACATTGATATACACACGTAACACATCTCAATTCTCTTTCTCACCTCTTTCCCTCCTCTTCCCCCCTTCCCTCCATCTCTTGATCTCCTTCCTGTTTGCAAAGGTGTATTTTCCCACCTCTTATTATCGATCTTTTTTTTCTCCTTACTTGTATTTCCGGCTTCTCATGTAAGAGAAACCATGCGGTATTTAAACTTGCCTGTCTTACTTGCTTCACTTCTCTGATGGTCTCAAGATGACCCTGTCTTCCTTCATGTGCCTCGAGTGTACCCTTTGTTGTGGCAGGGTGGCCCTTCCCTGTATGTGAGTGTCACATTTTCTTTATCTATCCGTAATGGATAGAGTCTAAGACTGAGCTTTAGGAGACATGCTGCTCTAACCATGGTTGTGTCACTGTCATGTGAGGTCTGTAACTCTTTTGGAAAGGTAGTTTTTAATGAGTCCTCTTGTAATGGGACATGCCAAAATGGAACTTTTTGCTTTTGTTTTTGGAGACAGGCTTTTGATGTGTAGTCCAGGCTGACCTTGAATGAAAGGTGATCCTCCTCCTTCAGCCTCCCAAGTGCCTGGAGTCCTTGCAGGCACCTTCAAGACTGGTTTTCAGAATGGAGCTTTAAAAGCCAGACTTTGTTCCTTCAGAGAAACTACTTAGTTTCTCCAAACCTCCTCAGGCCTGGGGCATAGTCACCATCCCCTCCTCACAGCCTAGTCAGCAATGGCGAACCTGCCTGCTAGAGCTCTCAGTGACAACAAGGAGTCTGTAGTGACATGGGTGCCCTAGGTTCACCACCACCTAGATACACAGAAAGAATATACAGATGCTGGCCTGGGAGGCTTGGGCCCAGTTTCCTTTCCTTGGGGGAGGGAAGGAATGTGAGAGGGCTGAGCAAGCCTGAGCCATCTGCTGTTGTGTTGTGTCCCCTCTCCCTTCTGTCCCTTGCTATGCAGGACCCTTCACATGCCTGTGCGTGGTGGAAGGGTGACTGCAGGCAAATGAGGCTCCTCCATCTCCTCAGATGTAGGGGGGAATAAATCCCCTTTCCTTCCAGCTGGGTAGGTGATTAGAGCTGGGGGAAACTGGATAACTAAGGGGGTGGAGGTGCCAGAACTCCTCAGGACCAGAGGACATGCGCAGAACACAGGACCCAAAGTGGCGTCGGGGCTCCTGAGCGCTGTACACTGCACCCATCAGAAAGTGGTGATTTCAGCCCCTCATTCCAAACTGGCACTGTTTGCAGGACCAATCAAAAAAGTGCTACGTTTAATCCTTTGCTTCCCTCCGGCAGGAAACCAGATGAGTTTTTTGATAGGGAATTTTAAATCTGGCACCAGGCAAGTGAGTCTTTGATAGGACAACTGCTCGGATGCCTTATTTGCACTAAGGGGAAACCGATCTAGGAATTTTGGAAACAAATGACCTGTTTGCCTTATCCTCCGGGCCACCGTGGGTCAGTTCGCCAGCCTGCCATTGCCCTGTATGGCTACGTCTTTTCTTCCTTCGATCAATATACACTTTCACCACCTTTCCTGTGTCCCTTGTCCACCAAAAACCCGGACCCAGGGACCCACCTTTGGGTAACCTTTGGTCAGCGGCGAGCAAAGCAATGTGAGCACACAGGCCTGAGTGACTCGTAGGGCATCAACTCACTTGGGACCTGGGACCTGGCCGCACAGTGAGGAGACCTCTGCCCCAGGACTCCTCTGGCCAGTGCCGAGTTTAGCTTGCGTTTGGATTTTTAAAAATAGTTTTACCACCTACAAATCCATCCCTAAATTAGACACGATTCACATTTGCTTTATAAAGATTGCCACGCAATACCTTACAGCTCGCTTTTCCACTCAGCTTTGTGCTACAGCTCATCCCAATTGTGTCTTACAGCTATGATTCATTAGTGTCAGTAGCTCTGCACTATTCCATTGCGTGAACATAACTGGAGACAGGGAGCCATTCTCCTGTCTGCGTACTTTTTGATAATATTTCTAGTTTTTGCTTGTTGGCTACTATAACGCTGTGATCATCATGTCTTAACAACAGAAGGTGTTTTTCTGAGCACCTATTAGTATTTGGAATTGTAGTCATTCTTAGAAGTGTGTGGTTTTTTCTGGTATCATTTTGTTTGTAATTCCCAAATGACTTAACAGGTATAGTTTCTTTTCATGGCACATTTTCCTGTGCATTTTTGCCATCTAGGTATTTTAGGGAGGGCCCTGTTCAGTATTTCACCTTACTTTTAATGGGGTATTTGTTTTCTTACTGTTGAGTTCTAAGGATACTTTGTATATTTTGGATTTAGCTCTTTTAGTAGATATGTATTTTGCAAAAATTTACTTATGCTTGTAGCTTATTTTTTTCATTCTTTCACCAGAATTTCCCAGAAAAGAATGTAGTAATGTCTGTTCTCTCATCTCGAATATTGCAGGTTTGTGTAGATCTATGTAGAAATAGATCAATCACATTAACCTTTTCAGCATGCCAGCTTTAGGTTGCATTCATTGTCCATGTAATCTTCTTTCAATTCATTGATCCTTACTCTGCAAATATTTCTTCTTTAGGTTTCTGTTGTTTTTTGCTTTACTTGTTTCTTAAGATGAATGTTGAAGTCATGGTTTTGACTCTTCTTTCCTATGTTGACATTTAGTGCTATAAAATTTCCCCTAATTATTGCCTTAGCAGCATTCCAAAATTTCTGATATACTATGTATATGGCAGTTGAGCTTCACTGTATCAACTTAATTAACTTTGGAGTCACGCAGGGGAGTGGTGTCTCTGTGTGTACATGGGAGTGCCATGGAGACATGACCTCGGGTAGTGTATCTTGTCCCTTGTCCCTCCCTCTCTGTTGCTGCTCCTCTGTTCAGCTTCAAACCTTCACAAACTAAACAGTTTTGTTCCCCCACAGTGTTCCATCATGATCGCCCTGCCTTGGTGTCTGTTAACCATGTACTGAATCTCCGGAAACTGTGAGCTAAATTAAGCATCCTTTAAGTTGCATCAGGTACTGTATACTAGCAACAGAAAAGCTGACCATTGCAGAAAACTGGCACCTGAAGTGGTGCTGTTGCTTTGACCACACATAAATACATAATTTAGAAGCCTTGGGAACTAGCTTTTTAGAGGTGTTTAGAAAAGTTTATGTGAATAGGTTGATGAAGCCCTAGAATATATAAGCAAAGATTTATGGGTGATTCTAATCAGGCTTTGTAGGATCAGAACATGGAAAATAAAACCGAGGCTCCTCCTGGGCATTGGTCAGAGCTGCGTCCTCTCACAGAGCCTGCTCAGAGGGAGCCTGTGCAGAAGGGTCTGCTCACATGGAGCTCCCTCCTCCATTACAGCTTCCCCTTTTCATCGAGCCAATCTCCAAAGTGTGTCCTCAAAAAGATAGTAGAAGCCCAGCATCTTTAATGTCACCTAACAGCACACAAGGAGCAAGTCCTTACTGAAGTTGGCTCAGTGCCTGTGAAAGAAGTCAGTGCTGAAGGAGAATACAGACCCTTAGCACCATCATCACCACGGCCAAGGGAGGAGGAGGAGTCCGAAGACCAAAACTTACTCTCTGGAGGTCAAGGAACTGCAGAAGGCCGCTGCAGAAAGAGGGAGCAGAAGAGGCAGGGAAGAGGGAAGCTGACAGAGCCGCCCCCAAGGAATCTAGCCGTGTTTCAGCTTTGCAGCTGAGCACGCCAGCGGCTGCAACTTCAGATGGTGAACATCAGACTAGCCTTCACACTAGCCTTGTGATGAGAGTGCAGGAGCAGATCCCCCAGGAAAGATGCCAGCTGAAGCTGAAGAACCAGCTTCACCATCACTTTTCTCCCCACCAGCAGAAGGAGGAGTCTGGAACCACCCTGGCTTCCACTCTTGTTAGCCGGACAGTAAATAAGACTCAGGAAGTTGATGAAGACAAAGGTATCCAGTCACGATGGAAGTGACCTAAGTGACAGCACGTTGGAGGGTAGTGATGATTCTGGACTGTGAATTCCCCAAGAAACTGGTACAAAAAAATGTAAAGGGAGCCTGGGAAGCCAGAGTGGCAGAGGAAGATTTTATTCAGCTCTTCTATGATCCTTCTTTTAGAAAGGAAAAGATCACAGCAAATACCTCCATGGCCATTTAGTTAATGCGTACTTCCCCAGAAGAGCTGCTAAAACCAGGAGTAATTAAAGTTCTGCAAGGACTCTTTCTAGTTTATAAGAGCGACTCCATTTTATATTCATTCATAGCATTAGACTTCTTTTTAAGATCGCTTTAATTAGCATCCTATGTTGATGACAGTTGGTGTTTCTGGTGGATTATACTCATTACACAACCCCAATGACACTTTTTCCTTAGGACTTCTGTGTGCTTGTCGATGTACAAATTGTTAGTGAAGCCCAAAACCTGGGGTTAGTGGAGTAAAACCAGCAGACCCGAATCTGTTAGCTGATGTGTTCACTTGAAAAGAGAAAGCACACAGCTGGCATAACCGCATCGTCTTGCTCTGTCCCGCTGTAGCTCATCAGTTTTCTGTCCATGTCTGTCACTTTACTGTTAGTTCCTTGTTTAGTCCTATGAAAATTTGTTTAATAGGAAATTATTTGAATGTGTTTGCTTTACATAAAGTTAGCACTTTAAGATTTCTTTAGAGGTGAAAATAGATATTTAAACCAAAGAAAAATTCTCCCAACAATGTGATAAAGTGACCGGATCCCACACCAAGAACCAGTACACACACTGTAAGGTCAACACGAGGGGTTTTAATCAAAGGAAACAGAGGTGGCCCTTCACCCAGCAGACAGGGCAAGGTGCCCAGGGCAGGGCTGAGCAGGGTTTTCATGGACAGTTAAGGGGTGGATAGGTATTGTTTTGGTTGTAGACGGAGAGCTGTGGGAGGCTCTTGCACTTTCTATGTGATGTGTCTTTCTCTGGAGGAGGTTGGCAGCAGGGCTCTCCATGACAGGGGGTATTTCCTTGTTCTTGTGGTTAGGCTCTTGCAATGTGGCACAGGTCCTTCTGTCCCTGTGTTGGGGCTTTTTCATTAGTGGTGGGAGGAGGGGACTGGTCACTGTTGGCCAAATCCATCACAGTGGACATTGTATCAGTCAAGGTACTTACTTCCTGATTTTTGATGATTGTCTCATGTTTGTGAAGTTTCTCAAATTGGGAGACAGGTGCCCTACCATATTTTTCTAATGAAATGCGATGGGCCCTTGACTTACGAATTCAATTTGTTCGCGAGGGCTGGTTTAACTCAAGCTGGTTGTAAGTTAAGATGATTTTTACCATAAGAAATAATGGAAATATTCATAGTGCATTCTGAACCTCCCAAAGTCCCCCATTCACTAGCCTTTTCATAATAGAAAAAGGTTGTATAATGTGTGTAATTTACCAGAAACACCAATAATTTTCCTAGTGTATTCATCGAGTGTCACTGGCTTAGTTTGCCAGTAACAATAATTTCATGCTTTTCTCACCATTCAAGTTGACATCTTTGGCTCGCAGGAAGGGAGGATGACTGGAAGGTGGTTACTGTTTGGAGGAGAGTCCTTTTTCATAAAAACATCAGGAATCCGGCTCTCCTGTGTCCTTTCTGTCCTTGGAGAGTCTGTAGCCCACTAGGACCTGCTTTTGGCCTACCAGGTCTCAACCTTTTCAGAACTAAAAACTGGTCTAAGGTTGTCCGTTTCTGTCTTTTCCTTAACATTGTCCTGTAGTACGACATGCCAGACATGACATTGTCATTAAGCAAGTGATTGCAGTGATTGGCTTTTTCTCTGTCTGGGTGGGTCTTTTCTACAAATGTTTGTAGCTCTGTCCATTTTTTCAGGATTTCCTTTATTTCAGAAGAACTTTGCTGCACTGACACTTCCCCTCCTACTTCAGCTCTTTGGACGCACCATGCATCCTGTGGCAGGCACTGTAAATTGTTTTAGTGTCCATTTTTCTTTTCTCCTTCTCTTACTTGACAGAACACACCTCATTGTGATGCAGATTTAGTAGGACCTTTGACTGCCCAGCTGGTACTGTATTTCTCAGCCTTCCATGCTGCTGAGTGTGATTCTGTGACCCAGTTGTCATGAATGGGGTGTGAGGAGCAGTGACATCCGCAACTTAATGCCCTTAAAAGCTGCTATTCTCTGTTGCTCCCGCAGAAATTGCTGAAGTTCCTCTGTAGAGGAGTCCTCTGCATGTTCCTCCACCAGTTCAGCATCGCCACTGTCTACCTGCAAGACTAGGGACTCTGCTATAGTGACAGTGTCATCAACCACAGGGTCAGCTGAAGGCTTAGGCTCCTCTACACATCTTTCCCACTTTCAGCAACTCTAGCTTCCTCATACAAATCTTTTCTCCGTAAGGTTTTCAATGGCAGATTTTGACATGCGGTACACATTAGCAAGTCAGGTCACCACTCTCACAATTCTGAACAGTGTCCTTCTTCTTCTTCCTCCTCCTCTTCCTCCTTCTCCTTCTTCTTCTTGTGATTTCTTTCTTTCCCTTTCCTTCCTTCCTTAGCTTCTTTTCTAGCATTTTGGGGGACATTTTGATAGCACTTATCATGGTGATTATCTAAAGCACTAACTGAAATCATGTCCACAAATGTACACATCTGGGCTCAGACTGATGTTTACATATGCTTTTATGTGCTTTCCTGGCATTGTGAATTTTTTTTACACTCACACAAGTGGCCAGCATTAGAGTTGTAACTCAAAACTTTGGCCATAAGATTCCAGAAGTAACCCACGTTGTTGTTGGTATGCCAGGCCTGTCATAACATGAGGGTCCACAGACTGACTTGTAGTTTGATTTGTGTTCCACCTTTTACTGCACAGGTCATATTTTATCTCGTCTGATTTTTGCATTTATTTTGCTTTACTTCTCAGCAAGATTTTATACTTCTGCACATTCTCTCCTAGAAATTCTTGCCTCCTTCACAATTCATAAAGTTATATTTCTCCTGGTTGTTGGTATCGTCTACATTTCTTCTCAATTTTAATGATAAGGTCCACCTTCTCTTCCCTTTCCTTGCTTATTGATATTCTTTAGAATTTTTCTCTTCTTAACCATTCTCCTTGGGCCATATCCCCTACTTCCTTGAGTCTAAGTTGAAACCATATAATTTTGTGTATCTGACCGACATCTTTTTCTTGAAGCCAGGCCCAGGGTTATGTTACTGATGACTAGAGAGCTCCATTTGGATATCTTCCATGACATTAAACACATTAGACTCAAAAATAGTTCTTCTCTCTTTCCCAGTAAATCTGTTCTTCTACCAGTTTTCCCTCCAGAATAATGACAGAACTATCCATCTCAATCATAAAGCCAAAAATCTGGAGAGGCTTTTAACTCTCCCACTTCTCACAGCCCCTGTGTTTCCCTCACATCGTAAATTTTTCACATCACCAATTAATGACTGAATCCTACAGGGAGGCAGGGGAAGATGAAAGCTGTGACCTTGGTCCCAACATTCAGCACTCCAAACCCTGTACTCTGCTGAAACAACTTTTCTCCACCTTTTCTTTTTCTCCATAGGAGAGGTCCTCGGTGATCTGGGAAGTACTCAGCCTCTGATGTCCCAGAGGCTCAGCAGTTCCAGGGGCTCTGTGAACAAAACTGAAGAGTGTGACCCTTCTTCCTCTGCCGCTGGCCTTACAGTCTCTGGCTATGCCCAGGTCCTGTGGGCTGTGGCCCCTCAGCCTGTGTAACCACCTCCACGACATGGAGAAGGTGCTGCATCCTGCGGCACTGGAAAGACCATGGCAACACCTGCAGAGTCTAGCACAGGAAAGAGACTATGAGTGGTCCCAGATTCCTAAGGCCTGGGAAGAGGGCTCTTCCTCCGGGCCAGAGCAGATCCTGGGCGGCTTTTCCAGGGAAAGTTTCCCCTCAACTAGGCAAGGGCTGTTTCTCCTGGGAGTGAATCTGGGCTTCTCCCCGCCCCACCCCGGGACATCAGAACCAGGAACTTCGGCTTCCTCCCCCATCATAAGTTTCCCTCCTATGGAAGCTCTGAGCAGTCAGCTGCAGGGTATTTAACTGTTTGGAACTTCCATAAAGAGTGAGCTGCAACAAGCAATCCTGTATAAGCATTTATTTTTGTTGTTGCAGCTTTTTCTTAAAATAGATTCCTACCATCAGACTGATTGGCTTACATGAAGCACACGTTTTGAATTCCAATACTGCTTTTCTCTACCTATTGGGAACAGAGTGGAACACACACCCTTAATCCTCCTTGAGCTAGGTGTAACTGTGTAACTTGCTTTCTCCAAGGACAAGGCTGACTTGCAAATGGGAGCTTTAAAATTGGGAGCCAAGTCCCTCTCTCTCCGGTTGGCCCACAAAACTCATTTGCTTATAAATTATTTGCAAAAATAAATGCTTATAAAAAGGAGCCTTTGTATGATAATCCACCCTTCAGTCTTCTGGATTCTTCCTTCTTGTCTAATTGTGGATCCATCTTCACCTTCCTATCTACACAGTTTAAGAGATCACTGGCTCTTAACTGGCTTCTGCAGAAGTTACCTAACAACCTTCCATCTATCCTCCTTCCTGCAGCAGAGATTCCGCTAGCTGGGAATCTGGCCAGGTTACTCTGCGGCCCCAGCTATCCCGTGGCTTTCCATTACGCTGGATTAGTGTTGTGAGCTCTCTGTGGCCATGGCTCTCCTTCTTTACGGCTTCCTCCTGAGCTCTCTCCATTCTCACTCTGTTCTCCAGCTTTCCTCTCTTACTTCAGCCCCTGGACACACTATGCATCCTGTAAATTGTTTTATTGTTTATTTTTCCTTTCTCCTTCTCTTACTTGACAGAACACACCTCATTCTGATGCAGATTTGGTAGGACCTTTGACTGCCCAGCTGGTGCTGTATTTCTCAGCCTCCTATCCTGCTGAGTGTGATTCTGTGACCCAGTTGTCATGAATGGGGTGTGAGGAGCAGTGACATACACAACTTTATGTCCATAAAAGGACATAAAATCAAAGCAGAGCATTGATTGACTTTCTCTCTCCTTTACCCTTTCCCCAGAATTGGAATACAGATATGGAACTAGTGAAGCATCTATGTGCAGGAAAAATGTATTATGGGGATGGGAATTTTGTAAAATCGAGGGAACCAGGGACCCTGAGCAACCCCGTGCAGATCACATTTGCAACAGCAGCTTAGCCTGTGCCTCAATCAGAAGAGTCTGGATTATGCTATGGTGGTTAACAGACAACCCTTGAAGATCAGTGGTTTCACTCAATAGTGATTTATTTTTCAAACATGCACCATGGCCAGAAAACATCATCAGGTTGTCACCTCAGGATCCAGCATAACAAAGGATTCCACCTAAATGAGTTTTGTGGGCCAACCGGAGAGAGAGGGACTTGGCTCACTGTACTATTTTAAAGCTCCCTATTGCAAGTGAGCCTTGTCCCTGGAGAAAGCAAGTTACACAATTACACCTAGCTCAAGGAGGATTAAGGGTGTGTGTTCCACTCTGTTCCCAAAAGGTAGAGAAAAGCAGAGCGTGATTAGTGCTGGTGATCTTCTCAGCTTCTCTAGCAATACGCCTTAACCTATGCCCCCTCCAGTAATAACCTCTCATTATTTTGTTCAAATGTTAAGGTATTTCCGTGTCACAAACCTTATATTTCAAAAATTTCCCAAGAACATATTAATTCTCTTAGGAATCATTAACCCCAGTTTTCGGAATATCACCTTTGCATAATGACTCCGAAATATTTATCTAAATATCTGTACTTTCACCAAATATCTCATACTAGATTTCTAATTGCCTACATGTCAAACTTGACAAGTCAAATGTATTACTTCCATTTCTCTCTTAATTTCAAGTCCTCTACTGACTTCATATTCCCTTTTTCTTAAAAGTCCAGTTCCTAGAAGTGTGGCTGGCATGAGAAAGGGCACTATATGATCACTGAATGCATGGGTGGACAGATGGATGGGTGGATGGACAGATGGATGGGTGGATAGAGAGATGGATGGATGGATGAATGGACGGACAGATGGATGGATGGATGGATGGATGGATAAATACAGTCAAGATCTGACAATGGCTCTCAGACATGGAATCCTGTGCTGGTCTACATCACGTTAGCTCACACAACCTACTGAATCTGCCTCTAACCTCTTGCCTTCCACCTTCTCTGGCAAGTGTCTACCCATCAAGAACTATTCTAACAGTTTTTATACAGTTAGCCTCATCGCCAGCTTTTCTCTTCTGCCATCCATTTTTCACAGCATGTCCATATTAATTTCCTTGAAGCGTAGGACACATTTGTCACCATTCCACAATCCAGTCAGGAGCATCTGTCACATGCAAGTGCTGTGCAACATTGTGGGAAGAAAGAAAATCCAGTTAAGGCGTGGTCTCCATGCTTGGGCAGCTCCCAGCCTAGTAGGAGAGACAGATGTGCCTAGAGAGACACAGCAGAGCACAGCACCGAGACGCAGGAGCTCAGAGGTGGGAGTGACACGTGTGACAGATGCCAAGTCAGCCAAGCAGTCACACAAGGAGGCATTTATCCCATATCCCAGCAGACGAGTAGGTTATTTTTTCAGGATCAGCACTGGATAGAAATAGAAACCATTCATCTTTTGAGTTGGGGGTGGGGGAGGGAAGATAGGCTCTGACTTGGTTAGTTGAGAAGGGGGACTGGGTAAGAAAACCAGTGGCGGTTGGCTCTGAAGATGTTCGTTTTCTCCGTGGAGCTGAGGCCAGCTCATTCCTTGACTCACTGCGCTGCAGGGTCTTCCCTGTGCATGGGTGGGAAGAGGCTGGGGGAGACGGCTTTTGCTTCCTTTCCTATGCTGAAAATTTGAACCATGGCCCTGGTGTCTGGCTATTAGCTCTGCAAGCAGATCGTGATGTCCGGGGCTCCATTAGGAGGCTGTGCTTCCCTGCACCTCCTTCCGGGCTGCCGCAATGGGAACCAGTTTGGTTTTCAGTCCAAGGCTCAGCTGCGCACTGCTCTCCAGATAGGGAGCCTGCAGTCAAACGAGCTGCTGCATGGATTTTGTAAATTCATAGTAGACCCAGTTACTTGGGAGCCATAGCTTTTTATTTATATAAACTGGGCTTATTGGAGTCACAAAATAGAAGGATTTGTTTTGGGGGGCAGGGGTATTACTTTTGCAATTCCAAGAGCTTAATTTTGAATATAGAGCCAAATCCTGAAAGAAATGAAAGCCTAGACTTTATAAATGAGCCGCAGGAAAGGGAAAGATGAAAAAATGATTTCTACCACACAGCCCCTCCCCGGCCCTCCAGTCATCAGGCTCCCCTGTGGACACACACCATTAAAAGAATTATCTCATCAGCAGCAGCATGAGGGGGAGATTTGTAATTTAAGTGACTCTTTCAGACAAGGTTAATGAGGAATAAAAGAAAATTACCTTCCCAAACAGGACTGTCTATCCGGGAGGACTGCCATTTGCCTTCATACTGACAGAGAATTTATTGATTCCTAGCTCTGTGCTCAGGCTTCCAGAGACAACCTTTGACAGGGTCTTCTAGAAATTTCCATAGACCTTTCCCTGATGAATTTCTAGGATGACTAGATACGTACGATTACAGAATAGATAGAATGCTGAGACTGGCTAAGCCAGCCTGCGAAGGCCTGCAGGAATATTGAGTGGTTTCAGTAGGATTCCTCATCTGATCCATTTATAGAAAAGGGAACTGGGGGCTTTTAGAGAAAAAAATTAAGCTCTTCATAGTTCTCCCAGGCACATTCTAGTGAAGACTTTATAGCCAAATAATAACTATTAAGCAAATGTATTACATTGTCTTTCTACCAGGAAGCAAATGGCTTTCTTTGCACTAAGAATAACAAAAGACTTATTTGAAATCTTCTTGAAATATAGCTTGAAATTCTTTGTGATAAAGAATATCTGAAAGGCAGATTTTCTTTCTTTCCTGTGTGTGGGGACAGATTTGTAGGAAAAATAAAAACCTCAAAACTGGTTTTATCTTTTTAAACACTAACTTTTCACCTTTCCGACCCTTTTTTCTTTTCAATATAGAACTTCAGCACAGTAAAAAGGGACATGGACATGTCAAGTGTCCTTTGAAGAAATCCTTTTGATAGAAAGAATAATAATCTAGAGAGAACACAGAACATCGCAGTGCTTTCCATGCTTAATAATTACTGGAATGGAGAGAAAACCTTGGAGTTTTGTTAACGTTTCCCAAAGAAATCTCCAGCCTTGTTAAAATCAGCACTGAGGAATGAAGAAAAGAGGCGACACAGGAATTTCATGAGCAACTTCAGTTACCTGAAATGTTAAACAGCCATTTCTGAGTCTGTGTGGAGCGAGCCCCGCCTCCCCGCCCCCACCCACTTACCTAGAAGGGTACACTGGAGGACCGGGTCACCCCATCTGGGAGCAGGAGCGACCTGCTCCCAGATCTTACTGACACAGAGACAGGAAACACTGGCTCAGCTTCAGGGCAAGACAGAAGAGGGACAGGGGCGTCCAGAGTCCCCCGGGGGCCAGGCTGTGGAGGAGCTAATCTCTTCCTCCACCCACCAGTTCCCCTTCCCTGCACACTCCTCAGCACACCTCCTCCACAAGAACCCCTGCCTCACGCTCTGCTCCTAACCCAGGTTAGGCCCCAAGGAGCCTTTCCAGCTTCTTTAACGGCAGCGGCAGCGAGGAGGTCCTAGGAGCCCCCAGACTGGTGTCTCTCGCATCCCCACTCCTGTATCTCAGGGCCTCTTTGCCCAGCATTTTCCAAAAGATTCAGTGTTTAAGAACCTTTGGGAAACATCATTTCCCTTATCCCCGCTGTGGGGAGTCAGTTACAGACCTTGCATTACAGAGATATGGGCATATCCGTGTTTAAAGAGGCACAAGTCATAATAGCTAAATATTAAAAGTGGTCTGTGTATCTATCAGTGGATGAAAGGATACAGAAAATGCAGTGTTAATACATAGTGGAGTACTACTCTGCCATAAAGAAAGACACACTTGAATCATTTGTAGGAAAATGGATGCATCTGGAGACCATAGTGTCAAGTGACACAAATCAGACACATACCCTTAAATATGGCATGATTTCCATTAAACAAGAAACCCAAATTATATTTAATGAGTAAAATAAAAGGGAGATAATAGGATAGAGAGGGAATTAAGAGATGGAGGGAAAGGGGAGAAGGAAAGAGGATGGAAAAGGAGTTAGGATGTGCTATGTACCTGGAGCAGCTCCACATAGGAACAGAAACGTTACGTTCTGCAAACCTGTACTAATGGAAACAAGACTTCATTAGTAGCATCCACATGATTGGGCAGATGGAATAAACTCTGAAGATTTACTGTATAGTGGTGGCAATCATTACTGAAGTGTGTGTTCAAAACCCACTAAAATAATAGTCCCAGACAACTGTGTCAAAAAAAGAAAAACAAGTATCAGAGATTCTTATTTAGCATAGCAAAGGTGGACTTCTAAACATGCCTGGAGTCCACTTCCGAATCCTACAAAAATCCTACTCTGTGGCTCGTCCTATAGAACGCAAGACCCCTGAGATGCCTTCTCTGGTTGGCTGTTGCCTGAGTGACCAGCTGGGTAGCGATGCGTGGCATCCACATGACAGCACTGCCCTGGGTCTCCTTGGTGACACCACTGCATCGTCCCCAGAGTTACTGCTCTTGCCATGGACAGAGGCCGGCTGCACTGCCAGCTTTTTCAAGTGACTTTTCAGCAGCAGCCGCTCAGTGTTTAGAATGCAAGCTGCAGACTCCTATATACACAGAATCTTTCCAGATCCAAGTTGACCAAACAAGGGCCCAGCATGGTTTATCAAGGGTTTTCCTGTGGGGCTGGACATGCGCCCTGTGGCCCTGGCAAGGTGACCTCCCTGGCCTGGATTCAGTTCTGTTCCGGCAGGTGATTTCAGGTCTCCATTTGTGTCAGTTCTTTTTTTAAATCAATTTATATTTTTAAACATTTAGTAAATCCAGATACTTTTCCCTGCTGCTTTAGATGCCAGCAATCAGTGTTTAATAATAATTTAGCTTTTTGACCAGATAGAAAGGTGACTTTTCTCTGAAAAAAAACAGAGTGTTTATCCTCAAAATAACTTCATCTTCTTTCAGTTCTAAGCATGAGAAAATGATTCAAGTTTCATCAGAAATGAGCTGTAATGTCTGCATGTTTATAAATAAATTAGAGCTGTGGGGTGTGTGTGTTTGTGTGGATTTAGACATAAACCCTCCAGCTTTTTGTTCCCTTTCCAGCTTAGCTAGAGCAGGAACCACCAGGCGTAGGAAGAGAAGCAGCCATTTACATGGCATTTAGTACGTAGCCTTTTATCGGAGGTATAAAGAAGCCTCCAGACGTTTTGCTTTCGCACTGCTCAAGTGACTCCAGAAGGACAAAGATCCCTAAAAGGCCAGCGCGTGGCAGCCACTGCCTCTGGCAGTAACCACAGCCACATCCAGGTTCTCACAAACACAGCAGCCAAGGTTGCCTTTCCCTGTAACCCTGCAGCTCAGGGTCAATGGGGTGCAAATTCTCATGAGTGACTGGTCTCTCTCTCCCCTTCCAGCAGTGTCACAAAGAACACTGCCTCCTGGCTTCCTAACCTGCCACCGACCTTTCTCCCTATGTAGTGAGTGAGAAGAGCAGTGTAGAATGAATCTGCCTACAAATACACGTAGAAATACGTGTTTAAGTGAAAGAGAGCCTGTCTTGGTTCATTTTGTGTTGCTACCACATGATACCTGTGGCTGGATGCTGTAAAAAGATAAGAGGTTTATTTAGCCTGCAATTCTGGGGGCCCAAGAGCATGATACCAGTATTGGCTTCAGGTAAAGACCTCGTGGCAGGTAGCATCCCATAGTGAGACAGAGAGAAAGGGAGACAGAGAGATTATAGGGCAAGGAAGGACGCAAGAAAGTCAGGGTGGGCTGGACTCACTCTTAAAACAACCCATTTTTGCAGTAACCAATCCACTCCCACAAGAGTAAGAGCACAATCTTGCAACAACAACAAGGCTTCCTGAAGGCTTCAGCTCCCCATACCACTACTGTGGTAACTAAACATTCAGCACATAAATTTTGGGGGAACAGCATGTTTCTGTGCTTTGCTTTCTACTGAGGGAAACTCTTCCCTTCCAGGAAGTGGCATCCTCTTCATTCTTCCTGTCATGCTCCGAGAGCAGGTGCTCCTTGGTGCCATTAGCAATGCAGCCTCTCCCCCTAAACACATTCAGGAGTGATGTCAACCCACATACAGGTGCACATGCACATGTGCACACGTGGGCGTAAACACACACACACACACACACACACATGCACATCATCACCCCCACTTCTAATCATGCAACAAGAAGAACAGATGTCATGTCCCGAAAAGTAAAGTAGGTGTGTGTGTATGTGCACGCGTGTGTGCGCACACGGGCACACACGTATGGCCAGAGCAAACTCTTGACAGATTTATTTTAGGTTTCTTCAGGAAAATGCTTGTTTTCTCTGTGTCAAATCAACCTTCATTTTCTGGGGAGATGCAGTTGGCTTGGTTTAGTTTACTAGAGGGTCCATGGCAAAGTGCCACAGATCAGGTGTGGGTCAAACCACAGAAATATTTTTCCCCATGATTCTGGAGCTAGAAGGTGCTGGCAGGGTTGGTTTTATCTAAGGCTCAGCTTGCCCATTTCTCCTGGTGTCTTCAAATGGTCTTCTCTCTGCATAGTTGTATGCCCTGATTTTTTTCTTCCAATAAAGACATTAGTCATATTGGGGTGCAACACACTCTAGTTATTTCATTTTAACTTAGTTATCTCTTTAAAGATTCTGTGTCCAAATACAGTCAAGTATCAAGGTGCTAGGGGTTAAGATTTCATAAGATGAAATGATAGTGTGGGTGACATAATTTGGCCCTAAAATTAGCAGATGGATAGATGGATGGATAGATAGGTGGGTAAATATGCAAGAGATAATAAAAATAAAGCAAATGTATTTTTAAAAACTTACTTGTGGCTGGGCATGGTGGTGCATGCCTATAACCTCAGCACTCAGGAGACTGAGGCAGGAGGATCACTATGAGTTTGAGGTCAGCCTGGGCTACAAAGTGATTTCAAGACCAGCCTCAAATGAACTGTGAAGTGAAACCCTGTTTCAAAAAGACAAGAAACAAAACAAAACAAAATGAAAAAAACTTATTAGTGTAAAAGACACACTTTCTGGAGTGATGGCATATGTGTTTGAAGTCAGAGGGAGCAGTGTGAGTGTTTAAAGGGGGTGAATGACAATGTGTCTTTTATTACAATAACTTTGTATTTAAACATACACTGTATTTTTGATCATCCTACATATACATATTTTTCACATTTTGTTACAGACAAGAACTAAAGCAAAAATGCAAGATGAACTGGACAGGCTCACAGCATCTCAACTTAGATGAAGAAAAAGAGAACTGACGTTCCCATCCTAAACACGATGCAGTACGAATGACCAGGATGTGCCCTGCTTAGACTGTTTGCATTGAGTAGTAGTTTTCCCGCTGGGGCCATGGAACAAGGCTGACTCACCGTGGCACAGGATGGGGCGCCTGAAAGCACTGGACATTCTCACTGCCAGCCAGCTGAGCAAGTGGATTCTTCTGGAACCTCATCTGAAGTCCAAGGCATGGACAGATTTGTCACACACATGGGACTTAAATGAGTTAACTCCTGCTCTATAAGCAAAACACTGAGGGACCGGGGATTTAGCTCAGCGGTACAAGCACCTGCCTGGTAAGCACGAGGTCGTGAGTTTGATCCCCAGTACCAAAAATTTAAAAAGAGCAAAGCCCTGTAATATTTATGCTGGGGAAGCCACTGGCAGACAGAGCCCACCTGTAGCTTCACTTTAGCCAGTGAGATTGAGAGGCACTAGTGTTTCTGTTTCGGTTGCAAAGAATCTTACACCATTTATCCTTTTGCATCTGGCTTATTTCATGTGACATATTATCTAGAAGGTTCATCAGTGCTGTAATGTGTGACACAGCTTCCCTCCTTAGGAAGGCTGAGTGGCACTCCATGTGTACACCTTTGGCCTACGTCCTCACCACCGACGGGCACTCATCTTGCTCCCGGCTCTCGTCTATTGTGGTAACACTGCTAGGAACACGGGTGTTCAAGGGACCTCTTCCAGACCCGTTTCGAGTCCTGCGTAAGAACCGCCACTGGATTGTACCACTGGAGCTCCCGGCTTTGAATCCTGAAGTGGAAGTGCTGGGCATCCATGGATGAAGTTAGAATTCTGCAGAGAAACAGAAACAAGAAAGGTGAGTGGTGAGGGAAAGCCAGAGAGAGAGAGACAGACAGACAGAAAGAGAGAGAGAGAGGAGAGAGGGAGAGAGATGAGTTTCCTCCTGCATCATTCAAGGTTACTTCCCGCAGTCTCGCCCACTCCCTCCCTCTCCCTAAGGTAACAGCAGGAAGCTGAATTTTGGCCTCTCTGGTCTTACTCCCTGATGCGATGTCTGTGAGTACATTCCATCCCACAGTGGAGGGAATTAAGCTTCTGGACCTTAACAGAAATATACAGTCTCGGATGGCAGGACCAGGGACGAAGTATCCACGGAGCACACAGAAGAGGCAGGAGCGATGAAGCCGAAGCGGAGGGCAGAGAACCAAAGCACAGAAAAGGCTCAATCACTCAGCTGAAGAAAAGGGTGCATAAGCCAGGAAAGGAGGGCAGCCTGCAGCTGCTGGAAACAACACCCCACACCCTGCCGGCAGCCTGCAGGAAAATGGGGCCTCAGTGGGACAGCTGTATGGAACTGCGTGTGGTCAGCAACTGGAATCACCCTGGAAGTGAATCCTTCCGAGAAAACTCAGCCTCCTGCTTCCGAGTCAGTCTCTGGAAGGCTCAGAGCAGAAGGCTCGGGGAGCTAACCAGACTTCTAGAACCTGCTCCCGCTACTGCAGCCCAGGAGTAATTTTTTCCTGCCGTGTCTCATACATGTGCATGCCACACATGTGTGCCCACCACTCCCTACTACTTTCACATGCCCTCTGCCCCCCCCCCCCAGGGAAGTGCATGGCAGGCTCTCTTCCCCTCCGGGAGAAGCATGTGTCAGCCACCAGGCTGAGGTGGCCATTCCCCAGCAGGCCTGCATCTCTGTAGTTCCCTGCCCTTGCCCTCCACACAGCTGAACTCACCTGCAGCCTCATCTTTCTGGGCCTCATCAAATTTGGAACTAGCATTGAACAGCTGAGCATTTCCCATGCTTTGTCACCGTTAATTTCCTTTCTCCATGGAAATTAGGACAACTCTTACCTTGCAGCCAATCACTCATGATGACACATGCATGGAACAGTGGCTGGCATCAGGAAAGCCACTAAATTCCCTCAGATTGGTGCTCCCGTCCTTTTCTTGATCCTCTGCTTTTGTGTTGGTAAAATTTTTTAAAAATAGTGTTATTTTCCACTGTAATACGTTTGCAGGTTATGAAACAATCCTACCCACTGAGAGCCAGAGTGAAATAAACATGGTTGTTAGCTTAGAAACTTTCAGAATTTCTGAGAACTTATATGATATTCAGAAAAAAGCCCCTCTAAGAATTCCCAAATAAAATACAAGGTACACAGCTAAATTTGCATTCCACATAAACAATAAATAATTTTTAGCATAACCATAGCACAAAACTCCTGTGAGACATCCTTATGCTGAAATAGTATTAATTATTTACTAGCTCTTCAAATTTAATTGAATATCTTGTATCTTCATTTGCTATATCTGGCAAACTTATTCCTACATGACTTTAATTCAGACTTGTTATCATGGGTGACAATCTTGGAATCAGTCTGTAAAGATGCTCAGATGGGGCTCAGGTTATAGCTCAGCAGCATGTGTGTCTGCCTGACAAGCACAAGGTCCTGAGTTCAATTCCCAGTACAACCCTGACCCCAAAAAAACCCGAGAAAAACACTCAGACTTTCAACCATTGTTCTCAGGGCTAGGACCAGAGCATAACAAACCATCCTTTTCTTCCTCTTCTTCAATTTCACAGTGCTTACATTCTGTGGGGAGCATCAGGATAGAGAGAAAATTTAAACAAGAACACTGTTTAACTAGAAGGCAGTATGAAAGGTGAGCTGGGCAGGAGTGGGTGTTAGTCTACCTAGAGTGGCATTTGGCTGATACCCAGAGGAATGCTCTTTGGACATTGGAGGAAGATACAGTTTATCTTAAAGTTACATTCCCACTCATTCCTCACGGACTCATTGAAGGTTTAGTAGGTAGTCAGCACCGAAATAAGCAGTGACAGTGCAGAAAGGAACGTGACATAAGGCGTGGCCTTAGATCTCTTCTGTTTTTACGATGTTACGTACTACAAGGGAGAGATTGCCAAATACACAGATATATATAGGGCTCAGGGGCTCAGAGGTCCTCGGCAGAGAGAAAGGAGGGCTAGCATGAGCGTGAGATCATTGCTCTGGAAAAGCTTTAGCAAGAGTTACACGAGCTGCTGGAAAAAGTGAGGGGTGGTTTGCTAGGAGCTGGGAAAGAGCATTCTGGTCCCAGCGGCTATCTGAGAACCTTGGTGGGGAGCTGGAGGTCACTCAGCAAGAACAGGCAGGAATTCCATGGATGTGTGTCAGAGGATGGGCTGGTCCCCACCTACAATCCTGAAGGTTGTACTGAGACCGCACCACACTCCATAGCCAGTGGGGCACTGCCAAAGGATTTAAGTGGAAGGACAGAACAATCACATTACTCAGGCAACAAAAATGGAGGTTGGATTGAAATGAGTCCAGAAGCAGAACCTAAGAAGAAATGTAACTTAGCTTCAGTTACCTCCTGGTTCACAATATGAATGAATTGAAAATTTGAGGGCCTTAGTAGCAAGACTGAGAAACTACTATATAGGAAAAAAGTCCAGAAATCCAGGGTTACAGTTTCTTCTTTACTTGAGTGGCATGCACATGTGATCAAAGATCCATTTACATTTACAATTGCCTAACAATTCATATTGCCTGTAGCTGTTTGATTGCAGTTGCCAAATCAGAATTCTTATGGCTGTAGACCGCAGGTTATATTCAGTGGAGAGTTTCTTCAACTTTGGCCTCTTCAATGAGAGATGAAAGCTATAAAGAACACAGCATCTGGAGAAGGTCATCTTTTTTAGTGCTTTTTCATGTCGTCCTTTTGGAGAATTTGCTTTGAGTCTCTAAATGCACTATGCATCAAAGCATCGGATACTGTGTTTTCTCTAGGCTGATCTTCCCTCTGCTCTTAGGTAGAGTCTGTACTCTCAATTGAAAGGTGATGTTAGGGACACAAGTCCATTGGGGGTGGCTGTTAAATTCCTTCCCACACTATGCAGGATGCTAGAGCTTTAGGAGAGAGTACTCCATTTGCAAATCGGACTCATGCAATGTTATATTTGTTTGTTTACTTATTTATTTATTTTCTCAGAATGAGATCCTTTAAAAACCCATAGTTGAACAAATGGGTTAAGCAATCTATGATGTGGGATACCTTTGAGTAACTATTGCTGACATTTCTTTCTTGTTTGTTTTGTTTTATTTTTGAGACAGAGTCTCACTCATTATGTAGCCCGGGCTGGCCTTGAACTCATGGGGATCCTTCTGCCTCAGCTTCCCTGGTCCTGGGATTATAGGTATGCATCACCGCACCCAGCAACATTTCTAACTTTCGCAGAGGTGAATATATTGAAATAAATGAAACCACATGCCTGAGTCTCTTCCAAGGTCCTGATCCTAATTTTGCACCTGTAATTCTTGATCCCTGATGAAGGATCAAACTTGTATAACCTTCCAGCTCTATAAAACCTAGGTTTACGGTTGAGTGTAAATAAATTCAGCCTCACCAGCACCGCAGTGAGATCAGAGGCAGAGTGTTTTCTAAATTCCATAGAAACATGTTCTGTAATCACTGCAGCCTCCCTGAATTCCTTCTAGACATTTCCAGGAATTTCCAGAAGCATGTCATAGATTTTCAAGCTAATCTCTTGGCAGTGGTGATGGTCATTTTCCTCCTGCCTGTTCCACACCACAGTAGAGATGGGTCTCATCAGTACTGATAGGAAAAGTCGTAGCTCTGCCGTTGATACCAGCTCCATGCTGATAGCAGCTGCTAGGGATTGGAACTTTAATATCTCCCAAACCCCGTGTCTTAAAGGATTGTCATGCCAGGTGGCAGGACTCGGAAGTGGTGGAACCCTGAAGAAGTAGATCCTCATGGGGTGTCTTTAACTAAACAAGGGGTGTTCTTGTAGGAGAGGGTGGGACTCTGACCTCTCCCTGATGTTTTGCTTTTCTGGCCATGGGGGGAACAGTTTTCTCCGGTGCACACCCTGCCACTATGTGCTACCTCACTGCAGGCCCACAGTGAAAACAAACTCCCATATTGTGAGCCAAAATAAAAAGTTTCTCTTTGTAAATTAATTATCTCGGGTATTTTGTTACAGTGATTCAGAACTTACTAACACACCTGCCATGCCCAAGCCAAAGCAACCAGAGCTCATTTTAAGTCAGGAGATGCCAATGTGGTGTATATCCAATCCCTAGGGCTCCTTCACCATCTCGGATCAGGGATGCGACCATCCCCCCTTCCAGCCCTCTTTATTTTTGCATGCAATGGATTGCAACCAGCTCACCACATGTCTCAGGCTTAACACTGGCAGGTCTGCTGGGAAGACAGTGTCAGAGACAGATCCCAGGCGATGCCTTCACTGTATGACTGCTGCTTGTGGTATCACCACGTCATAGCTCTCCACATCCAGCAAGTTCCTCAGCCTTTCCATGCCTCAACTCTCCCTGCATCTGTAAAGTGCGTGGGGTTGCTGTGAAAACAAACTGTATAAATGCACAGAGATTGCATGGGAAATGGCACTGAATGGAAAAGTTGTACACATTGAATCACCTGGTTGAAGCATGAAATAATTGTCTATATTTCAATAGGATCTCTGCTATTGGCTAAATTTGTTTACCTTTTGCAGCCATAGCAATACATATGCACAGAATTAAAAAGACAAAGAGCAGAGACAAAAAAGACACAGAGCAAAGAAAATAATTTTCACACCAACCTGCAATCCATTAGATCTCCTCTCTGCTGCAAAGCTGCCGATTCCTCACAGGTGCTCCAGGGGAACCACTACGTGATTTCCAGCCTCTGTGCAGGGTGAGCTCTGGAGCTGACTTACCACAGGTCTACAAAGGTGACAGGGAGGACAGTGACCAGCTTTCCTATGACTCGCCCTTAGGCAGTGACCATCTGGAGGAAGAGCCAATTAACAACGAATCAGGGCAGAAAGGACACAAAGCTGCAATCAAGGTAGCAGGAAAAAAAATATAAAGAGGGAGACAGCAGAAGTCATCCTGAGTGGAACAGTTAGATGCTGCTGAGCTTAAAATCATGCATGACTCCTTCTATGTGTCTGTGCTCAAAGATTTATTCAGTCTGATCCCAAAGAAATTTTAAGAAGACAGTATAATTTTGCTTTATGTCAGGTATGTTCAAATCACCTTGTGCCAAAGCTTAAGTTAATTTAGAAAAAGAAAACAATGAGACTGATGTAGTCCTAACATGGTGGAGCAGAGTCACACTGGTCTCCAGGCAGCTATTCACAGCCCTGCACAGGGCTCTTTGTCCTAGACCATCAGCCCATGGACCAAGTTTGTTAATGAGGGCAATGCGCAACTCACCCAAACCCCACAACAAACAGAAACTCAAACAGTACCTTTGAATGCCATGCACACAGCATCGTCAACAAAAAACACTATGTCTTTAGAGGGATGATGGGAAAAAGAAGCAATTTTGGACTTCTGAGGCTGGGAAATGATGAGAGGGTAGGTGTCTGGGAGGAAGTTAATGGAATAAGACTTAGAATTGGGAAGAAAAGGGACCGTGCAGAGCATGTAGAGAAAAATCTTCAGTGTTCCTTAATTGCCCCCTGGCTCAAAAGTAATTTTTATTTCAAAGAGGAATATTTTACAGTAACTTATTCTAATTCCCTTCACAAGGATACCTTCCGCATCAAATGTATGAGTCACATATTGTGGAGTCTTGGTGCCTAGGTTTCAGTTTTATAAGCAAAGTGCTACCTCAAAATATGCCACACACACACACACGCACGCACACACACACAGGGCAGCAGCAGCAGGTGTAAGAAAGACTCTCTGAGCTTCATCTCTTTCTCCTGGAAGCAGGAAGTAAAACCCCACATGAAGGATGTCACCCCTGCACCAGAGGACTGTAGCACTCTTGCCAAGGACATGAAGTTGGTGTGGGAGAGACTGTGTAGAGCAGACTTTGCTAAACACATCCTTGTCTTTCTCTAGGCTTCCCACAGTTGTCTGTCATTTTCTTCTGAAGGGTTTCCGTGTTACATAAACGTATTCTCCTGCATGCCTGTCATATATCAGCCAAATTCCCTAAGAAAGGAGAAATAAATTTTTCCCTCCTGCATGATCACAAATAAATTTGATCTCATTACATCTCCACTGCAATGTGCTTGTGATATACGTTCATTGCTTGTAGAACAGAGATCTGCATTAAACATGGACCTGCCCGGGCCAGCCCTGAGCCTGGTCTTGTCCTTGTCATCTGTCCACGGGCTTTCTCTGCCTGCACCACCCAGACCTCATTTCCCAGATGTGGTGCGCAATAACCCACCCTAGGGCAGTGCTAACTTTTCTCTCTCAAACCATTCCTTCTTCCTCTCCCACCCTGCAGTTCTCAACTCAGTCCTCCCTTCGGAGGGGCCTTTCCTCAGCTGCTGACCAGGCAACATTTCTGAGAAGGGCTCCCACACTTTCTTGCACTCCTCCTCCTTGGCTTTGCTTGCATTTGAGTGATTAGCTGAGTAACTAGTGAACCCATTGAGAATACAAATCCAGTTCGGTTTTATTTTCCATCGTGTTTCTAGCACTCAAACCAGAATCTTCATTAGGCTGTGGAATGAGTTAACAAATGAAATTATCACTGTGTCCATCTATACGTTCCCTTCTTGCTTTGTTGCATGGTCTCCATAGATACAGTCACGGACACTTCTGAATTAGATACAGCGCAAAGATCCTTTGGTAATCGAGGTAGGGTTAGTTCCCACTGAGAAAACCACCAACCTGAACCAAAGCTGAGGTTTGAGAAACAGGGACAAATGCTGCTTTTGCACAGTCAACAAAGATTTTCACGGCATGCTACCGCTTTCTTTCCCTGCTTGGGAAAAGTAATTCTTTGCTATTGTCCAAGTAGGAGGTGTGTAATGGAGAGACATGAAGAGGCGCTGGGCTGGGTCACGGTGAGTCGCAGGGAATGGTATCAGTTGACTACTTGTGAGCCACATCCGCAGGCTGTTTGAATCGCTCACATTGTAGCCCCCAAACCGGAGATTCCTCCTGTGACCGATGCCTGCAGCTTTTGTGTTTGCCAACTCTGGGAAGCCCATGCTGGCTGAAGCACCAGGAAGTGTTGATTTCCTAAAAGCAGGCAACCTGCTGTTGAAATTTATGTTGGCCTTCAACTGCCACAAAAGCGATCTGCTGAAAAGTTTATTTCAAGTTAAAATGAAAAGGAAATGTCTTAAATGAATCCAGCTGTTTGCTTCAGTTCTCTCTCTCTCTCTCTCTCTCTCTCTCTCTCTCTCTCTCTCTCAACTAGCTGAGCCAAGCACATTGATTTTTTTTTTCAGAAAAATAAACTAGAAAGACTGTGGATGTATATAGCCAAGGGCAATGGTGTCTCAGAGAAAATTCAGTCAAATAACCAAAATGCCATTTCTGAGTAAGCGTTCCCACTTTTTTGGAATTTAATTGGGAAATAATGAAGCCCTTCAGCCAAGAAGGAGGAAATAAGGAGGTAATTTGCCTCTTCTTGTGAGCAAGTGGTCCATTAGAAACTGGAAGTGTAGAAACCCCCGAGGGAAGCTCAGTGTGCTCATTTCTCCCCTGTGTTCAGTTTTGGGCTCTGAACTGTGAAGGACAGCAGAGTTTTTCTTTCTTTTCCATAATGAAGCACACTGCAACTCAGTGGTGAAAGTGAGAAGCAGATTCCCAGACATCTAACACATAATCTTGATGTAGTAGGTCCAACACAAAAAAACAGGAAACTGTGTCATGAACATACATTGCATCCAGCTCACTGAGGGCCGAGCAAGCTGTTTCACATATTAGATATGATCAGAAATACTGTGAGTGCCATTCAGTGAAAAGGCAGGGATTCTTTACCCAGAAGCAGGGTGTCAAACCTTGGTAGCAATGTGGGGCGCATTTCAATGTGTGCTGTGCATCCGTTGGCTGTGAGCTGGGGTTGAGAGGAGGAGTGTTTTAGAGTGTACCCTAAATCCTAGATCAAGAACACCACATTAACAGGAGGTACCACCAACTTTACTGGACTGCATGATTGTGCTACTTCAGATTACACCTTTTTAAAGAAATGTCATGAAGATGAACCTGGCGTCTGTGGTTATAATCTTGAGACCAAGGCTCAGAGTTCTCAGTGGAATCACTCAGTCCTCGTGAAAAAGGAAGAAAGGAAAGAAAGGAAAAGATTTAACACTAAGATGATGTTGATTGTGTTTTTTTCCCTGAATAGAATCGTGAAGCCGAGTTTGCACCCATGAGTAATACTACACTGAACTCCGAAAATCTTAAGGACTTATTAGGGCATCTAAGGAGTGATGTGTGTATCCGGCCTGAGGGATGAGCAAATGGTGCCATCCCCTGTCCTGCACAGCTCCGGCATGGCAATTTCTGTCACACAAACACACTGCACTGGGTCTTCGTCCACCTTTTGCTCTGGATATGGCACCACATGACTTCTGACCTCCCCCAAAATCACAACAGCCATGAAAGGTGAATGATTCAGGACATGGAGGGAGCCACTAGCACAATCAAAGGCACAGAATAGAACTTCTAGAACTGCTATAGAAAGTGGCAAGAACTAGTGATGTGTCTTTTGCTATAATTTTTAAAATTTAAACATTACTGTATTTGTTGATCATACTGTATACTATCACATAAAATAAATGTGATATACAAATAGCAGAATTTCACTCTTCCATAAAGAAGGGGTGAATGCCAGTTGTCTGTAGGAAAACAGGTGGGTCTTGAGACCACAGTATTAAATGAAATAACTCAGATACAAACAGTTAAATACTGCATGATGTTTCTCATATGAGAAACTCAATTATACACAAGCAGTAAAGTAAAGACAGAATTTATGGCATAGTGAAAGAGAATCAGGAGGGAAAATGGAAAATAAAAAATTATTAAGATATGCTATATATTATGTCAATTACCCAAATGCAGGTAAGTACTACATATTGCAAACATATACCAGTAAAGAATAAAGTAAACTAAAAAGCTATCGCAATGCTTCCTATATTATTTTGTGTCACAGCAGACTTTGGTTTTGAAAGTGTCTTTGCCAGGAGTTGTATGGGAGCCAGATATTTGCAAAAGGGTACAAAATTTCAATTTCAAGGGAGTAATAATTCCAATGATTTCATGGTGACTATAGCTAATAACAATGTAGTTTATACTTTGAATTTACTAATAGTATAGATTTTTATATTCTCCTACCACACACACAAAAATAAGTATCAGAGATAATAGATATTTTAATTGTTTTTACAGCCTTTCCACAATGCATACATGAGATGTTTTTACTTGTCAACTAAAAACTAGAGTACTAGCCTTCGCACTTCACACGGAAATAAACAGATGGGATAGATCTTTGTAGGCCAAGATAAAGAAAAAATGTCTTTCTTTACAACAGCAATTGTTCTGATAACTGAATTCTTGAGAAAGTGAAACAAAATTGGACTTTGCTAGAGTCTAGGACTTTACCCTCACAGGTCTCTCTCTGCACCAGGCAGGGGCCCAGTCTCCTGGACCTGCCCGAACCCAGGCCAAGACTAAGGCTGGGCACAGAGGAATCATCCTGGGCAGCCCCTGGCACGGGCTGGATGATACCCCAAAAAGCTTTCTTTCAAAGGTCAACTTGAGTAACTATTTTTATTGCCAGGTTAAGTCATACAATAATAAAGTATAGTAGAACCTGGGGTTGTAGATAACTTGTTCAGTTAGTATTCTACAAGATGACGAGCACTTTGGATAAATTTTAATTTAATAAACAAGTGATATGAGTGGTTTGCGATGCTGGACATAGTGATACAGAGCTTCCAACTGCTACAGGGGAAATGAATGCCACTCCCAACCTGCTAGAGCTTCGATACACCTAGTTCATGTTCCCTGAAGTTAAAGAATGAATTCTAAGGAACAACAGAGGGTAAGAGCAAAAAATTATTGAGGAAAAAGAATGGGGAAAAAGAATAGCTTCGGGGGGGGGGGATCTCTAATGGGCTGCCAACAATCCCGCCTCTCAAAGGGAGCTTTATAGAGCAAAATTATGAGGTGTGTACAATATGGGTCAAAATTATGATCAATCAATAAGATTATAGGTATAGCCATTTAGTTAATACTGTTCTAATGGGGAAGCAGGTAACACAGCAAGTGTACATGAATGACATCATTAGCCTTGATTAATAATCTATTGTCTTAGTTTCATCTTTAGTCTTCTAAAGGTGGGAGAGGATGGACCACTCCATAAGATAATGATTTATTTATATGGGAAATATAATGTAATATAATATAATATAATAATTACATATACTATAATATCATATAAATATATAATTATATTCTATAATATATAAATATAATTATATGCTATATTATATAAATATATTAATATAATCATTATATGTGATATAATTGTACTGTTTATATGGGAAATATAAATGAAATATTTATATGGAAATAAAATATGGAAATCATGTGGTGCCAATGCACTCAGGCATCCATTTATCCTTAAGGAAGGATGTAAATCTGGTCTTTGTGAATTTAATCTTCTTCATGTGCACCTCCAGGCTCAGTTTTGATGCTTTGTTGACTCCCTTGAGGGCCGATTCCTGTCTGACTGCCTATATTTCTACCTCTTTTAGGTCTCTGTAATACTTTCCCCTGTGAATATGTACCCCTAACTGCCATGAGGTCATGGGGTGAAGACTGTTCTGGCCACTTGTGGCTGAAGGGGGTCATAGTTGTGATTGGCAGTCAGAGATTCTCCAAAGAGGGTCTGTGTGAAGGCCCTTGATAGATACCAGGTATTCTCATCTTGGTTAGGTGTATAACTTTAGGTCTGGAGGAGACAAATCCAATGACATGGGTTAAATAATACGATCAACAAGACTGTTACGGATACAGCCAACAAATGTTTCCACCAGGAAGAGCCAGTAATGGCCTCCTACAAAGAGGGTAAGGAGAAAGTTCATGGAGTTTCAGAATCCAACATGGCACTAACCTGTTGTTTAATATCTTAAACAGCCATTGAGATATTAGCAGAAGAAAGGTACGTACAATATTCAGCTTTTACAATTGCACAGTTATCCCCCTATGCTGCTGATAGGATGTCTATGCCATCTGATTTTGGAGGATGGCTTGCCCCATTAATTTTATTTCTTCATTTATCATTTAAGACCCATTCAGTATAGTTAGTCAAGGCCTTAATGTGTTGCATGACATCCTCTACTCTTAGAAAAGGGGTAAGGATAGACACCAAATGATCATACCCATGAAACACACTTGTAGACCATCAGTGTCTTAGCTGGGGTAAGTTTGCAAGTTTGTCCATGCTTTTGGTACTCCTGCCTTGTAACCACATAAATTCTTCACCCATCCAGGGGTAGCCAAGGCTACATGTTGGTTCCATGGGACCAATGAATACCATTCAATGTTTCCCATCTAATTCCAGGGTGACCAGTGTGTTGCAAATCACTCTTCAACCTGGAAAATTATGGTGTACATACACTGTTTGGGCGTGGGAGGGAAGGGGTGTCCATCCCAAGTAGTTAATAGAATTAGGCCAATAAGAATAGGAGTGATCTTTCTGTTCCACAAATAAGGGGATCTTTCCACTGAGTTGTCCTATATCTGGAGCTAGCCACGTATAATGGTCATCAGTATAAATATTGACCTTCTGTCCTTCACTGCATTGTAAAGCCTTTGTCAGAGCTATGAGTTCTGCTAGCTGGGAGCTAGTCACGGGGACAAGTGAGGAACTTTCACGTGACTGATGTAGGGTCACTACAGCATATCCTGACACCCTTGTCCCATTTTCCACGAAGGAACTGCTGTCATAGAGGAGGATCGAGTCAGGATCAATAAGATATGTATTTAACCAGTCCTCTCTGGCTGCATATGTATACAGAATTACTGTCAGCTGTCTAATAACCACAAGCTGCCTTTGGAAGAAAAGAGTCTTGCCACATTGTGAGGGGTTAACACAGTGAAACTTTTGCCTGAAGTCAGCTTGGATGTCTCCAGTACCAGGAGAGCTAGGCAGCCACAGCTCTAAGACACGCAGGCCATCCCTTTACTATAGTGTCTAATTCATGACTCAGATACCCTATAGATTATTGAGCAGGTCTTTCATCCTGGGTAAACTCTCCCAAAGCTATGCCCCACCTTTCACCAACATGCAGATTGAAACAGTGTCCTATCAGTAGGCTCAGTGCCTGGTGCTTCGAAGATCTTCTTTAACTGGAATATAGTTTAAACTGGAATACAGTTTGAGAATCAGATTCCTGGGGTAAACTAAGGGTATCTTTCTTTTGGGATTCCTTTAAAAACGGATAGAGAGGTCCTTCAATCTCACCAACCCTCCTATCTAACAGCAACAAAAACCTCTAATTGCTAAGAATCCCCTTACCTGTTTCAGGGTCGTAAGTTGTGGAAAGGAAAGTACTGGTTTAATTCTCTCTTTCCCCAGCCTTCAGGTTCCTTAGATATAATAAAGCCCAAGTATTTGACTCTATGTGTGAGGCTCAAGGCTAGAGCCTCACACATAGAGACCTTATAAGTTTTGTTTGTCAGAAATTCAGCAGCGCATGGATGCCTTGGCCAGAGAGCTCTTCTGAGAGGGCATATAGCAGATACATGTCGATATATAGATATCATTGAAATATTGCAAGATCGTGATTTGGGAAAATTCAAAACATGCCAAATTGTGGAAAAGCACTTGTTCAAAAAGATGGGGGCTGTCCCTAAACTCTTGAGGAAGCACAGGCCAAGTCAATTCTCCCAGGCTTGGTTGTGAGGATTTTCAAAGGCAAAAAGAAATTGGGAAACTGTGTGAAAGAATACAAAAGAAGGCATCTTTTAAATCTAATACTGAAAACCAACCAGCATCTTCCGGGATCTGAGAAAGGAGAGAGTATGGGTTAGGAATCACTGGGTGGATTGGTACTATGTCTTTGGCCCTGCACAAAACTCCATTCCTTATTGGTTTTTTGAACTCCCAAGATCAGAGTGTTGTGTAGGCTGTTATTCACTTTAAGTAAACCATATGCTCTTACATTATCAATTGCAGTCAATGATGCTCTTTAACTTCAGGCCTTAGAAGACATTGTCTTCCGTGAGGAAAAACAGTAGGAACATTGAGATGTTTCTACACAGGGGCAGCTCTTTTGCTCTACCTATTTCCTTTAGTTATCCTGAGGTCAGGATTTATTTCTGTCTTTGTGAGGGGCAGGCACCTGACTGGGGTGCATGTGTAGTACAGTATTCAAGCAAGATAAACTATCTCTCTTTAAGAGAGGAACTGAACTTTCAGGCATAATTAAAAAAGAATGAGTGAAGAGAAAGCCATCCCAGACACAGCCTGAGGCCTGAGGTTGTAATAGTAATTTACCTATTCTCCAGTGACTCCTTTCACCAAAGTCTGATGGTTGGAAAGAAGACCAGCATTGGAATAAAAACCAAGACACATCCACCAGTGTTCAGCAATAGATTGCTGTCTTTTTTGTCTATAATCATGATTACCCAGGGCTTCTCCATGAAGCTGATGATCCAGCTACAGGGAGAAAGCAGAGAGTGTGCTAGGGCCCGTTAGTCTTGCTGGACCAGTTAGTAAGTTAGTAAGATGGGTCTGATCCTTGGGGCCTCTGTTTTAGTCTTCAGTGGTTGCCTTTGCGATCAGGGCATGGCTGAGGAGCCCTCTTCTCCTGACAGCTCTCATTAAAGTCCCTCCTATGATGACCTGGTTTTCCATAGTGATAGCGGTTGAGTTCAGTTGTCAAACTTTCCTTGGAGCCCAAAGAATCAGGTTCTATTCCTTACAAAGTTGCAACCAAAGAAGCTACTTACTCTTGCTCTCTCTGTTTTCTCCCCTTCACCTCCTCCTAGTCCTAATTATAAAATACAGAAGAGATGATTCTCACTAAAGTACCAAGTGAGTTATCTGGAGCAAAAGTCATCTTTTGTAGCTTTTTCCTAATATCTAAAGTTGACCAGGTAATAAATTAGTCTTTAAGAAGAGTCTGACCTTCTAGAGAACCAGAATCCAGAGATTCATCGATGCCTCTTGTAACTGCCCTAAGAGGAGAGAGGGGCTCTCATTTTTCTTCTGAAGAATAATTAACCATTTAAAAATAATTGTCTTTCTTAGAGCTTCAAGAACACATGTCTGAACGTGTCTCCTATGCCAGTCTCCCATCTGTTGGTGGCCAGTAGGGACTTGTGTAGGGCCTGTTTGGGCTCCAGCAGAACCAGCTATTCCCCTGGCTGTCTGTGTTCTGGCCTTCTAACATTAACAATATGAGGTTCATCTCCAAATGTGACAGCAGCTTGTACTGCTGCTTGTCTTTCATTAGGATTCAATGCCTGACTTAAAAGTGGCAATGTTCTTTCCAGTCTAGAGTCTGGGTAAGTCCCATTACCTATAAGGTCACCTGAAAACTTTCCCAAGTATTGTGTGACCTGTCTGAGGTCACTGAGAGCAAGTGAGAGGAACTTCAGGTTCAGTAATAACGAATGAGGATTTGATTATCGTTGTCTTGGGAACTTTGTCCTTAGGTTCCCAAGGACAAGGGAAGGAATCCGCAGGCCCAGTAACAGTTGACACATCCAATCATGCCTTAAGGGCCAGAGGTGTCTGGTTTTCCATTTTGAGCACAAGTAAGAATTATCTCATAACACAAAGAAAGTCTGAACATACAGCAGTTCTGACCACTTTCCCTCTTACAATTCTAGATGCAAACTATTATCATAATCAATACTTCCCTCTGGATTACATTTTGCCTTTAAGGGGTAGGCAGGCCACATACAGGCTCAGAAAACATTAAACCACTTTCTCTCAATGCACAAGATCAAACAAATTCTAGTGCTTAAGGATGTATTTTGAAAGCATAAGAGAATTTGACATTGAGTTTCCTAAAAACAGCAATGGGGAAAATGCATCCCTTGTAATCCTTATTTGGTTTCTATGTGTCTCTAAGGCATCTCCTGAGGCATCTCTAGAGCAGGTGGCTGCCCTCTAGAAAGTAACCAGAAGACAGGCCAGGCTGGACTGGGCTCCCTTTCCTACATGAGCTCCTACTGTCTCTGGAAACTCACACTCTTACCTCCAGCACACATTTCCAAAAGCACAAGCTACAGTTGATTCCAGCTATAACAGTTATGTTAAAGAACAACGCATTCCTAGGAAAATTATAGCGATAGTCAAGAGACCTGAATAACTGCTTTCCAATTTTTGAAAGAGAGTGAGGAAACTATCAAAGGGCAAATCAGAAGTGGCTGGAGCATTTCCCAGCCTGCAAAAGAGATCACCTCCAGAGACAGATAGAGGCAAGTAATAAGTTGGAAAAATCCTTCCCTGGGCCCTAGGGCAAAGAAGTCCTCAAGACATCTGTTCTGTCTGTCTAATCAATGAGGCAATCTTTCTTAACAGCAAGACAAGGCTAAGCATTACTCAAAATCCACTCTTGCATTTCTGTTTCTGTATCTGCACCACCGTTAGGAGACTCACAGGTTAAAACCTGTTCTCAACATTCAGCAACCACAACTTACACATTAGCAAGAAGATTTCGCTTCCCCTGATGTGTCACTGATGAGAATCAGGCTAGGAGGGGAAAGACAGAGAAGCAGGAGGTTAGGGATTCCCCCTTGAACTAAATATGTTAATCACCTAAGATGACTTCCTTGGCTTTGGCATTAGCAAATGCTCATTTTTCTATAGGCTCAATTTAAAAGTTCTCCATTGTTGGATAGGAGGGAAAAGTTGAGAGAGTTCAGGGTCCCTCTTTCCCTAATCTTTACCTGATGGCTGCCTCCACAAAAAGAAAATACAGAATGACCAGAAAAACCAGAAACGAAACCAGAAAAAGGAAGTCTTCTCATACTCATGGTGAGTTATTGAGACAACTTACCTATGAGTCATCACCCTCATCCTGGAAAGGCAGGAGGAGAGAACCTCAAGGGCTATGGCTACCTTTTCACTGGAGAAGAACAAATCTGAAAGGAAACTGGGCTGGAACAGCCTCCACATTCATCTCTAGAGTGTGAAGGGAGATTAGACCAGACTGTCACAGTGAAACCTGTCTTTCATGCCAACCTATTGTCTTTTACTGGCAGATTGGGTCCCATGATTTGTTAATGGGTATGTATATTTTCTAAATATAAACGATTTCATTTTTAAAAAGATCCGTTTTACAGCATTTGATATCAAGGTCCACTAGGGGGTGCTCTAACATTACTTTTCCTAGTGTTACCAGCTAACAAGTCAAACATGTCAAGCAAGAAGTACCAATAAATTCAACTACTAGTTAGTCCAAATGCAGCATGAATATGAAATCTTGTCTGCAAATGTAAAATAGCCCATCTAAGAAACATAGTAATTTTGCCATGTTCTCAATTTCAATTTATCACCATTTTAGCAAACAACAATGCACAAAGACAAGACATAAGAATTCAAGATGTAAGCAACAGATACACATGATGACAATTTCTGATTACCTAAGCAAGTCTCAATCCAGAGCCCATGAAACAAAAGCAAATTCCTTATCTCCTTCCAGTTATCTCAGTGGGACCTCCAATTTATATAGGACTTCCAAATGACATAGGGGAAATAAATGTAACATTCAACCTGCTAGATGTTTGATACAGAGAGTTCATGTTCCCCAACTCTTCACAATGAATACGATCACTATGAATTACAGACATATGCTAAGAAAAATGTGCTGAGGACACAAAAGAAATGTGAAATGTTATTTCTATAGGCAAAGAGTTTAAGGTTAGGACTAAGACTCATAATGATTTCATAAACTCAATAGTGATCTTTTGAATGATATAGGACCTACAAATATTATAGAGGAAATAAGTGTAACTCCCAACCTGCTAGATGTTTGTTATACCAAGTTTATTTCCCTAAAGTTGAAGAATAAATTCTAAGGAACAACATAGGTCAAGAGCAGAACAATTTATTGAGGGAAAAGAATCCACATGGGATAGGAACAGCTGAGGAGAGGCAGGAGAGGTCCCGAATGGGTTGCCAATGAGTCCAGTGCTCAAAGGAAGCTTTGCAGAACAAAATCAAAACTATGATTAAGCAGTAAGATATAAGTACAGCCATTTAGGTAACATTGATCCAATGGGGAGCAGGTAATGCGGCAAGTATGCATGGATGACATCATTACCTTGATCCACAATCTACAGTCTTGGTTTTATCTTCAGTCATGGTGATCTCAGCCTTAGTCTCAGTCTTAGACTTGGTCTTAGCGGTTGGAGAGGATCAGTCACCCAAAGAGATAAAATCTCAAGAGTGATACCAATCATCTCAGGCTTCCATCTGTCCCTTAGGGAAGTGCATACATCTGGCTGCTGTGACTTTAATCTTCTTCTGATGAGCAGTTTGGATGCATCCTCCTCTTCACAGACTCCCTTGCGGGTCTCTTTCTGTCTGACTACTTGTAATATTTCTACTGACTTCACTGTTTGTAAGTACACGATCCATGAGCCAGTGCTTCCTTTTTCTCTCCCTCTCCCTCACTATGTCTATTTCTTTCTCTTTCCAAGATTGTGAGCAATCATCTTCGAATAAAGGATGAAGAGAAAAAGGCCGAGAAATCCCTCCCTTCAAATGAGGTTGAGGAGATGTGTAAAATGTGGGAAACATGGCAAAATTTTGTAGAAAAGCACCAGCAAAATAAGGCTGTAGCAGCGTGAGCAATGAATTTATTGGCCAACAATACAATGTCATATTTCTGCAAAATCCTCAAAAGGAGGCAAAAGCAAGTGTCACTGGATAGGTTCCTTGTCAAAGTGTCACAGGAAGAGAGCTAGTTAGAAATATTATACGCAGTCAGACAGGGCTAGGCCCTTGAAGAAGCCTGCACAGGGGACCAGATGTCTGGTGACCTTGGAGGAGACGCACATCTTTTGCTGTGGGCCCTATCCCGGGACAGAAGGCAAAACAAATACAGCAACACCCTTAGGTATAATCCTTAGGGATTACTTATGGATCACCTGAGAAGCCAAGAGTCATATCCCAGCCCTCTATAGGAAGAGTCACTGACATGATTTGCTTCCCCATTTGTCCCTGATTTGCTTAATTTTACCTGAACAATTAAACTTATTGGTTGACCATAGCTCTGTCCCACCTCATGCCCATCTGCCTTGCGAGTTCTCAGTTTCCCCTACCTTTTGACCTGCCTCACCTCATGATTTTACTCTATAAAATCCCGAGAAAATACAGAATCTTTGGCACCCACTTGGGACCCCTTCTGTCTCTCCCTAAGACTGAAGCTTTCTTTATCTCAATAAATATTCTTACTCTTAGCCTCTGTTGCTCCTAAAATTGACTCTTTGATTTTAGAGAACATGAACTTGTTCCGGACATAGTAGGTTGGGAGTTTCATTTCCCTGTATCAAAAGAAGATTCCATGGAGCCAAGAGACAGCGGTGACTCTGTTAGAGACAGTGAAAGTTGTCCTCTCTTGTCTCCTTCACACCAGCCAAGAAGGTTCATTGTTTATTTTCATTTATATTTTAATTTTCTTTATTATTTTGTATTATATTACAGTATTATGATCATTTTATATGAATATTTTTGGGATGTAGAACAAATCATCTGAGTTTCCATTATTTTTTCTGGGGAAGTTCACCTTGACTTACAAGTGTTTTGGATTACAAGCTGTTTCTGGAATGAATTACACTCACAAATCGAGGTTTCACTATAGTTGGAAATTGCTGAAAGGGTGCTATTTTTTAAAAAATTACTCCTATATAATGGATACCCAGCACTTTGTGGAGACACATTATGTGTAGGCCAGAAACACCCACATGTTCCTGCTCATTGGCGATCTCAAGTGATGTGATTTTATCTCCATGTCACATGAGGAAACATCTGGCAAAGTTGGAGCATTTTGATTATTGCCCTGGCATCTAATGAATGAGCACCAGGGATGCCACACACAAACCAGCTTCCTGGACAAAGAGTTCTCCAGCCCCAGAGGGCCATAACACCAAGGCTGAGAAACTGCCCCACCTGAGCAGGCAACAAGAAGAGAGTGTGTGCAAAAAAGAACAGTGCTCTGTCTCTGGAAGACTACACCTTGTTAAAGGAACCTGATAAGCAATGCAAATCTAAAATATCACCTAGGAGTCTTGACATCATGCTGCAATTTTAACGCTCTTGGTGATGGTATGGATCTCTAAAATAGTGACAATGACAACCTAATTGTAGGTTCCAGAAGGACTTTGACACATTACTTTTTGGGCAAAACACAGAGCATGTGATCAAGCTGTAGTACTGTAATGATTTCTTTTGGTTTTTTTTTTAAGCAAAAATTTTTTCTTTCATAAGAACTAAGCATTAAAGCTAGATGGAAAGAGTTTATATCCTTATTCCCAATTTACGAACAAGTTCTATGCTTGGAATGTTACCCAATTCATTTGTAATTAGACAAAGCGAGTCTGATGCGGAAGTTCCCAACTCGAATGTTTAAAAGTCAGACACTCACTGTACCAACTTAGAACTTAATTATTTATCCCACACCAATTATGCTTCCGAAGGATATTACTCAATTACTTGCTTTGAGAGGGAAGCAATAATGGCTGCAAAATGAATTTGTTAAAAAGAATCTCAGTTGCTAATTTCTTTAATGGAATCGCAGTGAAGGGAAAAGCAGTCACTTAGACTTACAATTTCCAAATCTAGACCTCGGGCTCTGAACCCTGTCCTTCTGCAACCTGGATCCTTCGGGTCCCTGAGACACTAGCAAATTCCCAACAGGTCTCACCTGCCGTGGGCTTGCTACCAAGGGATTCTGGGGAGACACATGGGTCCCTCTCTCTGCCCAGTCAGGCAGTGCACGAAGCGTCTGTGGTGTGGCCACTTGGCACGGAACTAGACCAGCTTGAGGGAGGGAGAGGCCGGGTGGGAACTTTCTTCCGTCTGGTCACGAGAAGTTGCAGAAGCAAAAGTTGTTAGGCTTTTCACTTCCTTTGCACTTGAATTATGCCTGGCAAAGTGGAAAGGGGAATCTAGCACTCTGCCTACCCCCTCTTCCTCCCTTTAGGTTTCCTGTTTCTATCCCTCCAGCAGGAAAGGACAGGCTCTCCCCTTCCTTCCCTCCCCAAAGCACGGACTTCGCTGCTGCGCCCACCACCAGGCTGGCTCCAGTCCTTCACGCCTTTCTCTCACTCCTGCAGCCAGGCTAACCTTGAGGGCAGGAGAGCTCGCCCAGGAGAGGACCCTCTGTGAGACACAGTGTGCACATTACCCATTTTCCTAGGGAGGTAGGACTCAAACACCAGTGTTCACTGTGTGACCTTCTCCTACCTCAGTTTTCTTATCTAGAAAATGCAGTTGATGACAGCAAGGCCTGCAGGGGAAGTCAGAAAGATCGATAGAGCTGATCTATGACAGCATGAAAGTACGGTGCAAATGTCAGGGAGAATTAGATAAATCCCGCACCCACCTCATGGGAGACAAGGGAGGCATGCTCAGATTGGAATGGCGCCAAGGCTTGGGTTTTGTTAGGGTGGGTTCCTTTGTTTCAGAATCTATGCTGTGTAACTTAAATTTCCATTAACTATGTATGAGTGATTAATCCCCGTAGTCATTATCTAAAGAGATGTTGGTATTACAACTTTGCCTCTTAGACACAATCTGTTTGTTCAAAGAATATTTCATTCCTAACAGCTTTAGGGTTGGATTGATCTAGTCACAGCAATTACCAGTGAAAGCAAACGTCATTAAAAAAAATTAGCCTGTGTGAGAAGAGTGAGTTTTCCTAAAAGGAGATTTATTTGATAACTGAACTTTATAGTCTATCATTAACAGAATTTTATAGTGCCCTGGTAAGTATCATCACCCTCCTCTGGAAACTGTGACAGCAGTTCTTTTTTTTCTTAGCCCCCGCCCCTTGTATTTACCATCTCTGTAATGTGGTTAACTCAGGTCTTTGACACTACAGCCCATAGCTGAGAAGACCCAGCCCTTCCCCAGCCTACCTACCATCAACAAAGTGGACCCCACTTTATTGATACAGGGAAATGAAACTCTTGACCTACTATGTCTGATACGAGTTCATGTTCTCTAAAATTGAAGATTGAATTTTAGTAATAATGGAGTTAGAGCAGAATATATTTATTTACAGAAAGAAAGCTTCTGTCTGAGAGAGAGACAGAAGGGTTCCTGAGTGGGTTGCCAAAGACTCTGTCTTTTCCAGGGATTTTATAGAGCAAAACCATGCGGTGACTGGATCCTGAAGGGGGTTTGTAAACAATATAGGAATCCAAGCAGCCAAAATGATAAATTTGGAATTTAATTAGCTGAGCTCAGCGACCACAGACATGGACCCATTTCAGAGTCTCACTGAGTGGCCCTGAACTGGAAAATTACAAAGCTTTTAAACAGAGAATCACAAAAAGACATCCTGTTGGAAACAAGTTAGCTAGATCTTACATTAATTTTTAGTTGACACCTGTATCCTGCTTCTTTTGTTGAGCAGGTTAATTTTTCTCCCATGGTTACAGCTCATTCTGCTTTTCTCATGGGACTTGTACCCTGAGTAATTTTCCATTTTCCTGGGTCATAATACACTAGTTAAATGCAGGGCTCAAGATGGCATCAGTTATGCCAAGCTACAACAGGTCCCAGATGGGGGAAACTGGGAACTCTCAAGGCAGATGGGCATGAGCTGGGACAGAACTATGGTCAACCAAAAAGATTAATTGTTCAGGTAAAGTTGACCAATGCAGGGACAAATGAGGAAGCAAGTCACATAGTAAGCGGACATTCTTATGGAGCAGTGACTCTTCCTGTAGGGGTTGGGATGGGGACTCCTGGCCTCCTGAAGGTGATCCATACCCGTTTAGACTATCAATCCCTAATGTTTATACTTAGATGTGGTTGCATTTGTTTTGCCTTTTGCCTTGAGATCTGGCCCACAGCGGAGGTGTCTGTCACCTTCAAGGCTGTATGGTATCTGGTCTTTTGCACTGGCTCCTTCTAGGTCCCAGCCCTGTCTGATGGCCTATAGTATTTCTGACTCAGCTGTCTGTAACACTACGACTTCAACAATTTAGTCTATTTTCTCTTCCAGCAGATTAAGTGTTTCTGTTTTAACACCTAGATCTTAAGATCATTTTGATTTTAGTACACTGTTTGGTGAGAGATATGGGTCTAGATTCATTGTTCTGCGTTGTTATGGTTTTCCCAGCACCATTTTTGAAAGAGATTGTCTTTCTCCTGCATGTGTTTTTGACTCCTTTGTCAAAGATCAGGTGGCCAAATGTCTCTTTGGTTGTTTCTGCACCTTCTGCCCTGTTCCTCACATCCACATAGCCACTGTAGTGCTGGCTATCATGTTTTTACCTCTGTAAGTTTGTGACACAACTTCAAATCTGGGGTTTTGATGCTTGTTTTGCTCTTGTTGCCTAGGATTGCCTTTCCTGTTCTTGGTCTCTTAAGGTTTCATATGAATCCACTTTGAGAGAATGGCTACTTTAACAAAGTTGGTTCTGCCTATCCAGGAACAGGGAATGTGGTCCTATTTTCTGTAATCTTCTTCAATCTTCTTTTTCACTGTACTGTAGTTTTCATTGCAGAGGTTTTTCACTTCACTGGTTGGGTTAATTCCAAAGAATTAATTTTTCTTGATGATATTGTGAGTAGTATTGTATTACTGTTTTCTTCCTCAGTGGATTCGATGTTGGTGACAGGAATGCTATTTTGTGTGTGTGCTGATTTCACTGTAAACTGCTACACTGCTGACTCTGATTATTAATTATAGGCGTCTTTTGGTGGAATTCTTTTGGATCTTCTGTATAAAGGATCAGGTCATCTGCAAATAACAAGTTTACTTCTTCTTTTCCTATACATATCTTTTTATATCTTCCTCCTGCCTGATTTCCCTGGGTAACATTTTGAATATTGTGGTGAACCAGAGTGGGATAGTGAATACCCTTTTCTTGTTCTTGGCTTTATAAGGAAATCTGTTAGCTCTTGTCTACTGAATATGATATCAATTGGCTTATCATAAGTTTTTTAGTTTTCTTTTTTGGACAGGGTCTCACCATAAAGTGGTTTGGTTGTGAGCTCACTGTATAGCTCAGGCTGGGTGAGTTCTCCTGCCTCAGCTACCTCCTGTCTCAGCCTCCCAAGTGTAGGGATTATGGTAGGAGCCACCACGTCTGGCTTATAAGTTACTTTTATCAGGTTGAGAAAAAATCTTTCTGTATCTGTTTTCTTTAGTTTTTTATTATTATGAAAGGATGTTGAATTTTGTCGAAGTCTTTTTCTGCGTCTATTGAGATAATAATATGATTTTTGTCTTTGCTTCTGCTTATGAGGTGTATTGATTTGTATATGCTGCATCCCTGGGGTGAATCCTGCTTGATCATGATGTATGATCTTTTTGATGATTTGCTGCATTCTGTTTGCCAGTATCCTGTTGATGTTTCGCCTCTGTGTTCACTGAAGATTTCTTCTTTAGTTGCTTCTTGTTTTAGAACCAAAGTAATTGAAGTTTCCAGGATTGACTTTAGAAATGCCCCTTTCAGAAGTATTAGTTTTAGATCTTCCCTAAGTTTTTGTAGAACTCAGCAATGAATTCATCAGATCTTGGGCTTGTTTTAGTTGGTAGTTTGTTTTTCTTTTAATTTCTGCTTCAATTTCATTGTCTGTTATTAGATTGTTTCAACTTTTATGTCTTCTTGGTTCAGTTTTGGTAATTCTTGTGTCTAGGAATCCATTTCTTTAAGATTCTCCAATTTGTCTGAATATAATTTTTTTTTGTACTGGTATTCGAACTCACAAACTTGTGCTTGCTAGGCAGGTGCTTGTGCCTCTGAGCTAAACCCCAAGTCACAATTTTTGATAGTAACTACTAACGACCTTGTGGATTTTAGCAGTGTCTGCTGGGATTTCCATGTTTTCATTTCTAATTGCGTGGATGTGTGTCTTTCCTTTCCTTCTTTTAGTAAGCTTGCCTAAGGATTTGTATATTTTATTTATTCTCTCAAAAAACCATTGATTCTTTGTTTTTTAGTCTCAATTTCATTCATATCTTCTCTGATGTTTATAATTTCCCTCCTCATACTGGGTGGTTCTTGTTTTTCTAATATCTTAAGGTGCCACTGATATTAGGTTATTTATTTGAGCTCAGTCTGTTTTTCTAATGTGAGCATTCACAGCAATAAACTTCCTTATAGAGTTGCTTGCCCTGTGCTCCATAGACTTTGGTATGTTATATTGGCATTATTATTTGATTTTAGGAATTATTTAATTTACTCCTTGATTTCTTCTGTGACCCATCTAGTGTTCAGAAATATGTTAAAGTCCAGATGCTTATAAAATTTCAGTGACTTCATTTGTAATTTCTTTGTACGTTTAATATATTATGATATGATAGTATACATGGGAAGATTTTGAGTCTTTTGCATTTATTTAAGCAAGGGTTATAAGCTAGTATGGGGTCTATTTTGGAAAAATCACATGTGGCTGAGAACGAGATGTATATTCTTGCAGTAGAGCAGAACACTCTGTATGCATCTGTTAAGTCCATTTGTTCAAAAGTGTGATTCAGCTCTGATAATTCTTTGTTCAGGGGATCTATTTTTAAAGTGTGGCATTAAGCTCACCCAGTATGATTTTGCTGGTCTTTATTTGACTTTTTGTTTCCAGAAGTGTTTGTTTATAAACTTAAGTATATAATACATTTGGGGCATATATATTCACAATTGTTGTTTCTTCTCGTTGAATTGTTCCCTTTACCAATTGTATTGACCGCTTTAAAGCCTCTTTTACTCAGTTTTAGTTTGAAGTTTACTTTGAAAATAAAATTGCTGCTTGCTAGCTTTCAGAGTCTGGGTGTATAGAGTACTGTTTGATTTTTAGTCTTTGAATTTCTTTTTGCTTTAGATGAGTCTTTTGAATGCAGCAGACCTTCGGATTTTTTTCTTATTCAGTTTGCCAATCTGTGTCTCTTAACTGTGCTGTTCAGGCCACTAAATTGAGTGTTATCGCTGTATATCGATGTAGACTTAATTCTGTTATTGCACTTTTTCTGTGGTTGGCTCTTTTACTTTTTGTTTTTGTCCAACTATTCACCTAGCTTGATGCAGTCATTTCTATGACTTTTTGTCTTTGTTGCCTCCAGGATATTCTGGAGTGGTTTTTGGAGTGTTGGTTTGGTGTTTATGAATTTTTTAGTCTACTCTTTGTTGCAGAGTGTTCTTATTTCTCCATCAATTTTGAAAACTAGTTTTGCAGGGTTGTAAATTGTTTTCTTTTAGGACTTGAAACCTTTCACTCCTGGCCTTTCAAGTTTGTGTTGAAAAGTCTGGTGTAATCCTAATGGATTTACCTTTCTAAGTGATTGTTTGCTTTTCTCTGACAGTTTTTAAGATTCTGTCTCTGTGTTGGACTTCTGGGAGCTTGACTATGATGTGTCATGGGGAATTTTTTTCCATCATAGTTATTTGGTATTCCATAAGTTTGTTTTTCCTGTATGGTGAGTTCTTTCCCTCTACTCGCAGAGTTTTCTGCTTTCCTTTCTGTAAACAGCCTTTTTTATTCCATTCCTGCTGTCTTCCAACTTCTAACAGCACTTGACCTTCAGCCGGTCTTCTTAGCATTATTTAGTAGCTGTTGAACAAATTTTCTTGCTCTTACTGATTTCAGGGTTTCTCTGTATATATTATCATGTGATTCTGTTTTGTTCTTGGTTTTTGAAACCCTATCTTAACTTGGTTATTTCTGCTGCTTGCGAATTCAACAAGATTACTTGTTTATAAGAGTTCTGCTTGGCACCTTTTCGAATTTGTCATTCATGTTTGAACCATTTTGGTCAGTTCTTCCAATTTTTTGTTTCTCCCATAACCATATTAGTTCAGTTTTTTAGTGTTTCTCTGCCTTTTGGGTTGGATCATCTTTGACCTCTGCAAGTTTCTTCACTTCCTTTTTAAACATTTTGTGCAACTTGGCTACCTAGCGTTTGGTTTCTCCCCCACAGGTGCCCTTTGGGTCTGCTTTGGGAGAATTTGGAGTCTTTGGAGGCATATTTTGGCCTAATTTTTCATGTTCTTGTTTTGCATGTGTGTGTGTGTGTGAAAGAGACAGACAGACAGAAGCAGAGACAGAGACACACAATTGAAGGCTGAGACCAAATATACACAAAAGAATTGAATTTGTAGTTGGTATAAAGATCTCATTAGCTATATTCTATTTTTCAGTGAGGTATTGTTCACCACTTCAATATATTCAAATTAATTCGGTTGGTCCCTGTTGCTCAGGCTTAAGGAGTATAAACCAGTATTCAAAGAACTGAATTCTTTCTTAAATCTGTAATTGAAATCACAGATTGTGATGACTTTCAGACATCAGTTTTTAAAATAAAGGTAACATGAAAATGTGGGCACACCTACTGCATCAGGGCAGAGGTTCATCTCTGGTTCTGCAAAGCTAGCCCTTCCTGCCGGAAAGCCCTCCCCTGGACGCTGGCCAGGAGCATTCATGGGCTATGACAAACGGCCCCTGGGCCCATAGGAAAAGGCCCAGCATCTCCTGCAGGAAACACTGGGCCCAAGTACCATGTGCCTAACAATTTGGTTGTATAGTACTCAGAATATTTTGATGTGTTTTTGAAATAAAATAACTTTTATTATTAATAAGTCAATTGATAGTAGGAAGGAAATAGAAAGATTTTTATTTTTCTCAGAAAAGGATGGTTAAGGAACTCAAAAACCTATGATTATTAGAGTGAAAATTACCTGACCGGCACCCATACTTGAAGCAAAGACCCCCAATCAAAAGTATGAATCACAGAATCTCTTTATACAAGATTACTTCATGTAATTCTTTTAAAAATATAGTCATTTTTCCTGATGATAGGATGGGTAACATTGACTATTTTAAAGTTTAGAAAATATTAAGTAGAAGAAAATTTATTTAAAATTTTGTGCAGAGAAAAAAATAACAATATGATCTATTCTTTTCATTCTTTTAGGGAGAAAATGACTTATATATTTGTTTCACTGTCCAAACTGAGAACAAATGGATGCTCCAATATTTTTCATTTAATGTTGTAAAAACTTTTCAAATCCACGAAATACTCCTCGAAATCATGGCTACTAGCAGTTGCAAATTATTCTGTGAGCACAAACAGTAGTTTATTTAATAGAACTGCTCCTGAGAGACACTGAAGTCATTCTTATTTTTTATTATAAATAGCACTCCAACAAACATACTAATGTACAAATCCTCACATTCGTCCTCTCTTTCTTCCTTAGTTGATATTATTTGTGAATACATTACTCATGGGGAAAAAGCATTGAGTGAAGTTTCATAGTGAATACAGAAATCATTTCTATACCATGTCTTTTAAGGACCCAATGTGAAAGCTGACTATAGAACATCAATGTGAAATTATAGCAATTTTGATGGAGATATCAGTGATATATTCTTTGTCATATACCTGGAAAATCTGATAGAAATATTTTCAGGATTAAACCTCAGTCTCTGTGGATGTTCCTAAGAATGCTATCCGTTGAATATTAATTGTCACAAATGTTTCACCATCTGACTTTTATCACTAAACAGAATTAATAAATGTTTCACATTGATACTTTAATTTTTAACTTCCTGACTGCCTCCATTCACATGCACTCGTTGAGTCCTCCAGCCAACGTTGCAGCAGGCTCGCCTTATCTCACTGGTAAGTAACCAACGGTCAGAATTTATCTTTCAGAAAAATAAATCTGATGTTGCCCAACTTCACCCCCTGTCTCGGAAAGTTTCTGCAATAGGACATTACATTATGCTTATCTTTGCCTTCACAATAAAATCCTGCATGATAACTGCACTCCTCAGCACACTGCCTAAGATGCTTCTCATCTGGCGCTAAGCCCCGTATGCGTCCATCCTCTCTTCCCAGCTGATCCACTTCTGACAGCCCTGCCTGACCTCTCCTTGACAAACCCTTTCTCATATCACAAAGGTCTTTTCCTTCCTCGCCTGATAAATGGTTACTCATCTTCTGAGGCTGTTTCAAAATGAGAGTTCTCATTAAACTCATGGAAGCACAGGTTTTCATGAGAGCCTGGAGACCGCAGGGCAGGGAGCCCTGGGCCCTGGGAACATCCTGTCTCTCCTCCTGACCTGCTCCAACCTCCCCAGCAGGGAGGGGCGCAGCACTTTGTTGCCACAGGGTTGAGGCGGAGGTTGACCCTCTGCATGACCTTCACTGCCAATGCAAGTGGAAGAAGCGTCACTGCTCCCCAGTGGGAATGAAAGCCTCCTTCCCAGCCATCAGGCTCCAGTGTCGCCTTGGTGGAGGAATCAGTGCTCTGCAGCCTGATAAGGGAGGAGGTCAAGAAACCCCACTCAGGCTTGTCTCATAGCTAGGGCGTCCGGCCACTGTTCTTCTTGTGGTGTTTGCCAGGGATACAGTGATCATTTCTACAATTTATCTGCTTTGCTAGTGCTGTGCTGTAAATGTGTGCCCCAAAGTTCCCATGTTGGCAACTTAATCTCCAAGGTAAGAGTATTGTGAGCTGGGACCTGTAAGAGAAAATGGGCTCATGAGGAGCTTGCCCTTGTGAAGGGGTTAATGCCACGATCACAGGAGGGGTCACCAATAAAAGAAGGCCTCTGCCCCTTTCATCTCCTGCATGCAACCTCGCCCCATGTGATGCTTATATGAGGTGACCAGAAGTCCTCCGCAGGACAGCCCTTCAATGTTCGAACTTTCTGGCCTCCAGAACTGTGGGCCAATACATTTCTATTATTTATAAATGACCCAGTCTGTTGTATTCTGTGATAGTAATGCAAAACAAGGATATTGTATGCCTGTATCAAAACATTACAATGTTGCCTATTACATGCACAATTATCCTTTCAATTAAATTTTTAATTAAAAAAAAAGACTAAGACACCAAGGCTATTCCTTTCTTCATTCTCTGTCTAGAGAAATCAAGCTTTTGTGGGAGCTATTTTGTCTGCATTTGTAAGTCTTTCCAGGGTTCCAGTTTTTTTAGATTCTACTCTGTGATACATGAAGCAAAGAGAAAGACTAAGGAATTCACCACGTTGTCACTGCTTGTGTCAGGAGATCCCTCTGCAACATGCCTTTGCTCAGCTTTCAGATCTTCTTTTTATTATTTCACATATAACACTTCAGGCTTTGGGTTGTGTCTAGTAGTAGAAACCAGGGGGAAATATGTCTGCTTTATGGAGGGGTTTGACTTATTTTTGAACACCTTGAAAGTTTATGTATAGAACAATTTTGCAAATAACTTTCGACTCTTACTGGTGGGTATTTGCACCTAATCTAGTCCCAGTCTACTACAATCTTTTTGGAGTTTTTTCTCTCCATTTTTATTTCACTGGTCTTTCCTCTTCCTGTTAGAAAAAAAAAAAAAAGACAACAGAAGGGAATAAATTCTCTTTCTCATACCTGTGAAATCTTAGCGAGGGTTATCAAGTATCTGCCTTGTGCCTATTTCAGCAGCTTATGTGCAGATTGAATTTTCTTTCACCCCTGTACAGAGAGAAAGCTGCTGAAACATTTTATCCTGTCACTTCTGAAATGGCTCTCACTACATTCTAAATTGGTCATAACAGGTAACAGAGACTAATTTCAAATATTTCCAGTGCAGTAGAAGGCACTGTGTTTTGGGCTTGTATCTAGATGTACTCCAAAGCTACATGGGGTCATCGCTGGAGAGTATGTGGTGCTGGGATTAAGGTTTAGTCCCTAGATTGGCTTAATGCAGTTCTGGGTGACACCACCCACACAGTGAGTGCCTGGGTGGAAGATAAAGGGACCAGAAGAAGCTGCTTGTCTGTTGCTGCTTTGTGTCCGTGATGCCCCTCTGCCAGGCCACCCTGCCTCAGTGCCAGCCAATTAGGAACTGAAACCTCTACAAACTGTAGACTAAAATAAACCTTTCCTTCCTTAACTTCGGGTGCCAGGTATTTGTCTCAGCAACAAGAAAAGTAACAAAGACACACTGGATGCTCAAAAAACCAGTCCACTGAAAGTCATCTTTTAAAAGCAACAGGGCGAGACAAATAGCCTCAGCTTTGTGTTCAGTGTCTGCTTTCCTAAGTGATGCTGTTGGCTGATCATCTTGACCTCTTCAGTACTGCGGTAGTACCTCAGTTTACAAACTTAATTCATTTCATGATTCTGGAGAAGGCAGCCACATTTGTGTTCGTGCAAGGACGATGGCTGAGGTCCTGTTCATCCCGCCATGTGGAGTTCATGAACAGAAGCAGAGTTTCACCCAGTGCTTCTGTTCACAAACCATTGAACCAATGTATTACTGTATATCTTACTATCAAAACTAATTACCATTTGTATCTCTAGAATATTTTTAATTACTGTTCCCTTCAAATAAGTAGAGAATCTAGCCATTGAGACGGAGGAACAAGAGGTCTTAGTGTTCATTTCCATATAGAAATATTTGATTTAGCAACGATATGCACAAAAATACCTTTTTGAGGAGTGTAGAATTTACTTAAGAATTTTTAGTACTCCCAATAAGCACAAAACTTGAGAAAAATTGCATTGACTGGGAAAAGCAACAATTTCAATATATTCATGTCAGCCCTTCTTCCCCTCCAGCAGAGCACACTGCTAAAGGATATCATCTCTATCCACAACTTCTGGATGGGCGAAGAGAGGAAAGCAGGTATTCGGTGTCGCAGAATGCATTGCCTGAGGAGACTGTGTTTATTCTGCCTCACCTGGAGCACTGATGAAATAGCTGGGATGCCTAGAGGCAGTTAAGAGTCAAGCAGAAATGGGGGCTGCTTGCTACACTCAGCGTGAACAGATGAGACCAGAAGTAGGCACATAACTCACTGTGGCTTTGCCACAGGGAAAGAGGAAGTAAATGCCGCCTGCCTCTAACATCCTGATTGATGGTACAGGACTCAGAGACCAGAAGAAAGAAATTATAGGCTCATGTAAATAAAAGGAAAAGAAACCAGCAAACCCCTCTAATGGAAGTGTTTACTCTCAAGCCCCAAAAGCACAGCTGTGAAAAAGGATTGAGAGCCTCCCAGAATCTCCTGCCAGACTGATTGTAAAAGCCTCTCCCTGTTGATGCCAGTCCATAAAAACCAGGAGGGGTGTAAGTCACTTGAAATGCATGGAAATGAATGCAAAGTGTGGGGAAACAAAGAATCAGGGTAACATGAGACAACCAATGGACCAAAATAAACTTCATGAGTAACCCTAAGCAAAGAAAGCCTGACAACAATTCAAAATAATCTTAGAGAAGCTCAGTGATCACAAGAGATAGCAAATCAACAAATAAACTCAGGGAAACAAGACAGGAACAAAGTTAAAACATTAATGAAGACATAAAAACTATAAAAAAGAACCAGCCAGGAATTTTGGAGCTGAAAAGTAAGTATCAGAACTGAAAACTTGATCACAAGATTCAGTAATAGACTTTATCAAGCCAAAGAAAAAATCAGAGATAGGACAATAGGAATCATACAGAGAGAAAAATAAAAAACAGAGTTTACATGGCCCAAAGGACTTACATAATACCATTGATTGAAAAAAATACACATCACTGATTCTCAGAAGGAAAGGAAGAGTAAAAGCTTATTTAAAAAAATAATGACTTGGGGCTGGGGATTTAGCTCAGCGGCATAAGCGCCTGCCTTGCAAGCAGGCAGTCGTGAGTTCGATCCCTGGTACCGGTAAAAACGAAAAAGACAAAAAAAAAAAAAAAAAAAAAAAATGACTAGAAACTCCCCAGCAGTTTAGGGAGAGAAATGAATATCCAGAGTAGTGAGCTCTAAAATTCCCCCACAGAACTATGCACTGAGGTATATTATGATTAGATTGGCAAAAGTCAAAGACAAAAAGAATTTTGAAAGCAAAAAGGGAAAATCAATTTGTTTTCTATCAGGGAGGCTCTTCTTTATTAAATATTTCAGTAGAAAGTTGGCGAGTCATGAGGAGGTGGGAGGATACATTCAGAGTACAGGAAGGTCAAAAGAACTGACAACCAAGAATTTCATCCTGAGCAAAACTGTCCTTCAAATATAAAGGAGTTATAAGACTTCCCAGACAAATAAAAGGGTGTTATCATAACTGAGCCTGACTTTTTAAATGTGCTAAAGGGAATTTTAGAGTTATAATGAAAGAATGTTAAAAACACCATAAAAGCATATTCAATATAAAATTAGCCAGTTAAGGTATTTCTGCACAATTAAAACATCACAATAATGTGATGGTGGTATTTCAACACTTTTTATTCTACTAAAGGTATTAAGTATAACTATAAATTGGAAGTTGTAGATTTTTATTACTAATAGATAAAAATATAAAATTATGTAAGTTATGGCATAAAAACAAAATTTTAGATAGGGAAAAGTATAAAGTTTTTGTGTGTCTTTGTCTTCATTTCCATACAGAAATATTTGATTTAGCAATGATATGGACAAAAATATCTTTTTGAGAAGTATAGAATTTAGTTAAGAACTTTTGGTACTCCCCATAAGTACAAAACTTGAGAAAAGCTATTATCAGCCTAAAACAGACTATTACAATTCTAACTGGTTTTATGTAAATCTTATGACAATGACAAGGAAAATATATATAAACTTAATGTCTGTACTACTTAAGTAATCTACAAATCCAAAGCAGTCCATGTCAAAATGATTTTTTACAGAAATAGAAACAAATCCCAAAATATGTGAACATGCAAAAAAGACGCCAAGTAGCCAAAGTAATGTTGGCCAAGAACAAAGCTGGGAATATCCCTTCCTGATTTAAAAATATATTACAAAGCTGGAGAAATGAGATCATATATAACTACTATAAAAACAAACAAACTGACTAAGAGAAGAGAGCAGAGAGCCTGGAAATTAACTCCTGTGTATAGAGTCAGGTCATCTTTCACAAGAGTGCCAAGAACACACAGTGTGGACAGGATAGTCTCAACCAATGGTGTCAGGAAAACTACACATACACATGCAAAAGGATAGAACTGAGCCTTTACAACACATTTAAAATTGGTTGAAAAAATAAAAACTTAAATGTAAAACTTGAAATTATAAAACTCCAGGAAGAAAACACAGGGGAAAAAATTCATGACCTAGATCTAGGCAATAATTTCTTACATACGCTACCAAAAGCATAAACAAAAACAGCAAAGGCACAACTATGTCAAAATAGAAAACTTATGTACAGCAAAAGAAACAATCAATAGTGTGAAATATACCCCATGAAATGGGACCGGATATTCGCCATTGTGTTGACCACACGATGGGCCCTGAAGAGTGGCGCTAAGTGACTGTGGACTAAGACCATGAGCCGAAATAAATTGTTGCACCTTTAAGTTGACTTTACCAGGTACTTTGTCACAGCAACAAAAGCTGACTCACACAAAAATCTGATATTCAAAATGTATAAGGAAAATCTACCACTGAATAGCAAAAACAAATAACCCAATTTAAAAACAGGTTGAAGGACTTGAAGAGACATTTCTCCAAATGTCATACCAATGGCAAATAGGTTTCTAAAAGATTGTTCGGCATTACTAATAATGAGCAAAGTATGAACCAAACCCCTAAGAAGGTACCATCTTATACATGTTAAGATAAATGTTATTAAAAAAGAAACAAGTGTGATCAAGAGTGCGGATAAGTGGGAACTCTTCTGTGCTTTGGCGGCCACTACAGAAAACAATAAATTAAAAGCAGAATCATCCAGGACCCAGCAATCTCACTCTTGAGCATATATCCAAAAGAACTGAGACCACAGTCTTGAAAAGATATATGCACTTCACGCAGCATCCTTCACAATAACCAAGACACAGAAATGACCTAAATGTCCATCAATCCATTTATTGCTGGACAAGGAAAACGTGATGTACATAAACTAAGAGAATTTTGTCACCTGTGACAACACATATGACATTATGTGAAGACAAATCAGACAGTCACAGAAAGACCAGAGCTCCACAATTAGTTTATGTGGGGTTTCTAAAATAGTTAAACTCATAGAGGGGTAGGAGGAGATGGAGAGCTACTATTTAACAGATAAGTTTCATTTTATGAAATAAATTCTAGAGCTCTTTCTAACATTGTGCCTACAGCCAACAGTACTGTACTGTGTCCTTAAATTATTATGGAGGATAGATCTCAGGTTAGGTGCTCTTACACTTAACAAACCTAAAATACTACCAATCTAACCTATAACCTTCCAAATGACCTACTAATTATGCAACAATTACATCATTCTTATTTTCTTTTCTTTCTTTCTTTTTTTTTTTTTTTTTTTTATCGGTACCCGGGATTGAACTCACTACCACATGCTTGCAAGGCAGGTGCTTATGCTGCTGAGCTAAATTCCCAGCCCCATCATTCTTATTTTCTATGTACCATGAAAGTTACCTAGTTTTTAGCAACAAATTCAGAAAAAATATGTTTGGTGAAACAAACAAACAAAAAATCTATATTCAAGTCATCACATGTGAACATTTAAATAATAAATCATTTCAAAAGTCTTACATTGGAAACAACAACAGCAACAAAACAGGTGATGGCAAACTCTTAAAAACAGCAGAGTTTATAATACAACACATTCCAAGAAAATTTCCCATCAAGACAGGTTGATTTTTAAGGTAAGAGAGCTGTGATGGGATGGAAATAAAGAAATTTTGCATGTTACATAATATGCTTAAGACTTTCACTCCATCAAATGCAAACAACTAGCCTTGGACTGTCCACTCATTTCGGGCAGTCACACATGCCTGGAGCTGGCTGGAGAGAACACAGTCACCGCTCCTGTTTTGCACTGTGGTGGTGAAGGCAGCAGATTCGGTAAACAGGTAAGGAGGGCCACTTCTGTGTGTAAGTGCACAGAGAAAGTAAAAGAGTTACTTTTATGTTTCAAAGCAAGACTAAAGACAGGAGAGAAGCTCCTCGAGCGAGGGTGACCAAGAAGGCCTCTTACAGGAGGTGGCTTCCAAGGGGAGACCTGATGCTGTGACACTGTCCAGGCAGAGGGCAGAACAAAAGTGAATGCTGCAGAGGGAACACACTGACACTCTCAGGGCCTGAAAGACACAGTGTGTGTAGTGTCCAAGGGCCAGCAGCAAGCGATGGTTCCAGAGAGGAAGGCTGCGGATGACACTATAGCGGGACCTGACTTACGGTGGGCACAGTAGAAACTCCCCGGGGAAGAGCTTGCAGTGAAACAGATCAAAGAGACCCAAAGAGCTCCCGCGTGCCCCAGTCTGTTGGAATTGTTTGTGAGCATTTAGATGAGGAGTCCGTCACCGGCCCGGTGTATGAATCTGGAAGTCAGACAAGAAGTCATGTGGAGTTGCTGTTAGTCTTGGAGTTGTCCCAGAGACCAGGAGACAAGCAGACAAGGATTCAGATGCAAACGCATGACTTGGGAAGTATGGCAAGCGTGAGTGGAGAAAAAGGAAGTGGCCCAAGCAGGGGAAGGCACCTACTTAAAGGGACACAAGGAAGCTGATTACCAAAGCGGGTGGCAACCAGGGAACCCAGGAGAAAAGTGCCCAGAGTGCGCCCCCATGAAGGCAACTGCCCCAGGACATCCTCCCACTTACCAACAAGGCCCAAGAGACAGTATTCCACCACCACCACCACCACCACCGCCACCACCACCCCACTCAGTGAAATGCAGCTTTGCAGAGAGGCTCTGATGAGCTAGCCCCTGTCTGAGGTGGGGCTGGGGAGCGCCCCCTGCTGGCCGGATTCACTGGGTCCTTGCATTGGTTGACGTGTGAATCTCCCAGGCCTGCTACCAAAAGAAGAACAGATGCCAGCCAGACAAAACCAGAAGTGTCTGCAAAAGACCTTGATGGGAACACCGGTGCCTCTGCGAACGGGGAGCTACAGTCTCGAATGTGCGAGTCTCTGTGTGAGTGTCCCGTGTTCCTGTCTCGTTCTTGTCCAGTGTGTGACATTGTTAGTACATGGAGCATCTGTCGCTATTAAACAGCCTGCCACCGCGGCTCCCATCACTGCTTCTCCCAGCTTTCCCTCCTACCTCACTCATCCCTTCTTCTCATTTTTCTCTCTTCTTCAGCTCCCAACCCTGAGACTCCATTTCTTTATTAGCATTCTCAAATGAGTGATGAAGGTGATCTCATTTCCCTTTCCCCAGTAATCACAGTAACACCATTAACAATGACGTCCATCCTTTGCTAGCACTAGCACTGAGTTCTGTCTTGAATCCTGTAGAAATACTAAATGATTTAACCTTCCCAACCTCTAGAGATAGGCGGCTACTACTGACAGATGAAGCTCAGAGATGTTCAGTCCCTTGTCTGAAGTCACAGAGCCAGGAAGGGCCAGAGCTAGACTGAAGCACAAATGGTCCAGCTTAAGGCTGCTGCAGACACTGTCTAGACAGACAACCATTTTCCTGGCCAAGGAAGTGGCCAGTGGAGGTGAGATACAGCCTTCAGGATGCTCTTGGGGCACCTAGATTTAACCTTGCCTGAAGCCAGCACTTTCTTTGATATTCCTAGGACTGTTCAGTTGGTATGAGCTGGATTTCAGTCACTGTCAGTCATAAGCATTTGACTTTGCTGTAAATATATTTCAAGGTTTCTAATAGTAACACAGAGTGAAATATACTTTGACACATCGATATCTACGAAGATTGGAAATGAAACAGCAGAGGTAAGGGAAGCTGTAGAATCCAGCTGGGCCCCTGCTCAGGGACAAGGCCACACTGCCCACTCCTGTGGGATGGTAGCAGGTAGCCAGCGAGGTTCAGCTCCAGGCACAGGGGTTCAGGGTGTGGGTTTGGAATTAGGCTGTTGAGGTCCAAGCGCACAGACTCAGACTGTCTTACTCTTAACTTTTCCCTCAGATCATGTTGCTCATCTGGAAAATGGAGGTAAGAACAGAATGTAGCCCGAAGCCCGCTTTCTCCTTCTCCCTAACATGAGATTCTGGCATCAGCTTCTCAGCTTAGCTTGTTCCTTTACCCTCTAAGGGAAGTGTTCTGGTGCCAAAGCTCTTCTGAGGGCCTGGAAGATCTGGTGACACGAAAGAAGTAGGACGAGAAGGGGCTCTTCAGAATGTCATGGCTGGAGGTGATGGTGCTGGACTGTAATCCCAGAACTCCAGGAGGCTGAGACGGGAGGATTTCAATTCTAGCCCAATCTAATTTAAAGACTTGGCAAGATCTTATCTCAAAATTTAAAATAAAATAAAATGGCTAGGAACATAGGACACGTCTCAGTGCAAATGCCCTCGGTTCAATAAGCAGTACCACAAAAGAGAAGGTATGTGCACATGTGCATGTGTGTGCATGTGTGTGTGTGCACATGTGTATGTGTTCAGTAAGTCATCTTTCACGGTGCTGAGGAACCTTTAATAATGAATACGGTCATTTGAATTTTTTTTACCATATTTGTTGCAGGTAACAGTAGCTTAAAACTGGATCAAAGGGACATAGGTTTGTTAAGAAGGAAATCAAAACACAAGTAGAGGCTTGAGGTTAGCATTCCTCATCCTGCCTGGCTCCGAAAGGCCGAGCCTAGCAAAGGGAAAGCGCCTGAGTCCTCCCGTGAGCTCTCGAACTGGAACTTCGTGGATGCCTCTGAGTATGTGGACTGGTACCAAACCCTGGGTGAGGTGGAGGAGGCTGCATCTCCTCCTCGTCTTCCACCTGCCATGTGCTGTCAGGACCGCAGCCCTCCCCGTTCCCATGCAAAGGCTTAGCTCCACTGGACTTGCATGTGGTCATACCGGTCATACAGCGATGATTAAGATAAAATGAGGTGTCATGGTTTCTATCTAGATGTCTCCCCATAGCCCTGTGCACCCATAGATACGGCTTGGAGGAGGTAACTAAGTCATGGGGTGTTGTCACTGATGCATCTATACCGAAGGGTGATGTTGGGGAGTGGAGGGTGGTCAGTAAAAGTGGTCAGGGCGGGCCTGGCCTGGAAGGGTCTCCCCCGCCCAGCTCCACCCGTGGCCTCTGCGTCCCCACCGCCAGCCCAGGAGCCCCTCTGCTGCATCCAGGCCTTTCTGCCCCAGTATGGAGCCAGTGGAATATGGACTGAAACCTCTACAAACGTGAGCTGAAACAAACTTCTTTAAACTGTGGGTGTCCTGAGTGCTGTGTATCAGAGATGAGAAGAGTGACTAAGATGTGAGGTGATGAGGCCAAGCGGAAGGCCTCTGGGGAAACCAACCCTGCCCACACCTTGGTTTTGAGCCTCTAGATCCTAGAACCATAAGGAGCTACAGTTAAGCCAAGCTATGGCACTTCTGATGGCAACTGTAGGAAAGGAAACAGTCTAAGCCAGTGTTTTCTGAGTTCAGAGCCCCTCAGTGTGCCCATGTGGATCTGGCCTATGATTCTAAGGGGCAGGTTGTAGGAAGGCAGGAATCTGGAGGCATTGGCTACCCATGTTGGTACTTGTCAGTCTTGGGAGACTCAGGCTTCCAGAAATCACCAGCTGCTAGAAATGAATTTGCCAAAGTCCCCTCGATGATAATCACAATCACCAAGTAACGTAAAAAAATCATTAAGCAAGAACTAATGATAGCAGCACTGAGACTGACTGTAACTTGCTAGACTCTGCTACTCTGCTGTATTCGTGCACCAAAGGTGCCCAACAACCCCACCAACATTAATCCTCATTGTTAATGTCATCAGCATCCTGCTTCTGTCCTTACAGGAAACCCTGCACTGATAACCAAATGAGACACAGGGAGGTGCAGAGGTTTGTCAGAGCCACACAGACTCCGATGGTCAGAGTCAAGGTTGCAAACTGACGCCCAGCTCCAGCACCTGCACACTTACCGGTCCACACAGACTCATCACACAATGCTTATTGTGAAACACCCTAAAATACGGAAGTACAGGGAGGAGAATAAGAAGTAGCAGGGAAGCATGACCTGGGGGTGGCATTGGTCCCTCAGAAGGAAGCCTCCCACATCCTGCCCCTCAAGTCATTTACCAGTCAGAGTTAGGTCCTGGTGACCATCCTGAGTCTTAAAAGATATCAGTATGCCAAAAAGAATAATATGGCTCTTGCTTTCGAGAATGGTCAACTGTTGGGGGAAAAATCATTCATTGCTGAGTTTCCAAAGCGCTCTGGTGTGACGCAGGTCCTCCTCCCCTCTCCTCAATGTTAAAATTCTCATTTTTAATGTGAGTGTGATTAGTATTCTAATCACGTACTTACGCAAATATCCTGTTTTGGTGGGGGGATGTTACAGGCAGCTTAGTTAGATAGAAATATTAGAGGCAGGCAGACAGGGCTGGGCCCTTGAAGGAGCCAGGGTGCTGGACCAGGTATCTTGTAACCTTGAAGACAGACACCTCCTGCTGTGGGCCAGACCCCAAGAGAAAAGGCAGAACAAGTACAATCACACCCTAAACATAAACATCAGGGGCTGATATTCTGAATAGTTATCAATCTTAAAAGATATCAATATGCCAAAAAGAATAATATGACACCTGGAGGCAGCCAGAAGGAGCCATTAGCCCGACCCCTGACCAGCAAGGACCCTGTTCTGTATTCATGCTAGGTGATTCGCCTCCTCATTTGATCCCGATTTAATCAATTTTACCCGAGTGATTACACTCATAATCTTATTGGTTGACCGAGTTCTGTCCCACCTTATGCCTGCCCACCTTGCAAGTTCCCCTGTTTTCCCCACCTTGAACCTGCCTCACCTTGTGGTTTTGTTTTATAAAAGTCTGGAAAAGACAGAGCCCTTTGGCAACCCACTTGGCACCCCTTCTGTCTTTCTCTCAGATAAAAGCTTTCTTTTTCTCAATAAATATATTCTGCTCCGGAAAAAAAATCCTGTTTTCTCATTTTTCTCCATTCATGGTTGTCAGTATTTGGCAGACAGGGGTCTGAGGGTCAAGGCAGCTGCCAGGGCCCCTGCTGGGTTTATTTACAGCCTCACCAGTTCCCACATGGCTACAGATGGGTCCTCCGGCCTTTGTCTAGCACTGTTATTTTTCTGGAGCATGTGAGGAGTGACCCAGATTTTCTAAATTCCTGCAATCTCTTTGAAATAGCAGCCACTTCAAAGGAAGGATGTATGATGGAGAACACAAACAAAATATTTCTTCTGGGAGCCACCGGGAAAGTTTATAATCTGCCATTTAACAGGATCATTTGCTTCGCAGAGAGCAGACATTCTGCTACAGTGAACCGCTTGGCTGGATCAGAGTCCAGCACCCCAGGGCTAAGAAGGGGAAAAGAATCTTAGTATCCATCCAGCTAAGAGGATCGGCTGAACGTACCATAAACCCAATCCAAGAAGGCGAAGAAGGCTGTGATAGAAGATAAGGCCTCTGAAACCAACTGTGGGCGCTGCTGATTGTTCTGAATACTTGGGAAAATCCTTTTTTCCTAGGTATTTTGCTCTTAGAGCAAAAGCCATATTTCTAAATTTCTCCTGGAACTGTGATACCAAAACAAACAAACAAAAATCCATCTCGTCAAAATATTTTGCCATGCTAGACTATTCTAGAAAACTTTCTGACTTGCAACAGCATAATATTCCCTTAAAGCAGATGAAAATTTATGGAGTATGACTTTTTAATCATTATCTGCAGCACGTGCTGGGAGCAGTGTGTTGAATTCATTATGTTTTACAAATTAAAGTCAAATCCATGCATTTCTCATGCACGCTGTACAAAACAATCAGTGTCATCTTTCCTATTTGTTAAATATCTGCGCAGTGCTTGTGAAAAAAAAATCACAAAAGGCAAAGTCATTCTTCACTGGTCTGAAGAAGTTTTTATGATGAAAAATTTAAGATTTACAGAGGCAGAACAGGGGAAAAACAGTTATTCCTCATTTGGAATGCAAAACTCATTTGAAACTCTGCAAAATATAACAATAATAGTAATAATAATAATAAAACCCCTCAGCCATGCATAGTGCAGGCACCGCTAACTCTGCTCAGCAGCTTCCGTACATTGTGATGCTCCTGGCGGTTCCACTGTAGGAGATGAGGCTCTCTTTGCAGCCCAGGCCTGGGGCTGCCAGGACGTTCTGCTTTCTGGCTCTCACCTTGGTGGGGAGCCCAACTTTGCCTGCTCTTCCACTTGGTTTGGGCTCATCTGGGTGTGCCCCAGCCCTCTTCCAGTATCTAAGAAGCCCGCACCCCAGCTTGAATTTGGTCTTGCACTGCCCCTGTCAGCAGTCAGCACGCTCGTGCAGTGAACCGACCTTGAGAAGCAGGTATGAGTCTGGAAAATAAGCAAACAAGCGCTTTAAAAAAAAAAAAAGTATTTTGGATTAGAGAAAAGGATCATCTGAAATCTTTTGGAGTCAGATCCAAGTTGTTGAATTATTCACACTCCTCAGATCACAGCCTGTGACCATCCGTGACCGACACCCTTTCCCCCTTGTGCTATCCAAAAAACCGAATTAAATTGATTATTTACTTATTTATCATCTTCTTATTCCCATAGTCAATTCCTTTTCCTCCACCTCTATAGGAAACCACTGTGGTGTGTTTATGTGACTTTTTTGCTTAAATGTAGTGCTGCAAAGTAATCACTGGTGTGTGTGCGTGTACTCATGTGTGTGTATGCGTGTGTGCGTGTGCGCATTAGACCTCATTCTGCTTTTCCTCAGCACTAGGTTTAAGACTGGCTCTGCAGCTCTGCACAGCCCAATCTGTTCCTGGTAACTGCGGCGCGATGCTGCCGAGCTCCCCCACCATGGATTCTGTTTCTCCTCCCAGGATTGGTCACTGGGCCACCCTAGAGCTCCTGCCATCAAAAATGTCCTGTGGAGCACAGGGACCACTTCTTAGGGTTTGTACCAGGAGCAAAATCTCTGCACCCACGTGCAGGCTGACCCCGAACGAGTGCCCGCCTTTGGTCCCCTTCCTGGGCCAGCCTCTTCGCTCCAACTCTGGGTGCCTGCATCCTTCTGCCTGTGGGCTGGTTGGTTGATTGGTTGGTTGGTTGCCATGGGCAACAAATGCGAGGGGAGTGTTGTATGTAAATATTCAGCTCTTTGCCCTCTGGGAAACTGAGGCTCAGGTCCTTCTTCGGCTCTTGGAAGTTCGGCTCTTGCCAGTGACTCTGGCAGTGCACAAGGATGACACACCTGAAGGTGCACCCTATAGGGAGTGGTTTTCCCTCCTGCGAGTGTTCATTGGTATCATGCCCTGAAAAACCGCTTCCACTGGGCACTGGTTGCAGTGGCGCAGGCCTGTAATCCCAGGAGGATCTCCACAAGTTCAAGGCCTGCCTCGGCTACATAGCGAGTTGGAGGCCAACCTGAACTATGCAGTGAGACTCTGCCTCAGAAAAACGGAACAGACAAAACACTGCTTCCACTCCGCTCCTTCAAGCTGGCTGGGGCTGGGCTGCTTACCTTGCTAAGCACCCCAGAGGGCTCAGTGAGAGATGACTGTGTGACCACACTCCCAGCAGTGCTGGCGGGTATCTGTTACTCAGGGGGTTCCCGCTATCTGAAATCGCTAAGATTACTGAACCTGTGAGGATGGTTGCTTTGAGAGCTACTTTACTCTCTGCTCTAGCATGGGCTGTTGGCTAGAAAATGTGTCACTTTATGCAGGAGGTGGAGTCACACAGCCCCTGCGGCCCGGCCTGGCAACCCTAGACACACAGACTTCCTGGAAGCTGAGGAGTAAATTCAGGCCGTGACTCCGCTTAACGGCAACTCTCAGTTTCCGTGTTTTCTTGCACAGCACTTTGCTGGACCCGGGAAAGGCTAAGGCGCAGAGGGACCGCCGACAACGGAACACTTTACAGCTTCGTGGTGCTTCCGCCTCCTGAAGAGGCAGCCTAACAAGCAGATTTGATTCTTGTCTCTGCTGTTTACTGGCTACTTGGTCTTGGAAAACTTTCATCTCCTGGGTTCAGAATGGAGGCTAGTGATAACCGCCTCCGGCTGCTGCTGGAATGACGACCCCAGGAAATGAAGTACTCAGTGATTTCTGGCACCCAGAAAAGGGTGTCGTTGTCATATAATACATCTAGGCATGCCGGATAAAATATGGGACATCAGTTAAACTCAAGTTTAGATGAACACCAGAGATGTTCGTAGTACTGTGTCCCAAATATTGATGGACTATGACATGTATTTTTATTTGCTGAGTTCAATAACTATTTCACTATGACACTACTGTAACTACACATTGTTCCCATTTAACAGATGAGGAGGCTGAGGCTCAGAAAAAGTACTATAGTATGAAATACATGTAATCACAAGCATATTCAGATAAAACAAGCCTGTTGTTTTGTTTTGTTTTGAGACAGGGTCTCCCTGTGTGGTCCAGGCTGGCCTCAAATTCTCACTGATCTTCTTGCCTCGGCCTCCCAAGTGCTGGGGTTACAGATGTGTGCCACCATCCCTGGCAAGCCTGTTTTGTTTTTAACCTGCCCCCAAGTAGAATGCTCTGTAGCCTTGCTTAGATGCTCTCGGTACTCTCCTCCCAACTCCAGAGTGCTACTAAAACGCAGGTGCTTTGTCCAGGACCAACACCTGAGAGGTGTATCACCCTTTATTGGGTCCCTCTCAATCCCGCCAGAAGACGAGGGGAGACATGGAATTGCGGGGGCCACATCGGACCCTCCCACTGCACCCGAGAGAGCTGACTTTACAAATGTGGATGGAGATGCGGTGCCTGTGAAAGAAAATGGGTATTTGTCCTCTTCTTATGTAACGCTGATCGCCTGTGTGCTGTCTCCTGGGCAGCACTCAGAGAGGGAGCCAGCCGGCCTGGTGTAGGTGTGGTGTGGGAGGACGCGGCAGCGCTGACTGCAGAGCGTCTGGATCCTCAAGGTCGGGAGCTAGAACATTCGCTTATGTTCTGTATTCTGTTTTCTATCCACCACTCCTGCCCACAGCATTTTTAACTGTAAATTGTTCCTCCTGGCTTATTGGCACCTTTATCAAAGAAAGAAGAGCAGAAATAAAGCCCAAGCTAAGCGCTGTCTGCTAACAAATCACTCTACAGAGAGTTAGGCTGGCTGTAAGATATCACTGACCAGGATGTATTGTATGACAGTGAATAACCCTCATCAGCAATGTGACTGTCCCCAAGATGGGTGTGGTGGAGTGTTTGTGTTGTCCTGGTGATTCAGGAAGCCAAGGCTAGAAGAACATTCCAGTAACAGAGTTTAAGGCCAGCTTCCACTCATAGAGACCTTGTCTCAAAAAAGCAACAAAAAAGCCTCACCAAGAATTTTAAAATCAACTTTGACTTACCTTCTTGTGGGGACTAGAAGGTAAGAAGAATCCACTGCAGACTTAGAGTTGAAGCAGGATAAATCTCTGGGATTTCCATGCTCAGCAAACCCAGGAGAAACAAGAGCTCCATACATTTCCTACGCTGGGCTCTTGTATGAATTGTTTTTTTCAGAAGTGCATGCGTTTCTTATTTCTGCAGGTGAACCCAAAACTCTTTCTCTGTCATAAGCTTATACTCAGAAAATAAAAAAGGAACACATGAACGCTTAGGGTTACACCCATGGCTAAAACAGCACCCCCACAAAGAGAAGAGGTCTGGGGGCCTTCAGGTCACCCCTGTACCTGGAAGCCTGCTTCTCTCTCGATGGTGTGTTTTGCTGACTTTTTCACAATTCCCGCAGCCTCCTTTTGCTGGCGTGCTTTTCTGTCTAGTTTAGCTTTTATTTCCGTTGATTTACTCATTTTGGTGGCAAAGCTGAATTCAGGGTATTATTTTTACTCTTCATGAATAAAAAGTTCCATGTTCTCCTTTTCTATATTTATTTCAGACTGATTTTCCCACCTCCTTAAGAAGAGATCTTTGCACAGTGTGGGAAATGCTTACAACAGCCCAAAGGACCAAGACAACGAGGCCAAGGAAACTCTGCCTGCACACAGCTGTATCTCAGTCACAGGCAGTATCTGCTGTGAAATCTCACTGGTTTGCCCACTAATTTACAACAAATTGCTTAGCTCAGGAGCCCACATTTCCTAAAGCAACTTGTCTCCAAGTGTGTGCAGCAGGCCACTCTGCCTCAGATTCACCTAGTTTCTTAGGTAAAAGTCAGATTCCAGGTCTGCGACCAAATTGGAATTTATTAAAAACTATGAGTTTGTAAAACCTTTCCTTGGAGAATGTATTCATGCCTGAAAAAAATTCTTTTATTTTGAGGTAATTATACCTTCATGTAATATAGAGAGACCCCATACACCCTCAGCCACATTCCCTCCTGGTACCGTTTTGTAAATTCATGGTTTAAGGTCATGAGTTGGCCATGGTGGTACTGACAGTCAAGAGACGGCCTTCTTTTGTCACCATAGGCTCTTTTTTTGTTGTTCTTTCATAGCCGAATTATTTCTTGCCCCTATCTCTAAACCCTGAAATGACTATGCACATAATCTAACCTTAGTTATTTCTAGGGTGTTATATGATGAAATCGTACTATTTGTAACCTTATGGGATTGGCTTTTTTCCACTCTGCAAAATTCTCTGAGATCCAACCAGATTATTATTGTCATTGCATTCCTTTTTATTGGTAAGTAGTAATGAGAAAAAATTTTATATGTGATTCTAGTTGAATTTTTGCCTTAGTTCCTTAATTAATCAGCTCGCTAATAATTGATAGCCTGGGTAGTGACCATCTCTAAAAACATCCCTGCATTCTCTGGCTCGGCTCATGTACCTATGTTAGGAATGCACCAGAAAGCCACATAATGGCCATTCCAAGGGGAGCTCTAAGGAGCGCTGAAACCTGGGGCTGAAGTCTGTTGGAGTACCAACGGCCATAATTCTGTAATTGGAGCCTACAGTACTCTGAGCCAGAGACGGCCTCCATTGGATCCAAACCTGAGGAGAGAGATAAGAATGCATAAGTCTACACAAACAAAAGACAATTACATAAAGCAACTTAGGCCATTTAACCATGAATGTATCTAAATGGTCAAGAGCCTCTGTGAGATGCAACATGACTGAATTAAGAAGACCCGGGGAACTACTAAAACACGTTGTGGGTGTGTCTGTGTGGGTCGTGGGTGCCTGACTATGGGTACTATGCATGGCCCTTGGCCCTTCCTCTATGTTGCAGTTCCTGTTCTGCTTCCCAGTCACCACAAACCAAGCATCTTTGCTCCACCCCCCCACCCCCCACCGTGATGTCTCTGCCTTGGGGCCAGCTGCCCATGAATTGACTGTCCTGAAACCACGAGCCTAATGAAACCTCTCCTCCTTTAAGGTGGGTGCTGGGGTTGTGTCTCAGTAATGAAAAAAGCTGACTAATGCAAAGATTGGTTGTGGGAAGCCCTGTAATTGGCTTTCACCTTATGTCTGCAGGCTGCGCCACCTTAACGCCCTCTAGCAGTTAAGTTTGGTAGTTAAGCAGCTCCTTGCCTACCTTGTTTGGCCCATTCAGGGATTATGCTTATGAGCTGCACGGGAAATTTGAAAATTTGATTTAACCTATAACCCTCAGTCTTGCCACTGTTGCTAAGTTACCTACTGACATCTCAGAACCCAACTCCCTCCTCCCTAATACCCTATATATTTGTTACTTTTTCCTTGAATAAATGAGACTTGATTGGACTTCTGTCTTGTCTCCATTCTTTGCGTCTCTTGTCCCCTTTCATCCCCGCTTCCCCTCTAGGGTCTCTGTGGACTTACCCAGAGGCCCGGACAATTGGTAGACATTGTATGCCTGTACTTGACCATGTGGTTTAGAAGCCTTTGGAATTGGTTTTCAGGACAAGTGTGGAAAGTTTGGAGAATTGGGCTGCAGAAAGCCTATGCTGGCCAGAGTGCAGAAGGCCAAAATGCTGACAACTGTGTGGACAGTCAAGGCCAGGCTCAGGAGGCTTCATTTGGGAAGCAGAGTCCCATTGGCAATTGCACTACAAGCTTTTTGTGTTACACTAAGGGAAAAAAAGTCTACATTTTGCTTATGTCCTGAGACTTAGCAAGATATTGACATTAAAGGTGGGGGACTAATTGATCTGGTGGACAAAAAAAATTTTTTTCAAGACAGGCTCTTGTTACATAGTTTAGGGTGGTCTCAGACTTACTATGTAGCCCAGGTGGCCTTTGTCTTGGAATCCTCCTGCCTCAGCATCCTGCACTCATGAGAATCTCCCTGCCTCAGCCTCCTGTGCTAAGATTACAGTGTGTGCCACCATGCCTGATCTGGTAGGCAAAGTTTAAAGTAGTCCAACATTCAGGATGTGGCATGAGTACACTGGTTGCTTTTAGCCAGACTTTTAGTGGGAATTGGAGGCAAAATGCAGAGCAGAAAAATATGAAAAACATAAACTGGCCCAGAAGTAACCATGTGTAAAGATGGGGCCAAAGCTGCTGTGGTAGTCAGAGATCATCACTATTAATAATAATTTTTAAGAAGTACTTTGTACAGGGACAAGAAGAACGATGCATGAGGACATACAAGAAATTAGCAAGATTCCATCCATCACAAGCTCAAAGGTGCAAAGCAAACTTTTCCTTTAAGGAAAGAGCCCAGGGGGTGCCTGCTTAAGAAAGGCCTCCTAGAGAACTGATTGATCCCTGAGAGTTCATTTCCCTGAGCTCAGTCATCCAGGCACTTGGAGGAGGTTACAACCACAGTCTAATGGGGCCTAGCTACTGTTCCTGTGGCCAGCAGACCTTGGCATTATCTACATAATGCTGACTTCTTTTTAAGGAAATTAAACAAAACAATAAAACAGTGAGACCAATATTGGATTTCAAAAACAAGACAGAAGGAAACCCCCATACCTGCTGTCTTAGTTACTTTTTACTTGTCGCTAAGACAAAATACCTGAAGCCTAAGTTGAGAAAGGAAAGGTTTATTTCTTATAGTCTTTGGAGGTTTCAGTCCACACTCAGTTGGCTCCAAAGCAGGCGGGCATGGCTGGGCCGCAGTTCATGGCGGCTGTAAACAACAAGCAGGAACCAGCAAAGAGCAAGACACACCTTCTTCCTGCCATTACATTACATCCTGGCTCCACCCCTTTGTGGGTGGAGCACTGACACCATCAATCCAAGCACTAGACAATGAACCAATCACAAATGCACAATGCAAACTCATGAGGCCTGGGGGCCACAGACATAAACCATGACACCTGCTGTATTGCATGTTGTTATCCTCTAAACAGATGCACAGACTACTGCCTTTAAGCCTGCAAAGTCAATCAAACAATACAAGCAATAAGGTGTCGTTTTGGGTTTTTTTTTTTAATTCAGTTGCCATCATCTCAGCCTGTATTTCTCCAAATCAGCTGGTTACAAACAGTGTTGGGGGAGGACTTTGCTTGTCTCCCAGCCCATGCACCAGCTGGATCATGGCAAGGCATAAGTTGGCTTCTTGGTTCTCACACATCTCACCACCATGTGCCACAGATGCTGAGTATGGAACTACAGACTTAATTTTTGCCTTGTTGTGTTTTATTCTAGTATCTATCCTGTTTTTTCTTCATTTTGGAGTGTGTATGTTTACCCTATACCATTGTAATTTGAAATTAGTATGATTTGTTCTTGATTTTTATATAGGCTCACAGCTAAGAATTTATCTTGAGCCTCAGAAGAGACTTGGACTTGGACTTTTGAAAGCTACTAGAAGAAGAGCCTTTGAGGAAGGGATTGTTGCATTCTCATTTATACACAGGACAGTTATATCATGTGAGGCAGAATTATGAATGTGCTATTGTCTTCCTCTGGAGATTAAGTATAATTTAAAGAAATGTGTCTGACTGTCAAGCTGGCAAGGGGTGGACTGTGGCCATTAATTGTGATATGTCAATGTAACTGAGCTAATAAATGCCTGGGAAACCAGCATAGCAAACTTCTCAGCATGTCTGAGGAGGTGATGGTTCTTGGCCTGTGTTCTGGTGCATCTTGCTCCTTCCTGTCTAGTCCTGTGTTCCTCCTCTGCTTCCTGCTGGCTATGCTTCACCATGTCCTTCCATCATGACGCTCCTGCCTTGGGGCCAGACAACCACGTACCCATGCAGTGCTGAAACCCCGGGGAAAATTATACATCTCCCCCTTTAAATCGTGGAGATTGATATTGTGTCTCAGCAGCAAGACAGCTAATACAGTATTGAAACTTCAAATTTAATATCTTATGGTGCTTTTCCTATGACTTTGTATCTTTCTTATTAGAAGTTACTAAAGTCATTAGTCAAACATCGTTGGAAGAATGATCTTTTTCCTCATCTGCTCTTAATTTTCTTTCTTTGTCCGACATCTGCATTGTGCCCTGTTCTGTATATTTTAGACTGCTCTCCATGGAAATAGCCATTTCTTCAGTATTCCACATTCCCAGGCTCCGCTAATTGTCCGAGGTCTGGGTCTTACACACTGGGATTTCATCATTTGGGCTGTTGTTCTCTATCTTACTTCCTAATTACAGAGTCAAAGTAGTTTCCACAGAGCCAGTCTCTCTAAAGAATGCTTGTCTCCAGAGAAAACATGCAGCACTGTGTGTCCCTGGGCTCCAAGCTTCTCTCCAAGCCTGTTAACCACCAGAAGAAGCCTGCGTGCTTGCTTGTGTATGTGGGAAGACCTCAGCTTTTGTCCTTGGTTGAGACTCCTTCTTCCAGAGACAATCCCCTGTCTGCACAAGATCCTGTTTTAATGTATTTCACCTTCTCAAACCCCCTCAGGTTGTGGGGAAGGCATAGCCCAGTGGTAGACCTCTCACCTAGCATATTCAAGGCCCTCGGTTCTCTCCCCAGCACTGAAAAAAACAAACAAGGAAACACTCTCAGAGTCACCATGAGCTCTTCCCAAGCCTGTTATGCAGATACACAGACCAGATGTGCATAGCCCCCTTCCTCTGTACTTCTCTGAGTGGGAGCCCAAGATTCATTCTCGTTTCTTATGGAGTATGGCTTTCTGCAGTAAGGATGGGTACAGATGCACAGGAATCAGGAACAGCAGCTCACAGGAACTATCTGTGTCTGAGGTGCCCGCTCTGTATGGGAGACATGCTGTTCATATGTGTGCCCGTGTTACGTGCAGAGGTGTTGTTTGCTGCATGAGGGAAAATGAAGTCGCCATCCAGGAGCACTGCTAACAGGATGCATCAGGGAGAGACCCCAAAACTGAAGAGGGTACCATTACCTTTCTGACTTAGGAAGGAGTGTAGTTCACACCCACACACTTCAAATAAAGATGACAATGCAGGCGGGAAGAAAACTGTTATTTTCATAAAAAATTAAGCCATTGTTGAAACCAGATGATGAAAATCACATACTGATTAGAAATAAAGACTCTTACCTGGTGCTTTGTAGATATGAGTGGATTTATAATGACATCTCTTACAGTAGGACTCAGACTATAAGCTGTTCTTGGATTTTGTTCCAATGCAATCTTCAGATGAATGAGGCGCTATAATTTTTTAAAATTGTTCTACAAAATTAGGCTTTCTCAAAAAATTGTCTACTCCTTCAGGAAAGCATTCTGTAATGAAAGGCAATAAAGAACTCTAATTGTGTGAAGTGAGAATTTGAGTCAGTTTGGGCAGGGAACCAAATCAAGCCTTTGATCCATCGCCTGGATAAAGGGCTTTTTTTCATGTGTTCTTGTTGTTCCTGAGCAGAATCATTTTGATAATGGATGCTACATGGGACTGATTTATCAAAACAGAAACGTGAGTTACCAAACAATCTTCCTGGATTCTATTATTCCTTTGGTTTTTAACTATAGAAGTCCGAGGCTCCTTTATGCAGGAAATGCATACATGCCTTGAATGACAGTGGCTCTAACACAGTTATTTCTTCATTCAACACACATTTATTTGTACCCAAAGCAAGGCTAGCCCACACATGTGATGGCCATTTCTTTTTGTGAGTCTTTTGGATCAAATACCAAGAAGGCATGTTACAGAAACAATTTCAAAGACAAAAACGTTGATGATGTAAAATCGTTTCCCCTGTAATCTCACTGCAAATGGGTGCTAACAGCACTTTGTGAATCCCAGCAGTTTCAAATGGATCTTTCTATGCTTCTTCCTCTACTTCAAGAATCGCATACACAAATAGTTCTTAACAATTTATTTTTAATATTATAAAGGACGGTGCAGGGGTACTTTGGTTCACAAACTTAATTTTTTCCATGGTTCTGAAAAAGATGGCTGTTTGTGTTTTGTGGGAAAATTTGCTGCAGGAGTGTTTATCACCCAATATAGAGGCAAACAAAAACAAAATTTTGCCAAAACTTTGGCTTGCAAACCAAATTATTTGCAGATAAAATCATTTATAAACTCATATATTTATATGTATGTATCTGTATTTTGTATATAATATCTTTAACTTTTTTCATTTTATCATATATTGATATATGCCTAAAACAAATATATCTCATTATTTTTACTTAGCCATATAATATTCTATAAGCTAAAATTCAGCTAGTAGCTTATTAAAAAGGTTCCATTTTTTTCTATTTTTGTGAACAGAAAATGGGCATAATAAACATTCTTTGATGTAAATTTTTATTTGTTAAATAAATGCTCGAAAGCATAAGCATTATGTTAAAGACATACTTATTTTTAATTTAATTAAAATGCCAGATTATAGCAATTTATAAGCACACCTACAGCCTGTGTGAGTGTCTCACATCAAGGCCAGGATTTGATACTGTAGAGGAGGAAACATCTAAGGTAATCAAGCAGGGACTCTAACTTCAGTCTGATTAACAGGAATAAAACAAGCAAAAAAAAAATCAATATATTCACGATGTATACACACAGATACACTCAGCCATAGCAATCAAATGACTGAAGTTTTCAACAAATGATGAGAAAAACTAAAAGGCCTTTGAGTTTCTGGGACTACGAACTGTAAGAAGGAAATATTTCAAGGAAGCTAATGTTCAATACAAGCTACTTAGTGAATTTTTTTCCATAGATTCCTCTGGTGTTCCAATAAGGTCTAGAGTTGTGTCTAGTAATTAACGCTATCCTTGGTGAAGAGTAGAGGGGATCTATCTCGACAAACTTATACCCTACTTTTAGGCAAAAGGAGAGGGGACAGAGAGTTTTCCTTCTATTTGTTTTATCTCAATTACTTTCAGCTCAAAATAACACTATGCCAAAGTAGCATATTTGCGGGGGGGCAGCCTGTTCTGCTACTGTTCAATATTATCAACATTTTCATTTCGGAATCTAACAATGATTAATGACAGTGGTTCATTTTTTATCTTAACTTACATTCACCAGGTGGCCGGGAAGGTTAGAACAGTACTGGCCCTGTCAGAGCTCAGAAGGCTTTACCTTGGCAGGCTGCGCTTTCCTAGCAGAACCCAGCTCCCCAAACCCAAAGGTCTGAGCTTCACTTTTCTCGGGTCCCCGCCCCCACCCCATTGCCCAGGAGCACAAGGCAGAGACTGCAGTTCTGTCCCCCAAGCAAGTCCCTCCATGAATCAGGTCACTCTCTGACCTCCTCCTCTTGCCTGTGACCATCCTCAGGTGTCCCGCCCCACACCAGGGAGTGGGGACCCCACAGAGACACGGGAATGGCCCGGCCTCGAGGAAGCTGCTTCCCAGCTTAGACCCTTAGGTCCTAACCCTTTCTGTCCAGTCCAGTTGCTCTACAGCTGCCACCTCCCTCATGACTCTTAGCAGAAAAGTACAGTGTTCCCTGAGCCTTGAGGTCTTCCCTTGGAACGCAGCCAGGCCACATACAACTCAGCAAATGCATGGTCAGGCGGGTCTCTGCAGTCCTCTCGTCTGTGGGGGAGCTGTATGAGCCATGGACCTTGGGAAAAATGAAGGAAAGTTGCTTTTTCCCCCTAAAGGCGTCTCATGTTTGCCGTGGGCTGTTATGGGCATCCTCAATTCAGGACGGCTTTCTTTCTTTCTTTTTTTATGGTTATAGAGATTAACAGGCTTCATGCCTGCAAGTTCGCACCTCTGATCACTTTTCAAGGTTACACTTTGCCTGCACTCCTGCCAAAGCGCCTTGAAATCCAATCCTTTGTTATGTGCATGGCAGACACTTCCCCCGCTGTGTCATTGTCTTCTGACTTTTTTTTAAAAAATGTTTTCCTTTGTCATTCTGAAACTTTGATTTTCTGAAAAAAAAAAATCATGGGTCAACCAATATTATTTATGAAATTCTTCTGCTTTAAGAACCGTGATACACTTACCGTGTAGTTTTTACAACTTAAAATTCTTGGGACATCTTTTGGAAACATCTATTTTTTCCAAAAATCCCCCCTCCCTTTTTTTGTATATTCCATTCCTCTGCTTTCTCTTCTAAATCACTCTGGATATTTTCTTTTAGCACTAGTGATAAACCCAGGGCCTTTGTACTGAGCTACAGCCTGAGTCCTTATTTAAATTTCCTTTTCAGACAAAGACTCACTAAGTTACTACGTTGCCCAGGCTTGGCTCAGCCTCGAAAGTGCCGGGAGTCAGGTTAGATTTTATGACAGAGGACTGTTTGTTATTGTTGGTTTTGGTTTTGTTTGACTTTCTGTTTTTACAGATTTTACTTACTCTGTGAAAGAAGGAATGTGGGGAATAACAAGAAGACAAACCTTCGTTTTTCAACAGGCCTAGCGAGAAGCAAGCGCGTGGCAGCCACCGGCCCAGGAGCTCCGCACACTCACGCCCACTTATTAAATTACTTCCGGGCCCCACAAACCAACCTACAAACGTGCAGACGTCACAGATTGTGTTCCTTGAGGATGTCCGCGGCCCCCTCTGCAGTGCCACGTGGTTTGGAGCGCCAGTGCCCTTCCTGGCCGGCGTGGCTCACTTGTAACCACCCAAAGACTTCAGAATCAGCTCCGTCTATGGCAGCCTCTACCTCCCCAGCTGGAATCCTCGCTTTTAAAGCTGAAATGCAGTCCTAAGGTCTCAGCTGCCACATCAGCACTTCGACTACCTGCGCAAGGCAAAACCAGCCTCTCAGAGACCTCTATTTCCACCTTCACCTATACCTGTTATTCATACACACGTACACATGCGTGTGGGTGGACAGAGAGAGACCCCGGGCCAGCCCCCAGCTGTTCCAAATCCCACTACCCCAAACCACCCGCCCACTGTACCCTACGAGAGACCTTGAACCAAAATTGCCCAGCTAAAGCTTTCCTGAATCCTTGACATCCTGGTGATTGTCAGTATGTCACTATGTCAGGAAGTGTTGGAATGGTTTGTTAGACTACGATAAATAACTAGAACTAGAACGATACATCAGATAGAGCAACCAGTAGAATTGTTGTCCATAAGCTGATTTTTCCATCCCTTGCGTGATGCCGGACGAAATCTGAAGCATGTATAAGCAAGAGATTTTTAAATGAGGCCTCTTACAAGTTCCTCAAATCACTGGATGGTTTTTAACCCTTAGTGTGATGCTGGGCTTGGTCTGTCTCCAGGCAGTTAATTCTGGCATCACCACCATTCTTCCTTCCTCACCTCCTTTCCTGCTCTCTTAGAAAACTGATGGGGAAAAGACCTTGAACGGATTACTGGGGCTCTGGGGTGACACAGAATGACCCACATAGAGTCTTCCAGTCTACTTCAGGGCCTCAGTGGTCATGTCTGCGTGTACCACTTTGAGCAAGTGATTAATTAAGGGATCATTAATTAAGCCCCTTGGAAGTCTAAAGAGAGTTGATGTCTTTTACATCTTTTTTTTTTAAATAATCTTAAAGACCTTTGAAACTGTGATGAAATGCTTCATCTTACTTTTTCTGCATCCCCATTTGCCCATGGCTGCCTTGTTCACCCCCCAGCACACAGACACAGTCATCAAGCTAACCTATGCTAGCAACTTACGTACAAGTCTCCATATTTGTATTGACGCTCAGAGAATCCTACCCAGCACATGGGTGTCACTGCGTGCAAAGCTAATGCTTTGCCCCTGGTTAGTCACAGGGGCTCTGTTAACTCCCCTAGGGCAGAGAGCACTCTCCTATCTCCTCTGCTTTCCTGCTTGTGCCTTTATTCGATTGCCACCTCACCTTTCTTTTCAGAAGTGTACTTCGATTTAGACGACCTGACATCCTAACATCTCTGTTTGTGCTGAGCTGTGTCCATCTAGCCCTCTTTCCCTCCAGGTGCAAGGCTGGCCCAGGGACACTGCTCCCGGCAGAGGCTCTGGCCCCTCATGTGGAGAGCCCACGGGTGGCCGGCCTCTCAGACCTCTGGCTTTCCTTACATGCTTTGCTGTTGCTTCTGTGCAGGCCACGCCTTCCAGCAGGCCAATTTGGAAAGGCACCAGGAGCTTTGCTGGCTACTGTTGTCCCACTGTCACCATAGCGACAGATGTTACATGAGGTCAGCTGCTTTATTGTGAAAACAACGGAGTTGAATACTGACCTTGAGGAAGTTGCATAGAAAGGAAACTCAATTCTTATCGACATCCCCAGGGCTTGGCCTTGCTGGGTGAGATCTTCTCTTAAAAATAATAAAATGAAATAAAATAAAACGCCAAGAGATTGGTTTTTAATTTCCTCAATGGTATTGCAGAAATTGATTCACTTGTAGGAAATCGGGTCTTGGTGGGGGTCTTATGTACAACCCCACAGGCCATCAAAACAGCAAAAGAAACTACAGTGGTGTGTTACGTGCCGAACATTCACAAAGTTGATTTTTCTCTTTTGAAAATAAGCATGAAATTCTATTTCTGGACAAAATCAGTAATAAAAACATACACTCTTGAATCTGATACTTTCTCCATGACAAATTAAAGCCTTGATTCTTCATCAGTGAGGTCATTCACAATCCAAATGGCTGTGGTAAATCAAATAAAATAACAGCAATTTAATCGTGTAGAAGGTGCAGGATGGGGTGACACAGTGAGGTGAAAAGAATGACAACTTCCTGTCATCATCACCCGTCTGCGCCAGCGGTGACTCCAGGAGAACATGCTTCCCCGAGTGGTGGAAGCACCACTTGGAGAACAAGGATGGGGGTCTTTGAACCGAACTGATTTCAAAGACATAAAAATTCCTAATCTTTTGCATGGAATTTCTTTGATGAAATTAGACAGAAAATATGATGCAAAAAGCTTATCAACTCCTGAGACATAGAATTATTATACTGTGACTTACTCGGCTGTGTAGTTCAAATGGTTTTAGCAGCTATTTTTCATGTCTTGTGAGTCTAAGCTAATAACACACACGTTTGAAAGCTAACTTTGTTAGTATCTATATTGACTTAACATAAATATACCAATTGGGCTTCCTATTCACATTAATAACAAACAAAATCTAAAATCTGTACTTCATCACCTGATATTTCTGATGAGAGTTAAAAATGACCATAGAAAATACTTAAGTTTGCAAGGAGTTTCCCTAAAGTATAAGCAATAGTCTGAGAACTATTGAAATAAAACAGCCTACAAAGTAATAAGGGAAATAAATCCATGTGCTTAAATTCCCACGATAAATATGTCCCTTAAATTGGTAGTATCGCGTTAAAAGATTATAAATGTCAATTTATTTGGAAACTAAGTTGCCTGGGATTTAGATCAACAAGTTAATGTCATGAATAAATGTGTTCCTCCAGCAATCTGACACATAAGCAGAAGAGTAATTGGGAAACAGTGAAGAATTATACAATTATATTACATTTGCTAAATCGAGGGAATTTGACAGATAACTGTTTACCTCTGAAATTGGTTTCTGGGAAATGAAAGTAACACAGGGAACAAATAGAAAAATCAAATTAGTTTTGTATAAGAACTTTTCAAAAGGCAGTGAGCTTTTATTCAGAAAGTCGTGCCTAGTGTGTGCTTTGGTGTTTCAGAAACACAACTTGCAGTATCTGAAGTGGGTTCAGAGGTGATAGATCTCTCATTTTTTTGGGGTGGGGGGAGGTACCAGGAATCGACCTGGTGCTTACACCACCGAGCTAAATCCCTGGCCCCTCTGGCCTCTTTAATATTATAGTTTTCTAAAGCTCTCTCTAAATGTCCTCGGATTAAAATCTTCAACATGGGTGAGCCCATCTTTGGGTATCGCTTCAGATCTCACAGGATGGCAGCGAAGATATCCAAGCGGACCAGGGGATGGTGCTCTGCGCCCCAGTTGAGCCACCCAGAGCCTGCATGCGGCTCCCTGTCCCCACCCACCCTCACCCTCGCTGGGGCTGTCCTGTGACTCCCGAGGACTGGACCACCCTGCCACTGTCTTCCTTGCTGCCACTGCAGTGTGGAAGGGACCTTTGAGATTCTGCTTTCCTTCCTCACGTTTGTTTTCCATTTGAGTGGAAAGAAGGAATAGCGTAAGGCAATTAAGCAATTGTCCAACTGTCTAGAACTAAAGTGAAATCTGATATGTGACCTGCAAGAAAATGTACTCAACGTATGTAAGAAAAGTCATTTGCCCCTTTGTCAATCCTTTATCCCCCTCTCACAGAGGCAGATCCCACTGTGAGCCATTTTACTTCCTTAAGTTGCTGAGTCTCCAGGGAACAAACTACTTTCCAAGAATCCATTCAGCCAGTGCTTGGGTGCCTGGGTCGGCACATTCTCCTTGTCTCTCCTGTGTGTCTGTCCCACAAGGGTGTGTGTGTGGGGGGGGCTGAAACAGCAACACCCAGCCCGCCCACAGGATTGTCACCCACTATCACCCACAGGATTTTTCTGGGGTCCAGGACCAGTCCTGTCTGAGACTGTCCCCACCAGGCTCTGCGTTGGAACCCTAGCTGGTGAATCAGGGCAGAGAAGAGAGGCACAGGAGGCAGATTTCTGCAAACATTAAGCCAAGGAAAAGCACTTTCCTTAAGGAAATGTGATGGCAAAGCCAGAGGAAATCATGGCTTTCCCTAGAATTCAGGCAGGCAGAGGACTCGCAGTTAGAGCTGATGGGAAATTATGAATTTTTAAAGCTCAGAGTATGTTTGCATGTTGGCCCAGTGACATGAAAACTACATTTGTGCAATCCCAAGTTCTATTTTAGGTTTAGAATAGGCAGAAAGCTCAGTCCTTCAAATTCTCTTTGCCATTTAAACCTGGGTCTGGGCTTGTTTTTTCCCTTTTCTTTCTTTTTCTCAGTGCTGGGATTGAGCTCAGGCCTTTACCCTTGCTAGGCAAGTGCTCCACCAGTCTGCTCCTGACTCTGTTTTTAATTTCTGACCAGGTTTGGCCCTTTGTTTAAAATACTTAAATAAGAAATCAAACTTTAGCATCTTCCTTTTGCCTGAACCTTAGCGCTTTTGCCAAAGAGGATTTTGAACAAATTCATTTCCAAGAAAGCTTCTGCAGAGACACCCTAACCCATGCCAAAATGGTTTGGCTCTTTAGGATAAATGTCTGATGAACATCCCCCCACATCCGGACAACTGAGCACTCAGGCTAAATGACTTTGGCAAGGCTTTTGTTGTTGTTCACCTCAGTGGTTGTGAAAACCTGGAACAATATATAAGGACTGGGAAGCACTAAGTGCTTTCAGTGGGAATTGTGCAAACACCAAAGTTTCTGCAATGGCCCTATGAGCGTGTTTCTTTGCATACACAGGTCTGATACCAGGTTAGAGAAGAGATAAGATCCTGTTCCCTGCATCCATTAGCAATTAACCTGCTCATCCTTTTGCTGCTCTCTGCCTGTTTTTCATCTCCCTGGGGAATCCCAGAGATGCACCCATAGTGCCTGACTTAGTATTAGGATCTTCTTTTCCATTCCTCTGAATGCATTTATTTCTATAGTGAACTTGCATATATTCGTGAGTTTACACCGGCTAATGTGTATGTTTTCCACCCAATTTGAACTCACTCTGGAACTAAATGAGAAGCAAGTTTTCAATGCATTCACTACATTACTTTTATTTTCTTTTTAGTAGTGTATGTTTACCTCACATAACAATTACATTTGTCTTGGGGAATTGGTACGTATATGGATAGTACTTTTAGGAGCAAGAAGAAAGCAGGTTTCACTTGCTTCGACAGCAGCAGGTCCCCTCCCTGAATCTGTCCTTTCCTGTCCCCTTACCTCTCAGGGCCCAGAATAGACGTCCGGCTGCCCACTCTTTGTCAGGACCTACTGACATTGCTCATCAATCTCTAAAACAAATGCCCATAAAGCACTGACAGTTTGTAAAATTTGTAGTAGTAGGAGGCCTGTGATGAGTATTGTCTTCAGTTAACTTTAAAAATCACAGGCTTTCAGTGCCTTGAAAATAGAACTAAATTCTGGACGGATAAGAAAGGAAATAGACAGGTGACATGGTTTCTCCAAACATACATTTACTAAAAGTCTTTCCACATCCACTCAGCTTCCTTTCTTTTTTATTTAACTTCAGGAAATAAGTTAGAATATAGCCGGTGATATAGCTCAGTGGCACAGTGCCTAACTGGCAAGCATGAGCTCCTGAGTTTGATTACCTGCACACACACACACAAAAAAAAAAAGTAAAGGGAGTCAAATTAGATGTTCTCTATGAATTAGTTGTGTGAGGTCTTAGATATTTATAGTGAATAGTAAATATTGTGAGTATTTTCCAAACTGAAGTTATGTTTTGAAGAGCTCCAGTTTTGTTCTATGTGGGAGAAAAAAGAAGGAAGGGAATTTTGTTTTGTCTGCAAATAACTTACTGCCCTGTCGGAAGTAGCCATCCAGGAATATTTTTCCTAACAGATTTTTTTTCTTTGGGGGTGTGGGGGGGGGTATTGAGGATTGAACCCAGCGCTTGCACTGAGCTACATCTCTAGTCCTTCTTAAAATTTTTTATTTTGAGACAGGGTCTTGCTAAATTACTTAGGCTGGGCTTGAACTTGTGACGGTCCAGCCCTAGGCTCTCAGAATGGTGGGGTGACAGGTATGCACTCCCATGCTCAGCCTCCTAACAGCTTAACTGCCAATCTTACTCAGTAGATTCTAAAGTCACATACTTCACCCTTAAAATGTAATATAGCAGATTATCCCTAACTGCAAATACTTGTATCTCAAAGTTTTAGTTATGTTTTTCACCAATTTCTCATTCTATTATGTATTTGAGTCCCTCTAAATGGGAATAGTCAGGAAAAAAAGAAATCTGAGAAATGAGAATGGATATTCTGCTGAAATATTAACCAGCACAAGCACTGGAGGGTAAGTGAACAATCTGTACATAAAGATTTTTTAAGCATAAAGGTTCTGACTCAGAAATTCCATTTGTGTAGTTAAAATTAAACAAATGCAAATGTTTAGTCACAAAATATTTAACGTATAATTTTTTCTTTAAAAATATTGAAAGCAACATCAACATCCCACAATGAAGAAATAAGTAGAGTTAATTGCTTGTAGCTCATGAAATAGAACAGTATATAATCATCCAAAAGTTATAATGTACGTAGTGTTAGAGCATGACTTTCAAAGGTTAAAGAAGTGAACATGTATTAAAAGCTTTATTTAACTCAGTAATTATTGAGAGAACAGTAGCACGTTTAAGCTACTTTAAAAAAGCACTGTTTGCAGGTAATTTAATAAATGAATGTTAGGATACAATTCCTGGGTTAGAAACCAAGTTGGTTAGTGTCTAAGAGGGCTAAGAACCGCAACTTTTGGGATTATCAGCACACCCACACCCCCACACCCACCCACCTACACACACACACACACACACACACACACACACACACACACACACACTCCAAACCTCTCTAATAGAAACACTTTGCATCTTAACACAAATATTTTAATTTCCCCATCCTACAAAGTTATAAAATAGCCCAGGCAATGGAAAATCCACGTTGCAACTCCATCCATGCCTTGGGAAACACCTGGTTGTCTCTTTTACTGATTTCCATGTTTTGGGTAATTTTTCTGACATGACCTCCTAGGAATGATGTATGAGTTAATGCATGCCAAGCACATAGAAAAGTGTGCTCAGCCAGACTTTTAAGGGTTTTCTTTGTTAATTAAAAAACACTTACACAGCTAGTTTTGGTGGTGCATGCCTATAATCCCAGTACTCTGGAGACTGAGGCAGGAGGATCATTGCAAGTTGAGACCAGGCTGGGCTACAAAGTGAGCTTGAGACCAGCCTGAACTGGATAGCAAGACCCTGTCTCAAAAAGACAAAAGACTAAATAAATAAATAAATAAATACCACTTCCATAAGAAAAGGGGGCCATGTGAATAGCAGGGGAAGTGAAATTCTTCTAATGCAATCATACGCGATACCCTAGAAGTTGAGAACAAAATCTTTCTAACAGAGGATACTGAAGCATTGGAAAGTGGTATTTCATTCTGTTTGTCTCTAGAACATTGTGGGCTTGCAAGGTGGGAATCCACAACTTCTAGTGATGAGTTTGAAAGGTCTTGAACATTCGAGCCAAGATTCAGACAAACTATACTGCAGGGGGTAGAGAGGTGGGGCGCTTTATACAATACTTATTGCCAGCACCAAAGCCAAATCAATTTGAAAGGCGCCCCAAGGGATGTAATGAATAAGTTTCTCTAGAGTTCGAAATGGTAAACGGAAATAAATTGTGTAAGACTCATAATTACTCTTTTAGAATTTACACGATGTCACTTGCATTTGCTTCATTTAATGCACGGCCTCAATTGTGCTTTAATAAATTTACAGCACATTATAACAGGCTTCACAGTTTCACTTGCAGCTGTTTTCTCATTAAGATCCTAGATTCTTCTATCTCTACTTCTTTCACAGCAATAATTACACAAACCTTCATGGATTGGCAACTCTCTTTTGTATTTCAGAGTCTTTGCAAAGGATTATAGGCTTAAAATCTCTATTTCCTAATTTCCATTAAAAGCATTAATTGCAAGAAATAATCCTCAGAATGAGCTAGCTAAAGGTTAGCAGTCTACTCCAATTGTTCTTAACATTTTAGCAAAAGAGACTACTAGAAATCGGATTAGAGTTTTGGACCTCCTCCCTAGAAGAAAAGGCACAGACGCTCATACATACAACATTTTGCAAACCCAGAAGGGTTATTAGGTCACTAAAATCCCGCTGTGGGTTAGTTTAATTTAAGAACTGCTGTTTTGATTTTGTTTAACCTTGTGTTATACACAATTTAAATTATTCACAAGAATAGACACAATAGTATGATGAGCCACTATGCACATATTACTCAACCCTTCAAGACATGGATCCCACCTGATCCTGTTCTTGTCTTATTAAATCTGTCCTCCAATCAACCTAAATCATCAAATAACCACATATCTGAAATATATTACTAGCCGTCTAGACAGTTTCTACCAAACTATACTTGAGTGTGATTATAAGTTTAGAATGATTTGACAAATATTCAAGGTGACCTCTATGGAAAAAAATTTTCTTTTGAACCTCTCATACAATCATGTGGATGATATTGTATATTCCCCACGATCCCAACCCTCTCCAGGCTCATTACTGGGACCATTTAAACTTCTAAAATACTTCTTAGAGTGTTTGTTATGAACATGAAGTGTTTTAGTCACTTCCCTTGTTGCTACAACAAAACACCTGACTCCCATAATTTAAGAAAGGAGAGTTTTAGTTTGGTTCACATTTACAGTCCGTAGTCAGCTGACTCCAAGGCAGGGTGGTGTGTCAGAGGAACGTGGTAGAGAGCTGCTCACAGCTTGGCACACAGGGAGCAGAGATTCCAGGGAGAAGCCAGGAAGAGAGACATATCCTTCCTTGTCACCCCACTGTGACCCACCTCTTCCAACCAGGCTCCACCTCTTAAGAGCAAGTCATCCATAATGGCCCCATGATTCAGGCACCTTTCAAAAGCCTGCCTATGAGGACATGAGGCTTACTGTTTTCAAAGAGATATGCTTTTTCACATTAAGGAATTTTCCTTCTATTTTTACTTTATGAAGAAATTTGCTTTATTTCATTTTAAATAAAATTATTTTTAAGCTATTGTGCGACCTAATTTGACATGAATATATCACTTCTTTATTCATTTCTGTTATCTAATTTAAGTGAGTCTCTAATTTCAGACTTTCTGGTAAGGGTATTCTTTTTATGTTATTGAGACATATATATATATATGCAATGCAACCAGGGATCGAACTCACAACCTTGCCCTTACCAGGCAAGCGCTTGAGCCACTCAGCTAAATCTCCAGCCACCAAATTTCAGACTTGACCACCATCATGGTCCTAAAATATCCCACCTACTGAACATGGCAAACTATTACTTTACCTGCTACTAAATTCTGTATATAAATGAGATTAGTCGATGGTATCTTCACTGTATCTATTTGGTATCAGGGCTATATTTGTTTTATAAAGTAAGCAATTTATAATATTTTTTCCATTGCAGATTTTTTTCTCTAGCATGGAATTAACTGATTCTTGAGAGTAGGAAGTGACACACCTATAAATCAAGCTAGGTTAACACCTGTGAGGAATTCTGATAGTTTGCTTACTCAATTTGTTTCATGTTCATGTGAATTTTTATAAAAATCCTTGCTCGGCTTTATTTTCTAACATTTTAATTACTCTAAAAATGTAAAGACAAACTATGCCCTTAAAACGTGTATTTTTTTTATGTTATTGGCACATGTCTGCAGTACAGCACGTTTCCATTCCTTGTGCAGAGTTGGTGCTGGACAGGACACATCTTCATTTTTCTACCCCTTTCTCTCCCCTCCCATCACCCTCCCTCCATCTCTGGATCACATTTCCATTTGAGAAAACTCTGTCTCCCTGCTTTTTATTATCTATCTTTCATTTTGCTCTTTATTTATAATTTGAGTGTCTCATATAGGAGAAACCATGTCATTTTTAAGTTTGTATGAGTTTTATAGTATACTGTACAATGAAATTATACTTTGACCTAAAATATGGATCCAGGAAAGAAGAAATCAAAGGAATACTTAGAATTCTGCATTTCCTACTCTTCAAAATATTTTAAGGCTTTTTCATCTACCATCTGATGGTAGTTATTGATATTTTATTTATTTTAGAAAAAATAACTAGCAAGACTACTATTTCAAGTAACTGTGAGAATGTCTACTATAAAACCCAACACTGCACTGAGCTAGGATGATAAAAACAGCATGGCGACTGGGTATGCCAGGGCCAGGTTTCCTCTGGTACTCAGTAGTCACAGAGCACAAAGAAATTCTACATTGGTGTCAAGGCTTTTGAGTCTGTGCCAAGGTTTTTATATTAAAATACAGGGTAAGTGGTGTGCTTGGTGCTTGGTGATTTTTAATTTTACTAATTATTCAATCATCTTGATGTCCAGCTAAGGAGTCTATTGTCAAAATAGTCAGAAAGTTGTTAAGGAAAATGGAAATATCTAATGTTTTTATTGGTACACACATTGCAAATCACTCTGAGATGAGGGTCATTTGGACTCATTCTTTCCATTGTTGATTGCTAAATCATGAAAAGACAACTGATAACTGGATTGGACAGGTTAAGGGAGATTAAGTAAAAGAGATTATATTAATTGTGTCCCTGGTGGAGGATTTCATTTCTCATCCCTGCTCAAACTCTCAGAACCCAAACCTTAACCGTAATGGAAGGAGCTGGACAAGAGCATTAAAAATACATCTGGGAGAACCTTGAAGGTTCCCTGGGCCTAGCACAGGTCTTCTACGTCACTCAGCCATTGAGGAACTTGTTGCGCATTGTCTTGATAACTGACTTACTCCAAACAGCAAAAACTATATATACACATAGATGTCATCAAAGCCTTATGATCTGATTCAGAAGGTTCTTTCTGGAGAGAGAGAGAGAGAATTCTACCTTTCTAACATTTTTGTAATTCATGGTAATGGAAAACAAAAGTATTAATCCACTGAAGATGCTTTTATACCTTACAAAGTACCTTGGTTATTTTCTCTCATTATTGAGACAAAATATCTGATGCCCAAAGTGAAGTAAGGGGAGGTTTATTTTTTATAGTTTTGGGGGTTTCAGTCTATACTCAGCTGGCTCCAAGGTAGGATGGCATGGTGGGGCAGTCATTCATGGCCACCGCAAACAGCAAGAACAAAAAGAGCAAAAGAGCAAAGATGCACCTTCTTCCTTCCCTGTACGCCAGTTCCACCCCTAGTTGGGTGCAGCATTCACACTACCAATCCCAGCACCAGACAACAAACCAATCATCAACGCTAGACTCAGCTGTGTCCATAATTGCATGAGGTTTTGGGGGGCCATCCAAACACAAACCATAACACATGTATTTGGTTAACTCTGAGAATAGGATAAATTGAGATCAAAGTCACTTACCCGAGGATGTGATATAAACAAGCAGATTCTCCATCTCCCCACCAAACTTGCATCTGAAAAGAGCAGGAAATAGTATCCCTGAAAAAGAAAATGACACAGGTTGCATGAAAGACAATCATCAAGGAGCAGTAGAGATGATTGTAGAGAGGTGTATTTTGAAACAGCATACCTCTTTTAATCACAGATACATACCTGTACCTTTAGAATAGTTGTCCTCTTATCTAAATTTCAACAATCTTATTGGCTTGAATGCAGATTATCAGTAACTTCATCTTACCATGGAGCCTACCATAATCTCTCTGTCCCCATTGTGCTTGTTTCCAGACGAACAGAGATGAAATATGAACAACTAACAATCTGAAGATGTGCAAGGAAAGAGGCACAGAAGAAAAAAATTCCTAAGACAGAAGGAAAAATCACAGAATTTATTCATCCAGGATGAGTGGATATGCCTAGTAATTGGGTAGTGTGGTGGCCCAGGAATAGTTCTGTAACCATAGCATAATCGAAAGAGCATGAGGAGACTGATGTTGAGTGTCAGGGTTGCTGCTTACCCACTATGCATCCTTTGTGCCAGTTACCTAACCTCTCATGTCCTCAGGGCTTCTAAAATGTGTGGCAAAATTAAATTACTGTATTGTATAGGATATGTATGGAAAAGTCTTAAAATTCTGACAAGCACTGTATGTACTATATCACACCATACTCTACTTTCCTGTAGGGCATGGTAGGGTTGTCTTTCAAAGACTCTATGAGCTATGATTCAATGATTTCTAATCTTGATTAGAACTTGATTATTTTGTGAGACACAGAGATTAGTAAGGCACACTTTTGGTGTGGGGGCTTGACACTGGGGCCTGTAATTGGTCCTGCTGCCTCTTCTCAGGAGCCTCCTTGGTTTTGCTGCCTGACTGTCACGAGTTAGCAGCCTTTTCCCAGCATGCCCTTGTGCCATGATGTTTATGCCTCAGAGCCATGGACCACTGACTGAAACTTCTGAAATCCTGAGCAAAAATAAACTCTTCCTCCTTTAAGTCCTGTGTGTCAGGTATTTTGTTCCAACAATAGGAAGCTGATTAATACAGAATGTTGGTACAAGAAAGTGGATTTATTGTTTGTGACTGTACCTGATGATATGATTTAGAAGCTAGGGAAGTACTTTGGGGGTGGAATTTTAAAAATCCAGCCAGAAAAGGTATGGAATCCTCCAAGCAGAACTTGATGGGCAATTCTCATGTGAGTTCAGAAGACTAGAATCATGATATGAATGTAGACAGTAAAGTTATGCTTAGAAGGTTTCAGGTGTAATGATGACTCAAGAATAGGACTAGAAGTCATTTGTGTTACATTTGGGAACACTTGTCTACATTTTGTCCATGCCCTAATACTTGGTGTGAGACTGAGTTTACTTTTTTTTTTTAGCCAGGCATTGAACTTATAATCACGTGCTTGCCAGGCAGGTGCTTATGCTGCTGAGCTAAATCCCCAGCCTGAGACTGAGTTTAAAGGCAACAGAGTAATCGATCTGGTAGAGGAAATTTCAAGGGAGCCCAAAATTCAAGCTGTGGAGTGGATGTTGCTGGGGATCATAGACTTGAAAGTCATTTCAAGTGGAGAGCCTAATGGAATTAATGTGAAGCAGGTTTTGAAGCTCTGAATTTTAAGAGGTGTCCTGGGTTTGTCCACTTATCAGGTCTATAGACTACCCTTCAAAAACGTAAGACAACAACAACAAAAAGTAAGGCGACAAAAAGTAAAATAATTGTTATCAACTTCTTTTCCAGTGAGTATAACCAGAGCCCATCAGTTCAACCGTCGCCAGCTGTGGCCCTAATTATTGGAGTTGTTTTATGAAAAGGAAGAATAAATATATGTTTTGGCAATTAATATAATAGGAACGCCAATAAACCTGAAATAGCTGATCTCAAGTACACATCACTACTTCATTCACCCTTTTTATATCTTGAATCATTTCTATGGTGCATTAATTTTAAACCGGAAAAATCTTACAAAGTTTAATTTTGAGATATCATCACCTTCACTATAAAATAATTCCATCATGCAGGCATGCTTCCAAAATCTCAAATATAATGAGAGGACAAGTAAAAAAAAATCATAATACACATGTGGCACAAACTCCGGGGCCCATGAGGTCAATGCTGCAAATTCAGTTCAGTGGAATGAAAGAATGAACCATCTCAAAGGAACCCCCATCCCCAACCTGAGAGCAAACTGGACCTCAAAGGATGCATTGAACTCATAGGTTAACTTGGGGAGAACTGATTACTAAGTGAACATTACTAAGCCTTCCAATTAAAAAAATTGGAATAGCTCTGTAGGTGGTCAAATCTTTAATTCCTCTTTGTAAGGTTTTATAATGTCCACTATATCAATCTTATATATTTTCCTTTTTTATTAGTACATGCTTCCAGTATATAATGGATATATCCATTGTATGCAGCTCGTACATGTATAGAGAATTTTTTTTTTTTGGTCTTTTTGAGACAGAGTCTTGCTATGTAGTACAGGCTGGCCTTGAGCTTAATTTGTAATCCAGGCTGGTCTTGAACTCACAATGATCCTCTTGCCTCAGCCTCCCGAGTGCTGGGATTATAGGCGTGTGCCACTAGGCCTGGCTCTCTTTTAATTTTTTTTTACATTCTTTTTCTCTTGTCTCCTAACATCTCTTGGTCCTTTTTCTATTTGAAAACTCTCTACTATATTCTATATTTTTTCTAAGCTTTTTATGTTTTTAGACACTACTGTACTTGGGATTTAAAAAATTTAATACCCAGTTGTCATTGTTAATATGTTAAAGATAGGAGTAAATTTTATGTATTGATCCTGTGTGTATCCCATAAAGTTGCTAAACTCTTAGTTCTACCAGCTTTTAATAGTCTCTAAGGACTTCTATGTATAAATCATGTCATCTGGGAACAAAGCCCAATTTATTTATTCCTTTCCCACTTGTGTTCCTTTTATTATTTTTTCTTGTCTTCATGCATTGGCTAGAACCCACAGTGAAACCTAAATAGAAATTATGAGAGGGAGCATCCTTACTTCTGATCCTATGGGAAAAGTACTCAGTCGTCCACCATTAACTAATGATGCTACTGATAGGATTTTAATAATTATTCTTAATCAGCAAGTTCCTTTCTTTTCCTATTTTAATAAGAGTTTTTATTTATAATGAAAGACTGTTGAATTGTATCAAGTGCTTGCCCTCTGTCTTTTGGTTTTTTCATATGGTTTTCTCTTTATTACTGTAGTAAATTACATAGATTTTTCAAATATTTAGTCAACTTTTCAATATCAATATAAACCATACTTTCTCATAATTGGTACAAATACACACATAGTGCTAGATTTTATTTACTAAGTTTTATTACTTATTTTTCATCTGCGCATGAATGACTCATTATTCAGTGACACATGAGTTATCTTTAGATTTTTCCTTTTGCATTGTTGTAATTTTGGTGTCAGGTTATGCTTGCTTCATAAGATGAACTGAAAACAATAATATCTCCCTTCTAGTATCTGAAATAGTTTGTGAAAGATTGATATGATGTTTTTAAAAAATTGAATTCAATAGTAAAATACTTTGAGCCTATGGTTTTCTTTGTAGGAAGGATTTTCATTATGAATTTAATTTCAATAATAAACATAGCACTATTTTCATTTTTTCCCTTAAGTCGGTGGAGATAACAGGTTTCAAAGAATTTGTCCATTTTGTCTAAGTTTTTAATTTATTTGCATACTTTTTAAATTTCCCTTTTTTCTTTTAAATGGCTGTAAGACCTATAGAAATCGTTCTTCATTAACTCCCAATATTAGTAAATTTGCATCTTTTTTCTATTTTTTGGTTAGTCTGGTAAATATTTTATCAACTTAATTGATTTTTTCATGGAATGAGTGTCTGTTTCTTTGTAAAAATTTCTCACTTGTGTGTCCATTTTTTAATTCATTTATTTCTTTTCTTATCCTCATTATTTCCTCTTAGTTTGGGTTTGATTTCTTCTCCCTCTGGCTTTTCAGACAGCTTAGATCACTGTATCACGACTTCTTTCCTTTACTACACTGTCAAAAGCTATGTTACTCTCTAATCACTACTTGAGTATTCGTAAATTTCAGAATGCTTCATTTTTGTTTTTAATAATTTATAATTGCCCTTGTGGCTGTTCCTTTGACAAGTGGATTATTGGTAAATTTGTTGTTTAATTTCTAATTATTTAGGCATCAGATATCTTTCTTTTATTTCTTTCCAATATAATTCCTCTCTGGTTAGACAACGTGATCTGCATTACAGAGTGTTTTTTTAGTTTCTTAAGATGTATTCTGTGGCCTGGATACGGTTAATTTTGGTGAACCTTTTCTGCACATCTGAAAAGAATGTGCCGCACTGATCTTGGGTGGAATGCTCTCTAAACATCGGTCAAGTTAGCTGACAGTGTTCCTCGGTTCTGTCCATTTTTGCTTCATAGATCTTTAAGCTGAGTTATTGGACTCATTCATATTTAATGTTTTATCTCCTGGGTGAATTTTTCCCTTTATCTTTATGAAATGACCCACTTTATCCCTGAAAAGTCTACTTTGCTCAATATTATTGTACTTGAGCTAACTCTCTTACACATGGTGTCCTCGTGGCATATATTTCTCAGCCTTTTATTTCAAATGTATGTCTTTATAATGAAAGTGGCTTGCTGTTCCCAGCATAAAATGGAATCTTATTTTTTGAATAATACTTTTTTGATTGAAAAAAATGTTGCTTTCCCATGGTTTTATTGTTTTATGTTCTTTACCTACTTCTGTATGAGTTTGTGTTTGAGTTCATATCATTTTTGTCCTACATAAAGAATTTTCTTCAACATTTCTTGAAATGTAGGTCCAAGGATAACTGATTTTCTCATGTCTTGTTTCTAACTAGAGTGCTGTGGAGGGTTAATTTTTGAAGAGTATCTTTCCAGGTCATAGAATTCCATATTGACATTTTTTTTTCATTGCTTTAATGGTGATTTGTATGGCTTTCAATCAGTGTTTTTCCTATCTTGTGTAACTGATTTTTAGAAATCTGATTGTGCTTTGTTGCGAGCCTGGATGTGCACAGTGCAGACTTATGGATGTTTGTTCTTGTTATGTTTTGTTGAGCTTCTTAAATTGGGATTTTTTGCCTTCATAAAATTTGGAAAATGTTTCAGATATTATTTCTCTCATTTTTTCTCTGCCTTTCACCATACCACAGTGTCCTCTGGTTACAAGCATGTCCGATTCTTTTTTACTGTTCATTAGATCATTAAGTCTCTGAGTTTTTCCAATTATTTTTGATAGATTCTACTTCTATCTTCAATTCCATTAATTTTTTTCTTCTGCAGTACCTAAGCTGGTGTTAATCCTATCCAGTGAAAACTGTGCAGTAGGTCTTGGATTATTCCTGAAAGGTCCATTTTTGTCTTCTTTTTCTCTCATTATGTTTATGTTTTCCTTTAAACACTGTATAGTTATAATTCACATCCTGAAAAGTCTTGTATAATAATTTTATCATCTCTGTTATTTTCCAGTTTACTTTCATAGGTAATTTTTGCCCTTGGTATGGGTCACAGTTCATGCGTCTAAGTAACCCTAGTAATTTTTTACTAAACGCTGAATTCTGTGATTTTTAGGTTGTTGAGTATGGGAGTTTTGCTTCTTTCTTTTAATGAGAAGGTCTTTGTTTTAGAAAATAGTAGGCCGGTTTGATAATCAGCATTCTCTTTTTAGTCTTTGCTAGAATGAGTCCAGTGTTATGTTCATCCCAGAGCCAGTTCTGATTTCCTCAGTTCTCATTATCCGCTGGGATCTCCACTTTTCCCAGCCCAGTTACGTTTCCCTGTCTCTTGTGAGCTCTGCAAATTGTTCTGTTTAGAACACTCTAGGCTTTCTTTGCCTTGTGGAATTTCACTCTGCATTTGTGTTGCTTGAGACTTAGCAAAGAGCAAAGAGGAGCCCTGTACAGATCCGTGGAACTCCCACATTTCCAGAACTCTGTCCCACAACGTTCAGCAATCCTGGCTTCCATGATTCCAACTTCTTTCAATACTTTTTGGATGCCATCCCTATCTGGAATTTGACTTTGAGCTGAAAGCTAAGATACTTAGGCTTTTTGTGTCCTCCTTTCAAAAAAGAAAAGTTTATGCTGCCTGTTGGTCAATGGTTGAACACAGTTGTGTTACACATTGTGCCCAGATTTCTATTATGGCAAAAGGTTTCATTTGCTTATTGCTATTTCAACCCTACTAAAGGTGGAAGTTCAGAATAGATTCCCGGGAGTGGCACTGGGAGAAGAGGCAGGATGCTTAGAAGTTCAGATTGCAAAGAATCCCATGTTACTGGGGAAAGAGCAGTGTACTCCATTTAGGAGAGGCACAGTCGTGGCTAAAGGGTGACAATACTCCTCACCACTTTGGTGGTTTTCTGCCTTTGGTATGGCACCAATCATGCCACCCTGCTCAGGGCGGAATTCTTCCAGAACTAAACAGGGCAAGCATATTTGAGAGTATTAAGCCTTCAGAATTAGATGTTGGTAAGTTGTCCAGAATAAGAAAGGTAATAAACAGCAACTGTAAAGCAAAATACTACATGAGCTCTGTCACAAACGTTGGCCTCATGGACCAGGGAGGGAAAACCTGGCTGATAACTCCCTCTCTATGCCAGAGGAGACCCCAAACTTCCGTTTCCAAAGCCATCATGTATTACTTGTTAGCTCTAGAAACAATGGTAAAATGATAATTCCCAATACATAAGCATTTATTGGAACATATTTTTATTGAACTCCTTTCTGGACAAAAAATCAAATGTGTCCATCCCTGAAGTCCTACAGCTGCATTAAAGCAATGGTAATAGGCACGTGTTCAGGGAGTAATGAGAGCCCAAGGAGGAAGCCTTTCCTGCTGCTTGATGGCAGCAAAATCTATGCAGTTCAAGAAGAGACATTTCATCCTAATATTCCCCTTCAGGGGAGGGTTACCCGGCCAGAGGAAGTATAGTTAACTGTGGGTCCAATGAGTTATGGACAATGATCTACTCATTTTTTCAGTCTTAATGCAGTATTTCATCTTTCTCCAGGGGAAGAGACCAATCGCTGAACAGTTTTCTAGTATGCTCAGCACAATGGTAATATAAATAGCTGTCAGGGCTCGGGTTGGTGGTTGGACTACTCTGCTGTCTGAAAGCAAGTTTTTCATAATTCCCAAGTATGAAGTTGCTATCAGCAAACAGAGGACATGGTCAACCTCAAAGGAAATTTAATAAGAAATTAAAACTGAAATCAAATCCATCTATAACTGTAACACATTTTAAGGAAAACTCCAGGAAGTACAGAATTGAGCCCACTGGCAAACTTGATCAATTCAAATGGCCTGATAATAAGCATTTGACTTCGTCAAGTCAGTTTTCACATAGCTATTATCTAGGCTCCATGGTCCATCTTGCACATCCCACAGGACATTTTTGTCCTTATGGAAGCATTCATTAAAAGCATAAGAGAAAACCAATTTGCAGTGTACACTGTTCGCCAGCCTTCCTATTTCAAATTGCAAAACTTTCTCCCACCCCTACATGACATATGTGTGTGTGTGTGTGTGTGTGTGTAGATAGCTGGAAATGGAGGCTGCTGCTTTTATTTACTCAGCAGGTATTGATCTCACTATTTACTAATATGTTAACCTCAGTAGTAATGCCAGGGTACAATATTAATTCCTTACCACATAATGCTTTCCAGCATACAAAAGAGCAGGACTTATCAGCCAAAGAAATGCATCCATTGTCGTGGAAGCCAGAAATGTCCCTTGGGCAGTAAGATGCGAGGCACGCTTTTTCTTGCTCTGTGTAGATTTCCAGCTTGATTTTGTGGAATGGGAAATGGTGCTGGGCAGCATAGCCCTGCTGAATAAAGCCAGGACAGCCAGGAAGGTCAGCACTTTTCCAGGGAACAGGAAAATGTGCTGCTAGGGATTATCTTGCTGGCAATAGAATCACCTCAGTGCCCAACCAACAACAAATTTAATTAAAAAGCAAATAATTATATTTTCATATGCAAAGGCTAAGGAAAGCCTGTGGGGAGGTGACTTTGCCTGTAGCAGGCCTCCAGAGGATGTATATTTGAACATGCCCAAAATAGAAAGGGCAGGTTGGACTGCGCATGCTTTAAATAGATGAAGCCCTTGTTGCATACGAGTTTCAATAGCGCCTTATTTACTTCTCCACTGCTGTAGGATGTGAAGATGTAGTCTGTGCACGTTCTGCTATCACTGTCTTTCCTGCTCTCTTATCTCATACTCAACAGCAGCACAACAAAAAGACAATTATTTACGTATTACGCCAAGTGAAAAAACTCAGTTTCAAGTAAGTACGAAGTACGTATCTTCCTTAAAGGCAAAAATGAAAGAACCTCTGTTCTTAGACAAATGGTTATCTAGGGTTGGGGGAGGAAGATCTGAAGACACAGGGAAGTTTGAAAGTGTTTTGAGGGTGATTAAAATTGTTCCATCCCTTTTCTGGGAGGGTGATTATAAGAACACAGATTATGTGTACAGATTCATAGAACTGCGCATGCCCCCAACTGATGTTTACTATATAGACCGTGTAAAGGTTGATTTTATAAGCATTTGAGTCCTTACTTTGAATTTTGGAATTTTATTAGCTGAGCTCAGCAACCACTCCCATAGACTCCTGTTTCAGAGTCCAACCGTGTGGCCCTGAAATGGAAAGTTACAGAAAATGCAAAACAAGACACCCTGTTGGAGACAATTTAGCTAGAATCTTACATTAATTTTGGTTGACACCTGTATCCTGCTTCTTTGTTGAGCAGATTAATTTTTCTCTTTTGTGGGTACAGCTCATTGTGCTTTTCTCACGGGACTTGTACCCTGAGTAATTTTCCATTCTTCTGGGTCAAATACAGGGCATGAGTCAACTACAGGGCACAAGATGGCATCAGTTATGCCAAGCTACAACACTGAGAAATATCCATGTTTCCCATTTTCTTGGCTTCCATTTCAGCTCTCTAGTTATGAGACCACTATTTTTAAACACATATCTACAATGATACATAAAGAGTAAGATGTTTTCCTCTTATATCAAAAAGGTATGACTAAATGTTAATTCTTTCCTCCTTCATTCATTTTTAAAAAGAATAATTAGAAATTGGGAGAAAATATAATTATCTGCTTATTCTTTTTTTTTTTTTTTTTTTTTTTGAGACAGGGTCTTGCTAGGCAGTTAAGTCTAGCCTTGAACTCATGACGATCAATCCTCCTGCCTCGGCCTTCTGAGTGCTAGGATTACAAGCATGTGCCACCACACCCAGCACTTACTCATGCTTGTCTCTTAACAGCACAAATAATACCATGACAAAAAGAGTCTGATGTCCTCTATAATGAATGTGATCACTGTGTGTACCTAAAATGTACCAATAAACTTAGTTTAAAAAAATAGTCTAATGCAAATGTGTGTGGATGGTTTGTTTCCTCATTCTTTTAGGAGTCCTTTCCTTTTGATGTTTTCGAGTTACTAATGAACCCTAGGACAGTATTTTATTTTGGTCTTGCACGATTGCCAGATTGTTGCCTCCAAATCCAGAGTTCAGAGAGAAAAGACTTCCCATTTCATTTTTTGTAGGTCCAGACATCTGCAGCTCTTTCTAAGGCCTCTAACTGAAAATCCTTCCTGGAAAGGCAGTTTTTGCTGAGCCATTTTTCTGGGGTCAGGATCTGACCTGTGGTTCATTTGCCACCCCCCTCCCCACTCTCTCCCTTCTCGCCTTACCTGCCAAGCCACAACCGGAGATCAGCAGCCTTGCCGGCCCCCTCATCAGCTCCCCAAGGCAAGTCCAGAAGCAACAGTCAGCCGACCATGAAACTGTAAAAGAAACCTTCCCTCTTTTAAGTGGATTGTCTTAGGTATTTTGTCACAGCAACAGAAAGCTGACTCACACAAGGAGGATCTACATTATTTCTTCCTTAAATCTTGCAAACCTTGTGCTAATAGCAAGCCTTTAACATGAAGCATGTGAGAAAAAACTATGCTCTCAAGAAGTGTCTCAGGATTTCTTACCAAGGATTTCTGGACATTTGGCATTACTACCTTGTATTGAGTGTGCCCTGCAAAGCTTTCCATGCTCATAGGTGGGGCTTTTCTTCAGAGTGGCTGAAGGGCATGTGATGCTGGACCAAAAAGTGGGTACTAAATTAGATCACTGATTGGAATTAGCATAGTTCTGGGTGGCACCTCCCAAAAGGCTAACATCCTGGATGGGACGAAAGGGAAGGGCAAGTTGCTGCCGGTCTGCTCGCTGCCTTCTGCCGGCCACACCATGGACTGTTTCTCCTCTGTGATGCTGTGCTACCTTAACGCCAGCCAGGTGGACTGAAACCTCTACAAAGTGTGAGCTGAAATAAGTCTTTCCTCCTTTAACTTTGGATGTGGGGTATTTTGTTTTAGTAACAAGAAAAATAACTAAGACATGTTCTATTTTATCATTGTTTTTACTTTCTTGCTGTATAGTCATGGGACATGACCTGGTAGTCAAAGGGAAAGGTATCAGTGGTGATCATATCGTTATGTATGATTTTTGCTGATTCAGCCTTTTATCTGGGAGCCATTGTTTCTTCCCCCATTGAGGTTGATCAGGATTGATTGAGAAGTTGGCACTCAGTGCTCAGAAAGACTCACCTGGCAGTGGGGACCCAGGTAGTCATCTACCATGTCAAGCTGTAACAAGCCCCCTGTGATGTCTGTTCTTATCACTGACCACAAAGACAGCAGTGAGGTCACGTCTATCCTGGGGCAACACTTCTCTGGCACTTACCCCAGAAATGAAGCAAAGGTTCTCTCCACTCTGATCCCCCAAACTTCAAGGAGAAGGGGGGCTGTCTTAGTTATTTTTTAATTGTCGCTGAGACAAAATACCTGAAGCCCAAAGTTGGGAAAGGAAAGGTTTATTTCTTACAGTTTTTGGAGGTTTAAGTCCACACTCAGTTGGCTCCAAGGCAGGTGGGCATGGCTGGGCTGTACTTCATGATGGCCACCAGCAGCAAGCAGGAACCAGCAAAGAGTAAGACACACCTTCTTCCTGCCATTACACCACATCCTGGCTCCACCCCTATGTGGGTGGAGCACTGACACCATCAATCCAAGCACTAGACAATGAACCAATCACAAATACACAATGCAAACTCATGAGGCCTGAGGGACACAGTCATAAACCATAACAGGGGGATGACAGGGAAAAGCATCACCCCCATCTAACTTCCCAGAGAAAATCAGAAGATGCATGAGGGTGGGGGGCACAGGTCTCCTAATTCCATACCATCCAGCTTCCAGGTCCTCCCTGGAACCCATCTCCCCTAGGATAGAGGCTTTTATGTGGCCTGGACAGAGACAATGGGAGCCTATTTCAGTCAAGTCATCTTGCTATGACCAGTTTGTTGAACAAACAGGTCTTACGACGTTATCCAAACACAGCTTTGTTTTTATTTCTTCTGTCCCTTTCAAGCTTTATTCTGGGTTGGCAGTCTTCACCAGGATAAAAATTCTGGTAGCCCTTTGGATCTTTTGTTTTCTCCTTTGCATTATATATGTACCTACAATCACTATAGTCACATATTCTATCATCTTTGGTGTCCAGAACATGCAGTCCCATGATAGAGAAGACTCCACCCGACCCAGTGCTCAGTACCCTCCCCTGCCTGCTAGAGAAGGTGAGTGTAGCCTTTCAGCCCTGCTCTCCCCCGCTTACCTCCTCCACACCTCTCTGCCTGAGCATCTTCCTGGGCCCAGCTTCCCTGAAATACTCAGGCACAAAGAGAACACAAGGCGACCTTGATTGAGTAGTTTGCTGTTCTCGGGCTGACTTGTTTCCCGCTGGAATTCCACAGTGAGAAAACAAGGGATTGATGTCCTCCTTCCATTGTCTCTTCTTTGGCTCCCAAAATCTCCACCCTTGACCCTAGAGCTGCAGCTCTGCTCCAAGTGGTCCTATTCGCCTTCCCAAGTCTTCGTATCTCTTTTGACTGAGCCCATTCAGCCTTTGTCACCCATGCAAGCCTAGTGGGGGACAATGTTCACCCAAGCTACAGAAGGATGTCCCACACTGCCGCATCCACCCAGGGCCAAATCTGCACTTACTGTCCCTCTAGACTTGCCAAGTGTGTGTGTCCACCGTGAGGTCTGCTTTGGCTGTTTACAAGGCCACAGACATGAGTCATCTGGGTTCCAACCACTGGAAATGGAACCTGAGATTCCTCACAGATGTCCCTACCCAGGCAAAGAGGAGAGGAGCAGGGTCAAACAAAGCTGGTCAAAGAGAGAAACAGATGATGGGGATCAGAACATACAATCCCCAAACATGGCATCTTGGCATTTGACAAAACCACTGAAGCAGGAAGACTGTCTGATCTTCTCCCGTGCTTTGTCCCAGAAGCAGACCACAAAAGAATACTCTGATATTCCTCCAAAGTACGTCCTGATATCCTCACTCAAGAGATACCCTGCCACAGCCAGAGGAGAGGAAAAGCCTAGTCTCCAAGGCTTAGGGACACAAAGGAGAATCTCAACAAACAGGTCCTGCTAAGTCCCTCAGTTTACTGCAATTGGAAAATATTCTCCTGTGTCCAGTCATACTTCTCTGCTTATCTTTCAAACTTAGCATAAAAGCCTCCAAGTTCCCCTAGCATCTCGCATTTTTATTTCTGAAGCCTCCTGCTGAACTTCAGCCTGAGCCTTAGAGCCCCAGCTTTTGCTAGGCATTTCCACATGGGGCTGACAAACGTAAATGTGTATCTGTTGCAGCTAGCAGCCTCCTTTAGGGCTGCAAACCCTCCCAGGAATGGGACATCAGAAGCATGAGCCCTCTGTCTCCAAGGTTCAGCGGGAGGACAGAAGCCCAACTTAGATAAATGCCCCCAACAAACACAGCTGCTCTTGTCTCATGCATGCTAATAAGTCCTCTGTTCTCTTGATTTCTCCAATTTTACTGGGCTCCCATCCTTCCTGTCCTGTAAAATGCTCAAATTAGAATGGAATTAAGCTCTTATCCTACTGCTAGGCAATTTAAAATAAACTCATTTCCAATAGTTGTGTAACATGTTTTAGAGCATTTCCTGGAAGGCACTTTCAAGTTTGAAAGGATGACCTCCCACGCTGGATGGAACCAAAAAATCTCAGTCCAGCAGAACCTTAGAATCAGGACCGGGAGCTATACCAGCTAAAATCAAATAGCCAAGACCATGAACTGTAACATTGGACTAGAATACCCAAAACCTTGGAAGACACCCTGCGTCTGATCAAGACCCAAGATACTGTCAGACCCATCAACTCCCCCCAAAGCCCTTTAAAACCCACATCCCTGGCCAGCTGGACAGATGGATATGAGCTCACTTCCTGTCTCCTGTTAGTTAACCTTCAATAAAGCTTTCTCTTTTGGAAAATCTGGTACCTTAGCATTGTTCCTATGCACCTAAGACAATGGGCTCTTGCTTGGTGTCTTGTAAATTTATCTTCAATGACTTTGCATGCTTTCTCTTGTTTCTATCTCTTTGGTGCCCGGGCCCTGAACCTAGTGATGGGAAAGCAAGATTTCTTTTCTGTTCCCCTGAACAGTTTTTTTTTTGCAGTAATGGTCACAGTAGCAGAAAGGGCCGAAGGAGAGGGAAAAATTACCAGAAGCAGTTAAGAGGGTTTTCCAAAGCAGATAAGCCATCTCTGTGCTTTGAGACTGGCCTTTGAGACATTAGGCTTCTACACTGTCAAAAAGAGCGGGAGAAAGAAGTCCTACCTTTCCTGATGATTCTATGTCAGAAGAATGGCATTCAAATCTTGGGGAAGACAGCCCTGAGTTGTAGGGGTACCTATACTGCTAAAGGGGCAGGGGAAGCATTTACAATGCTCTGAGCAAATGCTCTAAGAGAGGGAGGTCAGAGGGCCGTGATCCCGTGTTGGCTGGAACTGGGAGTGAAAACAGTGTCATTATTTTACTTAAACCTCGTAACCACCTGAGGAAATAAGCTCAAAGAGGTTAAAGACCTCTGCAAAGCCACGAGTGGCAGAACCGGGATTTGACTTCAGAACTTAAAACTTGGAACAGCTAAATATCTGATGATTGCAATGGTCAGGCGTTAGCAACACTTTTGTTGGCTTGACAGTTAATAAACTGGCATGGTTGCTGAAAAAAAAAAAACGTATTTTGTGTGTGCTTGTAAATAGGTTATTTAAAAGTGAAAATATTAAATTATATAATGCTAGATTTATGTAGTAAAAAAAATGGTACAAACACCCTAAACGTTATAGCCTTTTCCTAAAGCACGCTGCACAAGTCTGCTAGTGTGTTTAGGTTTGCCTTACAGGCCTACCACTGGCCAGAATAACGCTGCACAAAAACCAACCTCCACTGCATGTGGCAAGGCTGGACTCCTTGCCGCAGGCTTGGGTTCGATTTGCTCCCGTCTGTCTCCTATTTCCAAGTCTTTCCTGGCTTCTCCCCCACTAACATCCCGTAGGTTGTAGCAAGTCACATGGTCAAGCTCAGCCTCAGAGGGACAGAGAAATCTATTCTACCTGTGGTGGCAGGAACTGTGAGGTCCCTTGTGAAAGGCACTCACAGGCAAGTCACCTGGAAAAGGACACTGGGAAGATAAAGAATTGGGAGCAATAATCATTCGACTCAGGCCAAACATCTTTAATTATATTGTTTCCTTCTGGTTTGGTTTGATTCACTCATTGATTTTCTTAAAAAAATACTTCATTGGGAAAGAAACCATAGATTTTTTAGCATGGGCATGAAAGAAATTCTGAGAGCACTAAAAATGAGTAATTTCTCCTTAAAAACAAAGCCAAACCCCTCCATGATCCACGCTGAACATGAAGTCTCATCCTCTCTTTTTTATTCCAATCCTTTAAAAAAAAAAAAAAAATGTGCCCCGGCTGCTTCTTAGGGCTCAGTCTCTCCACAGTGCTCACCAGGATGGACGGACGGGAGGCTCATGGTTTCCCTCTTTCTTCCTGGAGTTCAGTGACAAAAAGGGTGAATTTCTGGCTCTACCTGGAGAAGCCCAGCTCACAAGGTAGGAAGCTGAGTAAACATAGGAAAAGTGTTCCAAAGATGGGGGACCAGTCACAGAGCACAAATGCATGCTAAGCTCTCAAAAGCCCTGGGTGCTAAAAATATTTCCCACATGCATTGTCAAAACCAGCTTCCAAATCCACCTTTCTGGATCTTAGAAGGAAATACTTTGTTTCCCTCTCCCCCACCACTGTTGCATATTCATGCTATGTTTTTTTCTTCCACAACTACTGTATCAGCTCCTCTCTGGACTGGTGTCTAAGGATCACTTTTCTTTCTTTCCTCTGCACTGTGGTGTCTGTCCAGCTGCAATGATTCTCATTTCTTTGTCCCCCTCACCACTCACAACTTTATATATTATCCCACATGTGTACACTCAAAAGGTTTTGTGAAACTATGGGTAAAAAAAAATGTATGTGGTTGGAAAAAAAGAATCAAAGAAACGACAGAGCCCTTTGGTTAGGGCTCTGGTGAATTCTGCAGGAAGCATAGGGAATAATTTGCAGCACTGTACCAATTTGTAAAATGGTCAGGAAAGAACAAGAACTGCATATGCCATACAGCTGCCTAAGTTCAGTAAGCAGGACTGTCACTTTCATTTTATCAGGTAAAACAGAGGGCAGTGTCGCATGATAGCTTTTTGGAAATAATCTGAATCATTAAAGAGAAAGTAACAGGTTAACCGGAATCAATGAATTAGTTTCTCGGTTTTATTGCTATCTTTGCTGTTCTGTCTTAATAGAATGTGACAATTTTCCACTAAGTGCTGAATGAAGGCATATGTACAGAAATGCAGTTTTCATTCTGAAATCATCCCAAATTATCTGAAGTTACCAGTTATAACTATAGGTATAAGTAGTGGCTCTCAGAATATGGCACTGTGGATGACAATAGTGCCCGTCTTTAGAAGCTCTCCTGTGACCTGATAAATGAGTCTTCTTATCCCCAGTACTCTCAGCCGGGAAAGAATCTATTTTAAATGCACTGACTGTGAGCGAATTGCTCTAATACCCATTCTTACTGTGTATTAAATCATCTGGGGGTTTGTCTGCTTAGCATGTGTGCTGCTACAAAACATGTTGGGACCTGGAAAGTAATTTTCTTGTTTTATTTTAAGCAAGTTGCACTTTTTATTTCTTTATTTTATTTTAATTTTTGGTACCAGCAGTTGAACTCAGGACTGCATGCTTGCAAGGTAGGCACTTATGCCGCTGAGCTAAATCCCCGGCCCTGCACTTTTTATTTCTTAGAGGAATTGTATCTACTTGGGAAAGTTGGAAATCAAGAATGCATCCACAATTTGTTTAAAGATAAAGTTATTGTAGGAGGTATTTGAAAGTGTTAAAAAGAGCAGATGACAATTGGTTAACTATTCATCAGTTGGGAGACACCACAGATTTACTGTCTTCGACTGTAGAATGAAGCACACTTGTAATTTGTTACATAGCGTGGTAGCTGTGTGAAGCATCTGGGTTGAGTGTACAGACATACTGCAGCGGTCACAGTCTTTTTTTGTCTTTTTCCTTTTTATCGGTACCGGGGATCGAACTCACAACCACCTGCTTGCAAGGCAGGTGCTTATGACGCTGAGCTAAATCCCCAGCCCCCGGTCACAGTCTTGAGATGAAGTCAGGTTGCTGTCATTGCTACCTTATGGAATGCCTAGGAGGTTACCCACTTAGGGTTTTGCAGTAAATAATCTGAATCTTTAATATCTATCTATCTAATAAACACTGAGTACCTCAAATCCAAAAATCCAAAATCTGAAATTCTTCAAAATCTGAAACTTTTTATTTGACACCAAAAGTTGAAAATTCACACTTGACCTCATTTGACAGGTTATGTACAAAACACAGGTGCACTAAAACATTCTATAAAATTACCTGCATGCTATGTGTTTAAAATGTGTAGGAAACAAATAAATTGCATGTTTGAACATGGATCTTCTATTCAAGCTCTCCAATATTCCAGAACCTAAAAACATCTGGAATCTGAAACCCTTCTGATCCCTAGTATTACAGATGAGGATTCCCAATCTCTGGGACAACAGTCCATGCTAAGAACAGGGCTGATGCAAGCTAAGATTCTATGAGTAGGACTGTCTTTGTAAGTTTTCTCATTGGTGAGACAAAATACCCAATAACTAAAGTAAAAAGAGGGAAGGTTTATTTAGCTCACAGTTTGTTGAGGTTTCAGTCCATGATTGGCGGGCTCTAGGACAAGATGGTGCAGCAGACGGGCATGCTGAGAAATAGTCCTCCACCGTGGACAGATGGGACAGTGAGGCCCTAATGGGAAGGCCTCTCACTGTGCCAGCCAGGTGACATGAGGCAGAGTGACAGGTATTGTGCACAGCCCTGGAGAGTCCCACTCTAGACTCCTTGAAATGACCTGACCAAACTATTCCCAAGTACAACTGGGAAGTGAGGCTCAGAAATCTGAACTGGTTTACTCAAAATCATAGGTCAATGGTGGACCCAGATCTAGAAGCTGGGACCAGCCTAAGACAGCGCTGACATCATGTCAGATAAAACTGTTATAGGTGACGTCACGTCTGTGTCAACTCAGAACAATATGGTCTGCATGCACAACCCAAAGAGCAATTATTCTGTCATTCTGAGGAGTGGGGATAAAGTCATTTGGAAAATTTCAGATTCCACATTTAGATTTAATGTCTTGTAAGATCTTATAATTGGAAAACGCAGGAAATTTATTTTATCCCTACCATTGTCTTTGTAAACCTGTTTCAATGGAGATGTCATTGATAAGGATCAGAATCCTTAATCCAGAAACTGAATGTCTGGGCTTTTGTGTTCCAGTTCTATCATACCAGCTGACATTCTTATCTAGAGTCACAGAAACTCGGGGCTTCAAGGAAGCCAGTTTCATCACCCTCAATTTGTGAAATACGATGTACAGATGTACATGGTGGAGACAGGAAGTGCTGTGTGGGGAAAGTATCAGCTTTGAAGCACAGCAAGTCTGGGTTTAAATTTAGCCCTATCTTTTATTAGTTTTATGACCATGGGCCATTTAACCATAAAGGGTTCCAGTTTCTGAATCTGTAAAAGTACTAATTACTTCCTAACAGGATCACTCAAGGGGAGAAATCTAACCTCGAGCTGTGCCAAGATCACCTGGTACACAGCCTGGGCTTAGCAAGAGCTTAACAGTGGGAACTATGATTGGTTTTGCTCCAAGGCATGAAGGTGGGTGCATAAAGGTGAAGAAACACTGAAACTGTCAGAGCTTCCATTCCCGGTTTCTGTTTACCAATGTGGATCCAACAACTTCCAAGAGTGAGGAAAAAAACAGGAAAGGCAACAAGGGAAAACAAAACATTTATTAAGAGGCATGAAAATGCATAAACTCATTTATAAATAAATGTCGTATAATTTACTTATGAAAAAATAGCTAAAATCCATGAGCAAACTGGATTTTATATTTGAAGGATTACATATTTGATCTCCAATCACTTCCTCCCCATCATGATCCATTAGTAGCAGCAATTTTACAGCGACTACAGAAAAAGCTGTTACTAATGACCATCACGGGGGGGAAATTTTTCAAGAATGCTCTTTAAAAATGAATCAGTGCAAACAAACTCAAACTACAAGGGTTACAGTAAAACCTAGGGTTTATCTCCAGAAAAGTAGAAAATAAGAATCCTAAACATTTATTCAATAAGAAAGGACACAGCAAACTACATTTTTGATCAGTGAAAAATAATACACGTGGATATTATAAAACATTAACCAGTGACTGCAATTATTACATTTACAAATGTTCATTCAAGTACTAATGTTCAAAAAACATTCAAATTCTCATTAAAGTAACACTAAAGGCAGAGACACACCTGGACCGATGTTTCCTTTGAGTCAGAAACAGTCTTGCTGACAGGAGGCGAGTGACCCTTAAAACACTGTCGTTGGTTTCGTTTTGTTATCTGCAGATGATTTTTCACACTGTCTTTTTTATCTTCAAGGACCTGGTGAACATCTCACAACAGCTCATTAAAAAGTCATTTCTTTAAAATGACTCATTACTTCAGAAACAAATATCCTAACACACGAGATGAGCTCAGAAAAGACCACGGCAAAATCAGTTTTCTTTGGCAAGAAATTGTTAATTCCTCACCCAAGATTAGTTTGCTGTTACACAGAAACTGCCAGAACATGCTGGTGTTTACCAACAAGCTACTGAACAAGCTGAATACATTTTATAAACTACGCTACCTCGATAGCATGGGAAGCTTCAGGTCAGAGCTGCACTGAGAACAACATCGTTGGCTTGGTTACTGTTATTCATGAGTCTTCCTTCAAAAAGCTCCCTTCGAATTTTGGCCTGAGTCTCAGGCATTAATAAAAGTTCTTTTATCTGTTTCACTTTGGACTTCAGACCCATCCTTTCTTGTTCCAGAGCTTCTTTAATTAAGTCTTGGGTTCCAAAAGGTTTCTTGCCTGAGGAAGGGGAAAAGTATATAATACATTTAAAGTACAAATGTCAATGAAAAATACTAAGCATGGTACACTGACTTATCAAAATGAGGTTTAAAAAAAGACCTTTAAAATTTTATAGAAAAAGTTGCATTTTGCCAAAAATATATCATTTACATGAAACATAAATTACTAGAAATGAAGATCAGTGCATAGTGATGGCACACGGAGGACAAACACAAAACCTTACGGACAGGAGATAAATTCAACAGTGAAGAGTTAAACTTTGCACTTGATAGCTGTGTGTGAGTTTGGCCTCAGATAAAAGCAGTTGAATGCCCTACAGGACAGAAGTGGCAGTGTCGCACTCCTCACGGCCAGGCTTCTCCCGGCCGAGGGGTCCAGGAGGCAGGTCCCCCGCGCTCCCTGTCCACAGCCAAGGGCCAGGGAAACCAGGTCCATTCCTCTTCCATAGACTCATTTCCTCTGCCGGCCCCAAGCACTCCACTTCACTTGTGCTGTGTTTCAGAAATGCAAACACATGGATGGATCGATCGCGTTAGGCTGTATCCCAGACGGGACAAGAGACACTCAAAGATCACATGCCGAGTCAGCGTCCAGGCTTAGCAGCGGGGCAGAGGGAGGCGGTCCACCGGCAGCTGGACCCCAGTTCCAGCCTCATTTCCTGTTGTTAGCACTGTCGTTGCCACTGCCACCGGCCTCTTCCGCTTTCACCACGCTCCCCTCCCCGGGCTGCTTTTTGTTCTGGGTTTCCTCCAGGTACTGCTGCATGGCCTTGAGCACCGCATTCTCCACCAGCCTCTTACTCAGTCTTACCAGCTCAGCGTCATCAGGCTCCCCTCCGTTCTTGTCACCTACATTCCACAACAGAGGAGAAGAGAGGTCACTGAGCTGGTATCCCCACAGCACTCAGCCATGCAGGGGTCAGCTGGTTCGGTTAGCTTAAAAGAGCAAGCGTCCTTCGGCCTGGCAAGTTAGATCCACCACTCAAGAACAGTGGGCAACTTTTCACGTGGCGTTTGCAGAAGCAGGCGCCTGCCTATTCCTGAAGACCTCAGGCTGAACCTCAGGTAGTTCCTTAGTCCCAATCTGGAAGGAATTTTTGAGCTAATTTCCCATTTTCACAGGGAAGTTTTGTTCCTCTCTCAGCCAAGGCTAACAGCTACTATCAGAGAGCAGGTAGGGCCTCAGCCTTGGGAATGTGCCCAGGAGACCTGGGTCTCCTCCCTCTCCACTGCTGCAGGACGTAAGCAAGCTTTCACTACAATCTCCTGACTTCAGCTCACTGAATCTTCAAATGCTTGCCCTAAACAGAGGTTGCTGTTAAACTCCCAGCACCCGCTGAAGACAGTTACAGAGTTACAGCTGCTAGCAGAAGACCAGCACTTCTCGTTTCATTGCTATCACGGCAATGGAAGAACAGAAAACCCTTCAAGGAAGGATTAGAGTTAACGGTAAAATTTCCTGATGTTACTATTTTATGGTCACTTGCTTCCTAGCTAGCAATAGGCCAGGTTTAAATACTGTGTTCCATGTTTCCTGTTACTATGAATACTGTACTGAGTACTGTGTTCTGCATTTCCTATTACAAGTATGGTACTGAGTACTGTATTGAGTACTGTGTTTCATATTTCCTGTTACTATAAGTCCTCTACTGAGTTCTCTATTGAGTGCTGTGTTGCATACTGCCTGTTACTATGAATATTGTGCTGAGTACTATACTGAGTACCTTATTGAGTACTGTTCTATAGTGCCTGTTATTATGAGTACTGTACTGGGTACCATATTGAATACTATGTTCCGTATTTCCTGTTACTATGAGCACTGTACTGAGTACCGTATTGAGTACTGTGTTCTGTATTTCCTGTTACTCTGAGTACTGTATCCTGTATTTCCTGTTACTATGAGTACTATATTGAGTACTATGTTCTGTATTTCCTGTTACTACAAGTACGATCCTTAGTACTGTATTGAGTACTTTGTTCTACATTTCCTGTTACTAAGTACTGTACTGAGTACCATATTAAATACTGTGTTCCATATTGCTTGTTACTATGAGCACTGTACTGAGTACCGTATTGAGTAGTGTTCTGTATTTCCTGTTACTATGAATACTGTATCCTGTATTTCGTTACTATGAGTACTATATTGAGTACTGTGTTCTGTATTTCCTGTTACTACAAGTACGATACTAAGTGCTATACTGAGTACTTTGTTCTACATTTCCTGTTACTGAGTACTGTACTGAGTATCATATTAAGTACTATGTTCCGTATTTCCTGTTACTATGAAAGAGCTGGCTCACCATATTCCTGAAGGCTCACCATATTCATACTACTCATTTTCAGCCACTCTCTTCCTCTTTCCTTTCACCAGGGGAAGGAAATAAGGGGCTCCTCCTCCTCACATCTACTCAGCACTCCGTCTGCCTCCAATCAGTTTGGGCCCAGAAAAGCAGATGGTTAGAGGCAAAGAAGGCATGGAATCCACAGGCATTCACACCAGAGCAGCGTGGGAAGATCACTCATGGCTCCAGAGGGCCGAGCCAGAATGGCACCTGCCAGCTGAGGAGTGGAGCAGGCAGGCACCAGGGGGATGGGCTGGGAGGTGGACACCATTTTCTATCCTCATGTGTAACAGGGATTTGAGAACAAAAGCAGACATGCCAAGGGCAACAGCTGGCTCCCACCGTCCTTCAGAGCTCTCTCCTTGTCTGGAATGCACACATTTGAGATGGATTCTACTTGCGACCGTCCCATCCTTCTTAGCAGCAACCCAGGCAGGAAAAGGAAAGGGTTAAGAGCCATGCAGAGAGGGTGCCGGTGGAGCCCCACCCACAGCCCATGACCGGAAGTCTAGGAACATGTGCAGTGTTCAGGACCAGGAGAAAAGTTCAACTCCCTGGCAACCATACAGAACTGTCTAAATAGAGGCACGCAAAGACACTATGACAGGGCAGACAAAAAGTCCTAATGTTCCTTCGGGAGGCACAATCAGACTGTCTTCACTCATATGAGTCAAGAGTACACTGCACAGGTAAAGACAATGGAAGAAGGGCTGGGGACATAGCTCAAGGGTATAAGCAACTCCCTGGCAAGCTCCAGTTTAACTCCTGGTACCAAAATAAACAAACAAGCGAACAAATGTTTTTATACAACACAGATGATACCTGCAACCATCTGTACAAATAGTTCTTCAAATTTAAAATAGAAAAAATCACTGCAAATGAAGAACTACTATTTAAGTATCTTTTGAAACACTGTGAATGGCTCTGTTATCTGCCACCCTGCTCCATGTCTGGGCAACAGATTGTGTTATTGAGGGCTATTCTAGAACCTAGTTACCTTTCTTATTGGTAAAATCACAACAGTGATTTTGAGTCTAACTAATAATTCAATCTGCAAGATCTCTCTCCAGTCCAGTATGATGTGTTTGTGTGAAACACAAACAGTCCACAGTGAACTGTCCCTGTTACTTTAAACACAAAGAGATTTGACATATAAAAGTCTTCCCCAAAATGCTACTTTTCCTTCCGACTTGTTTTTGTTTGTGCTTTTACTATTATCCAGTCAGTAAAACTCAAGATCATCACCATCCTGGACACCTTCCTTTCCTTCATCAACTCATTTTCATTACTAAGCCTCATCAATCTGTGCTTCCAAGGTCCCCTTCTTCAATGCTTCTGATACAATTTCTCTAGATTAATTTTTCTAAAATATCCCTTTCACTCTCCATTCAACAAAGAAACAAGCTGACTTCTTGAAATTTCCCTATAACAGCCCACTACAACTACACCTCTGGAACTTCTAAAACACCTTTAGAAGACTCCATGTCATTTCCTGTTTATTATGGTTCTTCCTTTTTATAACCAATTAAAATACCACCTGTTCCAGGAAGCCTTCTTTGATTGGCCAAACCAAATTGAAGTTCTTCCCTTAGGTTCCCATTATGCTAACTGAATACACACCACAAGGTCATTGGGCCATTCACTGTACAAGAGTATGCCAAGTATCCACTATACACTTGCCACTCTCCCAGCCTCCAGAGATGCAGCAGGGAAAAAAACAACCCACAGGCTTTCTTCTCTTAATGCATTCACAAATGATGAGCACTATTTATTAATGTACTCATTGCACTGTATAATTCAACAACCAGTGCTTCGGTGTCTGTTCTGGTAAAGGCAGAGTCTGGAGTACAGAAACCATGCTCAGCTCCTTACTGATCTGCCTTTCTGCCAACAGATGGACAATGTATTAGTCACAAAAAGAGCTCAAGAAATATCTGTTAGTCAAGCGAATTGTTGACTGAAATCTTTGAAAACAGTAGCAACATTTTTAAATGTTTCTATCTTTCCATAAAAATAGCGCACCACAGCCAGAAATTTAAATTTCATAGTAAGTTTTTAAAAAGGAAAGAGAATTCCAGAACCATTCAAATGTCCATATGTTAATGTACAATGTTCATCTACTTGGATAAATCTGGTTAATATGACAAAGTTTCAGATCCATCAAACAAATACTCATCACCTCCAATAATTAATTATCTAGCCCACTGATCAAAAATAAACCCATTTGTAGATGAAGTTTCCAGCTCTATCCTAGGGTCCAGTCTTTCTTAGGATTTCTACAAACCATTCTCAGCTTGTTAATTTTAGTGCAGGTAAGGAATGCAAGGGAAGGCTTATCACATAGCCCTGCAAGAATGCAGGCTGTGTCTCCATGCCAGCAAGAACCTGTTTTTGTGTTCCTAATTTTAGCAGACTTAATTCAACTTCATCAAAAAGAATTAGTTTCAGATTAAAACTATGCTGTATTTTTCTTCCGCCTTCTACTTACATGAGGGCATCTGTTCCTCACAGAATCTCTAAGACAAATGCCTGCATTCATTTTACCCGACACATAGTTACCAACAGCACTCAACTGATAGCTTTTGTTGATATTCCAACAAAAGGACATACAAAAAAATTCCCAATGAGTATCAAACTCTTGATAAGAAATATTCTTTCTTGGGTCCCTCCTGTGAGCTGGCAAAAGCCACGCAAGTCCCGGGAGGAGAAACAAGGAGCCCATTCACCTTTCTTGTGAGCCAACCCTTCCCCACCCTCCAAGCACCTGGCTGATTTGGAGGAACACAGGCTGAGTCATTAGCAACTGAGGTACAAAAACAACTCAATGCTTGGACTGTTTGGTTGACTTTGTGAGCCTAAGGCCAGTTGTCTGAGCTTCTACTGGGAGGGTAACAATATGCAATACAGCAAATATAGGAGATTTCCTTCTGTCTTTTTTTGAAATTTAATAGTGTTCTATTTCATTTTGTTGTTTTATTGTTTTCTTTCATTCAATGTTCTGTTTTGATTGGTTTTATTCTGTTCTGTTTTGTTTGATTTTATTCTGTCTGATGGTATGGGCGGCTATTTTAAAGATAACAAGATATATTATGGTAGCCATTGTTGATTTCCTATTATCCTGTTTTGAAGTCCTGTATCACTTTCACTGTTTTGTTTTGATTGGCTTTACTTTATTTTGTTTAGTTTTATTGTCTTTAAAATAAAAATTTTTAAAACATATTCTTTCTTGGTCTACTTGGTTTACCTGAATGCCATACTACTTAAAACAGCAGAGTAACCTTTGTCTTCAACACTATTATTTTAGAAATCTCCCTAAAATATCCTTGATCAATTTCTCATGTGAATACTAAAAGTACAAAAGTATGAAAATCCTTTAAATCCACTAAGTACTGAATTGTCCCAAAAGGAAGAAACAAAAGAAACTTTCCAGCAAAGTTCAAGTACGAAATTCCAAGCTGGGCACTGTGGCACTTGATTATAATTTCAGCACTCAGGAGGCTGAGGCACAAGGATCACTGTGAGTTCAAGGCCAGCCTGGATTTTGAAGTGAGTTCAAGATCAACCTGGACTGAACAGTAAAACCCTGTCTTAAAAAGACAAAAAGAAAGAAAAAGAGAGAGAAAGTCTAAGTAAGCCACTGTGTGGGAGAGTTGTTAACATCTTAACACATGCTTTGTACCTATGATTCTGGTTTGTTTATATTATCTGACAGTTTTGGTATCAATTCAGTGCAAAGATAAAAATTTGGTGGTCATAAAAATAAAACAAGTGGTTTGTGGTAGCAAGAATATTTCTCACTTACTAGGATAATTTAAGGCCAGCGTTAATTTGGCTCCATTGTTCTTGGGTGTGAGTTGACCCAACCAGAGGTTACCTGAGTCACATGAAGGGTTCTCAATATCCTCCCTCTCTGTGGGAACAGAGGACAACTCTGGGTTCCTAACTTGCTGTTACTTAAATGTATGACTTATGTTTTCTTCATAGGCAAAGACCTAAAAGCAAATTTTTCTGTGTGCTAAAAACTGTGACTCTTCATTAGGCCCTACAGATGCCCAACAGGTAACTAGAAGCGGAACAGATTCAGGGTCAAATCGCTTCTTAGTTTTGCACATAGACATATTAGTCATTTAGGAAGAATTTGCCTAAAAGTTGGCAGAACACGGTTTATGAGCTCTAACTTTACCTACCCTATCTCAGTACCCTGAAACACTGAGGACACTAAGATAAGAGATTTCCAGGGACATTCAGCTACACCCAGAAATCTCCAGTGCTGAAGGCTACGGACTCCAGCAGAGCCCCACAGGCCTGAGGCTGCCCTGAGCGGTGACAGACATCTCAGGAGGATGGACCTTCAAGCCACAAGGACTCCTCCAGGGCTGCCAAACCCTGACTGATAATGGTTGGCCAGACCCAAGGACCACAGCAGCCCACTAAACCGGTCTCCCTTTTGTGAACAGCCATTCTGATCCCCCTTGGAGGCCAGCGGTTCCACCTGCGTCCTGTCTTCTCTCACGTTCCTTTGTTTGGGGATGGCTGCGTCTGTCAGAGCTGTGCTCCTTTCCATCTTCTCTTACCTTTTCATTAAACCTTTCGCCATTAAACTCATATTGTTATTTCAGGTTTAATATCCATTATCACCAAATCGAAGACCCACACCAGCTGGTGACGCAGCCACCATCAACAGCTAGGTGCTGATTTGTCCTGAGAAGAATAAATCCTAAAAAATTGCTTTAAAAAGGGAACAAAGGAAATCTTGATTACAGTATGATGTAAGACCAAGACATGGAGCACAACCAAATTAAAACGAGAGAGTATTAAAAAATTAAAAGGCGTCACTAGTATGCACCCCAACCACCGAAAGCCTCACATGGGAAAACAGACCCTCTCTGCACCCCCGCAGGCTGCCCCCGAGGCTCCAAGCTCTCACCACATCACAAAACTAATATCCCGAATTGCACCACAAATGCTACGCGTATCATTTGGATTACTGCAAGAGGAGGGAACGCAGAGAGATTCAGGAACATTCAAGAAGGCACACATTTAACAAATGACTAGCCTTCAGGCTAAGCTCTATCACAGCAACGCCATACTGAGGAAATACAAAGGAAAAAGACGATGAAGATGAATGAAGAGAGAAACAGCAAACAGAAGCGCAGCCGTGAGGGAGCTGTCCCTGCTGCCCGCTGAACAGAGGACAGAGCCCAGTGAAAGGACTTTCCAAGACGGTTAAACAAAAGTGAAAAGAGAAAACTGGGACACAGAAGTCCTGCCCAGAGTCCATGTCCAGGGAGAAACGGAAGCAGTACAGTTATTCAAACAGAAAAGAAAACAAAAACAAAATAACCAAAAAACAAGTCTGCTTTGTTGGGATGGCTTACGAGAAATCCACCTAAATAGTTAAGATGACTAAGCCAATGGGCTGACTGCACTCCACCAAGCCTACACAACCCGTCCCGAACCCCTGAGAGTCCTCTTTGTCTGCCCAAGCTTAAAGGAAAAAGGATCTGTCTGTCAACACCCCATGCACCTTTGGGTGTTACTCCAAACGTGCAGTCACTGACCTGGCCGTGAGTGACCTGGGCTTTGTGACCCAGGGAGACAAAGCCATCTGAAGGAAATATGCCCAGGTCACCAACAATCCTCAAAACGATGGATGTTTAAATACAGTCTTCGGGTTTTGACAGCCGTTTCATACAGTTATCTCTGTGTAATTATTGAAGACTACAAGCCTGTCAGGAAAACAACAATTACTGTGATATTTCTGAATGCTACCAGTTTTCTAGGCCTGCAACCATCAAGAGAATTATTTGTAAGATACAAAAAATATTAAAATGAAAAAACAAAACCTCACTTGGCATCTGAAGGAAGGCTTCCTAAATGTCTTACGTCACTTACACAATTTCACACTTCCTGTTCTAGAAACACGGCTATATCCTCTTCTTGAGGGGAGTTTTTCTTTTTTAACCAAGCTTATCTTTTCTTTCATCTTCCTGGTAAGAATCACTACACACGGATCTATGGCTATCAAAAATCTCACATGACAAGTACTTCTCTACACACTGCCCCCAGGTGCTCTGTGACAGTGGACAGGCCAGGAATCCTCACATTAAACTGATATTGCGCCTGGATTCTTTGCTGCTGAGGGTCTTAGATTTGCCCTAGAAAACAGTTCTTATAATAAAGATCCCCTCCTCTTGCCTAGTGCTCAAACTCACCCCCAACAAGCACCAGAGAATTTCAGAATTAAAACAGCACCACTCTATTTTAGGACATAAATTTCAAAAGGGAAAAAAAAATGAGGCATGCTTGGTGAGTTTCATCCAGCATTCAAGGATGCTACTGCATGCACAAAGGAACTGCTCACAGGAGTCAGACCCCTCACCATGCAGGCTCCACCCAAGCACTTTTAAACTGAGATTGGGGTGGGGGGAGCAGCTAGCCTGAATATCAAGGGCAGCCTTGAAGGAGACAAAAGAGCAGTGGGTCTCATCTGTGTGCGACCTGCAGTCTGAGTGGGCTGGGTGTCATCCAAGCAACCAGGGCCAAAGCTGTCACTGTGACAAAGGGCTATGAGCCCTCGGGCTGCTTGTTAATATAGCTGGTTCTGGCTGCCCAAGTCTCCACTTCCTTCCACCATTCCACAAGCCCTGGCTGAAGCCAGCGCTACCCACGCATCCCCGTCGGGAGCCCCTAACGCTGAGGATGAGTCCTGCGCTTTGTGCGCAGCTGCGGAGCTTCTCGAGAAGGCAGTTCTTCCCATCTTCGTTTCCACTGAATGAGTCCTACACACTGCTCTTTATCAATGTACAACGTCCATTCTGGCCCATACGACAGCCCACACTGTGCCGTGTTCTTACCATGGCATGCTGTCATTTCACCCACTGGAAAGCCTGGAAAATACTGACAGTAAGGTGACAAAACGCCCCATATGCATAGGAGGAGGAAAAAGCATATTAACACTGGCCTTTTTATACCTGCACAGCCTCATCTATAACTTCCCAAAAGCAAAGTGGATCACTGTGAGAATAATAATACACTCTGCACTGACATTTTAAGGATTAAAGATAAAAAATGTCTAACACTGACATTGGAACATGACAGCTTCTCAGAATGTAGTACTGAATCAGTGTATTTTATACATGAGGTATTTTAAGGTAACACACCCAGTATCTGCTAAATACCACTCACTCATTTACTTAAAGATACTTTATTAAGCACTTATGTGTTTTAACTAATTATTTAAAAAGGAGTTAAATATATGCTCTGACCACACTAAAGTGACTCTCGAAGCAAGACCAACAATGATGACTGGAAAAGCAGTGGCTTAGGCACTACACTAAGGCCTGTGTACGCCCGGGGAGCTGAGAAGGGGTGAGAAGGTAAATTTCAGCTCAGTGAGCAAGCGTTTCTAGGTATGCGGACAGGAGTGACGGGAACAGGGAGAGCTTAGAGGCATAAAAAGGTAAGAAATTGTGCACAGGTCATGAAAAAGCACAACGTATTTGGAAAACTGGAAGAACGTCCATCGTATTGGCATAAAGAGTTCAGACAGCTGTGGCTCGATGAGGGTGGAATGGGGGAAAGAAAGTCTGATACCAGGGAGTGTCATGGCCTGGCTCTGAAAGGTCCACGCCCTCCAGAGGCACATGTTAAATCCAGTCTCCGGATCATGGTAGGGCGTTCATATTGTTTGATCAATCTTGCATGCCTGTATCTGGTATTCTGAGCAACTATTCTGAAGGCAACGATACGCAATACAACAACCATTGTTAAATTCCTGTCATCTTGTTTTGAAATCCTGTATTGCTATTGTTTTTTGTTGTTATTGTCATTTTGTTGTTTTTTGCTTATTTTTTTATTTTTCTGGGGTTTTTTCTCTCTTTTAATAAAAAAGGAGGGGGCCTAAGGGAGAGAAGCTAGGTCCCTGGAAGTGTGTCCTTCAGGGAGTTATTCAGACTCAGGCTTCCTTTCTTTGCTTCTCAACAACCACTACCACATGCTTCTGTCAACATGCACTGTGCTGCCAGAGGCCTGAAGCTACCATGTGGCCACGCACTGACCCCTCAAAACACCTTCCATCCTTTCGTTCTTCAAGCTCTCCATCCTAAGCAATGAAAGCTGACCACAGATAAAGGGTGGTTTGACTGCAGGTCCAGGCAAGGGGCTCTGGGTACCAAACTAGGGAAGCTGATTTAATTCGATGGCTAACAGGCAGTTATTGGAGGATTTAAAAGCATCGCATATGCTAGAAAATTTACTATCATAGATACATGGACCATGGGTGAGAGATCAGACAGAGACCAAAACAGAAGCATCCAGGGCAAAGACAAATAGCAAAGGCCTACAACATGATAAATGCAGTAGGAAAGTCAGGGAACTGAGTTAAGAAATGAAATAGTGAGCCATGAAGCCAGCTGAATTAGGGGATGATGTGGAGGAAAGAGTGGTGGAAAATAGGAGAAAATAATGACCCAAAATGCTTGAAATATAATTAAAACTGTAAACTCCCAAATCAAGAAGCTTGAGAAGCTCCAGGTACAAGAAAGGTGAAGAAACAAATCACACCAAGGAAACAATAAGCCTAAGAAAATAAGGATGCATTTTATACAGAGCAAAAGGTGGCAAAAATAACCAGAGACACACTCATCAGAAGCAAAGTGAAAAACAAAAGAATATACCATATTAATACAAGATAAATACAGGTAACATAAAATTCTTAGCCCCACAAAATAGTGTATTTCAAAAATGATGATGAAGGCTTTTTCCTTTCAGATATCAAAGTCTGAGTGAATGCACACCAGCGGGCCAGCACTGGAAGCAACGTTAAAGGAAGTTTTTCAGGGACAAGGAGAATTATACCAGAGGGAAACTTACGTGTAGTCAAACACAAGAAGGTAACTAAGAACTGTACATAAATAGGTAAAAAAGACCTTTTTTTTTTTTCTTTCCTTTCCTTTCCTTTTCTCCTTTGTTTCCTTCTTTCATTGTTTTGAGACAGGGTTTCACTATGTAGCTCAGGCTGGTCTTGAATCTGAGGTGCTTCTTCAGGGAAGCATTATACGCCTGTGCCACCACACCTGGCCTTTTCTCATTCCTACTTTCTTTAAGGGAGAAATAAGTTTTACATAAGGTTTATAAAAATATGCAGAAATAAAACACACAGTAACAATACCAAAAAGACTAGGAAGGGGAACAGGGCTCCTAAGTTAAACAGGAAGTAGCACACTCCTTGAAAACACAAAATGTGTATTTTAAAACCCTATAGCAACCACTACTGTAAAAATTAAAAAGAGGAACAGCAAATGAGCCAAGCATGGAGAAAAGCTCGAATTATAAAACTTAATACAAAATAAGGCAGTAGGGCCTTGGTGTATGGCTCCATTACAGCACTTGCTGGCGGGCACGAGGCCCTGAGTGTGATCTCCATTGCACCACACGTGCACGCACACACACACGCAAACATATGCACACACACATGCACATACTGACGCGTGCACACACAGATACTCATGCACACACTCAGAGGCAGAAATGAGGAAGAGCACAGAATAGATAGGAAGTAGAAAGCAACTAGCAAAGTAGTGGATTTAAACTCACCCACACTGACAATCACATAAAACAAAATGGTCTAAACTCACCAACTAAAAGTGAGATTGTAAAGCAACACTCAACCATGATGTCTACTTTTTAAAAAGTCTGCTTCAAACATAAAGATAAAGGTTAAAGGGAAAGGGCAGAAAAACATGCCTGATGCCAATGCTAATCAAAAGAAAACCAAAGAATCAGTATCAAAGTAGATTACAGAACAAAGAAGATTACTTGGGAGAGACTGGATAATAAGAAAGTCAATTACAGCATGTCAGATTTCTAGATGTGCCTCCCCGTAGCCTGTTCTGTGCTGCAGACGGAGTAACCGGTAAAGAACACGCCCGCAAACCTCCATGTGGAACCCTGCTTTGTCACGCTCTGTTGGCCGGCTGTACCGGTGAAGCTCTGCTCCTGTTTTAAGACGCATCTCAACTGCAGTATCTGTAATCTCTCCCAGCTGCAGGCCTCACACTCCCAGTTGCTTTCCTTCTGAATCATATTTTTGTGTTGCTCAATATCAAAATATTTCCATAAAATAGACGGGTGGCTTCTGAGCACGAATAAGACACAGATTCTTTTTTTTTTTCACTTTTCTCCTTCACGGTAGCAGGCGCATCATCTGCTCCAATCTGCTCAGAGTATAAACTAAATTGGCACCCAGCACGATGATTGACAAGTGAGCCATCATTCTGTTATTGAAATCTAGTTCTGAGGGACCCTGTGCTCACCGCGGTTTGTTCTGCTGTTTTGCGTGGTGTTATGTGTAGGCTCCCACCTGATGTTCCATAGCATAGATTATTCTCTGTTATGAAGAAACCACAGTACTTTCCTCCCTGAATTTTAGTTTCTGTATCTGCTCAGGGAAGAACACGGGAACTTTTCAATAGCTCTGACATGTAGCTCTAGATCACCCTGAGTCATTTCATGCAAAATGGATTCAGATGCAACTCTGAGTCATGATAAGAGAGGCGGACATGTCAAACACAAGCCCTGGTCCACAGGAAGATCAACAGACATATACCTGGCATTAAAAAATATTTCACAACAAAGAAGAAACACAATTTCCATCATGTAACAAGCTTAAATCTTCAGATAATCATACTTTTCACTTGCAGGAAAACAAGGAGGATGAAAAATGAAATGCTGCTTAGCATCTTAAAAATATTTTTGCATGTAATTATTGTCATCTATTTTAAGAGAATAGCCTGACTAGCTGGAATTCATTTTCACTTATGTGGCCAACACCCCTGCTCATGATATTGCACACTTTTCTTTCTAGGCTGATACTCTAGCCTGGTTGATTCAAGCAGACATAAAGGTTACTTTTCTGTTCTAAAGGCTATGTTCACCAAGATAGGTCAGCAAAATAAATATTGCCATCAATCTAAGTGACATAAATCATCATGGCAGATGTCACTTTATTTCTTTATAAGCAATAAGGACGCATATGATCAAGAGGAACTATGGGCTGAGAAAGTTCCCACGATGTTTGTCACTAATATAATAACAGGAGCAGACCCTGTCATTCATTTGATCACCCTTCACACTCTTCAGAGAGCTTTTGGAAACAGCATACACAACGCACCTCATAAAGTGAAATAAATTTCATGTTTCCCTTTTGCAATGAAGAAATGAAACTCCTGAGGTTGCACAAATTATACAATCACATAGCAGTGGTGATGAGAATTAGCTGTTCTCTCACTAGAAATCAGTCAACCAGGACACCCATTCCCAAGATAAAATTCATTCTTGTCCTGGGAAAAAGAAGATACAATTGAAGTAATACCACATAATTTAATGATTGAAACACAAAACATTTAGGAGATTTCATTTGCAAAATTTCAATACTAAATAATGAATGCTGATTGATGCTATACAATTTCTTGCATTTTTCCTTCCACAGACATCTACTGAGCATTCTCCATTTAGGACACACACCGTGCTATGAAAACAGAAATAAGCACAGCACAAACCTGCCTTCAGGAAACCTAAAATTCATTAGAAGCATGGTAAAAAATAAAATGAAATATCTCAATGCTTGGAAGTAAAGATGTACAGTGTAGAGTAGGACACAAATAAAGACTGGTCAAGGCTATCTGGGAAAAAATCTAAAACTGTGTCACGGAAGAGAAGGTGCTTGAGTCAGATCTCGTACAATGGGTAGGTGTTTCTCAGGTGGGCCAGGGTAGCAACGGCACGACAGGGAAGTGACAGCAGCTTGGCCGGTTTGTGTGATGACAAATTCTCTGTAGTGTAAAGTGACGATGGATGGGGCGAGAGGAGGAGACTGCTGGTGCTGGAAATGTATGCAGAGGCTCTCGAAAGACCTGCTTAGGAGTGTGAACATCATGTATTTCTTCAGTACCCATTAGCAGTCAAATTACATTTCCATATTCTGAGATACATGGAAGTGTTGAGGCTTCTTTTCAAGAAATGCCTTATTTCAATTCATGAGATACAATACTAAGGAAAATCCAGTGCTAAGGTTTACAAATATAAGTGTGAGTCAATACTATTATTTAAACAGATGACACTTCAGATGGGCCACTGACCAGCAATTTTTCTAATTTTGATTTAAGTTTGATGCAAATAAGTAGTCATTAAGCTTAAAGAGAGAGACTAAACTATAAGCTTCAAGCTGATAAAGAACCCATAAATGCTTTAAAAGATCACAGAATGGAGCCATTATTCCAACCCACTGAGAGACTCTGGCAAACGGAGTGCAAGTGTGAGTCCAGCTGGAACAACTGGGTGATAGCAGGACGCTGGCTCAGGACTGGAGATGCCACTCAGTGCAAAGGCCCTGGTGTCCAGCCTAGTACCAGACAGTCAGTGAGATGCAAATACACTTACACAATATTTAAGTAACACCTGTAAAATTTCTTCAAAATTAGCTCTTTAACTCAAACTGTTTCTAGCCAAGTGTACAGAATGCATATTACTTTGCAAATTTTTAAAATCTAATTACTCAGTAGCAAACACCTAAAATAAGTTAAATGGCCACTGGTTTTTGTTTTCCTTTTGATAGTTAATAAAACCCAATTTTTAAAGTGTGACTATGACAATCCAGATAAAAGTATTTTGAACAGTGTATGTGTTTATGATCAATCCGTGGACAAATTCCACTGGGCATTATAAAAACAATAATAATAAATCAAATAGAGAATGTGCAATGCTAAGGAGAACTTCAAGATCAGACAATCAGTAAAACAAACCCAAGATAAAGAAATCACCCGTACCATCTTTTCTGGGTTCATAATAAAAATGCGTAAAGAAACACAGCATACTTAAAAACTAGTCTTGTGAATTCATAAACTTACTGCTTTAGTTTCAGGAAGAATGATTAAAGAATAGAATTTAGGATATATTTTTCTTTTCTCTCAAAATTTACTAGAGGCTATACACAAACACCAAGTAATTTAAAGTTCTTTTGGAGAGATATCTATTGTTCCTAAGAGATTCTGAATATGTGAACCCTTACTGAAGAAAATTAATCCTCTGGTAGCGTGCGGTGTACATGAATTTGGTCCACCAGTTGCTATTTGCTCCTTGAGTTCTTGTTCTCTAAGTAGGGAAGAACCCTTGCCAGGCAAAGAGTTTCGGATGTTAATAAGAAATGAACAAGTATGGTGCCAGGGGGTATAAGAAACAGACTGGACTCCTCTACTCTAAACGCAAGCTTGAGAAAGGAGGGCACGAGAATGATCCCAGAAGGAGATCAGAGACACTCTCAGATGTGTCCCCTACAGTGCCTCATCTTCCTCCCTGAGGAGTAGACCAGGGTCCAGCCCACTACTCAGAGTGTCTGGAGCTAAGCAGCTGCATTCCTCGATGACCAGCTGTTCCCATCGCCCTGCATGCTGACACAAAACTCTGCATAACTCGTATTTTCCAATATGAAACATTTTATTATGCATGACAACTGTCTGATCGATTCTCTTAATAATAATAATAATAAGAAGAAGAAGAAGAATGAGACGGAGGAGAAGGAGAAACCTACCTTGCAGTAAGCATCTGTTATATATCTGGTTTTTTTCCGTGCATGATTAGGTTAAAAGTTTATAATTAATATCACCACTATATACATGAGAAAACCAAAGACGAAAAGAGCCAGGAGACTTGCTCAAGTCTATGGAACTAAAAACTGCCAAATTTGGAACTCAAATTAGGCCTACATGGCTCCAAAACATCATACTTTTGTCATGATTCCATAAAGCTTTCCATATCTGACAATGATGTGTATACACACAGCTATGATACCTTCTATAATATTTCACTGTAAAGTAAGAATTCAAGCCAGAAAATATCTACACTGCTTCCTCCAGAGTCACTGAGTCAGAATCCCTGGGCTGCAATCCTAACTCCAGGACTCCCTAGCTCTGCATCCCTGTGAAAACCGTTCAGGGATTCTATGAGTCATTCTCTTTATCTTAAGCCAGACCAAAGGACTTCTACCAAAATTAAAGTAATACAAACACCTAGCCCAGAGCTTAGTGTAGAAGAGGGAACTATTTTTGGAAACAATGTTGCAGTCACTGCAAGCCCAAAATTCATGTACTGTTCTACACAGCTCACATTTGTATTCTTTTGCAACTAATGATGTCCCATCACAGGTAAAGGGAAGAGCTATCGCTAATGAATCTTGCAAAAGGCTTCCGGCAGACAAAAGAACAGACTGCACCTGAAACAGTGAGATATACAGATGGTTTTAGATTTCTAGATGCACCACACTGAAACATGTGGTGTTGAAAAAAAAAATCACATCCAGCTCGGTTTATGTGCAACTTCGAAGAAATACCTACTCAGGAATGTGTGTCTGCAATGGCTCAGCTCAGCTTTGCTCTCGGTTTCCTCACGATCATTATATACTTGAGTTACAGGGCTTCTTTAGGCATCCACTCTTTTCTTTTCAAATCCTCAAAAGATGTGATGTAATTAATAGCATAAAATACAGCAAAAGGTACACTGTAAGTAAGAAAATAAAAATCAGGACCAACAAACACCACAGAGTACAATAGCAAGTAAAGAACAGAGGGAAACTCGGACTACAGAGGGAAAGAGACTAAGAGCAATGAACTGGTGCCCAGCTTCCCAGGACTCAGCCTGAAAGAGGAAGCAGAAGGGCTCTCAGCCTCAAGAGTCCAAAGAGCACCTCTGGACCCTCGCGGCTCACAAGGCTGCTCCCCGGCTGCACAGGGCTCCTGTTTTCCTAAGTGAGCAATCACCCCTCTAACCCCTCTCCTCAGGATGCCAGCCCTCTTGCATCTGGGATGCTTCCAGAGGAGCTGCCCATCCAAAGCTGCTCCTGGCCCAGGTCACCTCAGGGGAGGTGTTTACAAGTGCTCTGTCCTGAAGACACTGCATTGTTACCTTTTTTTAAGGGAAAAAAAATAAAAATTTCATAACAGAATAATGGTAGTTAATACACTGCATATTGTTATACACAAAGTTGTTCCTCAGAGCACAAGACGTGAGCACAAAAGATTTGCCAGATGATATTAGCACAAACCTTTCTTTTTGATGAATTAAAAGAAACTAGGAATATAACTATCATGTATTTGTTTTTTCCTTTGCCCTTCCTTCCTTCCTCCCTTCCTCCACACCCTAGTTCCTCTTTCCTGTTGAACAATTTCTTCCCATTTCAAAATATCTACTGTACATGTTGGTCCTTATTTACTCTTTTAGTTTCTCACACCAGGGAGACAGTAGATGTTTACACATGTGAGTCTGATTAATTTCACTTCTGAGTATGGTCTCAAGTTGCATCCATTTACGTATAAGTAAAAAATCAGATCCCCCAAACTCAAAGGCTGCATGCAAAAATGGGCTCCTGAGATGAATATGCACTTCTCAGATGAAGAAATACAAACAGCAAATGAATATATGAAAAAATGTTCAATTTCATTACATTGTTTGTAAACAACCACTACACAGTGCTTTGGTGAGTACACGAAGGCGTTTTGTACTGTAATCCAGAAATGCAATGTCTTTGGTTCTGTGGTTTAGTGCCCTCGCCAGTTGGACAGCTTACAACCTAAGCCTTTTCTGCGATCTTATGTACAGGAAGTAGGAGAGGAACACATTCTACTCAATGTGGAGCCGCAGGAACGTCCCGTCCCCGGAAGGGTGCTGCATGCTGCACCCCTATCACAGGGAGAGGCCGGAGAGGGTGATAACACTGTTTCTGCTACAGCTGACCACGTGACAGAAGACAGAAGAGGACATGGACAGGGCACTGCCCCTGAGTCAGGCTCAAGGACCTGTTCTCCTGCTTGTACATGGGAGCCGATGTATTCTCTAGTGAAAACAATAAATTTTCAGTGGTGTGTGTGAATCCTGACATCTACACTGTAACCACCTTGACTTTCCACTGCTCTTCTCTACTTCTGTTCTGAGAGCACCCAGGCAATTTCTCAGAATTTCTCAGATTCTTCCAGTCACTGGCACCCGAGCCTTCACTCCCCTTTATTCCTGGAGGACGAGGGTAGCTTAGCTCTCCTACATTACTCAACGTTGCAGGCTTAACTCCTCCCCTTATTCACTAGCCCGTCCCTAGGTCAGAACCTGACAGACACCATCATCAATGTGGAATCAGTGTCCACTTCCCCAAGCACACAGCATGGGTAAGAGCACAGAACACACGCCCAACAAACTCAGAAGGAGTAAACTGTTCTTAGACAATATTCATGACTTGTTGATGGATTAGTTTTTAAATACTTTGTTCTCCTTAAGTTTGTTAAACTGATCTGAGTGAGGGTTTTCCTTGAAGTATCATCCGATGAGTTTTTCAAACTTTATTTCCTTTAAAATAATCATAATTTCATATACCTTTAAAAATTTATAGAATTCTATAGTTTACAAAAAACACTGTTACTTGATATGGCTGTTACTTTTGACACCATGAAATAAGAAACAGCAACTGTCATCAGCTAAGGGCTTACTCTGGAACAAAGAAAACAAGTTGCTATGAAAGCACAGCCAACAACTCCAGGCTGGTTAGTAAACCACTGTCTCTCAGTCCAGCTCCGCCTTTCCTTACTCAGATTTATGACAGCGAGGCTGGGGCTAAGCAAACGGGCTTCTTTCGGAGGGGTAAACTGACAGCTGGACAGAGGAAAGGAACCTGCCCTCACGATCTGCTCACGTTCCCACCAAGGTCCTTCTCTCTGGGGGAGAGAAGCCCTGGCTCTGGGCTCCCAGGACAGTGGATCCCAGATTTCATTCTTTCCCTCCCTCTTACAGCCAGCTCACTGCGTGCCCTCAGAGATAACAGCAAGGCTGGCTGGCGCTGCACCTTCAGAGGCTGTAAATCCAGCTTCCGGGTCCCTTTTCTGCACCCCTTGGGCACTCAGGTGGGGGCGGGAACCCCTCTCAAAGGTCTGACTCCTGGCTACGTGGGACCCTTCCGTTCCACAGATTACCCCAGCCTGGAAGTTACTCAGCCTCCTCAATTTTCTCAGCCTTGCCTTTTGACCCTTTATGCTTCTATAATCTAACTAATTCCCTAAATTAAATTTTCTCTGTTAAAATAACCGCTGTAGTTCCTGTATTCTGGGTTGGACCCTAACTGGTCCGAACTGTTTCTGTACCATCCTCTGTCCACAGTGTCTTAATTAGAATGTATCTGTCCCAGATGACAGAAACAAAGGGCATAGTGAAGAGCAGCTACAAGGTTGAAATTTTTATAAAGAAACTGCATATTTCAAGAATTTCCTCATAATTTTGTGATTATGCTTTCTAATATTCAAATTGCTTGTAATCTTACCTATACACTTTTATATTCTATAAAACCTATACATTTGTAAGTCTAATTTTACACTGAAAGGTTACATACATATAGTACTGAGCACACAATGGCATCTCAATGAATTTTTATCTTCAATTTGCCATGTTAGAAAAAGTTAAAATAAATCTAAATGTGGACATAATACTTTTAGGTATGTTCTGGAACAAAAATGTCTCCCGTGTCTCACGTGTTCAGAGGTGGGGCTTGGAAAGTAACTAGGTTGTGGTTACTGAGCTCAATGGGCCGATCCTGAACAGATGAATGGATTACTAGGGAGCGGCCCCCTAAGGAAGGAGGTCACCCAGAGGAGCTTTGAAGGATATAACTGTTCTCTGGCTCCTTTCTACTTTCTCTGTTTTGTGGCACCCTGGGGTAAGTATCTTTCCTCCAACATGGCTTTTATTATGATCTTTATGCCTTGCTACAGGCATTAAAAACAAGAGAGCCAGCTAACTGTGGACTGCACCCTCTGAAATGGTAAACCAAAATAAATCCTCTCTTTTTAATTTGTATGAATCAATATTTTGTCTCAGCAACAGAACGATGGTTAACACACTTTTACTCACTAAAGTAAACACAGAGCAGGCAACACACCTTGGCTTGTTATTCTTGGACTCACTGATTCACTGATAATTAGCCGAAGCTGTTCCTACTCCAGGTTCTACTACCAGCATTACACGTGCTGCACAGGTTATACAACAACGTACCTATACAAAGGCCCAAATCATATATTATTCCATTATTTTAAAACAAGTTTGCAGATTCCAAAAGTGCTAATTTGAAACAATCATTTAACAATTACTCAAAATCAAGAACTAATAAAAAACATGTTTTTTCTTTAAAAACTTTGGTCTTCTATTTAAAGAGTATGGTGGCTTAAAACAGTTTGACAATCCTGCCTTAAAGATCCTCCTTAGGCAATATATTATGAATTATCAATGTGAAATTTTACTTGGATAACTTCAAGACTCCAATGTTTGCATTGTGTAAAACAAAATTTATTCCAAATATCACTAACACATTACTGGGTTAATGAATCTTTACCATCTGAGTTCTAAAGGAACTAACAGAAAATGTGTCACAGCTAATATCAACTGTCCTCAAGGTGCCTCCTGTTAACCATGCAGAGTAATTCTTGGGCACGTTAGAAAATCTTTAAGACAAGGAATTCCCTGTCTTCTCCCATCTTAGCCAAGCTTTCTTCCTGTGATGCAGCTTCTGAACTCCTCTCCTCCCTGGCTTCCCTAAGGACGCATCTGGATTGTCAGAGCTCAGTAGGGTTTGAATACCATAAACCTAGCGAGAGTCCTAGATTAACAAATCAACAGCTTGCCAGGTTACTAGGTACCACAAACCACTCAGAACAGTGACCTTGCAGCTAACTTCAGCTGAACATTTAAAATGCCTAGAAAATATGAATTTTATTTTTGTTCCCTAAGTGTCACAAGGAGACATCCAGTTGAAGCTTAATGTCATTCACACAGCAAATGCTAACTATGACCACATGGCCACAAAGAGTAGGGCTGGAGTTGGTTTCTGAAATGGTAACTAAAAGTGGGTCACCCTGTTCCGCCTGCCTCCTTCTCCCCTCCCCCAACAGCATTCCCAACTGGTGGCCTCTGTTTCCCTTGGGAATGAGAAACCTCTCCTTTCACTCCAAGCATCCTGTTTGTACATCACTATCTCGATATTGTAATTTTTCACACCTTTCTTATGTTCATAAATGTCCTTGACTACATTCTTAAGTTTTAGAGTGTGTAGAAATAAATTATAAGCTTCAAATATCTGATTTTGCTTGTGATAAAATTAACACTATGTCTCAATTCAAACTACACTTAGTCTTCCTTTTATCACACAGCTTGGGTTTTGTCTATGACCATTTGCTAATGGCAAAGAACTTTCCCACGTAACTAAAACATTTGTTTTCATAGCTCTGAGCTCTGTTAACCTGTAACTTTGACATTATGAATGTTTTACTTGCTAAAACGTGTGCTGTAGAAATTGCGTTTGTTCATGTCAAGTTGTAAACCCGTCCTGGGACAGGAGCTCGTGATAACTGCAATCTTGGTGGTCATTAACTGGCTCCCACTGGACTGAATGACTTAGCTATAAAACTCTGCAAGTGTGTAAAGGGTGTGGCTTTGCTTGTTAGACCAAAGCACTAAGGTCCTTTCCTTTGGCTTCTTCTGTTCAGAGGACAACAAAGCTTGGGATTCAACACAATTTTCTTTAAAAAGTCAAGAAAAAAAAATCTTTTTAATTTCAACAAGGACCATGTGTTATTTCTCACTGTATCTTCCAGAACACCTGGCCTGGAGCCTTCTGAGTGTGCCAGGTGCCACAATACTAATTGTAGCACACACGAAATACTCTCTGCGGCAGTTCTCACACAGGGCTAAATCTCACTGCAACTTAAGTAGAAAAGACATCAGAGAGCTTTCACTTTTTTTGGTAATACTTGCTCCAGCATATAACCTGGAGCTTTGCGTGTAATAAGTGTAGGTGATTATATTTTTCTGCAACACTCAGCATGTATTAATTGGACAGCCACAGTCACTTTAGAAGTCAGCACAGGGTTTTATTCCTACTTACACACATTGAGAGTTCCCCAGAGTAACAGCCAAAGGCTCTGGTTACAGATGAAAAAGCTTAACCCAACCAAGTTAAGCAAAAAAGGGGATCTACTGCTTTGAGTAGACAGAATTCTTGGACACAGCTCAACCCAGGTGGGAAAACGTCACTGAAAGCATCTCTTCCCTCTGCTTCCCTAGGCTCTTCTGTCTGGCACTAGATTCATTACTAAAATGACCTCCTATCAAATCTTAAAGAAGACTGTGGTTGACTTTGCCTGGACTGCATGTCTTTCCTAGCACAGGAAGCAAAGCATTATGATAGCCGAAACCCCAAGAAAAGGGGGAGCGAGTCCCCCAAAAGGACAGATGCTGTGAGGGCTAATGTTGCAACCTACTTGACAACTGAAGTCTGAAATGCAAAGTTCTTGATTTCCCCTGCCAAGTAAGATGGAAATGAAACCACCAGTCCTGCCAAGCTGCTTCCAAGGTGCCCCTACGGTATTGTGGTATTAACACACTCTTTATGTGTTCCAGAAACATTGTATTTACTAAATCTATTTTATGCCAAGCCAGTGTTACTTTATGAATGTTTTTCACAACAGAAACTTCTTAAGAGGAGGGTACAGAACTTAGAGAAGTTAAATAATAAACATTAGAACCAAAACTATACACTGAGTCTATCTCCAAAACCCACTTCTCCACCACAGGGCACAGAGTCTTTTACGTTTCTTTATGATTTGAAGTTTGTTCCAAAAGTTCAATGGACGACTTGGCATGTTAAGCATGGCCAAAGTTAAACAGGTCTGCAGGAAGAGATTTATCACCTGTTCTCAAACAGTTCTGCCAGCCCGAGCCTAAAGGCTCAGATTCCTCCACAAGACATTATTTTGGGAGAGTCGTCACTACCTTACTATACCTCTGGCACAGCTCACAGCAGCCCATAGCTGGTCCCAGAGCTGGAACAATCCTACAACCTGCGAACAACCAGCATTTGATGGAAAAATCCAGGCAAACTCCTGAAAGATGTGAGGACAACAAAGGAAAGATAGTTACCAAATAGCCTAAGAATTAACAAGCGGGTACACAGGAGATAAAATAAGCATCATGACTGACACTTGCCCTCCTATTAGTATACTTAATTCGGTATATATCACGTAATGCGGGAAAATCTAATCTTTCCTGAGGAAAGCTCAGGGCTTCTCACTGCACCACATCCCTGCTGCCCACCCCCATTATGGCCCACTGAGACTCGTGCAGAACGTAGCCTGGAGTTACCCCTTGCTGCACAGAGCTCTCTTCAGAAGGAGCCACCGACACCAGGCTGCCTGGGATCTGGGCCTCCTGCCAGCTGCTGTCCCCATAATGGCCCTGGAGGACTTTGTAACTCAGAAAGTCCCCTAGCTCCTCTGGCTTCCAGAAACGTCTCCTCTGAAATGGGCAGCTGGGGAACATACATTTGCAGACACTTACATTTTATAACTGGTTTTTGAAAATAATCCTTCCCTACTACCTGGCACAGAGAAAATGTTCAGTAAATTAGGAAACTGAGAGGGGTAGGGAAAGGGAAAGAATAGTTTCTCATCCACATGACTCTTTTGTTTATTCCCTAGACTTGTAGCTCTACGGGGTAAATAAGAAACAAAATGAACTTTCAGAATCATGGTAGTTAATGACTGGCAAATTCTGCCCTGCAGTACGCTGATTTATACCAACCTTTCCTCATACTTGTATCCTGATGGGAAGTGTGCTGCATTGACGGGAATCCAGAACATGCCTTCTCCAGGTAAGACACTGTTAGGGTCTGGTGCACCCACACAGGCCTATAATGTGTGCCCTGAATGTGGGGTGCTGGAAACCCTTGTGATAACACAGAGTCGGCAGACAGAGCAAAGATAACCATAGGGGCTTGGGATTTAGCTCAGCGGCATAAGTGCCTGCCTTGCAAGCAGGCAGTCGTGAGTTTGATCCCCGGTAACGATAAAAAAAGAAAAAAGACAAAAAAAAAAAAAAAAAAAAAAAAAAAAAGATAACCATAAGGCTGGTGCAGCTTACAAGCAGAAGAAAAGTGTAAAAGTATAAAGCAACCGGATTTCTAGGAAGCATTCTAGAGAACTGGAAAATCTAAATGTGATTTCCCTGAGTATAACCGGAAAATTACTACATGGTAATTATGATTCAAAAGTACCTAGATGCCCCCAAAGCCTCAAGTGCTCATGGGTGGAGCTTTTGGGAGGTAACTGGCTCGCACATTTGTGATACTGGATGAGTCCTTTGAGTGTATTAGCATAATTCTGGGCGTGGGTGATGCCAACCAATAGGTTTGCTGTCTGCATGGAATAAAAAGGGAAAGAAGAAAGGTTTACTACCTCCTGCCTGCCCGGCCACAAACTATTTCTCCTCTGCCATGCCGTCCTGCTTAGGAGCCAGTCAGCTGTGGACTGAAACCTTGCCAAAGACTATGATCCAAAATAAACCTTTCCTCCTTCAACTTGTGTCAGGTATCTTGTACTAACAACAAGAAAGTAATAGAGATGTAAGTATTCATCAGAGATGAAATCCAAACTGCATACCTCAACTTATATATTAATGTAATATCACCAATTTCCAAACCATCAGACTTAAGATTTGACTTCCATTTACAGGATGAATACCATAAATGGTCCTGGTAAGAAATCTCACTCACAAAGACTTAACTGAAATATTTTTCACGTATAAAAATGTGTCTTGTTTAAAAAAATTATCCTCATATTTTGTTTTCAGCATCACAGAACACCAGAGAGAGGAGCTAACACAGCCAAATATCTCATTCAGGGCTAGCCCCTTTCCCCTCACTAGGAGCGACTGGTTTCCCTGGACTGCGTTTAAGACACGTCCAGGGGCCAGGGATCAAACATCCCATGAAACAGTTCCATTTATCTCTGCACATTCCTCTACTTTCTTTTATACAAAGCCTGGTTCCTCAAAATGGAAACATAGGCAGTAAGGAAAGAGCAAGGAAAATAATTTCAAAGCAGTTGTAGAGGTGTCTGTTTAGCTACTAAGTTTGCATTCGAGGTTTATTTGGTGAGACAGATAAACTGCAGTGACTGGTAAGCCTGTGCAATTCCTCTGTCCACAGATACAGCTTTCAGGTAACTCAGGAGGAGAAACTAGACAATTCATAAAAGATTTCAGCACTACTTCCCTGGAAGGTGGAGGTGACAGCTCAGCAGGAGAGTTCTTCCCTACCACGCAGAATCCCCTGGATTCAATTTCTAGCACTGCCAGAAAACAACACAAAACAAAATAATAAAAACTGAAAAACTACACTACAGAACAGCCATGTATTTGTTACTCCAACAATATCCACAGCTATTTTTAATGTCAAAAACGCTCCTATATAGGAATAGAAAGTGCCTAATCTTTCAAGAAACATGTATTTATTTTCAGCATATTCTATTCAGTGCATGTTAAAAAGAAAAAAGAATACAATTTGGAAAAACTGTATTAGATTTGACCAGAAAGGTATTCTCTGTTTCTCGCTGCATTCCCTGATACGAAAGCCTCACAGAGCTCAGGTGTGTGTCAGGGTTCATCCTATTATCAAGATTTTCAGCTAAGCATTCAATTAATTTTCCATATGAACTTAGGCCCCTGAACAACTGGTTGATTAAAAAATCATTCTGCTCACTATCAACAGATTAAAACAGTAACATTGATAAATCAGTTAAATTAGAGTTCTAACCACCACCACCACCTCCACCGCACCATCACCATCACCATCACCATCACCAAAGACCAAAGCAGAAGGCCCAGCAGGACAGGTGAGGGGTCACTAGACTCTTACCACTAGGCCAGGTGGGTGCATCCTTGCTGTATCTCTGTAGGACTGCAGAGGAGGAACTTTCCAACTCACCTGTGTTTCAAGAAGGACACCCACAAATTTAAACTTAAGCCCACTGAACTCTCAGTAAACTGAGTGTTCCTCTGGAGGAGCACCCCACAGCCACCGCCCTTGACCAAAGAATTACAGGACAGCAGAGGAACAACAGAACAATGCTAACCTCCCCCAAAGGTCTTGTGGGTTCTTCTGACAATGGACAGACTGGAGGCCTCCAGCTAGTGCTGATGGCTATGCTTCCTTTGAGAATTCTCTGTCGCTCTCTAAAATGCCCCTGCACTAAGCACTGCTAGGCACGTATTACAAGCTGGATAGCAGCGCCACGCCTCGCATAGAACCTTCTCTTAGACCACCCTATAGCAGAGCAATCAAACAGCGCCAAGACGCAGTTCTGAAATACATGGGCATGTATGCAAGGGGAGTACAAATGCAGTGTGCAGATTAGAAGAGAAAAAAAATCACTGAAATATCAACAGAATCAATGGCAGACGGCAGAAAGAGGAGGAAAGAACGGGTAAGACCGACCACATGCACAGAGTGAGTGGGGGAGGGTCGCACTGGGCACTCTGCACTAGGACCTTACTTCAGACACCACCTCCTGCCACCCTTCATCTCCTCTGCCAGAGTTTGGATTTGAGAAAGGGACCCCAGGGAACACAGCCTCTCATCAATCAGTGCACCGACCGGTATCAGGGAGAACTGAGTGGAAAACACAAGACTTTGCTTTCAAACAGATTCAGGTAAGAAGGACAGAAAAGAACAGTTCCTCATTGCATTGAGATTCCACTGCCTCAGAAGAGCCAAGGAAATTGCTGGCAGACAGAAGACATGAAACAGAGGAAAGCGCTCCACAGGAAAACCTCTAGCAGAAGAACAGGAAGCAAAGACGTGGTAAGGAAAGAATTCGGTATCCTTGCACCTGTCCGTGCTAAGCATTTTTAGATAGGGTTGTCTTCCAAAAATGAAATCAATCCTCTAGAATCTACAAATAAATCGCTCTGACAATTATCTGGAAAGTTCTGGGTTGCCAAAAGGATGTCAATGCCTGTTGTGAGAAAGTGAGGGATGTAGTTGTGAGACCAGGGCAGTCACACGCTGCACAGCATCATTTTCACAAATAAAATCAAAGCGCAGTTTACTGGCTGCCATTCACAATCAAACATTCCAAAGTCTCCCAACGTTGATTTCAAAGCACTCCCAAAAGACTGACTGTAAAAACTGACTTATTGCCCTAGTGAGTAGGTACAGAATAGGTATTAATTTTTTTAAAAAAAACCTATCTCTGGCCAGTTTCCTAAGGAAGAAGCAGCAGGAAATACGAGCCAGATGTGGATCTCTGAGTGTCTAAAGTAGAGATCAAGAAATTCTGCAGACCTATTTAAAATACAATTAAGCAGTGACATGATGGGTCTGTGGCTGCAGACTTGGCGAGTGTGGCTGGAAATATTTTGTTTTAAAGGAAGTAAAAATTCTGTATTGGAGGGGAATTAATGTAAGGCAAATTCTTTTCGGCATGCTAATTAAAATGCCAGTAGCCTATTTAACAAAGCTGAAACGTAAGTGAAGACAGCATAAGCCAATGATAAAAAATTTTCTATGCAAATAGCACCACTTTTAAATTCTGTGTTCAGAGCTGTAAGCTGACGGGAGCTCTACCTGACACTGAATTAAAAATATTCAATGAGATTTTCGACCATTTAGGGTGATCTTACGGTTCCACCTGAATCCCTTCCATGAAGAACAAAGCAGAGGACACACAAAAATCTCCGCAAATGTATAATATCCGTCATTTTGAAACCAGCTTTACTTCCCTGCATGTTGGGACTGAGTACTGCTTAGAAAATATGCCAGTTCCAGGGAAAAAATGCGAAGCCTGGCTTGTCCAGTGTATCAAATCTAAGGCAGTGATTTAAAGAAACTCAAAACTAAACTCTGACTTTAGATCAAGTGAAGGAAATGGGCTGGGAGAATATCAGCCAAATTTTTAAAAATTGAGTTTTCAGTATTTTGCACTGTTCGCATAGCCTGTGGGCTGAGTTACTGTAGTTCGAAAGTTAATTCAGAACTAAACCCCTGGCATTAGAAATACACATCAAAAAATCACAGCTGATCATTCTGCTGTCTTTCCCGAAGGAAAACCTAAAACTACCCCAGAAGACAACCGCGCGCAGTGAAGCCCGAGCACACACAGCACAAATCGCACTCACAGATCTTTCCCTCCTCTCTGGAGAAGGGGAAGCAGCAGAGCTGGCCCATGGCCCCGGCGGCGATCCCTCTCGGGCTTCCTCTCCGCGGGCTCCCAGCAACACTGCAGCGCCCAGCGCCCCGCGCCCTGCGCGCACCCTGCCGGATCCGCGGCGCGGCGCGGGGGCGGCGCAGAGAGCAGAGCCCGCGCTCCCGGCCGGCAGCGCAGCGCAGCGCGGCGGAGGAGCTCGGAGCAGGCTCCTCCTCCCTGCTCCTGGCGATCCTCGCTCGGTGCTGGCACGGGGGAGACCTGGCCCTGTGCTGCCGGATTCGGATTCGCACGCAGCTGCGAGGCGGCCCTGGAGAGGCGCCGCGTGCTGCGTGGGCTCCCTCCACGCGCCTGGAGAGGGCAGCAGAAAACCTACAGCGAGGCCTTTCCTTACCACAGAGGCAGGAACGGCACGTGGACATTCACGCCAGGCGGAAGTGTTTTCTGTCTGCTGCCTTTTGTGCCCAGATTTCTGGGTGTCTCGTGCGTGTGGAGGCCAACAGAAGCTTGGAAACAGCCCCCTACCTAAGAAACTGCACAAACAATAGCCCTGATCCAGACCAGGGGAGAGGGTGCCGTCCAAGGGCACTGTGCTTTAAAGTTAAGAAACAGCTCTCGGAACACTGCCTTATTCTCACACTAAAGCATTAGTCGGCCTTCTGCATTTTAAAATTGTAGCACCAATTCGTCAATTGCCTAGGAGATTCCCCAAATCTAGACGTATCACTAAGAAAAGGGTCAGGCACCATTCTGAAGCAAGCCATGATGACTGAACAAATTCAGAAGCAACTAATTTCAAAACACTTAACGATGTGGGATCACGGATTTTGTGTAATAGTTTAAAATCCATGATCTCACATACAGATCGGCCTCACTATAGGACTCTGTAAGAATGAAAAGAAGGGAAAGTGTGTTCTCAGTGTCAGGAATTCCATCCTAATTCTTCCTTCACTAGATTCACATGTCTATCTGCGAGGAGCTGGAAGGAGAGGTAAATGGACGGTGATAGAAGTTCAAGTGGAGGGAGTAATATGCGTTTGCACCCATCCAGAGAGAGCAGTGTGGAAAAATAAAGTCATCAAATTTTACAAATTCTAGATGCTGCATTAAAAACAAAACAAACAAAAACCCCAGCTGGGCATGGTAGCACACCCCTATAATCCCAACACTCTGGGAGGCTGAGACAGGAGGCTGGCAAGTTTGAGCCCCAGCCTGGGCAACCTGGAAAATTTGCAAGACCCTGTCTTTAAAAAATACAGCTGGCCAGGTAGCTCAGTGGTAGAGCATTTGTCTAGTACACCTGAAGCTCCTGAGCTCAATCCCCAACCCTGTAAGAAACGAAAAAAGAAAACAAAAAAGAACCAGGATGGAGGTGGTATTTGAGGTCATAGCTCAGTGTCAAGGCCCAGGGTTGAATCCTCGGCATCTCAAAACGCAGCCTGCACACACAGCGAGGATGCTGGCAGGCACAGATGCACCGTCCCTGGCATTTTTTCCCAGAAAGACAGCATTTTGATAATTACTGTTTGATAAACATGTCAAAGGGCAGGTTAGAGTGTGTCACTAATGTATTTCTGTGGATCATGCGTACATTAAAACACAGTCTAACTTCCCAAGATTAGAAACATTGTGAAGATTTATATAATAAAAAGCAAATATTTGAGTCATTTAAACTGGCTAACATGGTTAAAGCCAACATTTGAAATATCGCATGTCCTTAAATGGCTTTCCCTTTTCCCACTATTTAAATGTAAATATAATGATCATTTTGTTTTGATTTAAAGGGGCCATTCCATTCATTATGTAATGAATGTTCTTTAATTTATTGAGTTTTTATTTCTTAGTGGTACTATGGATTGAACCCAGGACCTTCGGGCTGGACTACAACTGGAGACCTTTTTATTTTTTATTTTGGGGACTCAAATACGCTATTCTCCTGCCTTGGCCTCTCAGAGGGCTGTGGTACCAGGAGTGTACCACTCTACCCAGAAGCACTGTCATTTTAAATTTGAATTCCATTATCAAAACGAGTTTTGTAGCACGGTGTGGTGGTGCACACCTGTAATCCCAGCACATGGAAGGCTGAGGCAGGAGGATCACTGCAAGCTTGAGGCCAGCCCCGGCTACAAAGTGAGTTCAAGGCCAACCTGAACTGCATAATGGGATCCTATCTCATAGAAAAAAAATAAAATAACCAGTTTTACTTCTTCACAGTTTATCAGCCTGCAAGTCAGCAGCTATTTTAAACTCTTCCACTATTCCTTTTCCAATTCAGCATTACATGAATGAATGAATATAGGTGTACATTTTCAAATGTAAGATTTTTATATAAATGTAAAATAGCCTTAAAAGAAATAATATAAGCCTCATTGATGTTAGGACTATAAAGCAAATAAATGGCCTTCCGTCCTGGGAAAGGTAAAGTCAGGATATGGAATATGCTCAGGACATCGGGTAAACCTTGCGGAACGGACTCCCCAGCTGCGACACCGCCACCGGCCAGCAGGGGGCACTGGACACGCTTCACCTTCCTCAACCCTATTTTCGTTTGCACCCTCCCAAAATAAGGCAATCGGGAGTTTAGGATGCTCTTCAGTCTAATGTTATACGACTTCCTGGTCAAAACAACAAAGGAAATAACAGTCTAGCAACCCGTCCACGGCTGTCCCCAAATCACTGTGTTCGTTCGGAGAAACAGCAGCGGTGAGCAGTCCTCAACGAGGAAAATGAGTAACACCAGTCATCGCCCAACCCAGCCTAAACGTTCAGCATCAGAAAACCGTAGGTCTGGGTCCCAGAACTGCCGGGGCGTTTGCGGGTGTGGAAGAGCGGCCTCTACAGGAAGGTTTGAAGCTCTTCACTGGGAGTCAGGTCCTTCATTATACAATGTTGTTTTGCTGCGACAAAGCAGATAGATAGTATCTGGGGGAAGGGGAAGCAAACAAATCGGATGTGGAGCTCGGTCTTTTTACCACCAGGTAGCGGCCTGGTGGGCTCCTCTGTCAGTTGCCTACCCTATTTGCTGATCTGAATGAGTGTTTATTTGCAAGAATCCTCCTGCCTCAGTCTCCCAAGTGCTGGGTCACACGTATGCTTACTGTGCCTGGCTACTGTCCTCATTTTACAGATGTCAAAACTAAAGCTCTGAAATGGAACTTGGGAAAAAATCTCTCAGAAAGTAAGTGACAATGACAGGATTTGAAATCGATTTGTCTGGCTCTACGAATATTCAGCATCTGATCCAGGATTCTGTACACACAATTAGTGTGTGGCTTCAGATACTTATAAAATACTATACTATAATTTCCAAATAATGTGCAAAAAGTATTAAGCCAAGAGCTGTAGAAAGATGCTTGAAATCTTGCCTTTGTTTCTCATGTTTTGCCACCAAATCCCTTTATTAGCACTGGCACAGGACTATCATCCTATTTTAAGGCAAAAAAAACTTAGAAAATGATGATTCCTGCTGGAGATACGAACTGACACTGCTGCCATCCATAGAGACAACTGGATCCACAGCTTAGGGATGCAAGAGCACCCATCTTCCAGGAGGAAGAGCAGCTGACACCTTTCGGGGATCCTTGAGGACATTCAGAGTTTCACCAGGGGAAGGGCTGACCAGTCTTTCCAGTAGTGCAGAGATCTGCTTGCACTAGATTTCTAGAACGTTCACCTCAGCAAGAAAAAGTATGATGTGGCAGCCTGTTCGTAACTTTAAAGTCATAACTAAAGCATGCTTTCTCTCCTTACCCACCTGGCCACAGACAAACCATGGTTAGGCCAGCTGCTTATGTCTGCTGTGGTACTCTGGATTTTTCCTATCAGGGTAACACTGGCCGGAGCGACACTGAGAACCATGCAGGGGTAGCAGCTGCTTGTCCTCCATGTACCCTGAAATACCAGCTCTGATGATCAGTAGTGGAAAAAGATAACTCTTAACTGTGAGCAAAAAATTTCATTCTCCATGTCACTGGCTGCATCTTTCACTGGATTACTTACAACTGAATACAATATATATATATATATATGTGTGTGTGTGTGTGTGCATATAGCTTTCTGAGTAACCTTATAAAAAGAACCTTTGGACATTTGAGCAATCTTGCAGAAAAATCAGGCTCAAAATAAAGATTAAATGTTGTAAGATTGCGACTCTATGAAACTGTACCAGCTACCAACCTCCTACACCTCCAACTCATTCATTAAAGGAAATTGGGGTTTCACACTTTGTGGAAATGTGTAAAGGGCCAAAAGACAAAGTAAATGTCTATTATTCAAAAGAGTGGAGAGAAAAGAGGACACTGGATGATGAATTGGGAGACAGGGAAGACCTGCTTTCCCCTCCAGATTCCGGAGCCAGGTAGACACGCCTGCACGCTTCCGAAGATTTCATTATACTGCAGGTAGCACACTTGAGGGAATGGTTATGCCAGAAACGCCACAGCCACAATGGAAATATAAACGCAAGAAGGGGCTCATAAAAGACGAGAAATTATTCTGGGCCTGAAGGAGGTTCAGCGAACAGACTCAATGTGGTATTTTTTTCTCTGTGTTCTTGTAAAACAAACAAAAATCAACTGTCAATAAATAATCCACGAGAAGCGTGTGTCTGTTTTCTAGACCCCACACAGCCGAATGCTTAGCCTCGGCTGTATATCTGCAGGCACGCTGTAGGCAAAGATCTGAAACTTCAGCATTAGACACCGGGGTTTGGAGGCCCTTCTGATGGGAACTGCCCATACAGGAAAGAGGCTGGAAGCCGTCAGTAAGGATCATCACGGATATCCCTGCGTCCCACAGCCGAAAGACCCGTCCTCAGGTACCTGGGTAAAGCAGCACGGTGCAACTGTGAACGCAGGGGCCAAGCTGCTTTGCTTGTATATTTACCCACGAACCTGAGGTCGGTCGTATTTCCAATGTATTTCTTAACTTCTCTTTCCAGGGTTTTTGTTCCAAGCACTAAAAGTGATAGGCATTTGTTTTTGTGATAGCCACATAGTGTATAATTTTAGTAGTTAGTTGGAAAAAAATCTACGTTTTTCTACAGAACACAAGGAAAGAAAATGGAATGTACCTTACATGCACTTAGGAAAGGAGTTGAAATAAGTAGATAACCAGAGTTATAAAAGAAGTCCTCCATGAAGTGCAGCCATGCCGAAATCCCTACTGCTGTATTTCTGATTCCTGCCAATTTTCAAACGGCCCCTTGGTGGTTCCTACTCAGTCAGTTCTTCTTCCTGTGTGTCCCAGCTTGACACGATGTGTGTAGTGAGTTTTTTCTTCATACCAGAGAGAAAGAAAGCAGAGGAAGTGCTGTCTCGCCTGAGAGGACAGACAGAAGAGGCACCCCTGAAGGAAGGAGAGGCTGACAGGTTACGGCGCACATCTGGCCATATTGATTCACAAACTTCTTTGCAGCCACTGTTTATTGAATGCGTATTATGTGCCTCTATGATCATCCCACAGGTTCTTGAGGTAAACTCAGCTCTTGAAGTCAAGAAGAGCTGCTGTAGCAGGTGAGAGAACCAAAGCTAAAGGAGCATAAGGACGGCCCTACAGGAACAAGAGGGAACTCAGCACACCCAAAGTGGTCACCCCATTCAGCGGCCAGCGGAGGAGGAAGAACAGGAAGTCGCTGACTCTCACAGGAACTGTTCAGCCCTGCTTCCCATTGCACCCACTGCCCACATATTGACAATGAAATCACAAAACTAACATAAGTCACCTAGAAAAGTCAAGTTAAATGTTTGAAACCTTACGTTAAAAAAGGAGGGGAGGGGAGGGGAGGGGAGGGGAGGGGAGGGTCGGAGAGGAGAGGAGAGGAGAGGAGAGGAGAGGAGAGGAGAGGAGAGGAGGGGAGAGGAGAGAGGGAAGGAAAGTATAAAGCATGCTGCGTCTGCCCACCGGGCATTCCATTCCTTACTCAGCTGCCTGCAGTCTCTTTATGAGCAGAAAGCAGCAGAACCCATAGAAATAAAGAAATGGATCTCAAAGATGCCAAACTCACCCAAGGAGTTGGTCTTATTTGAAACTGAACAATGTAAACAACTCAAAATTTGGTTCTACAGTTTCTAGTTTATTTGGAGATCTTCAAAGATCCTCATTATTCTCAACCCAACAGACTCCCCATCTATATTTAGATCTGAAAGTGCTTCACCGCCTGACCTTGTTCCAGACAACTGTCAGTTACATTTCCTGGCCCATCAGCTTCAAATAAGAAGGACTTCATCAGCTCAATATATTATTAGCACAGTGTTTTCCCTAATAGCATCTAGAAGTATAACAAAGAACAAAAGTAAATCCCTAAGGAATGAAGAGAAAATTCATTTATACTAGGCAAAAGGCCATCACATCAGGACTGTTTTCGGCAAGGGCCAGGAACGGTACGGTCTACCTTGACCCAGCTGAAATGCAGCGGCCACCAATGCCAATGTGTACTCACTCTGCTCCATCTATGTGCAGATGGTGGTTGTCAGAACTGCTGAGTAAATAACTCCAAAGCCAAAACAGAGTTTATTTTCTGCTAATACATGCCTTCACTCCCAACTGCAGTGTTTTCTCTATTAGGGATCATTCAGCTGCAAATCACAAAACAAAATTCTTGATTTAAGTAGAAGGAAAAGTCAGGGCTGGGAATGGCGCTCAGCGGTACAGCGCCTGCTGGCTGTCAGGTGTCAGGGCCTGGGTTCGATCCTCGGGCAGGTGGGGGGGGGAGAAAAGTCATTATTTCTTACAATCTGCACGAGTGTTGTGCTAGGGCTAATTAAGTCAGCGGCTCAGCAAGATCATGGACACTCATCTCTCCAGCGTCCCCTGCTCATTGAGTTTTTTGTGCGCCCTTAGGGTGCCCATGGTCACATGCACACCCAGTAATTTTCAGCTAAAAATATACCATCCTCTTCCCTCTGAATCTCTTATTAGCAAAAAATACCGTTCTCCAGCAGACTTCTCACATATGAGACGGAGTCACATGCCTTCACTGACAGCCAGAAGGGGACCAGGTGGCAGCAGGATGAAAGCCAGGCCCCAGCACCCTGGGACCAGAGCCTCACAGTAAAGGGGAAGAAAGTGAGGGACAGGCTAGTCTCAGGTCAGGCAAACCACGCACGCCTGCTGGGGCTCTGTGTTTACCTTTATTGAAACACGTGGTCTCTGAAAGGTAGGAATGACTGAAAGGGTCTGCCGTGACCTGGATGTGGTACATCCCCCAAATGTTCCTGTGTTGCAGGCTTGGCCCCTGCATGGGAGTACTGGGGTGGGGGAGGGGGGGAAGCAGCTTTCAGAGGTGGTCAGCACAAGGTCCTTAGGACAGGAAGATATCATTCTCAGGAGGGATTTTCACTGGACTCCCAGAGTGGCTTTTTCCTGAGAGAATGCATTGTTAGAAAGGGGCAGGTGAGAACTCCTCTGGTTTCCTCTCCTACCACACCAGCCCCTCTACACACACTCCTGCCAGCACGTGCTCCACCACGCTGTGACATGGTCAGCATCCCCTGCCGGAGCTGAACAGACAGGACCACTTGATCTTGGATGTCAGCCTGCAAAGCTGTGAGTGAAACAAGCCTCTTTTCCTTATAAAGTTCCCAGATTCAGGTATTGTTATAGTAACAGAAAATAGATCCTGTAGTAAAAGCATCCATGAATAATTGTAAACAGCAAAAAAGACCCCCACAAGTAAATCACTAAAAATGAGTGCATGTTAATAAAAACTATTTTAAACTATCATATATGACTAAATGTAGGCCACTCTTATAAACTAATTCTTGCTAATATGGTTGGAGAACAAATAAACTGCAAACTACCTTTCTCTAAACCTTATTATGTGTGTTAGCCTTCCATCCCTGTGACAAAATCCCTGACATTTACAGACTTAAAAAGAAGAAAGGCTGATTTTGGTTCATGGTTTCATGGGCTGCAGTCCACAGTAAACTGGCTCCAGGGCTTTTAATCCTGCAGCAAGGCAGACACATCATGGCAGATGGGCGGGCTGGCGGAAGAAAGCTGCTCACCTCATGGGGGCCAGGAAGCCGAAGAGAGGAAGAAAGCTCAAGAGGAAGGAGCAGGGGATCAATTAAGTCCCCAGGTCACATCTCAATGCCCCAGTCTCTTCAACTAGGCCCCACTCCTATTTCCAATACTTCCCACTGAGGTCATCAAATGATGCTCTCATGAGTGGATTAATCTACTGATGAAGTTAAAGCCCTCGTGGTCAAACCACATCTTGCACCCCAGCTCTGAACTCTGAGTGGTCAATCCATGGGCCTTTGGGGGACACTTCCTAGTGAAACCATAGCACTGGGCCAAGACTGTCAGCTTAAGAGCTGTCTGCAATGAAAATACATCTGGCAGCTCTGGTTCTGTGGTGCAAAGTATGAAATCCGTGACAGTCATATTCAGTTTCCTTCACTCAATCACCTTAATCAACAGACAATCAAAGCGAGCCAGGAATGGACAAACTTCTTTTTATTCCATAGTTATTTCATTAGGCTTTTTATATAAAACATTACAGTCAGATAAACATCGGAACCTTCATGGGTTAATAAAAAAGAAGAAATTAAACTTTTATCTCATAAAAGGAAACAAAGACTACTTTGTGTTTCCTTCACCTTCATTACTGCCCTGTTTCTATCAGCATGTCTCTCTGTAGAAGATGCACATACAAACAGCAGAAATTTTATTTTATTGCTGTTTCTGTCTCAAAGACAAAACAAGAAATGGATTTGCTATTTAAATACTTCTCTGTCTCTCCCAGCCCCCTGTGTAGGCTTCCATTCTTGTTCGACCTCCTGCTCTCAGGGAAGTAGCTGCAAAGCAACTTTCACCCTCTTTAAAATAAAATGAAATAAGCAAGTTTACCAGCTCTCTCTCTTACTTGTAGCTTGAACTATGAGTGCCGCTAAACACCACCCAGCCTCTGAGATACAGCACCTCCGTTCACACTTCTCCTTCCTTGCCCGTCTGCCTGGGCTACAGCTGCTTTCCTGCGCTCCTAACCTGACTCCTCATCCCCACCAGCAAGCCCTGTGTTCCCTTTTATCTCCTACCCTGGCATAGGCCTCTAGCGGCCCCATTCTGCAAACTGCCTGAGACGTCTCCCTGTCCTTCATTAGCTGCCCAGAACCTGAAATGGGGGTCCCCTTGCCTACCAGGTCTGCAGTGCACCTCTTCTTCCCACCTTCACTACAAATGCTGTGAAGTGTGAGCGATTATGAGCTACCAGGCTCGCGCAGCGGCCTCCCTACTGCTCCAAGGACTCAGCCTCCTCCTGCCTCTCGAAAACCTTGTTTCTTTTTTTCCTGGCAGGGTGACTTCTCTTTTTTAAATAATTATTTTATTTTTATTAACAGGTATTAGTTGCACATATTGATGGGTTCCAAGTGATATTTCCACACAGTATGTACAGAGCATGCAGGGATCAAATCCTCCTCCAGGATCAAATCCAACCAGCAGAGTAACCTTTCCACAGCATGAATCCGATCGTGTCATCTCTGATGGCTCCTACAAAACGAGATCTGAACTCCCTAAGGAAGGTTACTCACGGGCAAGGGGAACTACTTGCACCTCCTCACTGACTCCCCAAGGCGGCTTCTCCTGCTGCTCCCTTGGCCTGGAAAATGCCTCCCTCTCTCTGTCCTTCCTTCCAGCATTCTCATTTTTAGCTCAAGTCTTTCCACTTCAGAGAAGCCTGTCCTAAGAACAGGCAGAATGAGAAGCACCCTCATTTGGTTCCCATTAACTGCATTTTCTCTCTGTGGTTTTCTGTGATTATGGTGACTGTCTGTTTGCACAACTTCCCACCAGAAAGCAGACACACGGAGAGGAAGGTTCCTGTTTGCCCGGCTTTGATCTTCAACATGCAGGCCAGTGTTTCCTGCTGGATAACTTCAGTGAATACCTGTTCAATACACTGTGCACATTAATTCTAACAACCAAAATGAGAAGACAGCTTAAAGTCAAAGAGCCTTTGTGTGCACCACAGTTAGCAATTTTCATCTGTCTAGAAGGAGCAATGAATGAACTCTACTTTTAAAGTAAAGTTCTAGGAATAATGCAGACCTTTACTAACATGAGCTGGGTGTTCTAAGCAATTTCTTGCTTAGGAAATAAGAATATTTTTGCAATAAATATTTAAAAGGACTGGTATTGATATTAATATTAATAACTCATATCTTTATAACATTAGACATCAGGTAGTATGCTAAGTGCTTCTAAAATATTAATAACTATTAATTAGGGTGCTGAAAAATTTATTCAGACATAACTAGGTAATTTGATGGGGTAGTTAACAATAACTGCTGGGTCTCCTAAGGCTAGTTTCCTGTATCTTAATGGCTCTGTTTGACCACAGATTTTGTACTCTAGGAGCTTCATTCACACAATTTGTTTCCTTTTTCCTTGGAGCTCAACATTTACCTTCATATCTTCAAGAATGCACTTAAAAACTGATGGTTCCACAAATAACTCAAGAAATAATTTATTAGTGCATCACTCTGGCATGATGCTTAATTTGCCAGAAAGTTAAAATTAGCACTTAGCACTGCCCTTTAATATTCAGGGTGCCTCAGATGTCTAATAAATCATAAGTTTGAAACCAGACCAAAGGATGGATGGGCTTTCAAAACAACCTGAGCCACAGCTGCCACTCTGTGTCCATGTCCAGATTAATTGCTGATGCACCAGGTAAAATATGGTGAGCCATCGTGAAGATGGGTGTCTGCAGGGAGGTCTCCTGAGGTTTCTTCTCAGCAAATGTAAAGAAATGACCTGAGAGCTCCAAGTATCAGTTGCTTTTCTTTTTTATTAGGGGCATATAAAAGAGAAGACCAAGCCTTTTCTTTTTAGAAAGTACATTTCATCCAAAAAGAACACAGAGCACTGGAGTACAAAAAGGACAATACTGACATTTAAGATACAGCGTTTAACAAATTAAAGGTTCTGCTTTTCAAGATCGTTACACTTTCTAGGTTGGGTACCACAAGTCCTAGGGTAGTCTCAGTTGTCTTCTCTGTCTTAACATAGTAACTAAGAGATCTGGCTGTTCCAGATATACCGTGGACACCACAAATGATATCACTCCACTTCTGTGTCACAATGTAATAACCAAACACTCTGCACTCAGATCTCATTAAGCTATTTGATGATTCTGAACAATGAAAATGTTCAGCTGCCAAAATCTTCAAGTAAACAAGAATATCTATACATTCTTCTAGCAGGTAAACTGTTTTTTCCTGCTCTCTCTTCTAATATGCTTGAAACAGACTCATCTTAATCAGTGTAAGCAGAGAAGAAATTTTTCTTAATTATCTTCCTGTCAGCCTGTGCAAAAGAGACATGACAAAATTTGGGGCCTGCCCACCACAAAAGAGACATTCGTGTATTACACGGTATCAGTTTCTCATAACAATGGTTTTAAATGAGTCATTTCATAGACCTAGACTTCTGTCAGTCTGGGATATTTTTGTGCTCATTATATTTTTACCAGAGCTCTCAAATAGAAATCAAAGGAGGAGGAATAAAATTAAGAAAGGAACCAAACCAGCTTATATTGCACACAAAGAAAGCTCAGTAGCCACCAATATTAATTTACTGGAAAATATGTTGGAAATATTGGTTAAAATTAAATAACAAGAGTAATATCAAGATTATATTTTTCCTGGTTTACTTGGATCCATGACTTAAAATAGAAAATTTACAATGTTTGATTCAGGGTGTCTTTACTCTGTTAAAATTTGCTGACAGTTCCTCTTTTTGCCCAAGAACTTTGGTTTATGTGGGTTATGTTTATAAATATTTAGTAACTTCAGGTAACTGTGGATATTGTTTGATATTACATCAAAACTCAGTAATAGTTTCTTCCAAGTTGGTTGCTATGTAAAACCTTGAAGCCTCTCAATGAATCTTCATCCTCTACTTTCGGATCTTTCTATCATCTTGAACTTTTTCATTAGCACGTTTGCAAGAACTCGGCAGACGTGCATAACACACCTTCATCCCTTCATGCCCTGCTCCTTCCCTGCCTCCTCCCTGGACCCCTTCACATCTGCAGAGCATCTATCTCCCTGCTTGCTGTGTACTTGGAATTTTGCTCTTTAAATTCTTCATATTTTTGAATGTCTCATATAAGACAAACCACGTGATAGGCAGACGGTATGTCTGATTTATTGCGGTTAACATTATGGTCTTAAGGTACATCCATTTTCCTACAAATGACTCACATTTATCCTTTTTATGGCACAACTGTATATATCACAGATTTCTTGAACTTTGATAGGTCTTTTCTTCAGGTGTGACTCTGAAGCATGCGTTGGTCATTTTAAAAATACCGATTCCCTGCGTTATAGAGATTATCCAAATTTTGATAACAGAGTCACAATATGACATTAAAGAATATGTTCATTAATCTCTTACCCATCTCACAAGAAAAATCTTTTAAGTATGGATTGGCAAGGAGCAGGAATAAACTTCAGGGCTGATGGGATCTTTAGTACCCCGAGAGTCATGACAATTTCAAAGGTACACATCATAATGGAATTCACTGTTCTCATCTGTGCTATCTAGCTTTGTTTGAAGAATTTCTTATAATAAAAAATGATGAGAAGTCTAAGTTTTGGGATGTTATAGAGCTCATATTAATAAACTTGAGATTTGCAAAACTCTTGTTTTTGCTTGAAAGCTTGAGTTTCATCATTAGCAGTAAGTAATATCAGTTGCTATACCTTAATGTGACAGGCTCACTTACTTTCAAGAAAATGTATGTCAATATTCAAGTCTGAAAATGACAGTTTGTCAGTTCTTCATTTAAAAAAAAACCTGTGTTGAGAAACAAAATGGCTACTTTAGCTGGTAACTTTAGCAGTCACTGTGACGCTTCTCTGCAAATCAACCTCCTACTTCAACACGCAGCACAAATGTCTTACAGATTTTTCCATTTTTGTATGCAGAATAAAAAAAGACATAAATCTAACTCTACTTTAAAAGAATTTAAGACCCAACAAAAGTATAGCCTTGTGAACTATTAGAATAGTAAATCATTTATAAGATAAACACACTGATACATCTTTTTCTACTGCAAAAAATAAGTGAAAAAGTGTTCAAACACCTATCTGTGAACAATAGCCCTTTCTCTTAAATGGACCTTCGAGTGGGCATATGGCATTTAAGCAATATAAATATTCTCAAGCTAAATACTGTATGATTAATCATTTAGCAGACAAAGGTCCACGTTCAGTTACACTAGAAAGCTCAGAGGTTTTTGTCCTGGAATGCCGTCCACCCCATGGGAGGTGGGGTGCTGATGTGTTTCTCCCTCTACCCTTTCCTCCTCCAAGCAGTGGGCCAGTTGCACCGACCTACACTGTCCTCCACACGGAGATCCTAGGGCCCACACATTGCCACCGGGCACAACATGCAAGTGGCCAACTGGATGCCCACCAACTCTGCCTCAGACTCGAGGGTGAGGACACAAAGGGCAGGACACCAGCATCAAAGCTGAGGGCCCTCAGTCAGAAGCAACTCCAGCCCCGGCTGCATCACAGAAAGTCTTCTCCATATGGCTAAAACCACCTTCCAGGGATAGAACTAGAAACCCCTGGGCGAAAAACATGACGAGCTTGTTAAGACTAATCCCATTGCTCTAAAATGTCCAGGTCTCTGAAGATGACTCTCAATATGGAGGACTATCTAGATGCAATTAATTCATCACTTCCACTCACTCCGAATTCTCCTTACTGTTTCAGTCCATAAATTCTGAGCCTGGTACAGTGTTATACACTCTAAATGGACGTGGATACAGACTGAACAAAATACATGCAACTCCTGACTTGCAATAGGTCAGCTTACAAAGGGCTTGCGCTGTATAGCATAACACCGCTACCTGATGCTGGGCCATCCCAAGGGGAAATACTGGCACTCCACACACCCAGGACTGCGCTTCGAGTGCATGTTTGGAACAAGTGCTCACTAAATTACATGAGATATTCAAAATAGATTTTGTTGGATGATTTTGCCCATGTTTAAGGTGGGCCAGGCCAAATGATGGTGTTCCCAAGCTTAGGTATATTAAATGTGTTTTTTACTTAGGATAGTTTCAGCTTGCCATGTATCTATCATATCAACTCCGTCATAAGACAAGGAGCAAAGCAGTGATGAGTGTGACTTACCTGTGACCCTTTTCCTATTCTATCAGCAGCTCTGAAACCTCCCCATTGCCTCTTCTGCTGCGGTCAGAACTGACTTATGTCTTATCTTTACGGCACAGTCCGGTGTTCTCATGTTGAGTACTAACCCGTTTTCAGCCCACACTTGTCACTCAGGCTCCTGCAGGACACATTCGTTGCCTCAGTGTGCGAAACTCAGCCCTTTGCCAGTGGCTTGTAAATGCAAACCTAGTAACCTCCCACAGGGTAGCTTCCTCACCCACTGACACTGTCAGCTTAATCACAGATTAACCAAGGTGTTTCCTATCACCATCACCTCCCCCAGCCTGCTTCCCCCACTGCAAGTCACACCTTTTGGTCTAGGAAATCTCCTTCCTCTACAGTCTGTTTCCCATACAAGTCCGCTGAACTTTGCTCCTACTCATCCCCGCTCTCCCAGGAAGTAAAATCACGAGCTTGTCCACCGGAGCCCACATTGTTATGGACAAGCCCTCTTCCTGCTCTTTCCTCCCTCTCTATCTCACAGTTGTAGTCCTAGCAGCGCAATGACCAGATCACTCTTAAAGACTATGTCTTATTCTGCTCTGTATCCCATAATACCTGAGAGCAGGAGGTGTACTCTACAAACTCGATAATGTGCAGTAACATTGACTTAGGAATAGTAGGCCCAAAATACTGGAGTTCCCAGAAAATCATTCTGTTTCCACCTCTGCTTACAGAAGTTACAAAAGAAAGACACAGATCTGATAGGTGGGTGGAAGGATGGATAGAGAGACATAAGTGTCTCCTAGACCTTTCCAAATTCCCCATGCCTTGCATATGGTACACACGACAGCTAAAAGTAAACTAGTCTTGGAAGCATGAGATCAGTCATCCACCTTCCCAAGGGTGTCACTCGGTCAGCTGCCTAAGGAAACATAGATGGAACATGGCTTCCTGGGGGAAATTAATTCACCCAACTCCAGTAAGGCGCTCAGACAGAACGGCTTTCATAATCCTAGGATACTGGGACCATATTTCATTCCTGGCTTACCTGGAAGCACTGGGATTTTTATATTTCTTCCTGTATTTGAATTTGAGCTGATTAGGTATGCAAGGAGTTGTAGCCTAATAACAAATGAGCATTGTATCACTCGAAGTTTTGATTATGAAACCACTAAATGTTGTTTTTCCTTGTATTTGAAAACATGAGTGTTGCCTCCAATCTTAGCAAAGTACCCTAATCCTGGACATGAAGGCATAAAATGGTGGGAGACGTGAGGTGGGAGGCACCATGGGAATGGGACAGAGGCCATGAGCACAACAGTGTCACAGGGGGCATGCACACAGATGCACTCAGGGACGAGCAGAGAGCCTACGTGAGCTCAGCAGATCCGTCCAAGAACAAACAGATGAGGAAAAGCAGCTAATTCCTCCACCCAGGCTCCCCCAGTACCCTGCCAAAAATGTGAGGCCAGTGAGCCACACCTTTGACTGTTTGGAAGAGAGCAGAAACCCACATTTACATAAAATCACTCCAATTTTAGCAAATCATTCTCTCTCTATATATATATAAGCAATAAGCCAATCATATACAACAGCTGGGCTGATAAAGTATCTTTAAATTCACCATTGTTTTGTTTTTCTGAGACAGGGTCTCCTTACATAATTAGGTTGACCTCAAATTTGCAGTGATCTCCTGCCCCAGCCTCCCAAGTGCTGGGATTACAGGAGTGCACCACCACATCTGGATTAAATTCAAATTTGTAAGGAATCAAGAAGTGTCAACGCCAGCTCCTCACAGATGAGGACGACTTGTTGCCAGTTTCTATCTGGTTCAAACAAAAACACTCTGCAGGCCCGGGGCTAGGACACCCACAAACCCACAGAAGGTGTGCAGTAAGAGTGAGACAAGCTCTGAAAGAACTCAGAGCACACAGGAGGAAGCCGAGTGCCACAAAAGCCCAAACACACGACAGCACTCACACCCAGCAGCTTTAAAACATGGACAGAACTTGAAAAATTCACTATACGGAAATTCTGAAAAACATCAATGAAGGACTAGTCCCATGAAGCAAAGACCAGAACAGGAAAATGCAAACAATGAATTGGAAATCTTTTGTATATATATATGTCATTGATTGTTTTTAAAATGCCCTCAATGGTTTCATAGAGAAAGCTGAAAAGAATGAGCAACTTGGAATCCAGCCCTCTCCCAAAATGCACCATTAACAAATCAAGAGGAAATACACAAATTCAATGAAAGCTGAATTTCCTCCCCAAGACTCTCACAAAGGAGTCTACATACAAAGTGTGTTCTTATTTTAATGTAACACAAGCAGATATAATAAGGAAAATATATAAAAGCACTCTTCTGATGAAACAACAAAATAATTTAATAACAAAGTAAGAAAATAACAATAGCTGACATGCTGCACACTGTGTATACTAATAGTAAAAGAAGTTATTCAGAGTATAAGACATAGACAAAAGACTCTCTCTCACAAAGAAGCAAAAGACAGATAATAGGGATAGCACCACACTTTCTTTTCAGTGAACTAAGAGAGACTGGTAGAAATGCAATCAATTAGTATACATAAAAAGTTTTATAAAAATTTTCAAGAAGTTTGCAGAATCCCTGGAGCCCAACTTCTACCCTAGAATTTTCAGTACAAAATATCTTTTAAGAGCTGAGTCTACTAAGTTTGATAAAATATTGCTTAACCCAGTACAAAGTAGGGTGACCACAGCTGACAATAATTTATTGCAGATATCAAAATGGGCTGGAAGCCAGGGTTTTGAATGTACCCAGTAAAACAAGATGATAAATGATTTAGATGATGGATGTGCTCACTGCCATGATTTGGTTGTTACAACCAAATAACCTTCTGCACAAATATTATGTGCCAATTTAAAAAACATTGGTTCAAGGCTCAGGAACAGACATTAAATCTGAGTCCTGATCAACTCAAAGTCAACCGAACTCACACAGCGCTAAACGTTCTGTTACAATCAATAGGCAGCTAAGCTTGAGAAAATCAGTGCGCAAAATAAAGAACTCCAGTGTGTGTTAAACTTTGTTAATTATAGCATAAAAATTATTTTAGATGCAGGTATCATTTTAAAGCTCAGACTGGCATCACGAAATGTGACAAGAAAAAGTCAAGAATATTTTTGAGTTAGGCAATTTTAAAAGGTTACATGACTGGTATGAAGGTACAAGAATGGTGGCGTTTGAAAGGAACCGAATTACCCAAAATTAGAAAAGGGTGAGAGAGAGAAGAAGCCTGCGGGAAGGTCTTTAAGAAACAGCCTATACTAAGGGGAATCACAAACTGCGTTAGGAAAAGGCAGAGGGGACACTGGTGAGGGGGCTCCGGTGGCCAACGCCAGGCTACAGGGCGAGGCGAACAGAGCCCCCTGCTGGCACCGCGCGCTGCACAACGCCCACCTCACCTCGCCACATCCACACAGCCTTGGGTTTTTCCTTTTAAATGGGAATGAGAAAAGCAATGAAGCACCGTATCCCTGTCCTAGACTGGCCTAAAGTAATTACAGAGATGATTAGGGATGCTAGCCAAATTCTGTACTTTAGAAAAAGAACTGGAATTTGCCTTTTGCAATAACCCGAACTTCAGAAATGTTTCATTCTCATCAAAAGTTGGATGGAAGCTAGCTCTCTCCCGTAGATTCCAAAAGCATGAAAATCCTCCTTAAAATAGACTTGAGATGTTTCAGGATATAAAACGCAAATGACATACGGAATATCTTCTGTTTCAGATAGCTGTTTGGAAGATAAAATAAGGGCTTCTCTGGGATTCTGTAAATGAGGATTTGAAAATAAAATTGTATCTCTTGAACGTTTTTAAATGCTTCAGTAAACTTCAATGGTAAAACTCTTTAAGGAGGCATATATTGTACAGCCACAGGTTCCCTTTGAGGCGGTGTGGAAAGCACTGCGTTGATTGAAGACCTTGAAATATTTAGACACATATTTATCTTCTTTGGGCATCTTCATTTTACTTTAAAAGCATGTAAGTCAGACATGGTGCAACTCAAAATTTCATGAGCACCACACTTTCTTTTCAGTGAATCCCTTTCTGGCTTGAAATAGTATTTTTGAATCGTATCAGAGCAGGCTCCCGTGAAACACACGCTGTCTGCAGAAGAGGGGACGGCCCCGACTCCGGGCGCAGGAGCTTCCCCGGGCACAGGCAGGGCACCTGGGAACAGCTTGTCGCTTGTCTCACCTGAAGGAGCTTCCATCAGGGGGCTGAAGCATTTATCTACAAATCTCGGCTTTTGCTCCAAGCACGCTTTTGTTACAAAAGAAAGTGAAGCCCTCGGTTTCTGCAGGCCAGCTGCACTTTCCCTTTTCAGAGTGGACCTCCCTGACCGGAGTCACTCTATTCCTGATTAAAAGAAGCAAATGCAACAAAGCTGCGCATGCGCAGGGCATGATCGCAAAGGCCTTCTGGGAGAAAATGCTTTCCTCTCCATCATGAAATGAAATTAAACTGAAATAAACTGTGAGTCACTCTGAGACTTCATTGCAATTATATTCAAAGCACAGAAACACAAAAACCAAAAATCTGATACATATAAATGTGAAAAATTCTCTGCTAAATTTTCAATGTATTATTGCCAAAACATAATATTTGGAAAAATATGTCCTTGAGAAAACATACAACTAACCCTAAATATTGGTCAAAATAACGGGATGTTAAGATTTTAAAAAAATAAGACACTCACCAACCATGATTGAAGACTCACAGTGATAATAACCATTACTTTGTTTTTTCTTCTCCATGGAACAAAGATCTATGCGGTATAATGTTTCTTCTCCAAATTCGTGGTTGATAAATGTTTCATACCACTTGGGGTCTATCTGTTTCACTCCCTTGAAACAACAAAACAAAAATCACATCAATCAATCATCCCTCCTAGGAAGCTGGTTCATATCTACCTCCTTCTTACAACCTAATATTACCTTTTGGGATGCCGTATTTCCTACTAGCACTTGAAATTGGATACCACAAAATTGCAAAGTTGTTTTTAAAGTCTCCCTCCCTAGCCTGAGTTGTAGTTTAAAAGCCTTCAATTAAAGAGGACTGATTTAAATTGGCAGCATTGGGAATTTCTTACATGTTGGGCTTCAGAACTACTAAAGCATGTCATAGTGCAATTTGAGATACCAAAGACAGAGTGATCCTCTACAATTACACTGGAAAAACAGAAGAATTTTCAAAATGTGACATGAATCTGAACAGTTTATAGAGGGGAAAATAAGATGGGTGCCGGTTTTAAACTCCTTGTATAAACATGACCTAAAACATACATGTTACTTGAATTGGGACTCTTCTGTCTCTCCTTAGACTTGTCTCAAAGCAGGAATGAACAGCTAGCTGTTCACAAACTACAGAGAGATGCTATTTATTGGTTTCTCTGCAGTTTCCCTAAGCCTGGGAAATCACGTCTCCATGTCCCCTCCACCACTCAGACTCGGAGGACCAAAACACTGAGATGAAGCTAAAACTTGAGATGAAGCTAATTACAATACAGTCTCAATTTTCACTGACAAAAACTAATTATAGAAACGTTTCAAGTGGTGATATGAGGACATACAGTTTTGTTTTCACATTTTTCTGTACAATTTTGTATGACAATGGTCTTGAGTATCACCTCACGGCTTAACCTTTATAGTAAACACATCAGTAGGCAACGCACAGATGTGCAGATTACTTTTGTCCCGCAGTACTCCATCATGTACAAGTTTACTACTGTACCCACTCGATTCTATACTGTTGGGTATTTAAGATGCTCTTTTTAGTGTTGCATTTTTTGTTCTATGTTCAAAATCAGGATCCTGATGCTCTCCTGTCAGAGCATTTCCCAGCTTAGTTAACAGTTAACAGCGATTCTATTCTGATTACCCAGGCTGAAAGCTGTGAGGTTACCCCTCACTCACTCCCTTTCAATCTGTGTCTGCAACACATCCCATTCTAGCCACTCACTATGACCTCTGTCCAGGACGTCCTCATGTCTGCAGTACCCTGGACGACTGCAGGGGCTCCTATTTTCCCACCACCACCTCCTCAACAGCCAGGGCAATCTTGTAACAATGCGGCAGGCCAGCTCACTTCTCTTCTCAGAATCTCTACAAGGGTGCTTGTTTCTGCCACAGGAAGAGCCCAGCTTCCCATACGGACCACGAAGTGCTGTTCTGCCCACTGCTGTGGCCTTGGCCTTTCCAGGCCTTGGACACCTCTCACCTCCTCCTCTCTGCCTCTCTGCACACAACAGGCACAAGTCCACCTTAAAGTCTCTGTGCCGCCTGCAGCCTATACCCCGCCCCCGAATACCCTCATGGTGCATCCCACCTTTAATTCCTGGCTTGAACATTTCTTTCTTAATAGAGCCTTCCCAGGCCACCCCATTTTTTCTGCTTCCTGCCACAGAGGTACTCCCCATACTTAGCTCTTTATACTTAGGCATACGTTTCCATAGCATCCACTGTTTTCTACTTGGCTATGCAATTTACTTATTCATTACTTGTATTTTTCATTGGCAATTTCTGCCTTGGCCAATACAATGCAAGCTGCACAAGGCAAAGGACTTTTCTGATTCTCAGTCACTACTTTCAGTGCTCACAGAACAGGAATCTGAGCACTAACATGAGCAGTGCTCAATAAGCAACTGTCACAAATGCCAGGGAGGACACAGTCTCCAGAAGGACATAATTAACCACATCAAAAGCAGCAGCCATCAGGCTAAGGACCTGTCAGAATATGAGTGCAAATCCTGCTGCGGACACTGTCCAGCTGTGTTAATCAGCTTCTTGCCACTGAGGATAAATCAGTATACAAGAAGGAAAGGTTTATTTGGGCTCATGGTTTCAAGGTTTCTGTCCACAGTCAGTTGGCCCCATTGGTTTGGGCCTGCAGGTGGGCAACAGAGCAGGGAAGGAGCAGGAGGCAAAGAAAAGCTGCTCACCTCCAGGAAGCTGGGAAGCAAAAAAAGAGGAACATGCTGGTTCCCCACGTCTCCTCAAGGGCACCCAATGACCTAACTTCCTCCCTCTAGGCCACGCCTCCTGAGTTCCAATCAACCACCCACATTGCCACAGGCTGGGGACCAACCCCTCAATACAGGGTTTCAAGTGGCATTTCAGAGTCAAAGCATAATATCAGCTCTGCCCTTTCCTTTCACTGCCCTTTCCTTATCAGGAAAGTGAGGTCAACACAGAACCTACCTCAAGGTATTACGTGGCATAAATCACTTACTTTATACAAGTGCTTAGAACAGTAAAATGTAGGGGATATTTATACACACATGCGGTGTGTGCATGGCCAGTATGACACTGGTGAACCAAGAAGTAATTTCAGTCAATAAAAGATTTCAGGAATAAGGAAAAGTCTGGGTAAATGGAAGCTGAGCATTCCCTTTTAAATATTTCTTCACTTGTGTGTGTGTGTGTGTGTGTGTGTGTGTGTGTGTGTGTGTGTGACAGAGAGAGTGAGAGAGAGAGAGAGAGAGAGAGAGAGATTCTGTCTGTCTGTCTGTCTACAGGGAAGTAAGTAGGACACAAGAGTTTCTTCAGACCAGACAAAAGACTAGTGATAGTTTAGCAGACATACAAGGCTTTCAGTTTTCAAGATCCTGATGCAAGCATCAACTAGCCACTGTATTCTCCATTTTATAAAATGTTATTAAAAAAGGAAAAGAAAACAGGGAAACACGAGAGAGCCTCTAATCTGCTAAGCTAGCTGAATTCTAGCACAAGGTAAGCAGCAACCATCTTGCAAGAATTCTTCACAGATGACTTCAACCCGAGTCTTAAGCAATTAGCTTTTATTAGCAAGTGAAATGGAATTAATTCCATAACTCCTAATTTATAGAGGAAGCTGTGGTTTAAAAACTCATAGGGACTCAGGAGGCACCAAAGTCATTTTCCCCGGTCAGAGATTATCTTTAATAATAAAGGATCTAGAAATAGATAAGAGTTTGCTGTATCTCATATATATTATAATATCAGTGTGGTCTTTGTTCTCTGCAGCACGTTTTCTTGGGCAATATATTTCTTTTCTAATAAAATCTATCTGAATTTGTCTCACTATGCAGCTGTAGCAGGTGGCATTTTTCTTTCACAGTAAGAGAAAGAATTGTAATTCTGAGAAAATAAGTGAGTACCTCAGACTCAGATATTATTCAGGGTAAGGATAAGAAGGTTCTTATTTTCTTATGGAATCTATTGGGCTGCCAAAACAGCCTCACAGACATCATCCTTCACGGTTGTACTTTAAAGCTGGGGCGGCGGGTGATGACATTATACTCAGGTTCAGAAGCCCCAAGCCATCCTCTGCTTCCTTTCCTCATGGGGCAAACCTGCCAAGACACCCAGTCGTTTAAAGATAAATGGAGGCATTAACGCATGACTAGAGCTCAAAGAACATCACAAAAATGGCTAAAGCCAGGGGAATCTGATGAGCAAATGCTAAGGGATTTGCAGTTATTTCAAATGCAGAGGAAATATGTGGGCTATCTTCCATGACACCATGCCAGGGGTGCTGTAAGCCTAGAATCTGAGGTACTGTGGGTAACAGGCTAGTAATATGTTATTTCTGCCTGGAAACTAACAGAGACAAGGTATACTCTTAAGGGCTTCACATTTGTAATGAGGTATCAGTTATGCCACATAAAATTAAAAGAAAAAAAATAAATATAGGCTAGCAGACTTTGAAACAAGAAATTAGGGGAAAGAAACGCCAAACAGAAAGCTTCCAAGATTGTCTTCATTACTAGAAATTACTCAGATTTTACCTCACTTAGGCCACTTTCAGTCACAGTGCAGAAAGAATTATCACTGATATTCAAAACCACTTGATAACCTTTGATACAATGTACCATGAAATTGTGAAGCATTTCATTCCTGATTGTAATTTGGTACCCAAACAGCCAACCCCTGAAAATAAAAAAAGGCTACTGAGAACATGGTAAGTATTTTTAGAATCATCTAATGGCTGACTCTGATAAATAATGGAAATTATTTACTCAGGAAGCACTCACAACATAATTTACATTTAGCTAAATGATGCACATAATTTAATATGTGCCAGAGAGGGCTCAGGCTTATATTACTATGCATCCAGCTCTATATTTAATACAGGAAGTACACAGAACCATGAAACAAAAATCTGCATCAGCTAATAATCAGAAAGTAAAAATCACTTAAAGTTCTTTTTTTTTAAATTTTTTTGGTCTTCTTGAGATAGGGTCTCACTATGCAGTTCAGGCTGGCTTGAGTTTACTTTGTAACCCAAGATGGTCTCAAACTCACATTGCTCCTTCTATGCCTCCGCAGCCTCCTAAGTGCTGGGATTGCAAGCATGCACCACCATGCCTGGTTCATTAAAATCCTGAAAGATAAGACACGTATTGCTCATCTTTATCTTCTATAACAAAGTTACTGTTATCAGAAGGCTGCTACAAAGTTATTAAGAAGGCTGAGATTTTTTATAATAGATGATAACCTTATTGTTACTTGTTATAACCACCATTTATACAGCCTATATATAAAACTTATTCATTCTATTGTTGATAGGCTTATCATTACTGAATCTCTGCTTTATTTCCCAACAGTCTGTTCCTGTCACATAAGCAGCTGTAAAAAAAATACACGTCTCCTGTGGTAGTTACTTAAAACCAAAATTAAGAATGTAAATTAAGAGCCAAACCAGACCCGCGTGTCATTTTTGGCATCAGCTCATTACAGGCCAACAGTGAACTTTGATATTTATTTTCATAAGTGGAAAAAAGCTGCATTTTATTGTACGTTGGTTAAAAAATTAAAATTGTTTTCAGCGATCTCTGTCCCTAGTGAAAATCTGTATGCTGGAGCTTGAAGTTGTGGGAAGAATACCCATGGACACTGAGCTCCTCCGAGGTAAACCTTACTTCAGGGCCCTCCCCGACCCCTTCCCTGCTCTGGTCCTTACTGGTCCACTGGTCCACTCCACTGGTCCTTGCACTGTTCTGCCTGCATCTTCAGGGCAGGGAACACTCAGGCGGCTCGGCCAGCTGCAGCCTTTCCCCAGCATCGCTCAGCTGGACGCCAGGCCCTGCATGCAGGCTTGGGTCCTCTTGGTGAGGATGGCAAAAGCCGAACATGCACGGCCCCAGCAGTGGCCCCAGAAGGCTGCGTGCGACCCACCTTGCAGTGTGTCTTCCTGTCACTCTGGTCTGCCCTGTGTGACTGGCCCTTCCCCTCTGCTCCCTTGAGTGGATTCATTTCCTACCTAGCTGAGCCCTGGACATCCTGCCTAGCACCTGGTAGTAAGTTTATTAAAGGAAAACCAAGCTGTGATGAGAAATCTAAAAGACAACAGTACTTGATTATTTTGGACCAATCTGAAAAAAAAGATGCCTTCTCTCCTCGAGTAGTAATAAAAATCATATTGGCAATGTACACACACTGCTCTTAGAACTTTTATTAACTCACTTAATAATCTTTAATGATTGCAAAAGCCTGTGAGACTTGTAGTATTATTACCTCAGATAAGGAAAACAAATCGCAGAGAATTAGGTCACCAACCAAAGGGCGTGGCTAAGAAGGAGATCTTGGTATCAGATTCAGGACTGGCGGAGAACACAAATAAATTGAAAAGAAGACCATACATATGCAAGTTCTTCACCATTCACTTTAAAGGATTAAAATTCTAAGATACTAATCATTCTTGAGACTTAATCAGCCACACTACCATATTTCTAAGACCAATGGCAAAATTAGGAACTTCTCTCAGTCTGAAATAATTGCCTTTAATATGTCATATTGATATGATTAAATCAAGTGATTACTGTTTGCCTGCATACACGTATTTCAATTTACCATGAAAGGAAAAGGGAGGTGAGAAAAAATTCACAGATGCTACTCAAGTATAGAAATACTATTTGAATAATCCAGCCTGGAAAGGGATTTTATTACTACTCTTAATATCCAAATAATCAAGTAAAATACTGGTAGAGATTTTCTGACTTTTCTAGACCAGTTGTTTACTTGAGGACACGCTTCTTACATCAACATTTACTTTAAGCTATGGTATCCACGCAGCCCACCTTGGAATCTCTTAGGCATGCTGTCTCCCTGATTCCTCTATTTATAAGCTCACTTTCAGCATTCCTGACCTGTTTAATCTTGAGGTTGTAGGGAAGAAAAGTGGAATCTTTTCACCTTGGCATTTTATCTAACATTCACAGTATTACACGGTGCCATGCTAGTAGTCAGTAGAAACAGGGCCACTAGAGATACAGGTTTTTATCTGTTGTTGGTGCCTCCTTCCACCTGCTCTAACTCTGACAGAGGGCACATGCACTAAGTGTCAAGAGACACTGTCACAGAGGGAAGGTTTTAAAATCCCTAGCTGCACAAGCCACTTCACAAAAGCTACCAAGAGAAAATGCAGGGTCATTTTCTGGTCCAGAGGCTCTTCCAGGAGCTGCTGGCATCAAACAGAACAGAGGCGCTTGGCTTCAGCTTCTTTGTACCCCACTCACCAGGGAAATCACAGGTCACTGGTACCCAGGAAGTTGCAGGCTCGATATCACAACAGTGGACCAGTATGGCACCTTTCTGTTTTTATTCAAGCACACTGTCTACTTAGCCAATGTCCACACCTCCTCAGAGCTTCTTAGGCACAGTATGAGAGACCATGTGCTGTTCGGTCTACAATGTAGCTGTTTACTAGTAACGTCTGCATGTGGCTTTTCTCATTATTATGAAACAAAGAAGGAGCCTTAGAACTAAAGCATCCGAGAACAGTTCCCGTGCATTTCTTTCTTGGCTGGTCCACTCCCGGCCCCAGTTCTTACTGTGTTCTTGGTTCAGAACAAATTTTGTGGTCATTCAAATATAAACAAGCTGCAGCCTCCTCTTCCTCTTCCTACCACATTTGTTCCTGAAGAAAGTTTTGTTCTTCTGGAGCATATTTGTCTAAATTCACCAACTTAAGCTTTGTCTAAATTCACCAACTTAAGCATTTATTTCTATACCTCAGAGTGTCTCACTATGATAACTTAATGTAATATTTTCCTCTTTCAATGTCATAGCTTTCCTTTCTAATCAATATTTTCCAAAAGACCCCAACAGCAACATGACTGTTCTACAGAAGATGATTCAGAAGTAAGATGCCAAATGGGCGAGGTGGCACACACCCATCATCCCAGTACTTGGAAGAAGAGGCAGAAGGATGGTTGTTAGTTCAAAGCCAGTCCAGGCTACATAGTAAGTTCAAGGCCAGCCTAGATTATATGGCAAGACTCTGTGTCAACAAATAAATAAATAATCATAGAAAAGTCCTCACAAACAATTTTAACTTGTCAATTGGTCTACATATTGCAACTCACTGAAATAGCAGTAGAACCCATTCTGTGTTTACATCTTAAAGGACCAAAGCACAAAATCACTCACTGAAGCTAGATTTTCTGTAGACAGGACTTTAGCCAAACGGCAGCCTTTGATACAATCCACATAGGAGCTAAATAGATAAACAGTGGCGAAGGGACTGTGCACTGGCAAAGTAATTTAAATACATACCCAGGTGTCACTCAGCACAGTTTCATAATTTTAAGAAAGGCCTTGAACATTTTTGCAGCTCATCCTGCTCCTAGGCATCTAAGGAATTCTTCTCCGGCTTTCTTATGAACTCATCAGTCTCCCACACTTACTCCTAAGAGTGTTGTTTCTTCTTCCACCCCTCCCCCCTTCCCCTCATCAGAGCATCACTCTCAAAAGAACAACCATTTTATCTGACCCTCCCCAACTGCCCAGGAGAGCACCCTACCCACCCAGTAAGACAGAGGTCTCTGCCCAGCACACGTGGATTCCAACCATCATTGTTCTAAGAACTGGGTAGAGGACCTGGACACTGAGACCTTCACTGAACTTGTACATGTTAGACAACAGGAAAATGACACAAGCCCCACCCCAGTTCTGGGCTGAAGCCAGGGCTTCATGTGTGCCACAAGCCCTCCCCACAGAGTACATTGTGAGCTCACTGCAAGTCGTTTGACCAGGCTGGTTGGAGCCACTTCTGGATACCATGTTAGATGAAGGAGATTTGGTAAACACATGCGTATACGCACACACACACACACACACCTCAGATACGAACAGCTGTTATACATATGACTGGGAAGAATGTATAGGCCTTAAAGCAATTTGAATGTTTCTCTGCAGGCAGCAAAGCATCCATGGATTTATGTTGTAACTGGCCAGTATGTAACCATTACTGTGTAGAATGATTTATTTATAACATGTTAGATCCCTTCTTTTGACCACATTCCAAACTTAATAAAAATTTAATTGTGACTTTTCTCCTTCATTCACTCTTAATATACAGAATTAAGGGATTACTTAGCTTTTCTTATGCACCAAGAGGCAGCCTGTATCTATAAAGATTAAGATTATATACTGCTTCCAAAAAAAGTAAAAAAAAAAAAAAAAATCTCAGACCAGTCAGTAATTTCCATAGAGATTTTTCTTTTGTAGATTTTAAAAATTAAGGATATTTTCAAAATGTCAAGAAACACTTCTGTACTGATAAAATAACGTGTTTGGCAGGAAAAGTTCACAAGAGGAAGGAGTTGGTACCACATGATGGCAGAATTCAAAAATACTCATGGGCTACCTCCAGAATATGCTATCAAAGTAAACACAGTCCTAGGAAGCCCGACAAGCTGCATTTGCCCCCATCTTGCCCATTCTCACCCCATCTCCACCTTGGGCACTTCTGGTACCTGCCAGTAGGATATGCTTGATGAAATGTTACCACTTGTTGAGAAGTAGGTTTGACTTGACTTTCCCATCCATTCAGGCTATCCCCGGCTGACCACCCCCAAACCCTGTTTAATTTCAGTGAATTAACAAAGTACTCTGTATACCACTTCCTGATTTTTGAAGCAGATCACAAAAGAAGCAAAGTGGAATTCAAGACAACCAAGTTATGAGAAATCAAATGAGAATTTAAATGGGGAAAGGCTGCGGCTAATGGTACAAGACCATTAAGGGAAACTCATAAACAGTCTATCAGACAACAGATGATTACAATCCCAGTCCTGCAGACCAAGCCTGAAATTACCACAGGGGAAACACTGTGCTCCACATGAAGCTATACAACAAGTCACTGTAATCAAATTCAGCTGTGGGAGAGAAAGTAGGAAAAAAGAAAGACCAGTAACTTCACACTCTGGCTTCAGCTCAAAGGTGCACACACAATCACACTCAGGCTTTCAAGATGGAGTCACGAATGCTGCCAACAGTCAATAGTATCCCCATCAAGTGGAGCTCAGAAACAAAAACCCACTGCAGGAGGCAAACAGGAATGCTCTTAGGCAAGGACGGCTGGCTGCTAAGGCGATTTGAGCAGGTTTTGTCAGGTCTTCAACCACAGATAATGGGAAGATTGGTTGGTACAAAGAGACTAGAAACAAAATTATTTTTTTTTTGTCTTTTTCCTTTTTATCGGTACCAGGGATCGAACTCACGACTGCCTGCTTGCAAGGCAGGCGCTTATGCCGCTGAGCTAAATCCCCAGCCCCCAGAAACAATTTTTTAACTTACTAGGGTAATAAAATGAAAAGGAACTGAGCAATTTGATGACTCAAATAATTAGTATTTTCTATTTTTAAGGTGTCTCTCCACAAAAGAATAAAATTCTAGTGAGTGGTTAGAGAAAACTAGCTCATATTTAAGAAATGGTAATATAATTCCAATGTTCACTAGTAATAGTTTTGTATTTTGTCTTGGTTACTATTCTCTCATTGCTAAGACTTGACACTTGACACTCAAAATGAAGGAAGGAAAGGTTTACTTAGCTCAGTTTGTGGAGGTTTCAGTCTGTTATGGATTAAAAATTGGTGGTCAACTTATTGCCAGCTAAATTAAATCAGTATGGTGCTGAGCGTAGATGTTCCACCAGAGGAAAGTTGCCAGCATAAATAGAGAGATGGTGAAGGAGAAGCTCGGCATTGTGGATTTCTCCAAATGTTGCTGTTTGAACCATTGGTTCTCCTGAAGGAGCTTCAGTGTGAGTTTGACCAGTGTCATCAGAGGAGCTTGGGACCTTCTTGGTGAGAGTGGCTGTGGTCCACTTTCAGGGAGCTCTGGACCTTACATCGAACATCACTTCCTGGCTCTGGAGGGGAAGACGTGTGCCACTTAGTCTCCAGGAGACTGACTTTCTGTCATGTACTCGACTGTGCTTATCATCGGAGGAGCTCGGGGCCTCCGTGTCACTGAGGATGATTGTGGTGCTTTTCAGGACATCCCTGGTCTTTATTACAAGCATGACTTCTCAGCTCCAGTGTAGAATCCTCAACCTATCAGCTCGGCTCCTCCACCCGCTGGCATAGACTTTCTAGCCTCCGCTGCTGACCTTTGGGCCTTCTCAGCAAGATCCGTAAAACAGACTAGTGTGAATCCTTCATGGACTCTAGACCTTCAGTTGGACTGTGGGAGGCACTGTCATGGGCTCTGGGTCTTCATCTGGACTCATGCAGGACATTGCTGTGGGATCCAGGCCCTTGAATGAATATTCTGAATATTCTGGGTCTTTAGTGTTGTGGATAGATTTCCTGCACTTTCTTGTATTAACTCTGGGTGGCCATAATAAAACAGTAGTATAAATTCTGTGTCCTGATTCTAATTGTTCTCCTTACAACCACTTACTACAGCACAGTGCCCCATATAAGGCAGAGTGGCTCATGGCAGAGGGCAAACAGTTCATGGTGATAGAAGACAAGGGCAAAAAAAAAAAAAAAAAAAAAAAGGAGCACATAGAAAAGACTCTTTCCATCCCTTGTATTGTATGTAGGCCACACCCACCCTAGGATGGATGTAGCACTCTCACCCATAATCCCATCACTGGACCATAAATTGATTATAAACTCTAGAAGCCTACCCCTATGAGGCTTTAGAGAGGCATCCAGACACAAACCACAACATATTTCAACCTTAGTTCCCACTCAAATCTAAATGTTTCTCTCAAGAAAAACATAATTGCCTTCTTCCGCAGTGTAGTTAATTATAATTACCAAGAGCTGGCTGGCTAATGAGCTTGGCCAATCTTTCCAGTGATAAAGAAAATATTTATTTTTGTGATAAAGAAAATGTTACTGCCATCCACTGATTTCAGTTGGTCTACTTTCAGGTGACGATTCAAACGGTTCAGAAATTAGCTACTGTCATTTACTAAACAAGCTAAATAATTTTGTACTGATACAACTTTGACATAAAAATTTGTTTTCTTGGCTACAGATCCTCTTTTGTCTCTACCCACAATTAATCCACTGTGCAGACTTGCCAGTTCCCTACAAGATCACAGTGCTCCCTGCTGACTGTACTGGTTAGCTTTGCCACTGCTGGGGACAATACCTGGAAGTGAGGTATAATTTACCTCATAGTTTCAGGGATTCAGTACATGGCCCACAGAGTGCCAGGCAGAAACATCATGGCAGAAAAGATGGGGAGCAAAGCTGCCTAGATTATATGGCTGAGAAGCAGAGGAGAAAGGGTTAGGAACCAGAGACTCCAAGGCCACACCTCCACGGTCCACCCAGATGCACCCAGATGTGTGCTCCACCCGCCCCCAGGGTGAATCCCAGAGCCCATCTGGTTGACATTTTTCCCTAATCACCCACTGGCCTTGACTAGGAAAATAAATTACCAGGTGATAGAGGTTCTAAAATATCTGAAAAAGCATTGAAGGAAAAAAAAGCTTTCTATCTTTAATGGTAATAGTTGAGACAGAAAATGTGTATTTAATACAGTTAAGGCAAACATATGCAATTTAAATTAGCATGAACACTTTACTACTGCATTTTCCAATACAAGTTCTAAAACTGTGTTTCTTTAATTATACGGTACTTAAGTCAGAATTTTGTCCAGGGTTTCCAATGATGATAAAGAAGTTAAAATGTGCACAGAACCTAGACATTTTAAGCATAACTCTCACTAAGCCTGAACTATCAAGGTCAGTATTTCCTAAATTATGTTCCACAAAACACCAGTGCCACAAGGTGGTCAGCAGAAAAGAAGATTTATTGATCAAGTACATTTGGCAAACAGCTCCAAGTGAGACTATTCCCAAAATATTCCCTGCCTCTGCCTCTGTGTCCCTTCCTGAAGCAGATCATACATCCTGCGTTGATGCAGAAGGCCCCAGGAGATTTGCCTTGGCCAATAGAAGGTGGTCAGGAATGACATCTGTCACTTCTCAGCAGAAGTTTTAAGAATCAGCATGTGGTTTACCAACTCCTTCTCCAGCTCTGTCTCAGGCATAGGCTACATGGCTGAGCTCCTGAGTGTACAGAAACACAGTGGCCCCAAACTTAAGTCAAATGATGTATCTCTGCTGCCCAGATTTTGAGATTTATTGCAAGATTTGCAACAAACAGATTGCATCCCAGAGATCCTAGAAATCAGATTAACTTTATTTAGCTCATCATTACTAACACCCATCCAACTGCAGAATCCTGGAAACTCTGAAAATGTTCTGAGTGGAAAAAAACTGCAAAAACTTCTTTAAAAAATGCTTGCTTCTGCTCTCCATTCCACCCTGAAGACTAAATTAACTGTGCCATTTCTTGTTGGGTTTTCAAAGACAATCAGGGCCAATCAGGAGTCATTTGCGACTACTGTAGCAGCTAATTCCTAGAGCCCTTCCTTTAAAATATAACCCAGGTTTCTGTTCACGTTCCCCATATGTCACTCTATTTTTTAAAAAATCATGAAGTGCTAAAAGGTTCCAAATAAACATTTAGGTAGCTTTATCTTACAATTGTTAACCAATGATAAACTTATTTATGTTTTTTCAGTGTACAAAAATGACAATGTGACAGTGCAATGCTATAAAATGTATTAAAGGAAAACGTGAAGTCGCTTGTCATGTACAGTACACTTTGACACACAAGCAATAACACAGGTGACTAATGGCACTGAGAGCATCACAGGAGAAATTATAACTCCATCTCACATCAGATGTCACTAAACTTTTAGTGCTAAAAAGCCATTAAAACAAAAAGATCTGCTTTTATATGCACTCGGTAATATAAAAATTGACTCAAATACAAGTGGAAACTGTAATTAAGCCCTCTGGCACTGGAAAACTCAGGAACAGGTTACTGAAGCAACGTGCTTTACCTTATGCCAAGGATATTTTTAAAACAAGCTCTTGTCTGGAATAATATAAGCAAGGAAGTGGAAAAAGTGGCCTGTAGTCTCTGGGCTTCTCTGCTCCAGGGACCCCTCCTCCTTGGTGGAGGGGCCAGTGTGCTTATGGGGGAAGGGGAGCCTGCTTTTAGCAGCAGCCTGAGCTTCCCCACTTCGCCAAGGGGCTCCCCTCCTTTTACAAAAGCGGGGCTTCCTAGGTGCCTCCTCCGAGGCCCTCTTACCACAGCTTCTTCCATGACAGACACCTTGGAAGGCTGCTCTTGCTCTCCGGTGCCCCCTATCCAATGGAAGCTTCTCACACAAGTCCTCCTAGAGGACACTGCTTATGATTCTGTGTACTTTGCTATCTGTGGGATTTCTCTGTCTCTAATTTCTCTAAAGTGTAGTTTGTGGCATTTTTTCTGTTGTCCTTTGGGCTCTGCCTGGTTTCAGCAGGATGGGGGCCAAGGTTCCTATCTAAATGGCCTCTATCTTCCCATCAGAACTTCAAGTTCTTTTTCCCTCTGCCCTCTTCCATTCAAATACACAAGAGAGCCAAACCCAGGATTTAAAAAATCTCTCTGCAAAGCTGCAGCAGGTGATCAGATCAAAACATGCACCTTCTAGATATATCAGAATAGGACAGAGGTCAAGAGTCACTAAGACCAGGCTCCTCTCACTAGGAGCAAATAGGGTCAGGACATGTGAGGTGATTTACCTGGGGCAAACAGAGCTAAGACAAGAGAACTCCTGCTCCTTCAAATTCACTGCACAGATTTCCTCAATAGGAGCAGTCTCAGTTTAGAAGTGGTGTTGAAAGACCCATTATCATGCATAACCCCCCAAAATGAGTGGTAATCAAATTACACCCAGCCAATTAATGAAATCCTGAGAAAATGCACTGTTAGGTAAATGGATGGATGGATGATGGAGGGATGGACAGACAGATGGACAGGAGTAAATGCCAAGGTGAGGAAGATGACGTCAGAGCATTATGGCTGCAGAGCAGTGCAGAGGAAGACTGAGACTCAGCCAACCTGATCTAAAAAAAATAAAATAAAATAATCCCTATTTTGGTTCTGTGGATTCAGGGACTCGATTTCCCCTTAACTGCACCACCAGCACAGTGTCCATCTGCAGCGCTCCTTCTCTGCTTTCCCTGCTTCTCCTACCTGTAACTGTCTACACCCTCCCGACCCCCAGGCCCACCTCGCAGGGAGATCACTGACACAGCACCCCCAGCCCTGCTGCATGCACCTCAGCAAACTCAGTGAAAACAGTAGCTGACATCTTCAAAGAAGCCCTTATTTTTCATTCCGAAGTTTGACAATGACTCTGAAAAACTGCTGCAAGGAAGTGCCAATTAAACAGCCAAACCTTCGTGAGTTTAAGTGCAACAGTAGTAAATTACAAGAGTACAATGCAGGGAAGACATGTCGGCAACCGAGAAAAGAATGCGTGCCTAGAAAACAACTGATCTCTCCAAGAGGGAATCACATTTACTTCTTGAGAAATCCAGGGTTTGTGTTAAGAGGCTTGTTTGATTTAAAATTGGGCTTCTTCTGCCACCAAGTGTTAGCACATGTTTCTAACCTATCAGGTTTTGCAATGTTAAATCACTGAAGCACAAGGTCATTCAATGTGAAAATAAATCAAAAGGATTCACTTTATACAAAGCATGGAACTGAACAAGTAGCAGACTTGGTGCCAAACAGCTGTATTCTAAGAAAACTGTACAATTTGAGCTTTAGTTAGCATTTCAAAGATACAGGAAGTCAGATTTTCTGAGTCTTTATTCATTTGATAAAAAAGTCATAAAACACGATAATCATCAGAATAGCTCTAAAATATATGACTTTTTTTCAATATTACCTGATGTAATCTACCTACTATAATTTCAGGAAACTAATAATATGCAAAACTGACACAGATAATGACTAAATGTCTCCCCACATTGAAAGATATGTATCAGTCAAAAAGAGCTTTACACTTCCCAGAATCTGTCCTTAGCCCTAGCTCAGTTCTCTAACTTGTAAACCCGAACACCAGGCTGTGGCAAAGGAAGTTGCACATTAGGAAATTCAACAGAGTTTCTATATTTTTAAAACCCTGAATATAATATATAGAATTTTTAGCTGCACCCCTGGACTTTAGGATACTTCTACTGTGTGCTATTACCTGCAATCAGGTGTTCTACCATAGGACAGCATCCTGAAACCCAACTCTTCTGCACCCCAACCATGAATACCAGTGGGAATTGTCAACACTAGCCTTTTACAACCACCCCCACTAGGGGGTGCTCTCTCAGCCTGCACCAACCATCTGTCCACATCTTTTATGTTAATGAGATGCTTTACCTTTCTCAACAGGCCGATTATGGCTCTAACATTGAATCTGCTCTTTTCTAAGTCAGCACAGATAGCAGCTTCTCAGAACATTAAAAATCAACAATGGCCAGATGATGGAGAGAAACCTCAACTGAGTTAACTGAGTTACTGCACCATGAAGATCTCATACCTCCTAGAAACAATGAGGGATGGACCATCTATCTCTCTGTCTCAGAATTTGCCTGTCTTAATCCTCAGCGTGTCTCTACTTAGCCCAGTCCTTTCAACTAATAATTATTCTATCTGTCCCAACAAAAGCACCACCAGCATCTTCGGAGTGCTCCAGTATCACACTGAAAATTATTCCAGCAGGTCAAATCAGAACATAAAGACTATGCAACTAGCACCAGCCTCTGAACAAAGCATCTTAAAGGGAGGTATTCAGCTCTTTTTTAGACATTGTCCCCATGCACCAACCCCCACACCAGAAGCTAAAGGAACACCTCCCCAGGCACTGGGAAGGCTTCTAGAGCTCAGAACCCAGCGGTTCCCCTTGTTGCTGGTCCTGAAGTAGGGAGCCTCTAACTCGCTCTTCCCCAATTCTGACCAGCTCAGCTCACCACACCCCAGCCCTCCTCAGAACCCAGCAAAACCCCAACTGCCCTGGAGGAGAATGCTCGGTACCCACATGGGATTTCCTACATTCGGAGGGATACTATAGTCTGCTCTGCTGCCTGACCTATCAGAGAAGTCATGGGCTAAAAGGACAATTGTGGCAACACAATATGGGCTTTTCAATGGACCCATAATTTACTGAAAACATTAAAGTAACCCCTCCAGAATTACTTTACACAGCCTTGGAATGTATATACATTTTATTTCTCTCCATGCTATTACAGGGTCCTTATAATGATCTACTCTAACAGCTGCTTAGATCATTGATATGCTTTACCATAAATGACTTAAAACATTCCTGAATTAATGCAGAAGATATTTCTAAACTTTCCCTGTTATTGATAAAGCTTAGTAAATATCTGTATGCATAAAAAGCTTCCTCCTGAAATAGCCTGTTCAGATACATCAGCAGCAAAAATATCTTAAAATAACATAACTTTTTTCATGCTTTTCAGCATCAGCTCCATAATTCACAGCTCCAAACTCCATTCCAGTACTACAAGGCACCACCTTTAGTAATCCACTACCACAAATTTATCCTAACAAACACTACTGTGATACACTGCAATTGGGACAGAGTGGGACCTACACAGTGGGGGAGACGATTCTGCGAAACCACTCAAGTGCAGTGGGAAATGTTGAAATACAAACTCCAGAGTAGCCAATGTTTTAAAGAGAAAGAAAGATGTTGAAATGGGGATATTACCTTCAGCACTGATTTGTCAGCCTGTGATTAAGTGTGAAACCTCGTGGAAGAGGGCAATCCATTTGGAAGCAAAACAAGAAAGATAACGAGCAAAGAAGTAAACTGTCAGTCTACAGGTTTTATGCATTGTTATTCCAGATTTCAAAATCTGTCATACAAACTATTATTACCAAACATACTCTGGAATGCTACCGAATACAGACACTAATGAATCTATGGCATCATTATAAAAACAAAAATGCAAGATTTCTTTTTGAGGGCAGCTCTAACAATGGTTTGTAGAAATCTCATAACCACAGGAGAGTGAATCACCTAAGCCCATGTTTTAAAGAACCAAAAAGACTTTGCAGGGATGGAGAGATCAGATGCAAAACATGCTACATTTAGAAAAAGTTCTACTCACTAATGAACACAACCTTCTACAGAGCTGCAAATGAGTCTTAACCACAACCCAGGGCCACGGAGAGCAGAGAGTGATGTTGATCTGTGCAGCCATCTCTGAAACTCTGCGAGAGCAGAGCAGGCCACTGGGTGTCTGAATGTGCCTGGGGAGGCCCCTGGGTGAAATCCAAAACCAGGAAGGGCATCCTTAGGATCCAGGAAGCAGGCACGTGAATCCAGAAGAAATCAAAAGTTGTTCCAATCTCAAAAAAAAGGAGGCAGTGGCCTAGAAAGGAACTCAGAGCCATGTGCCTTAATTTGCCACTGCCGGCCATTCCTTCCGGGGAAATCTCTCAGACACCTGGGCTGACAGGTGCCTCAGAGACACTCAGCCCTGCCCCTGTGCACGTTCCCCAAGCCCTCGATGGAGCCCATGGCTGGAGGAGCCAGGAGTCTTCTGCAGGCCTTGAAAGATCTCCTGGGGGAGAGACAGGCTTTGCCCAGGTGCAAGAACCCAGGGTTTATGAGCAGCACTGTGGACGGGGGCAGCAGAGCCAGCAGCGGCAGCAGCCCAGAGGAGAAGCAGCACAGAGAGCGCAGATCCGCCTCAAGGCTCCTGGGGAGGAGGCGTGGACATGGAAGTGGCAGCCCTGAATGATGACCCTAGTGTGCACCTTGTGAGGCACAGCTGTCACAGCCTCCGGAGAGGACCTGAGCATCCTCGGCATTCTTGGAAACTGGAACTAAATGAGCCCAGAACCCCAGAAATAACAGAGACAGGGAGAGCATCAAAACCACCATGAGGGTCTCCCATGCCCCACCACGCTGAAGGCTGACAGTAAAGGTGCACTCACATGCTTCCGGAGCCAGGGGGCTTTGGACAACTTCATGAAGGTCAAGTGAGGCTTAAAACCTCTGCTGTCTCCTGCCAGGACGCCTTTTTCTTGAAACGTTCTCTTTGCAATCTCTGAAAAACATCAAAAGAATGAAAAAAGGCCACTGTAACTATACAAGCATTTGGAACTGACAATTTCAATTCCAGAAAAATACAAAGCGATAGAATGATCAGGATCTAAAATCCTATATAGAAAATATTTTTTAAAACATTATCCTGAATTAGCACAGATTGGAAAAAACCATCAATAAAGAAATGACTGATAAATCAGCATACAGCTGAGCCGGGTGTGGTGGTGCATGCCTGTAATCCCAGCACTCGGAAGCTGAGGGGAGAGGATCGCAGAGTTTGAGACCAGCCTGGGCTACACAGTAAGTTCAAGGCCAGCCTGAACTATGAAGTGAGACCCGTCTCAAAAAACAAAACAAAACAAAACAAAACACTACACATACGGCTCTCAAAACTGACAACATGTTAGCTATTTGGTATTTCTGAGTACATAAGCACTATCTACAATACACAAGTAAAATTCTTTGAAAAATGTAAAACTCCTTTTCAAAGACTCTTATGAACAGCTGTTTGTTTGGGGTTACTGTTAGTGAAGTGATTTAAAGACAGCTCCAAAGTAAGACCATGCTCCTCGTTGGTGACTGAGAAGGAGCTGCGGCCCTATCTCCTCTGACCATGCTTTTCTCTGAAGTCCAGAGCTCTAGAACGTCTTAAAAATAAAAACAAAAATAAAAATAAACGTTTTTTAATGGACTACGAGAATCAAAAGTAGCCGCAAGTGCTGCTGGAATCTCAGCTCCACGTAAGGGTAACCAGAGGCTTGATGAAAACAGAACTCTGCATCTGTCCCTCCTGCCTGAACTCTTCTTACAGTGCAAGGTGTGCAGTGTGCAGGTGGGAACAGACAGGCGGGTGAACCTCACAAAAACCCCATGCCCTCCTTCCTAAGGAAATGAAGGGTTCGGCTAGAATGGCTGGTCCATGTAAAAATAATAAAATAATGAGAACAGAATTCACAGAGAACAGGGGAGTCTCGAAATGGAAATCCTGAAGCAAAAGAAAAACCCCCTGGCTGCTTGTTGCTTTTGATGACCCATCTTTCAGTGCGGTCAGTCACGTTTGGCAGGGTGGCCGCTGAGCACAGGGTGGCCTAAGAGCTGAGTTGTTGTTATTCTGTATTTTAGAAAATGGACACACGATGACTACAGTGTCAGTAGTTTACTCAAAAATCCTCCACTAGGTAATGAGTAGGATAGAATTTGAACCCAAATTTAACTAACTACGAAGTTCACACTGCCTCTGAACGTGAAGAATCCAAAAATCTTCTTTCTCCTGTATAAGAAATGTTCCTTAAACAAAAGCTAAAGGTAGCTGGATAAAAGGCTCGTATACCAGAGTGGAAACATAATCAACAAACACTACTGTGATCTCTCATTCAATCAACAAATATTAAGAATCCATTATATATCAGCTACGATTCTAGGTGGTAAAGAACAATGAACATGACAAATTCTCTGCCCTTGTAGAGCTTCCATCTACGCTGGGTGCCACAAACAAATACATAAAAATAAGGTCAAGAATTGACAGCCAAAAGGAAGAAAAATGAAACTGGGGAAAGGCTACAAAGTCACGTGGAAGGAAACCAGGCTGGTACTACAGGTAAGGGAGTATGAGAATCCCACTTGGAAGACCTGATCTGATATTTGGGCTGACAGGGCAACCCCATGTGGATCTGGGGGAACAGTGCTTGAGGGACAGGACAGAGCACTGCACTGGATGTGACCGCAGCTCGGGAGAAGGTTGAGTCGCAGGAGCAGGTGAGTGGAGCTTGCAGCTTAGAACACAGACAGCGGCTCGCTGGGCAGCAGCTTTGGCTGAGGGGAGCAAGACGGGAATCCATGTAAGAGCACTGGGAAGGTGAGGGGTCAAGGCAGGAAGCTAAGGAGATGTTTACACTACCAGCAGAGCCAGGACAGTGACAATGCCATCCCTCCCCTGTGACACCAGGTCCCACAGCTGGTGCCTAGACACCTGCAAGAGACCCAAGGCTGGTACCGCTTCCCCCTGGCTGGCACTGGTGGCAGCTTCCTGGGATGACACAACCCATCCCGCACTTCACACAGTCCTGTCTGCCTTCTTTCCAGTTCCTTTCAAAGTGTGTGTCAGAGCCAGATCACACCTCCTGCTGAGGTGTGACCCTGTCTTAAAAGACTCTGCCTAACCTGAGAGATGGTACAGAGGGTTTAAGATGATGGGAAGCCAAAAGGAAAGACCAGAGTCCAACAGGAAGGCATGAAGAAACAGTAAGGGGCATTCACAATAACTACTGTTGTGACTGACTCAGAAACAGAGTTCGTGCAAAGTACAAAAAGGTGAACCTTTCTCAACTACGCCGTCGTGACTCCCCCTTAATCCACTCTACTTTGGTACCTTCTCTGGGTCCTATTTGAAACAGGACCCAGACTCAGAGGGCTGAATCACACAAGAGCATCCTCTTTGTAGGTCAAAACCAGCCTAGCGTGGGTGGGGTTATGATTCAATATATGCCATTGTAGACACCTCACTGAATTCCTAAAGATGTGGTCCAAGGGATTAAGGAATAATTTCCAAATCTTCAAATATCAGGAGAATCATCACACAGCAGAGCTTCTGATTCCAACTTAGAAACCCATGCTGATCACCCTGGCACAAAGGTGTGCACACATCAATTCACTCCCTGACACTCCTGTGTGTCACACACATTAACCACTGAGGGAGGAGATCAAGAGGCAGCGTCCAATTGGTGAGAATTATCTAAAGTGCAACAGACATAAGAAAAGGGCTTCAGCTGGCAGATACAAAAGTAACAGGCAGCTGACCCATTCTTTGTATCAACATTTACTTGTGTATATTTTTTGATATAATAATCTTACTACGAAGTGAGTCAATGGAACATTTTTCATGTTACTAGTTTTCATTACTAAAGGTTTTGACCTAATGGTTTTCATTATTCACTGGATCTGAAAACTCTGATAAGAGATATTTGTAAAATAATATTTGGCACATTTAACTTCTATTGGTTGTAGTTTCTTAGTATTTTCTAGGTATATGGATATATATTATATATTTTCTGAGTATATAGAAACAGCAAAAAGGAAAATGTTTTTTCTGGAAATAATTTCTCAATAAGGATTTATGCTTCTACTATTAGTAAAATCTACTGCTTAGCCAGAGTATTAGGTAATGGTTAGAAGGATATCATTTTTGAGATAAGAGTTTTTGCTAATGTGAAAAATATGTCAGTTCTCATCTATGGTAGCTTATACACTGGAAGAGAAGCTTATGAATAACTAAAGAGATTACTCAATTCTTTGTAATAGCATGGAAATTCCTTCAAGCACTAAATTAAAAAAAATCACACGAAGACATCAGACATCCTTCAAAAGCGCTTCCTATATAATATAATTTATCTCATAACTGAACAGAAAGTTGTCTGGAAAAACAACTTCTTTAAAATATATTTTAAATACTAGGAACCTCTGCTATATACAAAAGAACACTGGAACAAATAATTTCATAAAAAAGCAATAGTTTGTATTCCCTGTAAATATAACTTTTGCTTCTTTAGCTTTTCCATATATATATTTACTTTTGTACAGGAGATTTTCTTCAAATGAACTCTTAAAAATTGTAGTAGAAATAGGGGCTAGGGATTTAGCTCAGCGGCATAAAGCACCTGTCTTGCGAGGAGGTGGTCCTGAGTTCAATCCCCGGTACTGATAAAAAAAAAAAAAAAAAAGAAAGAAAGAAAGAAAGAAAGAAAAAGAAACATTAAAAAAAAATTGTAGTAGAAATAATTTAGGGCCAGGGATTTAGCTCAGCATTATAAGTGCCTGCCTGGCAAGCACAAGGTCATGAGTTTAATCCCTGGTACCAAAAAAAAAAAAAAAAAAAAAAAAAGAAATAATATATACTTAAATTGTGAAGTTATCAAAAGTTATCTCAAAGTAAATTATAACTTCAATTTTAATAAACTCATATATTTTAAGTTGTGCACCTCTTTTGCAAAGCCCCTTTTCTTCTCCTTGATGTTTTTCCCTTTTTACAAAACTGTGAGGAATGTTCACATGGTAGCGTGATCTCAAATTTGAGAATAATCATGATTATATATAAAAAGTAATGATCATTTACTAAATTAAACCGTTCTAATATATTTTTAAAATTATACAGTACATCCTAATTGTATGGTCACACTGTGTATATAACAGAACTAGTACAGTGGATTTTAAAGACTGATTTGTGAGTAAACAATACACAGAAAGCAATTTCTTTCCATGGTTTCCAGCTTTCTAATACCACTGTAAGTTACTGTAAAAATGTTACTTATGATATAGCAAATCTCAACGAGATTTGAGAGTCCCTTTTGATCACTTAAACTTTAAATAAATAAATAAATGGCTTTCTACCATTTTTGTCATTTCTGTGCTGTTACAATTTGAAGGATTCCTGTCTCCACATGCTGTCTAAACTGCTTCCTCATAGACAGCTTTGGAAAAGTGATTTCAAATAGACTTCAAAATAAAGACTGGCATCATGGTGACACCAATTGCAATGTTAAAAGTTTATACTCATCATTTTAAATAGGTATTTCCAATTGACTACTGGGTAACGCTGTCAAACATGATTTTAAAGCACTTCATTCTTAAAGGCAGGTCTTTAAAATTGCACTTTGATAGAAAACACGACATTCATTCCGGCATGGGCAGCTTACAGAAAATCACACTATGTGTTCTATCAGCAGCCGGGTCACCTGCACTCTTGGGAGCCCTGCCTCTGCCCAATAGCACAACCAAAGAGGCCATAATGAGTCCTTTTTCAGTCTCCTTGTAACAACTAGTGAGTTCAAGGGAACTGTTACGAGTTCTGGACAAGAATTTAGAAGATTATAGAATACCGGGGTGGGGTTTAATGCTCATGCAGAGGTTTAGGTACCAATGTAAATAAGGTAAGGCTAAATGTTCTTTCAATTAAACTTAAGTTGACATCACATATGTTTTTCACTGATTTACCTATTAAAATATATTTAGTGCAGCAGGAAAGATGGCAGAACAGTAAGCAGCAGAGAAAACAGCCTCTCTGGGAAAAACAGTCCAGATGCTGGAATACAGCATCATAGGGAAGACAAGAAGGAAGGAAGTGGGTCCCCTTGACCCAGAAAAAACTAAAGTGAGAACTGAAGCCCACAGAGAGAATTCAAATTAAAAGAAAAGAAAAACTTAAACAGAAGAAGGCAGGAGTTGGCAGCATTTTCAACCAGGGCCAGAACCACCATGTGAGAAGCACTGTTGGAACCTGGAGACAAAAAGTCACTGTGAAGCTGGTGGCTGGCAAGCCCGAACGGGGATGCTGTGGCAGAAGGAAGCAGCAGACTGGAGAACCACACTGGCTGGTGGTGAATGTGGGGACTCAGGCCTCCCACAGGAGTGGGCAATTGGTCAGGGGCCATTTTGGAGTCAGGCAGGATAAGCCTGGAGACAGAACTGCAGCCGGCTTCACTCAGCCACTCCTAGCTCAGAGGAGACTGGTAGAAATTGCATAGACTGAGTCTCACCCCTGTGTGTGGTCCAATAGCCATCACCAAGGTTTCCCTACAGCTATTCCCAACCAACCCCACCCAACCAGCACATAGTAAGGTGGTGAAGACCCCCTGCAGTTAGCCAGCTCAGAAGGGAGAGGCCAGCCTGCCCTGCCCCTGCTTACATTCCAGTAGCTACCAGGCGGCTGCAAAAAGCAGCAAACAGCAGAAATCCCTAGCCAGCATGCCTCAGAGTAATTATAACCAATACAGGAAGTGCTGGGGACCCTACTACCACTTGTCTGGAAGAAATCAGGAACATGATAAGAGGAAAAAGCAAAAGATAGTCTCTGGCCTCCAACCCAAGCAGAACTGGTCCAGGTGAGGTAAACACAGAAGAGATGGGCACTTGCACACCTGCAGTTTTTGAAGCAACAGCAACTGAAACAAAGAAACAACTTCATGAAGCTATAAAAGAACTTAAAACAGAAATACTATTACAAGTAAAAGAAGAAATGAGAAACATAATAAAAGAATTGCTAAGCACTCTAAAAAACACACAGATGGAAGAATAGAGGAGCATAGAAAAGGAGGGAAACCTTCAATGAAGAATATAAAAAAAAATGTAGAATACGTGAAACCGATTACCAGGAAATTAACTATTACATTGAAAGCTGGCAAAACTGCTTAAAAGAAACTAAAGATAGACTATCAAACCTTGAAGACATGTTTGCAACTTGTGATCATGAAAAGAAAGATCTCTTTAAAATAACAAGGAGGGGGCTGGGGATTTAGCTCAGTGGCATAAGCACCTGCCTTGCAAGCAGGCAGTCGTGAGTTTGATCCCCGGTACCGATGAAAATGAAAAAGACAAAAATAAATAAATAAATAAATAAATAAATAAATAAATAAAAAGGAACCAGAGAGTAACAATACAAAAGCTACAAGACGACAAGAGGATCTATAACTTAACAACAAAAAAATGTGAGCAAAGAAGCAGGGGTAAATACAAATGAAATAAAAAGACTATTTACAGAAATAAAGAAAACTTCCCAAACACAGGAAAAAGAAATGATATCAGATCTATGAGGCATACAAACTCCAGCCAAATGTAACCAAAATAGATCTTCACTCAGACATATAATAATCAAGATCCCAGAAATCCAATATATGAACAGAATATTAAAAGCTATCAGAGAAAAGAAACAGATCACCTATAAAGGAAAACCTATCAGAATCATGACAGACTTCTTGACACGAACCATCAAATCAAGAAGAGCTTGGAGTGAAGTACTCCACATCCTGAAAGAACATAACCTCCAACCCAGATTGATGCACCCTCCAAAACTATCTCAAAATTAATGGAGAAACAATATGCTTCCATGACAAAAAGAAACTGCAGGAGTTCATGACCACCAATCCAACCCTACAAAAAATACTGAAGGACATTCTAGAGAGACAGAAAAAAGACCATGGTTTCAGGAATAGCAGCAGAGGGAGATCACTAAACAGGGCAGACAGTGGAATGAAGGGGAAAAGTAGACAACCTACGGCAGAAAAATAGCATGGCAGAGAAGGTTGACCATAATCTCTAATATAGATGCTTAAATTCACCAATAAAAAGAAAGACAGGCAGAGTGGATCAGGAGAGAGGGTCCATCAATATGCTTTATATAAGAAATATTTAACCCGAAACTGGATTTCAGTTTTGTCTATTTGTATTATATTTGATGGCATGGACAGTTTGTCTGTTTGTATTAGATATGATGGCACAGACAGCTATTCCAAAGATAGCAGGATATATTATAGTAACCATTTTTTTATTTCTTATTGGATTGATATGAAGCCCTGTATTGCTTTCACTATTTTGTTCTGACTGATTTTATTCTATTCTGTTTTGTTTGATAGTATCAAGTCTGACGTATAGGCAACTACATTGATGACAATAAGATGCACAACGTTCTGGTGGACTATTATGTTCTTCTGAAGTCCTCAAGTGTCTCCAATGTTTTGTTTTTATTGGTTTTGTTCTGTACTGTTTTGTTCAATTTTATAATGCTGATAGCAATTCTTTTGAAGATAACAAGAGGCATTATAGTAGCCATTACTGATCTCCTTATATTTTGTTTTTAAGTCACGTACTATGCTGATCCTTTTGTTTCAATTGACTATTTTGTTTTGTCTCATTTGGGATTATTCTCTTCAAAATAAATAAAAAATAAAATAAAATACATTAGTGACTGTGAAGTGGCAGGGTTTGGAGACACAAAGATAGAAGATTTCTGCAAAATCCTACTATCCCAGTGGAGAAAGATTTCTAAATAATAAATTCAATAAAGTGCAGCAGTTTTGCCAATAGTCATCTGTCTGAGAGACTCCAAGATTCAACAAGAAATGGTTGTTTCTACTTGGAAGAATCAGAAAACAAAACTTTATTTTTAGAAATAGAACTTGAAATGAGTCTTTTTACAAGATTATCGAGACAATCTAAAGGAAACTAAGAAAGCAACTACACTTACTACCATATCAGAAATGATAGGTTATTTAGTAATAAGCTTAACCAAAGGGATGAAAAACTCATACACTGAAAATTACAAAACACAGCTAAAAGAAACTAAAGAAGACAGAAGTGCTTCTCTACAATGGGATTATTTCCCAAAATATCTACACTAAATTAAAAGTGCATTTAATCCACAGGTGTAGTGGTGCACATTTGTAATTCTAGCACTCTTGGGAGGCTGAAGCAGGAGGATTGCAAATTTGAGCCCAGCCTGGGCAACTTAGCAACTTAATGAGACCCTATCTCAAAATAAAGTAAAAAATAAAAGGGCTCGGGGCATAGTACACTGAGAAGATCCTTTGTTCAGTCTGTAGTATTGCCCAAAAAAAACCCCAAAACCATAAAAATAGACCAAAAAAGTACATTTAATCCACTTAACCCTCCATATACCATAGCTTAACAACACAGAACACTCTAATATTAATGGTTTACTCCTTTTTTTGTGGGGCGGGGGGAGGGCACTACTGGGGACTGAACCAAAAGTATTTGCACTGAGCTACATCCATGGCCCTTTCTTTATTTTGAGACAGGCTCTTGCTAAGTCACTAAGTTGCCCAGTCTGGGTTCGAACTTGCAACTCTCCCGCCACAGTCACCCAGAGTGTTAGAATCACAGGCATGTGTCCCCACATGCAGCAAGCTATTCACTCCTGTAACAGTGTGGCTGAGCTAGAGCCAATATCCACCAATGCAAGAGGGCATCACACAGCACATCACTGGTCCAGAGAAAAAGCAAAATGCAAAGTGAGCTTCCCGGACTCAGCAGGTCACTCCTGTACCATCATAAATGTAGAAAACCCTAAGGTAAACCATCACAAGCCAGGGGCCCTCTGTAATTGGAATATGTTAAGATGTCAATGCCTCTCAGAGAAACCCTCTGGTTTAATGTAGTCTCCATCAGAATCCTAATGGTATATTTTACAGAGATTTTAAAAAATCCTAAAATTCATATCAAACCTCAGGAATCACAAGTGGCTCAAACAATCTTGATAAAGAAAAACAAGGCTTGAGCTATAGCTCAGTGAGTGCCTGTCTGGTGTGTATGAGGCCCTGGGATTCAAAAATCAGAACCAAGAATGAATAAAATTGTTTTAAAAGATAAAAATAATAATGTTAGGAATCTCACACTTCCTAATTTCAAACTTGTCACAAGGCTACCATAAACTGCACCAATGAAACAGAAGAGTCCTCACCTACACGGACGCTGTGTCTGAATGGCCTCCCACAGTTCCTACATTGGAATCTAATCATCAAGATGATGGCATCAAGAACAGAGATCTGCAGCAGGTGAGAGACGGGAAGAGCTCTGCCCTCCTGAATGGTATCAATGCCACCAAGAAAGGCTGGCAGGAAACCCGCTGGTCCCTTTCATCTTTTGTTTTCTATGTGAGGATACCATACTCACGCTTTCCATCATGTGAGGGTACAGCAATAGGGAACCACCTGTGAAGCAGAGCCCCCACCAGACACTGAATCTGTGGGTGCCTGATCTTGGACTTCCAGCCTCCAGAACCATGAGAAATGTTTCTGCAGTTTATAAATTATCCAGTCTAAGGTATTTTGTTATAGTAGCAAGAAAGGACCATGATATTGATCAAATGGTTTCGACAAGGGGGCTACAGCTATTCAATGGAAAAGAATAGATTTTCAACACATGATGCTAGGAAGATAGAGCTCTATGAAATGTGATAGTCTGTGATTAGAAAAGACAAAGCCAATCACCACATACTACTAAGGGGAACAATTTAATGAGAAGAAAAAACAATGACAAATATACATGTGCCAAGTACTGTCCTCCCCTACTTTATAAAACAAAAGCTACTAGACATAGAAGGACAAACAGACTCCAAGACAATCATCGCAAGGAACTTGAATAACCCACTCTCAAAAGCAGTTCAATCAGACCAAAAGAAAAAACATTCAACCAAGAAATCTCAGAGTTAAACTATACCATTAAACAAACGGATTTGACAGGTATCTACAAGTGTTTCATCCAACAGAATACAAATTTTTTTCTCAGCAGCACACAGAATTTTTTCCAAAATAGACAACATACTAGCTCATAATGAATGCTTAAGTAAATATAAAAGAACAAAAGGAATCCCCTACATACTACTGGCTCATAGCAGAATGAAACTAAAAATCAACAGCGAAAGAACCCAAGAAACTACACAAATACATGGGGATTAAGTAATACACTAATGAATACTCAGTGGAACAGAGAAAAAAAATCAAACAGTTCATAGCAAATGACAATGAAACACAACATACCAAGGCCTGTGAGACTCAAGTTAAATAGTTCTAAGAGTGTTTACAGCTGTGAATATGCACACTAAAAGGCTGGTGCAATCCCAAATAAATAAATAAATCGATAAACAAACGATGTATCTCAAGGTCCTGGAAAGATTAGAACAACTCAAATCCAAAAGCAGTCAAAGGGAAAAAAATTACGAAGATCACAGCAGAAATTAATGAAACAGACTAAAACAATAATACAAAGGATTGATGAATCAAAGGGTTGGTACTTTGAAAACATACACAACATAATCATCCCCTAGCCAAACCCAACAAAAGAAGAAAAGAAAAAACTCTAGCCAGGCATGGGGCACACCTGTCATCCCAGCACTCAGGAGGATAAGGCAGGAGAAGTGCTGCAAGCCTGGGCTACACAGACAGTGAGTTCAAGACCAGCCCGCAAACACGGCAAGACCCTGTCTCCGGGTGGGTAGGGTGGGGGGAGAACTCATCAATACAACTAGAAATGAAAAGTTCACAGGTTTACTAAGTACAGGGACTCAAAGTGAGTAGGGACAGGCTTCAGGTGATCTTTTGAGAGAAGGAGGAAAGTTTAGGCCTCTCCAGACAAGAGGCCGAAGCAGCAAGATTGAGACAGAATTGCTCCAGAGCTGTGGGGCTGCCTGGAGGGCACTTGTACCATCCAACCAATCCACACGGTGTGTGATTTCTTCATTTTCTCATTCATGTGCCTTAGTTTTCCCTTCTGTAAAGTGAGGGTGATAATAATGGTTTCTATCTCCCTGGTTTGCTAAAAACAAATGAATTGGTATTTGCAAAATGATTAGAATAAAACCTATTACAAACTGAGTCCAAGGAGGTATCTGAAGACCAAGTAAACAAAAGGGACAAGGGAAAGGATTATAGCAGACACGCATCTGCAGGGTATGCAAACAGACACAGATGTGGCACCGAGGCACAGTGGCCCTCACTCCTGTGGGACTGGGGGGTGGGCAGACATCCTCGCTGGCGAGCGAAGCTGGTCTTCAGTTAATTCTAAGTGAAGTGGGAAAAGCTGTTATGATGTTTCCGAAATGATCCTCACCCAGAAGGCTGTCTGGACAAGCACCAGCCTGCAGGGATAGAAGTCTGAGTCTTCTTCATGCAGTAGCAGAGACACCAAGGAAAGCCCAAAGGTGCACTGAACAGGCCCCCCCACACACACACCAGGGCAGAAACCACAGGACACAGTGTGCATCTTCGGGGGAACCCACAAAAGCAAGCATAATAATGTCCAAGTGAATGTTTAAAAAAAATCTTTCATTTTTCCTTTTATGAGATAAATGTACTTGGAATCTTTTATCATGCTAAGGGCACTTTTCTCATTTTGAATAAAGATCTTCAAGGACCATTATAATTTCAGCAGACTAAATTTTTAGCAATCTCTCAATCTAAGAACCTTAGCAAAATTGCATTTTGCAAGAAAAAAAATGAATCAAATCACATAACTGTTTCTACACAAAAAGCCTTTCAGAACAATTTCATCACTGCAAAAATGCCATGGAAACGCACAATTCTCTGTATCTCCTTAATCCTAAAGGCTACAGGGCAATGCTGGGGAAGGAAAAGGTTCCGTTAGAGTCTAAAAAACAAGGTCATTCAAGTTCATAGTAGAGCTTCTGATACCTTGGCCCCCTCAGGCAGCAGCCACCAGAAAGCCACAGGGGCACAGAGGGCAAAAGTGGGTGGGGTCGCCTAGCCCACAGCAGGTGTAGGAAAGAAACAGTGGTGGAGGATGCATAATCCGAATATTGATGGTGACAGGGTGTAGGGAGCCGTTGGAGCTGGAGATTGATCACATGTGTGGGGCTAAAGCAAGACCAACCCAGAAAACACCGATGGTCCAAAACAAGCGTCCTAAACAAGCTGTTCCAGCACCAAGAAGGCAAGGGTCCCAGGCCAGCCAGGCAAACAAGTTGCTAGGAAGTGGAGTTGAAATTAACATTCTTCTTGGGAGTGCATAAATAAAGATGCTACAGTGGCTGAGCACTTCCTGTCCTACTGTCAGGAGGAAAAGGGCTCCACCGACCCCCGCTTTGTCTCTTCTTTATTTTCTCATCCTCCCACGTCCTCCTTCCCAGGAACACCTAGAGCTGCAGCTGGTCGCTACAACAGGGAAACAGAACTATCCCTACGCGTGCCTCACATGTCCGCAGATAAGCAAAAGAAAAGCACAGAAATGTATCTAACGTAAGTTTTAGGTACAAGGGACTCTTCACATGGAAATGAGGATCATCCCCCCACAAAAAAGTGAGGAAGCCTATGCATTTGTTTTTCTTTCTTTTTTGAGACAGGGTTTGGCTACGTAGTTCAGGTTGCCATAAACTCACTGTGTAGCCCAGGCTGGCCTCCGGTCCTCCTGCCTCAGCCGCCCAAGTGCAGGGATTACAGATGTGGACAACCATGCCTGCTGATGCGTGTGCTTTGCACGGGTCTGAGGAAGTGGATGTTACACAGAAGTAGGACCAGATGGTACCGTGCCAGAGGGACTGGCAGGGCCTGCTGGCTCAGACCCTCTCTATTCAAGAAACAGGCCACTCTCCAGGTGCCAAGGGAAGGCAGAGAAAACCTGCCCCGGATTTATGTCCTCCTTCAGGGGAAAAGGGTGGGAGATTAGAGAGGCCCTCCTACTTCTGCTGTCTTCTCAGGCCCTTCAGCGTGGAGTATTTTAGGCCAGTACATCCTGAACCCCATCGGTGGACAAGGCTCACTGATTCTAACTATTAGTCCAAAACATGCAATAATTTTCAATTTTATACAATAAAAATTTACTCTAACGCTGGTAATTTTCCATAATAAGTTCATGCATTCTTCTTTTATAGTAACTATGTAATACTTTGAGAACTTAACTTACACACCTAAAATTCTCTCAATGCAAATTAGGTAAATTATACTACTTGTTTTGTTCACAAATTTTCCTGCTCTCCATTAAGTCAGACTGCTCTACTTCCAGTATTTTGAGTGAGCAAAATTCATATGTGTGTGTATATATATATATAGATAGATAGATAGATAGATAGATAGATATAGATTAGATTACATAGATTTTTGCAAAGTTTTTAGAAATTAAATTATATTCTTCTGGAAGTTAGAATATGCCATCAAGTGAAAGGGTTTAAAATAATACTAAAATTCTAAAATACATGATAATACTAAAATAAATAATAGTATATTATATTCTATTACTATATTATACTATAATATTACTATAATAATATTAAAATAATGCTAAAATAAATCTAAAAAAGCAAAACAGGGCCAAAAATTCTATGTCATCTGAATACTATGTAATAAAGGTTCTCACTCAATTTCAATGCCTGATACAGTAAGGACTCAATAATTCATACATATGTATTGGTTCACTGCATAGACCAATACTGTACGAAGCCTGCCATGTATATTTAAATATTTAGATTTCTTTTAATCATGCATCAAAACTATAACTACAGGCAACAGTACAACATACACATCAGAGATTAAAAGCAAGAATATATCTCAAACATGTACTAATAAAATAAAACATCCAGACATTTAAAGCTCTATTAAGATGTGTTATGTATATGTACCAGCTCTCCCATAATAAATGCAATCATTATATACTATAGAACTATACTAATAAAATATAAATTAAAAAATGTTTTGAAAATAAAGTTCCACTTTACCCTACTGGTTATAAAGACATAAATAAAGTTGTTCCTTTATGCCATCAATCAACAAAGCAACAGTAACAGTGACTGCATAAGGGAAACAATCCTGGTCTCAGTGGCCCTTTTGTAATATTTTGTTGAAATTTTTAGACAAGTATAAATATTTTTAATATTATTTCTTAGTTACCGAAGTTAAAAGTAACAATGCCTAATACCTCTAGAATCAAGGCAGGAAATACAGGGGCAGTGGTGTTTGTTAAAATGATAAACTTACATCCTTGGTTTGATACTCATATCCAAACTGGTGAAATTTCACAATCCCCAGCATACAATGGGTCTTTCATTAATATTAGAAAATGTCTTGGTGAAACTATTAGTCAAGTATGGATGGAATTCCCAGTGTTGCAAACACCCACTGAATTATTTAAAAGAGCAAAAAATAAATAAAATGTTTCCAATTACAGTGATATTGATATACAAAAGAAAATATTTAGATAGAACATTTTCTCAGGAGTAGTCAGAAAAAAGGATTAAGTTTGTAAACTGTGGATGACTTCTCTTTCCTTCTCATCTCCAACTCATGACTTCCAGTCTTACGTGACTTCCACACATTGTTATTTGCTTGCATGTTTTTTATGCACACTTTGCTCTATCCTGTCCCAAGAATTAGATTTTAAAATAACTCCAAAGAATACATTTTAACCTGATAAGTGCCTTCAAAATAAGGAAAATGAGACACAGAGAGAGTAAAACTGGGAAGACAAAGTGAAACGAGGTATGGGGGAAACACATACGAATGACACGATGTCCTCTATTCTAAAATGAAATATATTATGAACTAAATTCTTAGCTTTAGCTTTCAAACAATCAGTTCTTTTTCGTCTTTTTGAGACAGGGTTTCGTTACGCCATTCAAGCTAACCATCCTGTCCTCTAACGTGCTATTATCTCAAGGGTTGTCTAAGAGAAAGTGCTACAGTGGAGAGAGGACACTTGAGCCCCGCCACACAGACGTGTTACAAGGACAAGGGTACAAGGACACTGGTGACAGACTGGCTCACTGTCTGATGGGAGGCATTATTGGGTGTACATCAGAGAATTCAGTAAAGTCTAGGTGGGGCAAATACTTGGAATAACATTAGCGAGACAGGCTGAAGATTAGTGTTGGTCTAAGAGCAAGCAAGCTGAAAGGACTGGAAATTGTGATCAGGGAATGTACACTGGATTTTAAGCATTTAGGAGATTTTTGGTTAATACAATGTTTAAGGAAACTTGTCCCTTTAACTTTATAAAGGAAAACAGATAAGTAGTTTCAATTATACAACAAATTATTAAATTATAAAAATTACTAAAACTCATAGTATGAGTGCTAGATACAAGATCAATATACAAAAAGGTAAATAAATATGTCTAGTTTTCTAACAGATATACTTTTTAATAGCAATTAGTAAGAACATGTAGGAAAAACTTCATCAAAGGGTAAGCAGTACTTTTATGAGGAAAATATTTTGACTTGTGCATCAATATGGGTGCATTTATCACAATGAGGTTTTTCATTTTCTCCTTTTCTTTTTTATTTATTGGAAGAGCAACTATTTTTCTGCTTGAGAAATACATATCTACATTAAGCTAAACCAACAGAAAATTACATAGATAGAAAAAAATGTAAATCTCTGTAGAATTGATATTAAGGAATTATTTTACCATAATGCTGCTTATATTGACGATTTTATAAGAAAAACAGAAAGTTTCTATAAGTAAATAAATGCTATTATATCATATCTTAAATGCATGAAAGTTGATTAGAAACATGTCATGTTAACATAAGAGATAATTAGAGATACTTATTTTTAAATTTTTCATATTAGGACTAGTTCCCTTGATCAAACAGTTTATTTTTTAGATTCATGAATACTGAATATTTAACTTGCTTTTTTGAGTTAGAATTAGTTTCTTAAGGCCAGGCATAGTGGTACATGCCTGTGATTCCAGCACTGGGGAGGCTGGGGAAGGAGAATCACCATGAGTATAAGACCAGCTGGGGCTGCATAGTGAGTTCAAGGCAAGCCTGACCTGCACAGCAAAATCCTGTTTTAAAAAAGAAAGAAAGAAAAAAGTCTCCAGAGAAAAAGATGGTAGAGCAGAGGCCAGCAGAAAATCACAGGATCACCACGATCTGGAATCAAGACATTTGGAAAACAAAAATTTATCAAGAGAAAGAGAAGAGTTCTGTAAGTAAAGAAAGAACTGGTAGGAAAGATAAAAATCACAAAAAAACTGAGGAAAACAAAAATACAAGGCAAGTTCAGAGAGGGTCAGAAGCCCCAGAAAAAGCCTGTGGTTATTACAAGGTACAAGGAGACTTTGGGATTTTACACTAAAAGTGACTCCTTTCCCTTAGCAGGCTACCTTTGGAGAAGAAATCCAAAGTAACACCTGCCATATTTAGGAGTGAGATCACTGGAAGCCATTTTGAGAAAAGGTTTATTGCTTAAGACTGAACTTGTCCTGGAAGCTGAATTCACAGAATATCCATACTTCATGGTTTCTTGGGTCACCATACCACAATGGCTGGGTCGGACACAGCCACAAGAGACAGCTCCAGAGAGGGAGAGTGTGTCCTGGGAAGTTTACCAGTAGAGACCTCAGGGAGCAAAAGACAATGTTTAACAGCCCCACAGTCTGCCGTGAAAGGCATACGATTCTCTGTGTAGCCATGTCTTAAAGTGCTGGAATTGAGTCCTGTAAGCTTTTGGCATCCCTTGCTACCTATTTTCATCACAGAACTCATGGTCTGTTTGCTTTCCTCTGCTGCCAAATGTGTCACTCGGACATGAGCCATGTCCCAGGGTATATGGACAGAGAGGCCTTTGGAGCAACATGGCACCTCAGTCCACAGCCAGCTGGAAGAGCAGTGGCTCAAGATACACAGAAGGGCAGCAACAGAGATGAAAATCATTTAAGGAGAATTCAGCCCTGAGAAGACAACATACCAAGACGACAGCCACCATCCTGGGAGAAATGTAGGACAGGATTCAGCACTCAGACAGCAAAACGTAGCTGAGGAAACCTCATAGGCCCCAGCTGTGACTCACTATCCCTCCCTTATTTTGGTGGATGCTAATATCTGGTGGTCCTGGAAAGAAACTACCCACTCAAATACCTCAACATGGAGGAGTTTTGTGGATGTTTTTCTTTGTTTTTTTCTTTCTTTTTGGTCTTTGCTTTATTTGTTTTTCATATTTTTCTTGTGGGTATGTGTTTCTTTTACCTAATTCTATTATTTTTAATCCTTTAGTTGGATTTTTTAATCTCACTTTCGTCTCTTCATCTGCCTTCTTTCACAAATTTTACTTTTCTGCCAAGTGTAGTGGTGCACATATGTGACCTCAGTACTTGGGAGGGTAAGGCAGGAGGATTGCCACAATTCTAAGGCCTGCCTGGGCTGCATACTGAGTTGGCCAGCCTGACCACATAGCAAGACCTTATCCAAGAAAAGAAACATAACTTCTTCTTTCATTTTTCTCTTTCTCCAGCCCTTAACTTGTTATTGTAACTATTAAGTTTTACTAATTTTTAGCTATTTAGCTTACTTTATGCAATTATAGTTTGTTTCTTTTCTATTGTTAATGGTGGTATAGTCACTGTCTTTAGTAAATTGTTACTGTATGTCAACACCTGGTTTGCTCTTGCATCTAAATTCTTATTGCTGATCTCTTCTGTATTGTTAAGGATGGCATCAGTTTTGCTTTTAATTGGTTTTTACTGACTGTCAGTATCTGGTTTGTCTTTGGGTTGTCACCATTACTCAGTTTCATTTTCTCCTCTCTGAGCAGTGCTGGGAATCAAGCCCTCAAAGGAAGGCTGGACACTAAGGAGACCCTCAAATAAAAGTGGAAAAGACATCCATCCCAACAGAAACAGAAATCGAAATATAGAAACACAGTAACTATGAAAATAACAGACAACACAACTCCTCCAAATTTCCATAATTCATCAGTAACTGAATCTAAAGACATCACAGTAGATGAACTTCCAAAGAATTTTAAAAAACATCATTTATAAAATAATTAATGACTTCAAACATGATACAAATAAACAACTGAACGACTTAAAGAAAACAATGCAAGATATGAAGGAGGAATTCAACAAAAAGAGATTCTAAAGAAGAACCAAACAGAAATCCTGGAAATAAAAGCACAATATGTTAAACAAAAAATGTAATGGAAAACCTCACCAACACAGGTCAAGCAAAAGACAAAATTCCAGGGCTTGAAATTAGGAGCTATCATGAGCAAACACTAAGAAAAATAAACAGAAATCATGAGCAAAACATCTAAGAACTCTGGGATACAGGTAAAAGACACAACTTACAAATGTTTGGAGTAGAAGAGGGTGCTAAAGTCAGACTCACCACATTAGACTTCTTTCTTTTATTGCTTTCTCTTGCCTATTTGCTCTAGCTAAAATTTCAAGAACTATGTTCAACAGGAATGATGGAAATCCTTGCTTCATTCTCGATTTTAGATGAAATGCTTTCAATTTTTGCCCATCAGAACAACTTGGCTGTGACTTATCATATATGGCTATTAGGAGATTAAAGAGTGACCCTTGAATGCTTAGTTTCTTCAGGGCTTTTATCATGGCAGGATGTTGAATTTTTTCAAAGACTTTTTCTACATCTGTCTTTCTAGCCTGCTATTCGAATCTTTACCACTTTCCTCGGTTTAGTATGTGATCTAATTTTACCAATACCCTTAGACTTGCAATTTATAATCTAGTAAAACTAACTGTGGATTCCTAAATATACCTTGATTTCTTTGCACATGCAATGAATTCCCGCTGCCTAGAATGCCCTCCTGCCAGCTGCCAATGAGAAAGCCTTTACTTATTCCTCTGCAATGCAGCCTCCTCCTCCTCCTGTGAGTATTCTACACCTTCCTCTGGGACAGAACTGATCATGTTGCATTATAACTGGTCACTGTTTCTGCACAAGACGGTAAGCTCCACAGAGGACAAGGACCATTTTTTTCAGGGTTTTTTTTTTTTAATCTCAAACACCTAAGAGTGTTAACTAACTGTACATTGACAGAACAAATTACTTCTGCTAAAGTAGAATTCCCTGAGCCCAACACTAGGCATAAGAAATGAATAAAGAGTAGGTAAATTTATAAAAACCTCAACAAAGATGCATGTGGTTATTCTGTCAGTAGCATTCATAATTTTTTGATTCATAATTCAAATGAAATCTTCTTATGTAAAATACACTTAATAGTAAATCTTTTACTGGAAAGATAAATAAACAGCTCCATGTCTGATAAACTCAAATGAATGCTGAACAAAGCAAACTTAAAACCACATACTGGGCAACACAATTGATGCCACATAACACGTTACTGTAGCTCCACAAGTAGTCTGAATGATGCTCAAAGCCTATTAAAAACACTGATGTGCATAAAATATTCATCAGGAATATCCTACAGCACAAAAGGAAACCTTACAACAATGAAACCCGAGCCTCACTACAACCTGCCTTCAACTCCAGCTGGGCTTTTGAGTGAGCAGTCACTGACCTGCACAGCAGCCACATAAAATAGGGGGAAGAATGTTACAAAAGGTCACAGACGACAGGACATGCTCCATGTGATGTTAAGACTACTGGGACATGTTTTGAGGGAAATATAAAGAAATAATAAACCCCAACTTCACAATGTTGGTTAATGTAATTTAAACAGAAGAAGACCAAGAGATTGTGAAGCCAATATAGTTTATGTTAAATGTCAAAGCTTGGTCCTCGACTCTCTGAAACTTATAGGATTTGGTACTCAATATATTTTGATGCAAAAATTCTGCCCTCATACTCATTGTTTGGATGGTATTCGATACATTGTGTAGAACTTTCCAGGCGAAAAAATCTGTTTGCTACTCACTGTTTTTCATATTCGTCGTATCTATTAGAAATCAATTAACAGTGAGTGCCACATACTAATTAAACCAAATCCTAGCTATCAGTTTCCTTGGTAGATTCCCACATTTTTTTTTTTTTTAGCCTACAGCACCCCGTTTTCCCAGGCGGTCTCCCATCCAAGTACTAACCAGGCCCGACCCTGCTTAGCTTCTGAGATCAGACAAGATCGGGCGCGTTCAGGGTGGTATGGCCGTAGACAGATTTTCACATTATTACATTATTTTTAAACATACAGATAAAGGGAGGGGGAACTGAAAAGAAGATAGAATAAGTTGGAAAAGGAAGCTCAAAGTGGGCCACGTGGAGACCAACACTGAGAGTGCACGATTAGCCGAGGATTACTGAACCTGAAATGAGGAGACATGAAGTGACACCCAAGCTGTCACCTCTGATCAAACCCATAAGTCACTCACAGGTTGTCTGTGTGTGTGTGTGTGTGTGTGTGTGTGTGTGTGTGTGTGTGTGTGTGTGTTTTACATATAATTCCTTGATACTTTTGACTCCAGTACTGACAAACGGTCTCCACTCAGTGTCAAGTCTTACACCATCACTAAATGGCTTTCTGCTCAGAGCAACAGCTGAAAAGCAGGGCGGGCAGCAGAGCAAAGGGACCTGGGGCTGAGTCATCGCTCGGTTCTCTGGGATACAAGGTGACTCCCACAAGCCTCTTGATAGGCAACTGTTGACTCTTACTCACCTAGCGCTTTTTAAGTGTCTGCCTCCTGTCAAATGTCATGATGAGCACTAGAACCCTTCAGAGTTGTGGGTAATACTTGAGTCCAGTCCACCACCTTCCAGAAAGCCCCAGAATGAACGTATTCCTCAGGCCCAAGGGTCAAGATAACTTTCCAGGCACTTTGTTTAATCCCTTACTCACACAAGCAAGCACCAAAGCAACTGACTCAGAATGAGGTTATAGTTCGGTGGGTGCAGCGGTGCATGCCTCTAATCACTCCGGAGGCTGAGTCAGGAGGACTGCAGCAAGTTCAAGGCCAGTCTGAGCTATGCAAGGAGATCAAGGCCAGCCTGAACAATGTAGCAAAATCCTGTCTCAAAAAACAAAAGAAATTATTGCATACTGGCTCCAAAAATTAAAAGATGTCAAGCCTCTATGATAAGAATCAAAGCGTCACTTCTTCAGCTGGTAAGATGTTGTGTGAGGATACTGCTGACTGCTTTACCTGCAATCTCTAAAAGTGGGGAGACATGGTCCCCCTCCGCCAGCTTCACAAAGCCAACGTGATTTCCAAAAGTGTCAATCCCGTGGAAGGGCAATATCAGACGCCTTCCCTGGAGGACATCTTCTACCGACGGCTTCAATTCCAAAAGTGCGTCGACACCGCTGGAAGAGGTAACAGGGTTTTCAGTAACACAGGAGGCGTGACACACACAAAGTCAAGTAAGGAGCAAACTAACCCCTTCTAGAGGTAAAAATACCTTCTACAGCTAACCCGGATGATGAAAGCTAATCCTGGTTTTTAAATGAGAATCACAGAAATTAAATCTTTATGTAATTATAATTAAAGATTATATCTAATTATCATTAAAGATATAAACGTAAATGCTATTTTATAGTTCACAAAGAAATTTTTACTAATACTATATATACAACTCAAAAAGTTACTGATATATGGCCATAAAAGCAGTACCTATAAAAGTTTATATTTGTCTATGTGAAAAGCCCTAGGTTTTTGATAAAACTACTAATACACAGTACTTACTATTTACAAGGCATGTTATGAAGACTGAATCCACATTACCTCTTAAAATATGATTTCCTCTAGGATAAGATAATAACACTGTACTTGTATTCAAATGAAATATAAGCTTAATTATATTTCCCAACTGAATGTATATGCTTGCTACAGTTATTTAGACTCTGTTTATTGAGGTACCTTGTGTTGTCAAATCGCTATGGTTATTTATAAAAATAACTGTTTGCCACAGTAATCATCAGACATTAAAAGATTTTGAATATTTTGAAAAGTAGGATCCATTATTTTCACCGTGGAGAGAATTCTGGCATAGGCACTTTATTATGCAGAAGAAAAGCAAACTCTCACTAGAGGGCAGCAGTTACTTAGAAAAGAATTAAGCACACAGGTCTGGAAGGGGCTTTCAGAGGCCCTTCTGATAAACAAACCATTGTTAATTTAGCACATGAGCTGCTGAAGCGAGCACCACCATCATTAAATTAAATTATCTTGATCAATGATTTGTTCACAGTAAAAAGTGTGAAACAAAAACATCGTCTTTTCCGAGGGCTTTCACGTGTGTAAATTAGTCTTCCGACAGTAACCGTGTCCTGACTCTCAGCTTTCCTCCCCTGCTAGGACACAGACAGCGCGGTATTTCATATCAGCCTTGAACATTTGTTAACATTTGTTAACGTTCGCTAACATCTCTCAATGTCCCCACACGTCCACATACTACATTCGACCTCCTCTCATTGTATTTTCGGTCATTTAGAAGGACACAGCACACATACTGACTCCATACTGTCCCCGCCATAAGCAAAGCGTGAGATAGCAGGAAAACCACTTCGGGCTCATCTGCGGCAACTTGGGGAATTCACGACACTCATTTCAAAGGAACTGTATGGCTGAGCAGGTGCAAGAAAGGCCAAGACTTTTCAGAGAGAGTAAATGCTATGCATTACTTTTCTTTAATGAAATACAAGCCGGGCATGGTGGCACTCGAAAGGCTAAGGCAGGAGGATCACCATGTGTTTAAGGGTAGCCTGAGCTACACAGTAGTTCAAGGCCAGTCTGTACTACATAGCAAGACTCTGCCTTAAAAAATAAATGAACAGAACAGAACAGCATTCCGAGACTGGTCTATAAAAAGACTTCTTTACAGTAAAAAAAATTTTAAAGTATATTCATATATAAAACAGACTTTTGAAGCTGGAGTTCAGAACCAAAGTTGGTAGTTCAAATTAAGATCAGACAGCTATAATATCAAATCAACTGCTAGATTTGGCCTCGTGGATTTCTTTTTGTTTGTTTGTTTAGGGGAGAGCTTGAGAGAGGGTCCTGCTATGCTATAGGCTGGCCTGGAACTCACTATATAGTTCAAGCAGACCTTGAACTTTTAGCAGTCCTGCTGAGTGCTGGGGTTACAGGTGTGCAGAACACACGTGGTGCATGTCTCTCTTTCCTTTACCTATACTGTGGAGACACAAATGACCTTAGGTAATATTTATCTGAGTGAGTTCCTGATTTTAAAAATAACTGCATATTCCATGTCCAATCCATTAGCTAATACTTTATTAAACACTAACACATGCTACTGTGCTTTAAAAAGGAAAAATAAATACAGGTTAAGTAACTGACATCCAGATAGCTTCTATATTCCACAAGGTAAGATCAATGACTAGAGACTTGAAAAAGTCCTCCACGTAGACAATGTCTTTCCTGAAAACAATGGGTTTTATACGATGAGGTGCCTGAACTGAGGCCACACCTTGAATCTCAAGCCATTTGAAAGGTGACACTTCTGCCCTCAGGCCTGTGGCAGACCTCTTCCAATCACCTGAAGGTGTTGAGGAAAAAGACTGAGATCCCCAGAGAAAGGAAGCTTTCTACCTCAACACTGCCCCCGACTTGAGACTGCAACATTAAGCCAGTTCCTTAGATAATTCTTGATTCACACAGCAGATCTGCCTGCCGGGCAGTGAGACAGCCACCCTGGGCTCTTTCCCTGGACAACCCTGACAGTCACACTACCCTAACACACCCAGGGGCTCCTCCCCATGTTCAGCCATTCACTTTCGGGTCACATCTTCCCTGGTTTCTCCTGTCAAGGTGACTAGTTAAAGTGCTTCTCTCCACAAGGACTATCTACCTCAATAAACTAAAATCTCAGCTCCTCGCTGTCCCAGAAGGCTGCCCGAGGCTGCTGTCGAGAAGACAGCTTGGGACAGAACAGCAGACAGATCTCTACGGACATAGCTATGATCATCTCATGGAGCTGGATATTCTGCGTTAGCAACCTATTTTGTTTTCCCTCTTTTTCTTTTACCTTGTCTCCACCCTCCCCTAATCCAAGGCTTGTTCTTCATTCCTAAGGGGGATGTATATGTCAAGGAATAAAACACAAGCCACCTGCAGTCATTCTGGCCTTGGCTTTCCAAGAGCAAAAGCCTGGGTCTCATCAGCGGGCTGCACAGAAGCAGCAGGGCAAGGGGCATTGGCAGTGTCCCCAACAGCTGCGGGAAGAGCAAGGTTTGCCATCCCAGAACGGAAAGCAGTGCTAGGCTGCTAGTTCACTTCTAGCACCCAAAGGTGGGGTGGCATACAGGGACTCCAGGGACAGCTCAGGCGAAACAGCAATTATCCACTCTCCTAGAAAGACAGCAGCTCTGATGGCTATTATGGAGTGCCTACCACCCACCAGGGACCATACTGAGTGGATTAGTAGTATGACTGTCCCCATTTGCTAAGATAGCCAGTGAACTGTCCCAACCAAGTGACTAATAAAAGGTGGTTAAAGCATAGTCCCAGAAGTCCCAAGCTAGACTGCAGAATCAAACCCCCGAGTGCTTACATAATTAACAAGGACAAAATAGCTGTGTACCAAGGGCTGCCATTTGATAGCAACAGAGTAAAAAAGTCTAGAAGAAAAATATTTAGGCACAGTAATTCTATGTATTGACTACTAATTGGAGTAAAGAATATTTCTTTCAAATTTTAATGACTGAGTTCTATGCTTATACATCTTGGACTAACAATTTGAAAACTAATATTCAAGGAAGTTACATTACTCACATGTTCACTTCATCTTCATTTAGCAACTGCATCACTAGCAAGGTAACGTGAAAGGAGCCATCACCAACCATTGCTTTGGCCAGTCGCTTATCTTGCTGTATTATTGTACTTTGCAGGGTCTTAATTCCTCCTGTAATCTGATCACATGTACAAAAAATAGAGATGCGTCAGCAAGAGTTTTGTAGAACAAACTTTAAATCAAGAAGAAAAACAATGCCAGGTGTAGGGTGGATCCCTGAGAGTTTAAGGTCAGCCTGGACGACGCAGCAAGACTGTGTCTCAAGAATGGGAGGCAAAGGAGAGGCAGACAGACAAAACCACCCAAATCAGGGCAATCCCAGGCTACAATACCACACGGATGCTATCAGCTTATTCCCACACATGCAAGATACTTGCCCTGTGGAGGCTGCCTCAGTGTCCCAAAGCCATTAAAAACGTTTACCTTTCGTGGTCATTTTGACTTTGGCAAAGGGCCAGAAGTGGCACGTGCCAGACCCAGTGAAGAAGGAGCATGAGGACACACAGCAGCACCGTCACTGTTTGGGTCACACCTCATAAAGATGCTCACGAAAGACGCCTTCCAGAACTGCTTCAGAAAGTGGCAAGAATAATGGGATAAGTGTGTTCAAAGCGAGAGGAGTATTTTGAGGGAATGAATATCAATCTGCTCTTTAGTGTAATAAATTTTTTAATGTAAACATTCATTATATATTTTGATCACCTGTTATGGCTTGGGTCCAGGCTCATGCAGTCATACGGCTTTTCAGAGTGGGTGGATCTGAAGTGCATGATGCTGGGATTGATTCATGGTGCAATGCTAGGGTTAGAGGTGCTGGGATTAAGTGTGGAGTGCAATCCACCCGACAGGCAGGTAGCCTAGATACAATTTAAGGGGCAGAAAGAGGCTTGTTGCTTTTGCTGTCTTCTGCCTGCCATGAACTGTTTCTCTTCTGTGACGCCCTCTGCCATGACACCCTGCCTCGGGCTAACACCTCCACAAACTGTGAGTCAAATAAACCTTTTCTCCTTTAACTTTTGAGTGTAGAGTACTTTGTCTCAGCAACAAGGAAACAACTAAGACATTGCTTCTTGAAAAACTGAGAAATGTTTCTCCATCTTAGAAGACTGGCCCAGTATTCTTATTCTGCAGACTGGTTCACCGGTTGAGTGGAAAGTTCAATGGCCATGCATCTTTTAAGAAATCTGTCCTTGTATTATAGAGTATGACTCACTAATTATGATCTCTTCTAGGGAAAAAAAGGCATTTGCTTGATCACTATGGGATTTTTTTTCTAAGGAAAAAAGCTTTATTCTTCCCAGAAAGGTCCAACCAACAGGCAGCATCACATTTCTGTTAGAAGTAACTGTCCCCAAATGAAGGCATCTGAGGACTTATTCATCACAGGCTGAAGACTTTTTAGGAGAGCAATGATTACAGTAAGAATGACGACTGGCATCTTCCTGATACATGAGGTCAGGAATAACCAGGGATATGCAAATGGTAGAAAATCACTACAGTCTGCATCCAGGTGAACCGCCTGGTCTGCTTCTTCTTTCAGGAACTCCTCCTCTAGAATGGGAAGAGCAATGTCTCCTCCCTTCTCCACTTCCCATTAGATCCAATTTAGTCAACTGCTAAATGTGAGTACACCAAAGAGGAGTCACCCAGAGAAAGCACAGGGAAGAGGGGACACATACAAGCCCTGAAAAGAGACAAGAGGGAGAAGAGGGAGCCTGGCAGCAGACGCAGAATTCCTAAAAAACCAGAAATAAGAAAAACTGAATCATGAGCATAGCAGTCTGTTCAGATACTAGAGGAGTTGTGTTACCCTGAACAATATTCCCATTATCTGCAGGATGTGACTGAGCAAATCATGAGATGCTGTCCTGGGCTCTGACTTCCTATGACAAAGGCTCTCTCCTTTCACAGATGCTTGCATGGAGCTCCTCAGAGTTGTCTGCCTGACCCTGGCTGTGGACACCATTCTGAGGAAGAATCTTGTGAAGTCCACTTAGTGGAGGGCTAACACCCTTGGTACGTGGCCCCCTGTGATATCACCGTGGTCTCCTGGAGCCTGTTTAGCCACAAGCCCTCCACGTTTCTCCCTAGTAATTTTCTGTTTCCTGACTCCAACCCTACTACTCCTCCTCCTTGTGGGGTCAGAGTTGAGTCCAATCCCACAAGGCCCTGTGGCAAGAATGTCCCTGGCCACATGTCTCCCCAAACAATGAATAATGTCTACCTTACCATCTTAATGAGTGTCATGAAAAATTTTTCTTTATCACAGTGTGTTTTTCAGATTAATTCACACCAGGCTTGGTGGCACAATAACCTGTAATCACAACACTCTGGAGGCTGAGGCAGGAGGACTTCAAATGTGTCTAGCCTGGGCAACTTATCGACTCAGCAAGACCGTGTCTCAAAAAGATTTTTAAAAGGGCCAGGCATATAGCTCAGTGTCAAGGCCCCAAGCTCAATCTTCAGTAGCACAATCAACCAATAAATTCACATCACCGAAAATAACCCCAATATTCCCCTACTTGTTATATCTGAGACTAACAGATAAAATGGCGTTTTCCCAAGAGGAAGTAAAGCCAAATTAAAACGGAGATAAGGCCTGAAAAATCCCTGAGCAAATAAAATGAATAAGGCCTTAGATTTTGCAGCAAGATTAAATATAGCTTTAATCTTGCTGAAACTGAAAAGATAAGCAAAATTTGAGTTGTGTGATTATTTCTGCTTATGTTAGACAGAAACACACATTGCTTTCAGCCAGTCATAAATAGCCAACTGATACATGATCATGTGATCAGGGGTATTCTAACAAGGTAAATCAAAAGAGGCAACTTTGTAACTGCAAGCAATGAGATAATTTATTTGGCTTCTACAGTTTTTTCTTTAAGTACATATCTCTGGCACCATCAAACTGTAACACTAAGGCTTTCAATCTGGTATTCCCAATCCACGTATTCAAACTGGATAAAATCTGACTGTGCCCGACTATTTTCATCTACATTTTTGTGGCAGCAGTGGGATTCAAAAGAGACTACTGGTGACCTCCAGGAACATCAGGGAACCAAGCAAAAGTGCACTCTTTGTGTTCACTATTTTCAGGCTGCCTCTGAGGCCCAATGTTAGTCTCATACCTTACATCTGGAGCCCTCAGAGTCTACCTGTATAGTTCTGGTCTCAGAGTCTACCTGTATAGTTCTGGTTCCACTTGGATCCACAAGTCAAACTGAGTACTCAGCAGGAACTGAGCAGGTCCAGTTGGAGGCCTCCAGGAGGTAAGTTTTAGAGAGACAAGGTATTACAGGTTCAATAGCACTGGTGTCTAGGACTCTGCCATCTGGAACTCCAGCAAATTTCATGTGTTGAAATTACGGAGCCCCTCTCCATGCCTTCCTAGAGAAATGGGTATCTTTTACCAGAGTTGCAGGTAAGTAAGTCTAGCTCAAACTGTTCGTTCACAGTGTACATTGGAAAAGAAGGGATGCCCAACACCCCAGAGACAGCAGATTTTGCTGTTTTGTCTGGGGGTTGGTACTTACAGTCAAGAGCTCAGCATGTACCCAGCCACTGACCTTCTTGCCCTGAACCTGCTAATCTTTTTGCTCAAACACCCCTGCAGCCCAAGGCTAAGGAGAAAAAGTACATAGGCTAATACCTTAGAAAGCTAGGCCTTCAAAACAGCTCTGATTGGATCCTGTAACTACTTTTACTCCTTGGTCAAAAATTGGACTCAGAACTTGGCAAAGATATTCCAAACCCCAGCGAAAATCCACGAAAGCCGATGAGGGAATTCAGAATCCTGATGGGAACCTATGGCCCTGGACTTCCTGTACTGTATCAGTTTATACCTAAACTCAGGGACCTGCAAGCGCAGAAATGGACAAGCAAGACAGGACAAGTACCAACAGCCTCGAGGGAGCCCCAAAATGCCAGAAAAGCAGCTGAAAGCCTCTTAGCTCTGCCATTGTCTTCCCACAGAAGATTGAATGGTCTATTATGCCACATGTAAACAGAAAAAAGATGACTCAGTCTCTCATTACAGGGCTAGATTAGAAATCTCACTTGTTAAACACACTGGTCTTAAACACAGCAGGGAGTCCTGCAGTTCTTCCTGGAACTGAAATAGCCCTTGTGGTCTTATTTACTAATGGGCTCTGGGATCAGAGAGTGGTGACCTTGCTTCAAAAACATGTTAATATGCTCGCTTTGGGAGCACATATATTGAAAAAAAAAATTGTTAAAATGAGGCAGGAGGATCATGTACTCAAGCCCAGCATGGGCAACTTAGCAAGATCCTATCTCAAATTTTTAAAAAGAAAATAAAAGGGGCTGGAAGTATAACTCAATGCAAAGAGCATGGGCCCAAACTATAGTTCTGCTAAGTAAATAAATAAGATTCAATGAAGATATGGTCATCATAGCTGAACAATCTAGAGAACGTTAGAACCAGGAAAGGATCAAATGCTGAAGGAAAAGAATCCAACACTTATGTCTTCATAGCTCAAACAACTACAAGGACCATGATCAGAGGACCTCCTTGCACATCTTAAAACTCAAAAACAAGAGGTCCAGGCAAAGAAAAGTTGCACCTCAAGGCAGCTGTCACCACTGTGAAGTTGCAGCACTAGGAGATAAAGACCATCCACTCTCGTCTGTCTTCTCACGAGCCTACTCATCTTGACACACACACACTCCTCATGAGACCAAAGCCCTGAGGACTTAGCTATAGAGAAAAGGCGGTACTGACAATATCCACCATTTGACCCAGACGTCAAAGCAGGTGCAGACTGTCTAAAAGCAATCACAGTAGCAGCTAAAGTGTTACAAACCTAATCTAACCTCAGGTTAGAAAATAAAGTTTATAAAAAGTTCCATGCTGTCAAAAACTTACTAGCTTGTCAACCTACAGGTAGCTAAAAATTAAGCCTTCCCAAACCAGAAGTAGTGGTACATGCCCATAACCCCAACATTCAGGAGCCTGAGGCAGAAGGATCATGAGTTCAAGTCCAGCCTGTGCTATACAGCAAGCACAAGGTCAGCCTGGTCTATATGGTGAGATCCTATCTAGAAAAACAAAACAAAATACAAAAAACAACTATAATTATTTAAAAATTGCACCTTCCCTACAGATGTCACAAGTAGACCATTTTCCCAAATCTAAGGCTTTCTTTGTAGCCTGTCCTCTGACTGATTTGTTTTCACTCTGTATTTACACAAAATGTTCAGACTTAAACTTTCATTTTTTGTTAGGCACTTTTACTCAAAGTGAATATCCTTGATGGTCTACTGTTCAAAATTTGGCCACTCTCACTGACCATCGCTGGCGATGTAGTCATTCTAGATGAATGAGAAGAGTCCCAGCTAATGACAGAACTTGCCCCCTCTGTGACACCTGGAAGAGCAATGCAGGAAACCAGCTTCACACAAAGGTTGGTACCCTCCCCTTGGCAGATCAACTGATTTGGCACTGGGAAGAAACCACAGTGGCAAAGAGGTGGTCTACATCCGCAATGGTGAAACTTCTAGAGCTTTCAGTGATAACAGACACTGTATGTGGCACACGTGCCACAAGTTTTTCACCACTAGTCCATACTGTTGAGTTCATTTGCTAATAATTTATCTCCCTGCACAGCAAACTTAACTGAGCTGGCCTAATCTAGACAGTGTTCCAGATTCTTTCTGTAATTAGGCTGGTTTGACACATTTTATAGAGATGGGCCCCCTGACATGGAACGACACAGATATTAAATCAGAACATGACTGTGATTGCTTTAGCTGTATCCTCAGAAAACTCACAGAAACTAGACATTGGCTGAATGGAAACCAAAGGTAAATGGAATCGCTCTATAGTTCTATATTGTAAAGTAAATGACTAGATCAACACAGAGTGTGTTTGGAAAGAAAATCAATCCCCCCTTAATGATGAGGACAAGAGTTACTTTTATCAAATACACAGAATTTTTTGCCTCTTCCAATTTTAAATCATAACTACTCAACCTGATGCTGTACAGGTGCAGATGTGACAAATAATAATTTAATTTAAAAATTTCTCCAAGACCAGTTACCCCTCCCCAAAACAAAACAAAACAAAGGAGTTTAAGAAACGGGTAAACCAATAAATATGAGAAAAGATGAAGGAAGCATCTAGAGGAGAAGATTAAAGAGGGGTAAAGAGAAGTGGTAAAAAATAAAAGGCCAACAGACCTACACAGAGTTTGTTTCTGAGAGGGGACAAGGTGAGGGGTATCAGTGTGCGTACAGACCTAAGAAATGGGACTCAATGGGAAGGATTTTTAGTCTTCCTGGACACCATGTGCTGTGTTCCCCTGCAGCTCTGTGTTAGAAAGCTGGCCCCAGTGAGGCAGTACTGACCAGCAGGGTCTCCCAGGAGGTGCATAGGTCAGGGGCCAGCACCCCTGTAAGGAGCTGATGCTAGGACTGCAGGAGTGGCTTCCTTACAGAGGGGTGGGTCCAGGCTTCCCTTGTTCTCTCTCTTGCTCTCTAGTCTTCCACCAAGGATGACGCACCAAGAGACTCCTACAGACACCAGCCCCTCCATCTCAGGGCTCCAAGCCTCCAGAATTGTGACAATAAATTTCTCTTCTTCATGATTTTCCCAGTTTCAGCTACTCTGTTATAACTGTACAAAACAGAGCCAACCCAGTGTAGTTGGACACCCCGGCACTTCTTACAAAGCCTGGGGCACAGGTCCACATTGCTCTGCAATGACTGGAAAGCTGAAGTTTAGAGTTTTCTCCAGATGCAGCAAAGGACTGAGCCTGGCTTGCAGGAAAAATGCAGAAGCTCAAGGGGATCCAGTGTTGGGTATACCCAAAGGCTCAAGACTGTCAGATGTCAAATGATATAATTACACCTTTGAAACTTAGCAGACACCATGGTTACAGGGATTTCACTTATCATAAAAAGTGGCTCAGGGTGAGAACTTTGTCCTGTAACACTGACTGAGGGAAATTAAGGGTGCTGAACTTGGGTCCAAACTCCTGGGTCTGAATACCATAGCTGCCAGAGCCGTGGGCCCATGTATGTCCCCTACTGTCACTTGGCCTTTGTTTCTTCAGTTATAATAGAATTTGCATTGCTATCCTTATAGGGCTATAATAAATATTATACTAGAAAAGACACATTGAAGTACTTCATAAGCTCTACCACCAGTGGCTCTCTGTGAGGCTGATTTTGTAGCACACATTTTGTAGTAGTTACTTTTCATTCACTGAGTAGTTACTTTTCCAGAGGGATGTGCGGTTGTGAAAATGGGAAGGAGACTAGGTTCTCTTGCACCTAGTATGTAGAATACACATATTTTCACCAAAAGGTAGTCATTGTCCTCAGCTCAAACGGTAGCTACATGTAAATTTAGGACATTGTTCAAAATTTCATTAATGGGCTGGGGTATATAGTTCAGTGGCACAGCACCTCTTGGCAAGCACAGGATCCTAAATTCAATTCCCAGTACCAAAAGAAAAAAAAAAGCATTAATTTGTATATTCAGCTACTGAGTGCAGCATCTTACATGGTAAAATAGTTTCAGACCATTAGTATCTTTGAATTATGTACAAAATTACAAATTAAAAACTGCAATACTTTGAAGACTACCATCTTGACAAAGTCATTTTAATACGCTGGAAAGTTAACCTCAAACCTATAAAAAATTGTTAAGTTAATCTAATCAAGCATTATATTTCTAACTATGCTTTGATGTTTCACATTAATCTATATATTTCCTGATACCATCTTTAAAATGCATTTTACTCCTAATTACATTTTTTGTTTGTTTGTTTTGTTTTTCCTAATTACATTCTTTAAAAAATAAAAAAAAAAACTTCAGAGTATAGGTCATTTTTTAAAACCGCCAATGTCATCAAAAGCAAAAGAAACATAGTCACTATTATAATTCTACAAAGCTATTAAAGCTTATCTGTCATCATAAGTCCTATCCATTGGCAGTACTGTACAATACACATTTTTAAAATAGAAAGTCAAAGTAAATTATAAGGTCAAATTTAAATATGGCAGAAAAAGAAATTTCTAAAAACAAAAGCCTTATTGAAATCTTTAATATTTCATTCACTGAGTAGTTACTTTGCATTAACAGAATAAAAGCAGACACTACCTGCTTAACATCATAACTAAGCTACATTCTGCAGGCCTAAAAATAATGTAATTCAAAAGCTCATTTGTATATCTTTTGCATTTTCTAACTGACTCAAAGGATACATGAATTCAAAACAATGCAATAAAGTAAGTGTGTTTCTGGCTGAAGATGATGAGTTCCATTCCAGTGCATGGTTCTGACCTCATCTTTTGGCACTGGTTTGGGAATTTTTCCAAGTATGCGTGTGAGTGTGTGTGTGTGTGTGTTCGCGCTTCCTAAATATTTTGCCTTATTAAGAGTTACCATAATTATCATATCAACATGCTACCCGGGGTGAGGGTAGCTCAGTGGTACAGCACTTTCCTCATATACATGAGGTTCTAGGTTCAATTCCCAAGACCACAAAAAATAATAGCTCTTAAAATGCCACCCAACTTCTCTTCAAAGCTGAATACACTCATTTTTTTTGCCTGAGCACAACCATTAAAAATATTTAAAAACTAACCATGTGCCAAAACTGGAATGAAATTTTTAAAAATCACCCTCAAATAGAGGGATGTTCTATATAAAATAACCATGATGATATCAAATATTTTTACTATTCCACTTTCCAGAGAAGAACTGAACTAATCTCCCATATTTTCATAATACCGGCAACTTTCACATTTCAATAGGATGGAACACAGGAATTATATTCTTTTAAAAGTCCTCAAAAAAAAAAGCTTTTTCACTAGCAAATTTAAAAACATAGAAAAGTTTTAAAAATACAGAAAATTTAATATGCTCCTAATTTCGTCATCATTTATTATTCTGTGCATGGCTTCAGTGTTGATTTACCTTATTTAGTGATGGTGAACCTAACACACGCGTGCCACAGCAGGTTGTTCATATTATTGAAAGCTCTAAGTGGGTCACTGTCTTACACTGTCATCTGTGTCCTCTGGACTGTGACTGGCCCCCAATGGCCCATGCATTATGTGTGTCAAAAGCTTGTCACTGGGGCGGCACTGTCATGAGTTGGAGGTGTCTCTCACAGGTGGACCAGAGTGAGACAGGAAGGAAGGGGGATGCTGTACAGGGGACACGCAAAGGGAACTCCGGGACCCTCGCCCTTGCTCTGACTTTAGTTCTGTGGCCATAACATGAGCCATCCTGCTCCATCACGATTTTCCCACCACAATGTGCTGCTTCACCCCAGTCCCAAGCAAAGGAGTCAATCGGTCACAGACTGTGCTCTCCAAAACCATAAGCCACAATGAAACCTTCTGATATACATTAGTCCTCGTGGGTACTCAAAATACACAAGTAACAAAAAGCTGATTAAGGCATTATCTCATATAAGAAAGCATATAAAACCATAGGAGTAATGGATTAACAAACAATTCCAGTGGCTAAGAAGCATTTAAGATTTACTATGCCCTCATCAAAATGTTTCTCTTGTTTTATCTTTAATGTGAAGAACACATACTTGTATACACTTGTGAAATGTTTATGTAGCTACTCCAATACATTTCCCAGATCTAATTCTCAAAAATAGGGAGTCAAGATTTTCCATCACTGCAGAATTGCATCATTACAGAATTTCAGACTTCTAAGACTGTGTCTGTATACAAAGACCTGTGTGATTCAGAGTGGGTTTTTTTTTTCTCTAAAACTAGATGCCAACAAGCAGAGGCCAAAAGCAGAGCAACTCATTGTGAAAGGGCGGCTTCTACAGCCTGTGCACAGTCACTTAGCTGGAATGTGCAACAGAGTTGCCACTGGAACAATGACACACACACTGCCTCTTTTCCCAGGCTTCTCCTCAAAGGAGTTTGAAAAGAAAATTAACATTAGGTACTTTCAAGTAAACAACATAAAAAGGCTTATGTAAGAGATACAAAATGTATCTCCTTATCCTGCCAGATTTGTCCCTTTCCTCCTGTATCTGTGTGGAAGTTTTCCAAGCTTCCTGTTACCTAAAGCTAAGTCTGTGGACATTAAATAAATCCATGTTTCCCTCTATTAGAAACCACTCACTCGACTGCTGCTAAAACAATGATTTAAAGTCGAACCCATATTATGAAACCAGCATTGGAAACATCATATTTATTTTTAAGAGTGTTTCGCCTAGGGATGCAGCTTGGGAGTACAGCACTCACCAAGTACACACAAGGACCGAGGTTCCAGCCCCAGCACTGCAAAAAACAAATTCTGACTCTAACTTGCTATGAGGGAAATACATCTTGCACCCTAAACAACAGCACTGTGTGCACAGGTGTGTAAACGTGTGCTTGTGTATGTGTGCGTGCAAGCATGCATGTGCATGCCTACTTTTGGACATGCACTAGTGTAGGCACTGGCAATATATGAAACTTCCTTGAGAGGAAGACGAGTGTCCAATTGCAAGGGTGACAAATGACACCTAGAAAGCTATGAAAGCCTCTAGCTTTGGACAGAGCTAGAGGAAGGGGAGAAATTGGCCTGGAGAGGGAGGTCCACTGAGAAGAGCCCTGCAAGAAGATCCAAAGGAGAAAGGAAAAAACTCCCTTTGCCTGGGGAAGAGGCCATGATGGAAACCCTGACTGGCTCAGGCGGAAAGCCAGGCCAGCAGGGAACCACCAGCAGAGGTGGAAGCTCAGGGATCCCAAGCAGAGTCTGTGCTTATCCCGAGCACTAGTGGGCCAGCCCTGGAGGAGCTGAGCGGGCCGGAGGTCACACTGACACCTACAGAAGTTGAATCTGAAAGTGATTAGGCTACCTAATGACTATACCACAATGGAGCTGGGGACACAGGTGTCATCTCACAACTCCTCCCAAGGCCCACAATCCTCACAGGGGCACAGAAGCAGAAGCGAGGTCTCAGCATGGTACTGCATGCCAGTAATCCCAGCACTCAAGTGGCTGAGACAGGAGGATCACTGCAAGTTTAAAGCCACCCTGGGCTATGGGGCCAGAAAAACAAAAAACAAAACAAAACAAAAAAACTATCCAAACATTTTCCAAGTAATATAATACAGCTTTGTTTCACCTAAACACTTTTAAGAACTATTTATCATTCATCCACCAAAGGAATCAAATATGTATTAGCACCAGGATATGACTTTTCACAATGTAAAATCTAAAATCAAGTATGGCTTCGTAATTTTCCTGAAGGAATGAATGAATAAATATTGTTTAACTAATGTTTTTCAAAGCTATTATTTAAATATATTCCCACTACTTGCAGAAATTTTCCCTGCCTGGTTCTCATAACTTGCCGCCAAAGCTCTTAGAAGTTGAGAGCAAGTGGGCAGAGAGGTATTTGTGTACTTCAAATACAGCTTAGAATAAAACTTTGCAGTAAAAATAGCATTTAAACAAAAGCACCTTTTGGTTGGTGATCGGAATGGACAGAAAATAGTTGGGTTGATAATCTTCATGCTTTTTTTTCCTCTTCTTTATTTGCTTGTTCTTGACTGATTCCTTTGCTTTACTCCTCTTTAAGTTCATCTGAGGCACATCAGTAACTAGGGGGAAAAAGCCATCCAACAGTGTGAACATTTCAACAAGGATGATACAGTTAGAAAAGGAAAGAAGCAATACATAAGTGACAATCATTCATAAATGTCATTTCTAAAACTAAAGCAGAGGTTGACAAATATTTCTACAAAGGACATAAATGTTCCAGGATTTGCAGATCATATGGTGTCTCATCCAGCTACACGGCCCCAACAAAACCTAAATGAAGTGGTATAGCTTTGTTTCAATAAAACTTTATTTATAAAGCAGCTACGTAGCCTGCGGGCACAGTGTGCTAACACCTTATCAGAGGTCCAGCTAACAACCATTGTCTCTCACAGGCCACAACTTTTCTAACCCTGGGAAACCCCCATTGACCTAACTTCCTCCTACTAGGCCACACCCTCTAATGGCTCCTCTACCTTTAGGTGACCAAGGCTTCAATATATTGGCTTTGGGGACACACAAGATTCAAACGCTAGCACCTGGGATCAGGTCTAAAGGTATCCAGAGTCAATTTCAAAGCCTTCCCTCTGGCCAAAATTGGATCAATTTGAGCATCAAATTGAGCAACACATTTAGTGGTATAAAGTACATCAATCATGATTACCTGACCAGTTCATAATGATACTAAAAAGAAAAATTAAAATCAGAAAGTCACAGGTCACTTCTGAAGGAGTCCAGGGAACCATTACTCTAAAACTCTGATGACAAAGGGAAGAAAACCAGGCATTTTCTAAGCCTTTTCTTATAATCAAATCATTGTACAAGAAATAAAATAGCTAAGGTAAAGTTCTTCTTTAAATTTCCACCTAATAAATGCAAATAGCAAATACAACTAGCATACTGCCATTTTGAAATGCTTAAAAAAGCAACAGATCAACACAAAGATCAAGAGATGATCCATTGGGTAGGAAGCTGACAGGGGATTTCAATAACAGACACACTGGGACGGTAAGATCCGAAGCCACTGATCAGTCTTAAGATCACAAAAAGGAAGACAAGCAAACACTATACCTATTAATTTCACACTATGGGAAATTCAAGACATTATCTTTGGCTGAGCAAAGTGGCACATGCCTGTAGTTCCAGAGCTTTGGAAGCTGGGGCAGGAGAATCAGAGCTGTAGCCAGGCTGAGCTACATAGTGAGCTCAAGGCCAGCCTGAACTGCATAGTGAAAACCTGTTTCAAACAATCAGAAAAAAGAAAATACTATTTTTGGAGCATTCTTGTCAAAACACCAAACATAATTAAGCCTCCTGATCAAACTACTAGCTTACTAGAAATATGAGGAAAAGAATTATGTTAAATGATCAAAAGAAAAACTTCCATACAACTTGACTTTCTCAACAACAAACACCACACACACACACACACACACATACATGAAAACAGATCTGTACATGAAAACCCATGATACACATCAATCACAGTGTGTATACAATCAAAGCATAATACACACATGGAAATATCACAGTGAAACCCATTAACTTGCACAATTAATCTAAGTCAATATTTTAATATCAATAAAAATAAAGCATTCCAACTGACAAAAACAAAAAGTAAATCCCTGACTATACCCACTTAAAAGAGATTTATCAAGTATGATGCATAGACACTGGTTCCTATCAACTCTAGATTTTTAAAAATCATGACACAATCAGATATTGGATATTTGAGAAGAATAGAAATTACTTATTGGCATAGTAATGAAATTTTAGGTACACTTTCAAAAAACATTTCGCAGCCTGGGGATATAGCTCAGAGGCAGAGGATCTGCCTACCATGCATGAAGCCCTGGGATTGATCCCTAGCACAGCAAAAGATAAACTAAAAATTTCAAAATGATTCCTTACTTTTATTTGTGAGGTGCTGTTGTTGAACCCTGTGCCTTCTGCATATCAGGCAAGCGCTCTGAGCTCTGTTTTATTTTGAGACAGGGTCTCACTAAGTTCCCAGGATGACCTCAGATTTGCCATCCTCCTGTCTCAGCTTCCCAAGTAGCTGGAATTACACGCACGAACCACTATACTCAATGAATTCTCACTTTTTAAAGGACTAAACTAAAGTATTTACAGGTAAAGTAATATCCCTGGAATTTAATTTAAAATAACTCAACAAAGAGCAGGTGATGAGTAGGTAAGGTCACTGTCCTAGTATCTCTACTTACAAATCTACTTGAAAATCCATATAATGAAATATTTTTAAGACAGATGATCTAAGAGTCTCTTCGTGTTCTGATTTCCTGTGATACAGGGGAAAGATACTGTTAACATTTGCATTAATCAGATGTTTTAGGATGAAACTAAAGAAAAAAGGATTTAAAGAGAATCCTAAAAATATAATCCTTTTTTTTTTTCAAACTGCAGGCACCAACTTGTAAGAAGGTAATGAAATCAATTTAGGAAATAACAAAGGGCCCTTTTTAAAAACTGAAATGGAATGGTCTAACTCACATAGACAATACATTACTTCCTACTGTGTGTGTACATCACTCACAGGAAGTGTAAGTGCTGCTTAGTGAAACCTACAGTTCCATTTTTTTGTACACACGAGTATGGACCAGCAAAGTAAAATGCATTCCTTGCTGAGAACATAAGATATATTCATTTTTATTGTATTTTACTCAGATTTTATTAAGAGCAATACTAAAGATCAGACTTAAAAGATCATTGGCACTTTTAACATTTTAAGTGGTTTTATATCTTATTTGTTTTACACCTAGCTTCCTGTCTGTAGCAACTCTCTTTTTGAACACTGCAAAATCTATTTTACAGAAATCAGAGAGCGATAAACACATGCTCTTGGCATCATGGTTGAAGTCATGGTCTCAGACCTCTATCAACTTTAGTACCATCAAAAGAGTTACTTCAAAATTCCGATTCAGAATACAACTTGCTGGCAAAAATTAAGTAGTACAAGGTGAGTCTAAATCTTTGTAGTATTCAATCTTATCACTAACAATTTAACTCTGAAGCAAACAATCTAAAATTTTATTTTGTTAGGCCTCACAGCTGGCACAAACATTAAAATGATCGAAGAGCTGGTTTTCTCAAAAAAAATCCTAATAGTAGTTATTGGTCTAGTGCAGCTTTTTGTTGATTCAGTGACTCCTGTTGATTTTGTGGTAAACCTGTTTCACCTGAGCCTAAGATCACTTTTTTCCCGTTTGCTTGAAGTGTCTTTTTCTTTTTATTTGTAAAGGTTATTTGTGTATCACAGTATCAAATGCTTTTCCTCACTAGATGTTTTATTTCCAACCTTGACATCACCACTTTTGAACCTACATTCTAGAGATAATTTACTATTTTTTTAAACTTTCACAGGAAAATATCCAGAGCAAAAATAATACTCATGAAATAACCCAGTTTACTGATAAAAATATTAAACATCAGTGACTGTAGAAATAAAACTGGGGCCATGTGCCCCTAATCCTTCACTGCACTGTTCAGAGTAACTTTATGGCTGGCCAGAGTCAGGTGGAAAGCATGGCTCACCGATTCATGGTAGAAATTTTATTTACTCCACCTGTAAATCTCCATAGACGTTTCAGGAGCCAATTCCGCATGCTTCAATGAAGCCGGTCATGTTAACAAAGGCTGGAATGCCCTGGTCCCTGCATTTGTCTTAGTAACTAAAGTACCCCGTGTCACTTTATATAAATGACCCATTTTCCACAAGTTCTATTTAGTCCCTCAAAAACTAGGAAGCAGCCAATTGTGAGAGAAATTAATTTAATTAAGTAGTCAATCTGTTATTGTGGGTTGGCTATTTTCATCCCCTTCATTAAACGCATGCATTACATTTTGATTTTATATTTTTCCTTTTTCCTTGTATTTTAAAAAGTAATCATCCCTAAAACTCTTTAATCATATAACTTAGAGTATATCTTCTATATTTCACAGAATTATTCTTCCTTACTATGTAGATAATCTTTGGCAAAGTACTAAACATTCTAAAACTAAATTTTACCTCCCTCATTTGGTTCCTACGGAGATTAAGTGAGAAAATATAAAGTACTCAGCACTGACCAAAAGCACTCAACAGTATAAGATACTGTTCTTCACGAAGCCAAGCATGGTGGCCCACACCTATAACCCCAGCACCTCAGAAAGCTGAGACAGGACATGACTTCAAGGTCAGCCTGGACTGCATGATGAGACCTTGTTTCAAAAACACATAAAAAGCAGAGGAGATAGGTACAATCAAAATATATTATATGCAATGAAATTCAGTACTGGATAAAGTCAATAGGCACTAATAAGAAAAGAAAAATAAATAAATCCCAAGCCTCGTCATTTGATGTTTTCTATAAAATACTGTGCTCCAGTTTCTGGGGAAAATGAATTTGTTGCATTTAAGACAAAGTGTTATCTTTACAAAGAATTTTTATAACTCAATCAATGAACTGGATAAAGAGCATGAAAACATAAGTGATCATTAACATGAAGAATACCCAATTTCAGTACCAATCAAATAAATAAAAATTAAAACAACATGCAAATTAAAAATAAATAATCAATTGCTCTTAAGGGGAAAATTATTACATCTAGCAAATATATTTAGGAAAAAATTTGGTAAAACTAAGTCAATGAAAAGTTCCTGAGACTATACATTAACCGTTAAGGATTTAGAAGCACTAGAAACTGAATCTTTCCCATAATCCTATGCAACAGCTCCCAATATTAACAAATAACGAATAAAATTAAGCCTGGAAAAAGGATACAAAAAAAACTATAGGAGGAAATGCTGGACCTTGACAATCTGACTCCACAGTACTCACATTTTGTTTTGTTTTGGTTTGGTTTTTGAGACGGAGTCTCACTATCCCAAGCTGGCCTCAAACTCCTGGTAGTCCGCCTGCCTCAGCCTCCCAAATGCTGGAATTACAGGCATGCACTAAGGTGCCTGTCCCTCGGTATTTACTTCTACCCACCACAGGGTAGCTGTCCCTGGAAGGAGAGCAACGAAGAGAAGCACGTCTACCCACATCTACATCAACTGATTCAAAAAAACCCAACTCTTTCAAAGTAAATCTTTAACCACACTTAAAATTTTTAATTACACTTTTTCATAAAAATAATAAAGCACATTCACAGAATTTGAGAAAGGAAAAAAATTACTCACAAACCTGCTCCTTAGCATAATCATTATAAATTTTGATGAGACATCTCATAAAATATTTAGACACCATGCACTACACTCAACATTTTGGCCTGCTTTTTCATTTTTGCTTCATGCAGATAGGGAGAGGCAGACAGACAGACAGGCAGATATAACACTGATTTCAGAAATACAATTTGTGAAAATATTAATAATATTATGATTCTTAATCATAAAGAATTGTATGATACGTAAATTTAGAGACACTAAAATAGCTGAAGGAGTCAGGCAGCCCCTAAATTTTGGACATCTGCATTTTCCCCAATATTTCACAGTCCTCTTTTAAACACTGTGTCAAGCCAAGCCCACAACTGGCTTGGGAAGGTAAAGAAGGGTGACAACACGCGGGTCAGGCTGGGAACTCAGCAGGACTGTGTATCAAAATAAAACTTAACATGTGGGAGATATGTATTACGATTCAATTTTTGATATGGTATATTTTTGCCAAAATTTTTTAAAATTTTAATTGTATTTTAAAACATTTAAGGTGCTGATTTTTAAATATATATTAATACGTTTAGCTAATACAAAAGTAACAAAATGATAATACCTAATATTTCAAAAATCTCCAATTATGATTGCAAGGCTTCATTCGGACCTGACTCTGCTAGTACCTGGCCTGTCGCCAGCAAAAGCACTGTTCCCAGCTCAACACCAGTGCTCTCGGCAAACACAGGATGTCTTAAAAGAGATGAGATGGAACACGGAATCTTACAAGCACATGCACATCTAAAGACACCCAAGCATTCACACTACACGTCTCAAGGACTTTGCCCACTAGGCACAAGTGTGCAGAGAACTCTGACCACTGATGCTCACTAAGATCTTCCCACCTAATGCCCCTTGCCTTCTTCCCAGTCCTAGAAAAAAGCCCACTTCCTTTGCCCTCCAGATGGGCTTTTTGCCCTCTGTCTGCCTGCACCCAGGCACAATAAATGCCACGCTGTGTTGCCTTTCCGCAGACCTGGACATCTTGCCTGGTCTCTGCCTCATGCTGTTCCTTACAAGATTAGAATTCTGGGTAAAATAAAAATTAAACATTTTAATAAAAAGAGAACTGAATTCCATGTTTTAGAAAGACATGACTGTAAACAATTCTCAGATTCTTTCTTTTGAATCTTAAATGTGGCTGAAGGGCTAAGCACAGTGATTCTCTTTATTTGGGGAGGTTGCTTGTTTGAGACAGGGTCTCGCTCTGTAGCCCACACTGGTCTGGAACTCACAGTGATCCTCTTGGCTCAGCCTCCAGAGTGCCAGGATTATAGGTGTGTGCCATCACACGTGGCCATACAGTGGGTCTCTGAAAAGACTGGAGACTGCAGTCAGCCAGGTATGTGGCACACTCTAAAACACTAGAGTACAGTAATCCAAGCACTCAAGAGGCTGAGGCAGGAGGATCACATCAAGTTCAAGGCAGCCTGGGCTACACAGTAAGTCCAAGACCAGCCTGAAGTACATTATAAGACAGAGACAGAGACAGACAGAGAGAGAGAGAGAGAGACAGACAGACAGACAGACAGACACAGAGAGAGAGAGAGAGAGAGAGAGAGAGAGAGAGAGAATTACAATCAATTACACTAAGCTGTGCACAGATCCGGGTGCGAGAGGCTGTCCGAGCTCTTCCCTCAGCAGGGAACGACCCCAGCACACACGCTTCTGCACCTCCTACCCAGTACTTATTAACAGCAGCAGCACTTTCTGGACGCTGTACTGCAGTGACCTGCAGTGCTTTCCTGATAAAGAGACCCAGAAAGCACAGTGGCACACATCAGTAATCAAGCACTCAGGGAGGCTGGGGAAGGACAACTGCAAATTCAAGCTCAGCCTGGCAATTCAACCAGCCTCTAAGTTTTAAACTGTTTTTTCAGCACTGGAGATTGAACCAAGTGCCTCTGCACTAAGCTGCATCCCTCCCCTTTCTGCATTTTTCTTAAATTTGTCTCGGCTGGCCTCCAACTTGTCACAATCCCACTGGACTAAAACCTAGTTAGCAGTTTCTTCTTTGTAAAAATTTTACTATTTGTTTCTCAGAGTTATGAAAAAAGCCATTATTAAAAAGAAAAAAGATCATCAGATGTCCCCAAAGAACAAAGGGACATGTTTCAAAGCTCCTGTAAGTAACAGTTACACAGGGGTCACTTGGGTGAGAAGCATGAGTCAGAAGCCCAGCACCTGGAGAGGTTTCGCCTCCTGACTCAGCCTAACTCAAGGCTGGGGAAGAAGTGCACGTGGGCAGCACAGCCAAGGCCCACACGCACCCTGACCACTCCTCATAGTTCCGTCGTCTGCCCAGACCAGGGGACACCAGAACCAGAAAGAAGTGATGTAACTGTTCAGATACACAGTCCTCGTGGTATTTGCACAAGAAGTACAGAATTAGGAGAACAACTCTCAGGCCTTGCTACTTAATGAGAGCACGAGGTCTTCAAATCAAAGTCCCCAACAGCTGTGAAAACCCTGTGCTTCTCCAGGGCTGGCTGGAAAGGAGAAGAGGGAATCACACGTTCTGGCTGACACACACACGTCACTCGTGTTCCCGAGTGGGAAAGACTAAATCCCAAAATGCCAGAGATAGTACGTACTCCTCTTCCCTTGGCAACCCGTAACTGGAACCAGAAGGCTGAGCAACACAGAGCCATGTGCTCTCCAAGAGGGACTGAGCATCAGAATCACACGGGATGTTTCAAAACGCACAACTCTGATGCCAGGCATGGCAGTGCACCTGTAATCCCAGCACACCGGAGGCTGAGGCAGGCGGATGGTGTGAGCTCAAGGCCAGCCTGAGTGGCCTTTGTCATATGCAACTACTGCTGTTGATGTCCTGGCTCCACAGTGATGATGGGAGCTTCATGAAGGTCCAGATTGTCATGTGTTTCAATATCCTCAGTATCTAATACTACCCCTGATGGCATCCAATACATGGTTGTCAAAAAAATGAGTAACCAATCCAAAGGCATAGGTTTCTCTAACTAGTTCTTTTCAACTTTGTGAATTTACGTAACTTCTCTAAGACTTGGTTTGCTCAAAATATAGACTGACCTAGACAGAATCTCATTAAAAAAAAAAAAACATAGAAATCCCCCCTTAATTACAGGGAGTCCATTCCAAAACCCCCAAGGGACCCCCTAGATGGTGCTGAACCTACAGAGTCTGAGTTTCTCCCTCCACGTATCTCAGTTACCATCCTCCTTCCCGAGACGGAATACCCAACACTCAGCGTTAAAGGAGGAAATGTTTATTTGCCTTACGGTTCCTAGAGGTTACAGTCCATTGTCAGCTGGCTCCAAGGTAGGGTGGCACATGACAGAGAAACAGGTCATGGCGGCCAGAGGTAGCAAAGTAACAAGCACCTGAAGAGGGTCTTTCTGCCCCCTTTATCTTATCCGGGTTACTTAGGACAGGGAGCACACACACCTTTAATCCAAGTGCCCTTGATCCTAGCATGGCACCAGGAATAAATTCCAGCTTCACGCTCTAGATCCAGCTGAAAAGACCCAGCTATGACCCCATGAGGCTTTGAGGGGACATCTAGACACAAGCCGTACCAATATGCATACTCACAATAAGGTTCACTGCATAAGTCAGGGGCAGATGGGGAGGAGACCAGGGAAGTGACAAGACAAGAGGAGGAGGAGGGGAGTAAAATGGTCAAGATGCAGTAAGTATTTGGCCAGTTCCCCGAGTCAACTGTGATGCTTACGTATTCCAAACATACATAAGCACTACATATAAAAGTTTCAGGATTTATAAGAGTTCTACATCCACTGTTATATTAACGAATTAAACATGAAGATACAAAATAATTCAGGCACAGTAAGAAACTGCAATGATGACAACACAGAATAATTATAAATAGAACAAAGTGGGCCATCGTTAAGTAAACAAGGGGGTTCGTCCAACACAAGCTCCGCAGTACCATCACCATCCATCTAGCTGGCCCCAAGGGACCAGGGACGGAAGGAAGTTGCAGCAAGCTCCGGGTAAGTAAAGAGGCTCAAGGGACTGCAGACAGCCACGTTGAATGCACATGTATTTACGGTATCGATGCCTTTATTTTCCTATTTACAAGCAACCTGGATAATAGGCAAGTTAGTGGGGGTCACTCCAAACATCACACAAGAAACAGTTTTTATAATGACGTGATGTTCAAGGTTAGGCATTTATGTAGTTCCAACAGGATTTCAAGCAAACAAGTGTTTCTCTAAAGTTTGAGGACAGAGCCTCCAAGGATTTGGTTGGATCATTAAGTGCATGTTAGGTACAAGTTTAGCTGCTCTTAACACTGGCCTATAGCGCCCCAAGAGGAAGGGAAAGCACCTATCATGGTCCCCCAGGGATCCACTCACCAGCAAGGCACCCACAGATCTCCAACAGCCAGTCAACACTCTTATACAGGCAGCTACTGCTGAAATTAGCAGCGGCTCGGAAGAAGTGAAGGCAAGTGTGATGGGCCGTGACCTGATCAGCCCACTATGTTCAGGCCCAGCCCACAGAACGACCTGGCCCAAATTCCGCTAAACACAACTTAATCCTATCTGCAATAGCTCTAATGACACAGGATCAACGGATATGCTGAATACTAACAACCTAAGCTCAAAAACATGGCATGTATTTAAACTAAAATAATTTATTAAGGAAACTACAATTTACTACTCGTGGCTTGTGAATACTTACTTAATGAAGCACTTACCTTCATAAGCATCTTCAATATCTATAGTGGCGAATGGCAGGCTGATGAGAGAATCCACAGCACTGGCAGTAGAGGTCTCTGTCACTTCCTCCCCTCCGGATGCACTGTCACACATGCTGGAACTCAGTAGCCCTTTAACACAGCCAGAAAGGAAACACGCATCCTTAACTTGCTATTCTTGAAAATTCATATCCAAAACCAAAACAGTTCAGCTCACCAGATTCTACCTCAGCATCTAGCAGAAAGCATTCTTCCATAGTTATGTAAGCAGTAAGCAGTCCTTATACCATTTCCTAAGTGGATTTCCTAAGTGCATTTCTATGTTAACCAACAAGTTTCTAAAACTTGAGTCATATTCCTAACATACAGCAACTCGAAGTTAACTGCAGGCAGAGTCAGTCAACAATCCTTGGCATTTTTTTTTTTTTACAGTTAGTGTTCCTTCATTCTAAAACTACCGTTTTTTTTCTGGACGTGGTGGTGCACACCTGTAGTCCCAACACTCAAGAGGCTGAGGCAGAAGGACTGCAGCAAGTTTGAGGCAAGCCTGGGCTACACAGCAAGACCCTGCATGAAAAAAACAAAACTAACTAAATAAAACTGCATTTTTGACATATCTTTTGAAAATGAACAAACGAGGTTTAATCTTTTTGGTTTATTCTTAATAATATTTTAATATTATTTAATAATATATTTATAATAATATATTTAGTAATATATTTTAATATTACTTATGCATCTCATTTGTTGATTTTTCTCCATAATGACTTTTAAGTTGTTTTTCTCCCTCCTTACATGTAACAGTGAGAATTCAGTTAAATATGGTATACACGGCTCTAACTGTCCATTTCTGGGAATTCAGTGTAAGAATCAAAAGGCCTTACACTTTCTGTAACAGGTCTCCCACGGTCACACGCTAATGTGAATTCACTGTGCACAGTTGGTCCCTGCTTTGTTAGGGGTGGGAAAAATCACATCTTGGGAACCAAGTAAACCACCAAAGAGCTCACTGCTAAGTGGATCGGTCGGCAGCCTCCACTGACAGATGCAAGTGTCACCTGACTCAGGCTGATCAGGTTCCTCAGGTATTTATGTGATTTTTACTCCATCTATTCACTAAAAACTAACCTATTTCTAAGCTATTAGAGAAATCACTGGTTTCCTTTTGGTGTAGTTCTCTATTTTTGAATGCAACACCTGAAAAACACATTCCATTAAGAAAATGGCTCACAGCATACACTACCGTAACTATCGAATGAGGTCACATTTAACATGTGTGCCAAAAATGTGAATGTTACTGCAGTTTGAGTCATCTCTACTGTTAACATACACACTTGTCTTCTGGATAAAAGGAAAGAGCAGTAGCAAAACTTTTTTTAAAATCAATCAAGTTCAACGTTAAAATAATAATCCATTCTTAATGGTTTTTTAGTTTTGTTTTGTTTTGAGACAGGGTCTTGTTATGCAGTTGAGACCGGCCTCGAACTCATGGTGATTCTCCTGCCTCAGCCTCAAGACTGCTGGGATTACAGGTGTGTGTCACCACGCCCAGGGTTTATTTCATTTTTTTTTTTGTACCAGGAATGGAACTCAAGATTTCGTGCTTGCCAGGCAGGAGCTTATACCACTGAGCTGGGCAAAATAAAGTGGCCCATTTAACAGAGTCACATATTCTCAATACTGGCCTAAGTGGTCAATGCTAGCTCTGTAATCCCTGCATCACTTGAAACTACAGTTCGTGCATGGCTCACGATAGTTGAATTTAGGTCTTTTCAGCCTTGCAAAGCAACAAAAGCAACGTGCATCCAGCAGAAACCACATTTGGGATTTTGAATTCTGACTTTTTTCTGGGTGGGCGAGAGTAAATGAGAGGCAGAGCCATCCCATAGTTATCCATCCGCAACCCACAGCTTTCAGGCAGGGAAGAGCTAAAGGAAATCCCAGCACTCTGGGAGGCCGGCGCTACACTGTGAGTTCAAGGGCAGCCAAAACTAAGTCTCCAAAAACCAACCAACCCAAAGCGTCTCCCTCTTCTCTTCAGCAAATCCCCGCTGCTCACATTATAAATGCAGCTCCGAAAGGTACACCACCCCACGGGCCCCCGCCTCCCGCTTGCCTGACCACTGCAAACCTCCTCGCCCTAGGTAACGCCTATGGCCTGGCCCCTTTCAACGTCCTTTCGCCTCCCCGGTGTTAAAGCGTGAGACTCCCGCAGGAGAGCTGCGTTCCTAATGCGCCCTGGGCCCCTGCGCCAGCGCCAGCCCGGAATCCAGGACCCACACAGCTCAGCGGGAGCCAGATCCGGGGCGGTCACTCCCGACCCCGCGAGAAGTCCCGCAGGAGCGGGACGCGGGCCCGAGGGCGACAGCGGTCCTAGGAACAAAGGCGGACATTTCTGAGGGTGCTTCCCCACCCACAGCATGGGGCGCGGGCTGCCCGGGGACTGCGCGCAGGGTCAGGGCTCGGGAAGGAAACGAAAGTGAAACCCGAGGCGGGGGGTGGGGCGCCCCACTGAGGCCGGGCACCCGCGAAGCGCATCCCCGCGAGCAGCACCGGGCGCCCGCCGGGCTCCGCACCGAGGCCTCACGCGCGCGGCCCCGCCACCCGGCCCAGCCGCTCACCCGCTCCGGGGCGCTGCACGGCGGCGGCGCGGCGCGGGCACGCGGGCCGGGGGCCGGGCGCGGCGGGGGCGAGGGCGCGCCCAGGGGCGGAGGCGCGGAGACCCCCCAGCCTCAGCCCTGCGAGCAGCCGCGGCGCGCACAGACCCAGCATGGCCAGCCGCGCGCCGGAAGGGGTCGAGCGCGTCCCCGCCCCGCCCCGGGAGCGCGCCACTTCGGCCTCGCGCGCCACCTTCCGGGCCTGCCCCGACAGACGCGGAGGCCCTGGGCCTGGGTCCCCGAGCGCCAGGGCTTTAACTTTGACACAAAGCTTTGAAGCACACACGCACTGTTCTGACTGCAGACTGTGGGCAGAGGAAGAGGGGCCTGTATATGAATTAGGAGCTGTTTCACCAGCTTTCCTTTAAAACAGCTTTGGAGCAAAATCTGGAATTTTAATAATAGTTTGAGAGATAGAAATGAAATGGAACTCAACTACTGAGTCCTGCAGAATAAGATACAGATATGGGTAAAATGTGGGGGGAAAAAAAGCGATTTACTTAGCGTATCATCAGTCAGTGCTTAGTAAAGATATAGACTCAGTAAAGATATACAGATATTTCAGAATTTACAAGATTGGCTTACAGTGGCCTCCTGGTCAGGCAGGGAAGAGCGAAAAATGGGTGCGGGATCCAGGCGCAGGCCTGCAGCTCCGGTAGGGTCCCCTGCAAGTCCTAGCTGGAGGCCAGGGGTCTGCTGAAGACCAAGAGGACATCCAAGGAGAAGGGCAAGGCTTGGAGCCTCCAGAACACACTAACAACCCTTCCTCTCTGCCTTTTATACCACTCTGAGACAATCCTCCCTAGGGCGGGTCTTCTGCACCCTGACCTATGCTGAGCCAGTGTACTTGGGCGGTTCCCACTCAAAGGTCAGTTAAGTATCACTTTCTTCTTTTAAAAATAGAAAATAAAACTCCTTATGCTACCATTATTTGTTTGTTTTTGTTTTTAATGCAAACAAACCCAAAACAAGCAAAATAATGCCTGCAATCCCAGAACTCTGATGCAATGAGGCTAGACCACCACAAATTCAAACCTACCTGGGGAATTTAGCAACCCACCAAGACCCTGTCTCAAAATAACATAATCAGCCACAACAATAACCAGTTAAATAGCTCAGTAGAAAGGCCCTGGATTCAATTCTCAGACCTCAAGGCTTGAAACAAACAGACAAGAGGATGATGGCACATGCCTGTAATTCTAGTGCTCTGGGAATGTAAAGCAGATAGGATCACGAATTCCACTCAGCTTGGCGATTTAATAATTTATCAAGATCTGTCTCTAAATTAATATATGACTGGGGATGTAGCTCGGTGGGAAGGTTCTGGGTTCGAGCTTCAGTTCTACAGGAGGGAGAAGATGGGGAACAAAGAGGAGAGGGAGCTCGTTTTGCGGGGGTCTCATTTCCACAGCCATAGCATTGATAAGCTGCTAATGAAGTATAAAAGGGTCTTCTACCTCATATTTTAATTCCTGAGCTCCCTACTGATATTGTGCAGGTTAAGATAGGCTTTTTTCTTAAGGAAAAGATCATCTAAAAGAAACTTAAGTAACTGGAATACACGATAAAAGTTGCAAAATTGTCCCATGTTGCTGAGATGCAATACCCAATACCCTCAATTTAAAGGATGAGAGGTTTAGTTTAGCAGAGCAAAGCTACTTAGTTTATGGTGGCCAGGAAGCAGCTGGGGGAACAGTGTCAAGAGAAGGGGTGGGAGAACCCAAGGGCCCACCCCAGTGACCCACCTAGACACACCCGGAGGTGTGCTTTACTAATCCCTTAGATGGCTTCCAGGACAATCAAGTTAGGACCGTGGAGAAGAGGGGCAGCCCATGTGTGGTAGTACACACCTGCAAAGCAGCACTCTGGGAGGCTGTAGCAAGAGGATTGCAAATGCAAGCCCACCCTGGAAAATTTACTGACTTAGCATCACCTCATCTGGAAATAAAAAAATAAAAAAGAACTGAGGCTGTAGCTCAGTAGGAAGACCCCAGAGTTATTATTACTATGCAAATAACAATAATAATGGGGAGGGGGAGCCTGTGGCTCTAAGTGACACCAGAGTATCACCCCAAAACATACTCTTTCCAAAAGTGTTTGCACTTGGCTTGGTGTGAGGGTAGGATATATAAAACCTGAAGCTGCTAAGGCTGTAAAACGTAAGGTCCCTTTACCAGAAATGCATGAGGCTAAGAGAACAAGAAAAATAACATGGTAAGGAATGAATCAGGCCAATTTAGCATGTATGACACTCTGTAAATAATTGCCTTAGACACCTCAAAGTCTCAGTGAGTGTTGTTCGTGCGGGAACAGTATGGCAGCTCAAACTCGAACCTTTTTGAACTAGGTGTCTAGGAGATAGCAGGGCTCTGCAGTGAGATTAGAGGAGAAATGGACATGACTAAAGGGGATGGGAGGTGTGCACACCCACTGAGACTTTGAGGAGTCTAAAGCAAGCGACATAAATGCTCTAACCAGCTATTCTTCCTAGTATACCAAGAGTGAGATTGCTTAAGGATCATAGAAAATACTATGGGCTGGTGTCAAATCTACTCACCATAGCCAATCAACAAGCATTAATCCAGGAATTAAAGTCAAACAAGGACGAGAAGGAGAAGGAGGAGGAAAAGGAGATAAAGAAAAGAAAATGAGGGCTGGGGATTTAGCTCAGGGGCATAATTGCCTGCCTTGCAAGCAGGCAGTCGTGAGTTCGATCCCTAGTACCGATAAAAAGGAAAAAAAAAAAAAAGAAAAGAAAATGAGAAAACACTTAAGATGCAACCACAGACATCCAGTTCACCAAAGGCAAACACAGAGGGCAACAAGAAAGGACAATTTGAAAGCCACCTACCTGACCTCTCTGAAGTGGTAACAACAAAACAAATGAATGAAGCTCTAGAAAAAAATCAAATCGGATTTGCACATGGAAGGCAGAGAGAAAAAGGCTACACCAGCAAGCAACCCAGCCTGGAAACCAGCGCCATGCACAGGCCACTGTCAGACCGTCACAGGCAGACTCCAGCCTCTTCCCATGAGTTAGTGCCATCCGTGGAACAGAGAAGAGAGAGAAGGCCATACTAGGAAGTGAGCCCAGTCTGGGAACCGGCGCCAGCTCCTTGTGGTGTGCAGGCTGGCAGACAAAAAGTACCAACCTCACCCACTGCCATAAGCAGCTGGCTTATCAGGAGAAACACAGGCTGTGATGATAGCTATGGAGGTGAAATGCAATTGGATGACTGTGGCGCTTTGGTGTTTCACTAACATTGCAGGTCTAGAGCCAGTAGTCTGATCCCAGGTTCAGAGGATAGCGGTACACAGTGTGGCATCTGGGGGATCTCTTGAGGGTTGCAACCATGGTTGATTCTCTTTGGTGGGGTTTGAAGTCCCATATCATCTCCATTGTTTTGTTGGGTTGGGTTTTATTTTCTTTTCTTTTGTTTTGTTTATTTCAAATCCAGTGACAGGACCAACTGTTTCAAAGACAGCAAGAAATATAACAATTTTAGATTTATTATTGGCTTGTTTTGAAATCCTTTATTGCATTCATTGTTTCATTTTTATTGTTTCTATTCTATTCTGTTCTGCTTGATTTTACTATGTCCTAAGTTATCTGCAGCTATTTTGAAGACATCAATAGGCATTATAATAACTATTATTAATTTTGTAATGATTTAAAGTCCTGTATCTCTTACATTGGTTTGTTTTGATTGGTTTTATTATGTTTTACCCTCTTTAAAATAAAATTTTAAAAATATCAAGTCAGCCTGACCTGGAGACCAGGCCGGTCCCTGCCGACCGGTGAGTGGAGCATCGGTGGCTGGGAATCTCGCCCAGCCTAAGGGAACTTTCTTCCTGACCGGGGGACCAGGCCAGTCCCTGCCAGATCGGTGAGTGGAGCAGTGGCAGCTGTGAATCCCACCTAGTCTGAGGGAACTCTCTTCCTGGCCTGGAGACCAGGCCGAGATTCCCTGCCAGTTCCAGTGAGTGGGGCCACTGCAGGGAATCCCACTCCAGGCTGGCAGAACTCTCTCTCACACCTGGAACAACACTTGAAGCTCCAAAATATGGGAAGATGACAAAACGAAAGACAAATGCAATCTCAAACATCCAGCCCAACTCAAGAAAGCCTAGGAGCCATGTGCATAGAAGAAAACACATGCCACATAACTGAAATACCTGAAATAATAGTAACTGAAATAAAGAAGCAACTCTGGGAAGCCTTAAAGGAATTCAAACTAGAAATAATCTCTCAGGTAAAAGAAGAAATGATAAAAGAAATGAAGCAGATGCTAAACATAGCTAAAGAAGACACAGTTTAAAAATTGGAGGAATTAAACAAAAAGATAGAATCCCTGGATGAACAATATAAGAAACAAACAGAATACATAAAACAGATGCAAAGAGATACACAGGAAATCAAAAACTCCATTGAAAGTTGTAAAAACCACCTTAATGAATGTGAAGATAGAATCTCAGACCTCAAAGACAAGATTGCAGCCAGTGAACAGGAAAGAAAAGATATTTTAAAAATAACAAGAAATCAGGAAATAACAATTCAACACCTGCAAGATGACGCAAAGAAAAACAATGTAGGTTGATAGGAATAAATGAAAAAGAAGGGGACAACATAAAGGATGTCAAGAGGATATATAAAGAAGTAATAGCTGAAAATTTCCCAAACACAAGATTGGAAACTGATATCAAGATCAGTGAAGCATATAGAACTCCAAATAGCCATAACCAAAATAAATCTACACCCAGACATATAATAATGACCATCCCAGAAATCGAACAAAAAACTAGAATATTGAAGGCTGTCAGAGAGAAAAGAGAGATGACCTATAAAGGAAAACCTATCAGAATCACAGCAGACTTCTCAGCACAAACAATAAAGTCAAGAAGAGCATGGAGTGAAGTATTTCATATCCTAAAGGAAAATGATTTCCAACCTAGGCAGATGTACTCGGCAAAACTGTCCCTCAAAATCAATGGAGAAATAAGATACTTCCATGACAAAGATCAGCTGAAAAACTTCATGATCACCAAGCCAACCCTGCAAAGAATACTGAAAGACAGCCTAAATACATTTAGGAAAAAACCACTAAACAAAGCAGACAATTAAACAGAGCAGAAAGATAAACATGCAACATCAGAAAGATAACATGTCAACAATAAACCAATATATAACAGTTCTAACTATTAATGAAAATGGTCTCAATACACCAATTAAAAGAAACAGCCTGGCAGAATGGATCAAGAAACAAAATCCAACCATATGCTGTCTACAAGAAACCCATCTAACCCAGAAGGATACTCACAGACTGAAAGTCAAAGGATGGAAAACAATACTTCATGCAACAGGAACCCCCCCCCCAAAAAAAGCAGGCGTAGCTATGCTGTTTGCAGACAAAGTGAACTTCAAGCTAATAATTATCAGAAGGGATAAAGAAGGTCACTATATACTGGTTAGGGGAAAATTCCAAGAGGAAGAGATAACTATCTTAAATATATATGCACCAAACTCCAGAACACCCAGTTATATAAAACAAGTACTAACAGAAATGAAAAACCAAATCACACAATTTTAACAGGAGATCTTAACATACCATTGACACCAATGGACAGATCAACCAGACAGAAAATCAGCAAAGAAATAAAAGAACTGAATTGCACCTGTGAACAAATGGACTTAATAGATATATACAGAGTATTCCACCCAACAACAACAGAATACACATTCTTCTCAGCAGTACATGGGGCATTCTCTAAAATAGACCATATATTAACTCACAGAACATATTTAAATAAATGCAAAAGAGTTGAAGTTATCCCTTGCATGCTATCAGACCATAGCGCTATAAAACTAGAAATTAACGATAAAAGATACTGCAAAAATCCCACAAACACATGGAAACTGAATAGCACACTTTTCAGTAATCAGTGGGTCACAGAGGAAATTAAAGAAGAAATTAAACAATACCTACAAGAAAATGAAAATACAGATAGAACTTACCGGAATCTGTGGGATGCAATGAAAGCCGTCCTCAGAGGAAAATTTATTGCACTGAATTCCCACATCAGGAAAACAGAACGCATACAAATAAACAACCTGATGCTACACATCAAACAGCTAGAAAAAGAAGAGCAAGTTAAGCCCAAAGCCAAAAGAAGAGAGGAAACTATAAAAATCAGAGCAGAAATCAATGCACTAGAGACCAAGAAAACAATCCAAAGAATCAACGAATCAAAAAGTTGGTTCTTTGAAACAATAAATAAAATCGATAAGCCTCTAGCCAACCTTATTTAAAAATGGGAAGAAAAAGCTCAAATTCATGCAATAAGAAATGAAAAAGGTAAAATCACTACAGACTCTATAGAAATACAAAAGATCATCAACACCTATTTCGAAAACCTCTACTCTCAAAGATTTGATAACACCGAAGAAATAGACAGATTCTTAGAAACATATGAAGTGCCAAAGCTAGGTCAAGAGAATGTAAAACTGCTGAAAAACCCAATCTGTATCAAGGAAATTGAACAAGTAATTAATTCTTTACCTACGAAGAAGAGTCCAGGCCCAGATGGATTCACTACAAATTCTACAAGAAATACAAAGAAGACCTAATGCCGACACTCCTCAAACTCTTCAATGAAATTGAAAGGGAAGCAATCCTTCCCAAGTCATTCCTGGAAGCAAATATTACTCTAGTACCAAAACCTGAGAAAGACCCAACTGAAAAAGAGAACTACAGACCAATCTCCCTAATGAACACAGATGCAAAAATCCTCAATAAAATATTGGCAAATAGGATGCAGCAAATCATCAAGAAGATTATGCACCATGACCAAGTGGGTTTCATCCCAGGCATGCAGGGATGGTTCAACATACATAAATCAATAAATGTAATCCACCATATCAATAAAGCCAAAAATAAGAATCACATGATCATTTCTATAGATGCAGAAAAAGCCTTCAATAAAGTCCAACATTCATTCATGATAAGAACTTTACAGAAAATTGGAATAGATGGTCTTTACCTCAATATAATAAAGGCCATCTATGACAAACCAACAGCCAGTATCATACTAAATGGCCAAAAATTGAAAGCCTTTACTTTAAAATCAGGCACAAGACAAGGATGTCCTTTATCACCACTCCTATTTAATATAGTTCTGGAAGTACTAGCCAGAGCAATTAGACAAGAGAGAAAAATAAAAGGGATAAAGATAGGAAAAGAAGTTAAATTGTCATTGTTTGCAGATGACATGATACTCTACATAGAAGACCCCCTAAACTGCATTGAAAGACTCTTAGATATAATAAATAAATTCAGTAATGTAGCTGGATACAAAATCAGTACTCAGAAATCAATAGCATTCCTATACACGAACAACAAAATCACAGAGAGAGAAATAAGAGAAGCCATACTCTTCACACTAGCAAGCAAAAAAATGAAATATTTAGGAGTTACTCTTACAAAAGAAGTGAAAGACCTATACAGGGAAAGTTATAATACACTGAAAGAAGAAATTGAAGATGATCTCAGAAAATGGAAAGACATCCCATGCTCATGCATAGGAAGAACAAACATTGTGAAAATGGCCATTCTCCCAAAACTTTTATATAGATTCAATGCAATCCCAATAAAAATACCATCAACATACCTTATAGATCTAGAGAAATCACTCCTAAAATTCATCTGGAACCATAAGAGACCTAGAATAGCAAAGGCAATTCTAAGCAGCAAAGGCAAAGCAAGAGGCATCACCATCCCTCACTTGAAGTTATACTACAAAGCAACACTAGTAAAATCAACATGGTACTAGAATCAAAACAGAGCCGAAGATCAATGGAATAGATTAGAAGATACAACCACAACTACAAACACACTCAACCACCTTATCTTTGATAAAGGAGCCAGGCAGGTTCACTGGAAGAACGACAGTCTCTTTAATAAATGGTGTTGGAAAAACTGGCTCTCCATTTGCCGAAAACTAAAACTAGACCTAAGCCTATCACCATGTACTAAATTAAAATCTAAATGGATCAAAGATATGAATATTAAAACAGAAACACTAAATCTATTGGAAGACAAATTAGGTAGAAACCTTCAAGACATAGGGGTAGGTAGAGAATTCATGAACAGGACTCAAACTGCACGGGAAATACTTCCCAGAATCAATAACTGGGACCACCTCTTATTAAAAAGTTTCTGCAAGTCAAAAGATATCTTCAGCATAGTGAAAAGAAAACCTACAAACTGGGAAAAGATCTTAGTGAACTCCCCCTCAGACAAGAGACTTTTGTCTAAAACATATCAAGAATTTAAAAAACTCAGACCCTCAAAATTCAAAGACCCAATCCAAAAATGGGCATCTGAGATGAATACACACTTCTCAGATGAAGAAATACAAATGACAAATAAATACATGAAAAAATGTTTGTCATCATTGGTCATTAGGGAAATGCAAATTAAAACCACACTCAGATTCCATCTCACTCCTGAAAGAATGGCTAGGATCAAGAAAAACAACAACAACAAGTGCTGGAGAGGCTGTGGGGAAAAAGGAACTCTCCTACACTGTTGGTGGGAGTGTAGACTGGTACAACTTTTGTGGAGGTCAGTCTGGAGATTTCTCCAAAAACTGGGATTGGAAGTCCCATTTGTTCCAGCTATTCCACTTCTAGGCACATTCCCAGAAGAACTGAAAGCATCATACCACAGTGATATATGCGCACCTATGTTTATAGCAGCACAATTTGTAATCGCCACATCTTGGAAACAACCCAAGTATCCTCAACTGAGGAATGGATAAAAAAAATTGTGTTATTTCTATACAATGAAGTACTACTCAGGTATGAAGAAGGATCACATTGACATATTTATCAATAAATGGGTGCAGCTTGAAACCATACTCATAAGTGAAATAAATCAAACTCACATCTGTGAACACCGAATAGGAAACCTAGTGTAGGAAATGATTCAAATATATAAAAGTATGTGGTAACCATGATTCCCCATTAGGTGGCCTTGAAGCCTTATAAAGTTTTCACTCATTAATTGGAATGGCTTTATTCTGGGCTGTTCAATATTTTGGCCTGTGATACAATGAGCAGTTATTTTGAAGAAAATAAGACATCATAATAGTTAGTGCTTATTTAATACCATCTTGTTTTAAAGCCCCACCAAACTATGGCTCTTCTGTCTCCATTAGTTTTATCATGTTGTATCTTGCTGGATTTTATCATATGTGGTAGTATAAACAAAAATTGTTATAGACAAAGAGACAATATAGAAACCATTGTTCATTTTTCTGTTAGCTGGTTCTAAATACTCTACAATGCTTTCATCCCCTTGAATGGTGTTACACTGTCTTGATATGTTTGATGCTATAGTATATGAAGTTATATTCAAATATTTCAAGGAAAAAGACACTATGGTAACTACTATTAAGTTGGGTTATTTGGTGGTGAAGCACTAGGTTGCTGAAACTGTCATGCTTTGACTTGTATTGTTATGTTGTTATGTCCTCTTTTATCTCAACCTCTCGCTTATTCATTAAAAAATTATTAAACTTTTTAAAAAAAATATCAAATCAGAACTGATTTCTTGAATAACCACAGAGATGGTGACCACAATGAAAAACATGCTTAGTGACTCTAGGGTAGATACAGATTTAAAAAAAAAAATAGAGGAGCTTAGAAAACTGATAGGAACCATGAATACCCAACAGAGGAAAGAAATAAAATCTGTAAAACAGATTCCAGCAGATATTCAGGAAAATAAAAATTCCATTGAAAGTATCTACAGCAGCATGAGCCAACGTGAGGATGGCATCTCAGATACAGAAGACAAAATTATGGTTAATGATCACGAAGAGAAAGATTTCTTAAAAATTGCAAGGAACCACAAGAAATCAATCCAGCATCTGCTAGGTCATGCAAAGCAGGATAATATAAGGTTGAATGAAGTCAATGAAAAAGCAGAAAATAGCACAAATGATACAAAAAAAAAAAAACTTGTTCACCTATGTCATAATGTCATAACAGAAAACTGCCCTGGCAGAAAATAGAATTTGACATACAGATAAGTGAGGTGTATAGGATTCCAATTAGTCATGATCAAAAAAGATCTACAGCCAGGCATAGAATAGCCAAGATTCCAGAAATTTACCACAACAATAGAATCTTAAGAGAAAAGAAACAAATCACTTATAAAGGAAAGCTCATCAGAATCATGGCAGACTTCTTAACACAAGCCCTGAAGTCAAAAAGAGCTTGGAGTGAAGTACTTCAAGCCCTAAAAGAAAACAACTTCCAACTCAGATTGAAGTACCCTACAAAACTATCTTTCAAAATTGATGGAGAAATAAGATACTTCCATGCCTGAAAGAACACCTGAAATAATTCATGAACACCAAACCAGCCCTCTAATGTTCTGAAGGAATCCAGAGAGAGATTCTGGAAAGAGATGACAGGGATTGCAACTCCATGAACCCTAACTGAAGGAATCCAACAGGCAAGGCAAACAAACAGAGTGGGGGACAAAGGGAACCAACAACAGGAAAATAACATGGCAAGAGTTAGTCAATAGCAAGTTTTAACCATCAGTGTTAATGTTCTCAATTCAATGATCGACAAAACAGGCTGACAAAATGGATTAACAAGCAAGATCCAACAATATGCTGCATACAAGAAACACATTTAATTCAAAAAAAAAGAAAACAAAGTACAAATGGTAATTTTAGCTCATATTTATTTGACTCTTAATGAATATGAATGTTATTATGATGGGTTGCAAAAAATGATACCGTAACATGTGCTACTTTTGAATTCAAACTGAGAGCTAGGAAATAACAAATTCTTTTTGTGAATTTCCTTAACAACCTAAAGGCCAGATCTGCCAGAGATGAGCACTATTGCCTTTAATGCTCCTCATGACTCTTCATTACCAAGAAATATTAAAATCAAATCATAAAGGGAGAAGCTAAAAGTTAAGCACTGCACCTAAAGCCCAGGTGCTGGGAAGTTTGTACATGTCATTGTTATTTAGCCCAATCTTTTCTCCTAAAAAATCATTTACCATCCCTTTGAAATGGCCCCCAGGATCCAGATCTTTCTTGAGACTCTTAGAAAAGGTTATTTAAGCATCCACCATCTGGCTCTTTGAGTTTCATATTTTGTGTAACTCCTATGCATATGTGCATTTTAACAAATTTGTATGCTTTTTTTTTCTTGTTTATCTGTTGTCAAGTCTTTGCAGATCTTTGAAGGTGGCTGGGAAATTTCTTCATACTTATAGCGACATATGTTTAGTAGACACTTACATGTCTTTCTTTATAAGGAACATTTTTCTAAGTTATTTTCATTTCTACTTCATAAAATCTATTCATGAGTGATTTTAAAGATTTCACCATACAGACAGAAGATAGTGTCCCTAACTATTTTAATTGTGGTTAGCAGTTTTCAGCACCAGAATTTGAAAATTTTATGTTCTTCTATGTATTAATCTTCGGGAAGGCTTACTGTGAATGATGGGAATGCAAATTAGGGGTCCAGATTCCTTTCCTTCTAAAGTTAGCCACTCCAAGGTACCCTCTCCCTCACCAAAAGGGCAAAAGTGTGGTCTGAACAGAGTGGGGAGTTGGAGGGTCATCACTCTACCTGGCCACACACCTGTTGGAGTGGACGATGTGCTCTGATAGCCAAGGAGCACAGTGACACAAACTGTCCCCATCTGTTGGGGTGCAAGGGTAAGCAAAGGAAATGAGAGGAAAAGGCCCAACAGCCCTGGCTAAGCCCTGGCTAACACGACCTTGTCCCTTGTCTCAGATCCTGGAGGGGGAAGTGTGTGAGGTGGAGGGGCAGCAGGCGTCTGTGAAGGGAAGTTGGGGTCCCAGCCCCATCCTCACTCTGTCATACTTTGCCAGGAGGTGGACAGCTCTGCTCCTACCCTGAGGCACCACTACATGTCCAAAGTAGCAGGACAGTCATGGAGTGAAACCTGCTTATAGTAATAGAGAACAGACTGACATGATCATTATCCAAATCCGTATTATTACTTGAACACTGACTTCTTATGTTTATTTCCTAGCAGAAAGTAAACTCTGTGAGGGCAGGGATTTTGTGGTCTCCATTCAGAGTCTGATATTTAGTCATTCTTTCTTTCTTTTTACGTGGTAGTAGTACTAGGGATTAAATCCTGGGCCTTTGCACTTAGCTACACCCCCCAACTGATTTTAATTTTTATTTGGAGACAGGGTCTTGCTAAGGTGCTAAATTTCCCAGGCTGATTTTGAATTTGCACTCCTCTGGCCTTGGCCTCTCAGAATACTGAAATCACAGGCTTGTGCCACCAGACCTGATCACATTCAAGTGTTTCTAAACAAATATTTCTTGAATGAGTTATTTCTTTAATAAACTTCCTGAAAATTTAATCTAGTTCTAAAGAGGTGACTGTAATGGGATTCAGAGATGTGGATTCTGGAAATCTGACTGCAGTGCACTGAGCTGCTGTGTCTCTGTGTGTTGTGAGTCTTGCAATGCCTGGGGACACACTTCCACCCACATAAAGTCCTGGCACTTGTGTGGGCAGCTCTCATTCACCTCCAAAGCACCCGCTTTGAAATGCAGGAATGTAGGGATTGGTAATTATTGGTACTCTGCCCATTTCTGACAAATAAGAAAGGGGAAAAAAGAAAAAGAAAAGAGCCATGTCCAATGATAGTATCATCATATGTTATAAATAACATAGATGCCAAAAATAAACCATGAAAGTGTTGAGCGACATGAATTATTATGGGCTATCTCAAGCGTCAGTTGGTTGAGGAATATAACTAGTTTAGCAAAGCACACAGTTATTTAGTGACACAATACCATGAAAGGCAGGACACCTTCTGGCCCCAACATTTTTCTACAGTCACATCATGAAGAAATTTATCTTGATGCCACATGATTTCTGAACTCAATACCAGGAGCTAACACAGAGATCATGGGACAAAAACTCTAGAATGTTATTAAAATGCCCACATTGCATGGTTCTCTAAGTGATTTAAAACGCAGCATGAACGTGCAGTGAAGGCCTACAGTCAACCCCAGCTTTTTGTCAGGTTCATGCAGGAGGACTGCAAGTTCACAGCCAGTAGATCCCAAAGCAGCAGGACCTGAGGCCTTGGAAAACACAGCCAAAGTCAAGCCTTCCTCTTTTTAAATGATCTCAGGGTCCCGCCCTTCCAGAAGTGGAAAGCTGATAACACGCCTGAGCACAGATCCTCATACGTGGGTGACCCTCATGACTATCAGCAGTGTCTTGGTGTTTCAGTCCGAGACACATTCACACTTAACACACGTACACCTCATTTACGACGTTCTTGAGCATTGCACATCTCGGTGCTCGCATCCCCTGCTTTCCCTTGACTTCAGATTTGAATGTTCAAATTAATAGAACAAGTGCAAATTGCAGGTTTCTAGTACCATTTTCTGTTTAATCTCCTGGGGTTTTACCAAACCTTTCTAAATCATCTTGAATTTCAACTTGGCACCAGAAAACCTACAGAAAATGTGGCCTTACCTTCTGAGTTTCCTTTTTTCTACAAGTGAATGGCTCTCATTCTGATGGTTGCCAAGGTAGCGGTAAAAGAGTTGTTTACCTGTCTAGATTTCCTATCCACTTAGTTCCTTATTAAGATGCCTGTAGTCAGAATATGTCTTGTTCTCACTTGCTTTTCTTAATTCCTTAAACAAAGCAGAAAAAACTGAAACAAACTGCCAGCGTTAGATTTTTCTGGCTGTGTACTTATTTGAAGCTTTCAGGCGTAGGCCAATTATTAGATCCAACAAGTATTCACTTTTCTCCCCAACCAAGGGTTTGTGGCCATCCCTGCCATCTGGATTTGCCGAGGGGGCATCCACAAGAAAGCACTGCTTTCCTTTCCTGCCCCATACATCACATAGCCAACTGACTCTGTTTACCGTGTGCTATTCTGTCTCTTCCCGGAGCTTCCAATTTCTCAAGAAACCCCTAGCCCTGGGCAAACATAGGCAATTATTACCCTTATTGATACACAGGAATCAGTGGCTCCAAGAGGGAAGGTTTCTATGGGCTGAGAGATAAGAAAGGATGAGAAGGGGAAGCAATGTTTGTGAACAGATTTGACCAAGAGTGGATGAAGGAGGTGGAGCCCTGGCAGTATCTTGTTCCCAGGTGGCAGTGGTGGGACTGTGCCAGCAAAGGACCTACCACCTTGGCTGGTTCAGATCGCAGCAGACTGGGCAATAAGGCTGGAAATATAGCTTGGGGCAGAAGATAGAAGGTTTGAGTGCCAAGGTAAGCAGTCATGACTTTGTTACATTAAAACTTGGGTGTTAAAGAACTCTGGGACTGATACCGTGAAGACCGGCTCTGACAGACAACTTGCAGGCACATGCAGGATTTATTGGGGAGAGTAGAGAATAAAAGCCCCAGGTCCAGTTTGTTCATTGTAATCCTGCAGGAATGCAAACATGAGGGGCAGACAGTGGCACAAAGGTGCCGGGTGTGGTGGCACACACCCACGATTCCAGCACCAGGGCAGTCAAGGCCAGCTGGAGTACACAGCAAGCAGAGGCCGGCCAGAGGTACACAGTGAGATGCTGTCCCAGAAGAAGGAAAAGGAGGAAGAAAAGGAGGAGAGGGGAGGCCAGGGGAAGAGGAAGAAGAAGAAACATGGACAGAGTTGTTAGCCAGGAAGTAAAATTAAAGTGATAGATGTAAAGAAGTTACAAGACGATGGTTGGTGAAACTCAGCAACTGACAGTGTAGAGAAAAACAGACGACTGGCAGCAGGATTCCCTGATCTTGGCAATCTTGTTATGGAAACAACCGAGAGAGAGGCAAGCTGAGGAATATCACAAGATCGCTGCCAGACACCGGGGTGGGGGGCCCTAGGATTTGTTAATAGGACTCATGAGTAGGGTCAGAACACGTTATAGACATTGAAACACCACCCCACCACCGCCAAGACGTAAGACGTGAGACGTGAGAGGGTGGAACAAGGAGGCAGTGGGGAATGATTAGTCTGGGTTTGCACGAATCTGCAGAGATGAAGCCGCCTGGATAAGCAGTACGCACCCGTGATAAAATGAGTGTGGAGGAAGAACTTGCAGAAATCTTAGGCAGAGGGATGGACTTTCACAAGCCATCAGTTCAGCAAATCTCGAGGGGCGCATGTGACACTTGGTTTGGCTCTGCTTAGCTACAGAAAGAAAGCAGAACGGGCTGAGAACAGAAAGTCACACGGGGAGGCAGTAAGGAAAGGTGGGTCTGGGTAAGGATTTGGATGCGATTGTGATTCAGAGAGCTACTTTCTTCCTTTTTCTAATAAATGCATGTTCATTATTTAATTAAAACTTCACTAATGTTGTTAATGTATGATTATGTATTGTTTCATTTATATTATAAGGCATTTTCTCATCTTCAAGTGTGTAGTCTTTTTCTGTTAATTTTATTTTTATTTATATGAAAATATAACACACACATAGCTTACGAAGCCAAAGCTTATAAAACTTGTAATGAAAACCTTCACTCCCTGTCCTATTTTTCCTTATTCTTAATCCTGCTTTACAATGGGTATCACTTTCAATTTTTCTTTAAAGTTCCAATCAGATTTTATTGGTACATTTTAAGTATATAAAATGATCACATTTACCATAAAGAATTTGTTTTTGGGGCTGGGGATTTAGCTCAGCAGCATAAGCACCTTCCCAAAAGAATTAAAAGCGCCCACCACAGCCACAAATGTGCACCCGTGTATATGGCAGCATAGTTTGTAACAGCCAAATCTTGGGAGCAGAGCTTTTCCAGCACCATTTATTACACAGTCTTTCTTCCAATGAATGTATTTGGTGCCTTTGCCAAAGCTAACATAGCTAAGTATGTCTGGAGTTGTTTCTGGATCTTCTGTTCTGTCCCACTGATCCTTGGGTCTGCTTTTTATTTTTCCAGTACCATGCTGCTTTTTTCATAGTAGTTTATAGTATAATTTCAAGTCTGAGATTGTGATGCCTCCTTCTTGGGCTTTGTCACTCAAAATTGCTTTTGCTATTCTAGGTCTCTTCTGGTTCCAAATGATTTTAGGATTGTTTCTCTAATTCTGTGAGATATACTTTTGAAATCTTGATTGCAATTACATTAAATCTCTATAGCAATTTTAGAACTATGGCCATTTTCATTATATTGGCTCTTCCTACCCAAAAGCATATGATCTTTCCATTTTCTGATATCCTCTTTAATTTTTTTTTATTTTAAAGATAGTAAAATACAACAAAACAAGACAGAACGAGCTAATCAAGACAATGCAGTGAAATTGGTACAGAACTTCAGTATACCAGGATAACAGTAATAAGTACCATAGTATATCTTGTTATCTTCACAATAGTTGTCCATTCAATCAGGTATACTAAAACCAAACCCAAAACAGAACACTATAAAACCAATCAAAACAAGGGCTGGGGATTTAGCTCAGCGGCATAAGCACCTGCCTTGCAAGTAGGCGGTCAGGAGTTCGATCCCCGGTACTGATTAAAAAAAAAAAAAAAAAAAAAAACCACAGAATATTGAATAGAGCAAAACAATTAATCAGAACAAAGCAAAACAGTGAAAGTAATATTGGCCTTCAAAGACAAGAGAGAAGGAAATCCCCCATATTTGCTATATTGCATATTGTCATCCTCCCAAGAGATGCTCAGACCTCTGGCCCCAGGTCAGCATAATCAACCCAACAATACAAGCATCTTAGTTGCTATCAACTCTGGCTGCCTTGAAACCATCCAGTTGCTAACGGGGGTGAAGGGATAGAGGGAGGACAGGTTTGATTCTCAGCCCCACCCATCGCCTGTAGGCTCATGGGTTCTCTCCCTGGTGTGTCTGTGGCTTGCTCACATCTCTTTAATTTCCTTTTTCAGAGACTGTAGTTTTCGATGTAGAGGTCTTTTACTTCCTTTATTAGATTGATTCCTAGATATTTCTTTTTTTTTTTTTTTTTGTATGCCTTTGTGTAAAGTGTCATTTTCCTAATTTCTCTTCCAGGAAGTTTGTTATTTGTGCATGGAAGGCTATTGATTTCTGAGTGTCAATTTTGTATCCAGCTATGTTACCAATTTGATTATTAAATGTAAAGACTTTCAGTGGAGTTTTTGTGCTCTGCTATGGAGAGTATCATGTCACCCATAGACGTTGATAATGTAACTTCTTCCTTTACTACCCTGTTTCCTTTTACTTCTTTCTCTTGTCTAATTGCTCTGTCTAAAGTTTCCAGAATTATACTGAATAGCAGTGGTGACAGTAGACATACTTCCCCAGTTCCTGATTTTAGAGTGAAAACTTTCTGTTTTTGTCCATTCAGGATGATGTTGGTTGTTTGTTTGTCATAGATAATTTTATCAGATTAAGATGAAAACCATCTATTCCAATTTTCTGTAGGGTTTTTTTTTTCCATCATGAATGTGTTCTGGACTTTGTCAAAAGTTTTATCTACATCTATTGAGAAGATCATATGGATTTTGTCCTTGGCTCTGTTAATATGGTATATTACATTTACTGATTTGCATATGTTGAACCATCCCTGCATAACTGGAATGACTCCTACTTAGTCATGGTGTATAATCTTGATGATTTGCTGCTTTCTGTTTGCCAGTATCTTATTGAAATTTTAGCATCTATGTTCATTACTAAGACAGATGTTCTCTTTCTTATTTGGATCCTTCTCTAGTTTTGGTATCAGAGTAATACTTCTTCCAGGAATAAACTTGGGAGTATTGTTTCACTTTCAATTTTCTTAGAAAGTTTGAGAAGTAGTAGTATTAGGTCTTCTCTAAATTTCTTGTAGAATTCAGCAGTGGATCCATCAAGGTCTGGGCCTGTCTTTGCTGGTAATCTTTTAATTACATCTTCAATTTCATGGATTGATATTGCTTTATTTAAGATTTTTATATCTTCTTGATTCAGCTTTGATAACTCATGTATCTAGGAATCTCTTCATTTCTTCTATATTTTTCATCTTATTAGAATACAGGTTTTCAAACTAGGTACAGATGACCTGCATTTCTGAAGGAACCATTGTGATTTCACCCTTCTCTGTCCTAATTCAGTGGATTTGAATCTTCTTTCCTTTTTTTAAAATAAGGTTGACTAAGGATTTGTCAATTTTATTTAATCTTTCAAAGAACTAATTTTTAGATTCATTAATTCTTTGTATTTTTTCTAGGTCCCCATTGCATTAATTTCTGCTCTGCTCTTTATAATGTCCTCCTTCATATATGCTTTGGGCTTGACTTGCTATTCTTTATCTAAAAGCTTAAGGTTCAACGTTAAATTGTTTATTTGAACTTCCTCTGTCTTCCTGAGTATTCACTGCTATAAGTTTTCTTATTAAGCGCTATAAATTTCCCTCATAGGACTACTTTCATTGTATGCCATAAGTTCTGATATTTTGTATTTCTCTTATTGTTTAATTGTAAAAACTGCCTATTCTATAATTTAATCTGTGATCCATTGGTTGTTCAAGGGAGTGTTATTTAATTCCCATGTGTTTAAGTATTTCTTGTGATTTCTTTTGCTATCGATTTCTAATTTCATTGCACTATGGTCTGGTAGTATGCATGAAATAATTTCAGTTCCTTTATATTTACTTAAGCATGTTCTATTAGCTAGTATATGGTCTATTTTGGGGAACATTCCATGTGCACCTGAGAAGAATGTGTATTCTGATGTTGTGGGATGGAACACTGTAGAAATCTACTGAGTCTATTTGTTCAAAATTTTGGTTCATCAACTATGTCAATGTTGATTTTTTTTGTCTGGTTGATCTATTTGTGACAGTGTAGTATTAAGGTACCCCAATATGGTTGTGTTATTAAGCATTTCTTTGATTTTTCATGTTTGTTGATATTTGTTTCATATCATTGGGTGTATTGGCATTGGTTGCACATATATTTATGACTATTATTTTTTTCCTCTTGGATTGTTCCCTTTATAAGGATATAGTGATTTTCTTTGTCTTTCTTAATCAGTCTTGGCTCAAAATCCACATTGTCTGCAAATACAATGGCTATCTCTGCTTTTTCCCAGGTTCCTGTTACATGAGGAATTGTTTTTCATCCTTTGACTTTCAGTCTATGAATTTCTTTTTGAATTAAATGTTTGTCTTTTATGGAGCATATTGTTGGATCTTGCTTTTTGATTTTTTTTTTTTTGAGACAGTGTCCTTCTGTTTATTGCAGGCTGGCCTTGAACTCACTGTGGAGTTCATAGCAATCCTTCTGCCTCAGCCTCCCAAGTATCTGGATCATAGTCAGATACCACTATGCCCAGCTGCATCTTCCTTCTTGATCCATTCTGCCAGTCTGTTTCTTTTGATTGGTGAATTGAGGTCATTAATATTTATGGTTATAATCAGTATATATTCACTTACCTTTGTCATGCTATTCTCCTGTTGTTGGCCCCGCTTTTCCCCTTTAATTGTTTGCTTTAGCTGGATAATTTCTTTGGTTGGGGTTCATGGTGCTGTAGTCCTTGTTATCTCTTTCTAGAATGCCCTTCAGAAAACTGGTTTGGTATTCATGAATTTTCTCAGGTGTTCCTTGTCATGAAAGTATCTTATTTCTCAATTTTGAAAGATAGTTTCGTAGGGTACATCAATTTGAGTTGGAAGGCATTTTCTTCTAAGGCTTGAAGTACTTCACTCCAAGTTCTCATTGACTTTGGGGTTGTGTTAACAAGTCTGATGTGATTCTGATGCGCTTTCCTTTTTAGGTGATTTGTTTCTTTTCTCTAATAGCTTTTAACATTTTATTGTGTGGAATTTCTCCCAATCTTGACAATTACATGCCTAGCTGTAGATCTTTTTTTGATCACAGGTAATTGAAGTTCTACACACATCACTTACCTGCATGTCAAATTCTCTTTCCCTGCCAGGCTAGTTTTCTGTCATGACATAGATGAGCAGGCATTTTTTTTAATGTCTTATTTGTGCTATATCCTTTTTCATTGACTGTGATCAACATTATGTTATTCTTTGCATCATCTAGCACATGGTGGATTACTTTCTTTTGGTCCTTTGCTTTTTAAAGAAATCTTTCTTTTCTTAATTGCTAACCACAATCCTGTTGTTATAACTGAGATTCTATTTTCTTGTTAGTTTATTTTGCTTTGGATACTGTGATAGAATATTTAATCTCTTGAATATCTACTTGAATCTGTTTTATGGATTCTATTTCTGTCTGCTGTTGGGCATTCATGGTTTCCATCATTTTCCTAAGCTCTTCTAATTTTTTTTTATCTGTATCTGTTTTGGAGTCACTAACCATGTTTTCCCTGTGGTCACCATTGCTATACAACTGAAAATTGTCCTATGAGGTTCTTTTTAAATATTGTAAAAATTAGAAAATATATGAAATGGAAAAAAATTTCCAGGCATGGTGGAGCATGCCTATAATCCCAGTAGTTGGAAGACTGAGGCAAAAGGATTGCTGCAAGTTCATGGCTAGCCTAGACTACATAGTGAGTCCTTGCAAAAAGGAAAGAAAGAAAAAAAAAGGAAAGAAATGGAAAAAATAGGAAAAGCTTAACAGTATATGAAAGAGTTTTCGGCATGGTTAGAAGACAGAATATAAAGTGGCCTTTATTTTAAGAATGCAAAGAGAGATTCCATGACCTCCGAGGTCTAGCTTTCTCTCAGCCGGGTATGTGGTGTGGGGGCATACATGTAGCTTAGGTTTGGGGTGGAGCCTAAGGGGCATTACTGATGCACAGGTAGCTCATTGGAATTCATTTTGCGCCACAGGTAAATTGCTTAGGGGTGAGGAAGGTGACCTTTTGCCTCCCAGCGCCTCCCACCGCTACAGCGTCCCCTTTAGGGCAAAATCCTTTCAGTACAAAAGCGACATAGACGAAGAGTTGGAGGAAATTTGAATGCATTCTTTTTTACACAGTACGGTCTTAAGAGTTCCTTGGAGCTGATTGTCTGTGTAGACACATAGATTACTTCACAGTTGTGTGCCTCAATGTTGCCTGACTTCAATTCAAAGAATATCTTTCACTGTCTCTTAATCTAGTTATATAATGGAAGGAAATCAATTATAATTAACAAAAATGAAACAATCTATCCTTTCACCTTTGCTACTGGCCACCAAGGTCCTCTGGTCCCTTTCAATCTTTATCATTTTATAGTACCAGTAGACCTAATTAAGGAAATAATTTCTCTATAACAGTAAACACTGTCTAATACTACTTATGTCACTTTTTGTTTACTGTTTTTCAACTTACTATTTCAAATAAATATTTTGCATATTGCATAATTTATAATAAATTATAGTGTTTTATCATCGTAATATAATATCACTTGTTTAACCAGTCTCCAAATCCTGACCTTTGGGCCATGTCTGGCCTTTCAGGAGATTGCCCTTACAAATACCCTTGGATTATTTTCCTTTATTTTGTATCATTTTCTTGGCATGTATATATCAAAAGTAACTTTATTGATCTAACAGGAATGTTCCATTTTATAGCTTCTTTTTTTAAAGAAGAAAAGAAGGTACAATAGAAGGCACCCACATACCCTAAGCCCTCAATTCATGGGACTTGTGATTCACTTGGGACTTCCTGGTTATTTATAATCAAACTTCTTGAAATCATCACTTAAGAGTTTTCTATGGTCAAATAGTTACCTAGTGTCTGACATATTACAAAAACCTTACTGGATCCTGCAAATAGACATTATTGACATATTACAAAAACCTTACTGGATCCTGCAAATAGACATTATTTACTAAAGGCAACATAATCAAGGGGTTGAAACATGACTTTGCACACCAGATTGCTATCTGTGAGACACTTTTGAGGCAGGCCTCCAATGCTATTAAATTTCCTACAAAATTAAGTAGGAACCTTTCAGCTATGCATTAGGATCCCGCCACAGTTCATCTCTACACACTCTGGCACTGTTATTGCTATTATTCCCTCTGGCCTTCCAGACACCTCAACCTCCCTGCCCCCTAGTTATCTCTGAAGACATCCAACCACTGTGTTCTGCGGCTGAGGCCCGCATCACCTACAATGTCTTCTTCATCCCCTGTACAAAAACTGCAAGCCTTCCTTTGTGTTTATCTCCCACACCCGCTTTATTGGGCCTTTCCACCCCGATGGGAAACCCTTCTGTAACCCGCTGTGCTTTATTTTCACCTGTACTCATCTCCCATTGCAGCTAATCCTCTTATGGAATAGTTCACACTTGAAAGGAGCCTAGAACTGTGATTTTCTTTTTCTTTTAAATAAACAACACCTTTGATCCCCATTTACAAACCAGGCATCCTCTCATCTATGCTAAAGAAGAGGGGCAGGACAGAGGAGGGGTAGGAGGGGGAGAGGGGAGGAGAAGGAGGAATAGGATGACAAAGAGAAGGAAGAGGAAAATAAGAAGAGGAAGAAGTGGAGGAGAAGCTGGGAGGAAGAGGAGGAAAAAGAAAAGTGGCAATCCAGAAAGTTTTCAGATAAACTAAAACAATATTTTAAAATTGATTTTCAAAAATTTCCTGACCAAATCCTTTAAGTGGCCATACTTTTTAAAATCAATCTTTGCTTTGTTTTCTCTGCAAATTTGACTTCTGTAGTTCTTGAGGCTAAATATTTTTGTGTTTAGCCTTAAGGTCTGAACCAATTCTGACTGAAGAAAAGAATGATCAGCACCTTCATCCTACTGGCGAAAAGGGCTCAGAGAGCCACAGTCTTCAGCCCTGGCCTCTGGAATACCCTTCACACTTCTCGGCTCCTGTTAATACTAATCCCTTCCAGTTTACTGGCCTTATTTTGGATTAAGTCCCATTGCAACTTTTCTATTCCATTTCCTCCCTTCAACTACTTGGTTAATTTTTTTAAAAGAAGTATCCTAAACACAGGTATACAAGGAAAATCTGAAGTTAATGCTTCACCTCCTTCCCAACACAGGCCTTTGAAAGTTTTCACTTTGGTTATCCACGTTACATACACGCTACTACTGTCTCTTCCCGTGAATCTTTTCTCACTGAGACTCTTTAAATACCATCTTTTTGTCTTTGGAATCCCATCATTTTATAGATTTAGGCATACATTTATTTAATGTATCTAGCTTGAAAATATTGGGCTTCATGAAGCTGGAAATTAATATCTCTTGACAATTCCAGAAAACACTCAGCCATCTTCTACTTTACTATTGCCAATCCATCACTGCTTTTGCCTTTTCTAGAACGCTAATTAAAATTTATTACAAATCCTGACTTTGTTCCGAGTCTTCCTAACTTCTCTGTAAGTCATCTCTTCATCTCCCTGAACTGAATTTTGAGTAAGTTTATCACACTTTCCTCCAGTTCACTAATACTTTCTCTGGCCTTGTGTAATACGCTGTTTACCTATCTTTCAGTTTTGAATTTCAGGTATTATGTTTTTTCCTTCTAGAACTTCAAAGTTTTTTCCAAAATTTCTTTTTTCTTGTCTTTTGCTAATGTTTTCAAGTTTCATTTCTATAAACATATTAATTATGTTATAGTCTATGTATGATAATCCTAATATATGTATAGTAATCCTAATCTATATATGATAATCCTAGTATCAGAAGTCTATATGGATTTGAGTATAATTTCTGACTTTTTAAAACCTACTTCATATGTAAATTGCCTTTGTTTTTATATGTTTTGTGTGATTTTTTATTGTGAGTTTCAGTTAGATCTTTATCTGAGGAAATTTTTCAAAGCCTGCTTTGAAGTTACATTCCTCCAATGGAAGGATATGCATTTGATTCTACATCACCAGAGGGCACTACTAACCTAGAGTAACTTAAATTCAGTCTCTTCCTTGATATTTTATATGACATTGAAAAGGTTGCCAAGTGTGTTTAGGGGTGTTAAATAGCTGACCATATTAATGTTTTTGGTTAGATCATTGAACACAACTGTTTGCAGTCTCTCTAAATGTTCACTTTGTATGCTTTGATACTGTGACTTGAGCAACTATCTCTAAGATGATAATGTGTAATCTATTAACTGGTGATTTCTTACTTTTTTTTTTTTTTGAAGTTCTGTATTACTTGTACCCTTACACCGCTTTGTTTTGTTTTGTTTTTTCTCTTTTTCCTTTTAAATAAAATTAAAAAAAAATAAAATAAAATGCAGGCTGCCCAGTTGAATTTAAATTTTACACAAAAGAAAAAGTGATTTCTCTTGCAGTATTTCAGACACACTAAAATATCATTAATTATTTATTTGAAATTCAAGTTTAACTGAAAGTCCTCTATTTTTATTTGGCAAATCTGACAACCCTATCCATTTGATTTCAATCTCACACAAGAGCTTCTTAGCTCTTGGGGAAATATTTTTTCCCATTTTTTCAGGGCATAGTTTAAAAAAATAAAGTTTTGTCTCACCTTTTGTTTTGTTTTTGTGGCACTGTTGTTCTTTGAGTCCAGGCTGGGTTTGAATTTGGCAACTCTCTTGCTTCAGCTTTCTCAAGTGCTGGGATTATAGAATGGCCCACCATCCCTGGCTATGAGTTCATAAAATGACACCAGAGGTGCAAGAGGCAAAAGAAAAATAGATATTTCAGTGGGATCATAAATCATGACATATCACCTTGACTGGATTAAGAAACACCTAGCTGATTAATAAAGCACATTTTGGGGTCTATCTGTGGATGACTGACATGGAAGCCAGAAAGCTGTAGGAAGAGCACCCACCCTGGATGTGGGAGCACCAGCCAATAGGCTGGTAGCCCGGATAGAGCAGAAGAGGGGAAGAAGGACGTGTCCCAGTCTCTGAGAGGCCAGGCTTTGCCATCACCTTCAGACACTGCTCTCCAGTTTCCTCCGCTCCTGCCCTGGCGCTGCACCCTCCTTCCTCTGGCTCTGCAGCCTGGGCTTCTGGGGCTGAGCTGCTGCTGGCTCCTCCGGTTCTCCAGCCGCAAACAGCTGTCTTGGATTCTTCGCGTGACCATCGTGGACTCTCCCGCTTTGGGTTTTAAAGCTACCTCATAGATCTAAAAAAATATATAACTATATTTTTTCCATTAAGGTTTCACGCTTCAAAGGATAATCAAGAAAACAGTGAACCTCAGTGGTAGAGTGCTTGCCTAGCACACAGAAACCCTTGGTTCATCCCTAGTATCTCCAAGGAAAGAAAAAGACAGGAAAGAAGAGAGGCAGAGAGAGAGGAAGGAGAAAAAGAAAATGAAACTACAAGCTACACAGTACGAGAGGAAATATTTGCAAACCAGATGTCTGATAGGGACTTGTATCCAGAATGTATTTTTCAATTCATATAACTTAATTATAAAAAGAGAAATAATCCAAATAATAACTGATAAAGGATTTGAACAGATACTTTACCAAAGAAGATATACAAGTGGCTGATAACCACAGGAAACGATGGTTAACATGTTCGGTCTTTAGAGAAATGCAAATCAAAACCACAGAGATTAAAGAAAAACCTCATGGTGACAACACCTCACATGTACTAGGACAGCTGTAATTTTTAAAAAGACAAAAAATACCAAATACCAACAAGGATGTGGAGGAATTAGGAAGTGCAGAACCGGCAAGTAAGTTCATAGAGTCAGCAGTAAACCTGCGGTTGTCTTTGTGGGAGGGGCTTGACTGCTGAGGGCTTCAGGTCTCTTTAGAGTGAGGAAAATGTGCTAAAATTGGATTGTGACAATACTGCACAACTCTGTTTGATACACTACAAGACACTGGATTGCATATGAAAACCACAGGTGAATTGTTTATGAATTATATATCAAAAAACTAATAAATTTAAAGCTAAATTAACAAATATTCATTCCAGCCCTCAGGAGGCTGAGACAGAAGGTTCCCAAGAGTTCAAAGTCAGCCTAGGCTCCACAGTGAGTTCAAGGTCTGCCTGAACTACATAGCAAAATGCTATCTCAAAAAACAAGCAAACAAAAGGTAATGAATATTCAAAGTATCATTTTCCAATTAATTTACATTTTACTACTATCTATGCTTTAAGGTTACTTACTGAGAGTTGTTGCCCAATGGCCATAAAACAGGTTAAGTAGTATACAATAATAAAACACACAAAGATTGCTTATCTCAACCAATGTGCATATATCTTTATAACAGACAGCCAGATGGCAGTGAGCGATAATTCTCTACACTAATCCTTTAGGAAGACTAGTTAGCTTGAGGTTTAGACAAAAACGTAATCATCTGCATTGCTATGAGAAATACAACACACATCTAAATACTACATGGTATCTCATAAAATGTACAATTTTCACAGCCCGTTTTTAAAAATAAAGCAAAATGTTAAACATAAAAAGAAAGAACACAATGACTTATGCACAGTTTTATGACCAAGTGGCTATAAGATAGTATATAAAAGGTGGAGTCATTCATCTTGCTGAATTCTTTCAACAAATATTTGTTGATTACTATAGAAAACGCAAAAACAAATTAGATCTTATTCCTGCATGTAGTCGTCTCAATCTAAGATCAATCTAAGCTTTTAAAGATAAAGATGTTTAACTCAGAAAAAATCAGGTACTTACAAATTTTAAAGGGCTTAAGAAGTGAGAAGAAAGTTACCATTGAAGTCCAGAGATTCTGAAGCATCCTGCTTTCTTGCAAAAGCCAGGAACTCTGACCTAATAGTCAGAGCTGCCTGCATTCCCTGTGATGGTAAGATACAGGGAGATGAAGACATTGCTGCTGAAGGATGCATCTTAAATTCCCATAGCCACCGCCCCAGCTGGAGAAAGAATGGCTTTCTTCTTAATTCAAGCACATGTGCACCTCAGGGACAGAACGTAAAGTGTGTTTGGAATCGTTTTGTCAAGGAACCGTGGGAAAAGTAGTTCTCATTTGTTTGTTCGTTCCCTGACATCCAAGGAATGGAAATGGTGTTGATTGCCAACAAATGATGCATGACTCATTCTCCTCAGAAACACTCAGGTAATTTTCTGAGACGGTACGCAATAGGGATTTGGGATGGTTTCCTGATGATAGTAAATGTGAATTGCAGAAATATGTTTCACCCCTGAGGTAATCTCTTGGCAGGTGCTTGAACCATGAGACTCCTAGGCACTTCACCAAGTTGGCAAGCCCAGAATTTTGTTTAGAGAGTATTTCCGCCTTCTATGACATTTCTTCAGAAACAAAGAGTTTATTACGTAGGTTACACTTGGCCAGTCACAGTGCCACTAAGCCAGCGTGAAGTACTATAGGATGGCCAGACTGCCACAGTCCCTGTGGGCTAGATTAAGACACAGCTAGAGATCTGGTGTGGCTCTGTGGTGGCATGATTTTGTGTTGAATGCATGTCAGCAGGAAAGGGGCTCCTGGTGCTCTTTGCTTGTTACCAGAGGAGTCAGAAGAGGCCTGCATGGTGGCTGTTTGTTTTATAAATAAAAATTTATTGGAATATAGCCAGGCCCATTCATTCACTTCACAATAGAGGACTGAGCAGTGGGTCAGGGACCTTTACAGACCAGCCAAAATATTGCCCTCAAACTACAGATAAAAGGAAATAAGCAAAGTCTTCAGTTTACGTCAAAAACAAAGGTTTGAGCCCTTTGTGAAAATTAAGCTCTAAAATGTATTTCTATTGGTTAAAGGCAAGTATTTTTTGCAAAGACTTAAAATAATCAACACCCCTTTTAGTGGGCATTTTGCCTGAGCCTTACATTCTCCTATAAAACAGCTGGTCAGCACTGTCCACTTACCTCTGATCAAATAACTCTGTTTAGAAAAATCTATGTGAATTCATCATGTCATGGGAAAGTAGTTTGTAGTGTTTGATTGACCTAAGAAGTAATTACTTATGATGGAAGTGCAGGGCCTCAGGATGAAACCTAAGGCCTCACCCACGCTAGGCAAGTGCTCTACCACTGAGCTACATCCTTGTCGTCCGAAGCACTGCGTTTTAAATATAGGCTATAGGCTGCTTTTCAAAAAGCTACAGTGCAAATTTCTGCACAGTCAAGACCCTCATTTGGAATTTGTTGAGGTTATTGCACAAGAACCATGCTGACCTGAACTAAGAGGCTGACCAACAGTGTAGAAGTGGAGTCCTGTGTTTACTGTGAAGAGTAAACATCCTCTCTTTCTCAAATCTAGTGGTGGATGGGGAGAAGACATGGGCAAATGTTGATTCTCTGACCTTTTAATCTGAATTGCTACTTGTAGATCTCTCTCTCTCTCTCTCTCTCTCTCTCTCTCTCTCTCTCTCTCCAGTTTTTTGACACAGGTCTTCACTGTGTCCCAGGCTAATTTTCAACTCATTCTGTAGTCTGGGTTGACCTTGAAATACTCATGGCAATCCTCCTGCCTCAGCCTCCCAAGTTCTGGGGTTATAGGTGTGTGCCACCACACCTGGCAGACTCACTGGAAGAGTTTGTAATCTCAGATTTGAATGAGCTCCTTAAAGCATTGAGCTCTGTGCAGACACAAAGCAAGAGTGAGTGTGCTTTTCCTTGGCTTCCTGTTGATGTCACATGCTACCAGACTCACCAGCATTAGTCACTCACTAAGTTATCTAATGAACATTTATTAAACACGAGCTATGCCCTAGCTCTGTGAAGAAATAGAACGACTTTAGCAAAACCGTTTCCTGTCTAATAGTTTGAACAGTCTCGTTAAAATCATTGCCAGTGACACACAGGAATTATTATCTTCATTAGGAACCAGGCTATGGTTCCTGGATGCTTAAGGCTAGATAAAACACAAGGAACTAAACAAACATGCTTTTGTCATCTAGACCAGGGTCAGCAAGGTTTTTCTGTAAAAGGTTAGGCAGGGACTGTGTTAGGCTTTGAAGAGCCACATGGACTTGGTGGCAGCTGACTCTCCTTTTGTCATGCAAAAGCAGCCACATGGAATGTGCCAGTGCATGAGTGTGGCTGGGCCCAATAAGTCTTTATCTAAGGACACGAATTAGAATTTCACAAATTTTTCATGTGACACAAAATGTTATTCTTTCAATTTTGTGAAACCACTGAAAGCCATTCTTACTTTGCAAGTCATGCAAACACAGGCAACAAACTATTGTTTACTAGTCCCTAATCTAAAAGATTATTATCAATGAAAAAGAATACAGTTGTAGATGAGATGTGAAGAACAGGTGGACAACATGTCAGAGTAAATGTAACTATGTAAAATATTTTCCTATCAAATATCTAAAAGATGGAATATTCTGCAAGGGCCACATCTAGATGGAGGTGACTTCTCTCCGTTTAGATGAGCAATTTGGCTACTAGAAGACAAGAACTCCAAATGACTGAAGGCCAAATGATGAAAAATAAGCCAGTCATGGTGGCCCACACATAGAGTCTCAGCACTCAGGAGGCTGAGACAGGAAGATTATACAAATTCAGGGCCAGCCTGCACTACAGAGTGAGTTCAAGTCCAGCCTGGAATACTTGTCTCAAAAAACAAAATAAAAGAAAACAAGAAAGGAAAAAGAAAGGCTTATCTTCCAAGTTGTCACAATTCTTAGGATCATGATATTTGGAAGTTCAGTTGCTTTCCATACAGCTTTCTACACTTGGGTACACTTGGGTATTGTTTGTTTGTTGGTTTGTTTGTTGAAGACAGCTCTTGCTATACAGTTCAGGCTGGACTTGAACTCACTGTGTAGCCCAGGTTGGCCTCCAGTTCTGCCCATCCTCCTGCTTCAGCCTCCCAAGTGCTGGGATTACAGGCTATTTTTGTTTTTTAAATAACTGACCTTGTACTATTTACAAAAGTATGTGTCCTTCGGGAACATTGTGGGAGATAACAGATAAATAAATGACACATTGTGAGAAAACCTGTCAGCTTCTTAATAAAAATCAAACACCAGCTGTCCAAGCCGTAGAATGGAGAGGACCTTCCGGGGAGGGCCGTGATGGAGGAGGCCTGAATTCCCTGCCGGTGCATTTCCTGCCAGCAGTTGGTTCAGTCATCACCGTAGCAGACGGCTTCATGCCACTCTTTCCGCACAGCACTGTGCCCGGTTGCACTGTCTTGCTGACTCTTGCCCCTGAGCCTCCTTATCGCAGTGGGTGGGGTCTCTATAGGGACCGACAGCATTGGCACCAGGGCACACCGGAGCTGCTGGACAAGCTCTGCTTTTCCTCTCCTTGCTGGTCGATTCAGAGGCTCTTCAGAGGGTCCTGGTAAGATGAGTGTAAGCCTCTGAACTGTCTTTGCTTGGATTGTTTTTGACACCAGATGTGTGGGCTGTTTTTATACTGACAGTCAATTTTCCAGCCCTCTGGACACCATCTGGTGTGCCACAATTCAACTCAGTTTCTGTGCTAACTACCTGGCGTTAGTGTCAGACCCTGCAGGTTACAGGGCTCAGTTCTGCCAGACTATCTTCACTTCCGGTGCCAATCACAAAGAAGAGGCTTCCGTCCATAATTCCAACCAACTGGCTGTTAATCAGAGTTCCATGACCCACTTGTCAAGCTGACTGGTTTGCTAGGCTAGAATGGCTCACAGATCTTAGGAAAATACTTGATGAGGATAAAGAAATAAAATATATAGATGTTAGATGGTGATAAAAGGCAAGAAAAAAATAAAGCACAGAAGGGAGGGAGGTGAAAAGGAGTGAGAGAGGAGAGACAGATTGTATATATTAGCCAGAGTAGTGAGAGAGGCTTCTCTGAGGAGGTGAAGTTTGAATGAAGACCTGAAGGAAGATAGAGAACAAGCCTGGTGCATACATAAGGGAAGAACATTCCAGGCAGAGGGCTTTGCACTTGCAAAGGATCTCCCTGAATGTTACAGTTCATATCTAGATGTCTCCCCTGCCCCAGCCTAATGCATTCTTGTGTGAGGGTTTGGGGAGGTGATTGGCTCATGGCGTGTGATACTCATCAGTGGATTCTAGGCATAGCTTAGAAGGGTCTGTCTCCCTCCTCCTCCCTTGACCCTTCTCTACTGCCTGCCACTATGTGGGACACTGCAGCAGGGAGCACATATCAAGAAAACTGCTTACCCAACCGAGGTAGGAGCTTAAGGCTGGGGCAAACAACTACCTGGGCAGGACATATCAAAGCTCATAAAAACCCACGGCTAACAGGTTAAGTGAGGTATTCCTAAAAATAGAGCATGTGTGGAGAACACAAGACCCAAATGACATCAGTTTATGGCTGAGCACTGCGGACCAATCAGGAAAGTTCTATTCTCAATCCTCCATTTGAATCTGACGCTGTTTGCAGGACCAGTCACAATACACTATTCCAATTCTTCATCTGCGTGAAGTCCAGCAATTAAAAGACACTGTTTCCTGTCCTTCATTTACATCTGATGAGAAAACAACCAAGTCTTTCTATTTGTATTAGTACAGGCCTGCAGTATTTAATGGTTACATTCCAAGTGAACCCGTTGATAGGACAGTTTAAATCTGGTTCAAGACCATGTGAATTTTTGATAGGACAAATATCTCAGTGGCTTATTTGCATGAAGAAGAAGCCAACCTGGGAATTTTGGATACAAAAGACTCCTTTCCTTTTATCCTTAGGCCTCTGCAGATCTTTTTCCTGGCTTTCTCTCACGCTCTAGACTATCTCTTTTCCACCTTCAATAAAACGTACACCTACACAGTGAGTTTAAGGCCAGCCTGAACTGGATAGTGAGGCCAAAGAAATAAATGCAAAAAACAAACAGAAGAAAGTGAAATGTTGAGATGTCCCAGTCTGATTGGCAGCATCCTGAGGTAACGGACAGCTCAGTGTCAGTCTATAGTTAAAATAGATATCACCAACAATGCCAGTGCATACAAATAGGGAAACACAGGTTTAAGGAAGTTAGATAATATTGTTAAAGTCTCACAGAGTGTAGGAAAAGGGAATGAGACTTAAAATCTGATGGAAGTATTCAAAAGCAAAATATGAATCATCACGACTCACTAAGACTTTTTAGATGAGTACAAGAATAATATTTTAGTTTAACTTTGCAATCTACTTTAAAAATACTTTTTATTTTAATTTTGTTGTTCATTTTTTGAGACAGTATTTCACTTTGTAACCCAGGCTGGCCTTGAACTCACTATGATTCTCTTGCCTCAGCCTTCTGGGTGCTGGAATTACAGGTGTGAGCCACTACACCAGGCTTAAAAATATTTTAAAAAATTATTATTAATATTTAAAAATATTTTTAAAAAATAACAGCATAAAAATATACCCGAGCAAGAAAGTCGTATATAGTGTTACTAAATCTTCTCATTCATCATTCATAAAGCCAATTTAGAGTCCGCTTAGGGGTCAGTGACAGTTAGTCAAGTCTTCTGAGGGCAGGAACAGGGGTCCTCTGTCCTTTGTTTTTGACTTGGGGGGGGTGGTGGTAGGGATCAAACTCACATCCTTGAGCTTGCCAGGCAGGCGCTCACGTGGCTGAGCTAAACCCCCACCCTAGATCCTCTGTCCTTGATGGTCTCTGACGGCCCCAATCTGTGGAAGTCTCAATGTGCCCTGAGGGCTTCTATCATGAATCACCCTGCTTCATTCACCCCACACCCTGTTTCCTGATAAAATCTCAGCCTCCTGTGCTGCGGCCTCCACTTACAGCTCAGCCTCAGCCCATCTACTTTTGTCCTGGCCCCAGGCTTTGTTCTGATTCTCAGCTGTTTCCTTCTCTTTTCCTCAGCTCAGGCAGTCCATGAACAGTTTCTCAGGCAACACTGTTCTTGGTCTATTTATACGCCTTAGGTCCTCCAGGAAGTTTTTGTTTTTAAATGCCCCCTACCCATCTGCCTGGCTTTGTGCATCTGTGTATCAGTGGTTTAAAACTCTCTAGTACTATGCAAAGTTGTGTCTACCTCCTGTGAACCACAAAAGCCACCTACAGAATTTTTGAACTAAAAGAACGTGAGCTTTGTAGTCAGGCAGACCTGAATAGTGGCTGGATTAAAATAAGCAAATACAAAACGAATGTATAGTATGACTCGGAGTAGGGTTCCATAGATACAGTTTTCTTCCTCCTTGACCCAGTGCCAAACAAAATACACTCTCCCAGCTTTCTCCATATACTCTTACCCTGAAATAAACACACAATCTTCTTGGAGAGGCCTAGAGTTTTAAACTGTTGGTAACAATGGGAAGATAAGAAATACACAGGAAATTAAAAAAAAAAAACTTTCATGTGACATCGCCTTAGGCCTTGAAGTGAAAAGCCAGTATGACATGCTGTTAGCCATGGTGCAAGGGTGAAGAAGAAGAAAGGAAGGCAGAAAACATTTACTGAACATATATTCAGTGCAGACACCATGCTAGGCTTCCAAGTTTTACAGTTTAGCATCCCTAGTCCAAAAAAACTCTGAACTCGAATTGCTTCAAAATCCAAAGCTTTTTGAACACTGGCATGATGCCATAAATGGAAAATTCCACATCTGACTTTGTGTGATTAAGTTGCAGATCCAATAAAAATATTGTCTAAAATTACCTTCAGGCTACACATATAAGATGCATATGAAACATAAATGAATTTCACATTTGGACTTGGGTCTTATTCCTAAGAAAGCTTATTATATACAGTATGTGCAAATATTTTAAAAAATCAGAAACAGTCTTGGTGCTGAGGCAGGAGATTAGGGTATTGTCAACTGCCTGAAGCCAGTGTGACCTGTGGGTAATGGAGTTCCAGGACAGCAGCACAGAAAACAGTTCCCAAACCCTGTACCTGGGACCAATCTGAAAGACCCATCTTCAGTTCTTCTGATGTGAAATCAAGCAGGCTTCTGATAGGATGGCCTAGATGTGACGTCAGCCCAAAGAACGGGGGGGGGGGGGGGACACACGACAAAGATGTCTGCCGTTAACATTGTGACCACTGTGAACTTTCTCAGTGTCCATGTAAAACCTTGAAACCTGTGTCATATGCCTTGTCCAATTCTTTGTTCAGGACCCCAAGCATCTGAAAAGAATCCCTTGGAAGACTAAGAACCACCGAACCCAGTAACAGTCCCAAGGGTTTCAGATAAAGCACCTCACTATCTTATGCTGCAAGGCTGTCTCTGTTTTATACAGAGAAGAACATCGTGCCTCCAAGCTGACGGACTTGTAACTGTGTTTCTCCAACTAGTAAGTTCTAGAGTTGGAAATTAACATTCGTTCTGTCTGACTTCTAAGTCCATAATATTTAAATATATTTCCTACAAGTGAAAGTGTATGCAAAATCTTACATTACTATTAAAATCAGAACCTATAGACATAATAGCACATAATTTTAATTATCTATTTTACTTGCTTAGGTAAACACTAAGTCATTGTTCTCCTGGAGTAATTCCATATTTCAATTACAATGTGCCTAATTAGTATGAGAAATTTGAGTAAAATGGTAACTGTAATTTAATTTTGTTTTCACAGACTTTGTAAGGAATTCATAATAAAAATGCCTTTCTAAATGTAACTGTGGCATTGCTGCCTCAGCTATTTAATAGCTTCCAGATGTTGAGATAAGTTTGTTTAGAAAGTTCCACAATTATTGCAGTTCTTTGCTGATTAAATGGGACTTACGATAAAGTCTTCTCTTCCCAGTTAGACCTCATGATATTGAGAACTTTTTGAAGCCATAACTTCAAAGCAGTTTATTTGGTCCTAGTCTCATAATAAATACTGGATTATAGACTTGTCTGTAAGGAAATGGAAGAAGAAGGAAATGAAAAAAGGAATAATAAGAAAAATAACTTTCCAAGTTCATATCTCTTCCTTTACGTGTTTACCAATTAATCGCTTGGTAAATTTGATACTCTGAAAAGTCTCACTGGCATCAAAAGATACTTTCTCTAGTACAAAAGGTCAAGTGCAGTATCCTAGTTATCAACTCACAGACCACTGGTCACAGAGTTAAACAATTTATGTGAATTCAGGTTAGGTCAAAGTGAATGCCCTCTGAGCTGAGGAAGGTAAGAAGTTCAGGATTTCCTGTCTGTGGCGCAGATACTGAAGTTCTCTTTTGATGTGTTTAGTAAAGGTGAAAAGAAGTGTGATAATGCTAAGTGGTTTTTTAACAAATTTTTTTTCAAAAATAAAAATGAAAGCTGGTAGTTATGAAAACTGGTAAGAACTTAGGAAGCAGTCATCTCTAGGTTGCAGTTAAGGCAGCAGGTCAGAACTATGAAAAAGCATGGCAAGAGCAGGACCTATGCTATTTTAAAATTGGCATATTGAGCTTGATGTGAAGGACCTCCTCCCCTCTAAAGGTGGAGAAACTTGAATGCAATACTTACAAAGAATAATTACACTACAAATCTCCAAGAGCTGAAGATTAGAGAAAGAGATCTAATTTTTAAAAACAAAACAAAAATTTAAAAAGACTTGAGACATATGCTCACTTTGGCAGCACATATACTAGAAAAGACTTGGGACCAAAGCCGAGAAAGAATTTCTACAATTTTTGTTTAATCTGGGACTCAGTGGTAGAGTGCTTGCTAGCATACACGGGTTCCGGATTCAACCCCCAGTACTGCCACAAGGAAAGAATGAAAGGAAAAAAGGAAGAAAGGAAAAAAGAAAGTCTGATTAGTCAACATTATCATGCCTATAGAAAATAACTGCCAAAACAAAAAGAGCTCGCTTGAGCCAGGTGTGGTGGTTCCTCACCTATAATCCGGGCACTCAGGAGGCTGAGGCAGAAGGATCACCATGAGTTCAAAGACAGCCTGGGCTACATAGTAACCTCAAGGCCAGCCTTAACTACTTTATATAATAAAACTCTGTTGCAAGAAATAAAGAGTGGGAGGGTGCTAGTCTGAATTTCGGGTGAGTGGTTATATATCAGGGAATGTCATTCTTTGGTAGCTATTACCATTTTGTATGTGCAGTTAACTTCTACTATTACTGCACTTTTGAAGGGAGCTGTGCTACAGTTTATGTTGTTGAATAGCCATCACCGCCCTTTCTATCTGAACTAGCATGAGTACAAAAAAATACCTTTTTATTTTAAAGAGATGTGGTTTGATTGTAGTGCCAGGCTGGCCCCAAATTTCTGGACTCAAGTGATCCTCCTGCCTCAGCTTCCCCAGAAGCTGGGACTAGAGGAGGCACACCACTGCACATCAGCACACACTTCCTTTACACGACTTTCCTGATAGCACTGAGCTAGCAGGAACTGTTGAGAACAGAGACTTCAATGCTTTTAAAGCAAACTGGTTCTTAAAGTATAGTTTAAAGAATTATAAAGGAGGCATAAATAGTGAGTATTCTTGCAGTAGAAGATTCTATCTGCTTAGAATTAATCCCATTATATTCCAAACTTATTAATTCCAATACTTATTTAAAATGTTTTCAGTTGCCTTCATTAGACTGTGGAGGGATTCTTTTTTTTCATTTTTTCCTCTGGGAATTCTTTTTATTAGAATTGTTCCATGATCCAATAAAGGGATCATGTCACCAAGCTGGAAAAAAAAAAACCAGACTGTTTACCTTTCTTTTACCTTCCACTTTGATCTCGGTAAGGTTTCCCACGGGCTATGCATCCTATAGTCAGTGAATGAGTTTTTCAAAAACTATTTTCACTTAGAACCTATACGTGAAGAGAGGTGTAATTCTTCACACTTTCCTCTGTCCACAAACAGAGCCTCGCCATTGCTGTCTTTCCTCAGCCAGCAGTGACAGCTGATTCACACTTGTACACTGCACACAAGTAAACATATGCCGGAAGTGGTGTCATACAGCTAGATGCACGTTTCCTGCGTGCTTCCTTTAATGGCAGTACTTCGAAAGCAAAACCACTGCTGACAAAGACGAAATACAGCTAATCATGTAAGAAAGTTAAACTTACCTATCACATTGAAGTTTGACAGCCAAATTTCTTTTTAACAAAACTTTTCAAAAATAAAAATGAAAGCTGATAATTATGAAAGCTGGAAAGTACTTAGAAACCAGTCATCTTTAGGTTGCAGTTAAAGCAACAGGTCAGAACTATGAAAAGCGTGGCAAGGGCAGGACCTATGCTATTTTACAGTTGGCATATGTATATTTTTTTCAGTGCTGGTGATCAAACCTAGGGCTTCACACACATTCAGCAGGTGTCCTGTCACTGAGCTGCACCTCCAAGGACAGGGTTTTAATGTTTTTAAGACACTTTGAAAATAGTCACAAAGTGAGGCACTGGTTAATTCTTTCTGCTGTCAGGGCCTAAGACAAAAGGAGAGATATAGTACATATATATGCCTATTTTGTCACTATTTACTTTTTGCTTCAACTGTTAAATGGAAATATTTAGAGCCATATATCAAACTGCAGAAATCGTGTTTATCACCCTGCTAATTTTTGCCAAGTTCACCCCCGCCTGTGTGTGCACATCCACCCAGGAAGATACATCGCCGCAGTGCCCCAAACCTCCTCCCATTCCCCCACAAAATAACCATCATTGCCTTCAGTGAGCTTTATCGAACTAGACTCCTACAGGAAACTGTAGTCTGTCTTGAGATCATGAAGACGTTCTTTTACACTGTCTAGTAGGTGAAGCATCGTTGTTTGACATTTATGTTAGGTCTACAATCCAACTAAACTGCTTTTGTATGTGGAGGGAAGTATGGGTCAAGATTCATTTCTTCTCCTATGTGGGTATCCAAGGACACAATGCTATTTATTCGATAAGAATACCCTCTCCCTGCTTCTCTCTAGCAGATACCTTTTCCATCAACCGAGTGACCATGTGTGTGGGTCTGTTTTTGGATACTCTATTGTGTTCCTATAGAGTGGTATCTTCATCTATCTTTCTAGCAGTATCCTTTATCCTACAGTCTTGATATCAAATACTGTAGGATATATGTAAATTTTAAACTAAAATAATATTTTAACTGAATGAAAGCAAAACTGTAACATCAAATGTATGAAGCGTTTAGAAATAATTTTATAGTTGTAAACACATGTGTTAGGAAAGAAGAAGCTTGGAGATGCAGCTTCGTAGTAGAGTACCTTTGTCTAAAATGTGCAAGGTCTCATTTGATCTCTCTACCTCCCTCTCTGTGTCTCTGTCTCTGTCCGTGTGTCCGTCTGTCTGTCTGTCTCTCAAACTACGAGAAAAACAAAGAAGGAAAGATCTAAGTAAAGCCAAGTGTGGTGGTGGATGCCTGTGATCCCAGCTCATGGGAGGCTGAGGCAGGAGAATTTGAGGCCAGCCTGGGCTATTTGGTGAGTTCAAGACTGAGTTGAACTACATAACAAGACACTGTATAAAAGAAAAAAAATCTAAGTAGCTTTTTTTTCCCCAAGATTTTAGAAGAATAATAACAAATGAAAGAAATAATAAACAACATATTACATGGATAGAAAACACTTGTATAGTGGAGAAAAATCAGTAAAACCAAAAGGTATCTTTAAAATTGTATTATTATTGATAAGCTCCTAGCAAGAATGAAAAAGGATCACAGAAAACATAAGGACTGAGATCAGACATAAATGAGCATCTGTGACATTAAAGAAATCAAATTATGAATAACATGCTAATAAATTTAAAAATTGAAGAGAAATTAAAGAATTCCTTGAAAATGCAACTTACAAATACTTTAGTCAAAAAATAAATAAATAAACCTACCTTTAGAAGTTTTCCCACACTCTGGCTATGGTGTTGCATGCCTATAATTTGAGTAACTCATGAAGCTGAGGCTGGAGGATAGACAGTTCCAAACCAGCCTGAGTACTGCAGTGAAACACTGTCTCAAAATAGAAATCCAAAAGGCTGGGATGGACCTCAGTATGGAGCACTGGCCCAGCAGGTATTAGACCCTGGCTTCAATCCTTAGTACCACACTTGCCCCACACCCCCAAAAATGCCTTCCCACAAGGAAATCTCCAAGTCCAGAGGGCTTTTTGGTTAGCTATTTACACACCCGAGGAAAAATAACTCTAGTCCTATATATACTTTCAGAGGAAACAGAAAACAGTACAAACTTTCAGCTTATTTTATAAGGCCAACTTTACCTTGATTTCAAAACTTGATAAGGACATTATTTAAAGGAAATATTACAGCTCAAGCTCATGAATGAAAATATAGAAATGCAAAATATAGTATCTGCAAACTGAGTATAGCAATATTTACAAAGGATAATCTATCGTAATCAATTTGAATTTATTATGAATGTGAAATTGGCTTAACATTTCAAAATCAATTCATGTAAGTCCCCTTGTAATCAGATAAAAATCATCTATTATCCATTTAAGATGCAGAGGAAAAAATAATTTGATTAAATTCATCCCTCAATCATGATTTTAAAAATCTGTTAGCAGCTTAGCAGTAGAAAGGAACTTCCCCCTCCCCCCTTCTACTGACAGTACTAGAGTTTAATTAAACCCAGGGCCTCAAGTACCCTAGGCAAGTATTCTACCCCTGAACTACATCCCCCAGCCGCCAAAAGACCATTTTTAATTTAATAAAGGATTTTTACTTGTATCTAATAAAAGGTATTTACTTTAAAAAGTCTGTCATGACAGCAAATTCAGTGATGAATGAAGTCTCTGAAGTCAGTAGTGAAATGTGGAGGCAAACTAGCAATACTTCTATTTGACATTAGCCTATCTTGCATAGTAAGTCAAGAATAACAAAAGGAGGGGCTGGGGATTTAGCTCAGCGGCATAAGCACCTGACTTGCAAGCAGGCAGTCGTGAGTTTGATCCCCGGTACTGATAAAAAAGAAGAAGACAAAAAAAAAAACAAAAGGAAAAGGAAGTGAGAAGAAATAAAAACATTTTTTGCAAATAAAATGTAATAGTGTATATAGACAATATTTAGAAAGCAGAATTTCTAACCTACCTATAATAGCATTTAAAAAATCAAGTATCTAGGAATAAATCTAGTTATATAAGATCACTACATGGAAAACTGTAGAAAATCATTTAGAAAACTTATGTATGTTCATTTAATTGAGCTTATTGGATTTTATTCATTATATTTTCTTCTAAATAAGATTATATAATTATTTAAAAATCAGCAGATACAAAGTTAATTGCATCATTTGCTGAAAGTTTATGAAACCCACGTGAAAGAAACCAAAATCTCGGCCATCCTCAAGTTTTCTCCTTTGACCTAAATAGTTATCTCAATTGTGCCAACCAGTTGTGATCACATGATTTCCTCAGTCTCATGAAGGTCTGCTGATGCTGGCTCTGCTAATATTACACAGTGGCTTTCATTTTCTTGTCCCAGTACTTCAGTTTTGAGAAATCTTTCCTCACCTTTTTTCTTTCACTGTAAATTTCAGGGAACTGAACATTTAATATAGATTGCTATAAAAAATCTTAACTAAAACGAATACTCAATTTTAAAAAACTTCAGACATGGCATGGTGGCACATGTCTGTAATCTCAGCACTCAGGAGGCTAAGGCAGGGGATTGCTGGGAGTTTAAGGCCAGCCTGGGCTACTCAGTTCGGGACCAGCCTGACCATATAGAGCGACTCTGCCTCAAAACAGTTCAAAAGCAAACAAACAAGCACCCTTTAGAAAGTGCAAAATTTTAAATAAAAAGAATCAAAATTAATACAAATGCAAGTATATACTCCGTTTTTTGACCCCTACCCTTAGGCAACTTCCCCTTGAACTAGTTTCATCCAAGCCCTCACTTTTAGTCTGTGTCTGTTCTTACCAACAAAATGAAGTTCTTTAGATAATGTAGAGTTCTAATTTTTAAAAAATCAATTCAACAGATAGGTTGTCCATATTTTTAGATTTTCTATACCTTTGAAAACTTTAAGATTTGAATATTTTTTCCTTTCCTTTCCTCTTTTTGGTCTGACTAGGATATTTCAAAGGACTTCCTCATGTTCAGAAATTTTCTTTTTTTAAAAATTTTTTTATTTTAAAGAAATCAAGACAAAAGAGGACAGAACAAAGCAGATCAGCACAGAACAATGTGAGCAACACAGTACTTCACCACAAAACAACCTGATATTAACAGTAGCTACCATACTGTCTCTTTCTTTCAAATAGTTGAGCATACCTTCACATACAATAGCATCAAACATAACAAAATAGCATAAAACCATTCAAGAGAATGAAAGTATTACAGGGCATTCAGAACTAAATAACAGAAAACAAACAATGGCTACTATATTATCTCATTTTCCATAAAAACGTGTTACACCATCACATATATTAAAATCCAGTAGGAGACAATATGATAGAACCAAAGGAAACAGAAGAACAAAAGCATGGTAGGACTTCAAAGCAAGATGATATTAAATCAGCAATGGCTATTATAATGTCTTCTTTAAAATAGCTGTTCATATAATTACAGATGATAAAATCAAACAAAACAGAATAAAACCATTCCAACTAATGAATGAAAACATTATAAGCCTTCAAAGCAATGTAATGGGGAATCATGGTTACCATAAAATCTTACGTACTCTTACCATTTCTTACGCTAGGGAAACTATACAGTATTTATACACATGAGTTTGATTTATTTCGCTTATGAGTATGGTCTCAAGCTACATCCATTTATTTATCAATGTGATCTTTCTTTATAGCTGAGTAGTACTCCATTATATAAAAACACCACATCTTTTTTATCCATTCCTCAGTTGATGGACATTTTGTTTGTTTCCAAGATCTAGCTATTACAAATTGTGCTGCTATAAACATGGGTGTACATATATCACTGTGGTATGATGTTTTCAGTTCTTCTGGAAATATGCCTAGAAGTGGAATAGCTGGAACAAATGGGACTTCCAATCCCAGCTTTTTGAGAAATCTCCAGACTGACTTCCACAGTGGTTGCACCAGTCCACACTCCCACCAACAGTGCAGGAGAGTTCCTTTTTCCCCACAGCCTCTCCAGCATTTGTTGTTGGTGGTTTTCTTGATCTTGGTCATTCTTTCTGGAGTGAGATGGAATCTCAGTGTGGTTTTAATTTGCATTTCTCTAATGCGTAATGATGATGAACATTTTTTCATGTATTTATTTGATATTTGTATTTCTTCATCTGAGAACTATGTATTCATCTCAGATGCCCATTTTTGGATTGGATCTTTGAATTTTGGGGGTCTGATTTTTTTAATTCTTTATATGTTTTAGACAGAAGTCCTTTGTCTGAGGGATAGTTCACTAAGATTTTTTCCCAGTTTGTAGGTTTTCTTTTCACTATGCTGGGGATTTCTTTTGACATGAAGAAACTTTTTAGTAAGACCTGATCCCAGTTATTGATTCTGGGAAGTATTTCCCATGCAGTTTGATTTCTGTTCATGAATTCTCTACCTACCCTATGTCTTCAAGATTTTTACCTAATTTGTTTTCCAACAGACTTAGTGTTTCTGTTTTAATATTCAGATCTTTGATCCACTTAGATTTCAGTTTAGTACATGGTGATAGGCATGGGGCTAGTTTTAGTTTTTGGCATATGGAGAGCCTATTTTTCCCGCACCATTTATTAAAGAGACTCGTTCTTCCAGTGAATATGTTTGGCCCCTTTATCAAAGATAAGGTGGTTGAGTGTGTTTGTAGTTGTGGTTGTATCTTCTAATCTATTCCATTGACCTTCAGATCTGTTTTTAATCCAGTACCATGTTGTTTTTTATTACAGTAGCTTTGAGGCATAACTTCAAGTCAGGGATTGTGATGCCTCCTGCCTTGCCTTTGCTGCTTAGAAATGCCTTTGCTGTTCTAGGTCTCTTCTGGTTCCAGATGAAATTTAGGAGTGATTTCTCTAGATCTATGAGGTATGTTGATGGTATTTTTATTAGGATTGCATTCAGTCTATGTTGGGAGAATGGCCATTTTCACAATATTTATGCGTCCTTTCCATGAGCAAGGGATGTCTTTCCATTTTCTGAGATACTCTTCAATTTCTTTTTCAGGGTATTATAATTTTCCTGTATAGATCTTTGACTTCTTTCATGAGATTAATTTCTAAGTATTTAGTTTTTTGGATGCTAATGTGAAGCGTGTGGCTTCTCTTATGTCTCTCTCAGTGATTTTGTTATTAGTGATTAGTAATGCTATTGATTTTTGAGTATTGACTTTGTGTCCAGCTACACTGCTTGATTTATTTATTATATCTAGGAGTCTTTCAATGGAGTTTTGGAGGTCTTCTTTGTAGAGTATAATGTCATCTGCAAATAATGACAATTTAACTTCCTCTTTTCCTGTCTTTACCCTTTTTATTTCTTTCTCTTGGCTAAGTACTCTGGCTAGTATTTCCAGTACTATGTTGAATACAAACGGTGATTAGGAACATCCTTGTCTTGTGCCTGATTTTAGGGTAAAGGCCTTCAGTTTTTGGCCATTTAATATAATGCTGGCTGTTGATTTGTTGTAGATGGCCTTTATCATATTGAGGTAAAGACCATCTATTCCAATTTTCTGTAAGGTTCTTATCATGAATGACTGTGGGACCTTATCAAAAGCTTTTTCTATATCTATAGAAATGATCATATGATTCTTACTTTTGGCTCTATTGATGTGGTAGATTACATTTATTGATTTACATATGTTGAACCATCCCTGCATTCCTGGGATGAATCCCACTTGGTCATGGTGTATAATCTTCTTGAGGATTTTCTGCATCCTGTTTGCCAATATTTTATTGAGGATTTTTGCATTTGTGTTCATTAGGGTGATTGGCCTGTAGTTCTCCTTTTCAGTTGGGTCTTTCTTAGGTTTTGGTACTAGAGTTATATTTGCTTCCAGGAATGACTTAGGAAGAACTGTTTCCCTTTTGATTTCATTGAAGAGTTAGAGGAGTGTTGCATTAAGTCTTCTTTGTATTTCTTGTAGAATTCCACAGTGAATCCGTCTGGGCTTGGGCTCTTTTGTGTAGGTAAGGACTTAATTGCATTTTCAATTTCATTAATAGAAATTGGGTTATTCAGCAGTTTTACATCTTCTTGACCTACCTTTAGTACTTCATATGTTTCTAAAAATCTGTCTATTTCTTCTGTGTTATCAAACCTATGAGAGTAGAGGTTTTTGAAATAGGTGTTGATGATCTTCTGTATTTCTATAGTCTGTAGTGCTTTAGACTTTTTCATTCCTTATTGCATGAATTTGAGGTTTTTCTCTCCTTTTTTAAATAAAGTTCGCTAGGGGCTTATCAATTTTATTTATTCTTTCAAAGAACCAACTCTTTGATTCACTGATTCTCTGGATTGTTTTCTTAGTCTCTACTGTATTAATAATTTCTGCTCTGATTTTTATAATTTTCTCCCTTATTTTGGCTTTGGGCTTGACTTGCTCTTCTTTTTCTAGATGTTTGAGGTGTAGCATCAGGTTGTTTATTTGTGTTCATTCTGTTTTCCTGATGTGGGAACTCAGTACAATAATTTTTCCTCTGAGGACTACTTTCATTGCATCCCACAGATTCCGGTAAGCTGTTATTTGTATTTTAATTTGCTTGTAGGTATTGTTTAATTTCTTCTTTAACTTCCCCTGTGACCCGCTGATTACTCAAGGGTGTATTATTCAATTTCCATGTGTTTGTGGATTATTCGCAGTTTCTTTTATCATTAATTTCTAGTTCCATGGTGCTATGATCTGATAGCATGCGTGGGATAATTTCAACTCTTTTGCATTTATTTAAATATGTTCTGTGGGATAATATATGGTCTGTTTTAGAGAATGTCCCATGTACTACTGAGAAGAATGTATATTTTGATGTTGTTTGATGGAACCCTCTGTATATGTTTAGAAAGTCCATTTGTTTACAGGTGTGATTCAGTTCTGTTATTTCTTTGTTGATTTTCTGTCTGGTTGATCTGTCCCTTGGTATCAATGGTGTGTTAAGGTCTCCTGTTATAATTGTATTATTGCTTGTTTAATTTTTCATTTCTGTTAATACTTGCTTCATATAGTTGGCTGCTCTGGAATTTGGTGCATATATATTGAAGATTGTTATCTTTTCCTCTTGAAGTTTTTCCCTAACTAGTATGTAGTGATCGTCTTTATCTCTTTGGATCATTCTTGGTTTGAAGTTCACATTGTCTGCAAACAGAATAGGTACCCCTGCTTTTTTTTGGGCGGGGGGTGTCCTGCTGCATGAAGTATTGTTTTCCATCCTTTGACTCTCAGTCTATGAGTTTCCTTTTGAGTTAGATGAGTTTCTTGTAGACAGAATATGGTTGGATGTTGTTTCTTGATCCATTCTGTCAGTCTGTTTCTTTTAATTGGTGAACCTAGACCATCTACATTAATGGTTATAACTGTTATATATTGGTTTATTTTTGACACATTATCTTTCTGCTGTTGCATCTTTATCTTTCCATTCTGTTTAATTGTCTGCCTTGCTTAGCGGTTTTTTTCCTGTGTATATCTAGAATCTTTCAGTATTCTTTGCCAGATTGGTTTGGTGATTACGAAGTTCTTCAGCTGTTCTTTGTCATGGAATATCTTATTTCTCCATCCATGTTGAAGGACAGTTTTTCAGGGTACATCAGTCTAGGCTGAAAATCATTTTCCTTTAGGATCTGAAATACTTCACTCCATGTTCTTCTGGACTTCACTGTTTGTGTTGAGAAGTCTGCTTGTGATTCTGATAGGTTTTCCTTTATAGGTGATGTGTCTTTTCTCTCTGACAGCTTTTAATATTCTACTTATGTTGGATTTCTGGGATGGTGATTATTATATGTCTGGGTATAGTTTTATTTTGGTTATGGCTATTTGGAGTTCTATATGTTTCACTAATCTGCATGTCAGTTTCCGTTCTCACGTTTGGGAAATTTCTAGCTGCTACTTCTATAAATAGCCTCTTGATATCATTTGTGTTGTCTCCTTCTTTTTCATTTATCCCTATCAATCTTACGTTGTTTTTCTTTGCATCATCTTGCAGCTGTTGAATTGTTATTTCCTGATTCCTTGTTATTTTTAAAAGATCTTTCCTTTCCTGTTCACTAGCTGCAATCTTATCTTCGAGGTCTGAAATTCTATCTTTACTTTCATTGGGGAGGTTTTGACAACTTTCAATGGAATTTTTGATTTCCTGTATATCTCTTTGAATCTGCTTTACATATTCTGTTTGTTTCTTATATTATTCACACAGGGATTCTATCTTTTTGCTTTGTTCCTCTAATTTTTAAACTATGTCTTCTTTAGATGTGTTCAGCATTTCTTTCATTACTTTTATTATTTCTTCTTTTACCTGGGAGATTATTTCTACTTTGAATTCCTTTAAAGCTTCCCAGAGTTGCTTCTTTATCTCAGTTGCTATTATTTCAGGTGTATGGCATATATTTTCTTCTATGTACATGTCTCCTAGGCCTTCTTGGGGTGGGCTGGAGGTTTGAGATTGCATTTTGGTCTTTCATTTTGTCATTTTCCTTTATTTCCATGTTTCAAGTGATGTTTCAAAGCTTCCTCTGGTTGTTTTGGAAATTGCCTCCTATTCCCTTGGCTCCTGGGACTGAATGGAGGTTGCTGAGCATGGTCCAGTCAGGCCCACAGGACCTCCTGTGCCACCTGGTATTCCAGGAACCTGAGCAGTCTCTTCACCACTGTGGGTGATGGTCCAAAGCTTTCCCCGGGCAAGCACCAATGTGCTGGAACTCACTGCATGTGCCCTCAGCTCCCCTGATTGAAGAAGGTTGCTGGTCTAGTCTAGTGGCTAGGCGGGTACTTAACCACTGGGAGCAATGATCTTAAAGTCTCCCCAGGCTGTGCTGTGCTGGTGCGCTGGAAGTCAATTCCCCTAGATTGAAAGAAGATCGTTGGGCGTGGCCAAGCTAGGCAGGCAAAACATGCAGAGCTCAGCCTAGTGTGGCTAAAAGCTGGGCGGGGACACTTCACTGCTGGGAGCAATGATCTTAAACTCTCCTGAGGCCCACACTGGGGTGCTAGAACTCACTTCCAGCAGCCCCAGTTCCCCGGATTGAAAACCAGAAATTTTCTTGTACTTGGATTTAGTCTGTTGTTGTGGACCTCAACTGTATATTTAAATTGGAAATTCTTGAGCTCTTCAGTTCCAAGATTTCTGTTGTATTCTTTTTCATGCTTTCTATCTCTTTGCTGAATTTCTCAGTTATATTATGCTTTTTTCTCAGTGTGTAATTGCACGTTAGTATTTCTTTGCATCTCATTGAGTTTTCTTAGAATAATTCTAACGAGTTCTTCATCAGGTATTGCATGAGTATCTCTTGGGTTCTGTTGCTAGAACATGATGTTCCTTTGGAGGTTCCATGTCACCTTGATTTTTTATGCTTCTTGTGTCCCTATGTTGGTATTTTTGCATCTGGCAGGATCAGTTGTCTCTACTACTTTTATAAGATGATTTTTGTAGTAAAAGGACTTCTCAGCTGGGGATGATGGCACATGCCTATAATCCCAGTACTGGGAATCTGAGGCAGGAGGATCACCACAAGTATGTGTGGGGACTTTCTCCTGAAGGTGTGTCATAGGGTGTTAGCTTGATAAGTGTGTTGGCTTTGTTCCAGTCAGATCCTTTGATATATCCTCCTTACAGCTTCTTTAGCTGTGTTATCAGTGCCTTTGGACATGGTGTGTGTAATAGCAGGGTTGCAGAGCCCATCCATCTCTGTAGACTTCACAGGGCTGGGGCTGCTCTCTTAGCCCAGGCAGGTGTGACCCACAGAGCTAGGGTGACCACTTGATGGCCAACCTGGCAGTGGGAGTCATGGCAGTGGAAATGTGGAGCTTGATGGCTATTACCTGGAACACTGCTAGGGTGAATTCTGTCCGTGGGGACCTCTACTAAATGGCTGTGGCACTGACAGGGGTGGGAGTATAAGAAATGTGTCTCCAGGTGTGTAAGGGTAAAGATGCTCGGGTGGGTGGGAGTTTCTGGCAATAGCAGTGGTGGTGCTGGGTTTGGGGGTATGTGGTGGTGGGGGGTATGCTCCTGGGCTCCTTTTGTGTCATGTCTTATTTACTTTTCTCGTTGCTGAGATAAAATACCCCATACCCAAAGTTAACATAGGAAAGGTTTATTTAGCTTGCACAGTTTATGAAAGAGGTTTCTGTCCATAATGAGGTGGCTTCAAGGCAGGGTTGTGTGGCAGGGAGGACTCACAGAGGAGAAACAGTTCATGGTGGGCCGAAGGTGACACCAAGTGCCAACCACAGCTCTTTCTGTCTCCTATAACTTATCCAGGCTACTTAGAGCAGGCAGCACTCACACCCTTAATCCTAATGCTTTTGCTCATAATATTGCACCATGGATCAATCATAGCGTCGCACACTTCAGATCCAGCCACCTCTGAAAAAGCCCCACCTATGACCTTGCAAGGCTTTGAGGGGACATCTAGACACAAGCCATAACAGGTGAGCCCTGCTTGCACTGGAGGTCTTGGGCAGCTGCAGAGAACACTGAAATGTGTGTTGCAGCAGATGAGTCTCCAGGTTCTGAAGGGTCAAGTACAATGAGCTGATGAGAGGTGTCCCTGACAACAACAGGAGGAGGTGATGGGTACTGAGAGGATGGGGGGCTCCAGGTTCCCTGGGACAAGCGCCTTGGTTTCACAGGTCTTGGGGATGTGCATTTTCTTCACTACTGAAGCACTTGCCTAGTGTAGTGCAGTGCACTGTGAGAGCTTGCACAGTGAGGTCACAGTTGCTCTGCTGGGACAGGTTGCCTTTGAGAGGCTGCAGCTGTCTGTACTAAAGTGGCAAGATGCCTGCTGGTTCCCAAGGATGGGACTGTGTAGCAGCTTCTGTCCCTTAGGGCAATATAAACTGTAACAGTGAAACTGTTTTCAAAATGATGGCACATGGCCTGGGCTCTGGGGACCGAGTAGAGACAATGTGAGTTCTCTCTCTGAAGCAGTTACCGTGCAGACTCCATTTGGCTCCCTAACTGGGCTCCAAGCCTGTGGCACCCCTGAAACTCAAGTATTGGTGGCAGCTGAGCCCATGTCACAGTTGCCATATACTTTGCTCCATTCTCTGCCACCAGCTGGATCTCTCTGTCTTACAATGCGCCCATCTCTCCTTTGTTGAGGTCCAGTGCTCCCTCCCCAAAAAGCAGGTTCTCATTTGTGGTTTGGGTTCTTCTCTGCGGAGGAAGAGGTAATTAAGAGACGCCTCTCTTTGGACTTCCTGCAACCTCTTTTTAACTATGTTAAGCATATTTTATTTCTGCATCCAACCATTCCTATAGTTGCAATCTTTGAGGGACTGAAAGTGTGCATTGTTAATTTTGCTAATTCTTGCTCATGATGGCTTGTGTTTTATGATTTTTGACTATGCATTCATGTTTCTTGGAATTCTAAGGGTGAGAATCATTTGAAAATTTGGTTCAAAGTTAATGTGTTAGAAAAGATTGACAGGTACTTCTGCATGGGGGCTGAAGTTTTGTTTTGGGGGTACTTGGGCCGTGAAAATAACATGGACAACATGTTTCTGTTTGTGGTTTGTTCTCTTTTATGTGTGATGTTGGGGACCAAACCCAGTACCTCATACATCCTAGACAAGCACTCTACCACTGAGCTACATCTCCAGCCCACAGCTGCATTTATCTGAATCCCAGTGACAGGGGCACTATGTTAAGACTTCTTAGGGCCCTGTTTTTAACTTCCCTCTTTTCCAAAAATTAACTCAAAGTATTTATGAAAAATCTTTCTGCAGAGAAGACTTTTTCTCAACTCACTCATAAAGGAGCTACTTTTCAGATCCAGTTAGTCCTTAATAGTGTGGCCTACAAAAGATGAAAGTCTAAAAGCATCAGAAATATACAGATAACTCCAGACAGAAGCCAGCTTTCTTTGTGTCAGCGCATAATGTACAAATGGCACCTCCTAGGGAAGGATGAATTCTAAAAGGGCACTTGTTCCTATGAGTTGATTCACCCCCAAGGAACTGAGTGTTGGTTAAAAATCACCTCATTTTTTACCTTGACCATGAGCTCTTGTGCAGGGCACGACTTTATCAGTATGTGTGGAGAACTGTGTCAGCTTTAGTGTTTACTTATCTTTTGGATTTGCCCTTCCCATAGATTTAGGTCTCTTATTAGTACTTTACCTTTTTGCCCAGGCTCAGACATATATTTAAAACACTTCTAAAATACATTATAGGGGCTGGGGATTTAGCTCAGTGGTGTAAGCACCTGCCTGGTAAGTGTGAGGTCATGAGTTTGATCTGTCTGTCTATCTATCTATCTATCTATCTATCTATCTATCTATCTATAGTATACATCATTTCCAGGTATTACATCCTAGAAATTCTCCCAATAATTCTATCAAAATACGGGAAATAATAGTAATATAATTCATTTTCAGTCTTTGCACTGAGCTACATTCTCAGCCCTTTGAAAAGTATTTTTTTTGTTTGTTTTGTTTTTAATTTTGAGACAAATGTCTCATGAAATTGGTAAGTTGTTGAAGCTGGGCTTGAACTGTTACCCCTTTGTCTTGGCCTCTCAGCGAGCTGCAATTACAGGACTATGCTATATGCCTGGCTTTGTGCCTTTCTTTTATTCTTTTGACAGATATTTCATAAAGAAGGCTTTTTGAATCACTTTTTGAGTCAAAAACCAAAATGTAATGGTACACAAGGCAGACAAAGTACCTGCCTTCATAAAGTATGTATATTTGAATCAGTCTCTCGTTTTCTGGGTGTGTTTTTCTTCTTAGCAGTTACTCTTTTCAGAAAGAATTTCCTCTGGAGAAAGTGGAATTATAGGACTAATAGTGTAACAACCTTAGATTTGTTCTCCTCAGTGTTTCTCAATATGTAGAATACATTTTTGTGCCTTGAGGATCTACATGAAACCAAAACAAAGGATGATCCTTTGCCAGTACCACCTTCTATTGTACATCTGTTTGGAATAAACGAGGGACCATCCCTCTCAGATAGTCCATTTTCCAAGTGGAGGAATTTGTTTTCTTAGGAACTGCCACATTGCAGTTCCAGGATCACTATTCCAGTCCTGATGGCTATTTAATGCACCAGCCAATTAGCTTCGTCTGTGCAAATATCCCAAGCAAACCCCATCTAATTCTGGGATCGCTTTTCTAATTTTCCCCTTGGTACTTTTATTCAAGTTTCTTTTGCTGCTGCTATTCTAGCCATTGATGGGTTTTCACCACTACTGGCTGAAGCCACTTACAAATTATGGCCAGCAGCATGGTGGGTCAGAGAACATGGCTTTTGCTGCCACGCCACCTCAGAGAGTATCTATGGTCTTGTGGGGCATTGCTGTTTGTCCAGCGAAGCCCAGTGCTATTGCTTCAAGGCCATTTTGCCCTCCCCGCCCCCACATCTAATCACTGGAAGTACAGAGCCCCCTTGTAGTCACTGTCTGGAAAAGAGCTGGGCAAGGACAGGTCAGCAGCACTGGACCGCAGCCCAGGGTGGGCGGGGAGGAGTGCACACCAGTCTTACTATAGAAGCTTGAGGTTTTTGTCTCAGTCATTTTCCATCACGGAGCATCTGCCTGCTCCTTATGATAGGGGGCTTCAATCTTGTTGCCCTCGGTTCCCAGGGTCTGTGAAAGACCCTGGAACTGTCTTTTGACCTCTCTAAGCCTTTACCCAGTGACAACTGGACACATCTCAAGCCCCTGTAACCTTTCCTCATCACTGAGAATTGAAGTGAAGCAGATCTTTTTCTAAATGTCTTCTGGGATTATTTCCCTGTTTGTTTATTTATTTAAATTTTTTTTAGACAGAGTCTCACTATATGCTCCAGGCTGGCCTCCAGCTCACTATGTAGCCCAGTGTGGCCTCGAACTTGATGAGACCCTACTGGCTCAACCTCCTGAATGCTTGGATTACAGGACTGCACTGTACACCTAGTTTACTTTCTTACTTTCATTAAAATGATGTGTTAAGTGGATATTGTATATTAATAGAAAACTATTTCCTCTTCATAGTCCGCATGTACTCAAAGATGGCAGAGGCTAAGTAGAGTCTCTGCTGTGAGAGGTAGTGAGAATTTGAAGGCAGAGACTGGAACAAGGCATCTTGGCTCCCTTTACCGGATTTATCATCTACTAGACTGAGACTGTAGGCCAGCAGGTGTGACATATTGTTCACCATTGTACACCTACGGCTTGGCATTAGTCTCGGTATATAATATCATTCAGATTATTAAACTGAAAGAGTGTGCCTTTACTGCACCCTTTCCAAATGTAGTCTTCCTGAGATTTTTACTAGGTCTCCTTTGTTTCTGTTTTCAGTTCTAGGGAGCAATTGACCCCAAAATGCCATAGGCAGCAATTGTGGAGACCCGGTTCCTGTCAAAGTGATCACCATGCTCCTGCCTCTCCTGACATCAAGCCAGATGAAGCAGCAGTGTGTTTGGGGCACGACTCCAGCTACTATTGAGGAAAGACCTCAGTAGGCAGGCTGGGGATGCTGGACCTGTTACTAGTGTCCCCCCCAACCCCACCCGGCTTTTCAAAGGAGATTACCATCACTTTCTGTTACTTAGATGGAAAAGGGTCCTTGGTGGTGTTTTTAATGGAAACCCTGTGGAAAGTGTTCTGTAGATGGGAATGAAAGGAGTTGCTCAAGGGAAGTCTCTATGACATTAGAACAGGAAAGCCTGCATCTGTGGTAAATTGTTGACAAAGATGGCTGCACCCAGGCTTTCTCAGCATGTAGTCCACAGTTCCTAGCAAGGGGAGAAGTCTGTGATCCTTCTTTTTGGATTATGGCTGCCCTTCTGACTTGCTCTGAGCAACAGAATGGGACATGTGATGTTGCATGACTCTTGGGCCTAGTCTTTGTAGGCCTTGTAGCTTTTATTTTTATCCTCTTGGTAGCCAGGTGCCACGTAAAAAGTGTGGGTTATCCTTCTGGAGAGGTCAACAGAATGAGAGGGAGGAGTTGAGAGGAGTGTGTGCACATGTGCATGTATGTACACACAGAGACAGTACAGAGGAGGTAAGGGTTTATGTGGCTGAGAAATTACGTCCCTCAGTTAACAGACTTAGTCGCTTTCTTGTTGCTGAGACACAATACCTCTTACCAACAAATTAAAAGAAGAAAGGTTTATTTTGGCTCAGAGCTTCAGTCCATGGTCAGCTGGCTCTAAAGCAGAAACAGCATGGGAGAAGGATGTGGTAGAGGAAAAGCTGATCACATCATGGAGGATAGGAAGCAATGAGAGGGGAGGAGGTCGGAGGGACGTATACGCTTCCGGGTCAGGTCCCCTGTGACCTACCTTCTCCAATCACACTCTACCTCCCAACAGCATGTTTAGCACATTCCTAATAGCATCCTTTTGATACAGTCACATGAGACTTTTGGGACCATCTTGGATCTAAATCAACAAAAACCAGCACCAGTTGTGAGATTAAGAAAGAGAGATGCCGACAGGGATGCTGAATTGGTAATAAAGGGAGTTAAGGGGCCCTAGGTAAATTTCTAGTGCACACTGTCTAATTGACTGGCTTTGCCTGTAGAAGTGCCCAGGATTGAGAGGGGCAATGCCATTTGTAGGTGAGGACTGTTAGGTCTAGAATCTAGACCTCTGTTTGGTTCTCTGTGTCAGTCCTTGCCTGTTACTATCATCTGGCTCATGGGAAGACCCAGTCTTGTTTTTATCAGTTTGTTTTCCTCAGGATTAATGTCCTGCCCTTGAGCTGCCTGTATTCCTGGCAGTGTTTCGGCTGCCTGCGTCTGAGGATATCACCAGCTCAGGACTTTGTCCTCCTTTCTGCTTTTCCTCCTTGTCTCAGCCCTGTTATCCAGCTCTGCCTGCCTGGACTACCACCTGTTGTTTCCTGACACCTCCAGCACCATATTTCATCTGTTTTCTTCACATCCTTAGAGTTCCTGGAAGTTGATTTTTCATACTGTCGGTTCCTTCCAGGTCCTCACTGAATCTGCTCATTCCATGTTGGGGCCAGGCAAATGTATGGTCACACCACAGGGTCTTACTCTTCCACACAATAGCCTTTGCATATCTGGTTACAACCTTCCAATTACCTTCCATGATCTCTTTAGGCTAAATCTTTCTGGCTTCCATACTCTCAAGATCACCTATTTATGGATATAATTTAGCTTATTAATAGTCTTTTTAAACTTTTGTGTAAAAGTGACTCACATGTGTCAACAGAGAATATATAAGGGTATAATTTCCTTTAAGGGCATTATATTTTATTACTTATGCCCATTTGTGTCTTTTTATTTTGCCTTATTTTGGTTTTTCAAGACAAGTTCTCATCAACCTAATTGTCCATTAACTGAGGAATGGATAAAAAAGTGGTATTTTTATACAATGGAGTACTACTCAGCTATAAAGAATGATCACATTGAAATATTTATAAATAAATGGGTGCAGCTTGAGACCATACTCATAAGCGAAATAAATCAAACTCACATGTATAAATACCGAATAGGTTCCCCAGTGTAAGAAATGGTAAGAATACATAAAAGTATGTAGTAAACATGATTCCCCATTATATTGCTTTGAACCTTATAATGTTTTCATTAATTGGAATGGTTCTATTCTGGGTTGTTTGATTTTATTGTCTGTTATGATATGAACAATTATTTTGAAGAAAACAAGACAATATAATAGCTAGTGCTGATATAATATCATCTTATTTTGAAGTCCCATGAAACTTTTGTTCTTCTGTCTCCATCAGTTTATTATGTTGTATGTTATTGGATTTTATTAAATGTGATAATATAAACAAATTTTTTTATAGACAAGGAGATAATATAGAAACCATTGTTCGTTTCCTGTTAGTTGGTTCTAAATACCCTGTAATACTTTCACTCTCTTGAATGGTTTTACACTGTCATGTTGTGTTTGATGCTATAATATACGAAGTTATACTCAAATATTTCAAGGAAAGAGACACTATGGTAGCTACTGTTATATTGGGTTATCTTGTGGTGAAACACTATGTTGCTTAAATTGTTATGTTCTGACTTGTGTTATTAATTTTTTAAATAATAATAATAATAAAAGATAGGGTTTCACTACATACTTTAGACTGGTCTTGAACTCACCATGCAGCCCAGGCTGACCTCCAACTCATGATGATTTTCCTGCCTCAGGCTCCTGAGTGCTGGGACTACAGGCATGCGCCACCACATCTGGTTTATTTTTGTGAATCTATGGCTTTGTGCATGCTAGGCAAGCTCTGTCTGACTGAACTACATCCCTAGTCCTTTTCCTTTTGGTTAGAATCTTATGACGTTTCCCAGACAAGCCTCTGAATTTTCAGTCTTGCCTCAGTCTTCCTAGTAGCTGAAAGTATGGGGATGCTGTACAGCTGGGGTCTTAAATGTCCCTGAAAAGCTCATGTATTGAAGCTTTGATTGAGTGCTAATGGTGCTATTAGTTAAAGGAAATCAGGTTACAGTAGGAGGTCCTAGAAGGAACTATTGGGGTCCTCCAGCCTCCTCCTTTCTTTTTGCTTCTTGGCTGTCATGAGGTAAGTAGCTCTGCTGCACTGTGAACCCTTGCCATGATGTTCAGCCTTGGAATAGGGCCAAAGACTGGGTCCAGCAACCAGCGTCAGAAATCCTTAGCAAAAATAAGTTTCTTCTTAGAAGTTGTTTTTCTTAGTTATTTTGCCATGGAACACACACATATACAAATTCCCAGCTTCTCTTTCTTTCTCTCTCTCTTTTTTTTCCTGTCTTCCCCAGAGCTGTGTGTAATCAGGATCTACTTTTGGTTAGCACCCTTTTACAGTCAGCATATGGGACTGCTATCAAAGGAATCAACAAGTTAAGGACTTAGAAAATGTGCACTGCATGCAGCACACAATAAAGGCTAGGTGCTTTTGTTTTTATTATTTATCAGAAGAATGTTAGCAAATCACTTGTCTTCTCGCTCTCTTTAACTAATGACAATAGCCACCCTACCTTTTTCATAGGGTATTGTGAGGTTCAAATGATAAAATATGTGATTGTGTTTTGGTACTTGAAGAGCGTCATGCACACAGAAATGATGGTAGCTGAGATTTCGTTTGACATTTTATTTTTTTTTTTAACTGGATCCTGTTAAATTGTCCAAGCTGGCCTCAAACTCCTGATCTTCCTGTTTCAGTGTCCTAAGTGTTGGGATTACAGCTGTAGACCACTTTGCCTCGCCAACATGCTTAATTTTACAAAAGGTTATGTTTAAAACAGAAAAGGAGATAGGCATGGATAGGATCACTACATATCTCAGTAGAAGTAGGAGGCAAAGGAGAAGTCAAGCGTGGTGGATGCTACCTGCAGTGACCTGGCCACCCTGTCACCAGTTTGACAGGCAAAATGCTCAGAACCAATGTCATAAGTGGCCTAATTGCACAAAAGAGAAATCGGGAGGGAGGGTGGTGTGTGCAAGTGTGCATGCGGCCACAGGTTTGATTCAGGCCCCAGCTCAGGTTTCCCCAGTTGCCTCTTGAGCTCTGCCTGGAATTGCAATCCAGATTCCCAGGCCTGGAGAAATGCTGCTCCCTTTTCGGGTCGAGCATCGAGAGGCCTTTCCTCTACAGGGCTTCCCCACGCCCTCCCGGGCCTCGCACAGGAAGAATAAATGGCCCCTGTTCAGGGCTTTTCTATGAAAGCATTTCTTTCACTTCAGACCGAGGGGAACCCAGTTTCCCCTTTTCTGTGTCTCCTAGACTTAACTCTACGGTCCGCCACCGAACCGAGTCAGTGAATGCACTTTGAAGAAACAACTTTTAGAAGTTGGGAGGGCATTTAAGGCCAGGCTTGGCAGGCGCGAGGCCGCGCACACACATTAGCTGTCCTTCCGGGCGCCTCCGCTGGCCGAGCGAGTCCCTGCAGCGCCAGGAACCCGGGGCGTTGGGGGCGAAGTGGAGTTCCGCAAATCCTTCGGGACCCCTGGCCACAGGCGCGGGGGCGGGGCCGGCCGGCGCAGGGCAGGGGGTGTGGCCACTCAGCGGGGCTTCCCGCGGCGGGCCGGCGCGCGCCGGGCGGGGGCGGGGCTTCCGCCGCGAGGGGGCGGGGCTGCACGCCGAGCTAGCCGACGGCCCCAGCCGGGGAATTTCAATTTGAAACCGAGCGGAGGGAGGGGAGGAGAAGGAGGAGGAGGAGGCGGCGCGGCGGGCCGACGGCCGGGACCGACCGGAGTGGGACGGGTCCCACGGGCGGGCGGGCGGGCGAACCAGTTACCGAGAGCCACAGCGGCGGCAGGGTAAGGAGCGAGCAGCGCGCGGCGTGGGTGGCAGCCCGGCCTCTGAGGCGCTGCGGCGCGGCCCGGGTCGCCTCAGGCTGCACGGACGCGGGTCCTGGCAGGAAGCGGCGGCGGCGGCGGCGGCGTGGGGTCTGTGGCCCCTGCGCGCTCCCCTCGTTCCCGCTGGGCCTGCGTCCTGCTTCCTTCCCCGCGGGACGTTGGGGGCCTGCAAGCACTGCGTTGACCCGGAGCCCGGCTTCATCCCGGGCGGCGGCGCTGCTAGGATTGGGCAGCAGCGACACACCGGCCCCACGCGCACCCACTGCCCCCGTGTGCGCGCCGCCGAGTCCTCGCGCGTCGGTTCCTCGATCGATTCGCAGATCCCCAACCTAGGCGGCTTTCCGGGCTCCCGCGCCTGGGCACAAGGTGGGAACCAGGCGATGGGAGTGCAGTGGGGACGCGCGACCCCGTCCCCAGCGGGAGACCTCGTGGTCCCCACAGCTCGCTGGTGCGGGGGCGGCAGGCACCCTGCTTTCCCCAGATGCAGCCCCCTGCAGGTCAAGCTTGCTTTGGTGAAGCGCTGTCGCTTAGAACGAGATTTTTGGGGAGAGAGAGGTCGCTGTGTGCAGCCTTCTCTCCAGACCGAGGTCGCGCTGCAGTAATGACCCTGTCATAGAAAGGCCTCCCCCTTTTTTCAGAGTCCTGGGTGGGCGAAAGGGAAAGTGGATTTATTTTTTTCCCGAATCACATGTTTCCGCAGGTTTTTGGACTTGCATCTGAAATACCATGTGTATGTCTGCCAGGTGTCTTGTTCCTCTGGTGCCTGTTATTAATGCTTTTTTAAAACACGACTTTACAGTTTACCTTTTTATTTTGTTCAGCCCTCTTTGTATTTACCTGTTTTTTTTTTCTTTTTGTTATTCTTCGTTCATCGGAATTTGTCGTGTCTGTATTCTCTGTCATTCATAGCAGTGTATTGAAAACGAACACTTAGGTTAATGTCGTCGTTTCCCAGTGGTTTAGCACCTGTGGGAAACTTGGGGCGGGTTTTTGGCTGTGGGGGCTGGGATTTAGAATGCTCAGTCTTCAAACAGGTTTTAGCGGGGAAGGAGCAGCAATTAATCCTACCTAGTTTCCGTTCGCAGACGCTTTTCTGAGAAACCACCAGATTGCTGTCGCAGCCCTGCTTGGGGCTGCATCTCTGTGCAGCCTTGAATTGCAGTGAAGGCCTGCCGGGACCATCCATCCGTCAGGCTGCAAGTTTCACACAACTTTTACGGAGCTCTGTGGTGTCACCTGTCAGAGCTGCAGTGATTTTCCTGCAGTTCACTTTGAGAACCCCTATCCAGCCTCGGAGATCTGCTCTTCTTTGGAGGTTGTTGGAGAACTGTACAAGCGGTAATGGCTTGAAACAATGGTATATTTAGGGCTAATTTAATCTCGTCAGTGTTCCTCACTCACTTCTTGGGCAGAATTCCTACTGAAGTAAGTAGTGGTCTTGTGTGCAGATCTATTGCTCTAAACAAGAGGCTGCTAATTAAAAATAATAGGAGAGGGCAGTTAGTTTTTTCTCCTTCTAAAACATGCCTCCTTAAAAAAAGACCTAGTCATAACTCACCTCCAGTAGTATGGTAGTAAGAGCACTGTGTTCAAAAACCTTTGAGAGAAAATGTGGATGAACAGAGCTTCAGGTCTAAATGGGATGAGGTTTGTTGTAAAAGATTAAAAATGTCCAAAAATTCATTTAGCACAAATCATTTTTCTAGCATATCATCAATTTCTAGAATATTTGCGATTTTGTATAAAAATTTAAACTGCTATGGAATACTTGCAGCAATTGAGTATATATTTAAAATAAGTCCACATAGAAAGCAGCAGTCAGACATTCAGAAAAGGAATCTGAAGAGAGGCCCACCAAAAATTAACTGCAAATAGAAGACAAGGAGACATAGAAACTCTTGGTGTTTTTGGAGACCTAGTGTTAGTACAGTTTGCTCATCCAAACACCCCTCGGAATTATTGACAAAGGGGCCTGGTTAGATTTGTGATAATCCATCGTGTTCTAAATTAGCTCTGTGCTCATCTGAGTTGGTGAGCTTGTTAGATCTTTTGCTTTTTAACTTAACGTACTTGTGGTTTACCCTTTCCAAATTACCAGTTCTAAAGAATTGAGTTTAGAAAACCTAACCAGTGACCAGAATGTAAAAATAGGTATTTAAAAATCAGAACCATGTCCACGTGTTCTACCCAACCACTTGCTTTCAACTAAAAATACTTGCAAAGATGACAAAGCAGTCCTCAACTAAAATATTTATTGGTAAAATTTCTCTGTAATTAGTAATATTGTGTAGTTATGTTTAACATCGGTTTCTGCTCTGAATCACCACTCTCATATTACTGTGGTTAGTGACCTACAAGAGTTGTATTTTGCCACTTTATTTAAGAAAGTGGGGTTTATATGGCAGAATAAGTATTTTTGAACGTTTGATTTTCAGTTTCTGCTGGAAAGTATGGGCTCTTTCCTTTTTTGAGCTAACTTGTTTAGAAGTTGGATGTGGACTTTCAAAAGTATAAATTTCTAGTTTTTTTTTAATAAGACAGTATACAGTTTATAGGGACTGATACATGGAGAGTCATGTTTTGTATTTGTACAGTCCCTGTTGTTGAGTTGGAGAAAACAAAGGAAATGTGCCTATCTCCTCCACCCTGCCTGTATTTAGTAACTTGTCCAGGGACCTTATTTGTTTTTTTCAGATTGAGAATTACAGTACCTAACCACTGGGTATCCTTACAGATTTAAAAGCCTCAAGTAAATGTTTTTGCTGGCTTGAGTAGTCAGCAAATACTTGCCAAACCCTAATTTACTGCTTTTTTATAGAATCTTGGATTCTCAGGGCTGAATCGTTGGGAGTTCCCCCACCCCTCCACACACAAATATGCCCAGCTGCTTTGGAAGACCTGAGTAAATAGAACATTTGTGTGTGATTCTCCCACGAATTCTAGACAGAGCATCCTTTGGGAATGCCATATTTTGGCATAAAGTAGCAACTTGATATTCATAAGATTTCTATCATTCCTCTGTCTGGGAAGCCCCCTAGATGAAAATCTAAAATGGAGTCAGTGCCTGGTGTTATTAACTATGGGGAATGGGCTCCAGGTTAGCTGTCAGAGTATAGTTCCTTACAAGTTAACTGTAAAGGAAAGAAATCATCTTTATTATTGTCTAGGTATGATCAGTAGTTATAACTAATTTTTCTTTGGCATTGTTTTTATAAAGTGTGTGTGTGTCTGAGTGTCTCCTATGATAAAGAAACTGTTCCATATGTAGATGTTTACCAGCTGGGGTGCCTATACTTGTTTGAACTTGATATTTGAAAAAGTGATTCATTGGACTTTTATGTTTATTTGACATTTTTTCAAGATGTACCTTTATATATTGAGGTACTTTTAATAAAAATTCTTTGCAAGTTGGAGTTAGCTAGCTAACTTTCTTTTTGAGACAGGTCTCACTGTGTAGTTCAGACTGGCTTTGAATTCACCATGTAGCCCAGGTTGACCTTGAACTCTAAGCAGTTCTGCCTCTGCCTCGCCAGTGTTGGGATTGCAGGTGTGTGCTACCAAAGCAAGTTGGAGCTTTGTAGGATCTATTTATAGTTTATGTAGAAATGTCATGTAGAGAATATGAGGGTTTAGTTTAACTACGGGATATTGTTCTCTTTTGTTCTGTGGGTGGCTTGGGATATGTGTAGAGGTCTTAGGTTTGTGGTTCTCATGTCCCAAAGGGTAGATAATATATTATATTATACACACACACACACACACATACACACACACACATATATATATATATATATATTATATTATATATATATACACACACACACACACACATATATAATTTCCATGGTTTTGGGGATAGTATCTATCTTAATTAGAATTTCAGAGATTATCTGAATTTTCTGTTTGAAAGTAGTATCATATCTGACTCCTTAACTCTAGCATCGAAGAAATCATGTGATTTGGAAGTACCTTCATTCTACTGCTTTTGAGCCTTTTTTTTCCCCCTCCAAACAGAGACAAGTTCTTGCTTTGTAGCACAGTCTGACTTTAAAATCATTGTATAGCCCAGGATGGCTTCCAACTTGTAGCAAACTTGCCTCAGCCTCTATGCTCAGCTGAGCTGATTTTATATTTTCAGTTACTTTAGTGAGTTTTACTTCACAGATAGCTCTCATCTTGATGATTTCTCATCTTAGTGTATTTGAATCATTTGGAATCAGTTGGAAAATAGGAGCTATCTTTTCTGTGAACCAAAAGCTTCAGACAGCCAAGAAAAATTTTTGCATGGTAACTAAATACAGTGCCATGGGGATCATTTGGTTCTTTCCAGGTTAAAAACCAGAAGCCATGGAAAGAGTCTGGAAGTGATTTTGTTAATCTGTTGGACCTTACTGCCTAGGTAATATGGGAAAGTTCATGATATATAAACTCTTTCATGTTCTAATTTGAAAGCTAGTTTCTTTTTTGTTTTTTCTATCACCTCCCCATCAACATTTGTGAAAGAATTCTTAAGTACTTACACTACTTTTTAGTTGCTCTTTTCTTAGATAATTGTGGTGTAGGAGACTTGTCTTATGGGTCTGAGTATTGACTGCTTAATGATCTTTTCCGAGCCTGGATTGAATTTCCAGACTCAGTGAGCTTTAGAGATGAATCTATTACTATTAAAACTGAGTTTACTTTTTAAAAAGACAGGCACTAAGTTGCCTAGTCCAGCCTTAAATTCAAGATTTTCCTGCCTCAGCCTGTCTAATACTAGGTATGCAAGTGTACACTACCACTCTGGGCACTCGTATTTTTAGTTTCTTATATTCTATGTGTCCACATCCCCTTGTTGGAATACATAGCATTAAAATGCAATTTGTATTCTGCCATATTGTGGTTAAAAAAAGAAACAAACTTGGATTAATATTTGCTCAGGGCCAGCAGTGATTTGCAAATGCTTTAATTTATACTCCTGACTCAGTTGGGGAATGGGGTTCATTGAGGTTCACAGGTTCCTAAACTGCCTAGGACTGTGAGTTAGGTGATATGTTCCGTGTGTAAGTAAGTGAAAGACAGCTTGAAAGAGGAGGCTGGGGATGTGAGATTACCTTGGCAACGAAACATTGCTCGTTTAGTTCCATTCTCAGTTTCGCGATTAGGAAATCTGGTGCTTAAGAAGTATTTTATTTTTCATGCTGCCCTGTTGCTTTTTCATCATCGATTCCTTCCTTTCTCTCTAGCCTGATTGGACTTACTTCCATTCAGTTTAATCCTCTAGTTAACCCCTTTTATCCAGTTGTCAGTGTTAAAGTGAATTCTAATAGAATCTTGGCCTCATGTTCTTACCTGTGAAATTAATGAATACACTTTCATTTCTTCCCACATTTCTTTGATAGAAAAGTTGATTAGAGAGGATCAGTGACAAGTCTGTACTATTTAGTCCTGGTTAGGGTGCTCATGAGGCCAGTGACTGTGGGAACTATTTCCCCAAACTCCCTTTCCTTTAACATGGGGTTACAAGTCATCCCTGACTCACAGAGTCATATGAGGATTAAATGAGCTAATGCTTATGCAGTGCTTTCACATAGTGCCTGGCGTCTGCGAAAACCACTGGGTTAAAAGAAGCCCTAGTGGGTAGCACGTGAACACAACTTAGGCAGAGATTGGGAAATGCAGTCTTCTGGAGGGGACTGGGCCGGCCTGTGGAGAACACAAGTTGAAACCATTGTTAACTGCTTCAGTACATTACCTTCAGAATCTTTGAACTTTCAGCAAACTCGGACCTGACAAATTCTGTCCACCTTTTATGGTAATGCCCTGAAGACATTACAGTATATAGCAGACTTTTGGGAGCTAGTTTCAACAACACAGGAAAAATGTGTCTTTCTTATTATGTTGTTGGAGGAAATTGATTTTGAATGTGACATGTGTGCGTATTTTAGTATAAGGTTTTTTTCGTTTGTTTTTGTCTTTTTTTTTGGAGACAGGGTTTCACTATGCAGTTCATACCAGCGTTGAACTCATGTTGTAGCCTAGGCTGGCCTTGAACTTGCAGCGATCCTCCTACCTCAACCTCCCATGTTTCTTTATGTATAACTGCAGTAGGCTTGCTAGAATAAAGAATTTTTATTGAAAATGTTTAAACTGCATGTGACATTAAAATGTGACCTTTATACATTTAGTCTACCTCTTTTTGTGTATGAAATATACCTGCATCTGTGTTTTCCCCCAGCTTATGTTTCAACTTTACATTAGATGCCAACATTAAGAAGCCAGGAGGTTTCACATAAATATTACTGGCTAGCAAAATTGAGTGCTTCTCCATTGGAAGCTCTCTCAGCTGGTATAGCAGTTCCCACATCATTTTGCACTGGTAATTCTTTTCTATATTGTCTTAATTCTTCCTATTTCCTTTCATTTTACTTCTTCTAGACCATTTCATTCACTTGCATTAGATTGTTGAATTTATATCTCTTTTACTAAAATGTCAACAGAAAGATATAAAAAGGCCTAGATCTGTCTGACCAGAAGTGGATGATGCTGGTGGTGGGGTTTCTCCACTCTTGAGCCCAGGCATTTCCTGCCTCTTTAGAAAGGATGACTTGGAGACACCAAACTGTAGTGGTTTGTGGAGCCCATTAATCAGTGCCCAGTATACAGCATACATGGATGGGCCTTTGGTTAACGTGTGGAAAGTGTGCTCTTTTATGAGTTTGTTTTAGATGCCTTCCTGCTTAGTTTTCTGAAATCTAGTGTCTCTATTTGTGTTACTTGGCCTTTAAAAAAAGATTTATTTTATTATTTAATGTTTATTACGTACTAATCTGTCAACCCAAATTTTAGAAGAACTTTATTTGGGATCTTAGAAATTATAATTGGGATACAATTGTCAGGGTTTACAAGGGAAACATGGTTGCAGGACACATAATTTATAGAATTATAATAGTCACCCAAAGAGTCAAACACAAAAAAAGTGCAGGAAATCTGTCCATCTGTCCCAAGGAATCTAGCTGAGGACCTGGATCCCACCAACATCCTGCCTGAGTCCAGTTGAAGACCCACAGCCCATGACAGTCCCCACCACAAGTCCGCCTGGAGGCCTAGAGTCCACAGCAATGTCTCATGCAAGTCTGTTTCACGGATCTGTGCTGGGAAGGATCACAGGTCAGTGGTGGAAGCCAGAAAGTCTGTGCCAGCAGATGTGTGCTAGTAGACTGAGGGGTTTGCACTGGAGCCAAAAAGTGACAAAGTAAGGACCAGGGGTCCCCTGAAGAAACAGCACATATGTTCCCATCTGGAGCCAGGAATCCATGCTCAAAGTAAGGACCAGAGCTCCCCCAAAGTGAACTGCAGCCATTCTCAGTAACAACAAGGTCCTAAACTTCTCTAACAATGAGAACAGCTAAGTTTGAATCCGAATGACGCTTGATAAGCTCTTCCAGGAGAACCAGTGGCAGCAGGAGAACCAACAACACTACTTCTCTCCAGGTCTCCTTTTTGTAATGTAGGTAGCAGTCCTCAGCTGGGGCTTCCATACCCAGCATCATGCTGATTCAGTTCAGCTAGGTGTTACAAGATGCCTACCAGCTGTCAATCTACCACAACAGTGCTACTGAAGAAGCCAGGGAAAGTGGGAGCTCATGAGCAGGTAGTGTTGATTTACCTGTTAAACGGGAAATAACGGGAAAAGAGACTGACAGAAGATAAAGAAAAGAGAGTATGTCACTAGTAAAAATGTGCATAAAGTAAGAGGGTCACAACTTATTTTTCTTTGAAGTACTGAAGAGTGAACCCAGGGCCTTTGCACTGAGCTACATCTCCAAACCTCCACTCCCTTCGTTCAGAGATAGGTTCTCACCAGATTGCCAAGTTATCTAGGCTGGGCTGGAAGTTAACATCTTCCTGCCTCAGCCTCCCAAAGTGCTACGTGGGCACATGCCCCCACGCCGTGCTTCTGATAGGTTCTTGATCAGCTTTTTTCATGATTTTCCTTTCATTTTTAGACTCCGAAGATAAGAACTGTCCTATAAACATGACTGGGATACCATCATCATGATATTAAGGAGAATTCCTTAATATTGTGAAATATCGAACATTGTTATGCTCTTTTATGTCTGTGGCTTAAGCACCTGTCTGGCAAGTGTGAGGTCATGAGTTTGATCCCCGGCACTGGAGGAAAAAAAAAAGAATCCAGTTAAAGTCTGTCCATTATAATTCCTTGATATCTTTTAAGGCTAGCGAAGTTTAGTTGCCCCTTATCTCATTTCTGATGACAGTTTATTTGTTGAAGAAGCGGTAGTTCCGTATGATCTCCCTCATTCTGAATTTTGGTGATTTAACCCTGTAGTACAGGTACATGTTCCTCTGTTGTTTTCTTTATATTGGTAATTGGATGTGATGCGCTCTCTCTCCCACCTTTGCTTACTCTAAGATTACACCATACGCACAGCCTCCTGCTTGGCACTTCTTGCTTTGCCTGTGGCCTCCAAGCTTCCGGTGCTGTCCTAGCTGCTGGTTTGCCTAAGCTGTCCTGGGTAAGCATTTTATGTTCATGGTTGGCCTTGTTCTAGGTTCCAATGTAAGTAATCCAGTAAGACCAGAAGCACTAATAATAGGTAAATGTGTTAAAAAAGGATGGAAACTTTTGGAGTACAAGTCCTGTGCTATAGTTGGTACATTACATGTGTTCCCAGCCTCAACCTTTTTTATAGTATAGCACCTTGGAGTAGGTGAAAATTGATGCGCAAAAATTGAATAGTTCAAAGTGTGTGTAGTAACGTTTTTGTCTGCTAGGGTTGGTGATGTTAATTATTTGGTGCTGTTACATAGAAGTTGAAGTTTCTTTGGAAGTTGTTGGCATCAATAACATCTAACTCTATAGATGGCAGGCTTGCTTTCCTGGCTAGTTTTCTAACTCCTTTCTTTGGACAAAGTGTAATTTTGAAACAGACCAGTACTACTCTGAGATTTGACTTTTTGTCTGGAGAATGAACCTGAGGTCTTGGGCATGCTAAGCCTGCGCTTTGCCTACTGGTTGTGATTTTTGGATCATGCTGGAATAGGGTATACCATTCATCTTTTCATGTAATATGTAATATGCTAGATATCAGGAATGATAGGACATGTCTGTAAGCCCAGTACTTGGAAGGCTGAGGCAGGAGGATTGCTGCAGTCTGAACTGCATAGCAAGATCCTGTCCCAAAAAGCAAAACAAAAATATACCAGAGTATGAAACAGATTACAGTAAGTCATGCTGATCACCTCCACCACCACTTGTTTGTGTCATGTGGTTTGACACTTTTTGCAGTCTGATTTACAGTGCAGATGGTGATTCCTGAGAGTGCTTACATGTGGTTTAGAAAGTCAGGTAATATTTTGGGATAATGAGAAAGAACAGTAGTTCAGTGCCCTAACTCCCTCCCTTCAAGACAGATTCCTGGTCTCCAGTGGCAACTACTTTTAGTACTTTTGATTTTATTTTCTGGTATGTTTGGTCTCTAACATGATTTTGTTTCTTGATTTTTTAAAAATGACAAAATAATTTTACGTTTCAGTATTTGTAAAAAGCTCTAAGAGAGAAGGTGGCATACTAGAAGTAAAAACTTGTGTTCACTGACATTTAATAGCCAGCCTCTCTGTTTTCCTCAGCTCTCGTGAAGGTACTTAGTGTGTGGTAGCCCTTCACATCGGTGTCACTCAGGGCATGGATGCTGGCAGAGCCACTCCTGCCTTCTTGCTCAAGTCTGCTTACTCCTCTTTGTGGTTTTGTACCCAGCCATTTTATGCCTTGCTTGGAGTTGGGCCCTTCCGTGCTGTCTTCTCAGGCATGCATACAGCCCCGCCTGCTCCTGTTCCAGCCTCCAGCAACATATGTGAAAGCTTAGTTTTGATTGCATGTACTTTCTGTGCAGCTTTCTAGTGTGTCCTGAAAATTATAGTCTTATTTTTTTCTCTTTGCTTTGCTTGGTTTTCTTTGTATCTATCCTTAATTGGGCCCTAAACTGTCAAGAGTATAAAATTCCTGCCAGTAGGGTCAGATAGGCAATCTGTCAGTTCCATTCCTTTTTCCTGGGCCTTATTTCATCCGGGGCTGGTTTCATTTCTGGAACTGCTGTGTAGCTGTATGCTGGAAATCCCCTTTGCCTTTCTCACTGGATTCCATCTCTCCTGGACTCTTGTCTCTTTCCCTTACTTTATAAGAGCACATGCAGTAGTCGCTAAAGAAAGTGTAAATGGGAGGTCAGTTTTCTAAGACTGTGCGTGTGTTAAAAATGCCTTTTTCCACTCTTAAGATTATTTTTCTACTCCCAGTTTGTCAGTGTATAGAATCCTAAGCTAAGTGATTAGCTTCCCTCTCCTTTGTGAAGGCTCGTTTGCGGCCTTTTGGAAGGCTGTTCTCAGCTCTGTCCCTTACTCCAGCCTCCAGTACCTGGAACCTACAATTCCCAAGGCTACCAGGGCTTCTCCAGCCATCTTCCTGTTTCTTACAGGCCCCTACTTAGCCAAACAAGAACTCAGGTTTCAGCTTCCTCTGCTCTGCTAAGTCAGTTATTTTGTACATCTGCTTTTCATCTTGTAGAATTCTGTTGGCATATCTGGTTTGCTTGCCTGTCTTCTGCCTTTTTGTTTGTTTGTTTGTTTCATTTTTATGTATTTGTGCTGAAATTTTTTTTTCCTTACTGTCATTTTAGTGTGGTTTTGGGAGGGAACAGAAATTAACTCATGTTCAATTCTTTGGATTTAGGGGTTTAAAATTGATTAAAAATGAAAGTCACAAGATTACTGTGGTGCTTACGTTTGGTAAGAGTTGTAGCCGTAATGAAATGATACTTCTTTTTCCATCCCGCTTTTCAACTTAACTTATAAATAAAAACAGGCAGAGAAATCAAGTGTTTGAGTCAGTATTTAGGGTAGATAGGAGAAGATAACTGATGTCATTAAGCATGAATTATGTATTTTTCCTAGCTTTTTCAAAGATTAGTTACAAATACTGTATACTAGGGCTAAAATTCTTTTTTTTTTTAATCGGTATCAGGGATCAAACTCATGACTGCCTGCTTGCAAGGCAGGCGCTTATGCTGCTGAGCTAAATCTCCAGCCCCCATACTAGGGCTAAATTTAAAAATACACAATAAAAGCAGATTTGGTGAACTCTGCCTATCAGAAATGGCAGCTTTATTTTAGAGTTTACTGAGTCATATAGTTTGTCTGTTTTTAGACTGATACATGGTTGCTACACTAAACTTGAAATTTCTTTGAATGTAATTTAGGCATTAGGGTAACCCTTTAATTTATGGTGGTTCTGTTAAATACTGTGACAGGGAAAGATTTTATAACCAGATAAAGCATAATTAAGAAGTGAAATTTACACTAATAGGAAGATACAGATGTTAGAGATTTTTCTTATGTATAGGTTCTGGGGATGTTGAAACAGAAAGGGAGATTCTGAGTAAGGTATGTGCTTGTAGAGGCTGTGTGGTCTTATGAACCCCCAGGGAGATTTCAGGGCTATGACTCTTAAGTGATTAGTTGATTAAGTTGCCCAATGGGTTTTGGAGATTTGTAAATTCAAATTCTCTATTTGTTGTTGGTAGTGCTGATGGCAGGCAACATTTTGAGGACTCTTGCCCTGAAATGTGGTGGTATGTTAGGTAATTGAGGCTTTACATAGAGAAATCTTTTTCTTTTTCTCAAGTATGTATATCCGTGTGTGTAAGAAAGATATGCAAGTAACTCAGAACTGTGATTTCCTTGATATTACTTGGCCTAAGGCTAAAGTGACTGCTTGCATGTACTAGCATTTCTAGGGATTTGACCTATGCCCTCACACTGAGCTGCATCCTCAACTCTTTATTTTTAATTAATTAATTATTTATTTATTTATATTTTTATTTTTTTATTTTTTTGTCTTTTTCCTTTTTATCAGTACCGGGGATCGAACTCATGACTGCCTGCTTGCAAGGCAGGTGCTTATGCCGCTGAACTAAATCCCCAGCCCCCTTATTTTTATGTTTTTGAGACAGAATCTCACTATGTAGTGCAGGCTGGCCTTGAATTCAAGAAGGTCCTTCTGCCTCAGCCTCCCAAGTGCTGGAACTACAGGCATGTTTCACCATGCCTGGCTTTTTAGTTTTGTTTTGGGACAAGTTCTTTTTAAATTGCTCAGGCTAGTGTATAGTTTGCTATCCTCCTGCTTCATCTTCACAGGTATTTGGGATTATTGGAGGCATGAGAACTTAGGATCTCTCACCCAATAGCCAGGTGTTCTACTGCTAAGCTAAGGGTGGCAGCTCTTACAAGGTTTTTGTTTTTTCATTTCTTTTATCTTTTTTTGAGACAGGATCTTTCTATGTAGTTTAGGCTGGCCTTGAACTTGCAGCAATCTTCCTACCTTAGCATCCTGAGTGCTGGGATTATAAGCTTGTACCACTGTACCCCGCTCACATGTGTATTTTTAAATTGACTTGACTTAGATACAATTATTAGATAATTAATATAGTGATTGCAGTTGACTTAGCAAAATGTGTATCAGTGACTAAAGGTGGACGAAAATTGGGTAGGTTTAAAGTAATTTCTTTACTCATGGTGCTTTTATACAGTTTTTTCTTTCTAGATTATAGTATAAAACTGAATATATGGTAATGTATGGTGGTGTGGTCTTCTAAGTGTTTTCTTAATTTTTTTCTTTTTAATATACTGTTTATTTTATAAGACTAAAATTTTTTAAACAGAACTCTTGAAAATTGGGTATTTAAAATAATTTTGTACCATAGGTCTGACAGATAAGCAAAGCAAGTCAGGAACTGGTTGAATGTACCAAGTTGTTGAGCAGTTAGTACTGTAGTGGGTTTCAGGCATAACCAGTCTCCTTGTGTGGGGCTGCTGCTTCTACACCAAGCTCTTCTGCGGCTGATGGAGGAGCCAACTGAAGTTTTCTTGGAGAACTCAGGCATATTGCCAAGTTTTGTAGCTAAGGGAATGTCTTAAAGCTTTTTTATATCTTGATCCCTGAAGGTAGACAGAGCCAGGTCTTCCAAAAATAGTTCAATAAATGTGTCAACATTTTGAAATACTAATGAAAAAAACAAGGAAGTGGAAATCATAAGGGATTCTTGGAAAATGATGCCAAATGCTTTCCCGAGTACAGTATTGAAAGCAAATGTGGCCGTAGACAATAGCTCATAATCAACCTTGGTTTTGGAGTCCATGGTAATCTTTTGCTTTTTTTTTTTTCCTTCTTCAGTATTCTATTTAATTGTTTTTAGACTCTGGTAGAAAAGTTGCTAAGTGAGCAACTAAAAGTTTCCTTGTAACCTGTTTTGCTTAAGGAGAAAAAAGACCCAACAAAGTGGATACAAACTGTGTGTAGGAAAGTTTGGAGTGTCAGACAAGGCCTTGGGTCCCTCCACTGACAAATAAATCCGGAGTTTATCTGTGTACTTGTGACTGTTTCTGGGTCTTGGCCATTAACATCAGTAAAATCTGTTCCTTAATTTTCTTGGTGCCAAGATTGTCTGCTTTGGATTATGCACATATGGGAATGTGAAAACACTCTCCTCTCCAAATGCCCTTCACCCTCCTCATGGGAAGCAGGAGGATGGAGGTGCTGTGTGTGGAAGGCGCTTTGGAGCGTCGCCGCTGGGCGGTGAGGGGTCTTGCTGAGGGCTGCATGTGCAGTGCAGATGTGTCACTGACCTAACCGACTGCAGCTCACTTCTGTCTTCAGTGCTGCAGCCTAGGTTGAGCGACTCAAGGGCGGCATCTGGAGCATTGTGCCGATCTGTGTGCTGCCTGCTCTGTTGTAGCGTGCAGGACAGTGGGGGAGGAAAATGTGGCTTTTTTGAGGATATTTTTGTTGGGTTGTTGAATTTTTCTGATGCCATATTTTCATTGTATCTAATTATCTCTTGAAGTGTTTTATTTTGGGGAGAGTACCTTGTTAGGATAGAAATGTTTATCTTTTTAAAACGTTTTCTTACAGAACATTTAAAATACAGGTGGAAGAGTGCATGGTAGGCTCTATGTGCCTTTTGGCTTCAGTTGTTCTCAGCACATGGCCAATCGTTTATTTCCTGTGTACTTCTTGACCTTTCCCACACCCCACCTATATTGTTTTAGACAGCCTATAATTGCATTTGTAAATAAGTGACTCCCTGTGTACTTCTTGGTCTCTAAAATTTTATGTTCATTACTCATATTCATAGAGGAACAGAAAGTAGTTCATTTATAACATATTTAATAGTCGTGGTTTTGGAATAAGTTTGTGAATATTTTGCTCACTGAAAGCGCTTTGGCCCATGTATAGTATTGTGGATACAGAGAGTACTTTAGCTAGTGCTAAAAACAAAACAAAAAAAGCTTAACAATTTTTGTACCAAGATCAAATCAATCTTTCAGTTTTAGCATGTTCTCAGGATACTGTTTGTTATATAACCCTCCTCCACTCCTGCTTTTGTTTTGCTAGATTTTAATGTTTTTAGGTTTTTCCCTCCCTACTTCCTTCTTCTGCCCTCTTAGGTAGAGTGATCTATGCAGTATGTTAGAACTACACAAGTGTGATACACAGTACCAAATCAAGGCATTTGTTCTGTGCTTGATTCTGTCTGGCAGTGTAGAGGGGAAAGTATATGCCTTACACACTGATTATTAATTAGTTTAGACATCATTATGTTAATCATTGGTGTTTAGCTGAGGCTGGCAATCACTTAATAGTGGAAATGTTTTCTTAACAGGCAGAATTTTTATGTTGGAGATAGTTTATTTTATACTTTGGACTACATGTAATATTTAATATGATTTCTTTGTAATAAATTACAAAATAGTAAAATTACTATTTCTTGATACTTAATGTGTGTCAGACACTGTTCTGTGAGTACTTGTACATGTTTATTCAGTTAGTCCTCACAGTAACTGGCAGGTACAGTTTTCATTTTCAAAATTTTATTTATTTACACATAATTGCCATACATAATGTTGACCTTCTTTGTGTGCAGTTGGTACAGGTACACAAGGGGTCTTCATTCCTGTTTTCCTCGCCTTCTCTTCTATTCCTTCCCCAGTCCTCCATCTCTTGATCTGTTTTCTGCTTGAGAAAGCTCTATTTCCCTTTGTCCTATTACCTTTTATTTTGGTCTTTATTTATAATTTGGAGTTCTCATACAAGAGAAAGCATGTGACATTTAAGCTTGTGTGTCAGATTTATTTCACAGTACTATACTATTACTCGAGGAATCCTATAGGAAAATGGAGGCACTGCAAGTTTTGGTAACTTTTCATTGTTGTGCAGCTGATGAATGGTAGGTAGAGCAGGGATTTGAATCCAGGTATCTGGTTCCAGAGCTACAGTCATAACTGCTGTCCCACATACCTCCAAGAATGTGTAAACTCCTTCAGACCGAGTTTGTATTCACATTCTCCTCCCTAGATGTAACTATCTTGAATCAGAGCCCCTGGTACCCTATTATTGCATTAAGGTATAATTTGATCAATGGGGTTGGTTTTCATTCAGAAATTTGAAAGAAGTTAATGAGATTCTACTTATACTCTTTTACTGATTTCAACTTGGGAGCACTTAGGGAATAAGGTGGTGACCAGTAATGTCTGTTTTGCCCCTTTGCCCCCACCTTTTAAAAATGGAATGTTGAGCCTATCTGGAATGTTGACAGATCATCAAGGAGTTTGTTGAGACCAGTAGTTGGAAGTACCATTTATTGAGTGGCTGAAGTTTGTGTCTCCAGTTGGATACTTTCAAGTGGCAGGTGTATTTAATTGGGACATTGACCATTATTGGTATGTACTGCAGAGTATAGACCTTCGCCAGTGTTGGTCCTGCATATTTTAACTGAAATTTTTAACAAAACAGGCAACTGATACTATTTTCTTCCCCATTTTCCTAAGTGGAGTAGAAGAAGGTAGAAAATTGCTCTGGTCCCGAGTCCCAGTCCCCTAGTTACTAGACATAATATTGGAAAGGGATGTTGGTTCTTGTGTCTGTTTTGAGTAATTCAGACACCCTGAAATAAGACCTAAGTTTTATGTCTAACTCATCCATTCATCTCTCGAGGAAGTGATTTAAAGTGTCCTTATAGGAAAAATAGACGTAGGATATTGGCAAAACATTAGGTAGTTTCTATGTATAACTATAGCAACTTTGGGGGAAAAAAAACCCTCTGAAAAATAAAAACAAAAAAACCAAAAAAACCCAAACCCAGTGTATTGGAGGGAGATCTGTGGTAGCATTTGTTTCTGAATTTTTAACTTTGGTCATTTCTTTTTTTTTAAATCTGTTCGTTTCTATCCAAAATAATTTTTCTAGTAATTTTCAAAAGTTTAAATAAATTTTTAACAAATATAAAAAACATAAAAGTTATACATATTTATGGGGTATCATCTGATTTTTCATACATGGGTGTAGTGTGTAATGTTTGAGTCATGTTAAATATATCTCCAGCAATTTATCATTTCTTGATGGTGAAAAAATTCAAATTCTCTTTGAACTTCAATGTGTAGTGCATTAACATTACCTGCAGTCAGCCCAGTGTGTAATAACATACCAGAGTTTCTTATCTTGTGTAATTATAATTTAGTATCCATTGATCAACTTGTGTCTGTCCCTCCTTCCCACCTATACTGTCCAGTCTCTAGTGAACTCCATTTTTCTGTGATTTTTTTCTTTTTCTTTTGATAGCAGGGCTCAAACTAATGACCTTGTGCTTGCCAGGCAGGTGCTAAGCCACTGAGCTAAATCCTTGACCCACTCTGAATTTTTATTTAAGTTACTCTACATGTGAGAGAGACCATGTAGTACTTGTCTTTTTTGCCTAACTAATTTGACATTATGTTCTCCAGTTCTATCCATGTTGTTACAAGTGATAGAATTTCTTTCCTTTTATAATTATTTTTCCATGGTATTTATGTAACCATGTTATCTTTCTTCATCCATTAATTGATAGGGCACTTAGGTTATTTCCATTTCTTGACTATGTGAATAGTGCTACTGTAGTAGCATAGAAGTGCAAATGTCCCTTTGACATATGGATTTCATTTCCTTGGATATAGAGATTCTGTAGAAGTCTGCAGGGAAATCTAATGAGCTGTATACAGGGTGTTATATTACAAACAGGGCTGAAATAAACAACATGAAATTTGTGAGCTGAGCCTAGTTGAAAAGACTTCAGTGTAAGTTGAGATTACTGTAGCATGATGAGAGTTCTAAAAAGGCCTGTGCAGTCTTGCTTTCTTGTCAGAGTGAAAATTCATCAAGAAGTAGCGGATCCCTTATGTTTCAGTATAAGGCGTGTTCTTTTGGTCTCACCACTCAACTGAAATTGATCTAGGAAGTGGATGGTGCAATTTTCAGTTATGGAACACGTTTTCCCTCTTACTTTTGACATTGTGGATGAACCACATTCATTGTCTTTGGCTTTCTTCTCCTGACTTGTTTTAGCTTCTTGTTCTATTTTTCCTTCTGTTGTTTTCAGACATCTTTTCCTTTGATTGTCCTTTCCATTTTTCTTTTCAAGGGTTTCTGCTTCCAGCCTTTGACTTGTAGCACTTATTAATTTAGTTACTATTATAATCTGTTAATTTACGTTTCTCCAGAGTACATCTTTTTCTTGTGCTCTGGACTCTTGCATGACATAGAGAAGTTTTTTGCTTGTATCTCAAAGAAAAAAATTTAAATATATGAAATGATTTATACAGAAAGTGATTGTAATTGATATTGTATATTGATCTGAATGTTTAGATTTCACATAAAGGGTACATGGTATGCACTAATTGTGTATTTATCCAATAAATTGAGTAGAAGCTTTGACAGACTGAACCCACGTCTGTGAGTCGTGATGAATATGTCCAGGCGAGAGGAAATAATAGCATGCACTGAAGGAGCTCTTGAAATCGCTGAAGGGTAAGACTTGTTGGAACAGGCAGCTTTTGGAGAGTGTGCTTTGGGCACTGTCTTTCTACCCTTTTTTGGATAAATCCCACTGTGGAAAATACTACTTCTTGGTCCTTTGCTCAGTGTGAACATGTATATGGATCCCTGAATATGTACGTGTGTGTATAGCAGAAACAAGTTTCACAAACTAGCCTTGCTGTGTGTGCATTGTGCTCTGAGATTGTCTTTTATACAATAATGAAATTCTGATCAACAGCCCACAACCTGATTTTACAATTCACCAGTAGACTGTGATCTGTATTTGAAAAACACTTTTTATGTGAATAAAAACTAAGAAATTTGGGGAAGTGAAGTTTTGCAGTGTGTAGGAGAAGGGCTTTTTAGTAGTTGGAGCAGGTAAAAACAGGAAGAGGCTGTCTGGGAAGGATGTGTACTCCCTGCCAGAGGTTGTTGGTGTGTGGCAGGGCCGTTGCTGAGGAGGGACGTGGACCGCCAAGGTGGCTTGCAAATCTGAGGTTTTGATACTCACTTATGACTGGTTTTGATACTTACTTAAGAAATTTTAAGGTGATTAAAATTATTTAAACATACAATGTTCTGACTTTTATTTGCTATATGTAAGTCCAAAATTTTTCATTGTTGTTTAGACATTAACCTTTACATTTATTTTTAATTGTATAGCTAGCTTCATAAATTCTTTTACTTATTGTTTTACAAAATAGTTTGGTTTAGAAACGTTTAAGTATATATAAAAGGAAACTCATTGGTATATTGGCTCCTTATTCCCATGCATTCCTACCATCTAACTTTAACTGTTATCAACCATGACTAACCTTAAAAAAAAAAGGTTTATTTTTCCCCCATTATATTACTCTGAAGCAAATCCCAACTCTCTTATCATTCCAGCTGTGTAGTATGTTGTTGTTTGAATCAGAATCCATGTTAAGTCCCCATATTGTGGTTAGTGATAGGTTTCTTACCTTTTCTTTTCTTTTGTTTTTTTCCTTTTGCTACCAAGAATCAAACTCACAACCTCATACTTGCCAGGCTGGCACTGTACTGTTGAACCATAGCCCTGGTCCTCTTTCATTTTCTTTAATCTATTTTTATTTTTTTTAAAAATATTTTCTTGTAATTTATTATCATTATTGTTTTAGAAGCTGGATTGTTTGTTCCATACTGTTCTCACAATTTTCATTTTGATAATTTCTTCTATGTAGCACAGTCTGGTCCTTCATTATATAAGTTGTTATATGGTAGCTTTTTATCAGTTTCCAGTTCAGTTTTTTTCATTAATACTTCATTGGTTTGTTAAAACTACTCAAGGAGTATTGCAAAGCTAATTGTAAGGATGTTTGGATATTTCTTAGTTCTTCATTTTCTGAAATCAATATAAACCAAATTCCCCATGAAAACAGATGGAAGCACTTAGAATTTGGGACGATAATAATCCTCTGCAAACACCACATCCAAATGCAAATTGCACAAGAGTTTCTAGTCCAGCTTCATTTCCAAAAAAGAAAAAGAGAAAGCAGCTGTCATAGTAATTTGTGTGGACCGCAAACTAGGTTTTCAGTTAGGTGATTCATTTTACAGTTAGACTAATCTTGAGTTTCTAGCATAGTGGTAGGAACATTGTTTTGCCACTGAAATTTCCCATCCAGTAAGCAACTATCCTTAGTGACTACTTTTTTTCCTCTTTCTTGGCAATTTAAGTAGAAGATTAAAATGGGAAGACATAAATCAGAAAGCAGCCAAGGTACATGGCAAATAAGTAAATGAGTTCTCAAGGATCATTTTAAGGGCATTTATAATTATATTTTAAATGGACATTTTCAAATGAGGAGGTATAGTAGTATAGATGTCATCTGTACTCTGCCATGTAATCCATCCTCTTATATTTAGTAAGTTCTGAGATGGGAGTGGGGCGGTTCCACTGTAATATTCTGTCTTTTCATTTGTTATCAGGTTTGCGGCATGGACTTTGCTTTTTTTGTTAATACTGATCAATTTGCTTATTCTTGTTTTACTTTATTTTGTTCAGTGCTTTGCCTTTTTTTTTTTTTGGTAATGGGAGTTGAACTCAGGACCTTATGCTTGGCCAGGCAGGTGCTGTGTCGCTGAGCTGTATCCTTGGCCTGCTCATTCTTTTATGTAGTGAAGATTTTATGATTAGGTAAAGGTGTGTGATTAGGGTTCATTCCCTCCTTTCTTGTTATACATTTTTTGTTACCAAAAATAGTTTAAAAATAATTTAACAGTGTGCAGAACAGAAGGTAACCGTCTTGCAGCTAATTATCAGCAGATAGCCAATTATACCCTAAGTCCGTGTTTGTCATAACTTCTCCCCATTTTAATGGAATTTTTAAAAAAAGTAAATTCTGCACATTCTGTCACTCCATGCATTTTTTATTGTCTGTAATGGGTAAGCACTTAAAAAAGAAAACCACAGCACCATTGTCACGTTTAAAAATCGTAGTAATTGACTACTATCAAATATTCAGTGCATATTCATATTTCTCCAGTTGTTTCATAAATGCCTTTATAGTTGGTTTGTTCAAATTAACATTCAAATAATACCTACATTGCATTACATTTGGTTGCTGTATATTGAATGTTAATATGCTGCTTCTCTTTTTCTTTTAGTTTACTTGGTGGAGAAATTTGTTTTGTTCTATAGAATTTTCCTCATTCTCAATGTTCTTGGTGCATCCCGTCTGTGGTGATGTTTAGTATTTTGTCTTTTGAATTTCCTGTTTGTGGGAAGGCAGATTCAAGGCTGACTTGTGCAGTGAGATGGGAGAGTTAGAATCCTTCACATTTGTTGGCATTTATTTATCATTGCATCTCAAGAAGTAGGGTGTGGTTGGCTCCCTTTTTGGTGTGAAGATTGATGAGTGGGCTCAGGTATTTTCAGCTGGTATTTGCATCTGTTATAACATTTCCCCTTAATTGATTATTGCCTAGATACAGTATTTCATTATGTTAACATTTTCACATGTATATTTTTTTCTGAAGTAATTTAAATTATGGAACTCATGATATTTCTCTCTGACTTTTTTTGGTTACACATTTAATGAGAACACTTTTGATACACCGTAATTGGTATACGTGTATTTGGTATACGTAGCTGATATACAGTAATTGATGTATGATAGTGATTCTTTAATGTTAGGTAATATCTGTAGTATATTAAAATCTCTCCAATTACCTCCATAATGGCGTTTTTTTTTTTTTTTTTTGGTATTTTTGAGACAGAGTTTCACTAATGTAGTGCAGGCTGGCCTTGAACTCTCCTATGTAGCCTAGGCTGGTCTCGAATTTAGGTAATCTGGGTCAGCCTCCTGAGCCTCAGTCCTTCTTTTCTCTTCTATGTAGTGAGTGGCTTTGCTCCCCTGTGTACTGCTTGCCACCTGCTCAGAAACCACAGTCAACTGGCCATCGATGTAAAACCTCTGAAAAGGGGGCTGGGGATTTAGCTCAGCGGCATAAGCACCTGCCTTGCAAGCAGGTGGTCCTGAGTTCAATCTCTGGTACCGGTAAAAATGAAAAAGACAAAAAACAAAACAAAACGAAACAAAACAAAAAAAACCTCTGAAAAGAGCCAAAATAGACCTTTCCTCCGAAGTTTGCCTCAGATACTTGGCACAGCTGCAAAAAGCTAACCCAGTGTATTTCTCTCTTCTAAATATTACTAATGACTTAAGGATTTTTACATATTAAGTAAATTTCAATCAGTTACCATCATTTATGGTGATGTGGTGGCACATACCTGTAATCCCAGCGCTTGGGAGGCTGAGGCAGGAGGATTGACATGAGTTCGAGGCCAGTCTGAGTTACATAATTAGTTCAAGGCCAGTCTTGAATGCACTGCATGACGAGACCCTGTCTCAAAAACACTACTCCTCCCCAACCTATTAACCATTCTTTTTCCAAACCTTAGCCATCCCTTTGACTTACTTTTATGTCATTTTCACAGGGTTGCATTAAGCTTTTGGAAACAACAAATGTTTAAGTAGAAGCAGTTAGGCTTCTTTTGAAAAAAAAAATAGCATCGGATCTCCTTTAATGATAGCACAAATAATATCTGCACTATAGAAGAGTGCCACAGAGCAAAGTAAAAGCTTGATACGTAATGTGCTGATTTATCAACATACAGAAAAACGGGATGAAGTTAGATACTAAAGCCTCTGCTCTCTTTATGATTTGTGATCTTTTAGCTCTTACAATATTATCATCCTGTTCAGTGTTTGGAACACAAAATTTTAGGAGTTTGCATATTGATACATCTCTGTAATTTTTTTTCCTCTTCTGATAGTCAGTGTCCTGGGTCATATTATCAAGGGGCTTGATTGGAAATGTGAGAGGTCCTACGTATTCCGTAGTTGAAAAGTCTGTCCTCACAGGAGTTGAGGAGGGGTCCTATCCTTTGTCTTTTATTCCACCATAAAATGTAGCTAAACATGAATCGCTACCTGATTTTCTCGGATAGCTTTATTTCCTCTGATTTGAGTAAACAGATGAGGTTTCCCCAAGAGTTGAAGTGTAAAATTGAATTTAGGAAGAACTGTTTGGTAATGTAATAACAATACTTTTTCCAAACCTTTGGAAAGTCAGTGTCTGGCATTTTTTAAAACACATGTTGGTTTTTTAAATCAGCTTGGCTTTTCCCCATGTAGAGTTTAACATGAATAATGTTCCTACTATAAGCAACAGTTCTTTTTAGTTTTGTAGGTTTTCTTTTCCAGAATAAATATGGGTTAGTTTTATTCTTGTGCCCACAGTTATCACTATCATGACTCTTGTTAAGTACTACATATAAATTACCTAATTGATTAATTAATTAATTTATGTTTTGCCTTTAAAACCAGTCTCACTATGCAGTTCAGGCTGGTTTTGAGCTCACTTTGTAGCCCAGGCTGGTCTCAAATTCACAGTGATCCTTCTGCCTCAGCCTCCTAAGTGCTGGGATTACAGGTATGCACCACTATGCCTGGCTTGAACTGCCAATTTTAAATACTTTGTACACTTACTGAATGTTGGGCAGCAGTACAAATAATACAGCTGCATGTCATACTAATAAAAAGCAAAATGCTGTGTTTGAAAAAAACATTTCTCGAAGAATAGAAAAAGTATAATAGAATTCTGTATTTGTTTTCCAATGAGCTAGGTTTGTGCATAAATGAAAGATTATACCATATTTTAGGTAGAAGTAATTTTTTTCCGGTCTTTTAGGCATGGTCGGCAAATAACTAAGATACTTTTTATAACTATGAGAAGCCTATTAATTATTATTATAGAACTGGTACTTAAAAACCACGTGAAATTGCTTTAAACTGCAGAAACTAAATACTGTCATTTGTAGTAAATCAAATTATTTTGTAATTTTCCAGATGGTGACAGCAATAGAATAATTTGATTATTTCTTTCCCATTTGTGACATTAATGAATTGTGAATTAGTACAGTTTAAATTTGTACTGGACTGTCTTTCATAAGGCTCTAGTCATTACTGTTTCTTACATGAAAAAATACAAGTGCAGGTATGTAGAAAAGTTATTTTCTACATTACTATGCAAAGGATTTGAGATATCTTATGGGAAATATATATGATAAATTTGTTTATTTAGGAATGAATCAGAGTCAGCTCAGTTAAAACGAAAAGAAAATATCCTAATGAAGATATGTCCTCTGCATACACACAGTGGTAGCAATTTTTGTTGATATTCTGTTTATATATCTTTTTGCACATATATTTGATATGTTTGTTTTTACATAAATACTTTTATAAAGGACATAAATACTTGATAAAACCATTATTTTTTCCATTACATTTCTTCACTGGAAATTGTTGACGTTTTTTCCCCCATGTATGATCCTTGGATATTGTGGCTTTTTAAAGTAGAAAGACTGACACCTTTTTTGAGAAAAGGAAATTATAATGATAGTTGAGACTGATTTTGTTCCTTTTTTCCCCCTGAAATGATGATACACATTTATGTGCTTTACTTAGAGCCAGTCTGTCAAGCCCTGGTTCCTGTGATTGTAACTCTTACCATTCAAGGCACAGTTCAGATGTCAGGTTTTCTGTGGTCTTTGCTGATTGTCATGAGCTTCTGTCTTCTGTATCTCCCAAGAAGTTTAATGGAATTTACCAGGTTGGATCTTAATATCCTAAGTCATTTTTTGGAACTATGTTTAACTTTTTATAAGACAGAAATCCTATTTAACTCATGTATTCCCAGTGAGTCTGTAGGTATTGGTGGAATGAATAAAAACAGATTAATGAAATGGAAAGTTCAGTGAAGTTTAGACTTGAAAATTTTTGCTTGCTTTGGAATAAGTGACTGTATTAGCTGATTTTGATAGTGTTTTTATTGTACAGAAACTTTTAAAGTGATAATAACGATGTGAATTGATTGATGGTTGAGCTGAGACAGATATTGGGTGAAGTGGAGATGATCTTCCCAAAGTAGCTCTTCTCTCTCCCCAGCGTTTCCCTGCCCTCTCCACGTAAGGGCAACCTCTTTCAATTTGTAGATAAGCATAGTGTCCTAGAATCCAAGCCCATCGCTTTTGGGCTACTCAGAGATGTTCTGTTAATTAACTAACTGGTAAGTGTTCAGTTTTCTTGGACAGCACATTGGAATCATTTGGGTATTATTTAAAAAAAGAAAAAAGAAAGCCTGACCTCAATCAAGATCAGTTGTATCAGAGTCATAGAAGTACAGATTTGGAATAGATACAGATTTTATTTTATGAAGGAAGTGAAATCTAGAGACTTTAGATGTCCTCCCCTCCCCCCCTCCCTTCTCCTCCCCTCCCCTCCCTTTCTCTTCCCTTGCTAGTGTTTTTGAATCAGCCTTGTTATGTATTCCAGGCTATAGCCCTGGGTGGCCTGGGATGCCTGGTGCTTCTTCTGCCTTAGCTTCTTGAGAGCTGGCGTTGAAGGCATGGACCACGAGGACTGGCAAGACGGTTTCTATAAGCTTTTGCTTCTGGTTAAAGGCTTGGAGTAAGAACCTTGGATATTTGTAAATTTCTCCGTAGCTGCCATTTCCACACCCAGCAGGACTGAATCCTGTCCCTTCATCTCTTGGTTTTTGTCCGCTTAGTCTCTGTTTTCTAGTTCATTTTACCTGCTATTCTATTGTCACATCCTTCTGCTGTTTGAAGTGCTGTTTTTATTTTATTATGCTATTCCTTTACTCCATGACTTCTTGTAGCTCCCTTGCATCTATGAGGAGAATAAAAATGAATAATTTATATCTTTTCCTCCAACTTCATGGGATCCTGTGCACAGTCCAGATAATTTTCTGCCTTCTGTACAGTTGTTTTTCACAATTTTAAGACGTTCCAGAATATTAGGACATTTCTTTAACTCAATCTTTTAACTTGTAAATGAAAAACTAGAGCCTTTAAACTTTAAATGACTCCCGACTGCTGACTCCCCATGCACTAAGCAAACTAGTTTAAACCTCAGGTTACAACTCCTGTGGTTTTGTTACTTTTCATAAGGCCTTTTTCCTTTAAGATGCAGTGGAGAGTCTGTTGTTTCCTTTAAACCATTTCTAATCACTTCAGTTGGAGGATCTTCTGGACTCCAGACTGCAGTCCTTTATTATATTGTAGCAGCTTTCATGTTTTCTGTTGTACTAATTAATACTGGCATGGGTAATGAGTGCTTATTTTGTGTTAGGTCTTGGGCTGACAAGTATACTTGTTACCTCATTTTACCCCATTAGCTACACAACAGGATACTGTTATCCACATAATAGAAATAAGGAAGCTGGAGCGGAGAGACATGAAGTCTTAAAAGTCAGACTTAGACTTGAACTCAGGTCTGGTTAGAGTCGGGCTCCTCTAACCTGTGTTGTAATCTTTTCCATGCTTGTCTTTCTCTACATTGTATACATGGAAACCTCTTTTGTTTTCCCCTGGATTGTGAGGGTCTTGGTAACAGTGAACAGGACCTTAATGTCCTTGTAGAGCTTACAGCAGCTAACATAGTGGAGCATGGTGAGATATTTATTAGCTTTGTTTGGAAGAATGTGTACTTTTGCACACATTTTGAAGGTCAAGACATTGGTGAGGTAGGGGAGGGAGTAGAAGGTAAAAGAAGTTCAAGCATAGGGCTGCATTGAGACACTAGATCTAAGAAGGGCAGAGATAGAGAACTGAAGCTTCAGCCGGGTGATGTGGACAGCTAAATTCTGTAACTTCCCTCATTTAGTTGTTGAAGCAAAATGGACATTTATTTCCTTGTTAAGAGTTTGTGATAGTATCTAAGTTGCACATTTTTGTTTCTGATCTTGTTCATCACTGTATTTGCTGTTTCCTTGTTTAAGTAGTCCAGAAACAACTCTCGCTACAGGAGTACTAACACCTTCCATGTGACACAGGTCCCTTACTAAGAGAGGCCTGGGCAGCCTGTCTCAACTTAGGATCGCCAACGTTGTCCAGTTCACCGAGGGCTTCCAGCGTGCTAGGAGGCTTACACTGTGCAGGTGCATTTTGTTATGGATGCAAATCATGTGAATAATTGTCCTTTTGTAGTAATACAGTTAGGTGTGAACAGTCTTTGTCCTTGTTGCCTGTTAGGAAAGTTAAACTGTTTAGGCATATTGCTTTCCCATTTTTTAAGGATTTGAATTTAGTTGCCTTTGTTCTTCTGAAATAACCCCTATAGCACACTGTGCCAGGTTAATTCGTTAGTGATTGGGAGTGTGGGAAGGAACTCAGTAGATTCAAAAGTTGTAGAGTGATCTTTGAAGTACAGTTTTTAAGAGATTAGAATTTTGAAATGAATAGTGTGTCTTGAGAGGAAAGGTGATTTGTTCAAGCAGAACTAAGTGTAGGAAGAACACTGTCTGGGAGAATAGAAACAACTTGAATTGTTTTAGGCATCACTTTATCAGGAACCAATTGTATGGTCTTGGGAGAGTAAACACTAGGCTTCATCTTCTCTGTTTCTAACTTAAAATGAGTTGGATTTTATTATCCTCTTCTCCCTTCCAATGTGTTTACTGGTTTCAGATACCAAATTCATAGTTTCTGGTAGAAACAAAATCATAATTAACGTTTCTCTCACTTAGTTGGGAAAGTAGGCCTCTAGCATTAGTTATCAATAATACTCATTATGAAAATGGAAGTCGGCATCCTGATGGATAGCTCACCATGTTTATTAGGGAATGTTTAAATAGTTACAGGCACTTTCTATGCTTATGCTTTTAAGTGTTGATACTATAGATTTAGTTCCTGAGTTTTATTTAGTTGTGGTAAAAATATACATAAAAATACACCAAAACTAGACAAAAATAAATATTAAGTTTACCATTTTAATCATTTGTAAGTGTACAATTCAGTAGCATTGAATATATTCACAGTGTTCAACTATCACCACTCTTTCCAGAACTTTTTCATCATTCCAAGCATAGACTTTGTATCCATTAAATAATTTTTTCTTCCCCATTCTCCTGCAATTGTGGTAACCTTGTTCTGCATTCTGTCTTTAGAAGCTTGCTTATTTTAGGTACTTCCTATAGGTGCAGTCATATAATCAGTCTGTTTTTACTTGGTTTATTTCACTTAGCATAGTGTTTTCAGGATTCATCTGTCTTGTAGCATGTGTCTGAATTTTCTTTCCTTTAAAGGTGAATATTTTATTGTATGTCTATACTACATTTTATTTATTCACGTATCTGCTGGTGGACATTTGTATTATTTCTACATTTTTTGCTTTTGTGAGTATTGCTGCTAAGAACATTGTTGTACAAGTATCTTTTGGAGTCTTTTCAGTTCTTTTGGCTGTATACCTACAAGTGGAATTTCTGGGTCACATACAGTGTTTTTTTGAGACAGAGTCTCACTACATAGTTCACATTGTCCTTAGATTCACTATATAGCCCCGGTTGGCCTTGAACTTGCCTCTGTCCTCCTGCCTGAGCCTCCTGAGAGCTGGTACGCAGCCCTCCAGCTTGCTGAGTGTGTGTGGCATCATGCCTGGCTGCACGTGGTTCTTATATTTGTGGGAACCATCAGGTTGTGTTGTATAGTAGCTGTACGGTTTTACATTTATGTTTCCACAAGTGATTCACGAGGATTCCCCCCCCCACATCATTGCCTATATTTATTTTCCCCCATCCTTTTAATTAATACCCATTCTAATAGATGTGAGGTGGTATCTCACTGTGGTTTTGATTTGTGTGTTTCAGTTATTTAGTGGTGTGAGCATATTTTTATGTGCTTACCATTTGTACGTTTCCTCAGGAGACATAGTTGTTGAAGGCCTTTGCTCAGTTTTGAATTGGTCCTTGATTTGTGTTGTTGAGTTACTAGCTCTGATTCTTAAATGAATCATTGGATAAGGTGGTGCCATGATATGGTAAATATACTTATCTCAACGTTGGTATATAAAACTTGTTATTATTTGGAATATTTGTAGATAGGAAGATGTCCTCTTTTATCTAGTTTCTCATAAATACAAATTCTTCTGTGGCTGAGGGATTCAGAGTTATAGTAAGCTGACTTTGGCATTTAAAATTTGAGATCAGAGTTTATTCTTTAGGTAAATTAATCTTGCAGGTGAGCTTAACCTGCAATATCCAGGATGAAACTAACATTGGCCTGCCACTGGTTATTGACATTAAAGTGTGAATTTAGAAGTGCTTTGCAAATTGGATAGTGCCATTTGTTGTTTTTATTTTTATTTTATTTTTTTTTACTTTGGCTCATTGAGATCATTTGACCTTCTGTGCAAGCCAGTTTTTGAATCACAAGAGAAACAGGTTTATGTAGCACTTGTGTTAAGGAGAACCAAAAGTAGTTCGTTTAACCTGTGGAGCTGAAAGGAGATAAATACTACTGTATTTTGAAAGGAAATGAAGGAAAGTTGAAATCTTATGGTTTCACAGGTAGCTTGCTGTCTTCTAGGTGGTGAGGATGGAACTCAGGACCTTGTACACGGCAAGCAAGCACTCTGCCACTGAGTTACACCCCGGCCTCTTTTCACAGCTTTCTAAAGGGCCTCCCTGGTTAAGACATTGTGCTTTCTGCAGGCTGTTCTGAGGTTCTTGATATAAAATGTAGGCATCTAAGTGATAACATATATTAGCTTCATGGATTTATCTGGTAAGCATTTCTTTGAGTGTTTTTTTAAAATATATATTTAAGGAACTCTTAAGAATATTTTAAGATTTTCTGTTTCAACAAATGTCTCGTTTCCTTTCACTTTTATGAGATATATCCTTTTGGTATGAAGCTACATACTCTTCAAGAAATTGTTTCATGACATTTAAAAAAAGATGTTACTTTCTACCAATGTTAATATTAAAATGTCACTTTTCCTAGTTTTAGTGTATACTTTATTCTGCCTGAAGAATTGAAGAAAGATTAAGCTAGAAACATGAGTGCTTAATGGTCGAAAGATTGATTGTTGGTGGTGGTGGGGAATATAATTACTCTCTCACAGGTCGAATTATTTCTTTTGCTTATAAATGCTTGCAGCTATACTTTTTCAGATAGTATGCTTATCTCTTAGAGACAGTTCATGTAACAAAAATTGACGAAATCAGCATATATTGGGTAAGAGTTAATTTAATTATTAGTAAAAATTTGAATGGATTAAATAAGATAATTTCAATACGGAGAGCCTAGCATGTGTTCTTTCAGCTTCCTTACTGGCATAAGGAGGTGTTTACGTCCTCACTTACTCTATTATGGCCTTTAAACAGATCTTTGCATATTTTCTCATTTTTATTATATCTTTCTCCATTTTGTTACCATTAGCCTAAATGGACATCTAGGTAAATTACTTTTTAAGCTGAGTATTTAAGCCAGCAATTTAATTTGTTGTTGTTGTTGTTGTTCTTTTTTTTTTTTTTGGTGGGAAATTTATGGATACCTGCTCACCTGCTTTGAAACACTTAAAAAAACAAGTGTTTTTAAGAGCAGGAGGTACAGGTGAGGTAGTGGTGAGGGCCTTGGAGCCCAGTGTGCTGTGCAAGACTGGCGCCCAGTGGTTAATTTAGTGGTATAATTTAGTGTAGCCAACTCCAGTCCTTTGGGCCTTGCTTCTTGCTGGCCTTGGTCTTGAGCAAATCACTGCTTTGGTGAGCCTCTGGGCTCTCATTTGGTTGTGCATAGGGCCTGGTCGGTTGCTGCTAATGATAGCACCCTGAGCTTTTGTTAAAACAATTGAAGAAGTGAAAACATTAGTTCCAAACCATTTTTAGTGTAACTACGAGTGTCCATGTAAAGTTTATGGATGGCTGCAACCCACTTACGTCTTTGTTGAATAGTCCTGTGTGGCACCGCTACTGCATAGAAAAAGTTCCAAAAGACCTCCCTGCAAGGGTCTCATTGTTTGATACAGGACTCTAAAAGATCAGACCTTGGTTGAGACTTAGGTGTTGTGGCACTGACAACTGCAGCTTGTTATTAAAGATTGACTTCCTGCTCTTTGGAGCAGTTCAATGTCACTGTAACGTTTAGGCAATAGCTTTGTAATTTGACAGGTGTCTCAAGTTTCCAAAGTAAATGTATAAAATCTAAGCCATTCTTTACATGTGAATGATATTCAGAGTTCCTGGGGAAAAGTGAACTTTTAATTTCTGGAGTTAACTTGGCAATTTAAAAGTAGCACTGTGATAGCTCTAATCCCATCTGTATGTTTTAAATTTACTTTCATAGGATAAACCTGTAGAATGTGGATTTAACTTTGGAAAGAACAGTAATCAATGTAGTGTTTACTTAGGTGATTCTTCAGACTTTGGTTAGTGGAAAGTTCAGCAATGCCTTTTCATAAATGCTTGAGTGTGACAAGGACTTTATTTCTAGTTTTTTACAAAATAAACACTGAATGCTTACACTTTTCGGTTCTGAGCAAAACATTGTAAGCTTAAACATTTGCTTGATACTTTCTCTAAGGGTAGCCAATCAAAAGAAATTACAAGGAATCATCTTGTATTTCTTTTCAGAAATTTGGAAATAAGTGCAAGGGAGGAAAATACCCAACCAAAATAATTTTTTTTTCCTGTAGTAGGTAATGTGCTCTAAAGAATTTCCATGAAGCTGGTATAATTTAGCATAGCCAACTTGGTGTATGCTTTAGAGACCATATGATCTTTTTTTCTCATGATGATTGAGGCATAACATTTTGAGGGCTCTTTTGTATGAGTATATTCTTGGACAATGTGATATTTTAATGTTCAAAGTGCTAAATTAGATTTAATTATACATTTATTATTGACATTTTACCCTTTTAAAATATTAAGCCAGTTAGAGTTGACTGAGTATCAGACATTGGGATATTTTTACTTCACTGCTTTGTTCCCGAGGGAACAAAATCATCACACTGCATGATGACCCAAACCATTAGTGACAAATAGCACATGACTAGTCTCAGATGTGGCAATTTTTTTCTGTGCAGAGCAGAAAACTGCTTTGTCACAAAAGCCTCATTTGGTATATACTTTGCAAAGGGCCTAGTGGTTGCTTTGTTTTTTCCCTAGATAGTATTTTATGTTTGTTTTAGTTATGGAGTCAAATCAGGACCTTATACATACTAAGTAGGCAAGCTCTAGACAGAGTATTAACTCTTAAAATTGTTAGGCAGCCTGATGTTCCTTTAGCATGATGGGTAATGTTAGTGTTAGTTGATGATTATCTTTAACCACCATCTTTGTGCATAGCAGCAATGAAGGGCAAAATCTGCTGTCATGAATTAAGCTGCTAACTTTTAAACTTATATATCAAGTTTTAAAACTTGTTGGAGCCACTAAATAAGCATATCAGATGTTGGTTATTTGAATTTTGGATGGCACTTATAGAAGTTATGAAGCAGAATTTTTACTTGCATTTTTCTTACAACTGTTTCAGATCTTGGCAGACTTTGAATAAACTGTTGAAAACTTGTTATCAGCAGAAACTTGAATTGACTTCAGAATAATGTCACTCTTAGAAATGTGAATGAATATTCTTTATGCAGTTTTTAAAATATATTTTGAGCAAATAGAACTCATCTACTATTCTTTAATGTTTAGCTTAACAACTGAGTACATTCCTGTTGAGTGAACAGATTTTTTTGGCTTAGTAAAATTTTTCCCAATTTGGGGACTGTCTTAAGGTGTTACCTAGGAAACTACATGTACCTGTGGTTGTGTATGCTTACATGTGCAGACACACATATGCACACACTCATACATAATGTTTGTAAGCTATTATAATACAAGCTACCATCGTTTCTCAAGCATACTCTTCCTAGGGTTTTGGGAAGGGGGAGGTTTGATCACTCATAGGGCAGTGAAATTGAATAAAGATTGACGATGCCCATAGATTATCCTTTGTGTTATTTCAAAAAGATAAATAAGCTGCTATCTTTGTGTTATCTTGTAGTAAATACTGGGAGAAGAACTTAAAACCATGCAGGAAATCATTTTTTCCTTATGCAATGTCCACGTAATTTTAGAGTGATGCCGGGGCTATTAGTGTGGTGTTTGTCTCCTGGCGCCCCAGTTAATCACTGGGGGCATTTAACATTGCCTTGTATCTCTTTGGCAAACATTTGAGCCTTTGCAGGACTGTGAAGTAATAGGCGGTTGTTTGACTGCCTAGGCAACAGCCTGCTGAGACTCAGCCTCTGTGTTCCAAGGGGAGTACAACAGCTGTGTAGGGACTTGGCCCTGTGGAAGGGAAGCTTATTTGCCTTGTTGTAAGCTTTTGTTGAATTAAAATACATACTGGGATGTGGATGATACATATTTAGATGTCTTAGTTGTAGGCTCTGCCATTATAACTGTTTCAGATTTAAGCAGTTATTATACCTAATATTTGTGGCTTACAGAAAAAGGGGGAAAAACCTGGAAACACTCCAGAATCAACGCTGATATATATTTAACCTTTCATTATTGGTTGTCGTCAAGTAATTCATTAGGAAAATATGTTTTCCTGATGTGTTTTTTGCCTGCCCAGGCCCTTATGATGTGTGCTAAGGATGTTCAAATCGTAACAGTTCTTACAACTGAACCATTTTGTTAAACTCATTAGCTTAATAGGTAAAACAAAAATGCCAGAATAATTTTATGACTAGCAATGTGTTTTTTGAGTACCTAAAGGAACCTAAGGGAAGAACTTTGAAAAGAGTGCATGGATTGGAAGAAGGTATGGGAAGAAAAGACCGGAGGTGAAATGAGTATAGCCTGTGCCAAGGTGGCTGAGTGTGCTGTAGCTGGAGGGCTGATGGCTAGAGAGAGGCTTCAGGTTTCCTTTGAAAGCAATAGGGGTCCACTGTAGCTACTAGGCTATAGCAAGATTAAGGTAGCATTTGAACAAAGCAAAAAGAGAGTAATGTAGGCAGTTCACAGAACTGGAAACCCAAGTAACTCACTAGCAGTTTGGAACAGTCAGATTAAAATAGAGACTTTTACAAAGCAAGCATAATACAAATTTAACAATGTAGCCAAGTGTTGGAAAATAGAGAAATTGTTATATTCCGGTATTGTTGGTGAGACTACAGTTGGCATAACCATCTTGGAGAACTGCTTGGAAATACCAGGTACCGCTGGACATATCACATTAGCTAGGAATTCTGTGTGCTCCAGGGTTTCCTGTACAGTACCATTCTAAATGTGAAGGAGATACTGAGGAAGTGGTGATTGAGACAGTAGCAAATTTGTTGGAAACCTCTCATTCAATTAAGAAAAATAGCATTTTATGATTGAGTACTATATATAGGAGTTAAAAAAATGAACATTGAATTGTATACAGTTACAGGAGGTATGACTGAAAAATACAGCAACTATTTAAAGAAAATTACTACAATAACAGCCATCTTGTCTTTAACCCCCCTCATAACACTCTGCCTCCCTGAACCCACTTATCCCATTGTTCTTGCCACTTTCCGAAGCAGTTCTAGAAGGCTTATTTCCAGATTGTCTTCGGTTGCACTGTTGTGACTGCCTTGCTGTTTTGAATTGAGTCAAAATGTTTGTTTCATGGCTGTTTCAACTCTGGGGAGGAGCCAGAAATGGTGTGGTCCAGGGTCTGATGAGTAAGGTGGATGAAGACGCTGTACTGATTTTACACAAGCCTACTTTTCAGTTGGATGGCACTCAGCGGCAGTATTCACTGTGTTTTGATTACAACTCATAAAGCCAGGAAAGAGTACTTCCTGAACTGTTTCCAAAGTGGCAAGAACAATGGGATAAAGCATTCAGAGTAAGGGGAAGTATTTTGAGGGAGATTAATGGTAATGTGTTTGTTACTGTAATACATTTTGAAAAATTTAAACATTCACAATATATTTTGATCACCACATGTATATGAACACTGGGAAACCTATTCTTTAAAAAATTTTGCTTGGTTAGTATATGTTTGTGATTCATAGTGATTATGTTTAGCATGGGGCATTGATACGTATACTTATCTTGATCGTGTTTATTCCTTCTGCCCTCATTTTTTTGTTCGCCAGATCTGCTCATCTCTACAGAGTCTGTCTGTTTCTTAACATGACTGTCTTGTTTTGTTCTTTGAAGTATTTATATTTTGGGGCTTTCAAATTAGGAAAACCATGCAGTGTTTAACCTTTTGTGACTCACTTTTTTCAGTTTGTATTATGGTCTCAAGATTTCAATTTTTCTATAAACAATTCAAATATATCTCTTGGCAAAATAGTACCTCATTATGTATATATACCACATTTTCTTTATCCATTAATCTGTTGATAGGTAGATAGGCCATATCTATGCTTAATCTGTTGTAATTGTAGTGCTGTAAATATGGATATGCTTGAATTGCTATGTTATGATGAATTGAGACTTTTTGGGAAGATACCAAGAAATGGGTAGCTAGGTCAAATGGGATTCTCCTTTTAGTTTTTTGAGGAATCACCGTACTGATTTTCATAGTGGTTATACTAGTTTTTACTCTTCTGCCAACCATGTAGGAGGATTTCTTTTGCCCCACAACCTGGTCAGCTTTTGTTGCTCTTTGAGTCTTGATAATGGCCTATTTTATTAGAATAAGTTGGACTCAGTGTTGTTTTGATTTCCATTTTTCTAATGGCCAAAGATACAGAACATTTTTTCCTTTGTATTTACTGATTATTTATATTTATTTTTCTGAGGTGTGTCTATAAAATTAGGTTGCTCATTTTTTGATTGTTTCTTTTATTTTAGGATTCTGATTTTTTCTTTTTTTAAACATTTTTTAGTTTGTCATGTAGTCTAGAAATTAGTCCTTTGTCTGAGGAGTAACTGGCAAAATTTTTTCCCATTCTGTAGGTCATCCTCAGGCTATTAGTTGCTTCTTTTGGTGTGCAGAAGCTTTTTAATTTGATATGATTCTATTTGTTGGTTCTTAGGACTGTATTCAGAGGTCTTTGCCTATACCTTTGTCTTCAGGAGTTTTACCAACATTTTCTTCCAGTAAATACAGTATTTCAGTTTTTAAATATAGGTGTTTGGTTAAGTTTGGTTTGATTTTAGTTCAGGGTGAGTGATGTGAATCTGGATTCATTCTTTTGTGTGTGGGTAAGTAGTTTTCCCAACACTATTTGTTTAAGAGATGTTCTTTTCTCCAGCCTGTATTATTGTCCCTTTATCAAAAACCAGATGACTGAAAGTGCGTGGGGTTGTTGCTGTATCTTCCGTTGGTCAAAGTTTCTGTTTTTGTGCAATACTGTTAGACAGTTAAGTTAGGCAGGAAGAAATATTGTAGGCAGTCAGATAGGATTAGGCCCTCAGGAGAGCCTGGACAAAGATGAAACACATTTCACTTGTGACTGGAGGAGACACAGGCCTCAAGATAAAGATGAAATGACTAGGCTTATAAATTTCATCAAGGGAAAAACTTTAGGCCTAATAAAGTCTAGCTAGATATCAGTCGACCTGGTAGGTAATCAGGACCTCTCTGGACCCATCATTTCCTAGAAAAACCCTTTGTTCTTTCCATGCACCTTATATGACTTGTTTCTCCACTGGATTACTATTAGCTAAGTGACTTGACTTGTACTCTTATAGGTTAATCATAGCTGTAACCCCCATATTGTACCCACGTAGGTTTTGTGCTATAAAATTTGCCTGTGAAGTAGGGTCCTTGGCAAACCACTTGGATGCCCTTCTGTTCCTGGGATAAAGCTTTTTATCCTTTCGATAAATATCTTCTAAGTTTACCTCCATTGTTCCTAGAATTCATTCTTCAACTTTTAGAGAACATGATCTCAGTCTATCAAACATCTGACAAGTTGAAAGTTGTAGTATTTCTCTCATACCGTATTTGGAGATTCTGATAACTATTGTAGCTTTGTAGTGTAACTTTAAATCTGGCGTTGTAATACCCCCTTCCTTATTCTTGTTGCCCAGGATTGTTTTGGCTATTCTTACTCTCTTCTGGATCTATAAAATTGTAGAATGATTTTTCTTGTTCTGGGTGAAAGCTGATGATGTTGTTTAAAGGGAATTGCATTAATCTGGATATCATTTTAGGTAATGTGGCCATTTTGATACGTTGTTCTGGGTATCTAAGAACAGGAATGTCTTCATTTTCTAATGTCCTCTTCAGTTTCTTTTTTCATAGTAATACAATTTTTGTTATAAAGGTCTTCTACTTTCTTAGTTCATTTAAGACTTAGTTCATTTTTGTTTTTGGTACCAGGGTTTGAGGTCATGACCTCGCACTTGGCAGGCAAGCTGCAGTCCTAGATAATTCATTTTTATGCAGCTACCGTGAATGGGTTTATCTGGTTTCTTTCTCAGTGGCTTCATTCTTTGAGTACAGATAGGGACACTATTTTTTTTTTCTGTGTTTATTTTGTGTCCTGCCACTTTGCTGAATTTATTAGTTTTACGAGTCTTCTGGTGGAGTTTTTGGAATCTCTAGTCACTGGTGATGAACTCATGGCACGTGTGCTACAGCAGTTATCACTGACAGCTCTAGAATGTTTGCCATCACTGCCCTATATGAAGGAGCATACCATCTGCAAATGAGAATAATGTAATTTCTTATTTTCCTATTTGAGTTCCTTTTTTTTCTTTCTCTTACCTGATTCTTGTGACTAAAAGTTTCTGGAACACATCGACAGGAGCAGTAAGAGTGACACCCTTGTCTTATTCCTGACTTGGAGGCAAACTTCCAAAGATTTCCATTTAGTGAGTGTGATATTGGTAGTGGGTTTGTCATAGATGGCTCTTACTGTGAGGTGAGGATCACCTACATCAATTTTTGACAAGGTTTTTATTATGAACAGATACTGGATTTCATCAAAACCTTTTATATTTAAATTTTAAATTTAAACATTCACTTTATGTTTGGATTACTTCTTGTATATGTATACAGGGAAACAATCTTTTTTTTTTTTTTTTTTTTTTTTTTTTTTTTTGTCTTTTTCCTTTTTATTGGTACCGGGGATCAAACTCACGACATCCCCAGCCCCAGGGAAACAATCTTGAATGAGAACAGAAGACTTTGGATATGGTGATAATATATATGTATATATATGAGCAGTATTGAAATTATGCAGAATATTATTGCCATCTTTAGCTGCTCAGAAACGTGCTCACCTTGGAAAGTATTATACTGTTTAGTGAATTTTTGGAAACCTAAAATTTGAGTTTTAAAACCAGGTAGTGTTAATCCATTGCTTATTTTATTTCTGGCACAGTCTTGCCTACTGTGATATGAAAACTACTGAGCCTACTCCTGGTCTCGTGGTATAATATTGTTAAATTTTTAAAGCACTTTGCAGAACAAATGAACCACCTATGAAGTGGCTTCACTGTGAACTTATGAAAAATAGATCTCTGGTTCCTTTCACGTTCATAATTCTAGCATTTCTGTTTCTGTCCATTACTTGATTAGTTTCTAAAAGGCTGTGAGTTTTTCCTATCATTTTAGTATTCTTAGTGAACAGAATATGTTACTTGTGAGTGGAGAAAAAATTAATACTATGTTAATTGTGGATGTAGAAGACCAGAAAGAATTTAATACTCAAAAGTTACACGTTACAAGTTAGTTTTCAGCTAAGCAGTTTAGCATTATTTTCAAGCATTCTTTTTACTAGCACAATCATTAAATAAAGATTATAAAATTGCAAGGCAGAATTTTTCTGGAAAAATGGAACAGAAAATAGGAATGAATGAAAAAAACCCACATTATTCTGTACAAATATGCCAAAACAGCATGGAACTTAGTTTTCTTCTCAGCAAAGTTGTTCTCTACCCACAGGTTACTGCAGATTGTTCACGCATTGGCAGCAACACAGAAAAGTGCCCTTCGCACCCTCTCCAGTACACAAATGTGGAAAATTCATAGCTGGCACCCATCTTCAAGAAAGCGCTGGTTTTATTGAAGCCAGATATTCAGAGTTTTTCATGTAGATACATGAAGGATCTTCAGAGCTTCTGCCATAATTAAAGAAAACCAAGTAGAGATCCTTTCATACAAAACCCTTCATCATATTGTGGGCAAATACAGATATAGCCAACCCAGTTAGTAATAAATGCATCTGTCTTGCTTTTTCTGTATTGCTCGTCAGCATTAGTGTATACTTTTTAATGTCGTAACTCACTGAAAATATTGAGTGTAGGGTAGAGGTTGAATGAGAACTGACAGAAATCGTGCCAGCTCTACATTTTTTTAAAACCTCTTTTGCTGTGTAGCAAAGTTCAATTTTATTTTAGGTGAGGCTTCTAATGTGAGAAATTTAAAAATGTAGTGTAGAGATTAATTTCTCAGTTATTTCAAGTGTGAAGTGAATCTTTCCTTTGAGCTGTTCCAGCATGGGACAGAAAACCTGTGTTTTGGCACAGTGAATCTGAGGGCTTGGTCTTTTGCCAGGCCTCTGGATAGCCTTGAGGCAGTTGTTTTGGCATTGTTTACTTAAGCAAAAGTAAGTTGTGTGATGTAGACGATTAACTTGAGAAATGTGTGTTTTGGCTTTTTTGGTGATTATTTACAGGCTATTTTATATTGGAGTTGAACAGCACTTACAATGACTTCAGACTCAACAGAGCAAATCTCCAACATAGATTATTGCTTTCTTCTCTTTCCACAGACATTTTCTTATAAATATTAACATTTACAGATGTGCTTTGACGACACTGATACTGATAAACAGTAATGTGAAATCTCTTTGATATTGTGTTTTGCTTATGGAAAACAAAGTCTGATTTATTTAGTAACATTTGCTTAAGGTAATCAATGAAGGAAAGCATATTTGTGATTAATGCTTGCCCCACTGTGCATTAGCTATATAAATGCAAGAATGACCTGAAATAAAAGATAAGCCTTTTTGTGCCTAAATATAGGCACAAAGATTGGATCTTTTTCCGTACTAGGTGTGTTGTCGGCATTTCCCTTTGAATTTCTAATTTGAATTCTTGCTTCTAAATTTCTTCCCTGTGTCATCTGTAGGATTTATTTTACTGGAATAATTCGAAGTGTGCCTTTGAAAAGAGTTTTGAACTCAAGTCTATTTGTTTATTTTTGTTTTTTTGAGACATAGGCTTGCAGTGTAGTTCAGGCTGGCTGTGAACTCAGGATGATCCTTCTGCCTCAGCCTCTGAGGTGCTGGTTTTGCAGGTGTGTGCCACCTTGCCCAACCTGAACTGGGGCATATTTTAAATTATGTTTTTATTGGACTGTGTCTGAAAAACATTTTGTTGATTATCTTTCATTCAGTTAAGTATAATGGGTCTTGTGTACTTGAATTGAGATTCCTTTGCTTATTGTTTTTGCACTTGTGGTTTCTGGACACTTTCTGACATCGTACCCTCTTGAAGACGTTCCCTTTACTTCATTATTGGAACTTGTTTGTGGTTGCAAGTCATATTTGGAGACAGAAAACGTTTTTTGGAAAATACTGGCTGGATTTTTTATTTTTTTAAATATTCAAGGTTTGAGCTTGGTTCACAGAAACTTGGTTCAGAGATTAAATTTGGCATCTGATTCTCTGAGGACGTAGGAGTAAGTAACAGAATTATTTTGTGAGCCACTGCAAATGCCTTTGTATCATTTAGGCCTCACTATCTTTTTTTTTTTTGAAAGAAATGACCATGTTAATATTTATCACACAAGTGTTTATACTTATTTGAAATTATGAGGACAATTTGTGCATGTCACATTCATATTACTATCCATATAACAAATACACAGTCAGCTACATTAGGATAACACACATGGTTTTCAGCTTCTCAGTTCAAAGGAGACATTACATAAGGAAAATCAATGTCCAGAGATTATTAACAATATAAATAAGTTATTCCTAAATGTCTTATATTCTGACAACTCTGACTATTTCCAAAAATGATAAATTCTACTATTCCAAAAATGATAAACTCTACTATTTCCAAAAATGATAAATTATAACAAGGGGCACTGTCAGGGTGAAAATGTATTTAAAAGTTGTTTTTAAATGTTAAGCTTTAGCATCATTTGATTTATTCTTGGCACATGTGGCATCTGGGAAAGTAAAAATACACTTTGCCAATTTTAAGTTTTGTGCAAATCTAGGAAAAAGAACACAGTTTAGGGGTACCAGCTATCTCCCTAGTCCCATTGTATGAGGCTGGTTTATTATCTCTTGGTGCTGGGACAAGGACTACATTATATAATGCATATTCAAAATGTACAACATGAGTACTCCCTCCCACTAATTTATTCTCATTTTATTCACATGGTAGCAATAGCAAAACATCACAGTCTTACATTAGATAATTTGAAAAATTAAACAAAAATGGGAGAATTAAAAATGTCAGCATGCTCTGAAAAAACTGCACTTTTAATAAATAAGGAAATCCCTCAGTAGGAATCAATAGTTCCTAATAAAACTTAATGCCTACTATATCCTGATTTAAAAAAAATTCCTAAAATATGATAAAATGGTCAGTGGTTAAGGACTTTTGATTTTCTTTTGTGCTACTGATATAAAAATAATGGCTATATTTAATGCTCATTAAGTGACTGAAATTGCCCTGAACCAGATTTATACTCTGAATGTTACACTATCGGTTGAAACCGACCAGCTGCCTTAAGAGTGACCTTAAGAGAATTCCATGGGACTCTGTATTTGAGCAACTCATGGCCTGACTCTAAGTTTCACTTGGTGGCATGTGGCAGTTCAGCATGTCATTAAGGATGACTTGTATACACAATCACAAGCCAATTTTTCTTGGGCTGAATACCTGGTGCTTGGAACAACTGGGATTCCTAAAATTTATGTCACAAGGAATAATCTACTCTATATAGCAATTCTCATTTTACTATCCTTGGATCTTTTTGTGCCTACCCTGAACAAATCATTCAATTTCTGACTCAAAAGCTCCAGAATATTTCCTCTAACCAAACTTCACATCTATCCTTTATGCACCATGCACTCATGTATTTTTTATATACATTATGTTTGCATATATAAGCATTCACGTTTTGTGTGCCTTCAACTTTCAGCTACAGTGTCTCTTACTTTTGAAGTTTCCACAGTGTTTATTGCAGTGCTGTGCAGGTAATATGTGGCTATGAGTATATGTATGTGGGGCGTGTGTTTATTCCCTAAATGAATCTTAAAAACCTAAAGAATCTAGGTGTCTGCAGGGTAGAAAAAGTTACATAATTTGACAGGAATCAAAGTTGTGGGACCTTCCTAATACTGACTGAAAGGTCTAATTTCCAAAGCTACATCATTTTGTCTTGGACATGTCAACAGAAAAGTAGTGAAAACTATTTAAAAAACTTTATGAAATATTCCAAAAAGAATTTTAAATAATTACTAAAAGCACCAACCCAAAACATTTTGCTAAATAGTAATTTAACTTTTCCTGTGATTTTATGAATGTAGACTTGTTTTCATTTAAGACAAAGAATACTGAACAGGAAGAGGTGTTGTGAATCAGGATAAGAAAGGCAATTTACTCTAGGTCAATATTTAATGCATGCTTTGCAATTAATTTGAAAATCCTTTTGTGATACATATAAATGTTAAGTAAAAGTGGCTTATATCAAGATGTCATAGACCTCTATACGTCTGTAAAACATGACACATACTGAAGTTGCTATTTAACGAGAAATTTTGTTTATAGTAGCTGTTAATATTAAAATAGGATATAATAAAAAATTATTCTCAAGGTGTGTATTTTCAAATTTGCCTGACAGTGTCCTTTTGAGAAATCTGACAATTTGTAGTTAGATTACATATATCTGAATTTTACTTTTAGCATTGAAAATATTACTTACATAGTAACAGACAATATATAGTAGCTTTTTACTGAAACATTCTGAAATTTATGTTTAAAGCTTTGCAATAAAACAAATTTATTATACTTTTCATGAGTTAAATTATATAGTATATATCTATATATATATATATATATATATGCTATATTACATAAAAAATTAAATAAAGGGAGCATTAAAGAGAACCATACCATGGGATGATTTACCTGTCATCCTAAATGTTAATTTATTTGTTAGTACTGAGTTTGTAATGTGTGTCTTAAACTCAAGGAACTTTCTCTTTAAATAATAAAATGAAAAACTGAGTTTACAATACAAGCCTAAAACTCCATCATATCTATTTTTTTCCTAGGTCAACTAGGAAATGAAATTAGTAGGGAAGGAAAATTCTTTCGTTTACTTTAAAAATGGTGTTTTTAGAGCAAAAATCACAAAATGACAGCTTTGACAAATTACAAGCTTAAATGGTTTCTTACTTGAAAGAAAGAAAAAAACTAAGACTTTCTCTTTTTGGCTTATCATTCACAATCTTTTCTCTCTAACAGGCAGTACTGCTCTAAAAGCACTTGAAATCCTCATGTTAACCGTTTTAAACAGCACAAAATGAATCGGGGTAACATATAGTTAATCAAAACAGAGAGTGCCTGTGTAGATCCTCGGGTGAGCTCCTAGAATTTGTTACACATAGCACTAAACTCGCAAGGGATCCCATGGCAAAAGTAGACACTGTGACATACATGCCAGCTTTTGAAATGTAGTTAGAAGTCAATCGAAAAAGCCTTTCTGTACAACGCTATTGAGGTGGCCAGGAAGCACCTTCTCCACCAGGCCTCTGTCCACTAATTCTATCAGACGCTCACAAGTGCCCACATAGACGCTTATCCTGCTGTATTCGGGAGCCAGTCAATCAGGGAACCCTCAGACCATGTCCCCTCTGAAGAGAACCTTCTGGTCTTTGTCATGTAAGCAAGTGCTGTCCCTGAAGTGGTCGGGCATGTTCGTGACCATGAGCTGTCTGTCGCCGAGGTTGAGCACGTCACCATCTTGCAGTACCAGGGTGGGCTGCACTGCCTGCACACGGAACTGCCTGGCCCTCCATCCGGGGCTGGGCGCCTGCACCACCTCGTTGTCCAACAGCCAGGTCATGGTCTCAGAGTTGTTCCCCGAGCCAGGGCTTCGGCCTCGGCGTGGTGCACCACCACCTGGTCGAACTGGTAGAGCCCTCCTGTGTGGTGGAAGTGCACGTGGGTGGCCACTGCCAGCAGCAGCCTGCGCGGCGCATCCTTCTTGAGCCTGCGTCCTGCAACAGGCCGGACTAGTACAGGCATTCAGGGAGGCGGCGCAGCCCCAGGCAGGTGTGGATTACCAGGTCCTGCTCCGACCCGCGCACCAGCCAGATGTTGGTGCAGTTGCCCGACTTCCTCCAGCGTTCCTGGATCCAAGATGCCATCACCCAGGGACTTGTGGGTGTACCACTCGAGTACCGACATGCTGGGCAGGGGTGAGGCCGGGCACGAGTGCCTCCTGACAGGTGGTCCCGACCCCTATCTTTTTTAATAAATGATTAGTCTGAAATTCTAAGCTAAATGGGATACAAAGGAATTTCTGATTTTCAAAGGGTTGCTTTTAATTTTGTATTTAAAAGAAATGTTGAATTTGTTTTTAGAAATTAAAAGTCACAACTGTTAGTAATTTACCACCTTCTCCCTAAATGAAAAATGTGAATTTTTGTGTACGTATTCAAAAAGCCAGTGGGAGTTGAAGCTTCCTTCATCTTTGTGACCTCCCCAAATGCTTTTATGTGATGCAGAAGAGTCTAGAAAGTCTCTAAATTCAGATAGAAGATAGCGAAGGTCTACCTGAGGTAATTTTTAAAAAAATTACACCTATGATACTTATTTCAACTGTTACATGAGACCGGTTAGGAGAAGAGTGGAAGCCAGTGGTGACCAAGAGTCAGGAAATAGCTTCACGTGCTGCCAGGGGGTCCTTGATGATTTGGGTAAAACAAAGCAGAAATAGATTCCAAATACCTTATGGATTTTCAGATCTTGGTGTAGCATAGTTTATAAGCTTTAAGTTTAAGAACTTTCCCCATATGTCTTTGAAAACTTGCTTTCAGTTTTCTTCACAAAAATGTGAAATATTTGGGGTTCTTTCATATTGTTAAATGAAAAATTGTGTGCATTTGGCTCCTTGAAGCAAATAGCCTTGAGAGATGGGCTTGCCTAGAAATTGACTACATTTTTGTGGGAGAATGGGTGAAAAGGGCAGTTTCCTGTGTTGCTGCCAAAAGGTCTGAACACTTTGTAGTAGCTGATGGCTAGAAAACAACTTCTGTGAGGCAAAGCAGGAACTCCAAATGGCTCTGGGTATGTGTGAGAAAATGCTGTTCTCATTCACTTGATTTTTAGGCTGCATAGAAAATTTATAAAGTGAATTTTAATCTCAGCTGCTTGAATGATGTGATGACTTATTTTGGGTAAAAGTCTGGAAGGTACATTTGAGTTAACACAAGTGGAAAATGATTTTTAAAAGCCAGCATTTACATTTGCTTTTATTATAAACGTATGCTTTGGTGTAATCTGTTTTCTGCACCTTAAAAGTGAAGGTAAAGCTTGGCGTTTAATGCATGTATTTTAGGGAATGAATTCTGTGGTTTTTTTATTTTTTATTTTTTATTTTTTTTTTTTAGTGTATTGATTAGAAGTGGGTACTATTTATTTTCTAAGTTCAGCTAGGTAATGTATTCTACTTTGTTTTAGTAGCATGTTAATAAGGTACATGTCTAACATGATCATTGCTTTTTATTATAAAGCATCGGTAATGTGCCAGGCCCAAGGCTGATGTCCTTACATTGGTTGTATCATTTGCATCTCTGGAAAGGGAGTTATTTCACAGAGATTGACATAGAAAATGGCTGGAGCTGGGCTGGAGGGTTCTGTCTATATATTCCTAATTATTTGAAAGTGGTTGCTATTCTGTATAATCATTTTGTAGAATAAAAATCTGTTTAAGAATATTCTTGTGGAATGAGTGTTAGATATTTGGAAATCAAACTTGGCTTTGAATTACTGTTAATGTTTTCCATAGGCCGTTAACTGGAGCTTCCACACCTAAGCATCAGTGTACTTAATCATTTCATATAATTTTGTGGTCTGAATCAGCAGTCGCTACCATGTACACATACTCAGTGTTAAATGCTCCAGACTTTGTTGGCCTTTAATTTGGTGTTTTTCTTCTGCTGAGGATAGCTGTTACCTTTTCATTAAAATGATGACAGTAGTTGGTTATGGCATAGCCTTTATTTTAGTACTTTGTCCTATTCATCCACATCAGTTTTTTTCTTCATTGTACATTTACTAGATAGCTTTAGCTCATAATCTGGCAGAGTGGTTCTCAAACTCTCGGTGCTGGTGGGCGGGTGATTCTCTAGGAGAGTTTGGCAGTGGGTGGAAACAGTTCTGGTTGCCCTGGCTCAAAGGCAGGCTACTGGTATCTAGTGTAGAGAGGCTAACAACCTACATGATGAGGCCAGCTCTTCACTGCAAAATGTCAGTACTGCGGTAGTTGAGAAGCTCATCTAGTGAGCATAGGCCTTGGGCTAAATCTAATTCCTTAGAAACTCTAACTTTATGAAATTTTTAAATAACAAAACAACTCAGTGGTAACTGTGCTTTTTTCTCTTTCTCTTAGAAATGAAGGAAAAGAATATCCATCTGTTTGTTCACCCCATTCTAGTCTCAATAACATATGTTGACCTCACATTCCTTTTTTTCACCTGTTTCCTGTCTTCATCACCTACCTCCAATTTAGAGGAAGTCACAGCTTCCACTAATATCTGACATTATTTTAGGCAAAAATTAATTGACAAAAGAGGAAAAGAGATTCTGACCAAAGGTGAGTTTTACCTAGTGTAGTATCGGAATTATATTGAGGATCAGGGAATGCAGTTGTGACTGATATGCACAAGTTGTGGGAATCTGAAAAGTGTATGTTAGTATTGTAAACTGAAAACTGAAATATAAGTGGGATGTTTAGAAAAATCTTAAACCACTCAGTCTAGTATTTATTAATTATCTACCCTCTTAGTAGAGGTTTTTGAATATCTTATCTTTTGAGTTTTGGTGCCTACTTTGTGATTTTGATTAAATGCCAAAGTTGAAAGGCACAACTTTTGCATGTGATGTCATTGCAAGTGTGGGGAGGGCGTGTCTACCTCATTTCTTTGTTCCCTTCATCATTGTAGCATGACTTGGTTTTATCCTACTTCATTCTTGTGCTTTTTTTTTTTTTTCCTTCTGTGTGTTTCTGGATGTAGTAGGTATTCCTCAGGATACAGGAAGTGGTACTCATGGGATCACTTCCTTTGTCCCTAACTAGGATGTGATGGACATGTATACCATTCCCTAAATGATGAGCAAGTGAATGGTGGAGAAGCAGCAGATACCTTAGTAATTTTACAGCTGAACAATGGAAAGTGCTTTGATAGATGATTGAAAGTCAGGCTGTGGGCAAAGGGCACTAAGTAAGCGAGGCAGGAATTACTACTTCAGCATGCTGTGGTTTGTGCTTGTGTACTTTTTTGATGCTAGAAGCCTGGAAGAGTAAAGCTAACAGGCCATGTTTGTAGATATACAAGAAGTGTTTGCTTTTCACCTGATCTTTCTCCAAATTAAAGTGTCATCTTGTTTTGAAGAGGACCAATTCATACACTCGAATATGATCCTGCCTATTTGTTGCATATAGATCTAAATCTAGAGTTCCCGTGTGTGTGTGTGTGTGATTTGTTTATCCCTAAAAGGAAGACTAGGGTTTCAGAGTCATGGAAATGGCCCTTGAAGTCCTGTAGTGACTGCATGATGGGGCTCCTTGTAGCCCCTTTGAATTTTGAGCCCGACTGTGTCTTGTCTCTTTGGGGAGTTAATGCTTCATTAGTCTTAACTTCTCCTGGCTTTTGAGTTTCAGAAAAACAGCTCTATTCTGCTCCAAGTTTGTTCTCTTAGGTGCATCATAGAGTCATCACTGGTGGCGTGAGTAGGAAACAAATACAACTCTATATCTGCGTTATTTTTGTTGTTGATTTACATGAAAACATTTGTTGGACACTTGTATTCAATCTAGAGATAACTCTTTCTTCCAGTGAAAGGCACACTGTCAGGTTCTGGTGCTTACTGAGTGTGGCCATGCCATTGGATTTGACCCTTGCGAATTGAGCATGCCTGATTGCACAGGTGTTTGGATGATTGAACAAATTATACTTGGACAATAAACTGTTATGCCTAACAGTGGTTAGAGAGGCAGAACAGTTACACATCAGCTACTTTGGTAAGAAAACGAAAATAAATATCACCAACATTTTCATAAAGGGAGGAGAGAACAGGACCTCTTTTGAGAGTAAATATTCTTCTGTTGTTTAATGGCCATGTGCCCTTGAACTTATTGAAACAGCCTTATACTAGAGCAGGAAACCCCCTCCCCATGGCAAGTTTTTTTATTTTTTATTTTGGGTAATAGAATGTGTTAGACAGAATATTAAATTTTCCCTTCTGGAGCTTGTCTTTAGTTTGGTTATAGCTGAGACCATAATGAACATCCAGTTCCATATTTTGAGTCTGAATTTGTTTTCCTTAGGTGCAGCCACAGAACGGATATATAGCAGAGTAGAAATATATGTTGATTAGGGAATTTTATACAATTTCTGGGGACCATTAAGGGACCTTTTAAGGTTTGTGGGTGTAGCCTGAATTTGAGAAAATTCACTCTGGTTATTTGTTCAGCTGCTTGGGTGCAAGTCTGAAGTCCAGCCAGAGTTAGATGTGACTGTAAAACAGCTGCTGTAGGACAGGCAGGGGAAAGGAGATGAGAAGTGATGGTGGTTTATGCAGTTCAGGGTGCTTCAGGAGTGGAAGAAAGGCAGTAGCAGAGGGTAGGTTGGGAGGGACACACGCTGCTCAGCTTCAAACAGTTGTTGGAGCTGGGGTTCAAATAGGACTGAGTTGAAAAGACAAAGATAATCAGAGGTTAGCTGTGTGAAAATGAGATAATGGCTGTTTATGGTCTAGGGCTGGATTTTTCAGGAAAATATTTGAGGGTCATGATCAGCACTGAAAAGAGTGAAATAGAATAAGCAACATGAGTGTTAGGGCTTCATCTAGCCTGTGAAGATCTTTTACATGAATTCAGAAAGGAAAGTTTCCCTTTGGTTGAGGAAAGAAAGAAGTGAGTGGGAAGAAAGAGGTGCCCCTTTTCCTGGCTGCTGTTGGCTGGCTGTGGGATTTGGTAGGTAGAAGGGCTAGAGGTAGATTTAGCGGGACTGCTTACATTTAGACTTTGGTCTTGATCGCAGTGGATCTCACATAGTCTGACTCTTTCCAGTAAAACTGGGGTGTTTACTCTGTATGTGTGAACTGGGTTGGGATGTAAATATTTTACTTGAGGTCACAGTTGGAAAAGTTTGAAAGCTTGGGGGTAAGACCATGGAAATGGGTCACTGAGGTGGTGGGAACAGGATCATTGGAGATTTGCTTTTTTTTTTTAAGTAAGAACACACAGTTCTCTGCTCTTGGCCTTACAGAAAAGATCAGGAATCTGGGTAGTAAACAAAAAGTGTTTAGATTTGGAATGCATTGTATCTTGTCACGTTTTGGGATTCAGGCTTCAACCACGGTCAGGTAAGCATGGCTGGGTGGTGGAGAGAGGTAGGACGCAGGTACTGGTTGACTTTCTGGCTCAGCACTTTGTCTCTCCAATTTCACTGTCCGATTGAAAGAAGTAGATTGGATAGAGCCATCTCTAAGTCCTGTGAATCTGTAAGCTACGCTGTCAGGAGATCAAACTTCAAGTGTGCTTTGGATCATAGGAAGAGTACTTTCTTCGTTACAGATTCCCCACAAAACCCATAATCGGCAGTAGGTAATAGAAAAAGGAACCAATCTTTAGAGAGCAGTGTGGGTAATAAAGCCATTTGAGGGATCGAGTAGACATTATCTTGGAAATTGCAAATAATGAGGCTTAGCTTCTTTGGGATCTTGTTTTAAAATTAGCGTCTGAGGTGACTTTAAAAACAGACATGTTTGGGCTTCGCTTGCCCATTTTGCTTTTGTTGTGAATTCTGAAATCTTGGTACTGGGCTATAGCAGTCAGGTGTTGGGAGGCTGGCTTGTGGGTCTGGAAGAGAGAGGGAAGGAAAGTAGGGAGATTTGGGAGTGGCACCCTGAGTGACTTGGGCAGAGGCTTGGGTTTTTCCACCCCTTTCACCTTTGCAATCCTCTGTTGGTCTCGAGGGGTGGCAGCTTGCTGGAGGTGCAGTGAGGGTAGAGATTCTTTGCTGTCTAGTGTGCATGGAGGGTGGTATGCAGGCCTTTCAAGAGCAGGTGTGTTCCCTTGGAACTCTTGTTTGTTTTCTTAGAAGTGTTAAAATGTATGATTTTCAAGTACTTTCAGGTGCATTACAGGTAATTGGATAACCTTAGATAGAATTAAGGATTTTAATACTCCATTAAAATGACTGTTTCTGTGGGGGAAAGTAATAATAATAATAGTAATAAAAAGGTATATGTTCTTATGCCATAGGTCATCATGCTGCTTGCATTATTTCGTGTCTGTAACAGCAGGTATTTTGTTTCTGTAGCCTCACCTTCATCTCATAGGTTGGGTACTGAGGCATATATATGCCGCATCATGTTTTGTTACCTTGGTTGCACTGTCCTTTGCACACTGCCGGTGTGGTGTTGGGGAGTGTCTATAGTCTGTTTCCAGAAAGCCCAAACATCAGGCTTTGGAAGTATAACTTACTGTGTATCAGAGACAGCCTGTAACTGGGCATGAAGAATTCATCCCTTTTAGAACTTCCAGGTATTGTTACATAAACCTTTACACGGCAAGGTTTGGTTTGTCAAGGATGGCCCTGAAGTGTTGGGCATTGTGTTCTACAAAAAGCTGAAAACTTACAGTAGAGGGCTTCCTAAGCTGAGAATCGAGTGTGCCTGTGAGGTTTTCTAGAGCCAGGAACGGAGTGTGTTTGTGTGACAGGGTGAGTGCTTTGGTGGGCTGAGAGATCCAAGCTGCAAGTTGCATTCCAGGGACTGTTCATAGCCAGGGTTGATAATGACATCACCCCCCCACAGGTGCCAAATTGTTCTCCTCTTTTTCCAATGTGGTCAGCCCATGGCTAAAAGACAGAAAAAGAAAAAGAAAAAAAAAAAACAAAAAACAAAACACATTTTAAGTACTACTGTGAGATTTTGTTGCAAAAGTTAGTTTGAAATCCAGTTTTGGGGAAGTGCAGTGGTAGAGGGATGACAATATAGTGCTTTTTGAAAACCTCACAGTTGCAGAAATTCCAGTTTGAGGTTACTTGCAGTCAATCACTCCCAAGGGGTTTTTATAAGGAGAGGTGGGGGTGAGGGTGGGGATCTCAGAGTCTATGAGAAAAGTGGCTGTGGAAAAACAAGAGTTGGGAGTTTTCCCCCTTAATTTAAGGCTGGGCTTGGTGTTTCTGAGAGAACTCTGATTTTTAGCTTATTTTGTAGAGGGAGAGCTGTGATTTAAAATGTCAGATTTGGATTCAAGAGATGGGGTCTTTTTAATGATTGACAGGTTTATTGATTATGACACAGAAAAGCATAAGTAATATCATTATTAACATTATGTTGTTTATATCATCGTACTCAACATCTATAACTTGTGGACTGCTTTGGTAAATGTAGGTTTGTGTGCACCTCGTGAATGGGCTGCCTGTGTTTGGCATTGATCTTTTTTTTTTTTTCTACTGACTGTTGTTTTGTATACACGCCATGCCAGATACTTTTAAAAATGTGTAATCTTAGAACTGGGACGCACTTTTAAAGTGTTATTAAATTTCCTCTCCCTTGATTTTATAGATGAAGATACTTAGTAAAGGGAAATTAAATGACATTCAAAATTACTATTCCTTTCAAAACTAAAGTTAGAACTGATTCTAGTATACGTTTAACTACAGCATTCTGGTTGTTATGCTTTATTTACTGGGGAGAATTTGTGAAATGCTTTTGTCTTTAAGATAAATTAGAGATCATTGATCCAGAGGATTGCCCATCTAGCTATAACTTTGAGGACAAAAAATGAAAAACTAAACACAACTGTTGAGTTAATTTGGCCCAGTGACTGGGAGAAGTTCGAAAATCATTTCATGATATGGTTGCATTGTTGCTGTTTTAGAGTTTATTTAGTGTGAACCTGAAGAGGGTATGGGTTAAAAATGTGTTTTACATTTAGCATAAGCATATTTAAAGTTTTTCTTTTCGCCATATTAAAACAGATAAATTCTTTAAAGTGCTACCCTCCCAATGATTTTGCCAAATTAATTCTTGGTTCATATACCAAATTTCTTGTACTCCAGAATGTATTTATTTGCTTCACTTTACTGAATTCCTACAGGAATTTGTAGCCTTATCATTTTGCAATTTGTTCCTCTGCCATTGCTCACACAAGTCTTAGGATATTTATTCTGTTGTTGTCTTGGAATTTGACTCATTTATTGACTTTGCAAGGTTTCCACCTAAAGGATAGGATGTTATCCTATCATATCCTTTTTTCTCTCCCATTCACTTTCTTTTGACTCCATAGTACTAGCAGAGTACCTTGAAGGCTCTCTATTTGTTGCCATGGTATAGTATTAAAAATGTTTTGAATACATTTGGGGGAAATTAGGGAAGTTAGTCTTACAAGTTTATAGTCATGCCGACATGAGCAAGTCTGGCATGATTTGCATGCTTGTTTCGGCAACAGGTAGATATCCTTTCAGAGGCAGTCATTGTGGCCTCAGACTTACCTTCATCTCTGCTGGACCTTGAACTAAATCTAGAAGAAACTAAACATGACTGCTGAAGTAACTTTGGTGAGATGTGAGGAATTTCTGAAAAATAGGTGATGGAGAATCGTGTTTTTTTCCTTAGGAAAATCCCTGCACAGGAAATTTTTAGAATATTACATTCTGCAGCCTGGAGACTTACCACATTATATATTGCTCGGCTTTGATTATTTTGAGAGAAAGAATTAAAGCTGGAGTGGGAGGAAATGTACTGTTAAAAATATAGGAAATAGGGAGTAGAGAAGGAAATCATTGCTAGAATCTATTTGTAGATAGGGAAAGAAGAAAAAGAATGAGAAGAGATGGAGAAATAAGCAGGATAGGTAGCCAGATACTAGGGTGGAGACTAGATCTGAATGTTATTTGGCAATGCTGATTATGCTTTTGGTTCTTTTCCAGAGGTTTTGAAGTAATTAGGATGGGTGGGGAAACACCACTATAGATGACAGCTTAAGTGTTGGAAAAATAGGACAGCAATTGGCCCCAGTGGCTAGACAGAGTAGGAAGAATCAGTATGGAAAAGAATTTCTTTTTCTGTGGCGGTACTTTGCACATCTTATAAGTACTGTACTTAAGTTTTTTTTTGGTTGTACCGAAGAGTTGTTCAGTGTACTGTGAAGTATTTCCTTTTCGATCAACTTTTTCCCTGTGGCAACATCAGAATATAGAACATGTGACTGATTCCTGAGTTGCACAGAAAAGAGCCCTGTGACTTTATAGACCAGGCATACTTGTGTAATGTGTGTATGCACACAGATGTGCTCTTAAGCATGGAGTTACAAAGTACTTGCGCAAAATATTTGTGTTACTATAATGCGATCTAAATTCTCTTGAGTAGTCTTTCTTATAAACTATATTTAGATAATAATGGATATGTGCACTCTCAAACTTATCTGGGATTATTTTCCATCTGTTTGACTCTGCAGAAAAAAATTGGAAATTAATTTTATGATCAAAAAGAAACTGTCTTCTAAAGATAATTTGTTTATCTTTGGATTGTAGTATCATTTGTATTATTTCCTGATCCAGGACTGAGCCACCTCTGATTTAAGCACTAGGGCTGAATTGTGTCAGCACTGCTACTTAGGGGGTTTACCCTAATCCAGATGTCCTTGGATCCTATGCTGGCAGGAGCAAGGTGGTAGTGGTGACTGTAGGCCCTTGCCGCATGTGTGAATTCTGAGGAGCTCAGTGAGTACCCCATCATTCTGTTGCTGAACAATGTGTGTTGGTATTTTTCTTGGAATGTTGTATTTTGCTAGCTTGGGAGGTAGTGGCATTTCCTTTTTTTATGGTGTCATTCTGGAACAGAATGGGTATCTGTGAGTTCTGTTTCACAGGATGCCATTATTCTGTATCTGTCGAGATGGTGATATCCAAAGCTGGTGGAGACACTGTGCAGATTTGGCTTTTAGGTAGTAGGATGGGCCAGGTTTCTGGGATGACAAGCTTGCTTTTTATTTGATGATATGTTCGTGATACAAAAGTTGTATTAGGGAGAGTTCCAGAGGAATAAAATGCTAGTGGATTCCTTGTCTTGTGCTTCAGGTATGGTAGCCACCAGTGGCTGCCTTCTTGGATAGGCACCCCTCACTTCTCTACTAGGTCAGTGTTGTTGTTTTTGCTGTATTGCAACACTAACCAGAACAACAGGAGGAGAGAGGCCTCCCCTGCCTGCTCTGATACATGTGCTGATGAGTGATAGGTAATGTCTGTGACTTTAAAAAACAGCTGCTGTTCTACACTTTAATTTTACTTTCCTCAGTAGGATTTAGGAAGCTCGACAGTGTGTGAGGTATACTGGGGAAAGAGGGTCCCAAGAGGAAGTGTGTTAGGAAGAAGCTCCATGTAGGAAAATACTGAGGAGCAAGTTCATCCAGACACATTTGCTCATCATCTAGTTGGCTTAACATGTCAGTGCAGAGGAGGAGTACCACAAACAGCTCTCTGGCCAGGAGAACATTTCTTCCATTTCTCAGGATATTTTAGAAAACTGATCTCTTGGTTACTTAGCTCAGTTTAAAATCTCTTAGATTCTCTTAGTCTATGAAATAAAAGAGTTGGATAAGTTATTTTTTCATTTTCCCAGATCTAAAATTAATGTGATTCAGAATAATTATATATGTTAAAATATATTAATCTAGAACTTATTTCAGAGCCATTTCTAGTTTCTTCAACTTTTCTTGGAATTTAGTATCTTTTTGCATAATGACTTGTTAGGTCATATTTAACCCTGAGAAGCATTCATGCAGGGTGAAGATAGTAAATCTCACACTCCTTAACACTGTCTTAATGTGAATCTTAAAGGATGACATGCAATTTTGTGTTGTAAATGTGATAAATAGTGTTTGTTCCATTAGAATGCTGCTTACTAGTGCAATAACTTCCTTAAATCATTAAAGTGATTATCTTGGATACTAAAAAACTAAGATTATGATGCCCAAAATCTTTTGAAAATACAGGTGCTCTGGCTTTCTTTTCATGAACTCATTTCTTTCACAAGGGTATGCTAGTTGCTATGAAGGCTACAGAGATGGCTAAGACAGACTTGTTTTATCAGCTTGGCAGACTAAGTACATGGGGCCCATCATCAGAACAACACTGAGCTCTGAAAAGCAGGCAGGGATCTAGAGAAGGGACTATGACATCGAGCTGGGGGTGGCAAGGAATCTTTGACAAGATCAGAGTCCAGTAACTACACTTTACCTGGTGGTGATGGTGGCATTTCTGCTCCATGGGCTGCATTTTGAGAAGAGGCCTAGAGATTTGTGGTTTGGTTTCTGTCCTCAATGATAGCTTTTATCCTGGGCAGAACTGAGCAGCAGCTGGAAAGCAGAGCCATTTCAAGTGAAGAGTTTGGGGTTTCTGTATCAGTAGAGTCACTGACGTTTTCCAAATGGGTGAGTGATGAGATCAGAACCAGAGTGAAGAAGTTTAGTTGGGGAATAGTGTTCTGGGAGGATTCATGTATGTAATGCATCTTAATTCTTTCCACTTCCCCTTCTCTTCCCCTACTTTCCTTCTCCCTCCATATCATGGTCCCCTTCTCCTTTGCAAAACCAAAGACATTTCTTAAGCTACTCTCTTGAATTTAATTACTTGGTTGATTAAGAGTGAATAAATCCCGATTTCCTCTCCACTACAGTTCATTAGCTTTTAGTTTTTTTTGCATGCTGTTTTAGGAAGATGTTCTTGTCCCATTTTTGAGAATATTCTGGCTTTAATCCATATTAACATTATTTGATGTGGTAGTCTTGAAAGTCAAAGATACCTTGGAAAATTAGAATCTCAGCCAGGTGTGGAGGTGCATGCCTGTAATCCTAGCACTTGGAAGACTGAGGCAGGAGGATCACTGTGAGTTGGAGGACAGCCTGGGATACAAAGTGAGTTCAAGGCCAGCCTGGACTGCAGAATAAGACCCTTCCCTGCCCCGGAAAAAATAATAAAATCTTATAGCTGGTAAATATAGGACTTGGAACTGAAATTCAGCTCTGCCTTGTGGTAAATCACCTTGTACCTCTGAGTTTCAGTTTCTTTATCTGTAAAATGGAGGCTCAGACAGCACATTTCTGAATGGGCATGAGAAATTAAATGCTTATAATACTGTCATAGCTAGTTTATTAACTATCTTTTAAGCAACAGGTTACAGAAATACAGTGCCTATAAATCGAAAATTTTTAATTCAGTTGCTGAGCTAATTGTTACAATGTTTGAATTTTTTCTTAAAATCTTTCTTTGCGTATTTAATGCTCAAAATTATTTGATTTTTAGAAGACATTAAGCACTGTTTTACATGTTAATGAGTTAAATTTGTTTCCTCAATAGATTCTAATTTTTCTTTACAGACTTTCTACACGTATAGTTCTGTTAATTTTTACTGAATTTCTTCTCTGAAATGCATTAGCTGTGTAGTGTTTTAGTAGAAACATTGTTCTCTTTGTTAGGGCTTAAAGAAGTGCCTTTGTCACTCTTTGAGACATTCTGCAGATGTCATTTTGCAGCTCTGAGAACCATGTCCCTGTCCTTGTGCTGTGTGAAATTGTGCATGTATTGTTTGGTATTTTAATGAAGTTGTAGAGAAAAGTTGACAGTAGTGCTAGTCATATGATTAAACGAAGAAAGACCATCTTGATCTTAAAGTAGATACGCGTTCCCTGTGTGGTCTAAAAGTGGATCCCATCTGCCATTTATATGAGACCATAGATGCTTGATGCTGAAAATTGACTAACCGCATAGGAAACTGTTAAAACAACTTATGAGCAGGAACTCTACGCCTTTTGTTGATGGATATTGTGTTTTAAAAATCTCTTAATTTACATGTTCTCAATAGCATTTTAAGTGGCAAGTTGCACTGTAATTCGCTAAGTGACTTTAATCCTTGTATTAAGAAGAAGTAGGGGTAAAAGTCTGTTGGGAAATTGCCCTGATAAATCCAGGAAATTCCTTTCATTCTTTTAAATCCAGTTAAAATCTAACTTAAAACATGTAACAATGTCTGAAAGCATGTGCTTGTTAGAGTCTAGTGATTTCTTATACGTAGTGCCAAGCTTAGGGAGCAGTGATATGAATGTACCTCTCTGTTACAGGAAAATCTAGACTACTTGGAAAAGTACCAGTTATTAAAAATTTGTTGGGACGTTGTCATCTTGTTTTATGCTGCCTCAAATTGCAAAGCAGGAGTAAAGAAATAAAGGGGGATGAAACTGTACGTAAGGGACTTTGGATTTCTTAAGTATAGAACAATATGTGGTAAGTGCAGAAAACTTGGTAACATAAAAGATGAGGTAAAATTTCTTGGTATCCATATTTAAGGAATAAGTAAACACCGTTTCCTTTTTGGTTGTGCATTTCCAGGTTTTAATCTGGATCTGTACACATGGTTAAAACAACATTAACCATTTAAACCTGCTTATTTTTCCATTGGCAAAATAAGTTGAATGTGTTTTCATTAATTATTAATGTAGAGGAGCTTACTTTTGGGAATTTTAGCCCATAGGGCAGTCGTTCATTAGACGGAATGTTTAAAAGTTCACCATTAGTAGAAAGTGTGTCTGTTTATTGGCCACAGGTATGGATCAGAAAGAAACAGGCTGATCAGTTTGAATGTTTTGCAGAATTATAAAAATGTAGCAAGTCTTTGTTTTTGAAATAAAGATCTTATCTAGTAAGTCTTGACCCTGCCTAAAGAGCTGGCTGAATGCTTTCCAACAAGAGCTGATTCTGTTGGAACCTAGGCCTTGTCATCTGGGCAGAGGTACACAAAAGTTACAGTGTTTATATGTCTGGGCATCAGCTGGGCTAGTTTTATATGATTGCAAGCCCTATGTCATGCATTCCATCTGTTTCTTTTAAAGACCAATACACAATCAGTACAGGACAGATACTGTTACAATAAACTTGAGGGCAAAAACAAACTCACTCTTTATATAGATGTTCTTCTATAGATGTTCTTCTATAACCAGAGGTGTAAGTGGAAGGAAGTCTACTAGGAGACTGGTGGATTCTGGGGTCAGTCCTTTTGTATAGATGAGAAAATGTGCCTCAGACCCTCTTACTACTACCTTGGAGCACAATGAGAAGAATATTTATATTTGATACACAGAAAATAGAACAGAAAGAGTAAATTTCTCTATCTAGTTAAAGTTGTGCAATTTTGCTAATCATTCAGTATGTATTGGATTGATATGTTCTGGTAGGGTTAACCAAGAATGGTTAACCAGAGAACAGTGGGAAGAGATAAGAAGGATTGGAAAGAAGGAGGATATCAGATTGTTCCAAGTTATATCTATACCCAAACTGATTGAGTAGAACTACTGAAACTCATTAGACCGGGTTTGACTGGGGAGAGGATCACCCAGATCGGGCAGAAAGGGAAGTTAAGGTTTTTATGAGGGCTGCATGTCATCCTTTTTAGTCTGGCGTGTATGTGTACACACACAGTTTTTGTCTGGCATGTCTATATACACACAGGCACATACTTTTAGTCTGGTATGTGTACTCACATACTAATCTGATACGTGTGTATACACACATGCACCCACACTTTTAGTCTGGTATGTATGTATTGCACACACTTTTCTGGATGTTTAAGTATAATATGTAAACTCATAGATCCTTTTAGTGCAGTTATCAGATTGTCATACTGCTGTTTCCATAGCTGTAACACAGTCCCTTTTACCTGAGGAAGAGCGTTCAGAGTGCTCTTGAGCTGCTGCATTGAAAGGCAATGTCTTATCTCATAGGATACAGACTGTAGGTGCTGTTCCTTCTTACTGTTCACTGTCGGTGGTGAGCCCCATAGTTAGGTCTCTCCCAGGGCGTACTCTGCCCTGTTGTTCCTCTTGTGTGGTGCATTACATTCTGTAGGAGCCAATTGTGTTGTTCATGGGTCGACAGGTAGGCAGGTGACAGCAGTGATTGCTTGGGCCTCAGCTTGTCCCCTGGGATTCCTGATTAGCCACCTTGCCTGTGGGAAGTTTTCCTTCACCTACCACGTTGCGTCTTAGGGCCATCTTGGAAATAGGCTGCCTTACTGTGAGCCCATTTTAGTCTATCTGACAGTCACATTCTTGACATCTTGTTTACTCTGCTTATGCATTTGGCAGAGATTCTGCTGGATTGGTTTGCCATTTACCAGATTGTCCTTTTGCAATCTTGTGACTTGTGAGTGTGTATATTATAAACTCACAGATAATTCTACTGGGTTCCTCTCAAACACAAGATTCATTTTGGATATTTTGGTGGCCTAAAAATCAGTAACAAAGCTGTTGTTTGATCATATACAGTATTATTTTTAATATTATGGAAGCTTGGGGTAGCTCCCTCCTACCCACAAGAGTAGACATGGCAAGTGAACAATCTAGACTTAAAATGAAAATCAGTGTTAATACTCACTGAAATATGAAGATGCCATCTCATTTTGAAGGAAATGGGATCGTTAGAGTTAAGGGGGTTTGAGAAGTAGGAAAGAGAAGCAGAAAACAGAGCACAAAGCTGGATTGGAGCCAGTTTGTACTAAACCCAGGGTTACTATGATGAGTTTGATTTTCATCTTGTAGGCCCTACAAGAGTCACAGGAGACTTCAAAATTATTAATGCTGTAGTGCTAAAGATTGAACCTGGGGTTTAAGCATAGTAGGCTGGTATTTACCACTGAACTACACCCAGCCCTATTATTTTTTGAAGAAAATGTTTCAGGGTGGGGATTCACAGATGAGTAAGAAGACTGAGCTGTTAAATTCGTAAGTCAAACAAACTAGAAATTCCAAATGGTAATGTTAGAGGTAGACATACATATAAGAAAGGACAACAAAATGAGCCTAGATGGACAGAAAGGAATGATACCTACACTGGGTCTTATTTTTAAAATGGGATTTAGTGTAGTAACAGTTACTAGTCAGTTAGGAGCAATCCATCCATTCATTCCTTCATTCATTCCTTTGACTACCCAGTCTATGCCAGGCACTGTTTTAAGTTGTAGGGGATGTGAACATAGGATTGCAGTCTTTGACCCTGATTGTTTACTTGGAGATGCAGCCAGTCATACCAGCAATGTAGTGGTAAGACAGATGTGCTGGACCTGGAAATTGTTCTACCAAGCTGTGGATACATACTTTTTTTTACTGAATCATTTTGTTTAATAGTTAATGGAATTTTATTGTTTATCAAACATTGTGGGTATAAAACCATTTGTGAATCATCCTCTTGATAGTTGTTGAAGAAATATTTGTTGAAAGAATGTATCATTTGTGTAAGAGAGATTTTGGTTTTAATTCAAAAGAGCATTTGTATTATTTGCTATTGGCTGTCCCTTCATGGAAAGGATACTTTTCTTTTTTCAACTGAAACTTCCAGGAAGTATCATTCTCCCAGGATTTCTGTCCAAGCATTTTCCTGAAGCCTGTGGGTGGGTGTGTGTTTAAATCCAAGAGAAACAAATTATAACTGTGGAATGTGAACTTTTCATAGTATTCTCAAAGTTTGAAAAATATTTTTATGGCTCTCTTTACAAAAGACTAAATCTTTCTGAAGAGAAATAAAGCAAAGATAATATGTGAAGCATATATGCATCTTGATATTGTTTTACCTTTCTAAGCATACTACTTCAAAATGTTAGTTGAGCATTTTTGGCTATGATTTTAAACCTTACAAACTGTTAGAAAGAAAATACATACATAGGAGTTGAGTTGTAAGTTCAAATAATATCGGCTATTGTTACTTTAAAGAATGTGGATATTTTGGGAGTCAAAGAACAGAAATACTGAAGTGTTAAGAGTTATGAAGGTAAGCAAAAATGAGAATGCTCAGTTAGCATTCTCTTACATAAAACATGAATTAGACATGTATTTTAATAAGCCTCTTAGCTTATTAAAACACAGCTGGAAACGAGTGAAGGCTCTATAGACTATATATAAAGACTGTATAAGTGTGTACTTGCTATACTATATCCACTAACACTTTTCTCTAATTGATCAGCATTGTATTTTGTGGAGATGTGGAAGACAGCCATGTGTTACTTGGTAGATGGTGGAGGTGGAAATAAGGGTAGAGGAGGAGTGCCATCGCAATAAATCAGCATGGGTCAGGCTCAAAGCCATTGGTGTTTTCAAAACGTGAACTTGAACCCAGGTTATACTGTATGACCCAAATTTTCTTCAATAATTGCTTAAGTTGTAGGGCATTGAATCCATGTTCTAAGCGTAGTATACAAATCACATTTTACAGGATGTGTGTACTTTTGTAGAGATCTTTTGTTCATTGTGTTAAACAAAACACCTAATTTCTGCTGTTCACGGACTTCTCTTTGGTTTAATTATCACAATTCTGTATGCCATAATTTGCTTGTATGACATTTCTCTTGTTCTCAGTCCTTGACTTTAGATTTCTTGTACATTGAATAGAATTGGGTTCTTTTACTCAGACAGTTGCTTCATTTTGATTGGTGCCTATTTATATTTAATGTAATCATTAGTATAGTTGGCTGCCACCTTGCTATTTGTTTTCTGTCTCTCACCTGTTCTTTCTTGTTTTTCTTTCTGTATCATATTTCCTATAGATACTTCTTTTGAGATAGGGTCTTGCTCTGTAGTAGAGTGGCCTGGAACTCCCCATGTAGCCACAAGTTGGAACTCCCTATGTAGCCACGGGTGGCCTCAAATTTATGATCTTCCTCCCTCACCCTCTCAAGTACTGGATTATAGGCATGAGCCAGCATGTCCAGCTTCTTCTAGCTCAGTAAGTATGAACATTTTAGAGCTTTCAATGATACAAACACTTTGGCATAGCACAGGTGCTGTAGGTTTGCCACTACTGCTCTCGATTAATTGAGTATTTTTCTCTGGTTGCATTTTGTTTCCACTCTTGTGTTACTAGTTATGCCTTTTTGTTTCATTGATAATCAATCTAAATTGAACACATTAACTTGCCCCCAAACTTCCTATTCCTCCTTTGTTAACTATTTCAGTGGATGACTTTACTGTTCAAGTTCTTTATCTTTTTCTCTCTCCCCCTAACTCTCATATATCTTTAACCATGTATTTTGTTACCACTCAGGGTCTCTTGAAGTTTTCTACTTTATTCCACTGACATCTTCCCTACTCAGATTATACCATTTATACAAAGATGAGCTTTCAATAGTTTCGATGCCCACCCTGCCAAGCTGAGGATTGAACCCAAGACCTTCTCATTGAGCTGTATTGCCCCCGCTCTTTTTTTTTTTAACTTTTGAGACAGCATCTCTTACCATTGCCTAGCCTAGGGCTTGAATTTGTGATCTTTTTGCCTTGGCCTCCTAGAGTGCTGGGATTACAGGCATGTACCACCAAGCCTGGGTTGCATGGTTCAGTTTCAACTTTGGTAGCCATAGACATGCAAATCCCAACATTGATAAGGAATTTAAACTTTCACTCTGGTCTTTTGAAAAACAGAAGAAGTTTCATTATAACATCAAAATGTAAAAGAACTTCCTCACTATATTTTCTGATTCTTCCTCAAAAAAATATAGGACAGCCTTCAGACTCTCTTTGTTAAACCTGCCCTTCCCCACAAATAAATGTCAACTCTGTTCCAGCGTGAATCTTGCCTGTATTTTTATTTTTTTAAAGCAGCTATTCGTTTCTTTTCTACACACTTGGCCTGTTACTCAGTAAGTCAGTCAAGATTGAAATTATAAAGGCTTAATTCTCTGCAGAGTGAGGGACCATGAGCTGTGACTACCCATTTATTAACTTTTATTTTAAGCACTGTGTTGCTCTGTAGAGTTGTAACTCTTGGGGAAGGAAGACCAGCACAGAGAGGACTGGGAGAGGAGAGGTTGCTCGGCAGAGTAAGTATTCTCTAGAGACTAAAGATGCTGACTGTCTTTTCATGCATAATTGGATACTAATATATTCTTATTTGAAGAAATACCTGTCTTTTGCCCAGGTTTTAATTAACATTTTGTTGAATTTCAGGAGTTCTATGTTTAAGATATTTAGATCTTTGTCAGATACAGTTTGTAAATATTTTTCTATTCTTTCAATTTCCTTTTTTCAACAAAACATGGTCCTTTACTTAACAGAAAACATTTTTTGGTGAAGTCCAGATGATTCATTTTTTTCCTTTCACGCTTTTGCTTTGGTGACACTTAAAACCACAGTGCCTAATCAAAATCGTGAAATTATACCCTTCCTTCTTTCTATGAGTTTCATACATTTTTGCTCTTACGTTTATAACTTCGGTCCATTTCAAGTTATTTTTGTCTATAATGTGTGATAAAGTTTTAAAATCTTTTTTTTTTTTTTTGCACGTGGATATCTAGTTATTCTAGTACCATTTGTTGAAAAGGCTATTTTTTTCCCATTGAATAGAACTGGTACCCTATTTCTGGACTCTTAGTTCTTTTCTGTCAGTTTGTGTGTATTTCCATACTATTTTCATTACTCTAACATCGTAGTAAGTTTTAGCATTAGGAACTGTGAATTTTCTCCCTTTATTTTTCTGTTTCAAGGTTAGTTTGGCCATTTAGGATCTGCTGGAATTCTGTGAGTTTCTGTATTACTTTGCCCACTTCTGCACAATAGAAAAAGCAGTTGGGATCTTGATATGCAATCTTAACACTATTAAATATTTGAATTCATGAACACAAGACACCTTTCCAGTTTCACATTTCATGCTTATGAAAGGAAGTTATTTGATTTCTTTATACCTGATTTTATTCAGGTATAAAATGAATTTAGTGAGACTTGCTATGTGGGGGCTTTTGGTAAAGTGAAGAGTTTGGTCACAAAACAGGAAAACCTGTTACAAAAGTACTTTTTTCTTTAGAACAGTAGCAGTAAGGGAGTTTGAAAGCTTATTTGAAGCTTAGGCTGAAAAATTCACCTATCTCTTGGCTTTAAAATATATTTTTTACATTTTGGCACAAGTTCTAGTGTTTTGGGTTTGTTTTATAATTTTAGATAATATTCCAATTAAGTCATTTATTGGTAATTGCTTTACTTCCCTCTTTTGTTGTCACATTATTGTCAGGGAAGTTACAGACTCTATCTTCTATATCTGATATTTGGGGTTAATTTAACTGCAGTTATATATTTAAACCTAGATTTTAAAATTTGTGAGATAAAGTTTAGGAAGGCTGTTTTTGTTGTTGTTATTTTGTTTTGTGTTTTATTTGGTTGTTGAAAAGTGGTTACTGGTTTCTGTCTTGGCTGCAGAAGTAGTATTTGTGTCAGAGTATTTATTGGTATTGCTTTAGAATGGTAACTAAAACTATAGCAGCAAAGACATCACAAAAATAAATCAGTCAGGTTATCTGAATTGTTTTTCTTGTGTTATGGAGTTATTCATAGTTGAATACAGAATGTTTGATTTTTTTGTTTGTTATTAGTGGTCATACATATCCAGATATTGTAAGTTTAAATAAAATTTGAAATAAATCAGTATTCTAAATATGAGTAGGAATCATCTCAGTTTTTTCCATCACTTATACTCCTTTGACGTTTGAAGGGAAAAGTAAAAGCTGGGAGTGGTGGTGCATGCCTGTAACCTCAGGACTCTGGAGGGCGGAGGCAGATCACAAGTTCTAGTTGAGGCTAGGTGACTTAGACTGTGAAGGTTCGGGGGTCAGTCCTCAGCACTGTACCCCTCTCCCCCATTTGAGGGGAGAAAATTTTATAGATCTAAATCCCTTTTGTGTAATGATGATGGGCTATAATTTTAAACATGTACATTTCTATGCTAGGTTCAGTTGGGGAGTTTTCTTAATGAAAACCATAAATAGGTGCTTTTTATTTTTTTACAAACTAAAAAAGATATACTGTCTATTTTAGCTTCTTAATAAAGCTACAGTTTGGATTAGGAGAAAGCAGTTCTACTAAACAGTTTGTAAGAGAAAATAGCTTTGCTGCTGGCTTTTATAGACTCTCTTGCTAAGAGGAGGAGCCGCTATTGAGTCAGTTACAACTTCAGTAGAAGATGTCTTGCAGCTGTGCCTGTTTGGGTTTGTTCCAGAGATAGTATTTGTGTGCACTGTCAGAATGTCTTAAAGGCCCACCCTGGAAAGTGTCCAACTGTATAAAAGGAGTTTTGTTTTATAACATTTCACATGTTCTTATGGGGTTCTGCTGGTGATGGTGGGCTTCATTGTCTTGTCTATTAAGCTGGCATTTTATTGAGACACAGACTTCACAGTTTAAGACTAGGAATCACAGTTGTAGTTACTATATGTAATAAAATAAATTTAGTGCAAGGGTACACACTATGATGAAACCAAACACCCGTTCTCAGACGTTACAATTTCAATGAATTAGTTTTTAATTCTTTTCTGCCCTGTCTGATAAGATTGACATTCATTTGATTATATTCTTCTGGGCAATTTAGTGGACAGTGATTTACAAATCCAGTCAATATATTAGAAAATTGAAGATTTTTTAGGGACTCCCAGTATTTTACGTTTAAAGTACTAAGAACTTCTTGTGTTCAGTATTCTTTAACTTTGCCTGCCTTAACTTCACATGCTTGCATAAATGCTGGAAGAACTATTGTTGAATATTTTCTAGGTTCAGTCTTCTAAACTGTATTTTCTTCAAAACTTCCTCCTTAGTCTTTTTTTACTCACTTCTTTAGATGATTCAAAGTTATTTAAGAGAGGGTACAGTGCTGAGAGTGACTCCTATCTTTTCTAGCGTCCTTAAATCCATTTCTCTCTGAACTTATGTGTATTTCCCATTACCCTTCTCTCTGATTTCTGGGATAGAAATACTACTCTTGCTGTCCAAGGTTAAATTCTGTGGCTTTTGATACTCTTTCCTGCATCTCTTCTCAACTACATGCCATTCATTTTCCTTTCTTTCCCCTTTGTGTCTTGAACTTCTGCCCTCTGTGTTTTTCCCACCAAAAGCCTCCACCAAATAAAACCTCCCAAGCCTCTCTTGGACATCATCCCTCAACCTCCAAGTTTTGGCAGTTACCACTTGTTTCTTTCTCTAGCCTTTGTTGCTAGACTTCAGAGATTATGTGTACTTGTTACTCTCCTCTTCAATATTTTTTTCTTCAGTCATTTGCCCCCCACCCCAACTTGCTCCTTGACTTAATAGCAATCTTGTGTTATTTATTGACCCAGCTAAACTCAGATATTTTTACTGTATCCTGTAGGTAATGGAGAATAAATTAACTTCATATTTTTTAAAAGTTTTTTTTTATTTTAAAGGGGATAAAATTAAACACAAGACAGAACAAAACAGAACATAAGAAATCAATGTCAGTCATAAATTTCAAAGCAAGACAAAGATCTTCACTGTCTCTATTGTATTGTCTGTTGTTTTCTTCCAAATAGTTGTCCATATCTTCACATACAGAAAATTCACACGAAACAACATAGTATAGAACTTATCTGAACAAGATGAGGAAGGCATTTTAGGTCTTGATGATCAGACAATAGGGAAGTAAACAATGGCTGTCATAGTGTTTCTCATTCTCTTCAAAATAGCTGTCCATACCTTCATGTGTGTTGAAATTAAATAAAACAAAACAGGCTAAAATCACTCTGAACAAAGAATAATAGAATTGCTGGATTTCATATCATGATGCTATGGAATTAGCACTGGGTACTGTGTTCTTTTTCTTTAAAGTAGTTATTCATTTCATCATGTGTTATATGATCAGTTTTCATAAATTGTTTATAGATTCTACACATGCATGAGTCTCTACATGTATTTCTATCCTTTCTGTATTAGAGGAAAAAACAAAACAGCAAGATAAAACAAAACAAATTCCTATAAAAACATGAAACGAAAAATGTCGTATAAAACCACAGTACAAGGTGTTCTACAATGGTTACTGTTGTCTCTTGTTATCTTCTGTAGAATTGTTTATGTCATCAGGCATAGTATAATTGAATATGGCAGTACATAACAATATTAATAAAAACAAAGACAGTGTAAAACTTTAGAAGCAGGTAATCAAACCAGAGTGGGTATCCTAGTGAACGTTGTCATCTTTAGTGTAGTTGCCTGTATACTTTCAGACTTGATACTATCAATCATAACAGATTTGAATAAAATCTGTCAATAGAAAACAGCAATCTAACAAATAAGAATCAACTAAGATCAGTCATGATAAAACAGTGTAAGTTATACAGGGCTCCAGATTAAGTTAATAGGAAATTAAGGTTGATTACCATTCTGTATCTTGCTATTTTCAGGATAGTTGCCTGTGCCCTCAAATCTAGTACATTAATTTCATATTTTTGAAGGATTATTTTGGCAGCCTTATAAGATCAGATGATACAGTGAAAGGAATCTGATTAAGATGATGCTCTGGTGATGCAGGGGAGGAAGACATGGCTAACACACATGTAGACAGAGATGGGGCCCAGAAATGATCAGTGAGCACTGTGGCAGGACTGAGTTCTTCACTTAAGAGTACTTTCTGAGCTTGCTTTGTCTCTGATGCTCATTCTTCCTTGGTAGATTCCTTGATCTGTCTATGTAGAGATTTATTATGGGCACTTTTTTAAAACTCTGTTTTGCTGGGAGTTCTATCCACCCCTGATAACACTGGTTGACCAAGTAATCGCAAATCTTCATATTGGAACCCAACCTCTTTCATTCAGACACACATTTCCTACTTATCTTGTTTTGCTGAATGTCACATGGGCACTTTGGTCCACACGCTATCACAGTGGAAGCTTCACTTCCTTTGTCCTTGTTTCCTGATCTTGTTGAAAGCTCTCTCTAGGTTAGTGGCACTACCTGTCCTTTAACTGCCAGGAACCTGGGAACTTTGTTCATTCACCATTATTCCTATAACCTAACAGTTCACAATATTAAATCCTGTCTCTTTGCTCACCAGCCATATCTGGCCTCTATTTCTTCATCTGCATCTTCGTTGACCCTGTCTTTCTCCTGGATCACAGGAGCATCATTCTAACCAGTTTCCTTTCATTGTATCATTTGTTCTCACATGGCTGCCAAAGTAATCCTCCAGAAACACAAGCTAATACTATTTTCCGTTGTCCACAGGACGGAGTAAAAATATCTGAGTTGAGCATATTCACTGATCATGCATTGTTTGGCTCTTGCTTCCCCTTTCCCATCTCCTCCAGTCCCCACCCTGTGTTCTGGGCAGATGCAGGACTCACTGTTCTGTTTATCTTTAATGGTGCTGTGGCCTTTCTGTGCTGTTCCCATGCTGAGGAGTGTATTATGCCCACTTAGAATCTATTCTGTCAGCGCTATTGTCTCCTCCAAGGTCAGCTCACATGCCAGCTTGTGCAGATTCCTTTCCTAGTGTACTCAGTTAAATCCTTTATGCCCCTGGTAGAGCTCTGTTTTATAATGTAGTTGTTTATCCAAATGCCCTTCTCTCACTGCTAGAACCATGATTTACACAGGTCTGTATCCACAGCAGTTATCACCAAACAAAGATGAATCTCTTGTACAAAAAAATCGTAGCACACTTAAAATGTACAGAGTCAAAATAAAAATCTTATAGACAAAGGTAATGGTGAGTATCCTGGTCAGACATTGGGTAGTTCTTGTTTATTATTTTGGGTGAATGGGTGTAGATTGCGAATGTATTAGTGCTTGTGTTGAGAATTTTCTTCCATAATGCAGGTTTGGAGAGGGAAATTTCAGAAGAGAGCAGAGCTGCAGTTTCATATTATGGTGGGCTAATAAAGCTGCAAAGGATCAGAAATACACTGAGTTCTCAAACAAGTGACTGAATCTTGTACATTACAGGTATAGGCAGGAGGGGAAGCAGCAAAAGGGAGAGAGGGTCTCATGCGGGGTTGTGCCTCCTCACAGCTTCCTGGACTTGTAGGACACCCTATTACACAAGCTTAGTATTGCCCCAGGTTACACTAATAGAAACAATGCTGAGTTTATACAGTTTTTGATTTTAATGCCGTGTTGATATGTGGTTTCAGTAGGGCCTCTTGGAACAATGATGGCTATTTTAAAGGAAAGGAGAAAAAGATATGATGGGAGGCAAGGAAGAGTGAGGAAACAGTTTTCTCTCCACAAATGGAAGGAAAAAGTTGATAAATCAGGTTAGTAGGAGATTAGTATGTTGTGATCTTTGTGATAGGCTATTTAATATTTTTTAATCTTTTAGCTATCATTACTACTTAGTAGTAACACCTGCTCATTTGGAGTGTAACAATGAGCCAAAGCACTGCAAGCTTATGGTGCTTCCTTTGACCTCTCCAGGAAGTTGACCATTTCCTTTATGCCTTTCCTGTGCCTCTCTGACATGACTGTAGCACACGTGTTACAATGATCTGTTGATGAGTCTGTCTTCCCTTCTGAACTGAATTTCTTCTCACTGTACAGGAACAAACCTTCCCAAGGTCCTCAGATCCTAGACTACTATTTCTGATGCGAAGGAAGAACTCAGCAAATGTCTCTTACTCATGTTAAATTAAATTTGTAGGACATTCTTGATTTGGGCTAGGCTCCAGTGGACCAGACTAAGCCAGAATACAGTTGAGTTATGTGCCACATAATCAAAGCAAATTCGAAAGTAGATCATTCTCAGAATCAAAACAAAAAAGCCACAAAAACCAGGAAAGTCATAGTAACTAATCAGTTTATCAGAGTTGGCATGCCAGGGAACCCTCCTGTTTTAGTCCTTTAAGGAGGTAACTTTGAAAGGAGCCTATTTTTGTTCTGTTTCTGCTTTCCACCCCCCCCCCCCCGTTTGGTATCTTCCTCTACTTAGCTCATTGAAGCACTCATTCCACAGAACAGGATGTTGCCTGATCCTAGAATTGCCTCCTTCCCAAGCCTTAAGATCTTAAAGCTGAATTTGTTGTAACTTTGCATTCTGATAATTAGTTCACGTAGAATGAAAAAGGTACACTGATCTGATTGTATAATTTTAAGTAATGCTTTTGATTTTTTGCAGTTAATTACAAAAAGATTTGTTAAGAACTTTTTCCTAACACTTTTTAGATATTTTTTAAAAAACAAACTTGTTGATTAAGATTGTCGTCCACCACCCCTTTATCTTCACCCACGCTCATCTGCTTCCATTTTCTGTATCCTCTATGAAATACCAAGTTTATATAGTATACTTTTTTCCTCAGCGTCTTATGAACTGTAAGACTTTATAATACTAAATATTAATAAATATAATTCAACACATGAGTCTAAAATTGCTAAGATGTCTGGTAGGAAGGAAATTTCTCAGATGACTCATGGGCAAATTATTCTGGATTTGGAGCCTGAGAGAAGTTAAACTGTGGTGCTGTGTGGTCAAAAGAGAACTCGCACACTGGGGCCAAGGCATTAGTGGAAAAAAGTGTTTTTGTCCCTTCCTGCTGATGTCATAGGTCATTGATACTGCTATGGATATAGCTGGGGTGTGGATTGTTATAGAAGTTTATATACTAACTAAAACTCTTCGATGTTGTGGAGCTGTAAGTTGATCCCTAGATTTTTGGGTCCTCTACATCTTATTTAATTCTTTTTTTTGTTTCCCTAAAGTAGGAAGACAGTTTTAAAAGTCAAGAAACTATGATCTTAAATTTAAAATAAAGTTTCATATGTAAATTCATGTATATAAATAAAGGAAAAGTAGTCTCCACCTGAATAGCCAGTTCCCTTATTGTAAAAATAATGTTTTGAGTATACACCTTTTTAATTTCCAGTTTCATAGTAGTACAATATGCAAATGTGGTATATTTTTGTCTTCTCGAGATGATGTAATAAATATAAATTCATAAGAACAATTTTTATATTGACCTTTGTGGGTGTTTCTATCTGTATATTTTGCACCCTTGAATTTGTTTAAAATCGTTATCAGAAAAGAATAAATAAGTCTGGACTTGATTTCTTTACTTCTCTGCTAATAATCTACTGGATTATATAAGTTATTTATCTTCTCTGGCTTAGTTTACTTATTTGGAAAACAACAGTATTAAAATAGAGATAATAAAGCTGAAAGTTTATTGGCTTTGAAGTAGATCTAATTGGTGTATATTTTGGTGCTGCTATTTACCGGACGTGTGAGTTTGGGAACCCAATTTCTCTGGGTTCTGTGTTCAAATCATAGTGTGGCAAAGCTCAGTTTCTTAATTTTCTTAAGATGTTTGAACAATAAGATGCCTTATAAGTAGGATCTTTTATTTTGAAGCCTAAAATCGCTGAGCAGGGCATTGGTTCCATAACTAACAATGCTCAGGCTGCCACCGCAAAATACCATAAGCTGGGTGGCTTAGTCAACAGAAATTTGTTTCCTCGCAATTCTGTAGGCTGGAAATCTAAGATAGAGTTGTCAGTGTGATTCTTGGTGTTTCTGGTGCGTGAATGGCTGTCTCTCTTGGTGATGAGGGAGATGGGGATGGTGTGAGTGAGCTTGCACAAGCATTCAGCTTCCTGTGCCCCCCTGGGTCCCGGCTCCATCACTTTCGTGACCTCACCTAAACATACTTGTCTCTCTGAAAGCCTCCATCTCCACACAGTCACGTGCTGGGAGTTAGTGCAGCACAGGAAGTGTAGAGGAGCATAGTTCAGTCCATGCAATAGGAGAGAAGAAACGGGAAAGAGACCCGGGCGTGCTGAGGAGAAGCCTGCATGGCGCTTGTGGTTTCCCAGGTCTGCTTCACTAGAGCCAGTTCTATGGGGCAGTTGCTCTCAGACTTGTGGATCCTCCAGGGCAGTACATTTAAAAAAATTGTTTGGAGCCAGTATTTTCTCAAGTATTTGTCATTGTACTATCAATGTTTATTAAAAATGCATTTACTAGTAAAGCATGTATTATGAAAAGTGAGAACTTAATCTGAATAATGGATGACCTTCTGAAATGAGTAAAATTGCTATTCTAAAATTTTTTACCAAATTGCCATTTTATGAATTGGTGAAAATTGTGGTGGATTATACGGCTTACTTTCATTATATAGAATTATTTTTTAGCTGGCTGTGTTATGTAGCCCAGTCAGTAACCCCAGCACTTGGGAAGCTGAGATGGGAGGATTACAGTGAGTGTGAGGCCAGTCTGGGCTCCATAGGGAGTTCAAGATTGCCCTGGGCTATGTAAGGAGACCCTATTTCAGAAACAAAATAAAACAAATTTGCTTTGGGATTAAAAAGGTCCTCCTCCCGCTTTCCTCCCCCTTCTCCCCCTCCTCCCTCCTCCCTCCTCCCTCCTCTTTTCCTTTCCTCCCTCCCTTGCTCCCTTCTTTCTAGCAGCTGGCAGCCTTAGGTGAACAAGAGCATGTATGTATTCACTGACTCCATGTTCAATCACGAGCATTTTGGTAGCAGGGTGAACTTACAAAAACGTAACAAAGTGTACAAAAATATGGGGTTGTCTCAGCCTTGAATTAATATAAATATGTGCACTGGAAAAGAACTCTAGAATTTAAATGGTGGCAATGTAATGGGTCTGGTTGTACAAATTTAATTAATGGTAGTTATTTATTGATCATTTTGACTTTAGAATGACACATTTTAGAAATGACACATTTTCCTTTAGTGACCTTACATTTACTCTGCTCCCCTTAGTATTTGTAGTTATAGGAGAGATGAATATAGTATCATCTTATTTTTAGTCATTTCCCAGTTTAGAATTAACAGTAGAAAGCAGGAGTTTATCTGCTTTATATCTGTGTCATGGTAGGTACACAATCTTAGGCCAAGAAGGGAATTTTTATATATGATGTAAATGAAAAGGCATTCCTGTTATAAATGAGTTAAGATAGACATAGTTCATCTTTATATATTGGAGATTAGGTTTAGATTTGTTTTTTTTTTATCTAAAAATTAGTATAGTTTGCAGTCATCTAGCTAAAGAGGATTTGAATATGTGTTAAATACATACACTTTTGGTGTCCATAGGGCAGATTAAAATGATAAAAATGAAAACAAAGTTGAAGAATGGAGACCTGAAGCAAAGCAGAATTATTACCACAAAAATGCAGGGAAAAACAAAACACAACTAAGTAACAGCAGAATTGTAAAAATTATAGTTACGTTGCTGTGGTTTTTATGTAGGATTCTTCATTTAGAGGATAGACTGGGCAGTAGGAAACTGAGTTTTTTTGTTTGGCCCATGTGAATTTCTAGCTGAGGAATGAAATGGCTTGGAACCAGATCGGGCTTTTCTCCTGAGCATGCCCTTCTCCTGCAGGCTCTGGCTTGGGTGGGGCCTGCTTTTCTCATTCAGCTTTTGGGCGCCAGATTTCCATCTGCTTCTCAGTCTCTCAATGGCAGGGACAGTGGACAGCAAGTTCGTGTGCTTGAAAGCTGCGTATGTATTCCAAGGGGGCAGTTTTAAGGGCATTTCCACTTGGGTTTTGTGGTATATGTTTTTGCTTGTGAAAGTTTACTGTTGAGTGTGATTAAATAACTATGGGACTAAAAATTTGGAAACTACTAATGCACAGAGTAGATGAAATCTGGATTTGCACTGTTGGTTGCAAGGGAAGACAGTATGTTCTCCATTTGAGCCAGTCTTACAGGGCAAATCCATTTTTTAGTGACCAGAGTTTAATTTTAGGCCACCTGTTTGTATTTTCCTATGCAAATACTGAACTTCAGCATGCTATTATTGTTAACATAATAATAGTCTTTTCAGATGTGATCTGTGAAGGTCATGAAACTAGTATTTATTTTACATACTTGTCCTGTTGTTTCACGATTGATTTTTTTCAGTGATATGGTGTGATAAACTACATGAAAGGTAATTATTTCCAAAAGTGCTGTAAAACTTTTGTAAAATTAGTAGTATGCAGTTTGCCTTATTAATCTTGCTTAAAAAAAAAAAAAACCCAAACCTTTGTCTCAGTGCTAATTCCTAACAAAATGAAAAGCTGTAGCATTGTAATTAGCAGATAATTTTTGTATTCCTTCATATTTAGTTGACACTGTGGGGAATACCACTGAAGTCATCATGATTTTCTGAGTTGTCCTTGGGAAGATTGTTTTCCTTTTTTGACCCAACAGAGAATTATCTTCAAATTATTGGCAACTTGGGTGTGAGAGCTGAGTGAATAATAGCTATTGAGATGATGCTGATGCCTGGGACAGCCAGTCACTCATCTGCCCCAGCTTTTTAAAAATATAATTAATAACACATTAATTGGACAAAATAATGGGTTTCTTGAGACATTTTCATATGTACATTTAACATACTTTGATTATATCCAGCCTCCTCCTCTTCCCCCCATCTTTTTTATTTTTTTGTAGTGTTGTACAGGTTATATGATATATCGATGGCCTGTAGTTAATATCATAGCAGGATCACAAAGTTAATTCAGAACTTAAGTTTGATATTACTTTTGCTTGAATTTTTTTGGTGGACTCTGAGGGTTAAATGCCTTGCGTATTTTCCAGTAGGATCTTCTATCAGATTACTTACACAGATGTTGAACTTTGAGAATTTTACCAGGATACATTTAAATGAAACATTTAACTGAAGTAAAAATTATTATAGGCAGAACCACTTACCCGAGGTTATTTGAAGCTCTTAAGTAGTGTATTTTTGAACTAAACTAAGGTGCTTCAGTAGTATAGTTGTTTTTTTTTAAAGGGAAAAAGGTTTATAGCATTCCACATGACACATCTGTAATTCCATTGTAGTTACAGTTTTCCGAACTAGGGAAAGTTGCTGTGATGGGCTGCAGGCTTGGAAGGTCTATAATTTTACCTCTTTATGGTGCCTTTTGCTGACTCCTGGGCTGATGTGTTTACCATTTCATAGTCTTTATTTTTTTAGAACATCTACTCTGCATTGGCATAACTCTGAAAGTTTTATAAATGCTTAACAAAAAACTTAATGACCAAAATTTTAAATCTGAGACTTTTTTGAGACAAGGTTTAGGCATTTATGTCAGTTTACTACAGTGCTTGGAAGCTTATGAAGAAGAGGATTTCAAAGTATGAGATTAATTTAGGCTTCAGCTTGGTGGACTTGTCATAGTTTGGGGAGTTGATTAGCTTTGACAAGCTTTTGTCTTGTGACCTATTAAAATGCAGCGTCTGCAGCCTGTGCATTTATCCTGTGCAGTTAACCTTGATGGATTTGTTAGCTTATTTGAGACGAGCCTCCTGAGCCATTGTTGTTATTTTGTAACGACAGAGCCTAGAGTTTATTTATCCAGAAATGGTAGTAGATTAGTTGTAGATTACCACTAAAATGGACTTTATGATGGGGTTGGATAGGGAGTTTAAGCATAGAGTAACTGGGATGAATTCAGAAAAAGGACAATCCCTAGAATGTGTTACGATCAAGAGAGACCATGAAGCTGCTTTTGATGTCACTGGAAGAAACTGCTCACTGGTGTGTTTTTCTTTTCAATACACATTCTATGGTGATGGCCTAAATAAATGCTCCACAAATGCTGGGAACATCACAAAAGCTATCTATTGAGAATGCATGACATTGCACCGATGCATGACATTGACTAGGAACATCTCACGTAATTTCATCCTTTTTATGGGAGCAGAGTAGCAGATGGAGCAGGGAAGAGGTGTGGACAGGAAACATGATGACATCTTTGTGTTTGTCAGGCTAATATTTTCCTATAAATAGGAAAGTAGATACTGTTGAAAGAGAACAAAGGTGTTTGTGTGTGACCAGCTTGCACACTTAATAAGCATCTTCCCATTCCATTTTACCCTCCCTTTTAAAGAATGTCCTCAACTTTCAAAGAACTCTTCTTTCCCAATGTCTTGCTCTTGCCCCTTCAGCAGAGAACAGGAATAAACTTTTTAGCCCATCTGCATATGCACCAGTATTTTTGTTAGAAAAAGACACCTACTAGGTTCAACTCCATACTGAGGTCAGAAAGATAAAATAACGAGCAAGGAGCTCTGTGTTTTTTCAATTGAACAACTGATAATACGTCTTAAAAATTATACTACGTAGAAGCTTAAGTGTTGAGGTTATACTGCTTAAGAGAGCAATCTTAATGGAGTCAGGATGGGTTTATGAAGTGTGCTGAATTTTGTACTCTAGTAGAAATCAGTTTTTTGAAGAGACAGAGACAATCTTAAGTTTCATGTGCCAGGAAATGAATTTTATGTGAAGCCATCTAATGCTATTACTGAGCTAGAAGAGATTGGCAGGTTCCTGTGCTATTACTGTCATGTGGCTAGAGCTGTGTGACAAGGCAAAGTGGCATGGCTTGTGGTAGTACTTGTGGGATTTGAATTGTCTCCAAGGAAGCAGGCCAACCAATTGATTTCACTTACTGTGGAAATACTATTCTCCTAGTAAAGTATTTCAGCACTTCAATTCATGAAAACTTCAGTTCACTGTAACTTGTGTCTCCTGTGTCTGCATCTCTCTGCCACATACCACTCACATAGTCACCATCAGCCTTCTCTATTCTTCCATACTTTCTTATGTGCGCAGGTTCACTGACATACAGCATCTCCATCACACTTTATTGTCGGCCCCCAAAGGAGCGTATTACATATACTGCATGTATTTGTATTTAACAGTGTACCTTGTTACAAGCTTCATAACTGGAGTGGAATCTGTAAATTTTTCATCATAGCTGCACGATAATCTGTTGTATGAATGTGACATGATGTCCTCCATTGATGGATGCTGGTCCTTGGCTGTTACAATGTTGTACTGAATCATTGTGTACATAATTACTTTATGTAAGTACAAATGTATTATGCTATCCATTTCCACAAGTAGATTACTACAGTAGTGAAAACTTTATACATATTTGGAATTTTGCTAGCTCTGGGCACATTGATTGCCATGAGGTGTCTGTACTGGTTTGCTTTTCCAGCAGTGTCTATGTAAGGGTGTCTTCCCCAGTACCCTTGCTCAGTGATTACATTTAGAAACTTGGCTGCCTCTACTCTAAATTTTTAACTTCATTTCTTGTACGAGGAGTGCAGTAACCATTTTTTTCATGTGTTTCTGTGCCCACTGGATTTGTTTCTCTTAATTGTTGAATATCCTGTAGCCACCCCCCTCCCCCATTCAGGTGATTTAAGTCAGCTTTGCTAACTAAAAAATGAAATTTGTTTTGGAATTTTGATAATGAGTCAGTTTATAACCAGGATGTTTTATATGATTTTTCATTCAAGTTATTTGAGTTTAACCAGAGAACAAATTTGTCTGTCTCTTCCAAATACAGTTGAGAATGAGAATTAGTACTCTTCAAAAGTGATTTCCTGAAGAGTTGACAGTGATAGTTTTCTTAAACTGTGGCTGCTTTTCAAATTAATAGTAATTTCTGACTCTAAATTAGGAAAATTTATCAGTCAGTGACAAGTTGCTAACCTTGCTATCTACTTCTTTCACTAGACTGAGAACAGGATTCCTTCTTCATCTGTATTATTGATGTTTGGCATATATATTCTGAAAGTATTCAATAAATATTTGTTTTGAAGTAAGAGGGTAAGATATTCATCAGACCCTCAATCCTGAAAGTTAGGAAGTTTATGAGGGGAAACTTAAATAGATATTGCCAATGACTCTAAAGGCCACATGCTGGTAAGAATTTATTGATTTTACCTTTTCAACAGTTAACTTACTGGCCATTTGCTAGATCTGATTACACAACAGTGAGACATAGGGATTGGTGACAGTGCCACATAGTCTTTGAAGCTGGGGAGCAGGGGTTTGAATCCTGCTTGTCCATTTATTGGTTGGGTGGCTTTGTGCAAACTCTTTTACCTTCTTCATATATAATCTGAGAATAATTTCAGCTTCTACTTCAAAGGATTGTGAAGATTAAGGGAATTGGTTCTGACAGAATTTCTAAAGCAGAACTCAAAAAATTGCCACTATTCTGTCTGTTGTTTTGGTTGTATTATTAGTTACTTTTGTTGAACAAACAGATGCAGTCCTCCCTCTCATTTTTTTCACAGAATCCGTTTGATAAGTGTTCCACCACTTAGTTGTTATGTGCCTACCACTTCCTCTATAGCATCTAATTTAATCCGTGGAGTCATCCAATCGCTACATATCACTGTGTATCCTTGTTTTGCAGATGAAGAAGCTGAAACAGTACTGCTAAAAAGTTGTTCATAGTTGTGTTGTGGCTAATAAGCAGAGGAAGAGTTCTAATCCTGTTCTGTTTGGTTCCCAGCCTTAATCTTCAAGCTACCATTCTGTTTTATCTGAGTATTGGATAGTGGGTAGGTTCTTCTCACAGAAAGGAGCTTCAGCTCCGGGTATTACATAGAGTTGAGATAACACTCAAGGATTTGAAGGGATTTGAGCAAATACAGTTCACCAGTATTTCTGACCATGCAACTCACAGTGTGTATAACTGATTGGTGAAAAACCAGCAGGGTTCTGCCAGTACGATTGGGAATTCTCCAGCACCTCTGTTAGTTTATGCTGTACCAATGTAACAAGGGTTATGTGTATTATGATTATAGGAATAATGATGGCAGTAATTGCATCCCTCATGATTTATCTACAGGTTTTGGTTATGTAGTTTTTACTGTGGGAAAGGGAATCTTATTTCTAAGATGGGCCTAGTTGCTTGGGGAGAAAGCTTTGCTTGGCACAGATTTCTCTTGACCTAATTCCGTAGTGAGGTCAACAGCCCCTCCTCTCAACAAATAAGGTTAGCAGTATTTATCTTGATCTTTATTGGAATTGGACAATATTGAAAATTTGCCCTAATTTATGTGTACCCCTTCAGGAATATAAGAAGAAAGAGAATCTTACATTTTGTTTTTTTACTTTATATTTAAAGTGCTTAGAGTAAATACTGTATGGCTTATCTTAATGATGTCTCAAGTATTAGGGTTAAAAAAATAAAGCATTTAAAAAAAACTGAAAAAATTGACAGTTATAACTTTGGTACAAAAGTCATAAAAGTCAGGGGGAAGTAGTAATTCACCAAGGAGTATATGTGCCACAATTTCTTCAGATGTATTTTCTAATACTTTCTGCAGACTATGCAGAAGCTGTTTAGATGCTCTTGGCTGCAAGTAACTGAAACCTTTGGCTCAACTATTTCACCTGTAGCAGATATATTATCTCCATTCCAGAGATTCAGACATAGGGCCTGACTAAGTGTGTGTGTGACCAGGGATGTCGTCCTTTCTGTTACCCTTGCCATTACTCCCTGTTGTGTGTCACTACATCCTTAGGCTGCACCCTTGAATTTATCAGTGAGCACAATATGATCATGTATTTCTGGTTTTGTAAACAATATTCAGAGGCAGCAGAGGACCTTCTTCTTATTGCCCTGTTTAGAGGAACAAATCTTTTCCTGGAAGCTAACAGACTTTGTGCTTGTTTTAGCAAGGGGAGGGAGAGTCTACGATTGCTGTAGACTGATAGAACCTATGCTATGGTCCATCCTGGAGCCGGCCTCTGCTACACAGATGTGAAAGGGGCAGGATTGCTGAGCAAAACTGGATTGTGTTGAAAAGGAGGAATGGCAGAGGAAATACATGATTTGAATGAAACCTGATCCTCCCTAGACTTCAACTAGCAAAGGCTTGCCATTCATGTGTTTTGAATATATGGGCTTAATTTAAACCAGATATTAATTTATATCTTCATATAAATAGTCTTTCTTATAGGTCCTTTGTCTCTTTAAAAATCAGTAAATAGCGTATGGTGTATTATAATTAGGGTGAGCAACACTAGATTATTTAAAAAAATGTGTGTATTCTCATGATATATTATAAACTGACAGTTTCTTTGGGTATTTGTACCTTCTTGAATAGAGTGTAAGAATTTTCTAGACCTTCTGATACCTAGGAAAAATAAACTTACCAGGGAAAGGACTAGTTACTGGCAGTAACTTTTGATACTCATGCATGCTGTGCATACGCTCCACTGTTAATCTTAACCCTAGCCCATGCAGTCTGTTCATCTGCCTGTTGTGTTATTCTTTCTGTCTCCAGGCAGTATTTTCCCATTCCCATCTCTCCACCTTGTAAATGTTGGATAAATTTGGGAAGAATCACTGTAATATTTCCCAAGTGGACGTAGGTAGTTGCTGAGTCGTTTCTACCTTTGGGTTGTTACATTTGTTTTTCTCATGTTTGATACTTTAATGGAAGATAGTGGGTATTAAAAGACTTTCCTTGGGCTATAGGCTTTGGGGAAATGAACAAAAGAAGTGATTATAGCTATCTGCAAGATGCTCTGTATGTCCTCTTCCTGTCACAACAGTAGCAGAACAAAACTTAGTTTTGTCAGATCTTGAGAATGGCTAAATTACAACTGTCTGCACATTGCCAATATTCTTTTATACTGATGGTTGCTTGTTGCATAATTTTATCTCAGAGTTTGAACAAAAACTTGCCTTCACCCATGCACAATTTTTGAAGTGGAGAAATACTTTTCTGTTCTGTAAGTCTTATGTCTTAAAATTATACATTTGATTCTACTGGGAGAGATCAGATGCCTCACATCACTCAGCAAAGGACTGGAGACTCTCAGCTTGCAGTCACATCTGTCCTGTTCTGTGCTCAGGTTTGTGTTAACCAGAAGGGTTTCGAAGTAGCCCAGGTTCTCACAAGGTTTTCTGGAAACGTCCGGTCCTAATAGTTAGCATAAACTAACTCCTTACTTGACGTTCTTTGTGCATTACAGTTGTGTATCTCCCTGTTTTGTTTTGCTTGCTGTTGATTCCATGTAAGGGCAACGGTTTTAAGCAGCAGCATAATGTTATGGTGAGTAGTTTAGGCTAGAGATAGAAACAGTACCTTGGAATGTGCCATTTTTTTAATATTAGAAAGTAAAGAATAATAATTTTCAATAATGCAGATTCTTACCTAAGCAGTACTGATCCTCTGTTGATGATGGTTTTCTGCTTGGTTGCATGTTAAATGATGCGTGCTTTTTCTCATGGATTGTGACATTATGGACACTTTTAGAAACCCAGACGTAACATGCCAACACAGTAATGGGATTATCACATAGATGTGTACACATCCCTCACACAAACTTCAAAATGTATCCCAATTCCATGTGCATGAATGATTCGAGGACTCGCAGAGCCTTGGTCTGGTCTTCACAGGAGTCATGCCAATTGTGAAAGTAACAACAGACCAGGAGGAATCTACCCTGTGGTTTACTATAAATAGCCCTGTTTTCCCTCAAAATAAGAAATGTTCAAGTGGATTATCGTTCCTCCTTTTGCGTGTAAATTTAGATAATCAGTTATTTTTAAATTTAATTCAAATTTTATTTTCATTATTTATGATAGGATCAGTCATGAGATGTATTTTTCACCACAGTGTCTTTGTTTGGTTTGAATTTGGGCCTTTAGATATTTTTCTAACAATCAGATACACAGAGGAAAGTGTGTTTGAGTTTGGCAAAATGGTTTGGAATTTTGATTATGGTTTGAAGTTTTTCTCAGAAAGTTAATTTTTGCCTTAAAATAATGATAGTGAATTATAGGTCTCAATATTGGAATGCAAAACAATACATTTTTTGTTTTTAATTTAATTTCTCGCTATTAAACACCCAGCATTTAAATTTTATTTTTATAATACTTAATATTTTTGTAGATTTTTATTTTTATTTTTTTGTTGGTACCAGGGATCAAACTCATGACTGCCTGCTTTCAAGGCAGGTGCTTATGCTGCTGAGCTAAATCCCTAGCCCCTGTAGATTTTGATTTTAAAGTATAAAATTGTAATGATATGCGTCTTGGTACTTTCTGACAATACTGGCATTGTTTTCTTATTACAGAATAAAGGCTACCAAGTACACAGAAAAATACTTTCTAAAAAATTAGATTTTGGGGGTTATTTATTATCTGTAATTAGTTGAAACCAAATCAATGTAATCACCCTTTGCTTGAGTCTTGGTGACTCTTAAGTTCTAGCTGTATGTATAGCATCGGGCAATGCTGTTGTGATATTCAGGTTCTATGATTCTGATAGAGAATTCTCAAAGTTAGAGTGGTCTCCATGTTTCCCACCGCATATGAGCCTTTTTTCTCAACCTGTTTTCTCCCTGTGATCTCTGCCATTCCTCTTCCCACCCTGCCTTTTGCTTTTTCTTGTCACCAGACTTAGTAAAGTAGCATCTCTTGGTTTTGTTTTATTGCAGTGTAAGCTGTAACCATGACTACTGAAGTTGGCTCTGCCTCTGAAGTGAAGAAGGATTCTGACCAGTTGGGAGCAGGTACAACCAAGGAGCAAGCTAAAGAGGCGGCAGAAAATCAGCAGAATCAGTCATCTAGTCAAGAGGAGGAAAAAGGCTCCCAGCCATCTCCTGCAGCTGAAAGCCAAAGTGGTCCCCGCCGCCAGAAGCGAGAGAAGGATCGATCTGAGAGTAGAGGGATTTCTCGATTCATACCCCCATGGCTTAAGAAACAGAAGTCCTATAACTTAGTGGTGGCCAAAGATGGAGGAGCTAAAACTGAGCCTCCTCAAGGTGTCTTGGAAGAACAAGCCTTGGACAAAGAGGACTCCCTTCCTGAAGAAGAAAGAAAGGCCACGGGCAATACTGAGGAAGTGGCCCAGAGGACACACCTGGAGGTGAAGGTGGATGTCCGTGAAGACCAGCCCGCCGAGGGCCACGCTGAGACGCAGGTGTGTTTGAGAGCGACTGTTTGGGAATGATAGCAACCACGTAAAGAGAAGGGTCTGTTGGGATCATTTCCAGATTTCCTGTATTGAGATAAGTGCTTTGCCTAATGTAGCTGGAATATAGTTCTGGGGTTGATATACCTCAGGCTTCTCCTACCATTCCTCTAAAAATATATTTCCACAATAATAAAAAAAATCAACAATATATATAGACTACATACAGAGAAGTTCCTAAGGGTTTCTGTTAGGCTCAGTGTGTATTCTCAGACTCCTGGCCCATTTCATTGTAAAAAGGAGGCTTTTTAATGTTTCTCTGGTTTATTTAAGTATTTAGTGAGCAGTAAATAGTAGATTCTGTGCAATTTTGTTTGCCTGGTGAAGTGCAGGTTTTGCCATGGTCTGAAATTTTAGTCAGAAATTCTGTTCGAGTGATACTGAAATTGTAGTTGGGCGTATAGTGTCTGTTATTCATTTAATGTGAAATAACCAACTTGGCAAAATGAGAAAATTGGCAGTAGCAGGAAGATGAGGAGTGATATCCTTACTGGCATAATTTTCCAATCTTTTAAAATATTAAGCTTTTTGATCATAACACTTACTAAAGATTTTCCTTTTCATTATCTTCTGCAGAGTGGCTAATTTTAGCACTGTTTTTCCTTGGCAGCCTGCTGAAAAAGGAAGGAAGGAGAGAGGAGAGGAGAAGGTTAAGGAAACACAGGAAGACAAATCAGAAGGAGAAGCAGCAAACAGGGAGACGAAGGAAGTGCAGACCAATGAGCTGAAAGCAGAGAATGACTCTCAGAAAGCCAGCAAGAAGACCAAAACTGTGCAGTGTAAAGTGGTCCTCCTGGATGGCACTGAGTACAGCTGTGACCTGGAGGTAGGACAGAGCCGCGCAGAGCGTGGGATGAAAGCCAGGGACAGTTTCTTACTAGGGGCATGGCATAATGAGTATGCTTTTGTGTTTTACCAAGTTCCTGTGTGTAGCTTGGTGCAATTTTGCATTTACAACAACAGCAATGTCGAAGAGGATTCCCATTTCATGACAAACAATGCTTCCTGACCCTTTGGATATGCCGCAGGGACGCTGTTCTGGCAGTGTGCACTTGCTGGTCATGCGCCCTTGTGTATGTCTGTTCTGAATGAACGTTAAATAATTGGAATACTGGTCCTGATTACTTCAGGACACATGAGAATTCTAGGTTGACTTTCAGAAGAATGAAATTTTAGGGGTAGATGTATCTGAGAGAGTAACAACATCTAGACCATTTATTTAAGTTCCATTAGAAAACACATATGATTAGCAAAACAGATACTTCATTTTCTCTGATGCTGACAGAAGCCAGTGTAATGTTAATATATCCAGTATCTTATAGTTGTGTGTCAATTAGAATTTGTTGCTTTTCACAGTTAAATTACATTACTTATGTGACATATAGTAATAGTTCATGTTTACTGAAGTATCTGAAGTGCTTTGAATGAATTACCTCATTTTATACTTACAAGACTCTTTAAGGTGTTTATTATTTTGGTGTTCCCAGTGTTACAGTGGGAGGTGTAAGGCTCAGAGGAGTTAAATAACCTGCCTAGAGTTTCACAGCTGTTAGGGAGGAGCCAGGCTTCCAGCCCTGGTAAGTTAGCTGTAGCGCCGAGCAATCTCTCCACCTGATCAAGCAGTTTCATTTGCCATTCATGGGACCTGTCTTTCCCATTTAAAATAAGAGCTGATCTTTTCTTTAGTTTTCTGTTATACGCTTTCCCCTTAATTCCTTGCATTCTTACTTACAATAGAAGTTATACTTTAAACAACAGTGAAAGCATTGAACTTGGTAAAAACAGGTCAAGTTGAACTGTAGTGTGTTCTATATTTGAATGCATATTATATTGTAGGGTGTTAAGGGTACTAAAATAAATATTGTTCATGGTCCTTACCTTTATCTTTTTTATTGCTATCTAGAACTTTAAGTGTTGCTCTATTTCAGTTGGTTAAAGAAAATAAATAGTTAAAAGGAGTAAAAAAAATCCTTCTCTTCATTTGTTCTTGTGGCAAAATATCTTAGACTTGGTAATTTACAAGCACTAGAAATTTATTGCTCACAGTTTTGGAGACTGAAAGTTCAGAACCAAGGTGCTGGCAGGTGCACACGTGGTGAGAACTGCTAACTGCTTTTGCCTCTGAAACAGGACCTCCTTGCTCTCTGCCTATGTGGTGGAAGGGGCCAGTGCTGACTCTTCACAGGTGAAAGGGACGAGACCGTTCCCATGGGTCTCTCCCGAGGCTTTGTTCCTGCTGCTGAGAGTACATCCCTCGTGGCTTGCTTCCTGCAGGCCGGTTCTCAGCACCACCACAGGAGGGTTAGGGTGTGCCATGAATTTTGAAGGAATTGGTAGCAACCGTAAACCTTTCTTTCCTTCTTCTACTCTTCTGAACACTCCTTTCTCCTCTCGTCCTATGCAAAAATTCGCCTCCCTTCCCAGAGAGGGCCTGAGAGTGGCGAGTGGCGTGGAGAAGGACACTGACGATGTCTTAGGTTGGGGACAGTAAAGAAAATACTTGTTGTTTTCTGAAGTTGACTTAATTACATTGAATTTGGCCAAACATCCCTTGTCTTTTAGTCTTTGAGAACCAACATGATAGCTTGTTTTGGGACCTTGAGTCCATTATTCCATGTCTAGGGGCCTACTTTTCTTCATTTGCAAAGTACAGGATATAGAATTCCCCTTTCATCTCTAAAATTTTATATCCCTAAACTGCAAGACTGAATGGTGTACTTTATGGCATAGATTTTTTTTCTCTTGTCTTTTTTTTTAAGGGATGAAAAATTTAAAAACTACAGAAAAATAGATAATTGAACATCTACCATAAAATTTTCAGTCAGGTATTTCCATTTTGCTACCTGTTTTAGTTTGTTGATGGACTGATTGATTGTACTGGAGATTGAACCCAGGACTCCATCAACAGCCCATTCTTAAAACGTTTTGAGACAAGGTCTCAGTAAGCCACTGTGTCGCCCAGGCTGGGATTGTGCATGTGGTCCTCCTTGCTAGCCTCCCAGAGTGTTAGGATTGCAGGCATGTACAACCATGCCCAACTCTCAATTATATTTTAATAACTTAAAACTAATATTAAAGACATTGTAGATATCTTAGTCCATCTTTTTATTCTTTATAAGTCTTTATGTGTCAATCTTCTTTTTTCTTAACTTATCATAGTCATTGAAATGATTAAATCAGTATATTCATTCCCATAATAGGCTACACTTTCTTTTGTAATTTTAAAAAGTCCTTCTATGAACATACTAGTCTCTGTTTCCTTGTTTACTTGTTCAAGAGCTTATTTAGGGTAAATTTCTGTAAGTGGAATTGCTAGATGGATGAGATGCAATTTTATGTCTTCAGTTTTCCCAGATACCATCAAAATGATCACTCCAGTTTACATTCCTGGAGCAGTGACTTTCACTTTACCATAACGTCATCAGTGTGATGGAGAGTTACTAATTTAATGTGTGTAAAGCAGCATCTCGGTTTTCTAATGTGCACTTTCCAGATCTTGTCTAGTAGGGCCCCATGGATGACGATGCAGGAGCAGAGAACCCCTGACTCCTCTTGACTTAAAATAAGTGGCTCATTTGTCGCTTGTGTTTCATGTTTTTGGTAGGTTGATTGTGACTGTGTTGCATATCATCTTTACTTCTAGCTTGAGTTGCCTCTAGTGGGGACACTCAGATCTCAACCCAGATAAAAGGGAAACATGATGCACAGTCTAGCTTGTGAATCTTGTGCTTGCAAGTGGTACATAGCCCTTTCACTTCGTTGGCATTGGCTCAGGCTGAGGGTCACCCCTAGGCGAGTGTGCATCTCTCATAAGAGGAAGGTAGGCGATCACTGAGGCTGTGAAGATGGAGTGTAACTCACAGAAGACAAGACGAGGAGATGTTGCAGTTTTCCAGAGTTGCTTATTATTTCTATTTTATTACTTATTTTTCGCTATAGGATTTTTGAAAATAGATATTTTCTCTCAGAATAAGGAGGTTTCTTTCGTAGTTTCTCAGACTTCATGGAAGTGTGGTGAATTTAATTCTATATTTTCTGCTTCAACTGAATCATGTGTTTTCCATTCTATTACTTACATTATTAATCATTGGTTTTTCTAAAGTTAAGCAATCCTGAGTTTCTGATATAAATGCCAGTTGACCATGATTATTCTGCATTCATTTTGCATTTTTATTTAGGATTTTATACATTACTATTTTAACAATTGTCTTCATTGAATTTTGTTATCTGGGTTATATACAATCCTCTTAAAGTTGCTTCTCATGATTTTCTAGAAAAGCTTGGATAAATGAAGGATTATGTTTTTTTTTTAATTTGGTGCAACTTGCTTTTGAAACTGTCTTGGGAGGGGCAGTTAAAGGAAATTTTGGGAATGGAGGATAGTTTTTTGTTTATGTTATTGATTCAGTTTCCTTATACTAATGATCTGTTTCTATTTTGAGTCAGTGTTAGTAATTCATGTTTTTGGCAAACTGTCCATTTCATCTAATTTGACTGGTTATTGGCATGAAGCTTTGCACAGTATTCTCATCTCGTGTATTCAGTTTTGACTCCTTTTTCATTTCTGCTGTTATATCTTTTTATTATTCTTGATACAGATTTATTTTTTTCAAAATAACAGTTTGATTTTGTTCCTTTCTGTTGTATCTTTTCTGTTGTGTAATTTTGTTCCCTTTTAATCTTTTTCTTTGGGATTATTCTGTTCTTTCAATTCCATGAGTTTAATACACCTATGGCTCTTAATTTTTTCCCTTAGGTACCTTTTGTTGACTGCATAAGTTTGAAATGTAGTGCCTTTAATTGCCATTCACTCCTTCATATTTTCTCATTCTGTTTTGGTTGTTTTGTTAACCTCTGATTTTTTTTTTATAGATGTTATTTTAAAAATTTCAGTCTGTGTGTATTGTTAGTATATGTATGTGTGTACTGTGTATAATTTTCTTTTGTTAAGAATACACTACTCATACTGCGGGTCTAAATAATGGAGCATGGTGGCTTACACCTGTAATCCCAGCACTCAGGAGGATCATTGTGAGTTCGAGACCAGCCTAGGCTATAAAGTGAGCTCAAGGCCAGCCTGAGTGCATAGTGAGACACTGTCTCAAAAAGACAAAAGAGAGAGAGTGATTCTGTTTTTATTTTGGGTTTATTTTGAAGCCAAGTATATAATCAATTTTTATAATATTTCTTTTTGAGTGTGGAAAAACATAGTATCATCTCATTGCTTTTACAGATTTCTAATCTTCTTGATCATATATTAACTACATTTATCAATAAAATTACTTAACTTTTAGTTTGTTAGATGTGTTAAAAATCTCTGTAATTGTTGACTTAATAGTTTCTCTTGGTATTTTCGTAAACGATTGCTGGATAAAATTTGAGGCTAGAACACTAGATACAGATATGTTAACAATTATATGTTCTTGGATAATTTGCCAGTGTACCATCATATTGTATCTCAGATTTATTTTATCTAATAATTACTGTATTAGCTGTATTTTGATTAAGCTTTGTCCCGATCATCTTTTACCATTTCACTTCTTGTAGATATTGTGCTTCATGTTGTTGAGGAAGACTTGTTTTTTAATAACATTTGAAGATTTTGTTAACTGGTCAGTGTAGGTCGTTTCATATGATTACTGAGATATGTGACTGTATTCTGTCAAGTTTGGGTTACTTCTTGAATTTACCAGTAAATGTCTATATTTTTATGTTATTAGTTAATGTGCCAGTATAAGAATAACTTTTGAGGACAGTAAATGATGAATAAGCTGTGTAGCTTTTGTGCTGAATCAACTTGTTTTTCCTTTTAATTTCAAAGCAAAGCAGAATTTGTATAGATTTTAGTGATACTCCACAGCAGAGTCTGTGTACCATTGAAGCACCAGTTTTGTATTTGAACACCGGATTTAATTGATCAGTGTTCTAGTAGCTGTTTTAGCAGTGCAGAATTTGTAAGTTGTTAGCTTTTCAAAATTAATTTCCCTTTATTGAAGTTCCCTTCCTGCTTTGGTTCTCCGGTTGCGTAGTGTCCCTCGTCTGGGTCTGCTTCTCATAAGACCTGCTCGTTTCCTCTTCCAGAGTGGAGCCCAGAGGACAGCTGGCGTGTATGTGGTTGAGCACTCTCAGCTCCCCTGTTTCACCACTGACTTTAGACTGATCCGGTGACAGATGCTGCTTATCTGCATTTTTGTAGTACTCCACCGGAAATCAGTGTCTGAGTACTATTTGGGGAAGTACATTGTGGGAAACTGTAGCTATTCATGAGTTTGTAAGTTCTCAGGGAGGCAAATATAGTTTGGGAAATACTTTGTTGATTTGGGAGAATAGATTTCTCATCTGTTTGTTGTTAGTAAAGATTGTTTTTCTCTTCTAGCTTTTCATATAAGCATAGTTACTGTTTTCTTTCCATGTGTGCATGTAATTTTTAGTCTTATCTTTAGATTATATACCATGCCCACTCATGCAAACCTAATTATTTTCACTTAGGATAGTGACACTAGCAGAAGGAAACATATATGGTCTCTGTTAGAGGCTTGAGGAGGCAAAACAGCAATTTTATGGAGTAGGCTGAGGATCTGGAAGACCTCAAATGCCTGTTTGAGAAGATTAGAACTGATCTGTACAGGAAAGGAGGAGCTGTGAGGAGCTACAGTTTAACTTAGCAAGGCCAAGATGCCACTAAAATTTGGAACATGTTAAATAGCTGTATAGGTGCAATATTTTAAGGAGGATGTTTTGGTTCAACACATTGGTAAGATTGCACATCAGTGCCTTGATATATGCTGGTTTTATATGAGATGATTGAAGCAGTGGGTAAGTTAGGCAGTTTCCTATTTGGGTAACCTGTCAGCGTTGTTGCCAACGAAAGAACCTCTTTAAAATACCTTCAGGGTCAGTATTGCTGTGTTAAGTGAATAATGTTTTTAAATCAGGAAATATAAGTCTTACAGGTATTTTTGTTTGTTTCCCTAATACCAATATATCTAAATTATATATCTAAATAAATATCTAAATGTATCTAAATAAAATATTCCCAGATTATTTTATTTATTTAGATATATCAAAAATAAATAAATAAATAAATAAATATCTAAATATATTTAAATAAAATAATCCCAGATTATTTTATTTAGATATAATTATTAAGTACATTTTATTAAGTACATTTTATTTAGATATAATTATTAAGTACATTTTATTAGCATTATTATCTATACATATATATGTATCTCCATAGGATCTATCTGTATCTTTTCTTCCTCCTCATATCACTTGCCTTTTTTTGAGATGAGATCTTGTTACGTAGTTCAGGCTGACGAACTCTTCAGGGCAAGAGATCCTCCTGCTTCACTTTCTGAGTTTCTGGGGATCAGAGGCACATCCCCTGGAAGCTGGCTTTCCCTTGCCTTTTCTGACTTCCTGTTTCAGCATTCTTTCTTCCTCCTGTGGATCATCTGTGCTTAGACTTTTCTGCGGTCAAACCTCAGAAGTTAGGTAGAGCAAGGTAACTGCCGAAAGAGGCAGTACTACACTGTTTTCAAAACTAATTGTCTTTGAAGTGTGTGTTCTTTTGAGGAGAAAAAGAATACAGGTTAATATTAAGAGAATAAACCCACACAACTTTGTCAGATTTCCAGATGGTAAAAAAATCAATAAATATTGGGCAATAGTACATTTTCAGAGAATGACTATAGTTAAGTTGAAAACTACTAAGGTGATGACTTGACTTTGTTGCTATCTGTGGCTTGTAGAGTAGTAGATTTGTGTTCATTTTGACGCAAGGCCTACTCTGTCTTTGTATATTTGTTTGAAATCTTTGTGTTAAGTATTCATCGTTATCAATGAAAACTGCAATTTAAGTATTATATGAACTTATTATTGATAAATTAAATCTCAAAGACAAACTTTGCTTTGAGGATTATCATACTTTTTAATGAAGGAACTCTATGTTACTATTCTCTGATATGTTTCCTTTAATCTCGTTGTGCTATTTGAATGATATGTGGCAAACTGTAAAGAATAGGATTCTGCATGCTGGCTCTAGGGCTTGGAAGTTGGGTTCTTATGGTAACTTCTGTTAAAGTCATTTAAGCACATGATGTGTTAGAACAGTGGGGCTCTTTCCTCTAAGGAAAAGTACAGTAAGGGTTAGTTGAAGCCATAGATATAAAATAAGAGATTTATGTTTACTTTTCTTTTGAATCTCTTCATGTACTGAGGAAGTCACTTCCTGTCTTTTCTTCTCAGATTGTAGAATAAGAATAAAATTTTTGTTTCCGCTTTTTCTAGGGCTGAGCTGGGTTTACTATTGCTGATAAGGATAAATATATTTTCAAGTTTGAAAATAAGCATGAAAGTTCTTGAGCCTTTGGAAGCATGAGTCAATGTGCATTCCGAGTTAGAGCTGCTCACATTTTTCTCTGGCATCTGAAAGTCGTTCCCACATGTTGATTTTGTCTGAGAACTGAGGGCATTGTTTTGCCTACACAGGGATGTCAGAACCATTTTTTCCTGATTATGAATAAGGCTATCAGAATGCAGGCTGTCTTCATCATTGTTCCTAGTGATAAATGTATTTACCAGAAAGTGTCAAGGTTCTCTTGCCATCTTTGTGTGGAGTTCTGCTCTTAGAAATCCAATTCTGTATCACTGTTTTCTAGGGGGTTTTATTTATTTACTTGATGGTTTATGTCTACTTTCATCTTCCAAGGTTTGTTTGTCTTTCTGATTATAGTACTAACTCTTACAATGTTTATTAGCGAAATAATTTCAGCTATCCATATGGATCCTTCTGGAGGATTGTGGTATTCTATAAAATCTCATAAACAGTTTCCATATGATATAGGGGTTGGGAATAGTTTAACTGGTATATATTGTGTGTAACTTAAAATTCCAGGTGGGTAGGTCCAGATGGGAATGTCTTGTCCTTTTTTTTTTTGGTACTGGGGATCGAACTCATGACCTCGCACTTACCAGGCAGGTGCTTATGCTGCTGAGCTAAATCCCTGGCCTCGGAGTGTCTCTTCCTAATGCTGGAGTGTCTCTTCCTAATGCTGTCCATCTATCTCATTAGCTTAAAAAAGAGATTCAAAATGGGTATTCTATTCTGGGCCTTACTTTTTTGTTTTAGGAAGAGCTGCTGTGCCATGTGAGTGGCAGAATATTTTAGTCCAGCGTGAGGACAAAGGACTGGCAGCAGCAGAAACGGGTACTCACACTGTTAGGATCCACCTCAGGCTCTCTTTTGATCTCTTCTTACTCTGCTAATTTTATGTGCTTCCTCTTGGTAAAATTGTTCTAGCCAGGCACATTCTGGGTTGTCTGTCCTCCTCTAAGAGTTTCTGGTTATGTAATTTGTATTTTCCTTTCTCCGTGTGTACTGGCCTGTGATATGTTATACTGGACAACAGCTAAATTCTGATATTGTATGATTTTTCTCATGCATATATTTTTTTCACCTGGATTATTGTTAGTTCCTTAATGAAAAGCACTTTCTTTATCCTCTAGAGCATTAATGTAGGACTTTGCTTAAAGTGCTTGTCATAGAAAAGTAATTTTTTATTTCTCTTTATTTTTGCATATTTATAATTTTCTTACGCTTCTTTTCTAAGATTTGCTTATTAATGATCTTGATTTGTGCTTTCATCCTACCTTGTCTAATTGAAAAAGATCTGCTGTTTCTCTGTCTCTCTTTGTCTCTCTCTCTGTCTCTCTCTCTCTCTCTGTCTCTGTCTCTATCTCTATATATCTATATATATGTGATCAACCCCTTCTTTCATGGTTGTTTCTTCTATCCTTCATTGCCCTGCTTTCTAAATAGACATAGCAGCTTAACTTCTCATAGAAATACTTGAAGGCCTTAAATAAATGAAGATAATTTATTACATTTCTACAGAAGGTTGTGAAACTACCTGTGAGAGCTGTACAGAGGTAAATATGATACCAGCCTTGTGCATTGGAGTTCATAGACTGGAGGCAAATGTAGGCTCCCAAAAGCTAGAGATTCTGTCACTTGAATTGGAATAGCCATTAGGCCAAGGAGTTTTCTGGCTTGGATGTATGCTAGACTGAAAGAGATGATAAATAATAAAATAATATCCTTTTTATATAATAATGACTTCTCTCCAGCAGATTAAAGAATGATATAATTTTCATTTCTGAGCAGTTGTGAAATTCCATCACGTGTGCTCTTCCTGGTTCCTTGTATTTGGTTTCGGAATAGGAGAATTTTTTTTTTTTTTTGTCTTTGCCCTCACATCGATGGTATTTTGCAAGCGTTTAACTTGATACTTACTTGTAAGAAACTTGTGAGAGTAACCACCTTGACATAATTTTGAAGAAAGACAGTGCCCCTTTCTTCCTCTTTCTCATGCCTCTATCTGCCAAGCATGCAAGGTCCTTGGTAATTTGCCACTTAGTAAGTTTTTACTCTAACTGTTAGAACAGGAACTAAATCTTTGGATTGTTTTTCTGCTTTGAAACAAAAATTACTTCAGGACTATAGAATGTTAAAAAAGACACAGTAGGAAAAAGGTTAATTTTGGAATAAAGTATGTACTTTAAAATCTACTTAGATTTTTCTCACCCTTTTAAATATGTAGGCATTAACAATTTTAACTCTGTGTCAAGGTTTATCAGATAAAGAGGTATAATGTAATTACTCTTGAATCTTACAAAACCCACAGAATATCTTTTGTTTAAACTTATTGAATTTTGAATCATTCTATATTACTGTTTCGTCTCTTTTCCCTTATGATGGCCCTTTCTGTTCTACAGAACAAATTAAAGGTGTTACTGATAAAATTTTAATTTTCCAGCTGTCAGAAAATCTGCCTATTGTTCTCCTTAATCCTTCCTCTCCCATCTCCTTACCTCAATCTTCCAGGCTTAAAGAGGGGCAGAGCCTGTGAGTGGTGTTTAATGTATCTCACCAAAGCTGCAGCTGGCGTAGCCATTCTGTCATTCAGCCCTTGTGCCGAAGGCAGTGTGCACCATCACCTAGTAGAAATACGCACAGAATTTACCATTAGTGTTTATAGCATTACTGTATAATATAATATACTAGCATTTTGAACCTGACAGACCTTATATGCAATCCAGCATAATAGTTTATAAAAATCCTGGATTACTCAGGAAATTATTTCATGCAAGGTGGCCAAATGATTAAAGTATTGATAAATGACCTATCAGGTTTCTATTTTAATATTTCTTTAAATAAACTGCAACAGAATTACATGCATACTCTCAGTTGTGTTAGAAAATTAGGATTTTTTGGATTCGTCTGAAGAGGAAGTCTGAAGACAAAAATCTACATTTATTAATCAAATTAGCCCTTGATACTGTGAGCTTCACTTGCGAAGGTGCATTTTGACCTGTCTGGAGGTAAGCTTGATTCTGTGTACCAGTCTAGATACCCAGAGAGGAAATCTACTGAGTGGCACCATGACCTATTTGCTGTATTCACTTATCTGTTCCTCCTCCTGTCTGTCAGCAACAATTTGAAGTGAATCAAGTAGGAATGCTGTAATAAGCTGTCTTCTGTAACAGAAAGCCTGTATGAATCAAATGTCACAATTCATTCTAGGCAAATAGCTTACAGAGAATGTGCTAACCTCCAGAAGTTTGCTGCTTGTGATTTCTGAAATGTGTTTTAATGGAAAGTGGTGCTTAGCAATTTTTTAAAAAGATACTTAAAAATTTGGGGTGCTTCTTTGGCTGGAAGTTGAAGGCATCCTGTTTATTATCTAACAGCTACTGCTTTGTCTTTTCAAACAGATTATGCTCTTTTATAAACATAAGATTCTGTCTTTTCAAGGTTAATAACAGAAGAAATAATATGAAAAGAACATGAAGTTTTGTTTCTTAAAATTTGTTTTAATGACTTGTTTCTGATCTCCCTTGATGATGATATAAAAATTTTAAGAACATGGAATGTTAAGATATGCATATTTCATAGTATTTTATGAATTTGCTTTCAGAGTAATATGCATTTAAATATATTTTGTGTGTTCAGAAATAGTTTTATCACCAAATATTTATTTGGTTTTTCCCTGTGCTGAGAGAAGTAGAAATGTGTGGATTTTAAAAAGTTGTTTATGGATTTTACTTTCAGAGGTACACTACATAGATTAGCTAACAGGATTCTCCCCTGTATCCATATGTTAGTAAAACTGATAAAGTAGTATAACTTATGAAGATAATATAAAAGTTAAACAGTGCCAAGTGATTCTAGGCTGGAGCTGGTGTGCGAATCATCCTGAGGAGAAAGGAACTCCTGGGCTGTGAAGAATGTGTTCTGAAAACCGAGCAACACTTGGCCTGTTCCACTTTCATTGGAAAGGATGAAATAGTAAGATACAAGCAGAAATTCTGAGTTATAAGGAAAGGTTTTAATGTAGCTTTTATGTTGAAGTTAACATAATAACCTGTACTGTAAATTTTTATTCCTTGTTTCTTTGTGCTTTTCCCACTTAGGCTTTCTTATTCCTAGTTGCATGATGATTTCTTGGTGTCCCTTAGTAGCATTATAATACAAAAGTGTTTATGCTTTCTTCCTACTTTCCCCCCTGTAGAACCAAAGTTCTTAGTTTTTTAAATCAAGCAGATAAGCAGCCAAACAATGAGCAGTTTGAATGAGTGACTATATTTTTTTTTGGTACTGGGAATCAAACTCATGACCTGTGCTTGCCAGGCAGGTACTGTGCCACTGAGCTGTATCCTCAGTCCCAAATAAATAACTTTAATGTGTGAATGATGACCCACACTGTTTCAAAGGTATTTGTATTTTAAAAGAAGATACCTATTCATTCTAAGTAGTAGAGTTTCACTACTGAAGCCAAGAGCAGTGAAAAAGGGCAGCTGGGGGGCAGTTGGGCATCTTTGGGCCAGGCAGGCCTTTTCGCTGAAGATAGTCTTTTTTGAGGCCAGCCTCCTGGTGTGTTTACACTGACACTTCTGATGATCCTGATCCCCGAACCCTCTGTGTTCTTCTCTGCTGCCACACAGCTTCCCCCTAAAATAGTTAGATTAATCTGTGTGCATGTGTGTTTAGGTCAAGCAAACCCTTAAGGATTCCAGCACCTCTCCTGTCCTTGGTGATCAGCAAGAGTTTTGTTGTCACTGTCTCTTGTTTTACTTTGTTAGTCATTCACCAGGAATGAAAACCTTTTATTTGGGAAAAATGTCAAACTGAATAGAAGCAATTATTGCTTCAGATGCATTAGTGTTTAAAACTAAAATATCTTGAAATGTACTTTTTTTCTCAAATTGTCCAGAAGTTGTTTTGTCATCTTTGTCATCTACTATAAGAATCAGAAATTCAGGTGGAAGTTGGGTTAAGGAAATGCTTGCTGATTACTAAGACCATCAGACCCTTCCCTTCGTGTTGGATCCTGTCTACCTTGCTTCAAAGCCATAATAAAGTAAAGTGTTAAGTGATTTAGGTTATTCTGAATTTACAACTTGATTTCCACTTTGGTCAGTCAAAATAAAAATTAGTTTGAACACTGCTGACCAGTTGTAGTAAAAACAGGTTCATCAGGCCTGTCCTGTGGTAAAATCTGCAGCTGAGATTTATAGATATCTACTGTCTTTCCATTTGATGATTTCATTCTTAAAGTAGACTCCAATATAGTGTCATTAAGGATTATTAGATAAGTTTTATTTTACTGGACTGCATTACTAGGTTGTTTTTAAGAAAATTTTCAATGAGAAGTTGAGCAATTGCTGTATTCTCTTATTATCTTAGCTTTTGTGTCTGGGTGTTTAGAAGGGGTGAGAAGTGAATACACGCTATTGGGTGTTGTCTCAGCAGCCAGGAAGCTGTCAGCTGATGGGCTTGATACACAAGGGCAGATAGCCTTTCCGGGGAACAGGGTTCCGTTTGCTGTCCTTGCTACCAGCTGTGCTTCATGATTAGAATCTTGTTTATACTTTTTAAACTATAGAGACACAGAGGATTTTTACGATGGTGAAATTACTCTCTGTGATAATACTTGTAGTTTATGTCACCATACCTTTGTCCAAACCCATACAATGTACACCTCCAAAAGGGAACCCTAATGTAAACTATCAATTTTGTAATAGTGATGTATCATTGTAGATTCAACGGTTGCAGCAGATGTAATACACTGAGGGAATGTTGCTAACTGGAAGGCTGTGTGCATGCGAGGGGTAGTGGGTATATGGAAAATTCTGTACTTTCTGATTGATTTTGTTGTGAACCCAAAACTGCTCTAAAGATAGTGTGTGGGTGTATATATGTGTATAGATACATTTCCTTTATGTATATTTATATATCTGTATGTACATGTTCATTTGTATATTATGTACACATATCTATCTTTTTAATACAAAAATGTTCAAATTTAAATCTTATTAATAATCGAGACCTTATCCAAAAATTTTCTTTTGCTATCAATGTCTCCTTTGGGGATTAGGCTTTGAATGTACATCACAGAATCTCTGGCTAGGATTTCTTTTGGCTGGGGTTGGATGAACTTTGGGGACAGAGGTATGTTGGTAGCTCATTCAGATAGTAGGAAAGAATTTATCTGTGGTAAATTGTGGTGTTAGCCTACCTCCCGTAACAGTATATCTATTGTGCTTGCTCTGTGGGTACCTCTTTCCTTGGGCTTTTATATTTGTACAGTGTAGCTTACAGTTAGTCCAAAATACATAGCCTGGAGCTCTAATGTATGGATTGCATTGTGCATTTCCCCCTCCTGGCTCCTCAGCACACAATAGCTGCAGTGTGGCAGATCTACATGGAGACAGCAGTGGTGTTTTAGAAAACGCCAGTGGTGTGTGGCATCCACTGCAATCTGCTGGGTAAGCAGTTGCTCAAATTCCTCCAAGTTGAGAAGCCTCCAGAAATGTCATATTCTGGCCTCAGTAATAAATGCCACAAATAACAGCATAGGCATGGGGGACTTTGCTCGGCGTCTCAGATTCCAGCCAACTTTCCTTTAGCTGGGTCTGCTGTAGATTTTTTCTTTTTAAAAGAAACTTCCCAAAAGCTAGTCTGCCAGGCCTTGAATAAAACATTTAAAACCCATCCAAATTACCTTGCTTTGTCTCTGTCCTCTGGATGTCACTAATGAGTTATGCAGTTTAAAAAAATCTATACCTTAAATATTTTTTTCCAACTTAATTAATGTAAGTTGGCTTAGGTTTAAGGGGAGACTGAGAGGAAAGATTGCTAAGTCTATTAGCACTTGATACAGAAAATAAGATGTCTTTTTGAAGCGTATGTGGCTGGTTTTAATGATAGTTGTGTAGTTTTTTATTGTTTAATAAGCCGAATGCGACAGAGATTGATAGTTTGTACTCTATAAAGGTTCTGCTGTAAGAACAGATTCAAAGCAAAGGTTTGCTTCAGACAGTGTAACAGAAAATGGCCACTGACTAGTAGACTTCAGTCTGTTAGTTACTCAGGTCATGTTCTGTTCCAGTTCCGGTTGCTCCTGTCTTGTAGAAATGACTGGTCACTGTGATGCATAGCTGGCCACTATGATGCACATTGTGTAAACTAATCCCTAACTGACAAGCCGTTCTACCTCTGTACTTCCTGCTTGGGTATCTCATATGAGCTCTAGACCACCAGAGATCAGGGCCTGATATGCTGGGTATGATCTTGATCAGTACCCGTCGATGTAAATAAATCTGCCTCTAAGTCCTGGGTGTTGCTTTGGTGTTTCTGTTTGCTATTGTAATAGCAAAAATAAATAGCAGTGAAATCAAATGTCTTGTTGAAGGAATATGTACAGTGAGAAACCCCACTGCCCCTTCTGCATAAAAGTGGGCATGGCCTGCTCATAAGAGAAAAGGGACAAATTAGGATTTTTTGCTTAGTCATTCCCCTGTTCTCAAAAAGAATTTGAAAATGCTCCAGTTTACCAAAGAAAAGTTAGTATACTACGTAGAATTGTGAAAATAGAATGTAGGTCTGTGCCTGTTCTTCTCCCAGAATTTAGTTAGCAGTGTGTGTTTGGTTTAATTCCTTGAATATCTGTGAGTCGGTGGCTCATGAACCAGAATCCAGGAAATTGTGATGACTGTGAGCCAGAAGCCTGAATTCTAGACTGTGCCACCTTTTTGGCCCATATTAGTGTCACTGAGCTGTCCCATCTAGCATATCTTTTTGGCCTACTAGTGAGCTGGTTACCCAGTGAAGTGCTGCCTTGAGGTAGGATACACTTTTTTTTTTAAAGAACTCAATCTCCAAATGGAATAAAGTTCTTAACGGAAAAAGGTGAAATACTGCAAGATTGGTGTAGGCTTCAGAGGAAAGGAGAATTGGAGATTTGTCTAAAAGCAGAAGAGTTTTGACATTTGGAAATAAAATAGAAGTAAACAAGTTGAAGAAATATCTTGGTAAGTCAGGGCAGTGTCCTCAAATTGGTATGAGAGCTGATGGACCAGCATATTGCTATCTTTGGTGCAAGTTGTAAAACTAAATTGCCTGTGTGTTTTGCCTGGTTAGCAAAACATATATATTGTCCTTTCATGCAACAGAAGTCAAGCTGTTTCCAAGAAAACAAAACAATGACAATAACCTTCCTGGCTAGCAGTATAAATATTTGTAGATATCAAAATAAGAATTCAATTTTGTAAAATAAATTCAGAAAATCGAAGAGAAAAATTAGATCAGTTAAATGCTTTAGGTTTCTAATTTGTGAAGTAGGGAGGTTAGATTAAATAACTGAAACTTTTTAATCACGTTTAACATCAGTTATTTTTAAAGCAGCTCCAAAATGTTCCATGATTTCAGCACCCTTTAGTAAATCCATGAAATGTGTCAAACATTTGGCTCTTTGAACACACTTCATTCAATTTTCTCATCATCCATCGCCATCACAGGATGAGTATTTTTATTTTAAAGAGAAGAAACCAAGGCATGAAAAAAAAAGTAATTTGCCTGTGCTCACTGAGACATAGGGCTAGTGGTCATACACAGTAGCTAATTCTTCTTTCAGTGTTAGTGTGTTGACATTCAGTGATTCTCAAGAAAGGTGATACATACCAGAATCTGGAAGGGCAAGAAGAATCTTTTCACTTTATGTGCACCCCACGTTTTTATGTACCACCTTTGTGACTTGCATTTTTTCTCTCTCAAATGATAATTACTATTGGTGGAACATGCTGTAAACAGCATGAAAGCAAAAAAGCATTGAGCCTCGGGGTGGTATAGCTGCCAAGCAAGTTTGTAATGATTTGGGACACTGATATGTAGCACTTAATGCGTCTCTTCAGACTCTGCTTTTCTGTACTTGATAAGAAGAAGCATGCTATTTTGGTTGCTTTTTGTATTAACTTTCATAAACATCTGTTTTAGGTTCTTATGAGACCTTCTCTGTTTTTCCTGATACTACCTTTCTTTTTCCACACTTTTGTCTTCCCTGGCTCATGTTTTTTCTCTTCTTGTCCTGATGGCTTTTTATATGTGTTAGTAATAATGCATATATCAAATACTTTCAGGTGCTGGTTTTCTTCCTTTCTTTGATTTGTTTTTTTTTGTTTTGTTTTTATTTTTTGATACAAGGTCTTCCTTCGTAGTTCAGGCTGGCTTTGAATTCACTATATAACCCCAGCTGCCCTTGAACTCACAGTATCTTCCTTCCCCATCTTCCGAGTGTTGTAATTATAGGTGTGTCCACCATGCTCAGTGTTGTTAGTAAATATAAATAATTAGTGGTAGGAAATACACACAGATGAATGAAATTTTTTTATCTCGCTAAGGAGCTGTTGAGTTCTTTGTGGGCATTGTAACTTTCAGTACTGCCTCTCTGTGTTCCCTGCATTACACTCCTAGCAAGGAGTCTGATAAAACAGCTGCAGACCTCCTCATATACTGTCTGTGTAAGTGCAGCTCCTTCACATTTTTCTTCTTTGCAGCATTCTGAAGAGTGTTTCCAGTTTTATCTTGTAGTTCACTGATTTCGGTTTGGATTATAAGTTAGTTATTATAGTATTTTTATTCATTGATGTTTCATTTGATTCTTTTTTGGGGGGGAAGGGTAGTGAGAGTGAAACTCAGGATGTGGCGTTTGCCAGGCAGGTGTTGAGCTGCTGAGCTGTATCCTCGGCCCTAATTCTTTCAAAAATAAGCTCTAGTCACTTTTTCCTTAATATTTTAAAGTATTTATGTCTTTAAAAAGATAAAACAGTTATTTTATGTTTCTTACCTGATAATTGTTTAATTCCCAAGGATCTTTGAAGATCTGATTCTGATATTGCGTCCAAATCTTTATAATGGTAGCTGGTTTACATGTCTGTTTTATGAGTTTTGATTCTGTTTAATGGTACTTTGTCTATGGAAATTGCTTACTTCTGCTAGACAGGTGGGCACAACCAGTCTTGGAACAGTTTAGACTGAGTTCCACTTTGGTACTTTTTAATCAAACAGATAATGTTAATACCAGCCTCAGGCAGCCCGAGGGCCAGAAAGTAGCATTTCTTGTCTGTCTTGTTTCTTGTGTCATCTTTACAGTAGTAATTCTGTTGTGGGATATGTTATTCAGTGTATGTTGTGTTAAACATGCAGTGGACTCTTCAGGCAAGCAGTTTTGGGAAAATTAGGTTGAATGATATAAACAATTTTTTTCAGAGCAGAGCCTCTCAAAGTATTTACTAGGCAAATTGAAATCTTCACCCTTAGTATTTGTGACAGTAAACAGAATTTTCCTTGTTCCAGTCCACTCCCTTGAGGTGGTGTATATATGTGGAGCATTTCCTGGGCCAGTGAGACCAGTGGAATGCACTTGGACAGATAAAGTTGGCCCTTGGTAACCCTGGCTTTTTTTGACTGCCTTCTCACTGTCTTTTTATGTGCATCTCTCTTATGTATGGAGTGTGCGCGCGCGCGCACAGCTTGTATTTAAGCTCCTGAGCAAAGATGTGATCATGTCTGGTGACCTTTAGAAGGATGTTGCCATTGAGCAGAGCTCTTGTATCGGGTCAGAGGCATCGGGCCGCTTTTCTTCAGGCCAGTTACCTAGCCATCCAGAATAATAGGTGCGCAAGACTGTTTTATTTGTTTTGCATTCTGTGTATTTATGTTTTTTAGATTTTATTTTAAAGAGAATAAAACCAAGCAAAATAAAACAGAATAAAGCTAGTCAAAAAAACCAGTGTAAGTGATACAGGATTCAAAACAATACAAAATCAGCAATGATGGTTACCATAATGCCTCTTGGTGACTTAATAGCTGCAGATACTTTTAGACATAGTAAAAATCAAACAAAACAGAACAGAATAGAACCAATAAAACCAAAACAGTGGCTGCAATAAAGAACTTCAAAACAAGAAGTAGTAAATCCTAAATGGTTACCATCATGTATCTTGCTATCGTTGAAATAGCTGCCAATGATATCAGATATAACAAAATCAAACAAAATGGGGGCTGGGGATTTAGCTCAGCGGCATAAGCGCCTGCCTTGCAAGTGCATGGTTGTGAGTTCGATCCCCAGTAGCAATAAAAAAAAATTAACAAAACAATAAAAATGATACAGGACTTCCAAAACAAGATAACAGGGAATTAACAATGGCTATCACCTCATAGATGCCACACTGTATACCATTACCTTCTGAATAGATGATCAGACCACTGGCCCTTGACCTGCAAAGTCAGTGAAACATCAACTACCACAAATATCAAATTGCATTTCATCTAAATAGCTATCATAGCAGCCTGTGTTTCTCCAGATCAGCCAGTGGCTTACAGGCTGGGGGAGGTGGTCGATGTTTGGCTCTTCTTGTTTCCCAGTCTGTGTGCTAGAAGGGCTGGGGCCTGGCTGTTGCACTGTAGCGATGCCCATGCATGGTGCTAGTTTGCAGGAAGGGCTTGCTTCTTGATGAATTTGATTCTCTTTCCCCACAGTCCACTAGTGGCATTGACTGACGAGGGAAAAAACTGGGGTCTGGTTGTCCTCCAGTGGTGTTGGCAGCTTGTGTGTGGTGCTGGTTTGCAGGGAGGGCTCGCTTCTTGGTGAATTGTGGTTTTCTTCCCTCACCTGCATTCTGTTTATTTTGTCCCCTCCAGTTGAGTATAAATGTCCTAAGATCCTGTGTGTCTAATTTATCATTGTTTCTCCCATTGAACTTTAGAAATGATGTCTGTTAGATGCTGGGTCACACGTACTTGTTAGCATTAGCCTTTTAGTTTGTCAAGTCTCACAGTCACCTGTGGGCAGAGCAGTGGAGCTGCAGTCTTCTCAGATGGCCTGTTCAGTAAGGATGGTTTCCTTTCCTTGTTCTTTTTTGTTTGTTTGTTTGTTTGTTTTTTAGAGAGGATCTCACTGTGTAGTTCAGACTGGCCTCTAACTCACTATGTAGTGAAGGCTGGCCCCAAACTCATGGTGATCTTCCCACTGTAGCCTCCCGAGTACTGGGATTACAGCTATGTGCCACCATGCCTGGTTTTCTTTTCAGGCGTTACTGGATCCACTAATATCTTTTGAATAGAAATCAACTCTGCCAGACTCTGCAAGCATCCTGAATGAAAAATACGGGTCATGTTGTAGGCATGAGCTCTGTGAATGCTTTTCTCTTAGTCTCTTAGGGAAGTTCTGCCCAAGAGAGCGTGGTTTTGTTTTTATTTTATTTATTTTTTTGGTACCGGGTATTGAACTTACGACCTTGCACTTGCCAGGCAGGTGCTTATGCTGTTGAGCTAAGCTCCTGGCCCAGGTTCTGTTTTTAAAATGGCAACTATTGAGAAGATATGATTTATTAATGAAATTCTAACTTTAAGCCAATGTTGGAAGGTGATTTTTTTAAAACTAAGTGTGTATTTATAGTCATTTAGTTATCTTAAATATTTTTATCCTAATTTCAAATAGCATCATAACCAGTTGTTATATATTAATCATTTAGTGCTTGCTATACTACTTGTGATACATTTTGTTTATACCCATTTCCTATATGGGTAAAGCAAAGCAAATGGAAATTAGGTCTCTTACTACGTATCATATCACTTGTAAGCTATAGTTGTATTTAGAACTTTCACATAGGCATAGGTTCTGATGTTTTTACACAGTACACTCTACTTCTATACTCTATATAGACATATAAACAAACAGCTGTTATAAACCTATTTGGTACTTTAACTGAACATTAATCCTGATTGCAAATCTGTAATGATGTGTACAGCACATGGCTTGTTTTATAATCAGTACAGGGTTTTCTTTGTTTATTATTCGATGTGATTCTGTTTGTTTTAGAGATGTTATAAAAGGCTTAAAAGTAGAAGTACTGGATTCTCCTCCTCAAATAAGGTATATGTGGGGAACATTTAAGTTTGATACACTGTAAACTGAAAAGTATACATTTTGGTAATGAGGAGCAATCTTTCTGGGAATGATAAAGCTTGATAGCTTATTGTGTTCTCACTGCAATAGTAGTCCAGTGTCAGCTTATATCAAAGAGCTGGCCTCAAAGTTGGATGTCCCAGAGTGTAACTCTTAATTAGAAATGAGTCGCCACTTTATGCTTTGCCACTTTAGATAACATGCCTTTCTTCTGTGGCTCTCAAAGGCTTTTATATTTCTGTTGACAGCAGCTTCTTAAATTAAGTAAAAAGTTACTCAAGGCAAAATATGTTGAATCCTTAGACAGTTGACCTACTGTCCCAGTTGTATTAACTTATATTTAAAACATCCTAAACGATGAAGGCCACATTGAATTCTAGAAAATTATAAATAGAAGCATAGGTTGTATTGAAAATAAAAGAATCTGTATTCTACAAATAATCATGAAATGAAAAATTTAGTGTCAATAGGATAAAGTATGTAGGTTACATTGAATAACAAGGTTAAAAGTATTCCTGGGACAGTAATACCTTACAGATATTTTGTAAATAACTTTTAGGTATTGAGTGAAACATATTTTTGTCCAGTTTTTAGAATAAATAAATGAACTCCCAGCACTTTTATGCTTTGGTAATTTTACGTTCACATATGGAGCAATAAAGGCAGAGATTATTTTGATCATGCTTTTTAGAATATATGCTTTGTGTGGGGAATAGGAATACTAACTTTTGTATTGTTTATTTCAATTTATATTGTTAAAACATTAGCAGACAAATATATATATATATATATATATATATATTTATAATGAATCGCGTATCTTATATCATGCCCTTAAATTATATAGTACTTGTGAAATTTTTAGTGCTTGAAAAGTAAAGAATTTTTTTCACCCCCAGAAACGTGCCAAGGGACAGGCGTTGTTTGACAGTGTGTGTGAACATCTCAATCTCTTGGAAAAGGACTACTTTGGACTTTTGTTTCAGGAAAGTTCCGAGCAGAAAGTAAGTGATTTCAGCTTCATTCATGTCTTTCTAGAAAATGTTGTCTTTTTTCCTAACCAGTTTATCTCAGAATAATATTTAGCCTTCAAATATTTAATGTGTTCATTATCATAAATTTTTATGTATTGGTAAATATTTTAAAATTATCTGTGATAAGAACCACTTAACTTTTTGGTGTGCATACAGTCATATGTATGTGTTTTGTGTATACTTTCCGTTTATATTACGGGCAGGTTAATTATTTCAGGACTGATTTTGAAATTACGTTAAATTTTTAGCTTTTAAATTCCTAGTGGAGTCATTTGAAGAATTTGTGTGTGTGTGAGGTGTTTTAAAAATACATACATTAATAACATACATACATCACAGTAGAAGATTTTCAGTGGTGGGAAAATTCATAGTGTGGCAAAGAGTAAGGGCAACATAGACTTTTAAAAAGTGTATTACCTGGTGGATGTGTTGATGCATGCCCATAATTCCAGCTACTAGGAAGGAAGAGATAGGAAAATTAAAAATTTGAGCCCAACCTGGGCAATTTAGTGAGACCTTTTTCTAAATAAAAAGAACCAGAAGTTAGCTAAGTGGTAGAACACTTGGCCTAACATGAATGAGGCCCCACATTCAAAAAAAGTGCTGTCCAAAAAAGGAAAAAAGATTGTATTAAACATGACCAGTAGGCTGTTGGTGTTGAGTATGGATGCTGGTAAAATCCACTCACACTTCCTTTATACAGGTGTGCAGTCATTTGTATGCTGAGTATTAAGCCTGCCTGAAAAGCTGGCGAGGAGATGCCATGAAAGGAATGGCATGAGGGTACCATGTGTACTTGCTTGGAGGCCCAGGAAAGAGTGTGCAGACATGAGCTAGCTGTGTAAAGTGAAGGTGCTCTTGCCTTGTTGTTGGGTTGTGGGGGCAACAGAGGAGATTGATGTCAGCCCAACTCAAGATCTGAAAGGCATCAGGACTGAGATTGTTTCTGCTCCTGGAGTTTCTGAGGTACTAAGCAAGAGAATCCAAGTGGTCTGATGCTTAATGCTGAGTCAGGGAACTTCAGGACTTCCTAATTTCCATATGTAAATTAAAGATAGTAAGCAATAAATATTTACCAGGTCTTAAAGAACCTGAGTTAACCTTGAAGCCTTCTTGACTCTTAGAAAAGGGCTTTTCCCTTCACTTCTACTTCACTTTTTGACTCTTAGAAATTAGTGTGGTTGAAAAGATGCCAAACATAGGAGTGAAAAATAAAAGTTTGGTCCAGAAGAATAAAAGTTTGGACCCTATAAAGCAGACACATTACTCTGTGCTTGCACTTGAAAATGGGATGCTGGAGTCTAATGAAGTAGCAAGTTGTGTGGTGACATGTCCCAAGGGTGGCTGTGGAGTGGGGCGTCAGAAGAGGTGAAGGACATTGAGGTAGAGATGAGGATGGCCATCAGTAGGGTTGCTGTAGCATTCTCATCGACAGAAGGTGCCAGCCACTTTCTACCTAGGCTTAATTTTAACCCAACTTGGGGGCAGTAAAGAGTATAGAATCTTTTCTGGGACCTTGAACTGTTGTGAGAAATATGGTTAGCAATACATTGCACATACTTAATTTGCTTTCATAATTTTTGTATTATATAATTTTTAAAATTTTTCCCTGCTTATGTAGATAAGATCCAGTCCTCAGGATATGTAGGCAAAAGAAGTTTCATTTTTCCAGTGTAGGCTTATATGGTAGGCTTATTTTTTTCCACAGAAAATCACTATCTTTACACTAACTTAGCTTAGTCAGTCTTTCTTTGTTTGGAACCAATGCAGTTTCAACAATAGGATACAAGGATATAATCATTTTTCTTATGCCTTTTTCCTGTTTTTCATGATAAGGACTGAACCTAGGGCCTTGTGTTTGCTAAGCATATGCTTTACCTCTAAACTATTCCACTAGCCAGTTTCTTTTTCTGTGTCAATAATATCTTTGATTATTAGAGTTTCAGGTACTTAGTTCAACCTATTATAAAGGGGAAGCAAAGCTGCTAATGCTTTGTATGAAAGTTTTATATGAAAAATACCAAACTGTCCTTTGGTTTCTGTGTAGCACTGTATCTTATGTTGAAATCATGAGTTGGAAGCCTCGCAACTCACTGTGAACCTGAAAATTTGTCATTATTAGTATTAGAATGCATTAATGTCTGTTTAAAATGCTTATGTAAACTTTATTATGGAAAATGTTAAAAATATGTCGAATCAAGCTGTATGTTACTCTTTTCAATACCGAATCCCAAGCACATGTTTTTGTATTCATGTCTAAATGGAACCATCGTTATGGGTTCTGGACTCTCTTTAAAGGGAAAAATATTGTCTTGGATTTTTGATGTTAATAAAGTTTGGCATTTGGCCCAGGCATCATAATGTCATTTTGCTGCAAGGCATATTGAGAGAGGCACTTGTGTAGCTGATGCCCACAGCTAACTATGAAAATTAATTAAAGCAGTTGTCTGATAGACCATTTCCTTCCAGAAATAGAACTCATGTACTAAACTGTTGGCACATTTGAACTATTTTTAAATAAAATTCTACACTCATTCCAGTTAAGCTTTATAAGCCCACATTCTCCCAGATGCATAGTGAATGTTTCACTGTGATGTTGAAAGCCTGTAACTTTTCTCCCGACACCAGCATTATGATAGAGTTCAGTGAGACCTAATTTAGCCAAATGTGTATTTTAAAGGGGATCTGTTTTAGTATCATAAATTCCTCTGGAGAAATGCAGATTTAAGTCTAAACTTCTTTATACTTTTCACATTTGCTAATACAGTGTGAGTTGGGTTGAATTTGTTAATTTCTCTCACCTGGCCAAATTGGGGATCCCCTCCACCCAAAACAAGGCATGGTTAGGTATTTGGAAGATTTCTAACTTTGAGATCTGGGGGTGCAGTCTGAAAGAGGAATTAGAGAGAGGTTCATTTTTAGGGAAATGAATTGTTAAAAGTTATTTTAATATTTATTAAAGCAGCAAAGCAGAGTTTATTTGGGATGGTTGAAACAGGTATAAGGGTGATTGCAGTGAGGTTTTTCAGTAGGCAAGAGAGATTGGGCCTGACTTTCAATACAAGAAGAGTATGCATTTATAATCAAGGAGTAGAATGGGGGTCAGTGGATAGCAGATTACAGAAAGGGAACACTGGAGCATATTTGGGGAATTTTGGCAAATGATCTACTAGACTTTTTGCTGAAGGCAGGCCAAGGTCACTTGAATATTCCTGCCCAACAGTGGTGGATAAAGTACATATTCAGATACTGCAGGTGACCAAATATCAAGAATGGGGATTCTGGTTAACTCAGCTTAATAGTGGGTTATAGCTAAAATTGGAAGATGCATAGATAGATTGAGGAGTGTCAGAGTTGAGGCCTAATTGGGAAGAGGATTCAGAGGAGACTAATTTTAGTTAAGGGGAGTCATTGTGAGAACTAGAAGACAGGTTTTATAAAGGCATCTTGAGGTGTCAGAACCTTGTGAAGAGCAACTGCACACTCAGGCTGTGGCTGGTGCTGACTGTGGTTGCCTCTGTCTGAAAGGCAAGCCCAATAAAAGGTGGGTTAGCATTCTTTGGTATAGAGACTCAGTATGACGGGGAAGAGTTAAACAGATTGGGGAAAGTGGAATCTATAATTTGCTAGGACTGTTTGCAGAAAGCTGTCAGCTTTGTATCCTTCAAGATTAGGAGTCTACCTGACAAGTCAGTCAGAGGATTTAAAGATGTATCTTTATGTTTAACTTGCAAGAAAAGATAGGATTTCTACATAAAAAGAAATCTGCTCTGTGCTGCCCAAAGTGTGGTTGGTGTACACAGAAGTTAGAACTCCAGGCTTCTCCCAGACCTGCTGAGTCAGCACTGACTCGGCTAGAGCTTCAGTTCATGTGCGCACGTAAAGTGTGAGAAGCTCTTGTCTGGAGAATGAAGAAATGTTGTTGTGAGGTTGTAGAATTGCAGGAGTTTTCCATGGGGTAATTAGCCCCACATGGTTTGTGACAGGGATTCAGGAGTGAACAAGTGTTCCTGGCTGCTTAGGGCAGAGTCAAGCATTTGTGTTCTGTTTGGAGATTGGGCTGTGTGTTCCTTTAGGTTCTTTCTAGGTCTGGCACCCTGTAAATGTAAATGTGATTTGTAACCAAGATGGTATTTTCTTTTGGATATATCTGTTGCTAGAGGATAATTGAGGCTGGTTCATACTTTCTGAGAACATATATCAAAATGTTATAAGGAAATGTCTCAGAAGTTGGCAAAGCAAGACTGTTTTATTTTGTCTTCAGATTTAGCGATGGTAAAAAAAAAGCTGAATTGATGGGTTTTCTAATTAATTGATAGGAGTACAGACTAAAAACACATGTGTATTCAGCAGTTGGTAAGCTGATGTGGTTAAACATTGTTTTAATCCTCTAAGGTGGAGTTTGTAAATACCCTTTTTGTGTTGCAGATCCTGTCAGCAATCTAGTGAGTCTGTAGGTCACTTCTCAGAACAGTGTTCATTCTCATATATTTAAGCAGGTGGGACTACTCAGAAACCCAGTAAATAAGTACATCCTCAAAATACTAAAGTTTGGAATACAGGAATAAGGATGTGCTTTAATTAATGTATTAATCATCAATATCTAGTTTAATACCTGTTGTGCTTTCAAAATAGTAGCATAAATGGTGTCTCAAGTAACTAAAATAATGTGATATGGTAGTTTTTATTTCTGCTGATAACGTAGAAGTATAACTGTTACTTCTTCACTACTTGCATAATTAATCCAAATTTCATTTAAAAGTGAAAATAAAGATGTAGCAGTTTTTTCTTTCAAGATGAGTGATTGCCTTCTGACTGTTTTCTTTTCTTTTCTTTTTTTTTTTAAATCATTCTAGGACCACATTTTAATTTACTTTGATTGTAAGTTTCTTAGGGATTCTTTGTGGTTTTTACTGATGGCTTTAATTTACCTGATGTTTACTCAGAGGTGAACATTTACTGAATTTGTATTTCGGCTATGAGTTGGGGGTAGGTAGGAGAAGGTGAGGAGAAGAAAACTAAAGTGAACATTCCTGCTTTTAAGTAGGTGGAGAAGCACTTTGTTTTTTAATAAATCAAATTTCCTGAACTATGACTTGAGTTGCAGCTCTTCTGATTTTTGCGTTGTTGCTTATACCTTATGTTTGGGAAACATTAACAAAATCCCTTCTGCTTGATCATGAGTCACCTGCAGTTGTCACTAAGAAACTCTTGGGCTCCTGACTGTCCAAGGAAACTGTGGGTAAATCTTTCTACCCACATACGTGGACCCTTATCAGGTGAAAGTTGGAGAGTATAGTTAGGTATTGCTTTAACATGTGCATAAAGGCGCTTAAACTAGTCATGCTGGTAACCATTTTCATGAGAAGGGATGGTATCACTATATCTTTTCTCTGTTTGCAAGAGCAGTCTTCACCAGAGTGGTCACCTTTGGAGAAAGGCTGTCATTATCAGACTGTTTTCTCTAAGACAAAGTTATACTTTTATTTCACCTGACATTACTGTATTTATATACAGTAACTATTCTGTGAAACCAAAGTCTGATTTATTAACTTTTTTTTTCTTTTTGTTTTTTTTTTTAATCTTTCTATATAGTGCAGGCTGGCCTTGAACTCACTTATGTAGCCCAGTCTGGCCTTGAACTCACAGTGACCCTCCTGCTTCAGCTTCCTGAGTGCTAGAATTACAGGCATGGACTGCCACCCCTGGTTGCTAACTTTTTGTAGATAGAAATACTTATATAAATAGGAAATTCTTTAATATATGTAAAATGTCACCTTTGGAAAAAATAATGTGGTGTACACTATAGGTGAAAAACCAATTTAGTTTTATTATTGTAAAAAGAAAAAAAAAACCTGGTTAAATAAAGATATTGAGTAAAGCCCTGTACATGCACATTTACTTTTCAGGAAGCATTTACATGAATTATTGGGCAAAAACTATCTTCTCAGGTAGATGTTTTGCAGATTTTGCAGTTGAGGAAATTGAGACTTAAGCCAAAGAATATGTCCAACTCACAGAACTGGAGGAAAGCTAGCATTTGCCTCCATGTGTTTCTGAGTCCAGAGTCTATATTTGTGACTGTAATAGCCAAATCTTTAAATCTAAAATGTGGTTATTATGAACTCGATATGTGCCAGAGTGAATTGGCAGGGAAGGAGAGAAGTGTGTGTATGTGTGTGTTTATGCTCATGCATGGCACCCCATCACCTTATTCTTTTATATAATTTTTCATCTTTTAGTGTCTTCTTTGCCATCTGCCACTCCCTGCCTTGCCACCTCCCAGGGGTGTATGCTAGGCCGGATGCATGGCCTCAGCCCTGGAGTCTGTGTGATTCACTCAGCTGCCCTCAAGTGTTGAACCTGAAAAATTGATTTTTATTGTTTATTTCACTTAAGAAGTTTTATTTCTACTATTTATTTGTAATTGGCAGTGTAGAGAAAAGATAATAAACTTGCATTTCTTTTTTTTTATTTTAAAGATAGTAGAATACAACAAAATGAGACAGAACAAAGCTGATCAAGACAATGCAAAATTGGTAAAACTTCAGAGCAGGATACGGGGAAAACAATAATAGCTACCATGGTATAACTTGTTATCTTCACAGTAGTTGTTGATTCCATCAGGTGAAACAGAATCAAACCAAAACCAAAATACTATAAAACCAATCAAAACAGAATATTGAATAGAGCAAAACAATTAATCAAAACAAAGCAAAATAGTGAAAACAATATTGGACTTCAAAGAAAAGATATAAGGAAATCCCCCATATTTGCTTTATTGTATACTGTCATCCTGCAGAGAAGTCCTCAGACTGCTGGCCCCAGGCATGTATAATCAACCAAACTATATAAGCATTTAGTTGCTTTATGTACTTTAGGTATTATCAACTCAGGCTGACCTCAGAACCATTCGGTACTAATGGGTTGTGCGTGCATGCGTGTGTGTGTGTGTGTGTGTGTGTGTGTGTGTGTGTGTGTGTGTTATTCTTAGTCCATTTAGTGGTAAGCTGCTGGGAGGTGCTGACTTTTCACTCCCTGGTGTGTGCATGGCTTGTGCAATTTACCAGGAAGGCTGGATATTTGATTTCTTGGTTGGTCCCCCAAGTCCCAGCGTGGTGGATTCTTGGGAGACGCTGGCCCTTCTCTCTTTGTGCGTGTGCGGCTTGCACTGCTTACCAGGAAGGCTGCATAGTTGATTTCTTAGTTAGTTTCCCAAGTCCCAGCATCAAACTTGCATTTCTTTATAAAGTTACATTAAGTCATTTTTATTTTTGAACTTATGATTCTGGGCTATAAATTTATATACTAACTATAATCTGAGTACTTAGAAGTAATTATTTTAAAATTGTAATCCAATAATATAACTTGTTCATTTAAGGTTATCACAGCATGGAGAGGAAAGAGGCATCAGAGGGCAGGGAACAGTCAGCAGGTATTTATTTAGTACTCACTGGTTGTCTAAAACAGCCTAGTACTGAAGGACACGAACCCTGTGGTTTAGCCTGCCCTTGTGAAGTTGTAGTATGGGAGAGCAAAGATCTTACTCCTCGACAGGAATGGAGATTGCAGCATGAAGTGAACATGATTAAGAAAGGGAAAACCAGGGGGACGAACGGGAAGAGTCACTGCTGCTGCTGCTGCTGCTGCCGCCTACTCAGTCGTTGGGTAGGGTCTAAAGTAAGAAGCCACACCAGACTTTAGTGTAACTGGTATCAGTGTGTCTTGAGTGTAAATTTGGCTGACGTGTGACTTGTGTTCTTGAATCTGTAGAGTCCCCCCACTGACTCTCACCCCACTCTCCAGAAACCCTCAGGTAATTTGCACAGGGGATCGTGCCTTAGTGAGGATGGAAAGTCCAGGTGGCTAAATAGGCCAGGCCTTGGGCTTGCAGAAGGTGATGGTGCTTCCACCATGTTCTGTTGGGACCAAGAAAGAAGCCTTTTGTTGCTCTTGTGTAGGAGGCATCTGAGTCAGTCCACACTAATGCAGCCAAGCATTTGGAAGGATCTGTCCTAGGCCAGCTTTCCCCCTTGCTTTCCTCTTTTTTTGTGGTAGTGGTCTGAGAGATATCTTTTCTTTTCAGTTTGGCAACAGTTGCCTGTGATTTTGCTTTTCTTGGTGTGGTCATTACTCCATGGGGAGCCAGTACCACGTGTTTGACCCTCCTTCGCCTGTCCCTCAACCTCAGTCCAGTCTGGGCCAGAAGCTGAATGCCGTGTTTTTCTCATTTTGAGCACTCATCATAGCTGGCCACTTGTGAGCCAGCTCTGTGTGCGGCAGCAGCTGCAGGGCGTGGAAGCTCTTTTCTGAGGGGAGGATCAGAGCAGCTCCCCAACATGGTACTAGATGTACATTGCAGAGTCCTGCTGACCATTCACCTCAGTGGTCTCTGCAGCTGAGACACTAGGAATGTGACCGTGGACCAGGCTCTGCTGGCTCTTTATTGAGAGGTTTGAATGTAACCAGTGTTAGAACAGAGCCCTGCACACCTTGCACCTTTGCTGCCTGGAGAGTAGCCCATGAAGTGTGGTAAACTTGGTGGGGGTCCAGAACGCTGTGCTTTCAAAGCATCCAGCGGTTCCTGCTTTTTAATAAGGCAAGGTCATGCTCTGCTGTACATTTGAATATATTGCAATAACAGCTAGCTACTCTTATTGCCTGAGTTAACACATTTTGCTTGCTTTATGTATCTGTACAAAATCCTGTTTAAGCACAGGTATAATACATTATTTAGGATAGTTGTTAGAATGGATTAAACTTATTTATTGTAAAATCAATTATTTCAATGTTTATAGTATTTCAAAAATATACTTGTTCTTTAATAGGAAGGTGAATGACTTTTAATAATTAAAGTAGAAGAACATGTATAGACAAATGTGTAAAATTTTTCTCGTGTGAGTTTTTGCTTACAGCTTTGAAAGATTTGATATCATTGACCTTGGTGCTTCAGATTTGGTCTTTGTGCTGTTATAAGGTATGATAGTGGCTGCCTGTCATGTTTTCCTGGTAGCTTTCTCAAAGAGCAGAAATGAGTTTTCGATGAGACAGAGCTCCTTATGATTGTATTCCCATTAGGAGTGAAGCTGAAAAGGCAGAAGGATGGTACACAGAGGTGCGGCAGGAGGCGCTGTCTGCAGCCAGGCAGTGGCTCCCCTTGGCCTGCTGCAGCTGCAAGAGAGAGAGGCTGGGGAAGAGGGGCCGGCTTTAGGAGTTGAGATGATTGTATTTGAGAGGAGTGTGTGACATGTCAGCTAACAGTTTCTAGTGCACAGCTTTATGAGTAGAAACCAACTGTGAAGAACTCAGTTCACTGTCCACAGGGCTATTTGCTGGCACTTTATAGAATAAAAGTTGTATGTAGATAGATCATAGCCTATGATTGGATTAATGTTTGATTTCAAATCCAAGAAACTGATCCACTGAATTCATTGTAGAAGTATTTAAAAACTTGATTTTTAACACCAATGCACACTCCCACACATTAAATAACAAATCAGTGGTTAATCTAGTAGATGCTAACAGGTAAAAATGACTTTGAGTTGAGCTTTATAAAAGTGTGCTTACATTTTAAGTTGTGAAATGTAAATTCTTCTATTTTGATTTCTGGATTTTTTTACTGTACCTTTTAAAAGTATGCATGTTAGTAATACATAATAAGATTTGTTTTGGTGCATTGGTCTGGGATATTTCTGAATGGTAATTAACCCTTTTTTCCCTCTTGCAGAACTGGCTAGATCCTGCAAAAGAAATAAAGAGACAACTGCGAAGTGAGTATTTCAATAACCCTACTTTAAAGTTTCATCTTTCCAACTTTAATAAAATTTATAGGTTATATAACGACTAGAATAACTGAGGACAATAATAGAATGATCCATTGTGTTTTGCAGTTATACCATCTCATACATGAGTGCTAGGTTGTGGTTGTTAATTTTGTACATGGCTTTAAGGACCCTGACATTTGAGGAGGCTCATGACTCCCATTCCTTCATGTTCCTTCTCACTGTGATGTAACATCTCACCCTTTTGTCCCTGCTGGAAAGAATAGGGAGCTGTTTTACCGTAACTTCCATTCTTCATGTGAGAAATCTTGGTGTAGGCAGACCTGACACTTGCTGTGTAAAAAGAGTGCTAAGAGCCATTTCCCTAAGAACTAGCCTGCAGATGCTTGTACTGTTGATTGCATCTCTCTATTATTTCCAATGTCCAGACCTAGAGCAAATCTCTGCTTTCATTCCTGTCCTTCCCACCTCCCTCCAGTCTTTTGCTTTAGAGTCTTTAGTTTTGTTGTCTTTTTCTTTTCTTTTTAATTATTAATCTTAGTCTTATCATTTCTTTCCTTCTCTATTTTTATATTCTGTGCATTTACTGTCTTTTTCCAGTCTCCTTTCCTTTGGACTCATCTTTTTTCTCTTCAAAATGTCTTTAATTGAAGCAGCCAATCTTCCTGGCTTGCCCAGAACTGAGGGTTTCCGAGGTTTGTGATGTTGGTGCTAAGGCTGGAATGGTCTCCGACAATCTGGCAGGTTAGACACCCTATTTTTTTATTACTCCTGACTTTCTGGCATTCATTGCCTTTTTGCCTTTCTTTTCCTGTTTCTCTTCTTTGCATTTTTTATATCTTTATGTTTCCTCTGTTTGTGTTTGTTTCATGCTGGAAAGGGCAAGGGGAGGAAATAAGTGGACACAGGTACATTGTGCTGACATTGTGGGAACAACTGAATCGGAGAGCTTTGGAACTCTTCCTTTTGTCCCTTCTGCAGTTGTGGGTGCCCTGTAAAGTGCATGGATTCAGGAAGGTACAGATATGGGTTCTTACTCATTCTCGGAAACCAGACTTGCCAGAGATCAGAGCGGAGAGAAAACATTGTTGGTCAACTCCTCAGATACGATTGATGTTCCATCAAGTTGTTTTCTATGGTTTTGTTTTACCTCTTATTTTAAGATTATGTGTGTGTGTGTGCCACTATTTCAGACTCATAGATACTTGTGTTGGAAATCTCCTTTTGGAAGAAAAAATTTTAAAGAATTTTGAAGTTTTTGAGAAAAACATTCTAGAAACAGTCTTTGAAAAATTCTTGCAAGGCAAGACTTGCTGATGAATCACGCTTTTATGTTTTATTTGTGAAGTATTATTTTTTAAAGAGTTATTTCAGGATTTTTGTTCTTGTGGCCTGACAAGAGGAGTAGCAGTAACAAATAGCATCTGACTCTAAAACTGTTGAAGGCAGTTCTTTAAATGGTGTGCTGTGCTGTTTCTATTATGAGAGTAGGTTCAGGAAATGAAGTAATAGTTACTGTATTGACTTCTTTCTGCTTGTGTTAGATAGGTGAAGGAATTCAGTCTCTGTTGAGATTTTATGGTTACTTTACAGTTATTAGGCAGTACCAAAGATAAATGTTAATCATTTGAGTTACCTATGGCAATCCAAAAACCTAAAAGTTCCTGTTTAACATATACCTTAGAAGTATTTTCTGAGATGCACAAATAGGATTATATGTCTAAAAGTTTGCATATGATGAATATATGAATAACTCACATCTATCTGGTTTTTTTATATAACTATATAGTATATAATTGAATTTAAAGTTTAATTTGAAAATTGCTAATATTGTATTTTGAGTATTCTTCCCATAAAAGAATAGTATTGTATACATTAACTTGATTTATCCAAGTGTACATCTTACAGTGTGTACATATTTCAAACATGTTGTATACCATAAATCTATATAATTTTGTCAAATTTTTTTTTATTTTAAAGAGGGTAAAACTAAACAGAACAAAACAGAACAAAGTAGATCAGAAGAAAACAGTAAGTCACACAGATTTCAAAGCAAGACAACAGGAGATCTACAGTGGCTACCATAATGTCTCTTGTTTTCTTCTAAATAGTTGTTTCTATCTTCACACTCAATGAATTCATACAAAACAAAATAGTATAAAACTGATCAGAACAGAATAATGAAGGCATTACAGGCCTTCAAACTCAGGAAATAGGAAAATCAACAATGGTTGCCATAACATCTCTTGTTCTCTTCAAAATACCTGTCTATACCTTCATGTATGTTGAAGTTAAGCAATTCAAAACAGACTAAAACTATTCTGAACAAAAAATAAAAGCATTGCTGGATTTCACAGCATGACAATACAGAATTAGCAATGGATACTATAATATCTCTTTTTCATCAAAGTAACTGTTTATTTCATCAAGCATAATATAATGGATTCTCATAAACTGGTTAGAAAAGTTCTATGCATGCATAAGCCTCTACATGTATACGTATCTTTTCTGTATTAGAGAGAAAAACAAAACAGATTGCTAGAAAAACAATAAACAAAAAAGACAAATAAATAACAATAGCAAAGAGCCCAAAACAATGATGGTATAGGCCTTCAAAACAAGGTGGTAGGAATATAACTAAGGTTGTTATTTTACATAGTGATCTTCAAGATCACCATACAAACATGCGAAATTGTTTCAATCTTATGAATGTTAACTGTTTTGTTCCAAGAACTTATAGAATTTGTAGCACAGTCATTTTAGCTATCCTAAGTGTGTTTATACAAATTTAGATATTTTTCTTTTCCCTTCTTTTCCCTGAGATATTATTTTTTCCCCTTTGAGCAGATTCTTACTCTTTCACAGTATTTATTGAGGATTTTGTGTCTTATGTACTCTTACCATTTCTTATACTAGGGAGACAATATGGTATTTACATATGTGAGTTTGATTTATTTCACTTATGAGTATGGTCTCAAATTGCATCCATTTATTTATAAATATCTCAATGTGATCATTCTTTATACCTGAGTAGTACTCCATTATATAAAAATACCGTATCTTTTTTATCCATTCCTTAGTTGATGAATTTTTTAAAAAATTTTTTGGGGCTGAGGCTGTAGCTCAGTAATAGATTGGCTAGTATTCATGAGGCCCTTGTTATATTCCTAGTACTGAATAAACCAGATGTTTACCATTATTGGGTTTTGAAAGTATATCCTAAATTATGTGTTCTAGCAGGAGCACCTATAGTCACATCCAGACAAACGTGTGCTAGTGTAGCTAGTGTTAAAACCTGAAAAAAAAGGAACCATGAAGAAGTGATAATCGTGTGAGACTTCATTTGATTATGGACTAACAGTCACCTTAAAGAAGTACGTGTGCGTGTGCATTGCATGGATATTTGACACAGGCAGCAAAATGCTGTAGGCCAAGAAACAGCATCTCTGTATTCAAGAAGATGCTGTGTCCCATCCCATATTATGCTTTAAATGTGTAAAGCACACTGAGATCTGTTTCTTGAGTTCAGCACAAGTAACTTTATTAGTAAAATAGTGACGATGCATGGAGCCAGAAATCCAGAAGTACATGTGTAGACAGTGGCCATTCTGTAGAAATCTGTTGACTTTTGAGAGAAAAAGTCTTGTGCTAATATGACAAAACGACAGAAGGACATAGTGAACAGGAGAGCAGAGTTCAAGAAACTTTGAAGTCCATAAATTAAAGTTCCCATGCAGCCTTCAGATATGTGTAGAATGAAATAGTTTATGAGACAGCTTTTTTGTTTTTATTTAAAGGCAGTGAACTTTGAATGGAACTTGAAATTCAGACTAGTGGGATTATTTAGGTTGTTTTAGGAAAATTGCTTCAACCTTCTCCTTGTGTTTGTGTTCCTGTCTTTCAAGCCAACCAAACTATGAGATAGAAAACATAATGAATTTTAACTTTTAATATCATTCATGATGTGATTATTGGATATATTCGTTCTTTATGCTCAATATAGCAAGGTATATGTAATATACAAGTATATTTATTTACACTTCATAAAACTGGAAAATAATTCTATTATTTTAAAGTATTCTGAAGTTTTGCTGCACGTTTTCTTCTATATGATCTTTGAAGTTACCCTATTAATCATTTCCTGCATAGCTACTGTGGTCACTTACTCTTTACTGCCCTTCCCCCAACAATGTAGAAATTCTGAGTTTGTATGTTTTTTATTTTTCAAACAGTGTAGAGTTGAACACTAGAGATCATATGCTTAAAATAAAATCTTATCTTGGAACTATTACTGGAGGTTATATTAATTCTTTTGCATAATGGATCACCATACAAAACATTTGTTGACATGCTGGTAATTAGTAATAAAAAATGACTTGTTCCCTTTTAATGATGTATTTATGAAATTGATTTCTCTTTTATTTTTCATTTCATTTTTGCTTCATATGATATTAGCTTCCTTTTAATAAAAAATTCTTCAAACTGATTTATGATGTGATAGGTAAAATATCAAAGCAAGTAGTGTAGTATTATTTTTTTGTGGTATATCAAATAGTCATTCTGTTGTTTGGATAAATAACCATAATATTTAATAATTACAGATCTTCCCTGGCTATTCACTTTTAATGTGAAATTTTATCCTCCTGATCCTTCTCAACTGACTGAAGACATCACCAGGTACTTTATATTTGCATTTAAGAGTAAATCTTTACTTATAGCTTTCATTGATTTCTGTGCCCTCAGAACATGATGGTAATTTCAAGATTGAAAAATCAAATCATTTGTAAGTTAAGTTTTATAAGTTTCTTTGGAAAACCTATCCCAAATACCTTGAAATGTTGCCAGTTTCAAAAATTTTATTCATTGTTTAGTTTTTCTCTTTATACTTTAATAATAAAAAATAATTTAAATGACAGTATTGCTAACAACTTTGTTTTCTATGTTCTACTTTAAAAATGAACCCATATTTTATATTTCAGATTTTAGTACTAAAGTGATTTTATTGTATAAACCATGTGTGCTTGTGTACTAGTCTCATAAAGATGGCTCAAGTGTAAATAAATGTAAAAAATTTTAAAAGTTGAACTGGGAATAGTTTCATCCTTCTACCTCCCTTATCCGTCTTCCCGTTCTGCCTAAAAAAATTCATGAAACTAAAAGGGCAGACCATTGTAGGTAGATTCAGTAGCTATTTCATTTTCATCTTCTCTGAGATTACGTGGCTATAAGAACGTGTGCTTAAGTTGCAAACAAAGGGTTCAGTTGAGGAGTAAGAGTGACTGGGAGAGTAGAGTGGTAACCAGGGACAGGGGATCTTAGCCCTGTGAGACTGTGAGCCCTGATAGGGGGATATTTCAGCTTTGTCAGGAGCAAGAGTAAAGAGTCTTTCTTATTCGCATGGCCAAGGGGAATTGTGTGGGGGTGTATGTACTTGGAGAAAACTAGTAGAGTCTCAACTCATTTTACTTCTTTTTCCCTGGGCTTTGATGCTTTTCTGCTGGGCCGGTTTTGTTGTTAGACATCAAATTGTGTAAATGCTGAAAAAAGTGTAATGTTTATATGAGGTAAGAATGAGATTTCTTTCTGGGATTAGAAAAATAGCAAACTTTTTTCATTTTGTATTTTTTCCCTTCTTTCTTCCTTTACTGTTTGCTACTGAATAGAAGTGTGCTATAGTACCAATTAATCACTACTATTAAACATGATAATTAAGCTCCGATTAAATTAACTTCAGCTAGTAAATAGTAAGTAGCTTTTGAAACTGCACAGTTTCTTAGAGCATGCAAACACTGTCAGGCTGGCTGCACAGGACAGAGCTTCAGGGTGCTTTTCACACAAGGCAGCACATAGTAGGGCCTTTTGACGTCATGCGCGCTTTCCGCACGTACTCTTCTCCTTGCAGTAATGTGTTTGGGGACTGTCTTACTTTTCTTGTTGCTGGGACCTGACACCCAAGGGTTAAAGGAGGAAAGGCTTGTTTTAGCTCCCAGTTTGTAGCAGTTTCAGCCCGTAGTCATCTGGCTTTCAGGCAGGGTGGTCTGCAGAGAGGTGTGAATGAGAAGAGACAGCTCATGACAGCAGGCTGGAGACAGTGAAACAGCAAGCAGCAGTAATAGCAAGCCTGCCTGCCTTTATTTCCCTTTTTCCATCTAGGTTATAAACCTATTGGTTGGTGCCACCCACACCCAGGGTGGGGCTTCCACTCTCCACACCCTCAATCCCACTATCATCACACCCTTGATCCACATTCACGGACCCTAATCCAGCCACTTTTGAAACTTTCTGCCCATGAGCTCATTGAGCCTTTGGGGGGATATCTAGATACAAGCCATGACAGGTTGACCATCTTTTGTGATTGCAACTTAAAAAAAAGTATGGGGATATAGCTCAGTGTGAGGGCCTTGGATTTACTCTCTAGTACCAATGGGGCAAGAATTACTTGCTATCATGAAAGGAATGAGAAAGACTGCTGTACTGACTAAAAGGTGTGTGCTGTATTTGGGGCCAGGCATCCTGGATGCCAGGATTAAAATCTTGGCTGTGAATATTTAGAAGGTGGGATAGGCTTTTGAGGTGGTGCAGAGCACTACTGAGAATAATGTTTGAAGAATGCTTTCTTACGACATTTGACAAATATTGGGCTAAGAAATTCAGATGCTTTTCGTGAGTTTTGTAGGACTTACCTTTGAAAATAGAGGGAATAAGAGACAGTGATGCAACGAGGAGCAGCAGGATGGAATTTATTTAGGTTCTCAGTGCCACAGTGTAGAGAATTAACACAATCATAGCTTAGAGAATTTGAAGATAATTGGAATCATAGTTTAAAATTCAGTTTGCTAAAGTACAGTTGTGCTTTTGTACTAGAGTCAAGGAAATATAATCATTCTTTAAAAAGACAACTCCTGTAATGCATAAAAATACTTAGACTATTACCCTAAAGAGAAAACTTCATTAAACTCTTAGAAAATGATTGAACATTTGTCAGTACTTTGCTAGCTGTGGGACTGTATGACGCTAACTAGAGTCCCTGCCCTTTCTGAGTGGTAATTCAGGTGTGAGTGAACTACACTGGAGCCATGGGGTGGGATTCATTCATAGCAAGACCTGGGATATGTTGGTAGAGAGCAGCAAGATGCCTGGGACTTAAAACCTAAAAAGGGAAAAATCTCCACAGGAAGAAGGTAGCCACTAGAAGTGACAGCATCCAAGAAAATCTTCAAGAATGAGGATTCTACCATTTTTTCAGAAAACTTAATGTAGACCTTAGTGTAAATAGTGAAACGAGAGTAGAAATATGTCACCAAAGGCAGTTGATGGTAGGGCTGAGGAGAAACAAAAAGTCTCCATCCATTGTAAATCCTGCTTCTGTGTATTGCTTTAGTGGGGAATGACATCCTTTTATCCCTGTATAGTCAGCTGCTTGGGTCACTGAGAAATAGCTGTTGTTTTCCTAGCTACTCCCTATGGATTCCCAGGCATTTTATTTATATTATCTTTTACTCTCACTTTCAAAGGAAGGTAAGGCTCATGTTCCACCCACCCCCCAACCCCCTTTTTTTGAGCTTTTCCCTTTTAAAAGGTAGCGAAGTAGTGTCAGGCCGGTAAATTAACATGCTCCCAAAGAGTCAGTCAGTTCCTCCAAACTTTAGGCCTTTTTCTGCAGAATGGAGCCTACTGCTTCTTCAGATAAGTAAGTGGACAAGCAAGGGCTTCAGAGTACATTTAATGGAACTTGTTGGTAAAGACATTCCAGGAAAGAAAGAAATTTCAAATGATAAGACTACAGTAATTTTTTTTTTTTTCTGATTTTTTGGGTACTGGGGATTGAACTCAGGACTTTGGGCTTGGGAGGCAGGCATTTTGCCACTGAGCTAAATCTCCAGCCTCAGGACTACAGTGATTTTTCTATTTCATCAATATTTAAAACTTTTAAGAAGTGTACACATTCTTTCACTTTTAACTTTAAAAAGACAGTTGAAGTGATTGAAATGCTTACATTAGTCAGAAAACTTGATTTTGGTATTCAGTCAGAATAAGTACTATCAGGATAGTAGTTCAGAATTTCCATTTTTTATTTAGCCTCTGAATGTAGTTTATATAAAAAAGCTACAAGCTTAGGAATTCAAAAAGCAAGGTCAGGCTTCTTATTAGAGAACATGGCTTTTGCTGAGGGTATGAAGGATGTCTATAATGTATGTTGGTTCCTGAAGGAGTAATAGAATGTAAGGGATCTGAGTGACAGTGGTGTGTGCTCTTCTGACCTTTGCTCTGTCTGCTCCTCACAGATACTTCTTGTGCCTTCAGCTGCGGCAGGACATCGCCTCTGGCCGCCTGCCTTGCTCCTTTGTGACTCATGCCCTTCTGGGATCCTACACACTGCAGGCTGAACTTGGAGATTACGACCTGGAAGAGCATGGCAGTGTTGACCTCAGTGACTTCCAGTTTGCCCCCACCCAGACTAAGGAACTGGAAGAGAAGGTGGCTGAGCTGCATAAAACCCATAGGTCTGTCAACTTGCTTGCTGGAGAGCCTTATCATGGCAGATTTAAACAGTTTGTAATGCTTAAATTTGAGTACTGTTTTGAGGGTTATCCAGTTTCTCTTTTAGTATGTCACCCAGCACTGATCATGACAGCTTCCAGCTCTTGTGATAACCTTTCAGTGATTTTATGATTATAATATGAAGGTAAATGTCTCCATTTTTTGGAAAAAATATAGTTTTCCATATGACGTGTTCTTCTCCCTTTCCCCAGTTCCAACCTTTACCACACACATATTCAAGAAACAAATATACCACGTATGTGTTTTGATATTTATATTTCTTCTGTCTTTGTTCCCACTGTGCTTCATAAGAGAGCCAGAGAAACAATGAAGCACTGAGATTTGTACTAGACATACGGGTGATGGTGGGTAGATAGTAACTGAAATGTACAGGGGAGTCCACTAAACCCAGGTGAGTGTACTAAGCTGCCCCTTGGTTAGGTAGGAATAACGTAAATTACTTTAATGCCATGGGCACTTTATATACTTTTTTCAAAATCTCTGTGAAAACAGATGTTTTCCATGAGTTTTTATAATGCTAGCTACAAAATTCTAATTTGTTCAAAGTCTTGCAAAATTGTAGTTTTACAAAATACTGACTAAAATGACTTGAAAAGAACTCTCAGAGTTTCAGAAGTTTTCAAACAGAGGCCATATTTATTAACTTGTAAAAAATAACACACTATTTGACTCTTAAATATTGTTTCATTTGCTTTATATAAATTCTACTCAACTAGTATTGTATAATTGTAGTTTGAAATGTCAAGTGCTGAAATGCCTTAAAGAATGAGGACTAATGAGACATAATCTTGCCCTTTAGAAAACTAAATTGTGCTTAGTTAAGGACATAAATTGGAGTAGAAATAAGTTTAGTATGGAAAGGATATAACATATGTTATCTATCATAAGTGTAAAATCAAATACAAGTAATTCTGGCCTTTATGAAGATCAGTCCTAGCAGAGGATATGAATGTATACCTCAGAAAGAGGAAATCACTATTTTATTCCTTGTTACATTGTACCTGTTATTGCTAGGGCTTTGTTCCAGTGGAAATGATGCAAAAACCTCTTTAAAAAGAGTAAGGGTGAAAAGTGAGTCTCCTTGCAGGTTAGGGGCTTTTCAGGGAAAATTTTAGGGTTGAAAGTATTCTGCTTTTCTTTGCTTAGCTGGGTTACTTTCTCTGCCTCAGACTCCCTAAGCTAACACTTCTCTCATTTTGAGCACATTGGCTCTGCATCTAGCAGTAAGACAATAGTGTTTCTTTTGGTTTTTCAGAGGCCTGTCTCCAGCACAAGCGGATTCTCAGTTCTTAGAAAACGCAAAGCGGCTTTCCATGTATGGTGTGGATCTGCACCATGCCAAGGTACTGTAAGTGTATTGGGAAGTAGCACTGTTCCAGTCTATTGATTGGAGCCTGATCAAGGGTGTTTCACTTCAAAGCCTCTGTAATGTTTCTTTTCTCTTTTAATCTTTTTTAATTAAAAATTTATAATACTAAAAGATACATTGCCATTAACTCATCTCAAAATGCTCCTCTTGCCTTGAGCACATTTATCCCATTGTTCTTGCCACTTTCTGAAGCAGTTCTGGAAGTCTTCTTTCATGACAGTCAGGAAACAGTTACCTTTCATGGTGATTTGGACTTTGGGGAAGAGCCACAGATCACAGGGTCTGGAGAATGAGGTGGTAAGGACAATTGTGATGTGTTTTTATAAGCCTGCCTTTCATTGAATTGTGCTTGACAGCAGTATTCACCATATATTTAAAAAAATTTTAATAAGAACCTATTTGTGAATACATTTACTATGGGGAGTTGATATATATATCATTTTAATCCTTTTTATTTTTCTTTCTACTCTTTTTCCTCAACCTCTCTTCATTCCTAGATCCCTTTTCTATTTTTAAAAGGTCTCTCTCCTATTGCTAGTTATAATAATTGTTTATACTTTGGATTTCTCGTATCAGAAACCATGTGCTATTTAACCTTCTTTATCTCATTTATTTCACTTAGCATTATGTCCTCAAGGTACTCTCATCTTCCAACAAATAACTCAAATTTATCCTTTTTTATGACTATTACTCTGTTGTTTATATACATTTTCTTTATTTGTTCACCTGTTGATGGACATATAAGCTGCATTCAGTATTTAGCTGTTGTGAGTTGTGCTGACCTTGAGAGTTATTTCTGTACGTGATTCACTGAATCTTGTCATTGCATTGTTTTTCTAGATCTGATTTCCTTCCTTTGTTTCCTTTTGCTTACTCCTCCAATTTATGTCCTCCATAAATTGGTGCTGTTGACCTCCATGTCTCTCTGACTCCCTTAAAGTATTTTCTGCAGTGCTGGTTTAGTGGCCATACTTTGTTTTGCTTTTCTTTGTCATAGGAAGCTGTAATCTGAGGAATCTCAATCCTGGGACACCCTGGCCCTGTCTTTTTATGCCAAGGATGCTGGGGCAGGTGCATTCTGGGTGGCACAGAATGCAGCTTCCTGGTGGTGGGTGGCTAGCTGGTGTCTGTGCTCCTGCCCTGGGCTTGGTCACCTCCCCCTGAGCATGGCTGTGAGCCACCTGCTGGGCTGGCCTCCAGGGATCTGGGTTTGGATCCATTAGCCTGGTTTACTGCGGTGGATGTGGCAAGGCCATGGTTTTCTGTCTGGGCTTCCTTCCTCCTTACCATCTGCCTCCAGAGATTTGGTATCTTCTACAAGTAGTGTGTTTACTGACACTAAGCTGGATGCCAAGTAGAATCAGAGAAAAGACCCTGATTTTCCCTCTGGACACTCCTAAGGCCGAGCATTGACTGGACTGTGTTTGTTGTTGTTGTTTAGGTGTTTGTTTTGTCTTGTTTCTTAATTTTATTTCCGTGCTGGGTTTTTCTTTCATCACTGCTTCTGAGCACCTGCAGGTCCTGGTGACCTCTAGAGTGACATGTGAGTGCTGCCAGCTCATTCTGCCATCCTCCTCCCCTCTGTGCTGTTTTCTTGGTGACTAGTTCTGATGTTCTTGGTTGTGGGAAGATCGGTTATTGTCCCCATACCTCTTTGTCTCTTCCCAGGTGCCTATTAATACCTTCTCTAGGTATTTATTATAATACTCATCTTGGCAGCCTTTTTATCCTTATCCTCTTATTCCTGGGTGGTTCTGCGTCACACCTTCTGCTAGGCCAAGGGCTGCTGCTCTCCAGCTCCCTCTTCTGTTTTGGGAGAGGAGACCAGATCTTAGTAGGAAAAAAAAAAAAGGTGAAAGTAGCACAAAAGAGATGTCCAGAGGGCTGGCTAGAGAGAAGCCACCATCACAGGTACACAGTCCTGATGCCACCCCCAGCCGGGGATCTGAGTGTTAAATACCGTGGCCTGCCTTCCCTTCCTCTGCCCAATCCCATGCAGAGCCTTTGGTGTGCTGAACCTGCTCAGAAGCCAGCAGACACAGGATTTCTTGGTGTCCTCATAGAGGCTTCCAGAGGGGCAGCAAGCACACCAAGAGAGGCTCTTCTCTCATGGTCTTGCTGGCTCTCCTTGAATAGTGTCACTCAGATGTGGAGACGTAAGGCGTGCTCCTCTTCACCTCACAACCCTTGTCTGTAATTCCTGTTCACAAAAAATACTGGTAACTCTAGAACGGCTACTGTTTGCGAAGCAACCCAAAATCAACCAATTTACTTGAATCTCAGTGGTATTTATTTTTAAATCGTGTAAAATAACTTCCTTGTCCTGCCTGAAGATTGCTTCTGACCAGACATGCCCTGTTCAGTGTCTTCACTGTGGCTCCCTTGTCTTTGGGAATGTGTTATCTCGGGCCATCCCTTGCCTTGTTTCTCTGGCCATGAGAGTCACGTTCTTGGCAAATACACCCTTTGGCTCTGGTACCAAGTTGCCTGAGCACCTATGCCTGATTCATACTGGCTTTCTACACTTTTCCTTGAGGGTGTGAAGGCTGCCAGGGTAAGAGTAAGTAAAGTGTCATATAGATTCATTTTTTAACCTGCTCAGTTTGGTCCACTGTAATTTCGTTGGTGCAGTTATATATGGATTCTTCAAGTATTCCAACAGAAAGAAATTAATATCAGTTGCCTGGTCCTATACTTTAATGATTGTAAATTGCGTTAAATTTTGCTTAATTATAAGTCAGTCAAAATGTTATGCTTTTCTTTTGTATTGGGACTTAAACTAAAGGTGATGTCATTCCAGCATTTTTTTGGTGAGAATTTGTCCCATGTGAATGATTTTTGAAAATGTGGCTATGGATAGTACTCTAGTATGGATAGTACTTTAAATTTTACATGGATATATACATTTCTCCTCTGAACGATAGTGATTTGTGTATTTTAAATAGCATGTATCTTAGATATTCAGTACTGTTTGAAAAATTAGATAGCTTTCACTTTTTATGTAATTATTTGGTTTAAAAAATTTTTCATGCTCATGATTATTCTAGATTGTTGTATATTTCAAATTAAAGCTCAGGGAAAAAAACTACTAGTAACTTCAAAAATAGTCTGCAGCCCTTTGAAATATGCCAGTCAAAGGAATGCTGAATGAGAACTGGATGTCAGCACTCTTACATTACTGAAAGATTGGCTGAAAGAATTTCTGAGATTTCAACACTTTTGGCCTACAAGAAAAATTTTCTATGAGGATTGTTGTTTTGCAAATCATAGGCATCATTTTACCAGCTACCAGCTAGCATAATCCATCTGAGGTAAATTTGTATATACTAAAATGGTGGACTGCACTTTAGAGTAGGCCAGTAGACTGTCCCTGAGGGCTGAAATATCCTCTAGGCAAACATTTTTATCTTTCCTATCTTCAAGATATCTAAACCCAGTTCTGTTTCTTTCTGTTCTTTTTTCCCTGCTAACAACTTCATAGTACTTGAGAATATAAGAAGTTATGGCTTCTGAAAAATAGTGTAACTTATAGTCATGTTGCAGTAATTATTTGGCAAGTCAAATTCATCCCTGAAGACAAACAGATATTTGTGTGTGTGTGTGTGTGTGTGTGTGTGTGTGTGTTACTGGTGCCATTGACTCATGTAATGCCACTAAAATTTAAATACAAACTTGTTTCCATTCTCTGTTGTGCTTTGAGGGGCCAATTAGCCCCTGATCTGTACTACTATTCTTAATATCTCTAACTGTGGTCAAATGGATTTTGCTTGGCAGGACTCAGAAGGTGTGGACATCAAGCTGGGTGTGTGTGCTAACGGGCTTCTCATTTACAAAGATAGACTGCGAATCAATCGTTTTGCATGGCCGAAAATCCTGAAAATTTCCTATAAACGCAGTAACTTCTACATTAAAGTTAGACCAGCAGAGGTAAGCAGAGTACACGTAGCATATGTACTCAGCAGTGCTCTCCTTTACTAAAGGACAGGTTGGTGAATCCTTTTCACTGAAGTCTTAAGAAAATGAGCCATTCTTTATTTTTCTATGATAAAAAGTCAGGGTTCTTGATACACCTGCATATGCAGATTCTTCTTGTTAAATCCATAATACTACCACATCTTGCACAAAAAAAATACAAGCCTTACACATAGTGTGTCTTTGGTTATTCTTGTTGAGTCATTAAGTGGTGATCAGTAGAAGGGTGCTTAAGAGTTCTTACTGTTTGAAAAGTGAAGAGTAGTTGGTTTGTGTGAATAGTTAAGACTTGCTTTTCATGAACAACACTGTTACAGTCTATGAAAATTCATTTGGTATGATTTTATTAGCTATATTAATATTTACCTTGGTGAAGAGGAATTACTTCTTACAGAAGCAATTAATGCATGTTTATTGATAGCTTCTTGCCAGTGTCTTAAGGAAGTCTGCTAACTTATTTTATGGACTCTTTGTAGCTGGAGCAGTTTGAGAGCACCATTGGATTCAAGCTGCCAAACCATCGGGCAGCGAAAAGGCTATGGAAAGTATGCGTGGAGCATCACACTTTCTACAGGTAACATTCTCAGACCATCCTGGCTTTGCTGTTGGTTCTCTGTGTAGATTGGAGCATGGCAGATGCATTAGCACCTGCCTAGGTTCCTTATTCTTGGTATTGCATCTCCTCTGTCATGTGCAGCCTGTTCTCTGTCCTTTTCGGTTGCCTAAGGTCATGCTGTGAGCTGCTTGCCGTTGTCCAGCTCCATCACACTGCCCCTTGCCTGCTGCCTTACTGCTACTCTTCTGAGTCTTGATTTAAGTAGATGGTCTTATCAGCCTCCCCCCCCCCCCGTTTTGCTTCTTGTCCAAACCAGCCTGAACCCTGTGGTCTGTCCTGCAGGCTGTTTCGGTAGGGGTGTTGAACAGCACCCCCTCAGCCATGTTCTTTCCTTCATTGTACATCTGCCTGCCCCATCTGCTGGTGCTACCCTCGCCAGTATCTGTGCCATCAAGTGCTGCCTTAAGTATTCCTTATGACAGAATAATTGTAATACAGCTGTATGGATTGATGCTATTACCAGATAATTTCCAACCTTGGCTAGATCCTCACTTCTGGTCATTGCAACTGCCTCTCTCTGGCATGCATAGGGCCCTAGGTTCAATCCTTAATATTTCAAAAAAGAGAAAAAAATGAGGAAGCTGTTTGATGGATTTAATCATAAAAGGTGCAGATGGCTTTTTTTGCCACCAATTCTAAGTGCTATATAGGGATTAATTCTTTTAATCTTTATAATATGTCTATGGGACAAGGGCTATCATCTTTCACACAGGAGAAGCTGAGGAACAGAGAAGTTGAGTAGCATGCCCTGGTCACGTAGGTAATAGCCAGTGCAGTTAAAGTGCATACTGGTGCTCAGGGTGTTGCTGTGCTATGTTGCCTGGTGGCATCTATCCTCAGTGTGTGTCCTTGGATTTCCCATTGCTTCCTGCTCCCAGAGCCTTGAGTGCTCTGGGCAAGAGCTGTGGCCTGAGTTAAGCCTCCAGCCTGTTGTTTTTCTTGTAGGCTCATAAACAAGAGATAAATGCAAAGTTCTTCCAGCTTGATAATAAGCTGTTACTTAAACTTGGTATCAGAGTAATCCCGGGTCTTAATGTCATCTGCTGTGTTAGAGAGTGTCACAAAAGCCTATGTCCTTGCTGTGATTAACTCAAGTCACTATTGTGTGGAGGGCTTCTTAAAATATTCCTTTTTTTCTATAGATAAATAATGATACTTCATACAGGGTTTTATAAAATTAAAATGTTTTAATCCTGCTTAAGCAGCAAAATATTTAAAACTTGAATTTCTTTGACATATTATTACTTAGATCTTTTGCTCAAGATCTTTAATACTCTGTAAAAGTTATTTCTTTTATGTAGTTGTTATATTCTCAAAATGATGTATGTCTTGTAGTGCTTTTCATGTTATTGTTATGAAGATGGGGTCATGTTGCAGGTCTTGATGTGGAGAATAACAGTAATATTAAAAGGAAATAAGAGATCGTGATGTGATAGGATTGAAATATTTCCTTGCTTGGCCTACACTTTCTAAGAAAATTTATTTCTATCACCTCTGACTTAAATCACCAAAGGAATTTTTTGGAGGAAGCTAATAAATGTCTAGTGTTCCATTCTTTTTTGTTTTGTTTCCACAATTAAGAATTTCTTTGTCATCAAAAATTATAGGTAAGCTAATAATTTTGATATGTGATCACTAGTGTCAGGTAGAACAAAAGTATTTCACATCAATTTAAAATAATGTAAAAATCTATGTAGTTTTTGACTTTTTTTTTGCATTGTGGTATATATTTGACTTTTAAATGTTTTCCTTATTTTTTTGGATTTCTTTCTTTTTTGTAAAATATCTTCTACAAAATAATAATTACATACAAAGTGATTATTATGATATTAATAGATAATTATTTTGATACACATTTAAATGGCAATAATCAATTATCTGACCATCACCTTAACACCAATTTGACTAAAGAAATAGTAGTAGTATATAACTCTTCTTACCTGAGCTTAACTATTGGGCTGGTTAGCTTTATAATGCAGCCAATAAAATGGGTGGTTACCTTCAGAATTGGGAGAAAACCCACAAGAAAACGAGCAACTCCATTTAAGAAAATGACTGGTTTTTTTGTTTCATTAAACTAAGACTCAACTTTTCTCTAGTAATTTTTGCAGTGTGTATGTGTCATAAGTTGCGCGGCTTATATTCTTTAGGGCCATCGCTTTTTGACCTTTTGGCAAGATCAAGTGTAGTATTCTTCAGTGCAGTGACTATGCAAATGAGCAAAGGAAAACTGCAGAGCTGGTCACAGTGCTGGTTGCTGGTAGTGACAACTGCCAGGAGGGTCACAGCTCATCAGTTTGGGATCAGCCTAAGATCACAGCAGGGCGTAAGAGCGCGGGGCAAGGGAGAGGGAGAGAACACCTTTAGGAGGGTAGGCATGGTGACAGGTTGGCTTCATGTTGTGTGGATGCTGCAGTTTAGGTGTTCTCATGTAGTACAAGGTAAAAGTGGACAATAGAAGTCCTCTTTGTGTTTATCACCTGCCATATAAAGGTTCCAGCATAGATGTGTGAAGTTGCATAAAAGAATAATCGGAAAGCAACAAAGGTTTTCTTAATTTTTTTCACAATTTTTTTCTGAAACAAATTTTCAGATCTTTATAGAAAATTCAGTTCATTTTTTTTAAAAGAAAAGAGTTATTTTTAAAAAGAACCTTTTACATACATATTCTTTATAATATTTTCCTAATTCTAAAAACACAGGCATCCTGTTTCTAATTTTAAATTTTGTTTTGGGTATTTTCTTTTGGGTTATCAAGTATGTGTTTTCCATTGAACTATTCTTTGAAAAGTTGCCATTTCCTTTAGTTGCTGACTCAGAGTATACTTTATGAATAGTATATTTCTCAATTGCTGCCTTGATGAGCTTGTCAGAGGTGCCCCTCTCTTTCTTACAGATCGTCACTATCTTACAGAGAGCATCCTTAGATCCTAATTAGCTGGATTGCTAGATGTGTAAGCCCAGAGTAAACTTACCAGTGACAGTGCAAGGCGAATGACCACATCTTCCTGCCTCTGTTATTTATGATTCGAATGCTGGGCCTTTTAACTCTCTGTGCCTCATTCCTCAAATGGTAGAGAAAGAATTCAAAACATGGGTTGACTTCTTTTTGGGGGTCCAAACTTCTAGTATTCTGACATTTTAATTTAGTTATGCAACTTTTACCAAAGTACAATTTAGGGCACTGGAAGTGTCACACTGTAGTTACTCAGCAGTATTATCTATGTCTCCTTTGAAAATCTTTTGGCAGGAAATGGAATTTTCAAGAAACACTTCTGCTTCTATTGAATAGATTCTATTCCATGAATAGATTTAAGCCAACAAAGCCAGAAGTCCATTAGTGCTTTTATCAGTTTAATTCAGACATTGTGTTTTCTGGATGAATACTGTTTTGAGAATCTTGAGTTGAAGAGGAATTGCTTCAAATTCATCATGTTGACTTGGATCTCTTTATTAGTCTAAGCAGAGTGAAATTTCTAAAAAAAATGTACAGAGATCTTGAAATAGTTGAAATGATACATAGTTTTTAAGAATTTATTTCCTTGGAAAAGTTTCAGTTGGATTCTGCATACTCTTGAATTGTCAAGTAAAGTTAATAAATTGTTTAAGAGCTCTAAGATTATTTTTCAGCTAAGATTCTCATCAACTCTTGATAAAACAATAAAAACAAGACAGCTTTATTCGTATTCCAAAGAAGATTGGTTTATTTACTGAAAACATGTTTTGGTGAAAGTCTGAAAGTATTTGATGTTATGAACCTAGGGTTCACACAGAATTGTATAAGCAAGAAAGAATGTTGGTCATCTGTGTGGATCCCCTCTGTGTGCTATGCTTCATGGGAAAGATCCTTTGATAGAACAGATTCTTGACATAGATGATTTTTCCCAGGAGAAATAGGCATAAATATTAAGAATTACTAATGGTAATGGATTGCTACTTGGCACTTAGACCTAGGAGCAAAAGTTTAGACATATGTGTTTGTATAAATGATTTACACTATTACAGATAAGTAACTTGATGCACACTGAGAACAGCTGTTCTTGTGCTCAGGTTGAGGAAAAACAGTATTCATGAATACATGAATGTAATTTATACATCACCATCAAAAAACTATGTGCACAGGAAGGTTTACACATAATGTTCTTTTCATTATAAAGTTTAACATTTTTGAGCAGTCATACTTAAATAAGATATTACAATATGAAGTTCTAATTTTTGAATTAAATAGTCTAATTGTATTTTTCTCCTCTTTACTCTTGTAGGCTTGTGTCTCCAGAACAGCCACCAAAGGTCAAGTTCTTGACCTTGGGGTCCAAATTCCGCTACAGTGGCCGCACCCAAGCACAGACACGCCAGGCAAGCACCCTCATAGATAGGCCAGCACCACATTTCGAGCGCACCTCTAGTAAACGAGCCTCTAGGAACTTAGATGGAGGTAAGCACTATGATTAATTTCAGATTGCATTTGTCTTTCTCTAGTCTGGTGAGGCCAGAAAATGTTGATCTAGTTAACAAGGCCACCAGAAATCTCTAGAACAGTGGTGGCAAAACTATGGCGTATGTATTACTTGTTTTTAAGACACAAGATGTTATTGTGTAAGGTGATTTTTCTTAACTAAACCCTCAGTATTCAGGTTTAATAGCAATATTGTCACTTTGTGATAAATAGATGGATTTTGGTTTGCAGTTTGAGCACTCATCTGTAAAAGGTTTGCCACTGCTTTATCAAGATAACCATTTATTTCTGAGTAAATAAAGCCTTATTATATGCAGAATAAAATAATTTTATAGTGTTGCCAAGTTGTCATTTCAATCATTTTTCTTTGTATTTAGTGCACACAAATGTTCTTTATAAAATTTTACGTTTATGAGATGTTGGAAGAACATGTTATTGATTTGGCTTTTATATAAATTTTTAATCTTGTTAATGACAAAGTGTAATTTTAAAGTTTTTTAATGTTAACATACAAAATTTAACTGAATTTAAACATTCCTAGCATCATCAAATTTTGAGTTTGAAGCCTAGTAAGCCACATAATTGTAGTTTTTTGTTGGCATATCTTTGTGATACATAATAATTACCTTCACTTTGGAGAATGAGTATATATACATATCACATCTTGATCATTTTTACTTTCCCTCCTCACTTCCCTCTGCCCTTTTCCAAACGAAAGTATTTAAGAACTGAGTAAGGTACCACTGTGGTAAGTTTTTCATAAAGACAAGCCATGCGATATTAAAGCTCGAGTATCTGAGTTACTTCACTTAACATTATGATCTCAAGATACATTCTTTTTCCACAAATGACTCATTTATGCTTTATGGCAAATTAGTAGTCCATTGTATATAAATTCGACATTTTTTTCTGTTGATGATTCATTTATCTGTTGATAGGCATATAGGCTAATATCCCAGGATTTAGCTGTTGTGAATTGTGCTGCTTATAAACATAGGTATGCATAAATTGGTATGATGTCTTTTGGAAGATACCTAGAAGGGAATAGCTTGACCACAGGAAATTTCTAGTTTTAGTTTATTGAGAGATCTCCTACTGACTTCCATAGTGGTTTTTATCAGTTTACAGTTCTACCAACAGTGGAGAGGGTTCTTTTTTCCCCAGAGCCTTGCCAGCATTTGTTATTGGTTGAATTCTTGATGATAGCCATTCTTTCTGGAATGAGATGGAAACCAGTGTTGTTTTAATTTGCATTTCTTAAATGATCAGTGACATTGAACTTTTAAAGATGTGCTTATTAGTCATTTGGATTTCTTCATTTGAGAATCGTTCTTTCATTTCTGCTGCTCCCTTTTTAACTGGGGCTTTAAATTTGGGAGATCTTGTTTTTTTGAGTTCCTTATGTATTCTGTATATAGTCTTTTGTCTGAGTACCTGGTATGTGGTGAAAATTTTTTCCCATTCTGTAAATTGTTTCTTTACTTTGTTGGTAGTTTTCTTGGTTGTGCAAAGATTGATGTGATACAGAGCAATTGTTCTAGTTTTCCCTTAGATAGTATGATGTTGGCAGTAAGTTTGTCTTCAGTTTCCTTAGTCATTTTGAGGGAAGGGTCTTCTACACATATCTATAATTTGTGTAAACTAACATGGTGGAAAAATAATGTTGCTTTTCTTCATATATCTGTCTTGTAACCTATCAATTTTGAATTAATAGTGAATTTCCTATAAAAGAGATAGGTTATGTTTCAATTAGAATGTATTTTGAAGGACTCAGATTTCTTTCTGCTCACCTTTTGGAGTCACTGGCTGACTTGGAGATAGAAACACACTCTTCTTACTTAACAATAACGGGTGACACCTTAATGTGGCCGCTACAGTGCTACTAGAAAGGGCTGGCATGGTCAGGTTTGGCTTGGTTTGGTTTGATTGTTTTGTTTTGATTTTACCAGAAGAAATAATTTCCCAACATTTTTATTGTGTTTGGTAACACTGAGTTTGAAATTTTTATTTTATTGTTTTTCAACAAATAACATTTTTGATTATTAGTTGTTTTTTTCTGAAATATGCAATTGTACTTTACATAATTAAGTATAGTAGACCAACAGATAAAAACATGCTTTCATTAGTAAAGGACTGAAGCCTGTTGACCTCAATTTACCTTTCCTAGGAAAAGATTTCACAAAGAGGTACAGATGTGTCCTGGGGTTTATCATGGGGCACTCTGATATATATAGGTTGTAAGTCTTGAATCTAGAGAATGTTCCATATGGTTTTATGAACCCACTCAAAAAAATATGCAAGGGCACCCAAACTACTTCAAGCGAATGCCCACATTTCCAAATGTGGTGATTTAAATTCAGTGAATTATTAATGTACTTCAGCTTATCAACAGCTGAGCTCTTTCCCAAGGAAATCTTAAAAATGTGCCAGCCCATGTAAATATTTCTTAAGCCTTGCTACAGAGAATTTAAACAGTGTTAAACAAATGAATCACTGTTTTTAATGCCCCAAGAGAAATAATTGCTCTTTCTAGAACACTGTTTTCAAGCTTTGTTTTACTATAAGACTCAATAAGTCTTATACTGCAGGTTTTAGAGTTTTAAAAAGAATAATAAATCAGTGCATTTTCTTTGTGGTATATAAACCAAGTGTGGGGAAACCCACCATCTTGCTTGGGTAGTTATTGCAGAGGGTTGGTTATAGGAGTCTGTGTCAGAAAACAATGATTTTTACAAGTAACAGCAAGAAGCATGGTACAGTAATCCATTATTTCTCCCTTTGTGTTTTGGACACTGTCATTCAGATGGGCAAGTTATCAAAAGGGTTATTGTGTTATTGTGAAAAATAGGAGACTGTTCATGCTAGTATGTGACCAGACAGACAGTGATCACTTTGGGCCTTATGTTCTTTTTTTTAGATCCCCAAAGCAAAGCTGGTACTTAATCTGGTACTGAGCTTCATTTTCTGCATCATTCTTCCATCCATATACCAGTTTTGTTGTTTTATCTTCCTTTTTGTTTCCTTTTTAAAGTTAGTCTAGAATAATTTAGCTAAATAAATAATCTTCACTTTAAAGTTTAGCAAATTAAGTTCTCTAGTGATTACAGGAAAGTACAAATCAATTTTGATTTCTAAAGACCAAGTATCAAAATAAAAACCTACCTAGAATTTAATAATCTTTTTAAACTGTGAGACTCATCTGACATTAGGAAATAGGGAAGCCAGCAGCATTTCTGAAAGTGGGAAGTGTGATGTGTGGGGAAGCTGCTTGGGTGGGAGCATCAGGGAATGTGCCTGTCCGAGAACAACTGATGCCAGTGAGATGGAAGGGTGAGAGGGAGGCGGCCACAGAGCAGAGGACAAACTGCTTCTGCTGGCAGAAGCCATAGGCTGACGGTTATAAGGGGAGGGAGAGATCCATACATCTGAGATACCAAAGAAGGCAGCCTGATTCAGACTGGGTAATGACAGGACAAGTGAGCTGTAGTTGGGCCTTGCAGGGTCTTGCAGGTCCATGCTGTAGGAAACCATGGTAGCATTCAGGTGTTCTCAAGAGCACCTTGTGGTGTTTTCATTTTAAAAAATCATTTGGGAGAAGAACAATTGGATAGGAATGAGACAAAGCAGGCAAATAGACAGTGGGCGCAGTTGGTCCGCACTATGCTTGGCCGGCCAGCTCAGTGCTTGGCTAGCCAGCCTTTTGGTGTTTTCTATGACTGTTTAAGAGTGAAAAGGTCTGTTGGCTCCAGTATGGAAAAAACTGAAAACATGTTTAAAAGTATGTACAGCCAACATTTTGTGAACTTCATTTTGTATCTTTAAATATTCACTCAGATTTTATTATGATTACATTCAAAATAATCTGTAGGTTAGATTTTTCTCAGTTTGAAGTGAATCCCAACTGTAATGGATACTTAGAAACCCTAATCTAGGTTAAAGAGTTATGCATAACATACACTTGTCTAAAGAAAATTAGAAGAATCTAGTCAGAAGTTTCAAAAATTTGGAAAATAAGTATATGTAAGGTGTGGGTTTGTTTTATTATTTAATGATTATGGTGGACTTTAAAACTATGGCTTCTTAAGAGATAGAAAAATCTTAAAAGGTGAAGCGGTAGGATTAGAGGTGGACAGAACTGGGCTTGGACCAGTTAGAACTGGCTCTCAGGACCCTGATGGCCCTGCCAGGAGCACAGGACGAGGGGAGTTCTGGAAGAGAGGTTCTTGCCTAGAGTAGACAGCGCTAGTGTGCGGTTAGCGTTCGATGAAGAAGGCAAGACTGAGAAGGAGGCACGTGCTCAGCAGGCCCGGCGAGGGCTGGGAACAAGGGCTGTTTTGTGACACAGATTAAAGGTACTTGGTTCCCTCCCAGTTCCGTGTACACATGTGACACACAGCTCTATTATGCTCCTGCACCTTGTAGCCTTGAAGCTTTTGTGACTCTTGGGCTTTGCTCATGGCATAGAGCAGAGCAAACCACATGACAGTGAAGGGACCTCTCGGGAGTGCATTGTTGGGGAACAGCTACAGATTTCGTCACCTGCTACCGCTTTGCCTCATTGAGGCTGGAAGGTGTCCCTGTGGATCTGTAGATAGAACTGAACGCTTCCACACAGCACATATTTCTGCCGCTGTGGAGAGATGATGGGAGCACTTGGAAGTCAGGTTTGCTGGGGTGAGGGTGCAGTGATGTTCTCCTGTAGGTTAGACACATGTAGGAGGAATGGAGAAAATGAAAATATTAAACATAATAAACAAGGGAGATCCTTAACATCTTTTCGTGTATTTTGGTGTTCAAATTAAAAGTTCCTTTGTACATGACTCCTTAAGTCTCATTGAAGCAAGTCCTTTTAATAATTAGACAATAATTTGTTGCAATAGGTGGATTTACAAGTAAATCTAGGCAAGACTAGAGATCCCAGAGACCTAAAATACTGAGGAAGTTGTGATTTTGACATTTTGCCGTCACTGTTTCAGCTGGTCTTGGAGCTCCCCCCTACCGACAACATTTCCTTCAAAAATCTGACTTGAGAATACTATTAAAATTTGGTAAAAGTTTAAAAATGAGTTTATTTTACATGTTGATCCTTTTAGAGTTTAAGCAATGTTCTTATTCCTGTTATTTTACATGCTACCATTATACGTTTAAGGGAAACAATCTGTAAAGCTGTAACCATTTACATGTCCTGAAGTAATCAAAAATTATTCTCCACCAGCTCCAGTTGTGGACCAAACGCCTGGGAAGGATTTTCCTGGTGCTGCAGGGGCAGTCTCAGCATACGGCCCTGTGGCTGGTGGTGCTGCCGTGGTACAGGAGGTCCAAAGCCCAATCAGAGCCCCGCATTTGCAGCTCTCCGAAGGAAAGGTATGCAAATCAGGACTACATGGTTTTGAACTTGTTCTTAAACCAGAAGCTGGCTGTTGAATTTTCTCTTTCAGCAATTAAATATTTATAATTTATCATTCATTATGTGTTCTGTGTTGGTGTAATTTCCCAATTTTCAAATACGGTAGATTTTTGCTGATTTGGATTGTAGTCTCTAACCTGCTTTTAGTTGTTATTCAGAACAAAATATTTAAACATAAGTTACATTAATACAAGTAAGTAATGCATGGGCCTTTCTGTCTTTATGATTATCAATTAAATCACCAAAATATAGAAGCATGATGATTTGGAAATTATATTTGATTTGTTATAAGTAAATTTTAAAGTTTATTTAAATTATGTTGAATGAAATTTTTTACATAAACAAAGGTGATTTTTATGAAAAATTTGTTCATTAATAACCTGTAGCTGATAAAGAAATTTTAACACAAAGAGTAGTTGTTTTGTGGGTAGTGAGAAGTTGGTGTGTTTCCGGCTCTCTTTTGTTCATTTCCTGTAGTGAACGGAGAAGTACAGTGTTCTCAGATTGGGCGCTCTTATGCTCCCTGTGCTCCCCTAGGCAGAGGAGTCTCCTCAGCATTGCTCTGGAGAACCTTGGAATTCTTTCGTCTCTCTTCCATGACTATGTAAACACTGGGAGTAGGCGCACACGTGCGTGCACACACACACCAAACCGAAGGGTGAAATATCCTGATGATTCTAACTTTGACGTTTTAGCCATACAGAGTGAATTTATAAAGGACCTGCTAGATGAAGTAGTGCCAGGGCCTTAGAAATTCCTGCAGTTAAAACCACAGATGCCCACAGCGGAGGTTGAGGGACCTGTGGGTCCTCTCTTTTAACAGGTGGCATAAAATAATTTTTACTCTATTGTTAAAGAATCATTACTGTCATGTTGAAAATTACACAAGCCAGGTGTGGTGGAACATACCTGTGATTCTGGAAGGCTGAGGCAGGTAGATTCAAACTCAAGCCCATCCAGGTCAATTTAGCAACTTAGTGAGTACCACCCCCACTGCCAAAGGATTGGCTTAGCGCAGAGGCCCTGGCTTCAGTTGCCAGTGCTGTACCAGGACTGCAGAACAAGCCCAAGAAGATGTCCTTCAACTGCTGAGGAACTGTTAGAATTGTTTATTAAAAATAAAGCATAAGCTAAAGAGGAACCCAGGAAAGTATTTATACCCGAAATAGCAGAATATCGTATTTTAGAATATTTCTGTTCCATTTTCCCTATTGAATTTGACCTATACAGTTGTGTTCTAAATTTTTTTTTAAACTGAAAAATGTTCTTATCTTTAAAATTCAAAAAGAAATCTTGTCTTTAGGAAACAACTGGCTATGCTGACTTTTTTTGCTAATGTTTTAAATGTTATCAGCATTCATCTTTGAGTGAATAATACCAATTGTGTTTCCTAGGATTCATGTGGAACCAGTTTGAAAATAATAATTAAGTCAGTTGGTACCTATAAGTTTTAGGTGATAAAAGTAGTCTAGTTTTCTTCTTTAAGGATCATGTGGCTCATTTTCTAACTGCACTGTTAATATGAAACCCTCTCGAGTACAGTTTTCACTAACTACGCATTTCTTCTTTTCTCCTTCTTTCCTTGCATTCCCTTTTCCTTTGAACGTTTCTGTTGTGTAACTCACATTCGACCATGGGTTTGTTCTTGGAAACAGACTGTTTGCATGTGCCCATCATCCCCTCTTCTCCACTGTACCTCACCATTTTCTCCACACCGCCTGCCAGTCCCTGAAGTGGACTTGCTCTCAGACACTTCAGAGGAAGATCCTTTTGGGGAGGCTGAGCAGCTCAGCCTAGACAGCTTAGAGCAACTTTCCACAGGTGAAGCCTCAGAGCCAGGGGACCCAGAGAGGGCCACGCTGGATTCTGTCTCGGATCCTGTTGTAGCCCCTGCTCAGCCTGCCTGTCCTCTCGTCCATGAGAAGACTGTTAACGTGGCTGAGCAGGAGACCTCTGAGTTTGGCTACTTCTCTTTTGGCTTCCACAAATGTTTCCCATCTGGGTTCCCTTCTCTTCTTGATGAAGATGGGTATCTTACTTTCCCCAGCCTCCCCAAGCTCTGGGTCTCCTTCCTTCCGCCAGATGTTCAGCACTATGTCCCTATCACCTCCCCATCGTTCATTCCCTCTCTCATCCTCATCTTCGGCCTCCTTCTCTCTGCTTCTCAGTCCGTTCCTTTTTCTCTCACCTTTTCACTTCCTCTGGCTCTAGCCCTCTGTTATCTGGAAGCTAAAGCCACCTCGTTTAATGTTCCTTATGACTGTGACTTGAACGACAAAACAGAGGAAGAGGAAGCAGTTACTGGCACTCCTCCATAAGCTTCGTTTTATAAAGTCAACCAAAGTACACTTCATCTTGTACCTTTCCTAATATAGAGTGTAAACATGTGCATAAACTTCACTGATTATCCTCAAAATAGTATCATCTACACATTTTCATATACACAGTGCACTAGTGCATGAGAGATAAAGGTAGACACTTCTAGATTGATGTCCTTTGACCAGGTCCATACATCCTAAATCAAGAACAATATGGTAAGATGATTTTTAAAATACTGAAATCATGTTAGATTGTTAACAAAAGGAGTGGGTAAGAGGGAACCTGTATTGTCCTTAAATCCATATTGACCCAGTTTTACAGACAGATGTTAATGCTGTTTCTTTAGGATAGGAACTTTATGTTCGAAACAGCATTTAGAATGCAACGAACACAATAATAGATATATATTAGAACTCCTTAGTGTTAGTCCTCCTGATCACAATACACATTTGTTCTTGCATTTGTAAAATCATACCTATATTAGTCTTTGTAAGTCTAATTGCAGAATCCTTGTTTCCTGTCACTGTAGTATCTGGGACCTGGTAGATAATACTTAACTAGGCCCCCAATCCTAAATCATGCACTTACATAAAAGAATCAGTTAGGTATTTTATAAGGAATATGCTATTCTGTTTTCTTTAACAAATATGTGTGAACAATGTAGCATGACTTTTTGAAAGCTTAAAAGTACAACATTAACATTGAGCCCTTATTTTTATTGAAAATGGGGTGTTTGGTTCAAGGACATTTTTAATCTTTGTATAAGCAACTTTTTAAAAAGTATATTACTTCTGCACTGCTAAGTCATTGTAAACAAGTGCACTATGTTTTTAAATTGTTTTGCTAAGTGTGGTGTGGTGATTCAATATATCTTAGCTTATGGGAACTGTCAGTATGTAGACTAAGTCACAAAATTCAGAGTAAAGCTAAAGAAAATGTAAAGAAATACAGTGAGTATGGATTGTAGAACAAATCACAGTTCACAAGTTTACCTGAGAAATACCAAAGATAAACGTTTTAGAGAATTAAGTGTTGGCCTAAGAATTGAGAGATGATTCTTAATGATTGTTGAGTAGTTATGTGTTACTTTTCTCTACTTCTGATAAACTCTTTGAGTTTCCTGCTTATCTCTCAAAACTACTAGAATTACCATAAATAAAGGTAAGCATTAGTCAAATTTGACCCTAGCAAAAAAAGAAAAGAATGTATGATATGAATTAGCCTGTAATGGTTATATTCCTTTGATATCAGAATCAGTACTTTTCTTCTTCTGAAGTCAAAATTCATTTAGTACTTAAACTTTGAATTTATATTTCTGGGTCATTCGATAATGAGAAAAATCCAATTATGAAAAACTGTTGTTACTTAAAAATTATATGAAAGAGCAAGGCTGTATTTCAAGCATTGTTTTAAATACCTACGATTTTAACACGAAAGTAGCCAAAATTTCTCCCAAGAAATCCCTATTTAAAGTATCAGTGATGGGGTAAGGTATAAAGATGTAAAATCTGTAACCAACACAAAGCTGAAGACAAGTTTTGTATCAGTATATACTGCCTCATCACTAGTTGATTTAGATATTTCCAAATAGAACAGATTAAATTATGCCATATTTGCACTCTTATATTCTCATTCTCGGGTTAAAAAAAATGCTCCAAAGCAGAGCACGGTCTAGGGACTGAGAAAGAGTGAAGGGTTCCTTTCTCCATTCCACCTTGCAAGGATCATTTCCATCATGTGTGCAGCACTGTAGGTGAAGAGGGACCAAAGTGGCTTAATGGCCTGCGTCTTCTGAGGGCCAGACAGCAAAGGTTGGTAACGCTGCGTCAACATTGAAGTTCACAGACAGCTCCTGCACTGAGGGTAGGGTTCCAGTTAACGCTCCCCTTCTTTCTGGCAAATACGGTGTGACTTTTCAGGTGAAGACGGAAGAGGAAGTGCAGTTGGAAGAAGGGGACTGTTTTTCCTCTAAAGTTAAATATTCGGTAGCTGCTTCCTGCAGTTATTGTTGAGGGGTGGTAGTGGAATGTACTTCTAGGGTGATTTGTGAGATTTGTTATGCCTTTAAGTTCTTAAATTTTTATCCTCTTTTATTTTAAAGTCTTAGACTGTCAAACTCTGCATCATTCCTGATACTTGCTGATTGATACACTTACGTTTATTTGCCTTTTTCTCCCTGTGTGTGATTTAATTTCGCAGAAAAATTCCTTGAGAGTAGAAGGGGATAATATTTATGTCAGACATAGCAATTTAATGTTGGAGGTTTGTATAATCTAAGAAAACCACTCTGTCCTATGGCTGCCAGGCTGCTGTGGACGGGAGGTCACGCACAGGCTCGCGGGCAGCTTTCCAAGCACAGTGCATGAAACGCATGGGGGATGGAACTGGGAGTGCATGTGACCAGGCCCGCTTGGTTCATGTCAAGTGGCATAGGTAGGCATAGAGCCACTGCATTCTCAGAATGGCCACTGGGAAAAAGCTTTGGGTAGCCAGGTGAATAAAATTTATCCTTTAGTCTTAAAGTTGTTCTGTGAGTAAGCCTATTTTCCTAATGAGGTATTTCAAGGGCACAGAATCTGAAGTAATAGCCCCACCATTGGTATACATATTAGGTAGAACAGATTTTGATTATCTGACATCAAATCATTGATCTTGATCTATACTCGCTTCCCCCATTTCTAAATTCTGTGTAATGAGGAGTGTGGTCCACTTAAAATACTGTTTGTGACTATGTATATTAATTAATGGAATAATTTTGATTAGAAAGAGAGAGAGAGCAAGATAGATAAAAGTAGGGAGGGAGGAGGGAGTGAGAGTGAGATAGAATGCCTAATCACCCATGTCACATGAGGACAGTTTTTCCTTTGCCCACTAGGTTAGGTAGTATGTGGCAGTGTATTTACGGAGAACTGCAGCTCTCAATAACCTAACTAATCTGGTTGCTTTTGGCAGCTTTGGTAACCGTTGAAAGTGTATTTTTGCTTAACTTACTAAAATGCTGTATGGTGTAATGAGTAACACTGCTTTGAATAAATGCAAGAAATGTGCCTGATCTCAAGCCACAGATGTTTTCCCATGCCATGCAAAGGGTTCTAAATTTTCATGAAGTTTTGCAGATGGCTATAGAAGCTCATAGATGAGCGATTAAGCTTGTGCATGAATGTGAGTTACCTAATTTTATCAGATGCATGACCTGTTCCTATGGGAGTGGGACAAAAGCTGTGATCTACAGGTGGCCCTTTGATTTTTGAAGCACCAGAAAACATTTAGAACTCAGTTGAAACACTTTCCTAAGCATTAGTTACTATATACACCATTTATCAGAGCCAGGCTGAACAAATTCTACTAATACTGTTTGTCAGGTCTTACTTCAGTGAAAACTATCCTGGTAGTTTCTTTACGTTTTTGTGTAAGGAATATTTGATGTGTGTAGTAACTGAGCCCCATTTTTGTGCTTGGTGCTACATGAGGCCAGTATGTTTATTCATTATTTTATAGCAAGACCAAGTAGAAGCAGCCTTTGGAAGCAATTATTATTATTATTTTTTAAAAGCATTAAAAACTACCACTGGAATTTCCTGACAAAAGTCAGTCTTTGAGTTTTCCTTTCGTAGGAATGATCTTGGACTGGCTTTCTCCAGGCTGAGTGTGCTTCACAGTCTGTGTCTGTTGTTTCTCTGATGCACTGTGTTCATGGAATACAAGTTTAGTAGTAACACCAAGGAGAAAGGGAACTTTGTAGAAACAAAGTCAGGCTGCAATTCATCCTCATGAGAAGGATTATTAGCTATTTTTGACAGTGTGTTCCATGGCTTCCTTCTAATAATATAAGTGATTACTCTTTGGAAAATTCTACACAGAAATTAAAACCCTTTAAAATACAAATTATAAAAATTACACATTGGCTTTGTTTTCAATAAAGGCTAAAATACATATGGCTTTTGAGACTTGGCATTTTTCTTGCTTTACTATGTTTTTTAATCACAAGATTGCTTTGTGTTATTTTTTGTTTTTGTCCTACTGGGTTTTTTCCTTTTGGATTTTTCCCCCCTTACGTTACATATTGCTAGGACCTGGATAAAGCCCAGGAGGACATACTGAAACATCAGGCTAGCATTAGTGAACTCAAGCGCAATTTTATGGAATCCACACCTGAGCCGCGCCCTAACGAATGGGAAAAACGACGTATCACACCTCTGTCCCTACAGACTCAAGGGGTATGTCACCAGCTGTTTGTTGGTTGTGTGTCTCACTCCAGTTGTTTAGTAAAACTCAGGTTATTAATCTTGTGTGTTGATGCTCAGAAGTTGGAAAATATTCCCATTTCTTTTTGTAATTGCTAACAACTTTTAAAATACTAAGTATTAACAATGTAATAGTTATTGGCTTAATTCTTAGGAAAGTCATATGAGTTTCAAAATATTTTTTGAAGTATTTTCAGAGTAATTCCACTATTTTATTCAGGTTGTTTATGAGTTAATGAATTTACTTATAAGACAATTTGAAACTTAAATAATATTTTTTTATTTAATAAACTTCTTAGTTATTGACTTCTGAAATACTCTAAGAACTTTTACTTTGTAAATAAAATGTAATTAAAGGAATGTAACTCATATTTTATAATGGCTTTAAGTTCATCACTGTGAGAATACTGAATTAAAATTTTACTTTCAGGAACTGATAAGCACTGTTGAAAACTTGTAAAATGTTATATATGTAATGCAACTGAATATCAAAATTTCTGGTAATGGTATATAGAGTTTTGAAAATGTTTCAAATGATGTCTCTCCTAACTCATTTTTCTTCCCACCATAATATAAGCATTGCCTTTCGGATATAGTCTCAAAATATTTCTCCATGTATTCCCTTGGGTATCTGTTTTTCTGTGCCATTCCTACCCTTCTGTGGTTGACCAAGAATCTCCATGGAGTCCTCCTCCAGAAGGGACAGTGATTATACTATGTGTAACCTACCGTGTAAAAAATCATTCAAAAATGTTACACTATATTTTCATCTTCCCCCTGTAGTTTCTCTTATGGCTTGAATGTTGCCAAATTGAACACATTTAATTTAGATGTTCTTGTGCTGTTTTTATTCACCTTTCCTTAAAAAGCAAAGCTGTTGGTTGCTCTGGTTTTCTTTTGTGACATGAATGGATAATAGTGCTTTAAGAACAGATGAGCAAAAATAATTGCTGAACTGAAAAACAAAACTTTTGAAAATATTAAGACTTTACACACCATGGGTAGTAGGATCTTGTGAAATTGGATACTTTTTAAATCCTTATTTCAGGTTTCTGAAGGAATGTTAGTGTCAGCAATCCACTTGAAAGTGTTTCTGGGGAAAGCGATGGTACGCTGAGGCTTCTCTGTGCTTCTGCATCTGGCTGATGCTACTGACACTGACACCCCTCTCTAATTGTTCTATGTGTGTGTTGCCGTAGGTGTAATGTATATGTTTTGTTTGTTGATTGTGTCTATTGTTTGAAATAATAGAGAAAAGGAGACCATCTTTTCAAGGATATTTTATCCATGAAGGAGAAGTACCTGGTGGGATCCACACGGACAGTTGAAGAAAAAGCTCAGGAGGCGGATAAGGTGTTCACCTTGCATCCTTGGATCTGCTTTTGTCTTTTCCCTCCTCCACTTACTTCTGCCCAAAGCTAGCTATATATATATATATATGTTCCTTTTTTCTTACGCATCAATCTGAAATTTTTTGGAAATAATTTTTTGAGTGTTTGAAAAGTCAACTCCCCATATATAGAAGCATAGAATCATTGGGCAGAAACACCATATTGCATAAACATATTGCCTGCAAATTTACATTTTGAAATGTAGAAGTATGAAGCAGTTTAGAAATAAATGGTCCTAATTTGATTTGTGTTTGGCTAACAGTTGGGAAACAATAATTTCATGTGAAAATGCACTATAACACATATTCATACTGCAGTACTAAGACATCAAATTACATGTATTTAGGCTACTAGCTTAAAGTAGCCTAAATGGAAACTTTTTTTAATTTTAATTTTTAAGATTCCTAATAGGAAAAAAAAAAAAGATTTCTATGCACCATAGCAGCTTCTCATACCTATCTGTGCTTCTGTATATGAAATATTAGCATTGGTGAGAAAGTTAGCTTTCTGTTGCCTTTACATTCTCATTTTTTTGTTTCTACTGACTTTACTTAGCCTGCTTGTCAGCCTGGAGAGCTTAGGCTCTGGTGGAGGAGATGGACAGCAGTTAGTAATTAGAGAATTTCAGGTACTGAGGGATAAGTGCTCATAACTGATACAGCCTGTTATGTTAGAAGGCTGATTTCCCATTATGGTCAGGAGGAGGAGGCATGTGAGATGAGACTACTGATGACATGGAGTATATTCACCAGCTTCCCTGTTTCTAGACAAAGTATCTAACAGCTGCATCTTAAAGGAGTAGAGGTTTATTTTGGTACATGGCTCCAGAGGGTTTGCTCCATGGTTGACTGTCTCCAAGGCACAAATGGCATGCTGGAAGGTAGTAGTGGAGGACAGCTGCTCAGCTTATGGCAATCAGGAAGCAGAGATGTAAGGAAGGGCTAGAGTGAGAGATGTACCCTCCAAAAGCTTGCCCTCAGTAACCCCCTTTTCTCCACTGGACACTCCTTCCAAATAGCTCATTCAGCCATCCATTTAGCAGTGGATGAACCTTCGCTCATCCCTATGTAGTGTCTCGTGTGGCTTGAATGTTGCCAAATTGAACACATTTAATTTAGATGAATCCCTATGATTCAGTCATCATCTGAAAACCACATCTCTGAACACATGAGGCTTTTGAGGGATCATTTTAGACCCAGAGTATAATGAGGCAGACATTCAGAGATTTTTCCACATGCAATGAAAAACAGATGCAACAGAACTAATTTAAGGAACTGAAGACCAAATGGCACTGGCTTAGTGAACATGAAGAAAGGAAAGGTCAAAGAGGTCAGACCCCAGATCGTGTCAGGTCTTAAAGATCATGTTACTGACAGGAAAAAAGAAAGTGTTACTGATTTAGGATGGCATTATAGCAGTGACAAGATGCCATGGCAGTTTTTAAGGTGAGCAGTGATGTGACCCTGCATGTATCAGATGGAAGCTGGTCTCACTGAATAAGGACAAGATTGTAGAGGGTGAAAATGAGAGCAGAGAGGAGTAAAGAGGAAAAAGTATTTCCCTCCCACAAAGCAGATTAGGTTCATCAGTAGTGTGTTTATCAGAATACACAGTGAGATAGGTAACAGGCAAGACGTGGAAATTCGTTCCAGGACTCCGAGCCCTAGTTGAGATGAAATATTTCCAGAGCACTGCAGTGACAAACCTGATGCCATAAAGACTAAGCAGATGGTATTCTTTTGTACATTAAAGGTCAATTTGAAATCCAAAGCCAGTTAGATTGTGTATAATGAGGACTTTAATATCTCATGCTTTGAAATAATAAGTATCTTTAGAAATCCGTCTTCTAAAAGCTAGTTGAATGACATACCAAGTTTAAAGTGATATCCTTGGACTTTTTGCAGTTAGAAACTGGATTTTTGGTAAAGATATTCAAACTTATCACTTTTCTGGATCTCATATTTTAGGGATTGTACAGTATAAAACGTCTTACAAAGTTAGAGTAACTTTGTTAGTCCACTTTCTATTGCTTTAACTAATACCTGACATGGCTGTTTTGGAGGTTTTAGTCCCTGGTCAGCTGGTTCCCTTGCTGTGGCTGTGAGGGAGGTGAAATGTCCTGGCAGAGGGTGCAGCAACCAGGAAGTGCAGACAGCAAGAACAGTGCTGAAGAAGGGGCTAGGGGCTGGGCCCAGGAGCAGTCCCCAAGATCCATGCCCTTTAGGCCCACCCCTAAGTTTCCAGTTCCTCCTGCAAGTGCTGGCAAACCAGGGTCTCATCAGTAAATCAGTTCTCCAGTGAAGTTAGGGCCCTGTGACCCAGTCATCTGTGGAAAGGCTCTTCTTGGAGCACAGGAGACTTTGAGGGGGCAATTTAGATCTAAACCCATAGCAGTGATGTTTATGTGATACTTAAATTAGGAAAAGTTCCTAGATAGCTAATCTGAACTTGAAGTTACTGCGTATTTCCTGGTCTTCTCTGACTACAACCATCCATTCAACCTAAAAACATTTATTGACTACCTATAATATAATTAAATACTTATATTATGTTATTACATTTGTCATCAAATAGCATGCCACTGCTATTAATTGGAGGTACCTGCATATTTGAGACTATTGAGGTTGACTTGAACAGAATATCTTTTCAGTTTCTGTCTTTGCATCTTCCATTTGCTACTATTTTTTAGGGTTTCTTTTTCATCTTTGAATTATCCTTATTGGAGTACAAAATTTAAAATTATGTGTAAATGTATAATTTGACCACAATTTTAAAATTTCCATCATACAGGTTTCGCAGATTTTTAAAAAGCAGTAACAATGTTTTTTTTTTTTAAAATAAATACATTGAATGTATTCTTATTTATTTAGTACCAGGGATTGAACTCACAACCTTGCCCTTGCCAGGCAGGAGTTTATGCCACTGAGCTATATCCCTGCTTTTGAGACAGGGTCTCACTATGTATTGCAGTCTGGTCTTGAACTTAATCATGTAACCCAGGATGGCCTGTCAGCCTCCTGAGTGCTAGGATTACAGGTGTAAACCACCACACCCAGCCAGATATGTTGAACTTTGAGGATGAATGTTTTAAAAGTAGAAGAGAAAGTGAGACACCAAGTCTGCAGTCTTCTCAGTGGTGAATGCATCTTGGCATCCTCTAGTAGATTGTGAGACTGTGTTAAGCTGGTGTATTCTGTAATGAGTCTAATAAAAGTTACCTAGGCTGTAATTTAGAGATACTTTGATGGTTTCTTTGGAATAATTAAATACATGACAAACTCCCCAGGGATCGCTTTCTGGGACAGCCCTTCCTTTCCATCCCCACCCCTGAGCGTGGTGTAACAATGGGGATTGTAACTGAGCTTATTCCACAATATTGAAATGCTTTCCACCTTCCTCTCCTCACCTCCTTTATCTCACTCTGTGAAAGAGGCATCTTGTAAAAGTCGCATTTTTTTAAAGTTTGCTGAAGAGTGAGTTTTATTCAGAATTATTTTCATACACTTCTGAGTGAGTCTTTAGTGGTATTCCAGGTTTCTGGAATACCCCAGCTTTCCTTTTGTCCCATTGTTTAAGGGCTAGAAATGTGAAAGTCAAGTCTAGGGACAAATGCACAGAAAGATGCAATTAAAAGGCAGGAGCCATTGGAGAGACTGTTGTATGCAGGAAGGGACCAAGGAGCCCAGGTCAAGAATGTGTGAGGTTGTGTTGAATGGGCAGGTGTGTTGTGCTCAATTTGTGATAAAGCGTCAGGGTTACACCAGGAGTTTTAGCTGGTTTCTGGAAGTTACAGCATCAGAGATTTTCAGGCAGTAGAAACACCACATACGCCAGCTGCAAAATCTTCAGAATTTTTCTCTTTCATTTTATGCTGTTCTATTATCTTTCTTGTGTAACCTTTCCTTTCTTTCAATAGGTCACTACTGTCTTTCTGGTGTATTAATTCTTTGCTCTTGCTTTTCTGACCTTTCTAGAGCCTAGAAGAGGAGATAACATCCATTTTGTTTAGTGGAAAGGGGTTTTCTGATAGCATGAAAGCCACCTTCCCTTCAGCCACCACTTGGACAGCAGAGGGCGCAGTTGTGAACTCTAATGCACCTTCTAGAGAAAAGCTTTCCTCCTCCGGGCCCTTCTCACATTTGCCTGAGGTGCATTTTACTTTGTTTCCCTGTTACTAAAAGCCTCACAAGAGAGTGACTCATTTTCTGAATGTTCAGACACCTTTCCCTCTAGTGCTTTCACTGGTAAAATTAACTATTCCTGGGAGAAACATTCGAGGAAAATGATTGAATTTGGACATGAGGAAAAGAAATAGATAGGATGTTTCTCCTCCTTTTAGTCAAAAACCAAAACCAAATCAAAACAAACCAAAACAAAACAAAAACCAAAGACTGCCTAAATTCAGAGAATCATTGAAACCATTATAGCTCAGAGCCCAAATTGTGAAGCAGAGGAAAGCCTCAACAAAGTAGAAGTTTAGTGTGCTTTGTACAGCTCAGGTTTTCAAAACCCAAATTACAGGCATCTTCTGATTTATTTTTAAAGTTGCTTATATAGAAAAATTGAAATGCTATCATACTGATTGAAATAACTGTTTTTGAATGACACTAAGAGATTCCCTGAACTTAGGCAGAACCTATTAAGCCATTTGAGGTTGGTAATAATAACTCACCTACCCTTAATAATCATGAAATGTGTGTTTTGGAAATGTTCTGATCATAGGATATCTTTATTTGTGAAGGAGTTTATAAGTAGTTACCTGCCTACCAAAATAGATTCAGAGTTTTTCAGTTTCATGTCTGAAACTTCTAGGTTATCCATGAAACTGGAAGGGTGATTCTCCTGCTCTGTTGGTCACAAGGTTTGCATAGTGTGAAGTTTGACAATGCTTTCAGCATGCATTTCTGAATGGCTCAGAAAGTCACAGAGGGACTCTAAGCCTGGCTGACAGCGCTATCCGGAAGTGTGTACAGTAGGCACCCTCAGCTTGCGGCCCTGCTATGGGCAGGGGAGCCCGAAGGTCTCCGTAAGGCATGGCTTGGCACAGTCAGTGCACTGGCAGTGCCCAGAGGGAATTGGAGCAGAGGGCCTCGCTGTGTTCGAGGCACTGTCTGGAATGAATAGATCTACTGTCTACCACTGAATTATTTCTAATTAGATTACTGATTGTAGTGCCACCTGAATGTCAGTCGTTAACACTTATTTGTGGTAATATAAAATAACCTTTTTTATGAGTGACAAGAAATTTAAAGCTTTAAAAACAAAGTCATGTAAAAAAGCATTTCTACCCTAACTAATAATATAGTATAATAGTTTATATAGCTAGTGTATTCAGTCAACAGGTATTTCTTGAAGATTTAGCTATTACATTACTCAAAATACATTAATGTGTTCAAAAGGATACATTAATTTATTCCCAATTTATTGCAGGGGATAAAAATTAGCATCTCCAATGTTAAGCTTGCTCCACTTGAGATTTTAAAGATACTGTGGAAGGAGCTAGATTTTCAAAAGGAAATACTGGTGTACCCTTAACTCTGCCCCAGTGCATAGTCTCCCTTCTGCTTCATAGTGCAGACTGCATTGTTAATAACCATCTCTGAAATGAATATTTTATGTTAGTGATGGTCAGAGACCACTGTGAGTTTGCCAATCAAAGCTATTTATTTAAAATTATTTTAGCAGTAGGGTTTCTTTATGTTGCTCAGCCTGGCCTTGAACTCCCAGTTCTCCCTCCTTGGCTTCCCAAGTAGCTGAGATACAGGCATGTGCTGCTGTGCCCAACTCAAAACTCTTCTTTTAAAAGTACCCTCACTACCCCCAAACAGATGTCATTTCCTTGCTGTTGTGTTTATTTAGGAACCAGGGCTCCAGGTGAAGCTCTAGAGTCTGACTGAAACCAAAACCGTTTGTTGAATAAATTTTTCAGTTTCCCAATTTATCCTTTAATGTGATAAGTAAACTTTGTGTTTTTCCATATTTTTATAAAAATGTCAACTACATAAGTGGAGCACTGATAGGTATAACTCCATAGTAAAAGCATTTTACTTCTTTGGAAAGGTGCTGGGTATTTTTGTTCCTTTTGGTAAGCTTTTTGGCATCTGTCTCGATTGTGCTCTGTGTAACTGTTGAGCAAAGCCTTTTGTAGCTGCTGAATCTTGCTATTCTGTCTTTATCAAATGTCTGTCCAGTGGTGTTGAGGTAAAACTGTATTGATTTTGTGTCTTCGGTTGCTTTTTGTTCCGCAGACACGTGCTCCCGCGTCAGAAGGGCCTTGCACTGGAGCCAGGGATGCTGTTAAGGTTCTCCCCTTTCTGTGTTCACACCATTGTCCGCCGCCTTTCATCCCCTCACGCTTGCCCACTTCCCTTCCAGTCAGCCATCATAATCATCATTGTTTTCTCCATGACATGAGCCTGCCATCCATTGATTTGGATTTCCGTTGTTTTTATTTATTCATGTATTTTTGTTTTCCCTCCTCCATCTTTTTTTCGTACAGAGTTCACATGAGACTCTGAATGTAGTGGAGGAGAAACAGCGGGCAGAGGTTGGGAAAGATGAAAAAGTAATCACAGAAGAAGTGAATGGTAAAGAGCTATCACCTGGGAGTGGTCCTGGGGAGATGCGTAAGGTGGAGGCTGTGACACACAAAGACTCCACCTCCCTGTCTTCTGAGAGCAGCAGCAGCAGCAGCAGCAGTGAGAGTGAGGAGGAAGATGTGGGCGAATACCAGCCCCAGCAGCGTGTGGCCGAGGGCACCATCAGGGAGGAGCAGGAGGAGTTTGATGAAGAGGCGGAGGAGACGCCTGGCCAAGTCACCAAGGTAGTGCAGAGGAAGGAAGCGGCACCCGAAGCCAGCCCAGATGGACAGGCGGGGGCCGCTGGAAGCCCAGGAGACACAGAGACCCAGGACCATGTAGTTGCCCCCAAGGGATCTGGAGAAAGGAGTGTAAATGAAGGCACAATGAAGCAGGAGGGGAGAGAAGAAACAGAGGAAGAGCAGCAGAGAGTCAACGGAGAGGTGTCTCATGTTGACATTGATGTTTTGCCACAAATTATTTGTTGTTCAGAGGTAAATGGGAGTCCGGAGCGGGAGCCACACTATTGAGTTTCTTCTCAGGTGGGGACACCTGCTTTCTCCTCCACCTGTCCTCCCGATTCTCCTGCAACTTTTTAAGCAAGAATCTGATTTTTCTCTCTCCTGGGAAGAAGGGGAAAACACTGCTTTGTAGATTTTCTGCCAGCTCACTTCATAGTTCCTGGCTTCTTTACTGCAACTGGATCACCTGTAGAGAACTTCCCTACGACCACCACAGCCTTTTTTCTTCCCGTTTCCCCTTTAAATTTCTCTTTGCATGTTTTGGATGCTTCCCACTGTTTTGTCTTTAGTTGCACTGCTTCCTCACACTGAATGCCTATGTAATAGACAGTGGTTGATGTGCATGTGTGCCCTGCTGTCATGATTGCATTTGACCCTTTTGGCTCAGCCTCTCACTCCTCAACCTAAGGTTCTCACAGCTGGTGCAGGCTGTGATTGCCGTGATGCTGCAAGAGGTGGCGTCTGGTGCAACAGGAGCATTATTTCCTGAGTGCTGCCATGACTTCTGTTTTTAGAGGCCAGGGATGGGATGGCTTGATTAAGAGCCTCTTTCTTCCTGCTGGGCAGCCATAGGCTCAACTGTTCCCTTCTCATTCTGTCTTTACGTCAGTTCTAAATTTTTTTGCACCAATTCTAGATTTGATTTTGTTTTGTGAGTTATCAGCACTGGATATAAGTCTTTTCTTTTTCAAAAAATAGAACTTTCCAGAGTCGTCTCAGATGAAGTCTTGGTCCTTTGGTGCAGTGTCTCTGTTTGGGAGTGAGAGAGGGTTAGGGAATGTTTCTTGACTGTGAAATGCTGGCAGCATAGGGATGTATCTGTATTTGTTCTCTTTGAGGGGGTGGACAAATCACAGAATGACTTTGACTCGAAATAATTAATGAATTTTTACCATGTTGCCTTTAAATGTGTTTTACTACAGAGAAGAGACTTCAAGAGTCTTTGAACTTGGAATTATTATTTTCTGCATTTAATATAAAGTTGTTGTTCTTTGAATATTTATACCTGTTGGGAATTTTCCACAGAAGGTGCTGTAGTAGTTTTGTAGTTGAATCCTGCATGCCCAGCAGAATACAGTGTTAACAGACCCTCTCTATCTAGCCTTGCTGTAAATTGTTCAAAGCATTCATACAGCACCCATGGAGTAATTGTAGAGAAAACATCGTAACATATGTAACAGAAGAAACACTGCAAATTTTAGACAATTGTAATTAGAAAAACCATACTTGACGGTATCCTTTGTGGAAATGACATCTATTGAAGGAGAAGAGCCACTCTTAGCCAACCTAGCTTGCATGCCAGTTAAAAACAGTGCACTTCACACAAACCATGTGGCCCTTTAAACTGTAGTAAAATTAGAGTCATGTTATTATGCATAGTTCATTCAATGTTCTCTTCAGTGATGTTGATTACTTTCCAAAAGTAGTGCATACACATCAGTGCAGTAGTTTGAGATGATCATAATTTGAAAGGTAGCATAATTTACATTAGCTTATGTTTCTTGTGTCTACACATATATGTATATCCAGAGTACATGTATATATGCCATACTTAAAAGTTTTCACTTATATCTTTGCTTTAAATTGTTTGCTTTTACTCTATGCATGACTGTGTGTTTAGATATGTTTCTTAGATTTATTTTTGAAGGTTTCTTTAGGCACTTCTACTTTGTCACCTCTAGAATTTATTTTTCCCTTCCTTTCCACTTTAGCCACCAGTGGTAAAAACAGAGATGGTAACAATTTCTGATGCCTCACAAAGGACAGAAATCTCCACCAAGGAAGTCCCCATTGTCCAAACTGAGACCAAAACCATCACTTATGAGTCTCCACAGGTACAGAGCACAAGACCCACCCGCTTGAGTTCGTTTTTACTCAGCATGTCTGTTTCTGTTTCTGTTGACTTCTTCCAGTTTACTTGTTTCTGACTTCAATGTAGTTTTCCCATCTCTGTTTTGTAAGCAGGCACCACCAACAACATAACTTGATATGCTGCTATCTTACATTGAGCCAGAAAGTAGCGATCAAATTGGTGACCCAGCAGTCATAGGAGGATCTTATATCTAACTACTTAGGGTAAAGGATGTAAATTGTGTTATTACTGTAAGGCATTTCTGGTTTGATGTATCCAAAATAGTCATATACAGTTGGAGAAAAAGAGTGTTTTATGAAATGTACTGAGTCTGACGTACTTTATGATTAGTAGTGTATACCTTCCCCCTTGCTCTTACTCAGTTAAAAGAGACCCAATCAACTTTCGCTTTCTTGTAAGATGTATGGACACACACACACTTTGTACATCTCAATGGGTTATTTTTTTGTTATTTTGTCATTTGTATGTTACGTTTGATGCTGTATATCTAAGTAATTATCAAATTTGTGTGTTTTTAATTCTTCAGATATTGGTTATGTCAAGTTTTTTTTAAAAAGTACTAAAATGTTTAACCTAGGAACAACAAAAAGGGAAAGTGCTCATCATTTCAAAAGTATAACTATTAAAAAAAATACGTATGATTAGTATTTCCTCCCCCGAGCAGATTTACCTTCTGGGATTGTATCATGGTGGAGTATGGCAGGTCAATGCCCTCTCAAAACAAGTTTTAAAGGCTGTGTGCATGGGTGGAACAATTCTCAAGACGATTTGGGGCACAGTTTAATCTCTCTATGTGTATAAACCCACATAAGCACAAACAGCTTTCTTACAATGTGTCCACGTGGTAGTGGTGTAACTGTGTTGTGCTAGGACTTCATAAAGAGAGATCAGATGTATGAGCCAAATTTGAGAGAAGTTTCCTCTTATCTTACTAATAAGCACTAGCTATCCAAGTCACTGCCAAAACACATGAAAAATGTTTGGCAAGCTTACACTGTTAGACTATTAATTTGCTTCATTGTTTACCTTGGTAAACTCTAGAAACCCTTGCTTCTTCTAACATCAAAGCATATTAAAATAAAAACTATATGCGTAAGATTATACATACTAGAGCACACATGCACATGAGCAGTATTAAAATATGCACACCCATGTATATGATTTTATAATACAAGTCATAGGAACAATGTAGTTTTTAAAATTCTACTATAGGGCTGGGGGTAGAACTCAGGGGCACAGCGCCAGCCTGACAAGTGGAAGGTCCTGAGTTTGCTTCTTGGTGCCCCCTCCCCAAATTCTTCTATAGATAAGCAAATAAGTAAATGATGCGGGCTCAGTCAATCCTAGTCAGGCTCTGTTGCTTAGTAATCCAAGAAAGTGTTATCTGTTTTTATTCACCTGTGCTTATAAAACAGTAACAAACTCAGCACTACCAGTCACTGTGGAAACATCTCTGCCTGCTTCTGTAGTTTCTTTTTCTAGTGTCTCCAGTGTCCCTCAGATCCTCTTCACTCTGGTGTAGCTTTCAGTCCCACCTTCTGCTTCATTCTTCATCCTTTCTCTTCCCAGGGTATTTCTTCTCCATGTGGTATTTAGCCTTTTGCCTGTCCTCTGTGAGATGCCAGGCACTCTCTTGGTCTGTAACTTACTGCTATAGGCATGCAGAGGATGAGCAAATGACCAACTGCATAAATTTTAGAAGGTGCACATTCAGCAGGTTGGGGTCCTCTCTGACATGTAGAAGTTAAGCATTGCTTTGTATTTGTCCCCCAATTATTCAAAGATTGACGGTGGGGCTGCTGGTGATTCGGGCACGTTGCTGAGCGCACAGACCATCACATCTGAGTCCATGTCAACAACTACAACCACACACATCACCAAGGTAAAGAGACCTGGGAGGGTCTAGGGAAAGCACAAAGCGTTACAAACAAGGTCTTTGCTGAATTGTTTCTTTGTTCCTAGATGGACTTCTGAGTAATAGTGGAATTAGAATTATACTCCATTGATAAATGTATTTAAGTCAAATTGCAGTTTTGTGAAGTACAAAGGAAAAAACTGTTACAAATAGCCATACTTAAGACAGCTGCAAGAACAGAGATATTTTAATAAACTATAAGCTGTACAGTGTGTAAAATAAATTTATGGAACTGAAGCTGTGCCCTACTTCCATTGAACTGGCCCTTCTGCCTAAAGGAAGTGAGTAAAACTTGTCGTTTCGAACTTTAAACAAGTTGTTGCAGTATTGTAAAATTTACCTCATTCACTTATGACGGGGAATGCTGCTTAGGGGCATTTTCCCAGATCATTCTCTGAGTATTTAACACCAGATACCTAGTGGCTCAGCTGCGGCAGCCTCACTAGGGTCTCAGAAATGTATGAATACCTTGGCCTGCCTCAAGACTACAGAAATCTGGGTGTATAGGAGGCTTCCAGGTGACTCTGGTGCGTATGAAAGTCATCTCATTTCTAACTCAAGTCTTCAAGTATTTTATTCTGCTTCTACCTTTCACACTTGATTAATCCTCAGTGGTCTTTTACAATAGTCATTACAAAAATGGCAAGAAACTTTGTGGATTAAAAGCTGCCACATAATGCAGGCTACCACTGGCACCCATTTTAAAGCATTTTCAGATACTAAAGCTAGTGGCAGGCTTTATTTCTTATGGGAAATGCCATCACCTGAGACTTTGTGCAGCAGTGTATAAGAGGTGTGGAGGCTGGAGGTGTTATTGCAGGACCACATGGCGTGTGTTCCTCCTCTTTTAGAAGGGACGGGACAGGAAGAGGCTGCCCCAGGCGAGCCAGTCGCTGTGAGGCAGGTCACCCATGGCTCCTTCCACCAGGCCCCTCTACACAGTCTTTGGGGAGCAACAGGCCGAGGCTGTGATCAGATCACAATTTTAATAGAAGTTTTACCCACCTTCTCTATCTTCAACCAAATCCAAGCCCTGTTTTTATTACACTACACCAGATAAACAAAATTACCAAATGAATTTGTATGACTAGTAGTCAAAGTATTACAAACATTTTCCCAAGTGTCTGTCCTAAAACAGATAAATTGTTAGACTTGCTTGTAACTACAAATACCAAACAATTGTTTCTTCTTTGTCTTCCTCTTTTCAAAAACTGACCAACTGAGAGTGAAGAAACTCAGGATATTGTGACAGAATATCCCAGCAGAATTACTTATTACAAGTCATGGCATCTGTCCCATTGTAATCTCACCTAAGTCTGGATAAGTTAGTTTTAGAGTTGCTTTCAGTTGAGAGCTGCTTCAAGTTTAATAATTCTTGGTGTTCAGCATTCAGCATGCATGGCCTTAGGTTGGGCAAGAGGGCAGAGTGGGATTCATCTTCTTTGTGATCATGTGATAACGATGCTGTTTTTCTTTTTTATACCTTTTAGACTGTAAAAGGTGGAATATCTGAAACGAGAATTGAGAAGCGCATTGTGATCACAGGTGATGCAGATATCGACCATGATCAGGTGAAGACCATAGGTTCTGGTTCTGGCAGCAGCCTTGTCTGTGTGCTGTAGTTTGTACCTGTGGTCATGTCACATCCATCCCATGTAAACACCTTCCCAGGACTTGCTGGGTGAAGTACAGCTCCAAAGCAAGGCACGAAGACACTTCTTCAACTGGATGTGGCCTATTCATTTAGGTTTCTGAGCTCTGATGCAGCATCAAGCAGAGATTGCTGTGTATTTCACTCTGGTTTTATGTGTACTTTAGGCTGAGAATAATCTGGAGGATTTCTGGCAACCATTAGGAATTACAAGGGTATAGTTTAAAGGCAGATCTTCTAATACTTGGAAGTGAATAGCAGTTTAATGCCACTGGTTTCTAAAAGTTGAGAAAGCCACTAAAACTTCCTTATACCTATCTTAAGGAGTTTTTTGGTGTTTTTACAGCATACAAAAATGGGCAAATAGCCAATAACGACCAGGTGGTTTTACCCATTAGTATCACTGGGTTGGAGGAAGAAGGGGAAATCTGTCTCTCACAAAGAGAAAGTTTACACTAATTCTGGAACGTTTTTTTTTTTGTTGTTACTGGGGATGAAACTCACGACCTTGTGCTTGCCAAGCAGGCACCTATGCCACTGAGCTAAATCCCCAGCCCCAGGAAAGTAAATTTTTGAGCAAAGAATTTTATATTTGATAACCATATATAACCAGAGAAAAATGGGTTTTCTCTTAAATTTTCTCTAAAAAAGAAAATTATTCCTCATTTTTTGGCCTTTGTAAACATGAATTTATTTGCATGTTTCATAATGTATTTTTTAAAATGTCTCAAAGGATTATTAGTTAAAGGTTTCTTCTGACTCGGAATTTTAAGTTAGGAGTTGGATTTTCTAGATAACTAACAGAATACTTGACTGCTTACTCTGGAAAAAAAATTACTCATGTGGATCACTCGTAGTTTTTAATAAAATAATTTTTCAATTTGGCAGTGTCAAGTGATAGTTTTCTCACAATCCATATTGTTGCCATAATTAGTATTTTACAATATTTAGCTTTTTGTGCTTATATTTTGGAGTAAAAGGAATTACAGCAAACATGAAAACATGATTTCAAATGTTTGAAGGTTTCAATGTCAGTTTTTAGTTTTACCTGCTTTTTTTTAGAGCTGTGGCTTTTTTTTTTTTTTTAAATGGAATGGGCTCAGAGTTTTGCTTAGTAACCATGCAACTGACAGAAACTATAGTGCAAGGAAGAACTGCAGTTGTCCCCTTAGGCAGCTGGTGAGCAAAAGGAAAGGGAAAATTGTGCTGCCTGTTTTCCCAAATGCATAACTTTTTTTTTTTTTTTAATTAGGTGTTCTCTATCGTAGAAAAATTTTTTTTCTTCTAAACTCCTTTCCTGGATTTGGTAGTTCTGTGGCATTGTGTGGCGTTTTGTTTTCTTCTACTCTTCTTTACAAATAAAATTAACAATGAGAAAAGCATATTTCTTCCCTGAAAAAATAAAGTCTTTCTATATTGTTGTAACACTTTTATACAGTTTACAGAAAGATAAAAACAGAAAAGCTGCTTTTCACCACATGGCCCAGGGGAGGAGACCACCAACCACTGGCGTGCCTTGGTCAGCCTCTTGGCCGGCCACTTCTAATTGTGTGTGGCTGTTGCTACTCTTTTAGTTCTGCATCTTAGAAATTCACATTTTTCCTGCAGTATTTTCGTTGAACAAATATTTTAGTTTGGACAATTACTGAGAGCCTGAGAGGGTAAAGATGACGCCTGGTTCGGTGCTTTGGAGTCTTGGCATTTGAGTAACAGCTAGTGTTACTTCAGTGTGTAGATCATCACTACACCTGCTGGCTGGCTAATGTTTCTTCAGTTCACATAAAAAATCTCAAGGTGATCTTTACAACTTTCGAATTAGTCTTGGGTTACAGGTAACAGTGCTAGGGCCCAGATGAAAGCTGTTTTCTCCAAATCTCACGGTGAGTACAGCCTGGCATCCCAAACCAGCGCGTTTCTCCTGCATGTACCATCATGTGAAAGCAGCCAGAGGAAAGGGAAATTTGGGGAAATGAGAAGCGTTCTCTTAGATGAACAGTGGTCCTAACCTGAATTTTCCTGCTCCTATCAGTGGAGCAGTCAGGCCATGGCCATGTGAGTGTGAGTCCTATGTGATGAGTGCACAGTGGGTTTTACTGTCCCGGGTGTATAGCTGTTTTCTCTTCTGACTCCACAGGCCCTGGCTCAGGCAATCAGGGAAGCCCGAGAGCAGCACCCTGACATGTCTGTCACGAGAGTGGTTGTGCACAAAGAAACAGAGCTGGCAGAGGAAGGGGAAGAGTGACCAAGGTAAGAGGCCCCTGGCTGTGGCCTTTCTCATGGCTGCTCTGTGAGTCTGTGCGATGGAACTTTTTTTTATCAGTGTCTCTGTTTCCTAGTATGTTGGAATTCATTTTAGGTGTTTTTAATCCTCAAGTGCATCTGCTCAAGTACATACAATTATAAACTTTGTGACCATTGGGTATGCCGTGTCATTAACTACAATTTCTGTAGGAGCTGCTAACTGTAGACATTCATGTGTTATGCTATTGTTTATCAAGTATATTAGTATAAGCTGTGTCAGTAACCCTTTGAAGAAGGTGCTATTGCCCTCATTTTAAATGAGAGCTTGCTTTTTCTGTATGATGAAAAAGTATGATTCATTTGTTTACTGCAAAGTCAGCAGCGTTCCGGGTCTATCATTTGAAGAGTTTATCTTTCCCTCTTTAATTTGTCTGCAGTTTCATGTCTGCAGTTAGGTAACACACGTGGATGAGGGTGTTTCTGGCACTGTTTCTGTGATCTGTGTGTCTGTCCCTGCTCCAGGTCCATCCACTGGTGATGGAGAATCTTTGTGCTTAGCGCAGAACTACATCCCTAGCCCTGTGGTATTTTAATTAGAATTGCACGCACCCTGTAGTTCAATGTGGGAATAATTACATCTTTTTGATAATAAGTCCTCTTTTCCATGAATATAAAGTGACTGTCTATTTGTAGATTTTTTTAGTGTCTTTCAATAAAATTACATAATTTTTCAACCAGTTGCAGCCTTACAACTCATTTTTAGGTGTTGCTAGTAAAGAGGTACAATTGACATTTTCTATGACATATCTAATGACTTCATGTTTTAGATACTATTTTCATTGCAGGGTATAACATGGAGCCTGTAAGCAGAACTTGTTTAAATTGTAAACAAAAACATAATACCTACGTGCCTGAATAAATGCACTGTGTTATCTATAAATGTTTATCATTTTATTTTTGATATGTATCTCCCTGATAGTTTTATATATGAAAGACTGAGAGCATTCTTACCTGAGAGGCAGAAGACTGGATGCTGAATTTAAATCTTTATAGATGCCAAACTAGGTAACACTGGGCAAGTCATCAGGATGCTGCAATCTGCTTTTCCTAGCTATGGAATTTATTATATGGATAGAGCAAGATAATAAGAGGATTTTATATAAATGAAACATGAGAACAGTGATGTTTTCCCCCTAAATGTTAATGCATCAGTTACTTATTTGTAAATCAAATTAGGAATGTAAGACAAATTAGTAACCACTGAAAACACTCACCTTCACTTGGGGCAAACATTTTAGTAAGTTTTAAAGTAAGTTAAACTGGTTATTCCTGGCATCATGTTCATTTTTTAGTGAATATGCCCATGTGTGGACATGCATGCACACACATACAGCATTTGAAGTTTATGTTTCCATGGGCCATTTTTAATAAATGGATCAGAAAATGACAGTATAAATTCGACAAGATTCATTCATCCATTCAAAACATAATTATCAAGTTCCCACCCACGAGGGCTAAGGTAAGCTGGGCATTAAGGATTCAGTGGTAGACAAAGTAAACACCATCCACTTATTTGAGGCTGACATGGTCCAGGACGGGAATTGTGAATGTTAACACAGTGTAGTTATAAACTGACTAAGTGCTCTGAAGCAAACAAGGTGCTCTGAGAGAAAAGGCCAGGGTGCTGCACTAATGTATATGTCACTTGTCACTTGTGAAAGGAGTCTGAAATCTGAAGGATAAGTAGAGTCACCAAAAAAGCATCTTGGAGTCATTTTAGTTTTTCAGTTGCCAGCTGCGGCTGGCTGCTAAAAGCTCCTTTGCTGGTTTGTCAGCTGAAGAGAGGGTTTCTCCTCCTCTGCTGCCTTCTGGCTGCTGTGCTGCAATCCCAGAGGCAGCAGGTGGGCTGAGGCCAAGGGCAGCACAGGACAGTGTCCGGAAGTCAGCAAAGCAGAAGAGCTGTTGGCGCTGCATCCACTGCTCTGCCCTCCTGACCTGACCGGCCCTTTGGAGCAGCTCTCAGCTTTTGATCAAGCATTGAAAGTGGGGGTGGCCAGGTCAACAGAAAATGATCAAAGAACAACAGGTGGAAGAAGAACTGCCCAGCCTGCCTTCCTCAGCTGGTGGAGAGTAGCTCTGCAGCAACCAGGAGCTAAATGCAATCTGTGAAAAAGAAAATGTACTTCAGATGAGTCTCGGTCTTTGTGACATTTTTATGACTTTGTGACTTTTAGCATCCCACCTTCTGCCAGTTTGTTCCAGATGTGTATTTATGAGCCCTCAGATGAAGACAAGTTATTATCAACCCTGAGCCAGCAGAATGGTGTCCCCTTAGAGTCCTGATCACAGGGAGAGGGCGAGCCCCGTGGTATGGTCCATATGGCTTAAGAACGAGCCATAAGAGGAGAAGGCTCAAGACTCTGCTTCCCCTGGCTCCACAAGCTAGCACCCTGAGCTGCCATCAGAGGAGCCTCCTGGCTCCTGGAGTCCCCACAAACGTGAGAAGCGAGCAGAGCCTCCTTTCCTCCACAAATCATGCACAGTCGAAGATGCGACTGTGAGGAGGGCCCTCATCTATTTACTTTCTTGTTCCTTCGTTTGTTTGTTCATTCATTCAGCAGAAGTTATGAAAGGCCCAGTATGTATCATCTGCTGTTTTATCATGAAGGTAGCAAGTAAGATAAGGCCTATGCTCAAGGACAGTAAGTTGGTGGTAGCAGAATAAAGTTTTTATGTTCTGAACCTGAGATGGTAGGAACAACACAGAGCTCTGATTCAGAACAGTGTCAGAGATGTCTTCTCATGTACGCTTCAAGTTGAGTAGGAGTTGGCAAGAAGAAAACTGTGAAAGGGGCCAGTCCCGGGGAACCATTGAGCCCGAGAGGAATAGCATACCACCAGCATAGCCAGACTGCAGACCACAGTAGCTCAGAGCAGGGGGGACGGGTTGCAGAAGAGAATCACAGTCGCTCAGTTTCCAGCTGGGAAGGGAAGCACTTGTAATCATGGCTTAAGGGACTTGTTTTTCACATGTCACATACAGTGTGCTCTGTCACCTGCTCAGCAACCTGAAAACAAGGGTAAATTTTTTCTGTGTTCTCTAGTGGGGAGACCAACCACCTTAGGAATTCTGCAGAAGGCCTGGAAGTGCAAGGCCCACCTTAATGCGCGCACATACCCACTTTGACTGACTACTACAGTGATAGCAAACCTTTCAGAGCTTTCACAAGCACAAGCAGCCTGCTGTGGTGTGCGTGCTGTAGGTTCCCCAGCACTGGCTAGACATATACCACATGGTCTAACTGCCAGTGCAGTGCAGCATCGCAGGCTGTGAGTTCAGATCTGCTTCCTGACTGTGAGATCCAGGCGCGTTACTTCTCTCCATACCTCGTTGCTGTCATCCACAAACTGGGCAAGAGGACAGACTTGACAAAAGCGATTGTTTCCAGGAAGGTTATAAGGCTTTGTAACTTACGAATCAGCATGGACCTTTTGTTCTTAGGTCAGATACAATGAGGATTTCTGCTTCATGTAGGGTCTGAGTGGAGAGGTCCAGGTGGGATGAGAGCTGTGAGAACCCCACACCTCTGAGCCAGAGCCGTTTTCATGGGACTGGCAGAACTGATATAAGAGATTGCTAGAATCCTGGTAAACTGTCATTCTTAGCCCTGCAGGTCATGCCCGTAGCCCACAGTAGATAACTTTAAATGAGAAGTATTAGTTTCGAATTACTATGCAAATGTGAGTACTCATGTCTAAAGAAGACAGTGCTGTGTGCAGACCATTCATTTTAATGTCAGCCTGAAGTTCAGGCTTCCAAAGCCAAGCAGGAAGTAGCCGTAGCTGGTGGCTTGATGTGTTGGTAGATCCAAGTCACTCATTCACATGTGCGCTTGGCGAGTGTCACCCTCCTTCAAAGAGAAGTGCAGACCTGCTGGCTTCCAGATGAGATTCTCCATTCAGGAGCCAGGAGTTTTTCGAGTATATAAAATGTGTTGCACTTTTATTTTATTCTATTTGGTTAGCTGTGCTAGTTTCACATTTAAATTTGCATTTTATTACAGCTTAGTTTTCAATACAGGTTATTCACACCTAAAATGAAGACTTCTGCTATCTAAAAATAAAAGCTAGTTTGGGTTTAGTGAATTTCAGGCACAGCCTGTCTTTACCCTGAAATGCTATAGAATGTTCTGTTTAGCATTATAAATCTGACAGATGTTATCCTGAGTCACTTTCCAATGATATATTTGAACGCCCCAATCAGAGGCACCAGCTGCCACCACTGTCGGCCCCTTTGTCCCAGGGTTTGCTCTTGGACCTAACCTTTGCTGACTTTTACTGTTTTCCACATGAAACTATCCTGCTGGTAACAAAAGGTTATAATTTTTGAGAAGGGAGAGAGAGTAGGAAATGGAGTCCTGTGTCCTTGCACTCTGTCCTCCCACAGTGCATGTATTCACACATAGAAGGGATTGCATGGCCACTCTGCTCGGGCCGCCATGCTGTAGTCTGGTTTGTTTCTGCATGTAGCGCTGCGTTGGAGGTGGTTTTCATGTTCTTACCTCCTCTCTTTTTCAACAGACATTGGATGGATATATGATGGTTTACTTAAATACTTTTACAGTAGTGGATATTTAAATTATTTCTGTCTTCATAATTATACACACAGTTGCAAGATTATACTTTATATACATCTTTGTGCATTAATGTCATGAATTCTCCAGGTCAGCCTCTTCTAAAAATCACACTTGGTGAACCACGAAGGGTTCTGACACATTGCCCAGCTGTCTTCCTCAAAGTGTCTGCAAGTCTAGGCCCAGGGCTGTTTTGGAGTGTGTGTTTTCTTACACGCTGGCTAGCTTAAATCATGGAAGACATTTTTAAAACACTTTATCAGCCTGATTAGTAAAAGCGCCTAATTGTGAGGAAAAAACTTTTTAATTGAATTTTTCCTTACAGTGAGGTTGTACTACACATGCACATATATTACATATGCATGTATATGCAGTTTACATTTCTTGGAATTGGAAGTTTGTTTCCTTTATCCATATTTTTAATTCAGGGGTTTATCTTTATTCTCTTCCAGTTGTATTTAAGTTATTTACCCGTGATGCATAAATTCTATACCCCTCCCCCAGTGTTTTCATTATCATTGAAGATTAAAAATGATGCCAAAAAGAGGGTAGAAGTGCACACCTTCCTAGAGTTTTGTTTTTGGCTGAAACAGGCTGTTTCAGAGTTTGAGCCTTCGGTGCTTACAGTTGGAAGGCAGCCAGCAATGTTAGAAGCATTAAGCGCCAGGAGACAGTGAGCCTGCTGTCTGTCTGCCACGCTGGGGACCAGGCAGTCCCTCCTGAGCCATTTTCCCTCGGTCTGAGTCCTTGCTGCCCCATCCTTCTGCACATCTTTGCCTCTCTGGCCTGGGGGAGGCTTGGGGGCGGTTATTACTTCAGCCTATTTTGTAGTCTGTTTAAAGGAGTGGAAATTGAGAGAGTATTTCAGAATATGTGATTTTAATTTTCTTCCCTCAACCTCATGGATGAGGATCCTAGAGACTAATTTGTTGGAGCTCACTTAAATTTGGGAATCATAAAATACCGTCCATCCATAAAACAAAGTTACTGATTTTGTCTGTCTCAACAACTTTTCTGTTAGATAATCCAGAAATAATTTCTGAACATGTAAATGTCTTGGGTAGTGAGAAAAGAATTTTGCCATGGCAGCTAATATTTTGTGTGTATGTTGATTTTAAGATACTCTTGTCTTCAGGAAGATTATATTCCAAAAATATCTTGTCCACCTCATACATCAGAATAGTTTAGTTACATGAAAGGAACTGGTACCCTAGACCTGTCCATCTAGAGTGGCAGTGAACCCACTGGTGATGGCTGAACTTGCAGTGTAGCCAGTCCGGATTAGATGTGTGCTAAGTGTGAATTACAGACGATCTCAAAATGAAAGAAGAAAAAATTATATACTGTCAACTTTTTTTCTTTACCTCTTTGTTGTTGAAATAATTTGGATATACTGGGTTAAACAGACTACGTTAAATATACCTGTTTCTTCTTACTTTTTAAAATGTGTCTCAATACTTTTAAATGCATATGTACCCTGCATTAGTGGCTTCTAGTACATTTCTCTGATTGGAGAGGAGGGAGAGAGGGAGACTGGCTGACAAGTACATAGAATAGTATTTTCTTGAAGATAAATGTCTTTATCTAACTTTGAGGGAAATGATTTTTCCTATACTTCTTCAGATAATAAAATTGGGTCTAGACATGAATTCTTTTAATTCCCCATTAACCTTCCTATTTAAGAAAAAGGAAAACAGAAACTTGAATCCTGTTCATGTGAGCTTCAAGAATGTTCTCCTAAAAGTTTTGTTACTGTTTTTTAAGCTTTTATTTGATGCTAAAGTAGTGTTTTATCGTCATTCCCCACTGCTTATCTTAAACCAAAGATTGGCAAAAGCTTAGCTAGGTTAACATGTGTAATGTAACTTCACCTAGTCCACTTGTTATTTAAAAGAAGCTTTAAGATTTTGTAGAATGTTTCCATATTGTGTTCCCACAAGATGTGACCCAGTGAAGTGAACCAGAAGACCTTACTGACTTTAGGGTCAAATGCTGACCAGCCTTAGAAATCTTGGCCAAAGCTTCAGAGATTTGATAAAACCAATTTTTGAAGAGTCCTCCAGGGATATCAGAGATACAGCTAACCAACAAAAGCAGAAAATGAACTAGTATGTTTCCACTTAGACAAGAAAACTGAAAGGTGAAAATAATGGGAAAACAATGATGAGTGGTTTCTTCCAAGAGGCACAGTGCAGGTCCATTTGAATATTTTGCTTCCCAAGCCCCCTATGACTTGGTCCCTATAACTGTTACTCTTGGATTTATGAATACATGTTGTGAACCTACATATAGTTTCAGAGACTGATCGTTGGTGGAAGGGACAAAGATGTAAAATCGAGCATACAGATAAATCTTGGGTAAAACATTATGTTTGGAAAGAAAGTAGATAAAGGACTGTGATGGTGAAGAAAGAGGAAAAGCTCTTTAATTGTCACAAGTGAGAGCGGAAAGCTCAGCAGGACCTTGGGAAGGATCTAGAGAGATGGAGGTTGGGCAAGAGACAAGAGACAGGGGAAACAAGGGGATGGCTATCAGGAGGAGAACTGGACAGATTCTTCCAAGGTGTTACAGGCTTTATGTTCCTTCAGTACCTTAGCATTACCTGTAGACCTTCATGTGGGGCACTTAGGGTTAAATACAGGAACAGCATTTGTAGCACTGCCCTTTGGTAATGAGTCCTCATAGTGTACAGGACTGATTGAAATGGTGCCAGGTTAGATGAGGTACCCTGCAAGGAAACCACTGTGTTGCCCAAGAAAATCGTCTGTGGAGAAACTGAACTGGACATTTGTATCATCAAGAATAGAATAGAATGACTGTAACTTAGAAGCAAAACCAGGAGTGAAGTATCATCTCTAAAAGTCATGACAATATTAGTTTACTCTCACCGAGTGCTTGCTCTGGGCATGGCTGTGTTGAGAGTTTCATCATCTGTTCCCATTGTCATCTGTGCGTGAGGACATGGAGGCCCCCAAGGGTGGGTCCCTTGCCTCAAGTCATGTAGTTAGTGAGCAGCAGTGCCGGAGCCACCTCAGTTGTCAGTCTGATACTACGCTGTGGATGGCTTTGCAGAAGGCTTCTTGATGGGACCCTTTCAGGCAGACTCCTGCCAATGTACTGGATTTGAAAACTCTATTTTGAACAGGAAATCTTTGAGGTTGCAGCTTTAATATAAAGCTAAGTGAACAAGCGAGGCCATATTTTATAAAATAGTCATGCTTAGAAGGATGTCTTATTTCCTGGTTTCCTTGCAATCAAAAGTATACATGCATAGAAGAGTATACATGAATGTGAGTGAAGAGTAGATGATCTTTAAACTTCACTCTTCCATTTGTAACTTGTGCTCCTGAGCACGGAACTGATGCCGTTTTTTTATTGGAAAGGGTATTCTGGAGTTGCTAGTCCTTCTTAGAGCAACCTGAATGTATGAGAATAACCTTCCAAAGGAAAACTGCTGTTCACTTACTTAAAGAGAGCTGTGTAATTGGGCAAAGGCAAAGAAGTGGGACTGGCTAAAAGAAGTGGGCTTGGACCAGAGGCTGGTGGGAGGGTAGAGGCTCTTCCTCCAAAATTCCAAAGGAGACACAGCTGCAGCTGGGAAGTGCAAACACAGGCAGGATCTTAAAATTCACCTTGCTGAAAGAAGCCTTCTTAGCTTCAGCAGGTTCCAGCCAATGGCAAGCTGAATTTTTGTGTTTGAAGTGCCATTGTGTTGTGCCACTGAGTCTAATGCAAGATGACAGGGTCAGTACGGCCACCCCAGACCTGAAAGGCCACATGTATGGGTCACTGAGGGCTCCCAAGACAGCCTCAAGAGAAGATGGGGCTCCTGGCCACCTAGATGCGCTCCAGTAAACAGAGGAGCAGTTTGCGGAGTCACTTGCATGACAGGTGCTGGGCTTCGTATTGCTGAGAGGAAAGAGGCCGTGGATGCAGCTGTCCTCTGATAAGAGAGCTGTAGCTCCAAGATGGCAGGTCTGTAAGCAGCCTGCAAACTTAGTGATCTCAAGGCCACTTTGTCTAAAAATTTGTATTTTATTGGTACCTTTTAGATACACATAATGATAACATTCATCATAGGGAATACATGGTGTTGCTTTTTTCCTCATTCCTCTCCCCTACCTTCAATCTCCTGTTCCCCTCCTTGTTTACAGAAGCTTTGTTTCTTTTTCCTTCTATTCTCTTTTTTCCCTTGTCCTTTCTTTCCTTTCTCCCTTCCCCCACGCTCGTTTCCCTTCTCATTTGAACATTTTTCAAGGCTACTCTTTAAACTCTTGAAAATTACTGAAAAATTTCAATGAGCTTTTCCCCTCTGAATTATATTTTTGTTAGTACATGTTTGCACTACATAAAGATTACATTTATGTGGGGAGCTGGATCTGTATGTAACACATTTTACTTAATTCTTTTGACTTCCCTTGCCCCCTGTAAATATTGAAATTTACAAGTCTAAAGTGATAATTTTTTAAAAATTAAGTTAAAAATAATCACTAAGTTGAAAAAACCTGTCTGAACAGCCTTTTTGTACTTTATGCTCCAGTGTGTATGGAATCCTGGAAAAGGCAAAATGACTGAGACAGGAAAACAAGCAATACCTGTCACTGTTCTCAGAAGTGTTCCTAAATACTGGGAAACCAGCCAGCTCATGGTGGACAAAATACTGTTTTTCCAGAGTCTCCATTTATGCCTGAAATTTATCATTGGCAATGGATAACTGTTGTTTTTCTTGAAGTGACAGTTCACTCCATTTTCAAGAATGTCTGCTGTACATCCAAGTTGGGTAGCAGCCTTTCCATAGCTCTTAGTACTCTTCCTGTAGGCATTATTTTTCCTGTGTATGCAGGATGAATGTTATTTGTAGATTTCCAGTTCACCACACAGAATATTAAAAAAAGACATGGACTTAACGGCATATAAGAGGATTTGTATTTTGTTTATCAGGGATGTGGTTAAGTGAAAACAATTTTCTGTGTCATTGCAAGTGTGTGCTGGTGACAAGCACAGTGACTGCCAGTGCAGTGTGGTGCAGCTGCTCCTCCTGGTGCCGAGATGCCACCAGGGTTACTTGCCATTGCTGTTGCACCATCGGTGTGAGCATTAACACTTTGAGAAGACACACGGTGTTGGTGCGAGTGTTAACACCTTGAGAGGACACACGGTGTTTCAGTGTGGTTGTGAAGATAGTACATCCTTCGTGGTCCCCTTCAGACTCTAGAGACCACATTTTGGGTGATAACAATAATGTAAACTTTTGAACAGTTGACTATTTCCTAGGTTAACCAAATAGAAACTTAGCGTACTTGCATTTGGGCTCTAGGATTCTTACAATATAAACAACTGAAATTCTGTTTAAAGTTTAAAATCAGACGTGTAAGATGAAAACAAAAGAAGACTAAGCCGAAACCTCAGCATTAAAAATAACAGTCAAACCCATCAAATAATATTATATAAAATCAAACTTTACATCTGAGTACATTTTTATTTAGGAAATAGTTGCAATGTGTCTTATATAAATATTTTACATGTTTCCAAAATCTCTAGTTGTATTACTGCTCTGTATTAATTTAATCTTCATTCACTTAAGAAATGCTGTTTTCTTAAGACATTATTTGGAATACCTTCTTGCATTATTTTGTATAAAATCCATATTCTTGCATTTTTATTGAATCCTCTCTCTCAATGAGTGCTTTGCTACTTAAAGGCAGCATTTCTTGTGGCTTGTGAATGCTTTTTAAAATCAGTCTACTGAATCGATTTCTGGATAGAGCACTCTCCAGATTGAGACCCATATGTGAGGTTCTGGTTTCTGGAAACCGAGGTTGTGCTCTTCAGATGGGATCCCAGTGCTTCCACACTGCAGCTGCACTCTCCCACGCACCGCACCGTACCGTAGATACCCTGAGTAGAGTCACCTAGCTGCGACCAGTTTGAGCACTTGAGGGATTAAGTGTAAAACTAGACCTGTGATTAGAGGAGGTCTGGCCACACTGACCCATTCATTCTCACACTGGCCAAAAGAAGGGGACACAGGCTGGGGGATATGACTAGCAATTAGAATGTTTATTGATGCTGTTTAGTCCAGGGTATTTTGTTCACACAATCCTAAAATATGAAGTAGAATCTGTACACTAAAGAGTTGTGACTTTATGCAAATTTGAGGCAGATTGTAGAAAGCTGTACAAGTGGAAAGCAGATTGAACTAATGCTTATGATTAACGCCTGTCAGTATTTGTTCACAAACCTACAAGTCTGATGCAGCATTCAAGCTGAAAGAAAAGAGAACAAAAGAAAAGAAATAGTTCTTGAAACTTTTCCAGCTCTTCTATGAAGATACAGTGCCTAGTTTTCAGTTTAGTTGGGATATGTGATCAGTCATTTAGACCTACAATCTAGTCTGTTTAAAAAAAAAAAAAAGTAACATACTAAGTTTCTTACAGATACTTACCAAAGAACAGAGAAATTTAAAATTCTAAATGTTCAGTGCTGTGTACCAGTAGCATTAATGATTCCATCTTTTATCTTTCTCGTCCCTTATTGGAAAACTGTATTTAATATGTGAAGCACATTTCTGTGGTTAAGTAGAAGAAGCATCGGGACAGACACAGGGTGATGTGGCTGTGAGACCGCATGCTCCCCAGCCTGCAGAGCAGAGAGGGCCCGAAGTTCTGACTTGAGGAGCTGAATTCAGTGTCATGTTCTTTGCCTCTGCAAGCTGTTTGGAATCCTAGAGCACATCAAGCTTAACATTTGTAAACTCAGACTCCCAGAAAACAGTTAGTATGGTATGGTGGTAAGTGATCGTTGTGAATAGTGACATTTATCTATCTATCTATCTATTTATTTATTTATTTGGAACCAAGGATCAAACTCAAAACCTTGCACTTGCCAGGCAAGTGCTTACACCACTGAGCTAAATCTCTGGCCCGGCATTTGAATTTATGTAACTGTATCTTTTTCTCTTTATCTAACTCAGTAAATTTTAAGGATCTTCCATTCCAACATACTCCTAGTTTCCTGTAGTGTCTTGGAAACAAGTCTATAATTTTAGCTTTCCTTTACAATTTTATGATTCAATGCAAAGTAAAATTTGTATTTTTGATGAAAACATTCATAGAGTTGTGACACAGAATCTACAGAAAATGGTCACTGCAACTAGCCTATTACTGTGTTCTTGTAGCAGGCTTTTGGATTTTTCAGATTTTTTCTGCTGCTTACATTTTATTTTTTTTATGTTGTTAGTACATGTTTGCAGTAAAGAAGATAGATACATGTCCTTAACACATGTTGATTCTTTTTATTCCCCTCCCCCTCTCTACCCACCTGCCTCCTTTCATCACTAGACCCCCTTTCCCCAGTTTCATTAGTTTTGCTTATTTTTTTCCTTAGTTCATGTTCATGACATACAATGATTACAGTCACACTTGGGCATTTGTTCCATCTCCATGATATATCTTAAAATCTTTAATATACTTTATTTAACCGTATTTGTATCCAGAATATTCTTTCAGAAGGTCAAGGAGCTCGTTTTCTAATTTAAGCAGAGTTGTAGCCTTGTGCAACAAGTGATACGTGCCCCTTCCCAGAGCAGACGGCAGTATGCAAGAGGCAGAGCGGGTAGCGTGAGGCTCTCACATAACTGCTCACTGGGAAATCAGCTCCTGAGGAGCAAGGAGTTGAACAACCCTCACTTCCAGTCTTCAGCTCTTGTACCCTTGGTGAAAAACTGGTAGAGACACAAGATGACTGTGCAGAAGTGTTTGGTACTGAGTTCTACCTTTAAGGGTGAGGGCAGGGAGGTGCTTCCAGTGCACCTTTGGGTACATTTTTATGCACAGAAGACTTACTCTTGGGGTCCGAGAACTGGGGTTATGATCATGATCATTGTAGTTAAAAGATATTTTGGACTTGCAAAATGTCTTCCTGTACTTTTTAGATGGTCAGTGTCTCCCCAGGGACTTTAATCATGTAACAAGGAACTCATAAAAGATACATCTTTAATTTACACCAGGTCCCAGCCCACGGCAGGCAGGTCTGTAAAGGACATTTCCTTTTTGATATCATTTGCTGTACACTAGCAAAAAGAGCTTCCTTATGTTTGTATTATGCCAAAGTACCTGTAAAGCCACCTACTGTTCTGTATGCATTTTTCCCCTTCTGGGTGACCTAATTGATATGTTAATCAATGCTCCCCTCTGTAGAGAATTGTAAATCCCTGGGAACCTAACCTAACTGATATGTTAACCATTGTTGCCCTCTACAAATAACAGATGTGGTGCTAAAATAAGCTGATAAAGGATTGTTAATTACTGCTAGACTACTCTGTCCCCTGCTAAGGAAAACAAAGGTTTTCCTCATTTCCTTAGCAGATTTCCTGATCCACTTTCATAACTCCTTACTTTGTAAACTGTGATATGTACAAAAAGGCTGCAAGTTTTAGAGAGAAACACAACTTTTGCAAACTCCAACTGCACTGTGTCGCTGGGCCCAGGATAAAATAAACCAGCGCTACTTTTTAAAAAAAAACAAGTTTTGCCCTATTTTTGAAACTTGAAGTTGGGGCTGGGGGATCATTTTGGGTTATAAGATTTGGTGGCCCGTACGGGGATACTGGGGGACCCCTCCCCAAATTATTTTTTTCCTGCCCATTTGTAATTTGGATGCACACAGTGACTGCAGACAAGCTAGTGCTCCTTCAGTGCCGGATTCCAGGGGCTCTCGCCAGTTTGTAATTTGGGGTTTTGGCCCATGTAGAGTTATGGCCCGTGAGTGGCTTAGGCCAGTCTCTGTTTTTTTGGTGGGGGAGGGGGCGTTTGTGCTTTGGGGCTTCTCACCCATTTGTCTCCATATTCAATGTTTTTGTACTTTGGAACTGTCTGCCTGTTTGAATCTGTTACTAACACGTTTTTTGTTTTTTTTTTTTCCATTTGAACTTGTTGAATTTGTTATTAACTTAGGGGCTCATTGCAGATTCCTTGTGGCTTCTTGAATTCAGATATTTGTTTTCCTAAAGGTCACCATACGACTGTGGATCAAGAAGCCTTCATGTGTATGTTTTATGTTTTTCTTACTTTCTGTGACACCTTGTGTTGTGTTATTGTCATTAACCAGTTGTTTGCGATAACTATGGGCAGGGCATCATCATCAGAGCCTTTGTATTCCCTGACCATGGTTCTTAATCATTTCAGAGATTTCAAGAATCAAGAAGCCTTTGTGTGCATGTTTTATGTTTTTTTTTACTTTCTGTGGTGCCTTGTGTTGTGTTATTGTCATTAACTGGTTATTTGAGATAATTATGGGCAGGGCATCATCATCAGAGCCTTTGTCTCCCCTGACCATGGTTCTTAATCATTTCAGAGATTTCAAAGATCAAGCCTGAAGATATGGAGAACCAATATATTCTGGGAGACTCTGTATTTTCTGAGAGCTCTAGTGGCCAACTGGGGTTTCTAACTGGCCCTCGGTGGGTAGTTTTGATTTATCCACAGCTCAGGCCATCTGACAATATATCTTTGGATCTCTGACCCATCTGGACCAGATTGTGTACATTCAGGTTTGGATTGATCTCATTTGTGATCCTCCTCCTTGGCTTAAAAAAGTTTCTGAAGGCATCTGATCATCAGTTGGAAACTCCCCCTCTCCTGGTGCCTCTGAAAGCAAAACTGAAACCTGAGTCCGAGCCACTCCAAATTCTCCCCACCAAGGAAGAAGAACTTCTGCCGCCTTACCGACCCTCAACACCAGTGCCTACCCCCCCCTGAACCAGAGCTCCCTTTTCACCCTCCTAGTCCCATCCGAACCAGAAGTTATCAGCATTCAGAGTCCCCTGACTCCTCCACCCCAACCCTTACCCTTCTTCCCTTATGTGAAATTACTAACTCTGAAGACCCTTCTGCCCCAATATTTACTTATGTCCCATTTGCTACTTCTGACCTCTACAACTGGAAGCAACAGAACCCTCCTTTCTCTAAAGACCCTCAAGGTATTATTTCTCTTTTGGAATCAATCTTTTACACCCACCGTCCCACTTGGGATGATTGTCAGCAGATTTTGCAGGTCTTGTTCACGGTGGAAGAAAGAGAACGAATCCGCACACTAGGATGAAAAGCGGTGCGTGATCCTGATAGGAACTCATCCTCCAATCCTGAATCCCTGAACGTTGACACGAGTCAGGTTGGGTTGCAGAGCCTCCACCTTCCTTGGATGTGCGAGTGTCACCTCAGGATGCTTCAAAGGAGAAGCTGTAACCTCCTGCAGAACCACAGAATGTTCAGCCTTTGTAATGGTTTTTGCACTCATGATAAAAGCCATATCCATTGGTTGTACCATTGCACTGGGCAATGTTGGACTCTGAGCTGTATCCTGTCCTGGTGCTGTTGGATTTGTTATTTGAGCTGGTACCGTGTATTGATCTCCAACCTTCATAAATGGCTCTGGAGGCTGAAAGGGGCTCTCAGGCCTTCTTGAAGGAAATTGAGTTTCTACAACAGGTGGTGGAGGCACTGAATGTTCCACATCTAGAAATTCAAATGTGACGGGAGTGAGGTTTGGATGCTGTGTGTGCATCTGGTCTGGATGTGCAAGGGCCACCTCAGAGTTCTTATGAGGAGGAGCTGCAACCTTCTGCAGGGCTGTTGGATGTTCAGCCTCTATAGTAAGTTCAGGATATAGGGTATGGCCTCTATCCAGTTTTTGTACCATGACAGTGGGCAATATTCGAGTCTGAGCTGGACCTTGAGCCAGTGGTGTAGGTGTTATTCTGTGAGATGATTCTCTACGTTGACCTAAAGCCTCCAGAAATGGTGCTGGAGGCTGAGATGGGTTTTCTGGCAAAGTTGCTAAACGGAGAACCTCTAAAGTCTGTGGAGAAGTTCTGGTATGTTCTACATTCCAAGCCTGAATGTTGACAGAAGTCAGGTTGGGTTGTTGAGCCTCCACCTTCCTTGGATGTGCAAGTGTCACCTCAGGATGCTTCAGAGGAGAAGCTGTAACCTCTTGCAGGCCCACAGAATGTGCAGGCTCTGTAGTGAGTTCATCACTTGTGCTAAGCCACATGTCTAGTGGTGGGATTGTGACAGTTGGCAATGTGGGATGCACGTTAGTTGGATACTGACCAGGCATTGGAACTGGCATCTCATTCACTGTTGGTCCTTGTGTCTTATCAGAGGCTGACTGCAGTATTGGAGATGGTTCCTTGGGTATCTCCCCAGGTCTCAGGATGGAATTTGTCAAATGTGAGAGATGAGTTGCACAGCTCCTTAGAGATGGAACATTGATCTCCTGATTCTCTGACAGCCAATGTAAACCCTCACTAAAAAGCTTCTCTTGGTGTAGGACCTCCTACTGGATTAAAGAAGGTACAACCTCTTCAGCAGGCTATGAGTCTTGATAAGGGTCTTCTCCTTCAGGTAGAGAGGATTGGATTTGGGGAGTCTCTAGGTTTTTAGTCTGGGCCTCCATCTGGTATTGTGGTGATTCCTTGTGTTCACAGGGCTGTGTAGGTTGATCTGGCTTCAGCAGATATCCCAGGTGTAGGCTATTGTGATCAGCTTTATCCATATTCAGATCTGCAGTATCATCCTTCAAGGTTTGTTTCTGATGCTGAGGATATTCTGATAGATGAGGAGCTCCAAAAACCTTCTTAGCAAGTTGCCAGTGCCAGGCTGTATCCTTCAGTTTCAGGAGTGAAACAAACTTTGATGCTGTTGAACTCTTACTCATTGGAGGTGGAACAAGTACATGTGACTGGTGGTCTGCAGCCTGCTCTAAAGCAGAAGTCTCCTTCTTTCTTCTGACTTGAGAAGGCAGAGCTAAGTCTTCATTCTCATGCTAATCTACCATTGAATCCACCTCTGGGAGCCTCTGTGGCCCAACTAGCTTGTCATGCAGACCCTAATGCGGAACAACAAACTTATCTGGATCTGGCAGTGACTCCAGTCGACTCCTCGGGTGTAAGCAAAATCTTCATAGGTGCAGAGGATCCTGGGTAATCCAATTCCTCTGGATCTGCTGGAGCCATAAGAGCATGAAGTGGTTGAGGTGAGGGACTGGACTTGTAGGGAAAAAAGAAAAAATTGGGCTCTAAGGGCTCAACGTCCTGCTGGACAGGGAATTGAGCCCACTCTGGATGTGGGGCTTCAGGACCAGTAGCCACAACTGTGGCCAAAACATGAACCCTGGAGCCCAGAAGTGCAATGTAAACATCATAGGATAAGGCTTGGACATGAAGACCTAGGCCAGTAGAGTTCACTTGCTGGAATATTTCTGCTGGCCACTTGCTGCTATGTACATTGTGCCTTATCCCACCATTTGTGACATCATTATTCAAGAAACAATTAGGTTCTGGCCCAGATGGGCTTACCATGGCCCCAAGGAGTCTTGCTACAGTGACCATGCCTGTTGTACACTAGCAAAAAGAGCTTTGTTGTCCTGTGCTATGCTTGTCACCCTAGTAACTCTCTTTGCAAACACAGCTCTTTTCTGCAACTGGCCATACTGGAGCACCGGCCACATTGTTATAAATTAACTGAAGCACCACCATACTGTTCTGTATGCGTCGTCACCCTAGTAACCTGTTTTGATGTGTCAACCTTTGTTCCCTTTGTGTGAGACAAATGTTCCTGGAATTAGCAGAAGGACTGTAAATTCCTGTAAGGAAGGAACGGGCTAGCCACCAACTGTGAAATGTCTCTGACCTCAAGCAAAGGGGAACAATGGTCTTCCTCATTCCTACTCTCCTCCCCTCATTATTTACTTTGCAGTTTTTTATAAAAGTCTGTCAAAATTTTAATCCAGTTACACAGCTTTGCAAACTCCAACTGCCCTGTGTCACTAGTGCCAGCTTAAATAAAGTGCTCTTTTTCTTTTTAAAAGACATTTTGCCCCACTTTTTAGGACAATATCTCGGGGTCTCCTTTTTGGGGTACAACATCATTGAACTGTAGGCTGTGGCAGCCAGAAACACACTGTGCCATGTTCTGGAGTTAAGACGGCCAGGTGGCCAGGTAGAAGGGCATACATGGTGCCATTAAAATGTCCCTGTGCTCTGTGGGGTCGCTTTGGGTCTGAGACCTGACAGATGCTTATCAGTCTGTTATAGATTGATGTTTCTGTTCCTTAATTAACTGACAATGAATGCTATTTTGGACCCACCCCATTGGTCCTTAGCGCCTGCTAATATCTGACTACCTGCATAATATAACCCCCAAGTGCAGTTTGACTGATTCCTGTATCCATCTACACCATCCCGCATTTCATTATTACCAGCCTGTGAAGAGACCTTTCTGTCTCCATTGATTTCCCCTGACTAGAGTCCAGCAGACATGCTAATGAGTAATGAAATAGCCTAAGGCAGACAACAAAGTGGGAAACAGTAATTTGATTAATTAGTCTCTCCTGAATAATCAAGTGTTATAATAAGTGTTACATCTGAGTAACTTAAGTTTTTTTCATTAAAACAAGACTTAAATTTATCTAACAAAAAGAATGTACCTTCTGATTGACTTTGAGATCAGTGTGTTTTGGAAAGGGCATTAATTACTACTATCCACTGAACTTTGTCAAAATTTCTGATTGTCAAAATTTTTAACCAATCTGAAATAGACCATAAGACAGTTGCCTTCTTAAATTCTTACAGTGATAGTGCACCACTGTTATTTTTCAGTTCTGTCTCCTAATTACCAGTATGTGACTTTGGGCTCATTCTCATTCTCCTTAAACTCAGACGAGATAACTCTAGCCATTGCTTTCAGGTCCTTCTGTGCTGCCTGCCTAGTTTTTACAGCCCTGGTCCTAATTGCTTGCTCAAGCCCTAAGCCCTCTCTGTTCTCCCTCATTTGGTATTGGGGATTGTTTATTTCTGCAATTCTCTGTGTGTACTTTTGGACCACAGTTGGCTGTGGGTAACTGGAGCTGCAGAAGTAAAATCGCAGGCAGTCTGTCTTATGTTAGCTAAGCCTTCTGCATATGGTCACATCTGCCAGTTGTGATGGACCAGTCACTTCTCCAGAAACTTTAAGGCCTTCAGGTTTGCAATAGCCTCTTACACGTTTTCTGGTAAAACATCTGTACTTAGACCTCAGCAGGTAACTGTTGATTACTTCATTGAAAATGTTGCTTATTGTTTTTTCCAAGTTTCTGTTTTTGAAAGATTTAAATTAAGCCATGTCTCTCTCTCTTCTCTCCTAGAAAGTCGTTTTTAAAACACATTCAGCTTCATGAAGAATTTTGACCATTTCAAGACTTAATGCCACACCACTACTCCAGCAAATTTGTGCTACGACTGGTAACAACGACCAGAAACCTGAAGAATTAAAATGCCAACACAAACCTTACCTTAACAGCTCTGGTCTATACTGTTCCCATGTATTTTTAATATGTTACTTTTGTTTTATAACCACTTCTAAATATTCTTGGTTCTTTCTACCCCTCCCCCCATGAAGGGGTTTTGTTGTTTTCTATTTCCTTTGTGTATAACTACCTGCTTTTTATGACTTATTTGCTCATATGACAGTGAACAAAGCCAGCGTGGGCTGGTGAGGTGCTGTTCACTTGAACAGGTGCTGTTGTGTGGAAAGGAAACTCTGTGACTAATTTAGATGGCAGTTTTCCTCCTTCCAGATTTCTTGCCATTGAATTCTTACAGTAAATATTTAGAGTCTTCAGATTTCAGTACATGTACTGTCTGAGAAAATATTAATACCAATTAAAAACATTTCTTACATCTGGAAAATTTTCTAATGTTTGAGAATTTCACTGGGTTTTTTAAAATATTGAACCCTTTTGACTTTCCAGTCCTGTGACTTTTTACATTCTGTAGGAAGTCAGAGACTCTCCAGACTGGAGAACTGTGAAATTCGCTGACCACGCACTGTGTTCCAAGAGCCTGTGGCAGTGGAGTGCCAGTGCTTCTCAAACACAGGCTTTGGTAGCATTCCCGGGAGAAGAGAGGGGACACAGTGGTCCCTTCCCTTCTACTAAAACAGCCAGGCAGCTTAAAACCATAGTGCTTTCTGTCTTAATGTTTCCAAGTTCCAGATCTTTCCATTATCTGAACACATGAGTAGCACCCTTGCTTTTTATTAAATGTCCTTGTCTATATGTAAAACTGACCTTTTGTTACTGAGCAGATGTATCTCTGTCAGAAGGCTTGATGACCGTACAGATGGGAGGTGTTGGGGAGAGGAGCAGGGTTTACGGTGGTGTTGGGCTGAATGTAAGAGAGCTAAGCCATTTCAAGCTGACACCAGAGACCTGATAGGGATGTATTAACTGTATTGAACATTTTCTCCTTGCTTTTGACCCTATATATAGTTAAGATGCCAGGTTAGATTTATAGCAGCTTCAAGTTGTATTAAATGATATTTTGCTTTCTGTAATACTGTTATAAAATAAAGTTTGTTTATTCTCTAAACTTGTCACTTCTCTTTTTTTTACAACCATCTTAAAAAATGAACTGGAGTGATCTTTTTCATCAGAAGCCCTAGTAGTTTGTGGAATGTAGCAGTTCTGTTTTCAGCTGTGTTATAATTTGACGGTGCTGCCAGCATCACTTATTTGAAATGGTGAAAGCAGTGTTGAGAGTTTGCAACTCTAATGTTCAGCACACCAGGTTCTTTCTGCCTGCTTAAGTAATAAACCTGACTCACACATTCTCAAAGGAATGTTTTGCTTGCCTGCCTTGTGTACTTTTTGCTTTTATTTTCAGGACATGTTTTGACTGTCCTGAATCCTGTTTCATGTGTCCACCATGCCTTCACGGGTCAGGTGGACCAAACTGCTGAAGGCTGTGTCCAAGTGCAGTTGGGATGCTTCCCTGTGAAGCCTTTGCCAAGGCACATCAGATTACGGGCTTCATTTTATTTTAAATATTATACAGCAGATGACCCAATGGGATACATTCCTTTTTGAAATGTTACTTAGAATTTCTCCTTGTTGCCATTCAAAATGAGTGTATTAAATATAATTCACATAACTGTTGTCTTTGAGATCTGTTCCCACTAAATTATCTCTCAACTTGTGAAAGGCCTTTCTCACTTTCTCTATAATTGTTACAAAAACAACCACTCTCTGGAGAAGCCTGTCTCTGCAAGCCAAGCCTTGGAAATCCTGTGGAACCAACTGTAGTTCTGTGAATATATTTCTCATCACAGTGCTAGTAGGTAGAATATTCATAATTAAATCCGAGACCTTCCCAGGGGTCTGAGCACTGTGTTGTTCTCTGTGTCTGATGATAATAGCTAACATTCATGATAGAAAGTTTGTCTGGAGCACCATAGAGTAGAAAGTACCAGGTGTAGTCAGGGCTCAGTTTTTAGACAGCAGAAATGCAAGGACAGCCTGGCATCCTGGCGGCAGGGAGAGTGTCTCTGGGGATGTAGCACCCAAAGAAGCACTCAGAGCAGTGCTGATGATTATTCCCACATAGCACATCAACATTTTACATCTCAGGATGTCATCTCACCTGCTAAATAGCTTTCAAAGCCCCAAGTGATAAACAGGAGTGGATTAACAAGATTTTGAGATATGAACTTGGAAAGTTTTAAAACAACATATTTTAAAGTTCCTAGTCTATTTGATGGTAATTATTAATGAACATTTTTGAATTATGTTCCCTTTTTTGTGCTGTCACTCTTAAGCTAAGCTAACGTGGCACTGTGTAAATTGTGATGGCAGCTCTGAGACCTTGTCTGATGAACATCTGCAGGTCGGCAGACCATCTTTGACAAAAGCCAGGTGTCAGATTCCTAACACTGTCCGCAACAGAAACAGAACGCTTGACAGCTTTGGGTTAGTTGTGAAGTGTTTGTTGGGAACTTTTCAGTTGACTAATAAATAATGGCAATGTGACAGACCTTAACACCCATTGAAGAATTTTATTGAAAGTTTCAAGTTGGAGGTACATTATATCTCTAACAGAGAATTATTTCCAAGAATAGAACATTAGGTATCAGATTCGGAACTGTTGGGTTGAGGCCATTTGGGGCATGAAAAGATCTGTGATCCCTAATAAGACGCTTTGGGGCAGATGTGGGACCTGAGAGCAGGAAAGGTGGAGACGTGGCGAGGTGGAGGTGGCTCCTTTGGGCAGAAGCTGTGACAATGATAGACGGAGACAGACTGTGCACACAGGAAGCAGAGGTGTGGCCATGTGCCTGCTTGGTCATGTTCAGTAGACAACCAACGTTTGCTGTTCTCTCTGTGGGAATACTAACATTTTGGTGGTCCCCTAATTAAAAAAGGTTCACGAATCTGATGATAACTTCATTGGGTATTCTTCAGTCCCATCTTACCTGGATCTTGCTTTAAACTTCTTGGTTATGCTTGCTGCTGAGAACATATGTGATTAAAGTCATCTCTCAGCACCGTGGTGAGACGGTGGGCTGGCAGCCACCAGAGGCAGAACTTGGGCTTCTGTTTCTGGAGGAAGATGGAGTAAACCCTGGTGACTGATTCTCAGATTTGCCTGGCAGCTGCCTGTGGTGAAAATATGAGGCATCCTTTCACACCTTCTGCTAAAGAAAGCATTTTTACACAAGCTGATTCCACCCAGAACTAGAAAGAGATCCTTCCCCAAACTGAAAGAATCATGCCACTCCATATGGCATGACCGCTGTTGTTATAACTCATCTCCATCTGCACGTCCCAGCAGACATTGGAGTTGTATCTGAGCACTGAGCTGGAGACGTGCCTTAGTGGGACAGTGAGTTACACTACTCAAAGTACAGACAGACTGCTCACAACGCATGAACTTCAGGGTGCGGCTAACGGGACGCAAGGCATGTTGGTACTAGTGATGCGTGTTTGCTTCTTGTCATCTGTCACACAGCCTTTTACGTGACTCTGACTACTAAAATTGGTGCGTTTGTTACATGTGACCAAATTTATTTCACACAGTGAATCCCTAATAGCTGTTAGAGTCATGCAAGAAAACTGAAATGCAACCAGATTTAGGTAGTAGTGAACATCATTTGAACTGGTACTGCCAGTGAAATGTTGACTTCATCCCACGTTTAGGGATAGCTCCCTGGCGTTTTGGTTTTAGAGGCAAAGACTTTTAAATTAGTCCCCTCAGGAATTATGCGAACATTATATTTCCTTTTCCCAGCCCCAATTTGTCAGCATTTCCAGGTCCCATGTGGAGAAGTACATGGATGAATGAATCATACCTCATATTGGGAGAATCTGCTTGTTTTTTTGTCATGGTGATGAGTCATGAGGTCCTTTGGGAAATGGGGAGATGCAGACTCAGGCCCAGAAGTCACCTTGAACTGGTGAAGTCACCTGAGTGCAGCTGAACTGCCAAAGGACAATGGGTCATTCCCAGAGTTCTTCCCAAGGTTCTCATCTTTTGCTGTTCACTTGATCTCTTCCTGTTTCCTCACCTCTAACATCAGGGTAATGTAGGCTTCCATGGGGTTATGGTAGTGATGATGCCCATGAATTTCATTTTTAAAGTATGTCTTTCAAGGTAAGCATAGTTGTAAGAACAGCAAAGCATCATGCATCCAGTCCATTGAGCATATCCAAGAAAGTCGCAGGCTTTTGGCATTTCCTACAGAGCTGCCTTAAAGCTGAGTCTCACAAAAGTCTTATTGGGTAAAGTGTCTGACACTTTTCAGTGTATTCTTTTCCTTTCCTGCTGCCGTTTTTAGTTTATCAGTCTACTGTATCAGCTTAACTGCAGGCCATTGATCAGTTCCTACGGTCGCCTCCGTTTCATTTGCTGGGACAGGGAAGAGCAGCCCATGCACTTGGGTTGGCCATCAGGAGAAGGAGAGAGTTCTTTGTCTACTGAAAGGGAAAATACCAATTAGTAATTTGGAGACAGCTGGGTGCCAGAGTTGCAGCTGGCCACATTTGGTGATGCCTGTGGCCCTGGTGAGTTACAGAAGCCCCCGTCTTCAGATCCGATTGTAAGATCTCTGGGTTCAGGCACTGCTGAAGAATCAGCATGGTTAGAGTAGTCAGAAGCCCACTCTTAATCACTGTCACATGCTGAGGGTGTCTCATGTTCAGATTTCATTAAGACCCTTAAGTTCAGTAAGCCTTTTTTAAACTTGTCTATAGGCCAGGAACTAGAGAAGAGTAAAACAGAAGTTCTACCCCTGTTCCCCCTCAAAGAGTATTTGGGCACTAGATAATTTTTTGACAAAACAAATTAGTGTTTTTCTCTCAGTGTTTGGCAACCTTTTACTGACAACCATTTCAACTTTTTGCAATTTTCCCATTCTTTAACCCCTTAGAACATGGCTTCAGTTAAAACAACTCTACTAAGATATTAAAACTCACTGATGTCATCTTAATTACTCCTTTTTTCAAAATCTGGAGGCATTTTTAATTCTCTGTTGGCCTCTGTAGCATTTCACACATGCCCTTTCTCTGTTCATCCTCCACTTTTTGTTATGTACCATCTTTCCGTAAACTCCTAGCTGTACCTGTAGCTTCAACTAGTATCTCTGGCAAATTACTAGTAAATTACTAGTATCTCTAGCCAAATTAGCCTTAAGATCCCTTACATATCCACACATATTTCTTGGGATGTTCCTGGTACATCAAAAAACACATTTCCCTTCCTGGCTGCCACTAAAACACAACCAACAGACCTTGCGTTTACGTTTGAAGTTTTCATTTTCAGAATTACAATTAGTCAGATCAAGCCAGATATGAGGACTTTCTAGTCCCATGGATGATATAAAAAAAAATTGATAGACTCAAACATGAAATGTTCCCTTTGGGTCCCCTATGGAATCCATGCAGTTTATCCCTTGCGAAATACTTTACATGCCGTGCATCCCAGGAGACACACACTCTTCGTGGCCTGGATTCTTCTGGCTCTCAGAAAAACCTGTCTTACTCAGGAGAAGGCGCATATGGGTCGAGGAGGACAGCCCTCAGCTGCACGCATCTCGAGACTTGCTGGAGTGCTTGTCTAGCACTTGCTACGTGGCCAAGGAGCCCTTTGCATGAACTATCTTTTTTTTTTAACTGAAGAGAACAGCATTCTTTTTTTTCTTATCTAATTATTGCAATGACATTGTAAGCTAGTCACCACTATTATATTTTTAACTTTAAGACGAGCAGCCTGAGATAGAGAGAGATGCAGATGAAGCCATTTTCCCAACATCAAAAGAGCCAGTGCATTCAGGATTTGATTCCAGGCAGTGTGACTTTGGAGTCACACCTTCTGCAACAGGGTCCATGGCTTTCCACACAGCTTATTGCTGTTTTGGAGATTCTCCTTGGAATTATCCATAGCTTAGACTATGAACTCACTGAAACATTTTCATTCTAAATGATGGACAGCTAACAAACACTGGGTGCTGTGAATGAGGCCCCACACGGAGATTGCACAGCTAAAAACGGGAGACCCAAACAAGACTGAAAGGAGAGAAATACAAGAGCTTGCCATCGGGCCAGCACATTACTTCAGTGCATCTATCAAGGGTCTGCAGGGAAAGGTTAGACTGAGAGGTGGTCTCGAAACATGTGAGTTTGCTCTTGTGGGGAAGTCTGCAAGCAGTGTGGTTCATTTTCCCCCTTGGGCCTTGGGTGTGAACTGTCTCCCTGATGAGGGTAGATCATCATATTAGGAGCCACTGTCAATAATAATTACTTCTCATATAAAAATTCATCAACTCCTTCAAAGCTTTTGTAAATTTCATACCTTACTAGGTGGTTTTGTTTTATTATTATTATTATTATTATTATTATTATTTGTCTTTGAGGCAAGGTCTTGCTATGTTCAGGCTGGCCTTTTATCACTTTATATCCCAGGCCCAACTTGAACTCACAGAAGTCTGCCTGCCTCAGCCTGCCGAGTGCTGAGATGCTGGGATTACAGGCGTGCACCACCATGCCCAGCTACACAGTTCTTTCTGAACCTGGTCAGAAGTTTATTTGCTTGGGTCAAAAAGATTCACATATTGGGCAGATACAACATCCAGTGTTCAGTACCCAGGAGTAGTGTGTTGGCTGAGAGGGATGAGTCCAGAGTCAGCCAGCCAGGGCTCAAATCCTGCCTCTGTTGTTTTTGAGGTGAGTAGCATAAGGTAATTTGCTTCACTATTTTAAGGCAGTTTTAACCATAGCTATCATTATAATGACACAAACACTGCCTTCTTGGAATTTATGAGCCACCAGGGATAATAATAACTAACAGTTGTTCAGAGCAGGGCCTGGTGTGGGTGGCCTGACTTAATCCCCCACACCAATCCTCTAGCTGGACTCTGAAGCTATTTCTATTTCACAGACTAGAAAGTTCAAGCTTTAAAAGGTTGAGAGACCATGGTTACAGAGCTGGAATTCAAACTCTGTTTAGCTTAACTCCATAGTCCCAGTTCTTCACAGTAGTTATCTGTGAAATCTCAGGTCATCTGATCTTTTCAAATAATTATTTTTTTCCATTTTGATGGCTGGCCACTGTGAAAATGCTTAGACACCCTATATAGCTGCAATACCTCAGTTGTCTGTTGTAGAATGAAAATTACCAATGGCCAGAAGCTGATCGAAGACCTTATTTTTGTTGCTGTTTTTGTTTTTTAAGACAGGGTCTTGTTATGTACCTCAGACTGGCCTTGAATTGGCTATGTAATCCAGGCTAGCCTTTAGTTTGTGGCAGTTCTGCTTGAGCCTCCCATGTGCGGGGATTACAGGCGTGTGCCACCATGCTCGGTTTCCATTACCTTATTTTGGATCTAACTCCACACAAAATTTAAGATATTCAATAGACACAAATTTAAAAATACTAATATTGGTTATTTGGTTATTTTAGAGGATGATTTGTTCTTTGATGGTAGTTTGGGGGATGGATTAGAAGTGGTTTTAGAAATCTCAGGACGGAGTGTGTGGATGGTAAGGTAATCGAACTTCTCTAGGAGATGTAGCATGGGGGTGGCAGTGGTGAAGGGTTTGGACATGGGAAGTTTAAGAGGCAAACCTCCACCCTAGGAGCCCCTTCTCAAGGGAGCTGATGGCTTGGGGGGTACAGGATGTCAGAGAATTTTCTGTCTTCCTTTGTGAGAAAATTGATATTCTCCACCTCCTAATTAAATTTACAGGCACCGTTACCTCCTAAGGCTTGAAGACTATCACGTCTTAAAATGGCTCGCCTGTTGGATGGTCCAGGATGTAGGAGAGAAGCAGGCTGGTTTTCTGTTTTAGATGCAGGGCTCCGGGGCTCTGTGAGCACACCAGTTCATCTGTCAATGTCCCTCTCTTTACAGGGACAAAACAGGAATGATTACACTTGCCACAGCCTGGCTGGAAGATAAATGACATGACATTTGCCCATCTGTTTACAGTTTTTAAGTGAGTGTTGCTAAATGGAGATACAAACTGGTGATATTTTATTTTGGGCTAAATGATGCCATTTTCACTGGCTCTCAAACTTCAGAGAGAATATTATTGCTTTTCCTGAGGAAAATGGTGACAGAAAGAGCAATCCTTTTGAAACAACACGGCTGCATTGAGTGCTCATGCAGAGATTCTGGCTACGCCGTAGGAGACCGCATCCTCCCGGCCCCTTCGGTCCTCTCTCCCTCTGTATAACCTGGAAGCTCAGCCCACTTCCCCGACAGCCAGCAAGGCAGGTGACAGTGGACCAGGTGGCTCCATGCATCGCTGATCCTGCCTCTGGCTGCAGGGCTCAGTTTGACATTCAGGAAAGAAAGAACAGATCATTCTTCAGTTTTTTTGACCAGATATTGACTGAGACCAGGTTCAGAAACAGATTTGTAACGTCTCTAACATTTAATGATGCTTTTATCAGATGCTGTTTGTGCTTTTTCTTTCTTTCTTTTTGTGTTGAAGATGAAACTCAGGGCTGTGTACTCGCTAGGAGCCACCTCTCCACTGCCCTTTGATGGTTTTCTAGAACTGAGATTGTTTTCTTTCAGGCCTGAAGGCCCATAGTAAAAGTCTGTTCTGGTGTCCAGGACAAACCTTGTGTATGGCAGAGCTGGGGTTCAGGTTGAAGTTCAGGGGCCACTGAGGATACTAAGTGGGACCAGGTGTGACCTGTAGGAGGTGGTCAGCTCATGAGAACTCTGCCTTCCTCAACAACATGATGACGGGGGTTGGTTACAATAACCAGCTTGTCTGTGTCTCTCGGATGTGCTCCTCTCACCAGGGGACGCTCTGCCTTGGGACCTGTTGAGAGTTCCCATCAGCTTGAAGACCCTCACCAGACGCAGCCTTTGAATGTGGACTTCCCAGACTCCAGAATTGGAAGACAAGAATTTAATTTCTTTATGAATTACCCAGTCAATAGTATTCAGTTATACAGAGAGATAACAAACTTAAGATAGACAGTTTCACAAATATTCACAAACACTGTCAGGTGAATGAATGAAAACTGCTGTGATCCAGAAGAATGGAGCAGCTTTGGAGCAAGCTCTTAATGGGTCAAAGGACCCTGCTCAGAAAGGCTGGCCCTAGATGTGTGAGCCTGGCATCTTGCTGTCCCTCAGGGTTAGATCCTAAGCTGCAAAAGAGTAGAGGCTTTTAGGGGAAGGAATGGATTCACAATTGTGAGACAGGACGAGCTCCTCAGCATGTCAGAACTTGGGGTGAAGAAGGGAGAAGGAAGGACGCAGGAAGAATGTTTCTTTGGGGCCTTCTGTTCTCTCAGGCCCTTCACTAGCAGTTCTCATTCCATGGAGCTGAAACTCCAGAGAGTTTTTGCCTCTCATTTGGTCTCTGGACAACTTTCCTGGGCAGGACCGTGCTGAAGACAGAAAGGAGCACTGTGCACATTATCACAGGGTGCACACTCTCGGAACACTTCCCTGGGACAGGCGCGGCGTGAGCGCTTCACCTGCACAGCTCTGGCCCTGGCCTCAGGCTGCCGGGCCACACTCCTGGCTGCCATGGGACTTCTCTGGGACATTCTGAAAGCTCCTGATGTGCTGATGCCACAGAATGATCTAAATAAAGTCCTGTAGGCTCACTTAAATTTTTTACATATTACAGATGTTTTCCCAGGGAAAAAGCTTTAAAACCCAGACCCCTCTTCTTTGGCAGTCTGCCCAAACACCAGAAGTCCTCTTAATTACCTGATCTGTAACAACGGTGGCAGGGGGTGCGGGGGGGGGGGGCAGTGAGACTGAAACCCATGAAACTATCCTGACCTTATTCATGCTTGATATTTTTTATTTTTCTTTTTTGAGATACCAAAGTTTTTAATCTTGCCAAAGAAGCAGCTAGAGATAGAACCTGGGAACCACACAAAATGTGCAAATTCCCGAAGTGGACACTGCATGCCTTACTCTCCTTGGGTGCTCGGTGTCAGGGACCTGGGATGTGTGTAACTGACCTCAGTCACTACAACAACCATGCAGTTCTTCAGCAAGGAGAGGCTCACGTCAGCGGGTATGACACCACCTTGGAAGACTGAAGGAGCGTGGTAGCCGGGATCGTGGAGACTGATTCTGCTTCTCTCTCCCTTTTCTGAAGTAAAATGATCATGAATGGCTGAGTGGCAGAACGCACAGTCAACAGAGCTTGGGGAATGGAAGCTGAACTGACTTAACAAGAGGACTGTCATACGAATCCCGCAGAGGGACATGAAGCATAGTGTAATCACCCGATGGACAGCCATTCGTAAAAATGAGGTGTACCCCCAAAATGAAAAGCTGTCGGGTGTTAGAGTGGTTAAAATGCAAAACTTGGGGCTCTATAACACACTCTGTGGCCTCTGGGATTTTTCTCTGATCTAAATCTCATCATAGACATAAATGTCCCTATTTGCTCTGCTGTTCCACTTTAGGTTATATATGGTGGTGTCAGTTTGAAGATTCTGCACATATGCAAGGTCATTGCTTGAACTTGACAAGTTTTTGTGGAGGATGAGAGGTTTTTTTGGTGGTTTATATGACACCATCCAAATTAAGAAATAGACTGATTTTTACCAATATCGCTAAAATAGGGATTAACACCTATGGTATCTGACATTTGCTGGACACAGAACTAACAGTCTCCCTCACCACAGCCCCGTGTCATTAATTTTAATACTATAGCCTTAATGGGGGTCCAAATGGTCATTTATTCCAAGCCACGCCCAAAGCTTTCCAAAGCATCCCCGCCCCCCTTCCTCCTCTCTCACCCAAATGCTATAAACTATATTAAAGGCGTCTTTATCAGAACCCCGTGATAGCGTGATGTCGGGGACATTTCCTGCCTGCAAGTTCAGTGGCTGAGAAAGCTGGGTACGCACATAGTGATGGGTGCACACACGTGCAGCGACACACACGGGGACACACGCACGCACGCACGCGCATGCACGCACATGCACACACACCTGACCGCTCCACAAGGCAGGCCGCGCATAATATTTTGATGTTTCCAAGTCTTTGGCCTCAAAGACAAGAGAGGAGAGGCGAGGAGGCAAAGTGGGCGCCCCCACCAGCAGCGGCGGCCCTGCTCCTAGCACTCAGTCTGCAGTGCAGGCCGGGCCGCTGCCTCAAGGGTGCCCAGGCCCGGGGCAGCCGGCTGCGCGGGGTGGGGGAGAAACCGGTGTTCTCAGGGGGCCGCCGGAGCCCTGCCTGGGTGGGGCGCACTCACCCTCCAGCAGCTGGGCCCGGAAGCAGGCGATGAGGAGCAGCAGCAGCAGAGCCCCGGGCAGGAAGACGCCCACGAACAGGAGCCCGCCCGGGAACTCCCGCAGGAAGGCGCGCAGCACCGGGCCGGCCAGCGACTGCATGAACCCGGCTGGCTGGCCGGGAGCTCTCCCCGGGCGTTGGCCTTCCCAGCCCGGCTCCTCTGGGTGCTTCGCGCGGACTTTGCTCTCTTCGGCGATTCTGGGAGGTTTGCAGGCAGGTTACTCTGTAACTGGGCCGCGAGGTACAAAGGGCTCGGAGTGGAGGCCTTTCTCCAGCTCTTCTAGGGAGCAGCGCTGGGCTGGCGGAGGTGGGGTGACTCTGGGGGGTCGAGGTTTCTCTGCTTCCTTTTATCCAGGATGTAAAGTGTCCCACTTCGAGCAGCCCCTTTACAGGGAGGGAGGCACAAAGGGATGTATTAGGCAGAATTTAAAAGTACACACTCAAAGAAACACAGTGCAGACCCTCAAAAGGGAAAGGGGTGTGGGGCACATTCGAGGGGTTCGGGTATCTCTAAGAGGGGTATAGTCTGAGTCTGCTGGGTCTCGCCCTTTGGTGGCTTGTGTTATATGAACCATTACATGTGTCTGAGGCCGAGATCGCTCTAATCTTAGTCGCGCACTTTCAGAGCGGGTTTGGCGGGACAGCACAGGTACAGGTGGAAGGCCCAGCCCCCGGCCCAGCTCGGGAGCCTCGAGAACTTTTCCTAGAGGGTGAAATAAAGCTTGAGGAACTTTTATGCCCTGAAGCATAGTGCATGAGGTTCCCGTTCCTTCACCACTCAGCAATTCTTGGCACACGGAGTCTTTCCAACATTAGCCAGGAAAGCAACCACATAAAGTAGCATCTCGTTTTGCTGTTCGGTCCTCCCTGGTCCTACTGTGCGGTGTGGCTGGGTCTTCAGTCACCTGAGGTTGCAATAAGGAACTTAACCCATCCTTTTACAGTAAGTTTGAGGGCTTGCTGACTGTCATCACAGTAGAAGGATTTTCAAAACATGTCGGTGAAAGAGACACGGGAACGTTTACTGGACAGAGATACAGGACACGCTCAAGGCCGAGCAGGAGTGCGCGGAAGTGAGGGAACACTTAATCAGTTTAAAGGGGGTCTCCGAGGTCGGGGATTTAGGAGGTGTGTTCTCGCTGTCTGTCTGTCAGTCTACTGCAAGACAAGGACCTCGAGATAACACTGTCTGGAGTTGAGTTGTGCAGTCCAATGCAGCTGTTTTCTGGTCGGGAGGAAAGGACAATTTGTTGGTGTAACTTAGGGGCTGGAAAGGACCGTTAGGAATTGAACACTATTTTCTGTAAGCACAGAAGGAGGAAGATCACAAGTCCGGGTGGCTCTGGAAGCAGGAAACGAGCTTGTCTTGAGGCTTGAGTTTTTCTTAGGAGTATAACTTTAAAATCTCAATTTTCTTCTCTCTTGTCTACCCACTTCTTATTTCTTCTGTCCTAACTTCAGAATGGGAATTGAAACCAGGTCCTAGTGTTTTGGGCAAGCTCTCTGCCACTGAGCCATCTGACCCTTCTTATTTTTATTTTGACACAGGGTGTAATTAAATTATCCCAGGCTGACCTTGAATGTGAGATCCTCCTGCCTCAGCCTGCCAGGTGACTGAGATTATAGGCATATGCCACCATGCCTGGCTATTCTTCACATTTTAAGAAAAAAAAATCTTGTAATATTTTCTTATTAAATTATATAGATTGTGCCTTTTCTGTTTAAGACCTCTTTACTAAACCCAGGATCACAAAGATCTATTCTTACATTTTCTTCTGGAAATCTTTATAGTTTTAGAATTATATTTAGTCTATGATGTAGTGTGAGTTAACTTTTGTCTATGGTGATAGGTGTGAGCTAAGATTCTTTCTTTTTTGCATATGTATCTTTAATTGTTTATGTACTATTTATTGTAAAGACTGCCCTTAGTAAAAAAATCAGAGGTCAGTTATGTGGGGCTCTATTTCTGCACTTTCATCTGATCTGTGGGTCTGTTTGTTAACTTTGCACCAACCCTGCTGGTATTTAAAATAAGTCTTGAAATCTGGTACTGTTAATCTCCCAATCTTTGTTTTCTTTTTGAAAGTTATTTTAGCTAGTTAGGTCATTGTCATTTACATATCAATTTTGAATTATTTTATCAATTTGTACAAAAGAATCTAGGATTTAAATTTGGATTATATTACATCTGTAGGTAAATGTGGGGAGAAAACTGGTATTTAAACAATATCAAACCTTTCAGCTCATGAACATATCTTTCTGCTTCTTTGAGTTGTCTTTGATTTTTCTCAACAATGTTCTATAGTTTTTAGCCTATCAGTCTTGAATATATTTTTTCAGACTTATTACCATTTCATATTTTTATGTGATTGCTTCTCACATTTTAATTTCTGATTGCTTATTGCTAGTATAAAATGCTTTCCTAATTTACAAAATTTTCTCATTTTTGGTGAATTAAATATCATAATTTAGTTATACATCCTTTAAAGCTTAAGAACTTTTGTATGTATAAAGGTTCTTATCCTAATTTAAACTGATGTCTTGGAGTTTTATACATAGGAAACCCAGAAGTTATTGAAAAGATGAAAATGTTTTAAATAGAGTCTTTCTATTTGATTTGGGTTGGAGTTCCATAAAAAGTGCACAATTTGGTACTATAACAGCAGTGTTTTTTTTCTCCTGTCTTCTGTGTAGGTGTGATCATTAAGATGACAGGAAAAATCTACTTAGGTAAAAATAAAGGAAAATTGGGCACTGAAACTTCCTATTAATAACCGTAGTCAGGAATGGCCCCACTGCTGACTTACAAGTTTATTTAAGGCACAAATGATTTGGAAAAGTTGATATTTAGAAGACAATTCCTGGGAAACAATTTAAATCATCTATTTTCCTGGGCTCTTGGTGACAGCTGGCAAAAAGCCTTCCAGAGCTATTGTGACCTATGGAAGCTAACGCCAAGCCCAGCAAGCATCTGGTTTGGGTTCTTCATTTATCTAACTGAGCTGCAACGAATGACTCATTGCAGTGATCTGTTGCAGGGCAAGCAAAGTCCTGAGTTCAATGGTGGAAGGTGCCAAAGTTCTGTTGACTAATACCTGGATTCTCAAATGACACACAGCCCCTCAAATGACACCAAAAACAAACACCAACAAAACTACAAAACCGAGGAGTTCCAAATGCAGTGGTTTGAGTTACCTACACACAAGCATCTTCTTGTTGTGGTTGAAATGAAGCATTGCCCACAATATAAATGCGGCACTGCTTATGCCAGGGTGAACCCTAGAGTTTGGAAAGCTTATGTTTCTCTGGCTCTTGTTATCTGCCCTTCTGAACTTTGCTCATTATCCTGTGTCAGCCAGACTCACATCACTTGGCTGCAGTCCTAGAGAGAAAAAAATGAGGGGCCCATAAGCCTGAGAGTGTCAGGTTATAAGGAAAGATGATCCCTACTCTGAAAACTTGGAAAAAACCCCAGGCCTTGGCTATTCATCTTTGCAGTCAAATATGCCCAGGAGCTCTCTGTTGGGTTGTGAACGTATTCATGGATGAGACCACGTCCCTGCCTATGTGGAACTTCCATTCCAGTGGGGTGGACAGGAAGTGTGCAATAGCAGGGAATGGATACTGAATGCTTGCCTTTTCCCAGACACTCTCTAAGGGTGTCACGTTAGATTCCCAGAACAGTGCTCCTGAAGCCAGAGCTATTTTACAGATGGAGAAGTTTATGAACCTTTCTTAGACTTCACATTCTACAGAGCTGGAGTCTAGACCCGGACCCAAGGACCAAACACGCACCCCTAAACTCCACTACCTCTCAGCCTCCTGGAGAAATACATACACGGTTTCAAGTAGTAGGGGATGCTCTGCAGAAAAATAAGGCAGGACAAGGAGAGAGAGAACAGAAGGAATGTTAATTTTAGCCGGGCTGTCAGGGAAGGTGTATCAGGCCACCAGGGCTGCAATCACAAAAGCAGATTGTATAGCTCATGTAATGGAATTACAGTTCTTCAAGGTTCTGGAGTCTACAAGTCGGGTCAGGATGCCAGCAGGGCTGGCTTCTTGTTGCCGACAGCCACTTTCTTTATGCTCTTGCATGGCCCGAACTCATGGTGTCTCTCTTTTCTAAGGACTCCAGCTTTTTGGATTGGGGCCCTTAGGTTTCTAGTCATTACCAAAAGTCTGTGGTGACCCAGTGCAAGTGTTGCACGTTGAGATCTGCAGGGAGAGGACAGCACTTTGACTCACTGAGGAGTTACTTGTGTTTGAACCAATCTGGAGTATCTGACATTGGAAGTTTTGCTTCATCCCAGTTTTCTTTCCCTTTTCTCTGTAGGTTTTAGCCAGTCATCACAATTGTGACATGAGAGGTACAAACAGAGGCTGATTTCCTATGAGAGCAATGAAGTTCAGATTTCAGCATTTCTCATTGGCATGATTTCTTCCAATATCCAGGCAACAATGCTGAGATCCATACCCATGGCTGCAGGTTTTGTAAATTTTATAGAAGAAAGCAATACTCCCTCCTTCTGTTTCAGCTTCCTGTGTGTCTGTCACATGACTTATACTGAGGTGTGTTAGAGCTGCCATATGCATGTTTGGGGCCATTCTAGGGAGAAGATGAGTTGGGGATTTGTGTGGTTTGGTTGGTGAAGTGTTTGTGTGATTGTGATCATTTCTGCACATCATTCAGTGGTGTTAGATGTCCTGGTGCAGGAATGGGTTTCGGAAGCACACCTGCTCCCCACTGTGCTGATTTTTTGTTTGTGACTCAAAGATACGGAGGCAATTGGCAAAGAGGGCCACATTCGTATTAGAAGGGGATAAGAGAGATGTCTGAGACTCCAGGAGACATGTCAAAGAGGAATGTTGGCTGAGCAGGAATTAAATTTAATTCAGAGGCTGCCGGTTAATTTATTTCTTAATTGAGGGCCAACCTTTTTCTACCTTATAGCCTTATTCCTAAATGCATGTCACAAAGAAGGTAATTCAACACGGTGCCATTAAGTATAATACAAAATTTTAATCTTAATGCTTAAAAACATCCTACAATTTTATTTCAATTTTCCTTTAGGAAAAAAAATCCTTGCCATGTCTGCTGCAGACTGCAGTAAATCCAGCACCCATTCAGCCTGACTGTTTGCAGACACCTGAGGAGTTGGACTGCCAGCTTGCAGGAGCCTTGCTTTCTGTCCAGGACCCATCTCTGCAGTACAGGACAGGCTTTGCTCTCTTGTTAGCAGAGTAAGTACAATGCCCAGGTCTGTGTTAACCATGAGGGGTAACCTAGCAGATCATCACTAGATGATTTTACTAGGTAGTAACAGAAAGATAACACTTGTTTGGATAAAGAGCCTGGAGCTTGTTTGCACTATGCCTGGAGGCAAAGGGAGATGAACGCCTGTTGTCAGTTCTACAGGTTTAATTTAACTTGCACTAAAATAGCATCAACATAATCTCCCCTTGCCATTCATCCCCTGAATGTTGATGAATTTATACTCATTTCACCCTGAATGCTGCCAGGCGGTGATGAGTTACAGCCATCTGGCAGTCCTATTTTATCTCCCCCAGTCCCCTAAAAAGCAGCAGAGGCAGGGATATTCTTTCCAAGGGCGGCTGTCCAGCTGTTCAGAGTTCTCGGCCCTGCTCTTGGGGAATGCAGGGCAGGTGATGGGCTGGGCAGTGGATTCTTGAACTGGCACACAGTTTTCATGTTGTAACTTTTCCATTTCAGGACTGGGTGGTTTAGATAACACAATCTGAGTGTCAGCATTAACAGCAGCATAAAAAGAGATTGGCAGTGTACAGCTACTGCTATAAAGATACACAATAATCCAAAGTACACAGAGATAAGGCTCTTTATAGACACTAAAACAACATTGTTCATATTGTCCTAACTCTTAGCAGAAAACCAGCTTGCCTTGGTAGCTGCTTTTACATACACTGGTTTCACAATATCTTCAGAGTAGTCAGACATATTAACTCACGATGAGTAAAAGAATAATAAATGAAAGAGATATAAAACTTGTTTCTATTTCAAGCTCAATATTTTCTAAAAGTCAGCTTTAGCGAGGCAGCGTTTGCATACAGTAAAATGCACTCATTTATCTATGTTTCAGTGAGTTTTGACATATTTATACACTTGTGTAATCACTACCATGATCAAGATGTACTCTATCTTTGGCATCTCTCCACATCGCCTCCCTCCCTAAGGATGGTTGTCAGTTGCTGGTTTTCTCCACCCTGAGCACCAACCAAACTAATCTTCTGCCAACGTAGCTTAAACTGCTCTGTTCTAGAGTTTAAAAAAAATGGAATGTTGCAGAATCTATCTATTTGTGCCTGACATTTTGCCTATTGATGCTATTGCATTTTTCAGTAGTTAATTGGAGATTCCAGGTCACGATGGGGATGGCCTGCTTTATTTTTCCATTTACCACTTGATGGACACCTGCTTTCCCGTTATTATGAATCACTTCATAATCTTTATGTGAGTGTGTATTTTCATTTCTTTTAAGTAAACAGGAGGATAATTGCTGTGCCTTCTAGTAAGCGTATGTTTTTAACCATAAAGAATCTGTCAAATGGACCCGATCATGTCAGACAGAAAGTTAATCAATCATCAGTTGGCTGGAGACAGGAGGCAGGGGCTATTTAAAAAAGCAAAGCAGTCATGGATTCCCCCACCTTTCTTAATCATTAGCTATAAATAAGGTCTCACAAACTTGTGGTTTCAAACTTTAGCTCAGAAGTATAAAATCCTCGAAGTGTGCTGTTATGGTCCAGGCCCACATGAGGTTCAGATGCTTGGTGAGGTGCTGGAGACACCTCCAGGTCTCAGAACCAGCTGGACAGAGACACCCACCCTGGGAGTAAACAGGAACTCACTTCTCTCTGAGGCAGGTAAATGCAGCCCCTTTTAACTGCACCAGGACAGTGCCATCCTTAGAGATATAGGGATCAGCAAACAGGCCAAATTCTGGGCCCTTACTGCTGCTGGTTAAACCATGACTGGTGTTTCCTCCTGGGACAGCCAGGGACTGAGAAGGCAATTTTATGTGACACAATTCTTCATGGGGTCACAGATGCCCAGTAGGTAACTAAAAGCAGGACAGGCTTTCACTTTCTTTTTGTATCCTTGGTTCCTGTAACTGTTGGACCAAATCTCTCCTCAGCTATGTATACAGAAACGTTAATTCTTAGGAAGTATCTATCTAAAAGTTGGCGAGAAAAGGTTGATTACCCTGAATTTAAATAACACCCACCCACCCCCTTTCAAAACTGAGGACACCAGGCTGAGGAATCTGCAGAGATGTTAAGTATGTGCAGAAATTCTCCAGCCATGTCCTGAACCTGCAGGAACCTGGAAACAAAATCACCCCAAAGCCACAGAGATGGAGAACTGTGACACCAGGACTGAGGTCCTCTAACTTTCCAGTTAAAACATTTTTCTTCGTAAGTTTGTGCTTTAGTTTTAATTTCCATTATTATTAAAAGCAAGGACCCATGCTAGTGGGCAACGAAACACTTCCCAAAATGATTTTTGATTTCATAATCTAACCAGTGATGTATGACAACTCCAGCTTCTCACCATTCTTAAACCATACTGAATAGTGTCACCTTTTAAAAATGATACCCATAACTGATGGTATGTCATGGTATTTCCCCACTGTGCATCTAACTCAAATTTTCCAGTGATTTAAGATGTAGGTTTTATTTTTTAATTTTTATTTATTTTTTGGTACTGGGGATCAAACTCATGACCTTGCACTTACCAGGCAGGCACTTTAGCCACTGAGCTAAATCCCTAGCCACTTGTAGGTTTTATTTTTATAGAGATACTGGGACAGGATAGGAAAAATAGAAGGTAGAAAGGAAACAAGAAAAATCATAATTTTAAAATTTCACTGATAGTAAAAACTAAAAGTTTGTGTTCAGGACACAAATCTAGAAAAAAAAAAGTTCCTAAGGTTCTTAGAGACAGAATAAGGCGGGGTCATTCCTTTCTGCCTGAAAATGGGCCATTTTCACCTGTGAGCAGACCTGTGCTGTCTCCTCTCAGCTGTGGATGGGCTACAGCTGTTACTTGTGATGGCTGTCACCTAGCAATGGGCCACCACCCTTGCCCTGCAGAAAGAGCCCTTGTCTTTCATCTGTAAATTGGATCCCCTTATTGTAGATAGCTCAGTTAGATAGGAAGTCACACAGGGACAGGCTCCCTGGGGATTAGTGCAGAAGATGCGAACTGGCAGGAGACACATCCAAAGGAGGCCAGGCTCCAGGACAGAGACACATGGCTGGGCTTGCATGCCTCCCTCAGAGAGAAGTAGCATTGGAGATTATGCCATCATTAACAATGCCCAGTGCAGTAGTCAAGGAGGGATCCTATCCAGACGATCAGAACATCAGACCCAAGCCTTCCTGTCCCTTTCCAAAAAAATGTCTTTTCTCTTTCTGTGGCAGAAGTTATAGATAACCCAGCGTTAAGGAGGCTCATCATATACTCTTGCTGTGTGCCTCACTTCCTTAGTAAATCAATGTTAACTAAGTGTCTATACTTGCAATCCTAGTGGTTGATTGTAGTTTGACCCTTGTGGTGCCCACCTTGTGATTTTGCTCTCTAAAACATCCTTGGAGAAGTACCTTCTATGGCAGCCCCTTTGGGACCTCTCCTGTCTCTCAGGACCTTTCTTTTACTAAAACTTTTCTCCTCTTAACTTCCATGTCCGTCAGAATTCATTCATTGATATTCACAAACTTGGCACAATGTGACATCCAGCAGATTGGGAGCCGTTTTTCCTCTGTTGCGTCTTCTTCCCACAGATTCTTGAATTCTACAGATTTCTTCCTCCAAATCCTGCATAAATATTCACAGTTCGAGACCATAAGTACTTTCACTCTCTGTCCCTGTCTCTGTCTCTCTCACTTTCCCACACTGTTTGTTTGAGTGTGTATTTTAATGTGTTGCCTAATGAACCTCTTTGTCCTCTTACTGATGCATCTTGAAAGTTCTTTTTGAGTGATGGAAGTCAGTGAACATGTAGTCTGTCCCATGGGGAGCATAAGTCAGAGTTCCTCTCCCTGCTTTGGGGGCCTCTTTGGATGCTGCTTGGTATAGTAATGCCAGGTTAACACACCAGGGAATGGCTGCTATTAAATAGCTTGCTATACTCTGCACTCAGCTGTGAATACGCTGTGCAAACCAACCAAATCAGAGACTTGACTTCCGGTTCCCTACTGTGTCTGGCTCTGGATCACTTTGCTGCTATGTTTGGAGATTCACTAGCTCTGGGGGAGCAGTCCTTCTGGGGTCAGCAAAATCCCCAAATGCCAACGGCTTACAAATATGGAGTAAAAGGACCTGACTGATCCCTCTGATGAATAATGATGTCAAACTTCTTTCAGTGTGATAGAATTTTCGGCGCTGCTAAAAGGATAAGAAGTATGAAATAAAAGTGGCCTTTGTTTTAAGAATGTGGGGACAGACTCCATGACCTCCGGGGTCTGGCATTCTCTCCGCCCGACACATGGTGTGGGGGCGTACATGTAGCTTAGGTTTGGGTTGGAGCCTAAAGGGAATTACTGATGCACAGGTAGCCCACTGGAATTCATTTCTCGCCACAGGTAAATTGCTTAGGGGCGGGGAACTTGACCTCAAGATAGAGCCTCTTGGTTCCGCCTCCCAGCACTGCAGCTTCCCATCCAAGGGCACAAAATCCTTTCACAGTATACTTGCAGGACACTCATAGAACTTCTTTTCTAAAATGTTCAAGTCTTTAGGTTTTAAAAACAATGTTGCTTTCATTTTTTTAACTAATTAAGTTGTGTACTTTGGATACAAGTCATTTTTCAGGTGTTTAACTCCTTCCATTCTGTGGTGTGCCTTTCATTTTTCTAATAATGTGCTTCAAACAAATTGCTTTAAATTTTGATGAAATCTCATTTATCCATTTTTTGTTTTATGGTTCATTCTTTTTGTGTTTTCACTAAGACATCTCTGCTTACCAAAGATTTTTTTCCTATTTCTTTTAGGAAGTTTGATAGTTTTAATTATTGCATTTAGCCCATTTTGAATTAAACATTTGGATAGCCTAAAGTAATAGTTAATATTCTTTTCTTCTCCAGTATTCAATATTTGTTGGAAAAAAAACCCTTCCTTTCCCACATCGAACTAAATTGGAAATTTGATTTTACTGGTACTCAACTGACCATACATGTGTGGGTCTATTTCTGAATTCTGCAATTCTTTTTCTTTTATCCATTGGTCCCTCCTACCAGTAACACATTCGTTTTTACTATGCCTTCATAGTAAGCCTTGAAATCAAGTAGTGAAAGTAAGTCATCCAATTTTGAACTAACTTGTCTTTTTTTAAAAAATAATTTTAGAATCAGATTTTTAAAAAGCTTTCTCAGCTTTGAGTGGGATAGTGTTAAATCTACAAAATCAGTTTGAAGGAACAGAAATCTTAATACTAGTGAGTCTTAATACTGATTCATCATCATTTATATCTCCATTTCTTTAGACTTTTTAACTTTCAGAAATCTTTTGTAGTTTTCAGAGTATGTTTTGAATATATTTCATTTGATTTATTGCTAAGTGTTTCATGCTTTGAATGTTATTATAAATAGATTTGTTTTGAAAAATGTTATTTCTAGGGCTGATGATAAAGTGTTTGTACAAGGCCCTGGGTTCAATCTCTAGCACTGAAAAAAAAAGTTTCCATTTGCTTGTTGCTAGTACACAGAGATACAGTTGATTTGTGTGCGTGTGCATGTGTATGTTGATCTTGTATTTTGAGACCTTTCTAAACTTGCTGCTAAGTTATAAGAGCTGTCTCAGGGTAAATTCCTTAGGGATTTTTATGTGTCATCTGTGTCTAAAGAGTTGTACTTCTTTCTATCTGCGCAATTTTTTTTTTGCATAATTGCACTGGCAGAGCCTTCTCTAGTTGCATAGGTAATAAGAATGGTCAATTGCTCTTTCCTTGAAAAATTGCTTTGCCTATTTCTTAACTTTCAACTTTTGCATTGTATTATATTGACAAAACACTTGAGACCACTAAGCAAATGCTTGAAACTCATTTTTAGTTCCTCTTGGTTCTCCCCTCTTGGAGACTCTGCTGCAAATTCTAGCTGCTTTGTCTTCTCCAGTTCCCAGACAGAGTTCTCTGTATATTTGATTGCTGGACCTCTGGGTTTCTATTCCCTGTCCTATAGGCTAGCATTTATTTCCCAGCAGAAATACTGGACACACCTTATGTTATGGTTTCCATCCTGACATCTCCCTACCCTCAAGCCTCCGTGGTCATAAGTGGGGCTTTCTGGAGGTGGCTGAATTTAGGATGCTTGAATGTAGATGAAGGGTGTGATACTGAGGTTAAGATTCTGAGGTGGGTGGTACCAATCAATAGGTTGCAGCCTGGATGGAATATAAAGGGATGCAAAGAAGGCAGATTTGCTGTTGCTGCTGCTTGCTGCTCACTGCCTTCTGCCTGCCACTCCATGAATGGTTTCTCCTCTGAGGTGCTCCTCTGCCACACCACCCTGCCCTGGAGCCAGCCAACTATGGACTGAACCTCTACAAACTATGAGTCAAATAAACCTTTCCTCCTTTAATTTGTGGGTGTTAGACATTTTGTCACAGAAGTGAGAAAAGTAACCAAGACACCTTACTTACTGGTTTGCTTATTTACTTTAAGACCTTGATTAACAAGTGCTTGCAATTTAACTTTTTAGAAAGGAATAACATTGTAAACTTTGATTAATAATAAAATGAGGTTTTAAAAAATCTCCACTTGAGCTGGGCATGGTGGCTCACACCTGTAATCCCAGTACTCGGGAGGCTAAGGCAGGAGGATCGTTGCGAGTTTGAGACCAGCTTGAGCTTACAAAGTGAGCTCAAGGCCAGCCTGAACTGCACAGCAAGACCCTGTCTCAAAAAGACCAAACAAACAAACAAACAAAAAAAAGCCCAAAAACTCCACTTGACCAGATGTGAAACAATTAAAAAATTTTTAATTGTATATTGACAAAAAAAGGTTTAAAGAAAAATGCATTTGTCGTTACTGAAAAAGACATCTTAGATAAAAACAACAAAACCCCATGCTGCATAGATAATGCAGACAGTCGTAGTTATTTGGTCAGCGGGGCAAAAAGTAAACCATATCTTCCATTCTGATCTTTTGTTCATTTCTTATTGCTGGAATTTCACGTTGGTTTCTTCTTGTTGGATGACTAAGCTGAAACATGATGGAGACAGTGAGCAGACAATGGCAGAGCCAGGCCCTGCTCAGCCTGAGAAGCAGACAAATTCTCCGCTGGTGGATCAGTTGCTTTTGTCTCTTTCCCATCTTGTGGTGCAGTGTTTTGATTTACCTTTACCCTCCTCCCTGTTTTTCTCTTAGGCTGTATTTAGGGAGCAGGGACCATGCAGAATCGGTCCATACTCTCCACACTGTGCCTCACTGGTCCACCTGGGTTTCCTGCTCTGTTGTCAGCTGTCTTCCACTGCTTCTGCCTGCACAGGAGAGTTAGAACCCTGTGGGCCAGGTCCGCAGGGCTCCCAGGGGTAGTGAGGCAGGGGCCTTCTTTACCTAGAGCAAGGCCAGCTTTGTTGACCCTCAGAGTTCTCCGATTCCTCCTTTTCTCCCCGTCACCATTCTGTTGGTGATTGCATGGAGGACCCTACAGTGTAGGAGGCATCCACAGTGGTTGTGTTCAGCTGTGTATTCAGGCCTTGAACTGCAATTTCACCAGGGTCTGTAACATTTGCAGCCTCTTCTTCCTCAGCAACATCAGACTCCAGTCTCTTCCCCTACTACTTTCTGGGGTTCTTCTCTAGGGCAGTGTGGCATCTTTGTGGGTATTATTCCTATTGACAAAGCCATTTCCATTTTTTTAAGTTTCTATTTTTATCAGTTCAAGTTTATAGTACATAATGTTAACCTCCCTCGGGTGGTATTGGTGCATGCACATAACACACATTAATTACTTTTTCATCCATTTTCCCTATCCTCTCCCCTCTCCCTCTGTCTCTTAGTCCTTTTTTCATTTGCCACGATCTATCTTCCTGTTTCCTACTATCCACCTTTAATTTTGTGCTTTGCGTATACTTCGCACTTCTCGTGTCATACCTGGTTCTTACACTGAACCATTCTGCTGTCCTCCGAAACCCCACTGCAGTGTGCACTTTGTGTCCCCCCTGCAGGTGTGGTGAATGTGAGCCTCCCGGGCTGATGCCTCCTGCACTGCTCCCTGTGGTGCCAGGCTTGCTGGTATCTGCTGGGTCTCAGCCTGGCTGCTCAGGATTGTGTGCTTGGAATTGGGGCCACCACCTGTAGCAGCTGTGGCTCCTTCTGGGTGTGATGGTATCTAGATAGGTGATGGTGACCCAGGGCTCTCTGGGTTTGCTCTGCTCCAGCTACTGATCGAACTCACCTTAGTTTTCATCCAACTTTCATGGATCATAGTCTTCTGTTGTCCAGTGTTGTAGTCTGGGGTTGTGAGGAGAACAATTAGAATCAGGACACAAAGCTTATAGTATTATTTTATGATGGTCACCCAGAGTTAAATACAAGAAAGTGCAGGAAATCTGTCTATAACACTACAGATATAGAATATTCAGCTAAGGGCCTGGATCCCACAGTAATGTCCTGCATCAGTCCAGCTGAAGATGTAGAGCCCATGACAATGCCTCAGTCCAACTGAGATCTAAAGCCCATGGCAAGGATTCACACCAGTCTGTTTTATGGATCTGTGCTGGGAAGACCCAAAGGTCAGCAGTGGAAGCTAGGAAATCTATGTCAGTGGGGTTGAAGGAACTGGGCTGGTAGGTTAAGGGTTCCACACTGGAGCCAAGAAGTCAAGCTCATAATAAAGACCAGGGCTGCCCTGAAAACACCACAACTATCCTTAGCGACACAGAGGTCCTGAGCTCCACCAACGATAAGAACAGCTGAGTACATGCCAGGAAGCCAGCGTGACAAGCTCCTCCAGGAGAATCAGTGGCCCAAAACAGCAATTTAGGAGAACCTACAATGCCTCACTCTTCTCCACATCTCTGTTTATACTGGCAACTTTCCTCAGTGAACCGTCTACACTCAGCACCATGCTGATCTAAATCAGCTGGTGTTAAGTTGACGACCAGTTTTTAATTTGGTGTCTAAAGACACCTTTTCCCATATTTTGCCCAGTTTTCTAGTTCTTTACAAGGGAAGGTAATTGTGTACTGTGTCACTCCTTCAAGGGTTGAAATGGAAGGGTTGTAATTAAGTATTTATCTATCAGGTTTTAATGATGATTATTGTCTTTAGTTTTGAAAATTGTTATGCAACTTGGCCAGTTTTCTGCTGGGGGGAGAACAGAACTTTTGAGAAGGTGGTTCGCAGCCTGTCTCCCTTTAGTCTTAATTGACTGCTCCCCAAAGATTCCCACATTCAGGCTTCTGCCCAGAGATTCTGATTTAAACAATAGCTATAGTTTTTGAAGCTCCCGAATGGAGCTGAGAACCACCAGTTTACTTTCCCAAGCCTGCAGAATTTGCCAGTGCATGTTCCACGACATCTGGTTGTCATCAGAGTACCTGACAGGTGAGCTGAGTTGTAGATCTTGTCATCCTTGGGGATGGCCAGGTTTGGCCTTGGCCAGGTGTCCCAGCAGGAGTCAGGCTCCTCTGTTTACTCTGTGTGCCACACGAATGTCATTTTCTGGGCTTGCTGTGACCAGGGGGCAGTGAGCTATAGAGGCTTGTCTTCCTGTCACTTTTCTTACCTTGGATCCTCTCAAAAATCACAAAAACTCTCAGACCCCTCTGTGACCATACATTTCCCTTCCCTCCTAATCAGAATGCATGACATGTGTACCTTTTAAAATAATTTTCTATTTCAGATTTTTGTCTCTAGGTGACAGGGATTTGTTTCTTTAATATCTTGTTCTTACCATCAAGGTGAGGACTTCTTTTTGCCAATATTGTACTTAACATTTGTTGAATTCAGACAGATATTTTGGAACTTAATGTTTGAAATCAAAAGTATGTCTGGTCTGTGATGGTTGATTGATTGTGTCTACCTGAGTAAGAGAAGCTGAACTAACTTGGATCAACAGTTCCGACGGTAGGGTATGGAAGACCCACTTCAGGGTGACTTGTTGCCTGGATGGTTGTAAAGGGAAATGAAGAAGGATGGAGCCGCTTCTGCTTCTTTAGAGGTGCTCCAGTCTTCACCTTCACCTTGGACTTTATCTCATGGCTTTGAACACAGACTCTATAGCTTCCAGTGCAGATCCTTCAGCTTTGGGTGTAGCTCCGTTGGCCTCCTGACACAGACTCACATTGGACACTGCAGTGAGCCCAGACCTTTGGCTGACTCCTGTGGCTCTCCAGTGTGCAGATGGACCCTCTGCATGCTTCCTTATGTGACTCAGTGGGCCACTGTGAACCAATCTTATAAATTCTTACACATTTGTGTATCTTGTGTTATGTCTGTTTCTCTAGTACGCACTGACGATCCAGAGTCCTATGGAAAATATGTTCTGTTAAGGAATGTATTTTATACTACATTATTTTAATGGTACTTGAAATCATTTCACATCTCTAATGTTTTTCAGATTGCATTTTGCTATTTAAAGAGAATTTGTCAGTTTTTTTTTATACTGTAGACATTTACATTATCGAAGTAAAATGGTTGGTTTTGATGAATTTACTTATTTCATCTTTTAAATCTAGAGATTTTTATTAGATTATTTTTTTCCACATGAATAGATGGCATATGAGTTTCCAGGATGATAATATGGAAGAATATGTATAATGTTCTTGATGTAATTATTTGTGTAACAAATTTAGCCAAATAACATCTGGCTTCATATAATTACTCAGTTCATTTCTATTTTTACATTTTTAATTGTACATGTTTGCATCACGTTTATATGCCTTGTGTGGAGTCAGTATATGGGTCCAGCCCATCATGATTTCTTTTCTCATCTCTTTCTCACCCCACCCCCCATCTCTTGTTCCTCTTCTCATGTGAAAAGATTCATCCCCCAACTTCTAGTTGTCTGTCTTGTATTTTGCTCTTCATTTCTAATAAGTTTATCATATAAGAGAAAGCTTATGCTTGATTTATTTCATTTAAGATGTTTAAAACATTATTATTGGCATTACCACATTCAAATGACCAGATTCAAATACTCTACTTAACTACCACATACATATATAATAAGGATAGAGTTTAAAATATGCATATCATAGAAATATGTTTTCCAATTGCAGTGAGAGAGGGTAAAACTGGAAAACTCAGAAGTTGTGGAAATTAAACAACATACTCAAGAAAACCAGTAGAGTGAAGAAGAAATCACAAGGAAAATTAGGAAATATGGTGGTACCTCTGTTCACAAATTCAGTTTGTTTTATGATTTTGGGGGAGGTGGCCACATTTGTGTTTGTATGGGGAATGTGGCCACGGATGTGTTTGTTACCCAGTGTGGCATTTGTGAATGGAAGCAAAATGTGGTCTAAGGCTTTTGTTTGAGAACCAAATTGTTTGTGAATAGAAGTGCTCATGAACCAAGGAACCATGTATGAGAATGAAAATATGGTGTACTAAAAGTAGTGGGGCCAGGGAAAGCAGTTCTAAGGAGAAGGTAATAACCATGAACACTTGTGCTAAAAAATGAAGAATATTGCCAACCAGCCACCAAAATGCATCACTTAATGAAATAAAAAAGGGCAAACCAAGACCAAAGTGAGCAGAAAGAAAAAGATAACAAAAATTAAAACTGAGATATACACACTAAACAATAGAAAAAAAGAGAAGAGCAATAAAATCAAAAGTTTATTCTTTGAAAAGAAAACAAAGTTGAAAACTTTTACCTGAGTGTACTAAGAAAAAGGATTGACAGAAATTTTAAAATAGATGTGAAAGTGACGACATTACCACCAAATCTGCAGAACCAAAGAGAATTAGAAGAAAGTGTTATAAGTAATTTACTCAACGAATTAGATAATCTAATTAAAGTAGAAAATTTTTATACATAAAAAACATTACCAAGACAAAATAATGAAGAAATAGCAAAACTGAAGAACAATGAGGTGACAGAACAGAAGCTGGCAGCAAATCATAGTCCCTCCAGGGCTAGAAATAAAGACACCTGAAAAACAACAACTCAGTGAAGATAAGAAGAGCCCAGAAATCAAGAAAGGCCAACAAGAAAGATGAAAGTCATGGAGAAACTGAAGAAAATAAAGAGACAATCCAGCATAAGCCCAATAATAAGCAATACACAGGCTGATTAGCCCTAGGAAAAGCCATGGTTACTGCTAACTCTAAATTTAGTGTGGGTTTTACAGTAAAAGTGACCCAATACCATGTCACACTAACTTTAGAGAAGATATTCACTGCAACATCTACCATATTTAGAAGTGATATAGTTAGAGATCATTTTAAGAAAGAACTTACTGTTTAAGATGGAGATACACTGGAATCAGAAGTAACAGAACATCCATAATTTAGGTTTCTGAACCCACCTTTATAGTGACTGAGCTGGACACATTCATAAGAGATGGTCATAAAGGGGGGGGGGTCTGGTCACAACCCCCCTGGGAAGTTTAAGCAATGCAGAGCTCAGGTTATGGAGGACTCAGTCAGGTTGGCAGCATACCCTCTGTGGTGAAATGCCTGGCAGTTGCTTGTAGTTTTCTGAGGTGGCTAGGTCTGAAAGTGTTGAGATTGGGTTCAGGGGACTGCTTGGCTGCCATGGTTACCTACTTCTACCAAGGAACTCAGTGGTCTGTTTGTTTTGTGCCAACACAAAATGTGATCAGGATCGCTTCTCTGCTTGGACATTTGCCGCGTCCTGTGGTATACGGACAGAAGGAAATCTACAGAAAGCGGGCACCTCATAATCGGGGATAGCAGTGGTTCAGGGCACTTAGAAGGGCACAAAGAAACACTAAAGGGCTCTGGAGTGAATATATCCCTGAGGCAAGAAACAAAATGATGATTGACCCTATCCTGTGGGAAAGCTAAAGCAGGACTTGATGCTCACATAACAAAATGTGGATGTTTTACAACAACCAAAAGCCCAGAAACAGATGGGTTCATGGAAAAATTGTACCATATCTTTAAAAAATAACACCAATATGCCAATGCTCCTCAAACTATTTCATGAAATGAAAAAGCAAGGAAGGCTTCCTAACTTATTCTATGAGGCCAGCATCACTGTGATACCAAAACTGGGCAAGGGAATGAGAGAGAGAGAGAGAGAGAGAGAGAGAGAGAGAGAGAGAGAGAGAGAGAGAAATTATTAATACCCACTCTACCAGGTGTAATTATTGAGATTTTAGCTAGAGTAATTAAGAAAACAAAAGCAATAAAAGGGACACAATAGAAAGAAAGAAGTCAAATTATCCTTGTTAGCAGATGACATGAGGCCATATTAGAAGACCCTAAAGATTCAACAAAAAAAACTTTGAGAGCTCATAAATACATTTAACAGAATAGCAGTATATAAAATTAACATTAAAAAAATCAATAGCATTTTTACACAATAATCATGAACTAGTTGAGAAAAAATTAGGAAAACAATATCATTCACAATAGCTTTAAAAATTCCTAGCAAGAAATCTAAACAGAGATGAAAAACTCTACTATAAAAATTGCAGAAATGTCCTTGAAGAAAGAAATGGAAAAAGAGACTAGAAAATAGAAAGAATTCTTTTGATGGATTGGCAGAACTAATATTGTTAAAATGGCTGCACTGCCCAAAGCTATCTATAGATTGAATACAATGCTCATCAAATTACCAATAACATTCTTCACATAAGTAGTAAAAAGAATCTTAAAATTCACACGTAAACACAAAGGTCCCAGAATAGCCAAAGCAATCCTAAACTAGAAGAAAAGCCTCACAATACCTTATTTCAAATTATATTACAAAGCCATGGTAATAAAAAGCAACATAGTTACTGGCACAAAAAAAGAGACATGTGGACCAATGGAACAGAGCAGAGGACCCAGAAATTTGTTCAAAACACTACAACCATCTAATTCTGGATAAAGGAGCCGAAATACATGAAAACAGCCTCTTTCAGAAATAGTGCTGGGGAAACTCAATATGCACTAGTGGACAATTGAAAGTAGTTTCTTATCTCTCACCCTGTACAAACATCATTTCAAAATGGATCAGAGACCGAGGTATAGTATTTGAAACTTTAAAACTGCCAGAAGAAAACACAGGGGAAACACTTGAAGCCATAGGTGCAAGACACACTTCCCAAGCAGAAAGCAACAGCACAGGAAATAAAACAGCAAGGACAACACTACATTACAACAAAGAGCTTCTCCACAGCAAGGGACACAGCTAACATAGGGAAAAGACAACCTACAGGGCGGGAGAAAATCTTCGCCAGCTACTCTTTTGACAGAGTATTTACATTTAGAATAAATAAAAAACTCAAAACACTTAACATCTTCCCAATCTAGTAGCCTAACCAAAAAATGGGCAAAAGAACTGAACAGGTATTTCTCAAATGAAGAATAGGAAGCCAGTAAGGGTGTGAAAAATATTCAGCATTGCCAGCCATTAGGGAAATTCAGGTCAAAACCACATCGAGATTCTATCTTAGTCCCGGTCACAGTGGTCAGCATCAAGAATACAAAGTACCACAAATATTAGTGCAAATGTGTGAAAAAGAACCTTTCTATGACTGCTATATGGAAATCAAAATGGAGTTTCCTTAAAAAACTAAAAACAGAACTACTGTTTCATCCTGCTCTACTCTCCATGGAACATACTTGAAAGAGCTAGAGTCAGCACACCATAGAGACACTTGCATATCCGTGTTCACTGTGGCATGCAATATGATAACCAAGATGGAGAGGCTTCCTGGGTGCTCATTAAAAGGTGAAGTGATAAAGAAAATATCATATATACACACACACATATATATATATACACATGAATATTATTCAGTCATAAAAAATGAACTTTTGTCATTTGCAGAAAAAGTGGGTGGACCTGGAGATCATCATATTGATAAATATGCATATCAGAAAGACAAATATTGTATGTTCTCTTTCATACATGACATCTAAAAATTTGAAAAGCAAATAGAAGGGAAACTCTTATTAGAAGGAATGGAAGGAGGAGGGCATTGTAAGAGCACGTAATAGGGGACATGGATGTAATCAAAATATATTGCACATATTGGACCCCAAATATGAGATAGGAGGACAGTGGGGAGTGGGGGTGTAATGGAGGGAGAGGGAATTAAAATACGTTATGTGTATGTGTGAATCTGCTATTATGGAACCCGCTAGTCTCTATAACCAGTAGGCACTAACAAAAATGTTAGGGAAAAACAGAAAATCTGAACAGGCCAGTGTTAGCGAGACTCTGGAACCTTGAATTCCTCACTGACCATGAAGTCCACTTCAGATGAGACAAGGACAACTGCTTATCTACTCTGGGTGACTTTTTCAAACTGCATGTAAAGCAGTAAACGGACACTGTCATTTACTGAATGACTTCGTTCGCTCTTTGGTGTGTTGAGGCGTTCACATACACTGTCCCATTTAGAAGAATCCTTTTATCCTCTCACTTGACCTAAAGAGGAGGATGTTATGACTGGTAGAAAGGAGCAGCTGGATGTTTCTGTGATAGATTTTGCTTGATGGAGGTAATAAATTTCACTTAGGCTTCACTGGGTTTTTCGAGCCGCTAATCACAGGGAGTGAATCCTGGTCTTAAGTGAATAACCTCATTCATTACTGTGTTCTGTCTTTTCCACCTGCTAGTGCTCTGCTTTCTCTCCTCCTGCTGATTTCCTTCATCTGCCCTGCCCCTTCCTTGATTTGTGGTTAGTGCCCTGCGTCAGCAACCTGCTGTTTCCCTCAGGCCCTCAGACTTCATTTATTGTATAGCGTTCTCCTCCAATCAGGGCCACCTCAGACGTGCACTGCTCTCCAGGGTTCTTATTTAATGGGCTCCAATCAAGGACATTAAGATCTACTCTGCGATTATTTTTGCATATTTTTCAATCTCGTTTCTTAAAGAGGAAATCTCTTCACAGAAAAGCACAATTCTTTATCTCTTGGTTTAATTAGTCCTGTTACAATTGATTGTGGCTAAAGGATATTCATCTAGGGGCTGAATGAAGAGTATAAGGGAAGAATAGAATGGTTTATGCTGGGGTTAATTTAACCCATATTGAAGAAATAGAACAGGTATGAGGTGCTGCTCATTTTATACAGGTGATAGAGACCTGGCCTGTGGCCATAAGAAGAGCTTATTTGGATCTTGTGACATGATAGGTACCACCACACAGACTACACTGAAATTCCAGGGGCCATATATGTACAGCTTAAATGCAAATATTCCTTCAGTTATCACTGTAAATTTTGGGATGCTGAAATTCCTGGGCAGTTCAGCACTTGGAGATTATTTAAAATACCCCTGTCTGGTTCTCTATCAAGGATGTGTTGCTTTCATGTGTTCACCTGTTTGCATTAGGTCTTTGTCTGCACTGCAGAGATGATTATCTCTATTCTCGAGGGCAGACAAGACCTACTGGGGGCTTGGCCTAGCCCAGTCTCCCAAAATGAGTGCATGGCGAACAGCTTAAATAAAAAGAGACAAATGGTGTGGTTTTGGGGGAGTCTGGAAAGGCCAATACTTTCTGGAAGAAAAGACTCTCTGGGAGTAAAGACAAGAGCTTCTCCAGATAGCCCATATTTATTTGATTTTCAAACAAAGGCATGGAACACTGATGCAAGGTGAGACTGAGCAGGACCTTGGGAAGTTAGTTCAAAGACTTCTCTGAGCAGTGAATTTTGCTGATAGAACTGTCTGACCTCTAAGGTTAGCAGCTTTATTGCTCTGGAATAGTGGGTATCAGCAGCCTGTGTCTGCTGCTACCTCAGCTGCGCTTATCACAGTGACTTTAGAGCACTGTGAAGAGGAACTTGCCAATACATCCAGAGAACACTGTGTCCAGGAGTTTAACTGCCTGGTCTCCAACAAGTAACAATTTAAAAACAACTTGAAGTTATAAAAGAATTGTATACATTGTAGTATAGAGGGAAGTATTACTCATGTCTGTTTATTTCCTGTGATTCTGACACTTTGACCTCTTGGACCCCAGCAGCAATGCTTTCTCAGGACTCCCTAAACTATAGAGACTTTGGCTTTCATAAGCAAACATCCAGTCTAGGTCCTATGCCCCACCAACGCCTCTGTTGGGCTCTTCCATTGTAGGCCAGTATCCCCTGCACAAATCAGCCCAGTGCCAGCTCTGAAGACAGTTGGAGCAAGTCCCTATACCCTAGAGCTTGCTGAGATTATTCAAGCTTCCCAGTCCTAAACCTGGTAACTTGCCTTTTCCTCAGAAACCACAATAGATGCTGTTGCCCACAAGTTTTCCTTATTTCCCTTGCCTTCTGACCTACCCTGGTGCTTCCCCCAGATGACCTTGTGTCTTAGTTACTTTTCTTGTTGCTGACACAAAATACTATGCAGGCTACCTGCCCTAGGGCAGTGTAGCACTCACACCCTTCATTCCAGCATCGGACCACAAATCAATCAGAAACTCTGGATTCATCTGTCTCTGCAAATCCTGCCTCTTGTGACCAAATGAGGCTATGTGAGGACATCAGACACAAACCATAACACTGTACACGGCACAATTTGGCCCCTGCTAACAAGTACCTGTGACTGTCTTCCCAGGGATCATCTCTTGATCTCTTGGTCTCACCATACTGGCACAATATTGAAACCTGCATTGTAAATAAAAGTTGAGACTGTCTTGAGTGTTTGGAGAAGGTGTCCCCACCTACTTCCCAAAAACCCATGCTTTGAAAGGACCTTGAATGTAGGGTGCCTGATACTATGGTGGAGATGTGTGAATGAGAAAAGGAGACCCAAACAACACGAACAGCCTACATAGCAAAAGCAAAAGTGAACTGTTCTGAGAACACTGGATACACAGAATGGAATGAGTGGACAAAGCAAGCTACGGTGGGAGGTGGGAGGTCAAGACAGAAGGGTTGGTTGGGTTGGATGGGCCTTACTGGACCTGCCCCAAAGCTGGGTTTTATCCCTTATATTTGAGGAGGCAGAAGATGTCTTGACTATGGCAGCAGTACAAGTAGCTGCGTGTTATTGAAAAACAGCTCTGGCAGCCACATGGAGGGTGAGGTGGGCAGAGAAAAGACTGCAACTGGGAAAGCTGGTTCAAGATTGTCTCAAAAGCTCACCTCTAAATGTGAAAATATGACTATTAAAGATCAGAAAGGCCCTTAGGATTAGACTGAGAGGAGCACTTGAAGCTCCGCACTGTCCTGTGTTCCCTCTGTTGTAGTACACAGTACCTCCTGGCCTCAGAAAAGGCTTCCCTGAAAAGGGCAGTGGATGAAGGGGAGATAGAGTGGAAGAAATAAAGGTAAGCAGGAATGAGAAAAGCAGACTCATGTTATTGCCTTTTTAAATGAACTTAAAACTCGGGGTCAGGTCCCTGCTCAGCTCCATTTGCAGGCATGGTGATCACATGTAATGGATGTGTGTAAGTTTTAGTAACCCTGTATTTACCTAGTTTATCTCAACTCTGACACTACTGAGCAACTAAGGTAATTTTCAGGGTTTGCAGGGACACACAGTTGCCAGCTTTCACCGTGTTCAACTCCATACACCCTGGAGTCTCCAAACCTATAATCTCCTGGTCAGGTGCAGTCACCCCAGGATGAGAACTTGGGTCCATCAGCCCCTGAATAGGAGCAATTATCTCATGGAAACCAAAATTCCTCTCAGCCTATAAAGGTTCCAGGGGAGGACTATGAAGCTAGGACTAAGATAATGAACAACTGGAGCCGGACTCACCTCAGCTAATCCGTAAATGCTGGCCTCACTGCAAGTCTGAACCCAGCATCAGGGTGAGCCCCTCCAGCTATTCAACCTGGGTCCTTTCCTAGTTTCCTCCACTTTCTATCTCTGCCTCATAAAGCAGCCTGTGCCTCACATCAATGTGCCCTGAAATTCCTTTTCTGTGATAAGAGCCATGAGACTCCCTGGTGGGTAAGTTGAGGTCCACCTCCTGTGTGGAAACCTCCTCAGACCATTTGGTGATGAACGTGTCTGTAAGGCCACCACTCACTGCTTGAAGGCCTCCTGCATTTTTCTCATCTGCAAGTGAGTTTGGGCACTCATGATAACCATATACAAGTAAAGTGAATTAGAAAGGTTCATATATTAAGGTCCAAGAAAAAGAAGGGTTTTATGTTTTGCAAAATCTTAACATTTATGAAATACATTATTTTCTTCTCTTATTTCTCATTTTTCCTTGATATTTTCGTACCACTTCTTGCAAGTATTTATTATATTCCCGTGCTTGCTTGCCTTAGAAAAAGTTGTGTTTCTTTGAAATAGCAAGTTTCATCTGTGAGTGTTCAATGAGTTCAAGAATAGCATCTTCAAAACAAAAAAGGCATTTTATAGCCAACAAGGAAGGCTTTTGATAGTCTTGAGGAGAGATCTTTAGGATGATCTGCCTTTATAAGAACAGCATCGCATGCCATGACTAGAAAAAAAGATTGATGAATAACGATCCTGGCTTGTCAATAGGAGAGGAGAGTAAACAACAGAGTAATTTAATTCCTCTCACTACTAGCTTATTGTATTCAGTGCTTTCCGGCTAGAGAAGGGCTTATTAGCTGCAGATAAAATGATGTCCTCGATTATTCACACCAGTGCTAAAATTGATTTTATTTCTCCTACTTGTCAAATTACAAACTAATGAGATTTGGCTGTTACACAACTGTAGCCACTGTTGGCCTAGCTTGGCAGCGATCAGAGCTGGACTGTTGAAAAACCAGCTGATGTGCTGTTCTTTAGTAGGGAGCATGTTTCTTTCTTTCTGCTTTCTTTTCTTTATCCTTCCTCAGGGAGAGTATCTTCATCAGCGATATATCAAACATGCAAAAAGAGTTTCCCTCTTAAGACATTTTTCTATGTTTTAAATATATTAAAAAGTGACAGTAAAATCCTGATTAGTATTAAAAAGGGATCCAGATTTTTCAGTGAATGAATTTTATAAACAATACTGCAATGAAAGAGAAATAATATCTTGGTACATAAAACTTTTAAGATTTTAAAATTTTAAAAGCAGAAAAATATTAACATTAAATTCTTTCCAATGTTCAAACAAAAATCAACGTGTACTGTCTCTGTAACAAAACATGTCCTTGTACACATGTCTTGGGCATTGGAAAATGTTAAAATTTCTGAAGTTCGAGTAAGAGAGGCAGCACATAATGACTTCACGAATCTTTTTTCCAAGAAGATTGCTTTCAGTAAAATGTTTCACCATTTTATCTGAGTATGCATTGATATTTTTGTTCTTCCTGAAAAGGGAGTTAACATTAACATTGTAATTTTCCATGTGAAAATGTACACATACAGATATTTCATGTAGATGCTTAACTTCTTGAGTGACCAGTCATACATCAAACATGATTTAATGAGAAATTTCTAAAACTTTAGAATGAGACGGCATGCATAGCTTACGTGTATAGAATAGTTACAAAGAACATGTCACAGAATTTATATTTGAATTCTTTAAGTAAACCAAAATGATTTATCCACTAATAACCAGCAACTTTCCAAAACTGTTAATACAACAAATCACTGAAAAATTATATTTTCTGACTTATTAACAAAATAGCCATCAGAGACTATCAGCTTAAATAGTATATTATATACAACAAAACTGGATTCACTTAACCCAAAATTTCTTGCAGTAAAAAAATTAAATTATTTGCTTTATAATACAACCATCTATGAGGTTTGATCAAAGTATATAAGAATGTTTAGATCTTAAAAGTTTGTTAGAAAAAGAGACACATTGCTGCCATGGCATTATAGCAATGCATCTTTTATTAATAATTTTTTTTCAAAATTTGAGCACTGGATTATTTTTTAAATCATGCCTGGTACACAATCTACCCTTCTGAAGCTTTCTAAATGATTTGGAACTGTGGCAGTTTCTTTTATGTAAAAACCCTTTGCCCTTCATAAAATCCTGAGGCAAAAGGTTACTAGTGAAATAAAACTGGAACCACAATTCTTCTCATTTCTGTATTAAACTGTAGATTTTTTTAAAATATAGCAACCTGAAAAGCTGTTCTGTACAGTTTTTCAAAAATATTTTCATCCTAACTTAGTTAAAAGAACCTAAAATGACCCTAAAACCCAAGTCCTCTTAATGCTTTCTAGTGCCGAGATGAGTGTCATTTTCCACTCCACTACTGTCCCTTTGTTATCACACTCGTGGCTCCCGCCGTCATGGTTCCTGTCTTCACAGAGGAAGTCTTCTCTGCTTCCTCTGTTGTGGTGGTCAGGCCCGTGATCAGTGTAGCGCTGTTCTCGGCTATAATGTCGATCTGCTCTTAGGGATGAGAATTCTGTCTGATTTTATGCAGTGATGGTGGTGTCCTGAACCATTGGGGCCTTGAAGACTGGTTAAAAGTGTGACTATGCTACTGAACCGATGGTGAAAATCCTGCTCAATCCACATGTGGAGAGCCAAATATCCCACCATATGGCATCTGTCTCAGAACACTGTTCACGACTGCTTGTCTGATAATTTTCTGGAGAAGAGAACAATCTCTGAATTATCTGTGCTGATGGTGTCATGTTATCCACAGCCTTTTCATATCTGCACGGAGATGCAGAGGTAAGGCTTGAATTTCCACCATGATGTTGGAAAGATGATACACTGACATCCCGTGAGGCCTGATTACTTCTTGACCTAAACTAGATTTTGATGGGCCTTCAAAAAGTTTGATTCCATTAAGTAGATTCAGTGAGTAAGGAACAGATACTTCATGTTTAAAATTCACAAATGCAAACCGCATCCTTTTGGAATTTTCACCTTTATTACTGGCCCAGCCTGGTGTTAGAGCTCGAAAAGCTTCCCCTCTGTCACTTTAGTTTCAAGGATGCCCACAAATAGATGCAGTCTGCCTCTGCAACCGCTACCCCATGTCAACATCACCCCTTCATCACCCCGGCTTAAAAGCTGAATATTGATAATACCAATGTGATAGTACAGAGGTTTTCCCGCTGGGACTGAGTTGACTTCATACAAGGAGAAGCAAATGAAGCACAAAAAGCCCAGCACTTTGACTTTTTCAAAGCTTTTAAATTTATCACTTAAAAATGCTAATCAGTTGGCAGACAGAATCCTTTTGTGAATTTGTGTAGGAAGCTCAGTTTCCTCAGTAAAATGATGCTATTATCTAAGACAATGTCTAGGACCTTTGATTTAGAAGCATCTATTTTCATGGGCATTGATTTGACTTTGATTATTCTTAGTTATGGATCAGATAAACACAAAACACTTTTCCATACTCCATCTCTCTCTTTATTCCATAACAAACTAAGAATTTATAGAACATGGTGCCTTAGGGCTGCTTTGGAAATGTAGCCCTCTCTCCAATGTGGGTCATGATCTGGGAAGGGAACTTGCACCCAGGTGAACCAGCTGACTGTCTGCAGGCTGACTGCTGGGGGCCCTGTTCTGACCCAGGAGTTTTCTAGTTCGCAGTTATATCACTGAACAGACCTTGAATCTGAAGGAGATTTTATTTGAATAAGAAAATTGCATGGAGGTTCTGGTTCAAGGTGGGTATTTTGTATAAGAGTGTAGGAATTGCTGGACAGGTTTTCTCCAGTGGCTCTCAGACAGGTGTGCAGGTCACTCTGGTGTCTCTCAGAGCTGCCAGCTGGTGACCCACATCCAAGGCCAGTTGTCATCTGAGTCACTCTGTTGCTTTGTCAGGCCATGATTTTGAAAGCTGTTTCAAAACAAGGAGAAATGATCTTTTCTTCATGCTTTGGTTTAATTTTCCTCATTGTCCTGTTCAAAGTGAAAAATGTCCTTTTGCCCAGTTTTTCCTCGTCCTGTTGACAGGATGAGAAACATCAAGCCGTCTGAAAAAGCACTTGGTCCTCACACCTGTGTCAGTAGGAAGCCGTTCGTCTTTGCTCCCACGCCTCTCAGAGTGATGGTGGCCTGGGTGACGTTTTCAGATAAGCTCGCTTTGATTTATGAGCAGGCTTTATTCTTTCACCTTTAATAAATGCACTGATGCCATTTTCCTGTTAGAGTTCTGGGAAGCTCTTCTGCTCTCTGAGTTAAGGTTTTCCTTGATTTTGTGGGGCCATCCAGGTGAAGGCAGGAGAGTATATGCAATTGTATGTGAAAAATCACTGCAGATTTCTTGTAGGTTCTAGCGTAGGTCTGTGACAGCCTAGTTAGGAATTCCATTCAAGAGGAACCATGAAAAAGTCCCTGAGACTCTGTAGGTAGGAAACTGTACATCTGGTTTTGCAATTCTACTCACCATGAATAAAAGATGAATTCAATGTAGCATTAGAGACCTGGTCCTCTGTTCCGTCTTTGAATTTGTCTCCGCCTTCTCCCACCTTCTTTCTACTGGAGCCTCCCTGATTCCGTGGATTTCCCAGATACACTCTGCATGGAGCCTTTGCACTGGTCCTTTCTTCACTGGAGTTTTCTCCACCTATCCCTTCCTGGAGAACTTGGTCAACTCCTTCAAATATTTGCTTAAATACTACCTTCCCAATGACATTACTCCTGAATGCATTCCTGTCTCACTTGATAGAATGTCAACCTCAACAAAACAGGGCTCTTGACCATTTTGTTGTTGTTGTTCAATTCTATATACTATGTGAATAGTGCCTGGAACACAGTAAGCTCTTATATTAGGCAGCTTTTCTGTCACTGGACACAATACCTGACATATGCAATTTAAAGGAGGAGAGAATTATTTTGGCTCACGGTTTCAGTCCGTGGTCAGCCAGCTCTGAGCCAGAAGGGCATGAGGGGAAATGCTGGTTAACCTCTGGCAGCTGAGAAGTGGAGAGAGCAAGAGCCACAGTGAGAGATATATCCCCTAGTAGCCTGGCATGGTGGTGCACACCTGTAATCCCAGCACCCGAGGTTTTGAGGCAGGAGGATTGTCATGAGTTTGAGGCCAATTTGAGCTACATAGTGACTACATAGTGAGTGCAAGATCAACTTGAATAGCAGGACCTTGTCTCAAAAAAAAAAAAAAATACCCTCCAAAGTTGTCCCCCATGCTCACCTTTCCAATAGGTCCCCCGCCTAACAGCACATTCGGCTGTGAGCTCAGTGGATTGGTTGATCCACTGATGGGCACGATGTCCCATAATCCAGCACCTTCTGAAAGCCCCATCTCTAAACATGTACATTGGGGGGGGGCATTTCAAATTCAAACTGTAAATGTTCTTAAAAAGTTTTTATTGAATACAGGAAATTCCCCATATGCTGTTCAATCCCAATCATTATCCTATACTTCTCCTTTTAAAGAATATTCTTTTTAAAGTAATAGTCTTTTACTTGAATTAGTCAGTGTCAGTAATTTCCAATAGATTGTATATTCCCCTATCTCAGAACCATGCCCATTTTACTTTTATCTTCAACTGTTACATTATATTATGAAAACAATAAGTATTCAATCAGTCATGAAGAAACTGAGTGTGGACAATGCTGAATTACAATGAGCTTTATTGTCTATTTCCTGAATCAATGTCTCAGTGTGTTTTGTGTTGCTAATAATGTAATACCAACAACTGGGTCAATTATACAGGAAAAAGGTTTATTTTGGCTCCCATTTCTGGAGATCAAGGTCGAGGGACTGCATCTGGGGATGATCTTCCTACCATCAAATTTCTGAGGTATTTTAGGGAATCACATGGGAGAGGGCCATGTGAGGCCACCAGTGTTCAATCACTGAAGCTTTGCCCTAGTGAGTTTATCTGTATCAGTCAGGGTTTACTAGAGAAACAAATAGAACATAATATATACAAATGTATAAGAAATTACAATATTGGCTTACAGTGGTCAGCCGCAAAGGCAGATGAGGGACTATGCAGAGGGTGTCTGCATGAGGGAGTTTGAAAGATCCAGCCCAAGGACTGGAACTCACTGTAGTGCCCCATGCAAGTCAGTATCAAGAGGCTCATGGGTCTGCAGTGGAAGGCTGAAGTATCTAGGACAGAAAACTGAAGAACCTATGACAAGGGCTGGAGAGTCCCAGGTGGAAGCCAAACAGTTTGTGCCAGGAGCCAGGAGATGACGTCCAAGCTGAAGGCAAAGATTGGAGCTCCTCAGGAGCCATTGATCCATCCCTCCTATTTGCCTTTTGTTGTACACAGGCTGCTCCCTGGGGGCGGTTGTAGCACCCACTCCATCTTTCACAGGCTGAGGATGTCACAAACTAAGGACACTGCCACCCGATGAATCACTTAAAGTTCTGATCTTCTCACATTGACACAACAAACAATATCCTAGAAACGTAATGACTTGTCTTCTACACCCTAGGATATAGAGCTGTTGAGTCACTTAGTTAAGCTTCTAGACTTCTCAAACTGACACAATGTATAAACCATAACATTATCAATCTTAATCCATTCCCAAAGTCATGACCTCCAAACCCCATGGCTGGGTTAAGCCTCCATGTGGTTGGTGCCTCACTGTGGGGATTCTAGTCCAACATGGGTTTTGGAGGGAGAAAACCATATTTGGGTAATAGTCATCAGTGACTCATTTCACAATGTTATTTTAGTCTCAAGTATATGCTCTGGTTGTGACTCAAGGTAATTTGTACTGTCCCTGCCCAGTTATTATGTATGTGTCAAAAGTGCCCTGGAGCAGATATCTGGAAATGTCAACACCTCCCTTGTACCTTAGGATAAACTGAAGAGTATAATTCTTAATATTAATGTGAAAAATCTGCTGTTGGTGATGCTCTTTTGCATCCTAATATTTTTTTAAATTGCACTTGCCTTACCACCTATTATGATTTGGGTCTGGATGTCCCCTAAAGCCTCATGAAGTTTTAGATGGAGCTTTTTCAGAGGTGCCTGAATCTAGTGTGTGTGGTTGATTCTTGGTGCAAAGCTAGGATGAAGGGTGTTGGAATTAAGGGTGAGTAATCACCCACTGGCACTGCCCTAATCCAGTAACTGGATATAATATAAGGGACAGAAAGAGGCTTGTTTCTCCTTTTCTTTAGTGCTTCTGCTGTCTTCTGTTGCCATGAATTCTTGTTCCTCTACTAAGTTACCTTGCCTTGGAGCCAGTGATTAAGGACTGAAAGCTCCACAAACCGTGAGCCGAAACAAACCTTTCCTCCCTTAACTTCAGGTGTTAAGTATTTTGTCTCAGCAACAAGAGGAAATAAAGCAACTAAGACACCACATTACACTTGTTAGTTTGTCTTTTCATACTAATGTTATGTTCAATGGGAGCTGTATTAGTTTCCTACTGTTGCCATAACAAATCACCACACACTGGATTGCTTGACGCAAAATAAATTTATTCCCTCACAGTTTTGGAGGGCAGGAGTCCAAGATGAAGATGTTGCTAGTGCCTTGTTCTCTCTGGAAGCTCTTGAGGACGCTCCATCCCTGCCTGTTTCCAGCTGCTGATGGCTGATGATAGGTTTACCACTGTTCTCCACTGCTGTCTTCATGTGGTCTTCTCCCCTGTGTCTGTTTTCTGTTTCCTCTTTTCTTATAAAGAATTATTATTGTATGTAGGGCTCATCATAATCCAGGAAGTTTAACACTTTTTCCAAATAAGTTTGCATTTATAGGCCAATGTATGTTTTAGAAGGTCACTATTCAGTTCATGACAAAGGATTTGACCATTAATCATTGCTGTATTCCTAGGAAATTTCAACAAATAATTAGTGGGAGAGATTAAGGAGAAAAGGTGCATAAAATGCAAAGGATTCATAAGCTTTCTGGGAAATACCAAATAAAACAGCAGCATGGTAGTAGAATCTTCTAGGATGGAGTGGAACATCTTTTGAGGGTGGCAGAAGACAGATGCCTGGATGAAAACAGTCAGTTCAGTTTTTGAAATTTGAAATCCTCAGTGCATCTCTTTTTCCCTGCTGCTTTGGTTCTGAAAGATGAGAAACACTAAGAAAATCAAAAGTTGGTCAGGGGCCAGTGGTAGACGGTTACTGGGAGAGTGCTGAAACCTGTGAGTGACACACAAAGAGGAAAGGGCAAAGTGTGCAGAGAGGCACTAGGTCCGCACTGCTGTCTCCAGGGCTGCCACTAACTTGCACTTGGCTTTGCTGAGACACAGGAGGTCATCAGAGACATGGAATGTGGTATCTGACCCCCGGGTGACATTCTTTCTCATTATAAGACCAATATATGTAAAATAAGCCTGAATGTTGTTACTCTGTAAATAATCAGTGCTTATACTGGATGGTAAAGTCCAAATGCAGAATGTAGAGGAAAGACTTTAACGAGGATGGTAACTGTCAGAGAGTTGGGTCCCCCAGCCCTTGATGAATAATTAGCCTTGAATAGTTGTTCTTTTTTTAGTTACTTTATTTTAGTGTATCTTTGTGATATGTAATATTGCATTCATTCGTGGAATTTGTACAAACACCATTTCCTGGTCATCATGAGAAGACTTTGCTTGAAGGAGAAAGCTGAGAGACACAAAGGCAAGGATTTTGTGACTGGTTGCATTTCAGGAACAGGTTGACCAGAAGCAGCGAGGAGTTGAGCTGCGTGTTGGGAAGTCAAGTAAGCCATGGAAGGGGAGGAAAATGGGCAGATGATTTATTTAGAAAATTTAGCTTTTTTTCTAGCTAAAAATGGAGGGAACCAATTTTTAGCTGAGTTCTGTACTTCTCAGGATGCTCTCTGACATCAGGAAGCTGAGAGAAAAAGAAAAAGAACTATTTCTTTTTTTTTTTTCTTTCTTTTTTTTTTTTTGTCTTTTTCATTTTTATCGGTACCAGGGATCGAACTCACGACTGCCTGCTTACAAGGCAGGCGCTTATGCCGCTGAGCTAAATCCCCAGCCCAAAAGAACTATTTCTACTTACTCCAAAAAGGTAAATCTGTGTGAATTCTGTGACCCCTGAGCAAGTCTCATCTGTGCCCTCTCCGTGGATTTTACCTACTAAATCACACCAGAGGCACATCCTATTCTTTCCCGAGTTTTCCCATTCCTCTTGTGATTCCCCCCTCTCTCAGATGCGTATTTTATTAAATTTATCTATGTGGTATTCCTGCTTGCCATATTAGATTTAGTTCCTTAAGTGTATTTGGCCACAATTTGATTTTAATTCTGGATATTTTTTTTGTTTTTTACAAAGTTCTCATGTTCTTGAAAATAGATTTCACTGTAGTGTGTTGTTTAATTGGTAACATCATTTTAAATGAATAAAACTCCATGTTGTATCCACCGACCTTAGGACATCATTGACATTAGTTCAATGGGAACTGTCTTTATATTGTGACTTTTCTAACTCCTGATCTATTATTTAAGCAGTAAGCTGGAGAACAATTCAAAGGAATGCGCTGAACAAGTACCACATCTTTGGATTTATTTATTTGTTTGGCTTCCTTAAAGTCTCAAAAGAATGAGAGCTGCAAATGCCATAAGAATTATGTCGAATAGTGAATAGTGTCGAAACTAGATGATCTTCTTCAGGAAATATTGGGGGCATGATTGTATCTGGAATTTACAAGTAGACTAAAGATTATATTCAAATCAAGTTCAAGTAACAAGCTAGAATAATATATGACAATAAAAATATAAAAGAGAAAAAACAAAAAATCTCTTTACTCAGGAGAAATGGTTGATTGATCTAGCACTAATTTGTTACCTACCTAATTTGTTACCTCAAAGGCTCATTGAGCATTTTGACTGATACATTAATAATCTCTTAAAAAGATGGGGAAATAGTCTTCATTTAACCGTTTGTTTGGTCTCTGATCAATAAAACTAAGCATGTGATATTAAATCCCTTGTTGAATATTTTTCAATTGAGAGAGAAGGTGGCTAACATTTAATAAACCTTACAGTGGATGATGAAAATTAAGCAAATGTCAGTTCTGCATTTTTATGTGAGAATCCACAGCAGTGTACCCAGATGAAAAAAGCTACTCCTGAACCAGATTTGCATGCAGCACAGTTGTGTGTGTGACCAAGCTCAGATAAAAGACTCCTGAGTAGTACTTCTGGAAAGGCTCCCTGGGAGAGGAGGGCAGATTCTTCACTTGTGCTTGGCAGTCATCTAGGTCAGGAAGCACCCGTGGCGACTGAGGGAGAAGGCATCTGGGTCCCTGAAGTTCTCCTCAGTTGCTGTGCCAGCCCTGAACTACCTACCTCTGGACTTCCTTTCTGAGGAGGAGGAAACCCTTATGGCTTAGTAAATCAACCCATTGATCCTGGGTCTATTTTTGCCTGTAACCAAGTCAACTACTAAGTGGAACCATGCCCAGGTCACAGCCAGTTGCTTTCTAGATGTTACGTCTAAGTCTCACAAATCCACTTTGGGTCCTCTGTTACTGATTTAGAGCATTTGAGGTCCTGGCAAAAGTCATAAGAACATTTAGGAGAGTGAGGGTTTGAACCCAATCCACTTGATATGAGCTCAGATTCACAAGTTTTCCATCACACTTGATTGGTATGAGGGTTGATCTTAGAAGAGCTAATGTCTTCCTCAATTGTTTCTTTTTGAATCTTAATTATCCAAATGTTTCTTGGTGGTGCCAGGAGGAACTATGGAAAGACTTTAGCTGGCTATAATTAGAGCTTAGAGGTACATAACATCCTTTGAGACTTTGTGTTGAGAATATGACAATCGAGAGAGAAACTCTCAGAAGGAAGAGGACACGGAGGGTCATAGCATCAGAAGCTCAGCATTATTGCAGCAAGCCCTGGAGGGTCTGTATTCTGTCCTGCTGAGTGATGTGGTGTTGCTTTCTCAGTGATAGCAAACCTTTGCAAACTTTCAATGATATAAACAGTCTACTGTAGCATGTATACCATAGCTTCACCACCACTGCTCACCTAATCCTTCCCCGCTTCTCTGAGGAAGTTGCATGGACTGGAAGAATGATTTAACAAAAGAGAAAGATATAGCTCAACTATTGGCTAAGAGAATTGCTTTATGCCCAGGACTCCACTGAAGGAATAAGGTCACACACTGTTTCTCCCACACCACCTGCCCTCTGCCCTGGTTCCCCTAGCCCAGGCCCTCCTCAGCTACTGGTCACATTCCAGGAACCTCTAACTGGCATTTCCTCTGCTGGTCTCTGATATCAGAGCTCCCTTTTTTGGGGTATAAATAGGGATGCATTGTTTTCTCTTCCTTTCAAATTTCTAATAAATTTCTGTTACCTGCACTGTGGAGCCCAAACTCCTTGGCCAGTCATCTGGTCTTTCACTCTCGCGTTCCATCTGTCATTGTTTCTCCCCTTGCTACTGGTTGTCCCCCTATGGGACACACTGAGCTTTCCATCCTGTAAAATTCCCTTTTCCTCCAGCCGATTTCAGGTTAACCGATTTTGACAATGCATCATTTACACTGGACTATTTTTGAATTTAACTTATATAGCTCATGTATAATGTCTATGTTCCACACCCCAAAGGTCTTACCTTTGCAATGAAGACGGCAATGTGACCTGTTTCTTTCTTTTCCCTCATTCTCTCTAGTAATTTTAACAGCACCGTGCTTCTCACAGTGTGAGCTTATCTCTCTTGATGCTGGGTAATATTGGCCATATAAGGGCATCTCTGGACAACCTTGAGGCATGCCTCCTATTTGTTTTTTCCTAGCTGGGCTGGCAGTATTACTCTTTTGTGAATCTCTAAAGAATTTCACTTTCTCAGTTTATAGATAACATACATTTTCTTTTTCTTTTTTTAACCTCTCAGTACTGTTATTTATTATCTCCTGGCTTTAAAAAAGAAGAAATAATTACTCATTAGCTTTCAAATCCTGGCAATAAAGCAACCAGCGACTGCTCTAAAGGTGTCTTTGTTTTTGCTGAGAGAAGGCATCAATTTTGAGGGAAGTCGAGTGTCCACTTGCACTTCCGTGCCCTCTAACTCAGGAGAGCTTCATCTTTCCTTTCCTGGATGTCACTGGCCTCTGGGGTTATTTTAAGTATTTGTGGAAGGAGGAGGAGTCCAAAGCACTCATCTTCTCTTGTTTCTTCTATGTGGAGAATTTCTAAATCTATCTCTCTGACTTTTGGATCAAGCTCCAGATTCTTGTCTCACTGTGCCCTGGGCATTTTCACCAAGATGCCCTTAAGGAGACTTACAATTTCATGTGGAGAAACCAACTCTCAGTGCCATTCAGCACACATTCAGCACACAGCTCTGTGGATGGTGCCATTGTGGTCATAATAAACTACACAACACTATCAGCCACTTCCTCATTCAAGAATTACTTGAATGAGGACATTAAGATCATGGACTTGGCATTGAAAGCTCTCTCTGCAGTGACCTTGAGATGTTTCAAGCTTCATGGTTCATTTATCCCCTGCCCGTCTTTCACTGTGGGTGTATATAAAGATTTCTTCATCAACATCATTGAAGCAATGCTCCTGAAGAGGAGCCTTCCTTTTTCCAAGGTTTGGTCCTTCCAGTCCATAGAATTCTTCTGATCTTCCCAACTGCTGCTTTGAGTACCAACTATGTCTTTAGTGAAACATATTTATCTGTATCTGTCTATCTATCTATCTATCTATCTATCTATCTATCTATCTATATCTATAGCATCTGCATCTAAGAGCATTTCATATGATTTGTAAAAGTTGGCACAGTATAAAATGAATAATGAAATTAAAAATATTTTCAAAAAGCAAGAAGAGATGTTCATAATCAGAGGAGAAATGCTCACAAAATAGTGGCCAAGAAGGGGCTGCCTTTCAGGTAGCTGAGCCAAAGTACAGGCACATTGGGTTCCATCATCTTTATTTTGTGATTTAATTTTTAGAAAAAAGAAGCAGATTAAAGAATTCTACAGAGAGCAATCGATTTTGGAACAAAGGCTCGTAATGTGTTTATAGTGTGAGTCTTTTCTTTATAGATAAATCTAGTTCACAGTGAAAGACTCATTGCTAAAGTGAAATCTTTCAATATAAATTGTTTAGTGGAAACATATAGTGTGAAATTGAAGAACTGTGATTCTGGAACTGCACTTCCTGATAAGCAAACAATACCAAGATACAGCTCGGGAAACTGAAAAGAACAGAGGGTTGCATGTCTGTTTGCCTGTGTCATACTGGACAGAGAGGGGATTTGGAGCTGCAGACAAGTTCTCTGACAAGTTCTCTCTTGCTATGCATGACGTCTATGCTCTCGATAAAAGTGAGGACTCAGTTCTTAGTGACCAGATGCACACAAGGAGAGTTGTTATGCTGTTGTGAAAATTTAAAAGTCAGGATTTTTGTTCCACCCTGACAGTGTAACACACTTCATCTTAGACAATCAGAAATAGATTTATCTCTCTCCTCTACAAATAAACAAACAAACACAAAAGTACAACAAAACCTTTAAAACTTTACAAGAGCATGAGAATGTATCTATCTTAGCTGCTTCCTGCATTGCTGAGACAGAATACCCAATACTAAAGGAGGAGAGGTTTATTTTGGCCCAGTTTGTAAAGGTTTCAGCCCATAGACTGCTGGCTCCAATGCAGGGCAGCATAGCAGAGGAGCATGGAGGAGGCAAAGATTCTCATGTCATTGTGACTACAAAATAGAGAGCATGGAAAGAGGCAAGGATGGGGAGGCCACAGCTTAGCAACCCACCTCTCCTAACTTGACCCCACCTTCTAACAGTAAGTCAGCTATGAACTCTGCTATGGTTTGTGTCTAGGTGGCCCCCCAATCCTCATGCAGTCATGGGGGTGGCTGAGTCTAGTGTTTGTGATTGATTTGTTGTCTAGTTCTGGGATTGGTGGTGTGATTGCTGCACCCACCAGAGGAGGAGCTGGCATACAATAAAAGGGAGGGAAAAAGGTGAGTTTTCCCCCCCTCTTTTCCCCTCTTCTCTCTTGCCAGTTGTGGGTGCTATGAATGGTTGCCCCTCAGCCACATCACTCTGCCTTGGAACCAGCTAAATATGGACTGAGACCTCCAAAACTGTAAGATAAATAAACTTTACCTTCCCTTCCCTTAATTTTGGGTGTCAGGTATTTTGTCTCAACAATGAGAAAAATCAACTAAGACCATCTTTCAAAAGCCCCAACTTTAGGAGCATGAGGCTTAGGGGAGGGTGTCTAGATGTAAACCGTAAGAGTATCTATAAAATTATTATAACAATTTTACATATAACTGAACACAGAAAATATCAACAATTTCATTGAATTAGATTTTATTAAAATGGTGTAAGTATGGCTTGATACTGGTCTTAGGATTTGCATGGTTGTTAACATTTCACAACAAATAAAAATATGAGCTAAGCTTGCCATCATCTCTAGCTAAGATAGTTGGGTAAGACCCAGAATCAGTTTTAATGTCTTCAACATGCTTTCAACTGCATCTTGCATTTGACATTGCATGCAACACGAGCGGAAAGACTGATTCACAGCAAATAAGGACAGAACTCACTTTTGCCCTCCTCTCTTGCCCTGTATGTGGCAGCCTTTCCCTAGAGAGGCTCTAAGATTCTTACTAAGTCTGATGCTGGTTACTTGAAGGAAATTTCCTCCTCTTCCTTCATTTTTCAATGTCACAGAGCTCACAGATCCACACACTGGGGTTTCTGGCTCATTTGATGTTAATCAGAAAAGAATGTTTAATCCTTTAACCCTGTTATCTAATGTCCCAGCATTATTCTCTTTGCTTTTTTTCTTATTGCTACCTCTGAAAACATGACCATGTTGAACACGGCACAACACAGGGGAGAGAATAGGACTGCAGTGTGCCCCGTCATTTTTTGTGATCTTGATGAATCCATTATTCAGAAGCCAAGATAAAATGATTCTGGGACTATACTTTCTGGGGACCTCATAATTTAAGAGCGATCTAGAATAACACTGACATTGAATACTTGTTTTGCTTTGAGAACTCCCAGGATCTTGTAGGCCTCTTAATTCAATGCCCTGGTTCTCTCTGATGCAAGTGCCTCTCTGGTTTCCTTCTGCTTGGAACATTGTACCCTTGCTTGAAAGTACCTGGTTTCCTCTGACCTTTTAGATGTGACTCATAAGATCATCTCAGCAACATGTCACCATCTACAGTGACCTAATCAAAAACAACCTTACCTTTCATATTTCCTCCCTATCATCCTCTTTTGCCTAATCCAAGGACGTATATTTGTTGCTTCATTTCTAGCCTCTATCTTTAATTTCCCAATTCAAATGGGCTATTTTCTTTCTTATTCACTGTTGCTTTCCAGTTCTTTACAATAGAGGCTGGTGGCTAGAAGGTGCTTACTAAATGATTGCTGAGTGCTGCATGGGTGTAGGAAATTCTCCTAAATGGAGACTCTCTAGATAAGGGGGAGCTTTGCTGGGTGGATGTTGTAAGATTTGCATGTTTTTATTTTATTAGAAAAAATTCACAAATGTAATCCTAGTGTTGCAGAAAGGGAAATGAGGAATAAAGATGCAGATGAAATAGAGTTAGGTGATCTTGAAAAGGTGTTTGGTAAGCCCATGAATAAATGTAGGAGAAAGATCATTTTTATTTAGAATGAATAATTTTATTTGGAATTTACAGAATTTACCCAACCAATTTGACTTTATAGGTGTCTTTTGAAAGTGTTCTGTCTTTAGTCTTTTCCCAAGGCCTTTGACATTCATTAAATAAGTTAATTAATAAAAGAAACATAAGAAGAACAAAATAAGATTTGGACAGTTTTCCTGGCCAATCTACGCAGGCTTCAAACACAGCTGTACAATCTTTGTTTGCCATTTGAGTCTGTTCAGGACTTCCATGGCCATGCCAATTTTGTCCAATGTGGTCCAATTTTGTCCAATCTTTCTAGAGTCATTTCAGTTCTTTCTGATCTTTCTTCTTCCAATTCTTTCCTCCACTTAACAGTTTGATAGAGCTAAAGTGGGGATCAATTCTAAAGGAGGGGAAAAGTATAGTTGTTAGTATTTCTTCAACTGTGTTATGTAGAAGTGGGAATGGTCTGGAAGTTTACCCTACTTATAAACTAACAAATTATCCTGTTTCCCTTTATAGATGCTGGCATAAGATATGAGGCTCCTAGGACAGAGATAAAAGATATTATTACTCATAGCAAAAGCAGTGCCCAGAGTTTCTCACCCCTGGGTTGTCACATGCTAGACAACAGAGGGGATGGATGGATGGATGCCTGCAGGAACAGTGGGTTGCATAACAGGAAGGAAGGACCAGCTTTGGAAAATCTGCCGTTTTCATAGTGAAAGCAAGTCTGCTTTTCCTTAGGGGCAATGGTCTCTTCTCTCTCACGGTAGCAAGCCCGACCATGAGAACTGACTTGGGTAGAGAGGTTTGCATTATTGCTGTATCTAGTAGGCAAGTGCAGGGTTGCTGCAGGCTGATAATAGATTGCTTTTCCCAAAAGTGCACCACAGGAGGTGCAGAGAGAGCTGAGATCTGGTAGACACGCATGGCAGAGAGAACATGGAATGGCTGGGTAAGAACCACAGTGAAAGCTGACAGCGCTTGAAGCTTATTTTTCAGCACCAAGACTAAAGATATTTGAGCATTTGAAGACTTATAATTCTATTTTTAAAAAAAATTTATTTAAAGAAAGACAAAACAAAACAGAAAATGGGTAGAAACAGTACATGCTTTCAAAGGAAAAAATAAACAGAAATAATTCACTAGTTGATGTTTACATATTGTCCTCTTACAAATAATTGTTCAAGATACAAAAGTGGAACATGTAAATGGGAATTCAAACAGGGGAGACTGCAAAAAGTTCTGTTCAACTATCTAATAAAAACTTAGTAATATGGTTATCAATCCTATACACTTAAACATACCCACATTTATCTGTATCTTCATTTATGCTGAGATTAAACAAACCAAAGCAGACTAAAATCACTCTGAACAAAGAATAATAATATTGTTGGATTTCACATCATGACACTCCAGAATCAGCATTAGGTAGTGTAGTGTCTTTTTATCTTCAAAGTATTTGTTCATTTTGTCATGTGTCATAAGATCAGTTCTCATAAACTTTTTATAGATTCTATACATGCATGAGTCTTAACATGTATTTCTATCCTTTCTATATTAGAGGGAGAAACAGAACAAAGCAGGACAGAACAAAACGTATTCCTATAGGCACATAAAACTAAAAAGACATATAGAACTGCTGTACAAGGAGTTCTACCATGGTTACTGCATTGTCTCTTGTTATCATCAATAGAATTGGCTGTATCATCAGATAAAGTATAATTGAATATTTCAGTACATTACAGTATTACTAGAATTACAACTTTGTAGATGGTGTAGAACTACAAAAACAGGTAGTAATCAAACCAGAATGAGTATTGTAGTGAATCATTGTCATTTTCAGTATAGTTGTCTATACTCTCTGACTTGATGCTATGAACCTTAACAGTTTTAAATAAAATCTGTCAATAACAAACAGCAATCAAACAAATCAGATTTAACTAAGATCAGTCATGATATAACAGTATAAATTATACATGGATCCCGATTAAGTTAATAGGAAATTAAAGATGATTACTGTGCTATATCCTGATATTTTGCGGATAGCTATCTGTGCCCTCAGATCTAGTGCTTGTATACAAACTGGGACAGAATAAGTTCTATCTAAGCAGAGTGGTATGAGAAATATGGGTTTTAATTCCTGATACACTATTAGCAATATCTTCTGTTGTCTTTTAAAAGACTATTCCTCCCCTTTCACTCCCCCAGGATGTACTGTGCATTTTTGGGTCTCCCCAACACCCTCAGTTTTATATTGGGGGGCAGCCTGCTATTTACCTAAGTGTTTCCAAACTTTCTCACTCCTGGGCTTGATCTTTAGTTGTATTTCTTTACCTACTAAAGCCTGTCTTTCCAACCTATCCATAAATACTGGTCCAGTTGCCCCTATTACTCTCTGGTTCCCTATTACATATAGTTCTGTTTTCTCATATTTGATTTTCGGTCCATATACCCTTCTTCAGGTTAATTATATTTCCTATAAAGAGCATCTCGGTGGCCCCTACCTCTTGATCCACTCTGCCTGCAATTCTTTCTTTTTTCCCTTAAGTTAGTGTATCTAGAACATCTATATTAGAAATTATATCCAACCTTCTCTGCCTCATTTCTGTTGTGCTCTTTTTCCATCATTAGTTATCTGTTTGCCTTCTTCATTTTGCTTTTTGCACCATTCACTGAGGCCTATCTGCCACTGTTCCTGAAATCCTGATGCTTTTCTCACTCTTTAGAATGTCCTGCAGTATTCTCTGTAGAGTTGGATTGGTGGTTGCGAATTCCCCTAGTTCCTCTTTATCTTGGAAGCATCTTGTTTCTCCATTAATTTCTAGGGACAATTTTGTGGGTACATCAAATGGCTGGAGGTTATTTTCTTTCAAGGCTTGGAATATTTCACTCCATGCTCTTCTTGATTTGATGGTTTGTGCTGAGAAGTCTGCCATAATTCTGATGGGCTTTCCCTTGTAGGTTATCTGTTTCATGTTTCTGACAGCTTTTAATATTATGTTCTTATATTGGATTTCTTGGATCTTGATTATTATAAGCCTGGGTGTAGCTCTGTTTTGGTTATAGGTAGCTGGAGTTCTATATGCCTGATACATCTACATATCATTTTCTTTTCCTATGTTTGGGAAGTTTTCCTTAATTATTGCTGTGAATAGCCTTTGTAGTTCCTTTGTTTATACTTCTACTTCTTCATTCACATTTTTATTCTCAAGTTTTAGATCCTCTTGTCATCTTCTAGCTTTTGTATTGTTACTGCTTGTTTCCTTGTTATTTTAGAAAAGTTTTTCCTTTCATAATCCCACATCGCAAACCTGTCCTCCAGTTCAGATAATCTATCCTTAGTTTCTTTCAAGCAGTTTTGCCAGCTTTCAATGGAGTTTTTAATTTCCTGATAATCTCTTTGAACCTACTTCATGTATTCTATGTTTTCTCTATTTTCTTCATCAAACAATTCTCCCCCTTTTTTATGTTCCTCCATTCTTCCATCTGTTTTTTCTTGAGAGGTGCTTAGCATTTCTTTTATTATTCTATTTATATCTTGCTTTACTTGGTTAAATACTTCACTTTTGAACTCGTCTATGAGGTCCTGAAGATATTACTTTATGTCCACTGGTGCCATGTCTGATATTACATGTTTGCCGTTCCTCAATCTCCTTTGCATTTACCTTTCCTGGATCAATGTTCTCCAGGTTGGGAGATAGGGGCCCTTTCTTGTTTCTCCCTCTTCTCATATTTTTTGTTCTTTCCATACAGGTGTATACAGGAGGCCCCAGTTTCTTTCTTTGTTGGTTACAGTTCGTCTGAAGCACACTGACTAGGTTCCTGCCCAATGCAGTGTACTATGGAGATACAGATTGGGGCAGCCTATGCTGGGCCCTCCCCTCCAGGTCAGTCAACCTGCTGAGGGCTTCACTGCATTAGGGTGCGCTGCCAGGTACAGGGACTTGGTTTGGGCTAGCCTATTGGGTCTCAGTCTGGGATGTGACCCAGGTCAAGCACTTCCCACCAATCCCACTTGAGATGGGAGCAGCTGACTAAAGTCACTGCAGCCCCTTGTTCTCGCCAATCTGCCCTGTCCCAGAATGTCATCTGTTGGAGCCCCTTTTTCTATGGAAGGGTTTTATTCCTGTCACTCACTGCTGATCGATGCAGGTTCCCTGCCAACTCAGCCCTCCGTTCAGTTCGCTGACTCCTGTCCTCAGTGCGAGTGCATCTCCAGTGAGTTGAAGCCACGGCTTCCGGCTTTCAGGCAGCTCGCTAAGTCTTGGCTGCGCAGGTTCAAGCATTGCAGTGGGAGCACCAAGTCGTTAGCTGTTCCATTAGTAGCACCAGGACTGTATGTTTAATTGGTTTCTCTCAGCTTAGGTTGTTCCTGGGTTGGGAGGATCCATCTTCCTCTGTTTGGGACTCCCCACGCTGTATTATTTTTGGAATCTAAGTTGACTATCTCAGGGAGCCTTTGTAGCCTGCTGTTATCTATCCACCATCTTTTCTCCATCCAAGACTTAGAATTCTAAATGGTATTTTCTATCCTCAGAGTCATAGGGAGAAAATATTTTCTTTAGCAGAATTTGGAAATATCTTAATTCCTGAATACCCTGGACTTAGATAATAGCATTTTCTCTAAATCTTTCAGCTTATGTTTTTGTCATTATCTCCTCTTAAAGAGCTACTGTAATAGTAAAATAAAGGTATTTACTTGTTTAGTTTTTGTGTTACTTATCAGGATCTCAAAATCATATTCTCAAAAGCACCTCAAAGTTGGCAAATTTACTAAGTGCTTTTTGTCTTATGAAGAGCAGCACTGGCACACTGTGTGTGTTTTAGCAGTTGCAGGTCTTTTCTGTGACCTTCTTCATCCTGAGAAGATATTCTTTTATGATGTCAACTCACTATGTGACAGGAATTCTTCTGAAAATAATAACTATTTCTTCTTACTATTTCGACAAAAGTGCTTAGCATTAAAATTAGCATTAGAATTGTGTAGAATTCATCCATGCTATGTTTTTCTAAAGGCTTTATACTGAAGATCTTTTGAAATGTCCTCAGAACCAAAAAAAAAAAAAAAAAAAAAAAAAAGAGGGAAGTAAGAATCTGGGTTAGCAAAAGTATAGAGAAACTATTGGGTCAGAAACATTTTCTGATGCAATCTGAGATGGTTTTTGTAAATTACCTCAAGCATGTTCATAAGAGACAACAGAGTGCTAAGGCTATTCTTCACAAGACTAAAAGACTTGGAAAATTTGCTATAATGTTGAGGTTCTGATAAACATCCCAAGTAAAAATGTTTAGTTACTATTTTGGTAGGTTATACGAAGGTTATCAATATTCCCCAGTCTATCTCCATGATAGCTGAAATTTTGTCCGCTTTCCTTGTTTGTGAGTTTCCAGCACAGAACAGCATTATGGTTTTCCATGCCCAAATGATATGTATGACATGGAAAGAGGTATTTTAAGAGTTATAATTTTAAATGCACTGAAGAGTTTTGTATTTTATGTATGAACTCCGTCTAGTTGCTTTTTACAAAGTCTAGATGTGGGCACTGAAAGCAGATTCTTTTTTCTCTGAATGAGAAAATGTCTTTACAGAGAGACACAGATTAAAAAACTATTGATGAAACTCTCATGCTCCTTGAATACCTCTTGTCTTTCTGCACCCAGTGGAGAAGAAGGAAGGTCAAAGTTATATTTTCGTGCCATTCTGAAGTGGTGCATACTGATGTGGTGCATACTGATGATGGAGAAGTTTGCGGAGAATCTTTCTGAAAGCCTGCAGGTCTGAAGAACACTGAGTTCTTATTTACAAAGTGAGCGGGACGTCCCTTTAATTAGCAGGTTTTAACAGATGAAATGATGAGCAACACACCAATTCAGCATTCATTCTATTTTCCAACATGTATTAGTCTCCAGGGGTACTAGTCAGATTTCCTGATGCCCACAACTTAAAAGAGGAAAAAGAGTTTATTGTGGTGTACAGCTCACTCCGTGGCCAGCTGGCCCCTAGGCACGGGCATCATGGTGTTCAGGTGTGGCAGCACAAAGCTGCTCACTTCACTGTAGAAGTGAGGTGCAGGAAGAAAAGCACAGAAGAATACCACAGAGGAAGCTGCTGGGGACCAGCTAGAACCTCCATGACTGTGGTAGTTATCTGAGTGTGTCAACTTGGGTAAGAAATGCCCAGTGAAATTGGATCAGCGTAGTGCTTGGTGAGTCTTTAAGGATCTACTGAAGACAGAAGACCGGTCCTGGGAGTGAGAGGTGCCAACAAACAGGCTGGCAGCCTGAATGGAATAAAAGACTTCCTTCTGTTTCTTCGGCAGGGCTCTAGACTTCATCTTCACCTTGCACAGCATCTCCTGGCCTCCAGCACAGACCGTTAGGCTTTCTGATTTGGGCTCACACAGAATGCTGCAGTGGGCTCCAGGGTTGGACCCTTGTTGGGTGCTTTGGCTCAGTGTGCAGATAGACCTTTTGCACTCTTGCACCCTTGTTTCTGCTGGCAACCATTGTAAATCCTTATATATTTATGTATCTTCCATTAAATGTGTTTCTCTGGTGAGCACTGACGGAAGCAGTGACCCTCCCAAAGGCATCCAGAAGTGTGATTTGCTAATCCTCTAGGGCAGTGGTGCCACACCTCTTACAACAACCCCAAACCCACTCGTTTATCGTGAAATATCAGCACTGCAATTAAACCCAAATACTGAAGCTTTAGTTTAGGAAAAGTAATTCATTCATTAGCATTTTTTGTCTTAAAAGAAAGTCAAATAACACATGTGGTATAGGTTTGCCGCCACTGCCCTAGGTGACTCCCAAGCCAATCAGGTTGACAAGTTTAATGGTCACACAGGGAAGAGGCCTCTGCTCCTTTCCATGAGAGGGGCCAGCTGTCTGCACCTGATTCTTACAGACTAGGCACTCAGAGTCAGATGACTTAGGTACTAAAGGCCCAGCATGGTCGTCAAACTTAAAGCTCAACATACACCAATATTTATGTTTGAGACACAGACCTGGCAGACAAGCTCAGGGCAATTCTGTTTTTCATTCCCTTTGTGAAGGTAGGTGATCAATGGACACCTCTTAATTCTTTTAAGACTCCTTTGGCTCTAAAAGTCTTCTGGTTCTGAATGAGAAAAGGTCACTCTACTTCAAGGTCACCTCCTGCCTTGTATCAATAGCTTTATTTATAAAACCCAGAAGCTTCTTTTAGGGATGTTCTGGTGAAAAAAAAAGCTTGTGACCAAGTGATATTTACTTTCAAAGCTCAGGATACACCAGAAGGGGACTACCATATAGATTCCTAGGAAAACAAAGCCTACTAATCCCTGCAATGCAAAACTACCTGTATTCCCAACACACCATTCTGTGAATGAATGTTGCCCTGTAGCTCCAATATATTCTCCATGTTGTTTCCATAGAAACGGAGGTATCATCAGCCCCTTCAGGAAGGCATTGAACTCAAGGCAATTTTCATGACAGCACTGAGATGAGAGAACTTCAGAAAAAAGAAAGAGATGAGATTGCTAGGAACCAACTACAGCAGTCAATTTTATGTGTCAACTTGCCTGGGCCATGGTGCCCAAATATTTGGTTAAACATTATTCCGATTGTTTCTGGGAAGACATTTTTGGATGAAATTTTGGTTTAAATTGGTGGATTTGAGTAAAGCTGTTCTCTGTAAGATGGATGAATGTCACCTAATCAGTTGGAATACCTGAGTAGACAAAAAGGTGACATCTTTCAGGCAAGATGGAACTCTGTCTGAAGGTCTCGGACTTGAACTACGCCATGGATTTTTCCTAGGACTCCAGCCTCCTCTGGAGGTTTTGGACTTGCATGTATCTGTAATCACACAAGCCAGTTCCTGAAAACAAATCTCTCCCTATGTGAATGCACATTCTACTGGTTCAGTTTCTCTGGGGGAACCTTTACTAACACAGTGGCTTTAGTTCTAGTAGCTTCTTCTAACTGCATTCAGTTGAAAGTTGGTTAGAATGGTGCATCAGTCTCTTTCAAAGACAGAATCACATTATTTATCACCCAAGATAGGATGCTCTTGGGAGTGAAAGGGAGAATATTAAATTTCTGTTACCTTGGCTTGCCCCAAGCTACTGGCACATAGGGTCAATCTGCTAACAGAGAATTACAGGCAATGGTTAGCGATATCCTGCTTACACTTCTGAGGACTAGTGAGGTGGTAACTTACAGGGTGATGCCTCACGGGATTGAAGTAGGGAGAGATGACCTGCAGCCTATAACTCACTAAAATCTAAACTCAGCTCATGCAGGAATTTATTCTCTGTCACTGGTGATTGTCACAAAGTCTAAAGTTCATGGATATGGGTCATCTTGATGGGCGGTACCTGGCCTGCCACTCATTCAGGATGTTTTCAGAAATGGCACATCTGGTGACTTTGTTGGATCTGAGATTCTGGGTGGGGAGAGTCGGTGGTGACAACTCGGGTTAGATAAGATGCCCAGAGTGTGCCCTCCATCGATAACTCTCCTCCCCCATGGGTCTTTGGGATTTCAAATAATATGCTTCTTATTTTATAGGAATTTCACTCATCTATATGTATTTTTGCTTCATCGTTAAATTGGTTGTCCTCCACTCTTCCTTGAGCAAAAAATGTGTTTGGCACTGAGGAGAAGAAGACTGAGGAAATATTCATGATTGTTAGAACTGAGAGTGGATTTGAAAATGTCAGGCTTCCTGAAAGTGCCCAAGGTAAGGCATGGGTGTTTAGGGTGTGTAGGGCTTGGGAATTTGACAACCTTGCTTATTTTCAGTCAAAAGAGAGACAAACTATCAATAAACTTTATTTTAAAGCAGTTTTAGATTCACAGAAAAAAGGAGCAAAAATATACAGAGTCCCATTCATCGTCTACTCTGTAGACATACTGCCTTCCCCTTAAACACAGTGACCATGGTGGTTCATTTGTTACACACAATGAGCCTGCACTGACACATCAGTAACACCCACACTTAGAGTGTATGTTAGGGTTCACTCTTGGTCTGCTCATTCTATGGGTTTGGCCAAGTGTGTGCATCATGGCAGCACTGTAGAGAGGTCTTTTACTGCCCTCAGATTGCTCTGTGCTCTACTAACTCACCCATCTCTCCTTCCTAAGCCCTGGCAACGACTGATCTTTTTACTGTCTCCATAGCTTTGTGTTTTCAAGCATATCTTATTGTTATATTTGTACAGCACATAGACTTTTCAGATTGGCTTCTTTCACTTAGTAATATGAATTTAAATTGCCTCCATGTCCTTTCATGATTTGGTAGCTTTTTTCTAAAGAGTTGAATAATTTTCCATTGTCTGGGTATTTCTTTATCCACTCAGTTCCTGGAGGATATCTTGGTTTCTTCCAAGCTTTGACAATTACGAAGGATCCATGTGTACATATTTTTTTGTTCAGACATATGCTTTCAGTTTATCTGGGTAAATACCAAGGAGTGGAATTGCTGAATTAAATGCTACGATGTTGTTTCATTTGGAAGAAATTGCTGAACTGTCTTCCAAAGTGGCTGTACCATTCCGCATCTCCACCGGAAATGAATGAAAGTCCCTTCTGCTCCACACTCTTACCTGTGTGCAGTGTTGCCAGGGTTTGGATTCTGCTGTTGGATGGATGTGGTTCAGTTTGTAATTCTTTAATGACTTATGACTGTGTGCTTCTTTCACTTGCTAACTTATCATCTCTATCATCTTTGGGTGATGTCTTTGTATACTTGGCCATTTTTTAATGTTATTTTTTGATTGCGAATTTTAAGAGTTCTTTGTGTGTTGGATAACTGTTCTTTGTTTAGACATTACACTTTTTATGTAAAACTGCTTGCTCTATTCTTAATATAGTCTTCTGGTGTGTGAATCCCATCAATTGTTTATGATTGAGAAAACACAGGCCTCAATTTCGTGAGCTATGATATATAGGATGGAAAAGCTGAGTTTGCCAGATTTAAAAATGTTTTGCAGAATCAGGTGTGGGTGTGTTAAAAGGGTGAAAAATGGGAATATGAAACAAGTTAGCCTTTTAAAAACGTCAGGTTACAGTAAAATTGCCTCTCTAATGAAGCAAATGACGCAGCCTTTCTTTGTATAGTATTGGAAAATCACAGTTTGTGTCCTAATTTAGGTTGGGGTTTTTTTTTCAATTCTTACTAAGATATCCTCCAGACACTTTAACAAGGGAATTTTTGCCACACAGTTTTTGATCAACTTGCAAGATTAGTTTTGCCTAAATTTAACTAGGTCATGCTTTCTCTATCTTCTATCTCAGCAGAAACATATTTTATCTGAAGCTGAGGCAGATAAAATATGGAATATGCTTTTTTAAGAGGTGGATTTGAGGGTTTAACAAATCAGTTTTATAATTCTAAATAGTTTCACGTTTAAACACCAAAGTGCTTCCATTCTGATCTCTTTCTTGTGAAAGAGATGTGGGGTGTGCATTATGAATTTGACAGTTACAATTTAATGATTTATCACAGTAATGTATTGCTGCCTTGTACTGTTTTGAACTTTCCAACTTTTCCAATTGCATTTCCATAACTGAAAGAAAAATTCTTGAGAATTAGGGTTCTTGAAGGAAGCAGAACCAGGAGGACAGAGATTTGTTTCAAAGAATTGACTCATGGGATTGTTGAGACCAGCAAGACCAAAATTTGTCAGGCAGGTTGGGTGGCTGGAAATTCAGCTGAGAGTTTGTGTTGCAGTCTTGAGACTGAAATCTGCAGATGAGTCAAGATCCTGGAGACTCAGACAGCACTTCTATGCTTGGTCTTGGAGTAGAATTTCTCTTGTTCTGGAAAGTCTTTGTTCTTTGGTCCTTCAGTTGATTGGATGAGGGTCACCCACGTTATGCAGGGTCATTTGCCTTACACAAAGTAATATAAATGCTAATGACATCTAAAGAATACCTTCACAGAGACAACTAGACTGGTGTTTGACCTAATAGATGAGCACCATGACTTGTCAAGCTGATACATAAAACTGACTTCGGAAAACAGGAACAACAGTTTCTACTATTTTGTGTTTACTTCAGTGTTTACTATCCATTGAGAAAGCATACCCTGAGTAAATACATACTGACTAATAAATATTGGAGGTAAATAGTTTGCATTCTGAAAATCATATGTATTGAATACATATGCCAGTGGTATCCAGATATAATTTTAAACAGATGTACACATAGATGATACCAATAGTGCTTTTAACATTAATTTCAAATAGGTCCAGGGAAGAAATGGCATCTTAGAAAACAAGAGTAGCCTGAGTGATTGGGAGGTGGTGTAAGAGGAGGTTGCTTTGAGGGCCTGGGAGGAGACAGTCTGGGCTGGAGGGTGTACCTGTAGCAGTGCTCTAAAAGCTGACTATAGATGACAGCAGTGTGATGGAGCCTGCAGAAAATCACGGGCAGACGGCCTCTTAAATGAGATGCAGCCACCAATGTATTCTGAACAGGAGAGTGATACAATTTTTTTTAAAAGAAAATCTGCACCTAATCGCAGTGTTTGGACCAAAGACAACAAGTCAAAGTGTCAGTTCTCATGTTCTGACAAGGGGCCAAGCAGGTTTGTGAAAAGTGTTGGAGGATCACGCCTGTAACCGAGAGCTCTGGGAAGTCAGGGATGCGTGGGGCTATCAACACTTGCAATGTGGTCAGGTCAAACCAAGACTTACAAATTACATGCTGGGTTTCTAAAGCTCAGTGCCAAAGAACAAAACGAGAAATAGAATCTCACACAACTAAGAATACAAAAGACCTCCTAAGGACTTTCCAAATGTTTTCTATTCTGAATATTGAAATAATCATTCAGAATAAGTGGAATAGATCATCAAGAATATATTGATATAATTAAAATTTATTCCATCTCTCTTTTTTATTTTTTCAAGGTGCTGACATTACATGTTTGAAATCTCATAAATGGCTCCTGTTCTGTCTCTGAGTCAGTTCTGCTTCAGGCCACATTGTGGGTCTGCCACTTGGAAAGAGCGAGAAGGGAGGATTAAATAAGAGGAATTGATGTGACTTTCAAAAACATTTGGCCCAGTGGATGAAGAGCCCCTGAACAAAGGTTGGCCCTCAGGAGAGTCTGGCATTGTGCAGGAACACGTTGGCACTGGTGCCCAGCCACACACCTGCCTCAGCTGGGACCACCCCAGGGAAGTGTGGCTGGAGATTCCCACCCTGTGCATGCAAAGGGCTGTCTGTCAGCTGTGCTTCTCCCCCCAGTCTTCAGAAGGGGATCCAAGTACTGTATCATTCCTGCTTACTCAAAAACCTGTCCTTTGTCATGGTACTCTAGGTAGCACAGAGGACTGCTGGCTTCTTTGTCAATGCCACAGGACCTGATGCCCAGCTTTTTGTCATGCTCTCAACTTCCCATCCTGTTGTGCTTGACCCAGGCTTACCTGTAAGGCAAGGACTCACATTGAACAACAAAGGAAGACCTGTCCTCAGAAACGCTGAGACAGCTCTCCCAGTGTGTTCACTTTCTAAGGCTCTGTGATGTTCTCATGCTGATTTGGGGAGAGGTTGTTGTCCTCGTTTTTTGAGTGCCTCTGCTATGACACTGCAATTTACAGATGTTCTGGAGCTACCACTTGGTCAAAATTGAGACTCAGAGGTCCCATCTGATCTGTTTTCTATAAAGCACTAGTGAATTGAGAACATTGTTGAACTTCAACTATTTCCATTACGAGTTTTCCATTACACAAATTATTCCCTTAAAATGTATGCTTGCCTTAAAATGAGTGTCTTAGTTACTTTCCCTTATTGCTGGGATAAAATACCCAACAACCAAAATGAAGGAAAGAAAGGTTTATTTAGCTTACTGTTTGTGGAGGTTTCAGTCCATACTCAGCTGGTTCCAAGGCAGCCAGAAAAAGTAGCCAGAGAAAAAAGAAGGGCAAGCCTCTTTTCCTCGCTTATATTTCTGCAGAGCAAGTGTAGCACTCACAAATTCTCCTTGCCCTTCTCTTGCATAGGACCAGAATATTTACAAAGTAGGAACCTTGGCTCCCTGCTAAATCTCTCAGTTAAACTTCTAAACTTCTGAAGTTGTCATGATGTTTCAACCATAACAATGTGTAAACCCCTCTGGTACTAGTAGTGAATGTCAAAGGAGAAATGGTTCTGTCTTGAAACAGGTTGTGATGAGGCTCTCCTGCAAGGACAGTGGATGAGTTTTGTGAAGCTGCTGAGTGATTGTCAAGAGGACTGCAGACATTTAGAAGCTCTGGCTTTTGATGAAGTGGTCAGTGCTATTAGGAAAGTGAACCGAAGGTTAAAGAAAAATCCTTTAAAATGTAATCATAACCATCCTGGCTTGCTTTTGCGTTGTCATTATCAGGGTGTGCTGACAATGAATTGCCAAAGGACAAAAATTTGTGACACAGATAAGAGTTCTAATGACAGAATTTCCCTCCAGAAAACCAGGTCTTATTCTGTAAGACCATACCTACATTCCAGGTCAATAAAATATTTTCAGCAAAAATGGACAGGATGAGATGAATATTACTAGGTACAAAAAACCCCACAAAAATCCACTGTACTTTCCCACAGAGTTTAGGCCTGTCAGTCCCCATTTTAGTCTAAAAATAAGACAGTATAGCTTAGCAGACAGCTGAAACTGTTAGGTGCCATTATTTACATTTGGTGGCATAGAACTGGATAAATTTGTAAACCTTTCTAAGCTTCAATTGCTTCAACTGTGAATGGGAGTATTTACAGCACCCAACACAAGGTTTTGGTAGAATTGATAAAACATGTGTATGTTACTGGTATTGTGCCTCTGATACACAAAGGGCTCAAAAATGCATTACTATTTAAGAGATTGGAATGGTTCACACCATTGGCTATGCAAAAGTGTCATATGTATTGGTTTTGTAAATAAACAGAAAGTCATTTAACTTTCTGGATAAGTTCTTTTCTTTCTTTCTTCTCTGTCTGAAAAAGTTATCTTGAAAGATGAGACCTGTTCTCCAACTTCCCCACCTGTTTTTTTGCTCGCTTTGCTTAGAGGAATAAAAGAAATAAATCCCAACCTGACCCAGAGCCTGGGTAAGAAGGCTGACAATCATATGAATAGCAAGGCATTCTTTGCTAATGACTTGGAAAACAAGAAGATCCCTGGAGTGTGTCAGGCAATGTCTGTGACCGAGAAGGAGGAATATAACCACATAGCTGGGTGATTTCCTCTGATTTGGGTCATTTATTAGATATTTTGTATTCAGAGAAATCTGGAACAGCTTTGCTGTTTCTGAGGTTTGTTTGGTAGTTAACTCCAGTGTGTTGTCAATCCTAGTGTGCATAATAGGGGCCAGATTAAAAAAAAAATGTAACATAGAGTAAAAGAATGAATGAGAAACAGAGTGATTTCATGAGCATCTGCTCCAACTACATCCTAAACACAAGCCTCACGCTGCCTCCAAATCCACTGTTTTCACCAAGACATTCAGAGATACACCACTTGAGAAAATACCCTTTCCAGGAATGACTATTTTTGGAGATGATGGATTGTAGTTGGAAATCACACAGCTGAAACAGACCACCTGATATCAGCATGGAAGGAAGGGGCTAAAGTAGAAGACTAGGGAGCTGCACTGAACTATAGAAACAAAAATAAGCCATGTCCTCATGATTGTCATCAGAGTCATGTGAGGCTGAAATAGTCTGACCCAAAGAGATTTCCAAAGAGATGACTGATATTAGGGGTGTCTCAGATTATACCAGAGTAAGGACTGAAGGGAGATTATTCCTAAAGTCTGCTTGCATTTTCATTTCTTTTCTTTTACTGTATTATTTTTTATTTCTCTTCCTGGGTTTTAACCACTTTCCCTGTCACTAGGACAAAATACCCAACACCCACATTTTTGAAAAGGAGATTCAGGATGTGGTTAGCTGGTGCCAAGGCAGATAGGGCAGAGTGCAAGGGGCCGAGTAGAGCACGGCTGTGCATCCCATGGAAGCCAAGAAGTAGACAGGGCAAGGAGGAGCTGTGGAGGGAGCTGCACCCTTCCAGGTCACGTCCTCAGCAACCTGCTTCTTCCAACCTGACTCACCTCCTACAGCACATCAGCTGTGAACTCATTGGTGGAGGAAGCCAATGATGAGAATAGCAGCTCGGTGGCCCAGTCACCTTTCAAACAAATTAGACCTTGGGGAAACTTTCAGACTCAGACCATAACCTTCTGGCATACTAGGTTTAGCTGGTTCACTTTTTTAAAATTTTAACTTCAAGGTAGGAATGTTTCAAACTTAGATATAACACTGATATTAGTGCATTGGGTGCCACGGTGACATTTAGCCCCTTCAATCTCAGAACCAAGAGCCAGCAGGGCAAAGGTGATTACTGAGTTGTAGAATTGAGAAAGAGGCCTTGGCCTTAGCCAATGCCACCAGGGGCTCAGCTACTTCTATTAATAAGCTTTGCACAACACCACAAAGCAAAAAACTCTAGCAATCTGTGCTAGGTGAAACACAGGGAACATAAAATGCACAGAGATGAAAGTAAAAATTAGCATCAATATCACCAATTATTGGTGGGAATGAGAACTGTAGCTTCTACTGTATTTGGTTGTCTACTCTATAAAGATAAATGAATATTTTGACTAACATTTCTTCTCTTTCCCATACTTTATAAGATGCACTATTTGTGATTATATTTGTGTTTAGGCCACATGCTTCAGATATAGGAAAATGTACAACTAGAAAACCTGATTTAAGAGCCAGGATGCAATAATGATTTAATTTAGGTTAGAGTCAGTGCTCCCAATTCTATCAGGGATAACCGGCCATCGTCGTGCCCCCGGTGATTCACCTCTTCCAGCCAGATCCCACCCCTAATTAGCACGTTAGCTACAAACTCATCAGTTGTGTTGGTTACTTTTCTCTCATCACAGAGACAAGATACCTGATGTCCAAATTTGAGAAAGGAAACTTTTATTTAGTTCACAGTTTGTGGAAGTTTTATCCGTAATCTGCTGGGTCCAAGGCAAGGTGGCTCATGGCAGAGGGGAACAGTTCATGGGGTTGGAAGACAGCAAATTAAACAAGAGCAAAAAGGGAGAAGTCCAGAGAGAAGACTTTCTGTCCTTTATATTATATGTAGGCTACCTGCCCTAGGGTGGGTGTAGCACTCACACCCATAATCCCAGCATTGGACCATGAATCAATCACAAATTATAGAAGGCTGTCCCCATAATCACATGAGGTTTTGAGGGGACATCCGGATATGAACCATGATATCCATGGACTAATATTATCAGATGAGAAAATGATTTATGGACAAACATGGTAGACTGTGGTGGAAACATGATTTTTACAGTTATTTTGCTTGATTTTGCTTGTTACTTATTATTCACTCTGGTTCGTATCCCATGCTACAATTGAATTGAGTGTCCTTTAAAAGTGTTGAAAGGTGTGGTTCCCAGTGTGTGGCAGTATAGGGAGGCAGCAGAACCTCGAGGAGGTGGGGTCTCACGGGAGGAAGTTAGGTCATTAGAGATTTGCGCAAGAAGGGAATACAGTGGCTAGGGACTAGGACCTCTGAAAGTAGGAGCCAAAAAAGACCTTCTCTTCTAGTAAGGTGATAATACCTGAAAAGTATTCAGGTATTATCTCACAATGTTAGAAAAGTCACTAATATCCCCCATTCTCCATTTTGGAAACTTCCAACTCTGTGCAGTTTAGGTGGATGGCACCTTCTTTAATAGAGGCTGGGGAAGTTGGTTTCTTCCTCTTTCACAGCTAGGCAATCACATGTGACCTAGTTCAGCCAGATAGGTACTCTCTGAAAATTTCCATCTAAAAAAATGACTCAAGAATCTGGAGTTGGAATCCATCCATTCATCTTGGTTTAATAATGGTGATAGCGTATGACTTGAGCTGCTGCTGCTTTGTGATCTATGTTGAAATTCCTTGATTCTTTCTTGTTTCCCCTAGAATCTCTTAATCTTTCCATTGTTTTTTTTAAGATAACCAGATATACGTTCTATTGCTTTTCCCCAAAATGCAGTTATTTCTATCCAAAAGATAATTTTAAAAAAATGTTGTGGTTGAAAGCGGCTTTCTGTCAAAGCTGAGAAATTCCATTTTCTTGGAAGAGGTCTTCCAAGACTGTGGAGAATAGAGTTATCTGAGTCCAGTTATGTGTTAATTTATATTCCCAGGGTTTTGTTCATGTTTCCAAATTTCACTTTTTCACTTTCTCAGTAGAATATCTCATTCATCAGAGAATCAAAAGTGCAGAATATCACATTTTCATGTAATCACACTGTTGCCAATTTTTCCCCCAGAAGTATTCCTAAAAGAAGAAGAAATACTCACTTTCAGCTCTGGAACCAGAGTATCTTAACAGAGACTCAATTGTGATTTATAACCGCAAATCCATTACTCATTAGTTCACCAGTTCAGATTGCTCAGCTCATGAGACAAAGAATGTTGTAGTTACATTCTTGTTCCAAACATGTCCTTTGTAGTTAGCTTTTTAAATTTTAAAGAACCCATAGATGTGTTATGATTTAAATAAAATACTCTTGCTGGGAGTGGAGGAGCATGTGTATAATTTCGTCTACTAGGGGAGGGGGTGCTGAGGCCAGAGGTTTACAAGTTCAAGGCCAGCCTGGAAAAGTTAGTGAGACTCTGTCTCAAAATAAAATAAACAGAAAGGGTGGGAGGCAGGGAGGTAACTCAGTACTCCCTGGCTTCAATCTCCACTATTGAAGGAAAAAACAAAAAAGCTTCCCTACTCAAACACATTGTTCTAATTAGACTAAAAAATTCAGTTTTAATTTTTATTTTCATAATTAATTTCAGATATCTTCTAAACCTGCACAGACCATAAAGATGCTTCTGGGCATACCAATAGCCATCTTTGACAATTACATTCCACCTTGAATTAATTTTATGTTACTTTTCATGCAAGGTATTTACCTTGTAGTATAAAAATTCCACCAATACCTTCTCCTAATATTTATAGTATTTTCATATTTTTGCTCTAAGTATACAATAAACCCACAAAAAATTACTATCACTTTTGAGTTAGCCAACTGGCATTTAAAGGATGTAGTGGGATCAACAAAGATCCCCTATTCGGATGGCCTCCGTTTCCACTGCCCTCCTCCGCTAACTGTAGACCTGATGGTGTGTACGCTGGTTCTCTCCAGCCTGGAGCACCTCCTTTACCACTTCTTACTGTGGAGATCTGCTAACGGTGTGCTTCATTAGCTTCTTATCGGAATGTTTCCTTCACCCACAGTTTGGAAAGTTGTTACTGTTAGGTATGGGATGCTTCTCTGAGATTCTTGTCCCCCATCTTTTTAAAGCTTCTTTTCTGTTGTCGTCTGTATTCCACTCTTTCTGATGTGAAGCCATCGTTATTATTCTACATCCATTCAAAACAGGAGTCTGTTCAATCTGGCTGCTTTTAGGCTATTCCTCTGCACTTTTTTGAAAGTTTGCCTACAGTGTCATCAGGGGTTACTGCGTTTTTAATTCTGCTTGGGATTCACTAAACTTCTCAGCTCTTTGAATTTCTTATTTTGATCAAACATTGAAAAATTGGGGCCTGTATTTCTTCAAATATTAAATAAACTCTTCTGCACTGTTTTTTCTCTGACTTCCTTTTGTGACTGCACATACATGTATTTTAGAAGTTTGACATTGTTCAATTTCATAGCTAGTTCAGATTCAATTTATTTTTGAGATCTTTTTCTTTTTTTCAGTTAGGATGACTTTTGTCTGTTTTTCTTTGAATTTACTAATCCTATTTTTTGTGATGGCCAGTATTCTTTCTAGGCCATAAAATGACTTTATTTTATGTATGCTATTTTCCAATTCTAGTATTTTCATTTAATTTTTCTTTTCTTTCTTAAATTTTTCCTAAATTGCACACATCAATTAGAATTCTCCCATATTCTTGTCTTTCTCACTAATCATGCATTATAGATCATCTAAATTCTGTTATCTTCCTCTGAAGAGTGCTAAACTTTGTGCTAAAGGATAGTGGTTATCCTAGAGGACCACCTTGAATTTGAGAAATTTTGTTTTCTACTAGATAGAGTCTCTTCTAGTTTTGTCCTTTGAGTATGATTCTCTCCATCTCGGGTGAAGTTCTTTTTCCTCAGGGTTTTTAGATAACTTAATATTTTTATACCTTAACATTTACCCATTATAAGTAGACAATTTCACAATTTTTGGCAAATTTATAGACTTGCACGTCCATAGCCACAATCTAGTTTTTATAAACTGTGATAAAATAAACACGGGCTGAAACTTGCCATCTTAGTTATGGTACAGTGTGCACTTTGGAGCATGAAGTCCATTTATGTTGTTGGGCAACCATCACCTCTTTTCATCTCTGCAACTCTTTTGTAGCTTGCCAAACTGTACCTCCCTTATGGCCCTGATAACCACTTCCATCCTTCCTAATTCTGCATTTGATTAGGGTAGCTACCTTACTTCAGTGGAATCATATAGAATTTGTCCTTTGTGCCTGGCTTACTTGACATAGTGTAAAGTGTGTGATGTGGCATATGTATTAGAATTTTATTCTTTTTTAAGAGAAGGAATAAGATTCTGTTGTATGTACTAGATTTTTAAATTCATTACCCAGTTTTAGTATCATTCCAAAAATGCCTGTTAGCAGGTAGTGATCACATCTACCCATGTCCTTATTGATTTATTTTCTTTCTCTATGAATCTTTCTCTAGCCATTTATATCAATGGGATCATGTAGTATCTAGTGTTTTGTAGCTGTCTTCTACTTAGCATAATGGTTAAGGAGTTGGAGGAGAAATCTTTACTTCCAAGACTGAGCCTTTGTGGAAGTTTAATGGAAGTCTGAGACAGTTAGCAACACCTGATTTGGACAGTCTGGGCTGTGAGCTCAGTCTCTCTGAAAACCATGCACAGGTTTTTCAACTGTCCAGGGCTCCTTTTCCTTCTGAGTGTCTTAGGCTCTCACCCTGCACAGGTGAATTTCAAGAATTTGAGGATAGTTTGTAGCCTTGGGGATCTCCCTGCATTGAGATTTCTCATGCCAGTTTCCATCTACTCCAGCCGTCCTGAAATACTCAGGCTAATGAGATTAAGGCTCTTTACTGGAGATAAACCTCAGTGCCCTGACTGGGAAAGGGCCCTCTGGGGAAAAGCGGAATAATGTGGGCCTTGCTGTGGTTGCTCCTTCTAAGTTCTGAATGCTTTCCAATGCTGCCTTTTTTGGGTTACTTTCTAGTAACTTTAAATAGTTGCTTTTTAATCTAATGCAGAATATATAATTATTGTTGGTAATAGAGTTTCTGTAAAACCAGGCAATTTCCCAGAGTCAGAAAACTTCTTGATAAGATGTGTTTCTATTAATCTGAAGAAAATGAAGAAAGAGTCTCAGTGCCAGAAATTAGGATTAGAATATCATCACTTCATAGCTGGTGATTCAGTCAGCACCTTAGCCATTAATTTCTTTAAATAAATAAATATTGCCATTGTAAATAAGGTAACAATAGTAGTTGTTAAGGGGAAATTCTGTATACTTCTGTTTATTTTGCATTTTTGGGGGAAAATTTTTAATTCATTAGATTATTTTCTGAGCATTTCACTGTTGAATAAATAGATAATAATAACTAATATTGATTGAGCACTTACTATGTGCCATGTATTGTTAAAAAAGCTTTACTATATTAACTCTTTTAATATTTACAAAACAGTTAGCTTAGTAGCAGCCTCAGGGACTTGAACTCAGACACTCACTTGTACAGGCTGTCTGAACACTTGTCCTCAAGAATGCCTCACAGGGAGGAGAACTTGAGGACCAAGGATGCTCTAAGTAAGAAGACCTTGTCCTTTCTCCATATCTGCTAATTAACTCAAACCCAAAATGGTCTAATCAGGCCCGACTTTGGTGATTCTGCATAGAGCTAAATAGAACTGGGTTACTTTAAATTCTGTGAGATAACCAGTGTATCAGTCTTGAGGAGGCGCTAGTCTATGAAGGAACTAGTAGATCAGTTGGTTTTCTTTGCATGTGGGGAAAAGGGGTGGGAGCTCTTGTTAAGCCAACATGCAGGTGTTCCCAGTTCCTGCTCCCTGCTCCTTGGTCTGCTAAAGTGGACAGTGTCTCACGTGTGTCACTCTTGACTGCTTCGCCGAAGCGACAGCCGAGGCAGCTTTTCCAATTATCTCCTGCTGAGCATAACCAATTGACTCACTGACGTTGTCACTCAAGCAGAACTTGTCCCCTTAATGAGAAGGCCAGCAAAATACTGCTCTGATTATCCAGAGGAAGCATCTTTATTATACCCTAATCAGCAATCTAAGCTAGCCAAGACAGAGGGGAAGAGTTGCATTGAATGTGTTATTGGGCTGCAATAATTCCAGCTTAAAGAACTATGAATTTGTCCACATATCGAAGCCTCCTTGGCAGTAAATATACCGACAGTTTAATGAGTGTTACTTTTTGATTTGTCTATGTATAGTTTTCCTTTTCTTGTTTGTGCTTTTCTGAGCTTTCTGTATTCTAAGAAATAATCCAAAAGACTTACAGACCCAAAGTTTTAACAACTGAGATACAGGTTGTGTGTGGCTCTCAGTGTGCTACATCTACTACAGAGCTTGTGGCTGGCTCCAGCCTCAGAAAGCCTTAAGCCATCTCTGACATCTAAAGTCTTTAAACAAACTCATTCAGAATTGCAGTTTTCTTCTGAAACTTGTTCATCTTTTCAGCTTCTTATAAATATTCAGAACAGGACATGTGCTTTTCCATTTAAACCTAGCACATGGTGGCCGTTAGTCATGATGAAATGCCTAGCAGGTTAGTAAAGCACAGTTTTGATGGTTGACATATAGGCAAGCAGAGTGATGGGGGAAGACCCAGCCCAGGAGCAGGTGGCACCCCAGGACGCTTGCAGTCTGGATGGTATAAAGAGGAAGTCATTGTGTGATTCTCCATTGAGTTTTCAAGCTTTGAACCTTGGAGTGGTGCTGCAGGCTTAGATTCTTCTTGTTTTGTGTCTTTCATCTTCCTGGACTGGGCAGTCCTGAGTCTCCAGTGTTCAGATGGGGTTCCCCTTGATCAGTCTGTAATGAAGACTGAGGGCAAAAGGCAGAGCAGAAAAATGCTGAGAAGGAGACAAGTGTGAAATTGGAGCCAAAGGAGAGTATGACTGCTAAAGAGATTAGCTCTATCCAAAAGAAGCTAAGTACAAGAGACAAGAAGATGCCTTGAAGACTTCCCAGGAACCAGCAAGACCTCAAACACTGCAGGTTCAAGGTATTAGGTGTCAGACCTCTAGATAATTGCTTCCCTAGGGTTCATTTTTGTGTGCTCTGCCATTCAGGTGCTCAGAGTTCACTGCAGTCATGGTCCAAGAGGGCCTGACTACTGCTCTACAGACAGCAGACCTTGGCATTATCCTCGTGACAGTGGTTTTACTGGCATAAAGAATGCAAGGATTACATAGGGTCAGGGAGCTTCCTCCTAAATTTCAAAGGAAGGTCTGTGGTTCCAGGCAAGTGGTTCCTGAGAGGGCAGTGGGTAAAGCTCTGGAATGAAGCCAGAAGTACAGTGGAGACCTCAGAAAATTGGAGAATCTAGGAACATGGAACATGTCTGAAGAAAGCTGCTGCTTGAGAGTGAAACCAGCCAGGAGAGAATGTGGGTGCAACCAGCAACACTGTAGGGGTGGCACCATCCAATCCCTCTGGAATGCACAACTCATCACCATGTGCCCAGATGATGGACATGTATCTAAAGGACTTAATGTTTGTCATGCAGGATTTTAGTATTGTTTTGAATCAGTTATTTTCTATTTCCCTATTCCTTCCTTTTGGAATAGGCAAGTACTTCATACTAGTTTTCTAAGTCACTTACCATCTATAGATACTAAGGATCTGAGACATTAAGTGACAGGACCAAGACCAGAACAAATGGTGGATGAAGTTAATAATTAATAGAATCTAATAAATATGCTTTAAACTTATAATGTCTTCTGATGGCATACTTGCTCTTCCCAAAAAGGGAAAAAACTCATTCATGAATTAAATTTAGAGCTAGGTTCCTGAAATAAATTTTAATTTACAAGTTTATGCCTACCTGGTTACTATGACAACCAAATATTTTAGCTTTTCATGTGACTTGATTCTTTTCAAGTTAAGGTGCTACATTTATAATTTTAAATAAATAATTTAATTTAATCATTAACAATATAATTTGATTCACTTTTACTTAAGCAAACCCAGAAGTAAGGAAAAAAAAGTCACTCTATCATTTTGGATTTGGAAACAATGACAGTAGGTGATTTATATTTTTTAAAAAATGCATTGGTATAGGGGCAGTCAGAGGAAAATGGCACCAGTGAAGTTCAGAGCACGGATCCCAGGGCCAGATCTGGGTTTGAATCTAGGCTTCTAGTGATTGCTGATTATCTAGGTGACCATGAAGATCAGCTAAGTCTTTGGGCTTGGTTTGAACGATGGGGATAGAAATAGTACTTCTGAAGGATTGCTGCCTGGGAGACAAAGCTGTGTTCATCCATGAGGGGACTGAGACTGATGCCTGACTTAGTAAATGGGAACTCTGGATTTTATTATCACTCTCTGCATTGTGGAGGACATTTTTGCGATCCCTTTATAGTCTTTTTTTTTTTTTTTAAGTCAGTCTTGCATTGCAGAAGAAATCTAATTGCTCACTGTGGAGCCTGTATCCATGCCTTGATGCACTGCTGCCGTGGGTGTGGGAGAAGTCATGTCGTGGGCCTGGGTGTCAGTCTTCACCCCAGTGAACTGACTTTTTTATATTCCAGTGTTGAACTCTCCAGTTGGGGCTGATGTTCAGGGAGATGAAAATGAAAAGATGCCTCATGGCAAGGACAGAGAAAGTCTCTGGGGTTGGAGAACCTTTACTTCAGGCCTGAGCTTTTACTGCATCAGAAAAATGAGGTGGGAATTGAATAACTAGTTCTGTTAAAGCAAGAACCTCAGACACCAAAGTGAAATAAAGTCAGGTAAATGCACACTTAAATGTACAAATTTTAAAACTGGCAGACTGAATTTAAACTTTGAATAGTTGCAGTTAATTGAATGAAAAACTGATGTCAGATAGTGAAAATGACAGTGAAAATGTATTTGTTTGCATCTGTGCTAGCATTTCAGTTCCTGGTTAAGAAGACAGAGGTCACTATTTTCTTCTGCTTTTCCTTTCTGTGTTAGTCGTGAGCCCTCCGAGATCAGTCAGAAGATGTGAGCTTATGTGAAGATAGATATTTCTTCCTGCTGTTGAACTTTTCCAGGTTGTTGATTTTGAACACTGATGATCATATGTAGACAGGTGACTACATCAAGATGTGCCTAGAAAATCAGAAAGCGAGGGGATAAAGGCGAAAACCTCCCCGTGAAGAACCAGCATCTTGTTCCAACACATATTTGAGTATCAAACTCATTTATCCAATAGTCGTAGCTTTAATGTTGGTTTTCTTATGACCTTGAAGTTTTGGAATGGAAATATGATCATTCTTTAGTATTTAACCTTTATTATCACATGAAATTCTGCTTTATTGGCTTTTAAGGAAAATATCTGTTTGATATGCAGAGGGCCACTATGGACATGACAGCCCCAAAGAAGATAAATTTGCATTTTGAAAAATGAAAATTGGCTGCCTTTTGCTTTGAATCCTTTCTGCCCTTCAGATGAATATTCAGACTGGATATTCACCCTGGGCTTATTTTTTCATGGGGCCTATGTGAAGATTCTGTGACACACTGGAAATTCCAAATCTCTCCAGAGAATAAAAAGTCTTTCCTTGCCCTCAAAGCATCCACAGGCAAACACCTTTCCTCAGTCCTGGCAAACCTTCTAGAGCTTTCCATGGTAACAAACAGCCCCCTGCAGCACAGCATGTGAGCAGACATTTTCACACTTGTGCTTTGGTTCCTTAACCTGGCCTAGGTCCCCCTCTGCCAAAGGTGCTGACCTGAGCCCTGAATGGATACCAAGAGGGGAAAAGGACAGTATATGTGGAGTTTGTATTTTTATACTGAAAGAACTTGGTATTTAGAGAAACGACACTTCACAGTGTTAGTTACAAAAACTTGGGGAGGTGTTTGGAAGGGGTCAATATAACTTAGTATTTATCTTATCAGTATAGTGAATTTTCTCAATTGTAAAATTTTAGATTAAAAAAGTTGTGACTAGGGATGCTTGTGAGTAGTTTATTTTTTTTCTTGTAGCATTTCTTCCAAACATTAGAAATGATGAGTTGGGTTTTTAATGAGTTAAAAATATATCCGGACGAATGTTCAGTCTTGAATCCATCTCCTAGGTGAGTGAAACCACCGCACGCCAAATTGCAGTGTAGGAAATTTGCAATTTCCTCAAAAGATTGTAAATGAGCCTGTTGTCAAGCTGCCAAGGTAAATTAACAAGGTTTAAATTTTTCCATAATATCTATCAGAAATTCAAATGACAGGTAATTAAAGGAGTCTTTGCTCTCTTGTGGCCGATGCAGCGTGACAAAACGGTCCTTGAACGTCACTTCTCCACTGCTGCTTGTTTTATTGTATTGGCTTCAGCACCAGCTGGTTTATTCTGCAGAGTGCCCGAGAGTCTATTAAATTCTAAAACTGAAATAGTGGCAAGACAGAGTGAATACTTTATGGTATGGGTGAGTATATGTTCCTTGAAGTTATTCTGCACCTTTGAGATTTATTGGAATAGCATTTTCTATAATTAAATAGCTTGTTATCATTACAGGAAGTTTAAAAACTATACAAGAGGGAGAGACTACCCAAAATGTATTTCCTTGAGGTAATCACTGTTAACATTTCTCTCTGTGTGTGCGTATTTATTGGGGATTAGACTTTTTGCTACATACACTGAAGTAACTGTGATCATGTGCCATATAAAATTGTATAAATTGATGCTAAAACATCTTTTTTAATTATAAAATGAGTATAACTAAATCACCAATCTTTTGAAGGGTAAAGAAGTTAAGAATAAGCTAGAAACCAACTCAGAAACAACTATTATTGGGCTGGGATTCAGCTTAGTGGCACAAGTGCTTGCCTGGCAAGTTCAAGGTTGTGAGTTTGATCCCTGGTACCAAAAAACAAAACAAAACAAAAAAGAAATAACTACTATTAATATTTAATACTTTTAAATTATAATCCTTTTCTGCATATTTTTATATGTTTAGAAGTACACAAAAAGGAGTGATTCCTCTTAATGAATGGAGGGAAAGCATGATAATAGAGGTAATTGTAAAATTTTGAGATATTTGGTTAGTTTTTCTTGGTGTTGAGACAAAATACCCAACACCCAAAGGTAGAAGATAAAAGATAAAACTTCCCAATTTGTAGAGGTTTCCATACATAATTAGCTGGCTCCATGGGAGGGTGGCGCACGGTAGGGGGCATCATAGAGGAGAAACAGAGCTTGGCAGGCAGAAGGGAGCAAAGCAAGCAAGCAAAGTGACCAGCAGTGACAAACCTCCCTTAAATCTCACCCCGGCTGCCCACCCTCAGGGCAGCAGCGCTCACAGCCTTAGTTCAGCACCCTTGATCCTAGCATTGCACCAGAATCAATCCCAGCCGCACACACTCCAGATCCAGGCACCTCTGAAAGCTTCACCTGTGACCCCACCAGGCTTTGGAGGGACATCAAGGCTTGAGCCATAACAAACCCCTGCAGGGGAACCCATGACAGATATATATTTATCTTTAGAAGTTAGAAAAATCACCTTTGAATGATTCAGGTCATTAAAAATGGATTTTAAAGAATAAGTGTTTCCAGGTTGCTTGGCTATGAGAATAGTTTCTACTGCCATTAGGCAGAGTTGAAACTCAGCTTCACCAGGAAATGCGCCAGCTGAACTCTGCAGGTAGGATGGGCCTGGAGGGACACTTTTCTGGAATCATCGGGAGAGAGGAAACCTTGAAGCAGAAGAGAAACAGTCAAGAAAGTCTCTGCAGATTTGTCCCCAGGCTATGAAGACCCCTGACAATACATGACCTGCTGTTTTCCTAAGTTTGAAATTCAGACTAATTGAGTTATACCTCAAGAGGCCTTTTGTATGCTTGGAGTATTAATTATTAAAATTTCGCATCCAGCTTGTTTGCAGTACTTCCTCTAGTAATTTTTCCAAGAATTGTTCTACACGGGTAGGCTCTTTGGATATTTTCATTCTTTGTGGACATTCTTGGTTCATAATCTTTGTATTGTAGATTCTGTAAAAATTGCTCTAAAGACATTTGCTGATTGGTGTTGCTAGGGAAACAGTTTAATCGAATTCTTTTTCTTTTTGTATTTGTAAACAATTGGTAATTTATGCTTGGTTTCCTATTAGCTTTTTTCACCTTTATTTTTCAGTCTTAGTCTATTAACAGTCCTTTGGGTTTTGATGTTGAAATTCAAGAACTGACCTGCCTGTAGACCCTCACATGTCCATGATGGCGTTAGGTGCAACAAGACTATTTGTGCATTTAGAGCGTACTACCCGATGGCACCTGGGCTCAGGACCAGTTGTGACATTCCTGTCAGTCTTCGGTTAAAGGATCAGTGTGCTGTTTCCACATCAGGTATTGCTTATGCCAGTGGCATCTGGCTGTCATGGGTTTTCTGAGCCACGGTAAGACTGCAGCTGAATCATTTGTCTGGAAAATGATGGCAACTCGAGTCGTCTCCTTTGACTGTAATGTTTCACCTGTTGATGGATGGAATGCACACTGTGATTTAGAGGGGCATTTTCCAGTGCAATCCACGCTGGTCACAAAGGGAGAAAGATCCAGTTTGGAATCCCTCCTGGGCCCAGGGGAGCCTGCGCATTCCTAGCAGGGCAGCAGTGGAGTGTGGAGTGTGGGTGCTAAAGGTCAAGGCTCAGCTCGGCTTGGCTTGGCTCATAGACAGGCCGGTGACCAAACATTTTATTCAGGGGATAGCACTCACCTTGAGTTGATGTAGCCTGGGAATGTTGCTGGTAAACTTTTAATCTTCATTTTCAGGCACAGTACTTCATCAATTTCTAACAAATTCTTTATGCCTTTGCTGGTTCTGGTAGCTATTTTTGTTTGTTTGGTTTTCTTTTCAGGAGCACAAATATAATTTTTATGCAATATCTTGTTTCTTTGTTCCAAATAATTGCTTTCTTCTAATTTCTAAAGATCTTTCCCCTTTTGCATTCTGGGAGCACTTCTAAAGATTATTCTGTATCATAGAGAAAAAGGTTTGATTTAACTCTGTTATTTTTTTTCTTTTCAAATCTCTTCCAGCCATCCTTTTTTTTCACTTAATTCAAAATTTATTTTAATCTCTAGTTTTGTACACTTTTTGTCTCCTCTTCCAATTAGGCGGCAGATATTTGCAATCTCTTGAGAATTCCAAACAATTCTGAAAATATTTGATTCATGCATTATATGTTTTTAAAAGTTTACTTTTATTTTCAATTTTCTTTTTTTTAAGATGGGGTCTTGCTAAGCACTTCAGGCTGGTCTTGAACTCACTGTGATCCTCCTGTCTCAGCCTCCCAAGTGCTGAGATATTGCTAGGCATGAGTTATAATTCCTGAATGGTTAAGAATGATTAGACATTTCCCCCATGGACTTCAGACAAGGCAGCCTACCCTTCAAAACAGGTTGCATCTGGATGTCATGGAAATATTGCTCATTTCAAAAACTAGTGGATCAATAAATTATCTTTCCCAATAGTCCTAAGACAAAAAGACTGAACATTAAAATATAAATAAGTACTGTAAATAAAACCCAATTTATAATTGTCCTTTGGTTACCAAGTCTTTGAGTGGTCTTACTCTCCCCATGCAGTGTCTTTTGGATGACAATTCTGTATGAAGGAATCTGTAACAATTACTCAATGACTTGAAGCAAGATTGATTACTATTACGGTTATCGATTTTCTAGATATTATACAGTAGCGTGATTTTTCATCTGCCAAGGCCATGACTGGATACCAAATGTCACAATGTAAACACTTTAACCTCGTAGAAATTAGAGTGTATAAAGAATGTTAAGCAAGAAAAAAAAAAAATCTTACCCATATCGCACTAGGGTAAGAAAAACTGTTACAATTCTTTTTTTTTTTTTTTTGTCTTTTATCCTTTTTATCGGTACCAGGGATCGAACTCAAGACTGTCTGCTTGTAAGGCAGGCGCTTATGCGGCTGAGCTAAACCCCCAGACCCTGAAAAGCTGTTACAATTCTTAATGTGTTCCATGCCCGATATTTGATTCAGTCACTGCAGGAGAGCTCGGAAAAGTGCAGACCAAAGCATAACTGTGGGGAACCACCTGAGAACCCTGCTTGAGAGAAGAGCAGTTACCTCCATTTTGGATAAACATGGAGGTAACTGTGTTGACCTGTACAGAGCTGGCCAGGCCATTTCTTTGTCTCTTCAATGGGCTTTAAGCAACGTAAACTGGGCTGACTGAGGAGCTGATGTGTAATCTCTGAGGTAAAGCAGACAGTCTCTGTTTCCCTGCCCAGTGACTCCCAGAAAAACGTGGATGAGCCGGGTGGGATGGAGAGCATGCTCCATGCTATTGGCTGGGACCCAGCCTTGAGATCAGAGGCTATGACTCCCAGGACAAAAGGGATTGAACTTCAGAACTGAAGGACCGATCCAAAATATTAAATACTACCTCAGTTGTGTTATGTAGCTTATTTTCTCTCTACATTTCTTGCCCTCTACACGTTGCAAAGGAAACCTCAGCCTCCTGTGTGGCTCAGCACTCGTGTATTTCCCACCGCTCTCACTGACAATCATCCCTGAGCCACTACCCTCATGGAAAATTAAATATTTTTTTTTGTTCCAGAGATCAAACTCACAACCTCACACTTGCCAGGCAGGTGCCTAAGCCACTGAGCGACATACTCAGTCCCCTCATGGAGAATTAATAAAACCTGGGCTGGGCCCTGAGTTGAGGCTTTTGTTCCGGTGAACACCATCTTGGCTGGATGTGGGACCCCTTGGCTCCCCTTGATATATACACATATATATGACTTAGTGTCTTCATTCTTGCCTTGGGTTGCACTGGAAGTGGTGGAATGGAATTAACTCACTAGAATTCCAATAACTTTGCCATGGGATTACAAATATAAACCTTCCGGACTGAGATGAGACCTGGAAAAGGGTTCTCTATACCTAATGCATTGATCAGAGGTTTTATTTTGTGTATATATGTATATTGGCTTCTATTGATCTTCATTTTGAGTGCTATGCAGTTTCAGTTTTACTGTAGTAATTTTAATAGTAACTCTAATAGCAGGTAGATTTGTTCAAGACATTCTTCAAATTTTATTTTATTTATTGATTTATTTTTGGGATAAAACTCATGACCTTACACTTGCCAAGCAACTGTGCCACTGAGCTAGATCCCTGGCCTTGAAAAACTCAAATTTTAATCAAATTCTTACATTAATTTTTGGTTTCTCAATTTTTTTCCTGAAAATCAAACCCAAGCACTGAACTATACACACACATCTCATGTTTGTTTTTACTTTATTTTTTTTAAGTTTTGAAGCAGGATTTTGCTAATTTGGGAAGCTTGTCTAGGCTGGTGTTCAACTTGTGATGCCCGGATCAACCTCCCACCATGTTGGAATTACAGGTGTGCTTCACTGTGACTGGTGCAAAGAATGTTTTAGAAAAAATTTTCAGCCATCTAAAACAAATACCTTTTCTATAGTTTTAAGAAAAATGTAAAAGCACTTTGAACTCAGAATAGATCACGTGTTTTTGTTAGACATCATGGGAAACCAGTCTGCGTTACCTTGGGAGTTGTCAGTGCGTTTAGGTGGAGCCCTTCCCTACAGCCTTGCATTTGGCATGTTTTTGATCATGGATGGATGGTTTCACCGCTCCTTACCCAGAGTTGTCCGTGCCAGTCAGCGGAAGCAGTGCAGGTGAAAAGCCGCCAGGAGGCCGTTTCCCCTGCCCCATCCCGGTCCCACGCTGGCAGGCTGCTCTTGTTTAATTTTTAATTTTTTAATTTTTTTTATTTTAAAGAGATTAAGACAAAAGAGGACATAACAAAGCAGATCAGAACAGAATAATGCAAGTAACACAGCATTTTACCACAAGACAACCCATAATTAACAGTAACTACCATAGTGTCTCTTTCTTTGAAATAGTTGAGCATAGCTTCATATACCATAGTATCAAGCATAACAAAACAGTATAAAACCATTCAAGAGAATGAAAGCATTACAGGGCTTTCAGAACGAACAATGGCTACTATATTATCTCATTTTCCATAGAAAATTTGCTTATACTATCACACATAATAATATCCAATAAGATATAACATGATAGAACCAAAGGCAACAGAAAAACAAAAGCATAGCAGGACTTCAGAGTAAGATGATACTAAATCAGCTGTTTCTGCCCTGCTCTCAAACCCCTTCCAGGAGCCAGCAAAAGGCCTGCGGCTCGGTCCCAGCCCGCTGTGTCACCTTGAGACACTGGGCTGGTGACACTTGTCGCTGTGTCCCTCTCTGCCAGTCCAGACTGCTGGGTCTTTCCAGCCCCGAATTCCCTTGCCTGTTAGGCCCGTGTCTTCTCTGGATTCCTGTTACATGCTTTTTCACAGTATTATTTATTTAACCATTGGTTGTTTTAAAATTTTGCTTTTTCAAATTATTTTCAAGTCAAAATACTGTTTTACAATCTCTTTTCCTCTTATTGCTTGTGTATTAGGCAGCCAGTAAACATCTGAGATAAGCAGAGCTGGGTGTGACTGACTTCTTAGGAGAATGTACCTGCATGCTCTGTGACTCAGGGAATGCAAATTCATTTCATTTTCCTGGTTAGAAGAGTGGAAATCAGTAAATTATTTTGTTTCAAGCTTCATTTACTTTCTTGATTTGGTTACATATCTGAGGGTTCTCAGTGAAGGAAGAAAATATGCTCTCATGTTAAGCATGGTTCTGTGTCACCTCACTGTGCAGGAAAAGGTTACAAACACCTGTCTCTGGGTGATTTTATGGTTTATTTTTTTTCTTCTTTGGACTTTTCTGAGCTTTTCTCAGTTTTGAGGGCATTTCCTTTTTATTAGACAACCTAAGGGGGGCATCTTTGCATTTTTTGTATGTTTGCATAGAATGTGTGTGTGTTGTACAGAGAAAGATTGAGATTTATCTCTTCAAAGTAAAATAAGTCATAGCAATAACAAACTCTAAAAAGGTTGAGCTGTGTAGTTAAATGTTATGTTACTGAAATATGTATCTCTTGATATAATAAAAGTCATTTTGTGCAGAATTTTATTAACCAGGACTCTAGCTCTAATTTATTATGAATAAATATAGAACTGTAGTGCTGTATTTACCACATGCATATCTCCAGCCTATATTTATAACATCTTTCCTCAAATTCCATTTCAATATACAGCAAACTCTAAGCAACATGACAAATGAAAACATCTTGTAATAAATCAGACATCAGAGTTAAAGGACTTAGTAGCAATTTCTAGTTCATAGAGTGCTAGAAAGCAATATATTTTATTGGTTATATTCACAGTAAGCAGCAGTCACTCAGAGCAGTTAATTACTTGTACATTAACACATGTTTTATTTGGCTTTTCTTTCCCTTCCTGTTCAAAAGCCTGGTGACAACTGAGGGATGGTAGGTGGTGATGTTGGACACTAAGGTTAAAACCATGAGCACCCCACTCCAGGTATGAGACAGCTGACCATGGTCCCATTTCTGCTTCAGTCTACAGAGCAGATAGATGTGGATAGGGAGTTAAAAATGTTCTAACCAAGAGTGGAATCTTTGCTACCAACCATCATCTAATCACCGCCACTTATGCATGGTTGGGTTTACGGGAAATAAAACATTGAGGTTCAACAGTTCTGGTGGACGAGTGATATGTATTTAAGAAGCATTTCTTAAGCTCATGTTCTAGTTTTATGTAGAGGCCCAGTCTTTGGCGTCAAGGTCAGGTGGGAATCCTGGTCCTGCTTCTCGCTGGCCTGTGGGTAAATTGGTGGAGCCTGGTTACGCTGTTGCTTCCTGTGTTAGGGACTGTGGCTGTTGCTTCCTGTGTTAGGGACTGTGGCCCAGTCCCACTGAGGCGATATAAAGTGGTTCCAGTTCCAACACTCAGTACAGCGGGGTAGAGCTGAGTGGTGTCCAGCACAATGCAGGGGTGAAAGAAATATGGTTTGCACATTTTCTGTAACTTAGTTTCTCCCTCCAAGCCCGTTTACTGGGCCAGCAACTTTCCATATTTTTACAGAGGACCAAAGGGGTGGTGGTGGGAGGTTGTCCTCGGTCATTGTTCACACACCTCGCTGCTCCTGTCTACTTGTTTCTTGCCTGTTGGGGTCCTCTCTGCCCACCCACTGCAGAGGGTTCACCGCAGTTGTGGGGCTCACTGGGGAGGCAGTCCTTGTCCCCACCTTCCAGCGCAAGTCTCTTTAGGACCTCACAGCCTGCAAGGTGAGTCAACAAGTTTGGCCTAGCTCCTGGTGGTTCTTACACCTGCAGACCCTTCCCGCTGTTCCCCAAACCCCGTGTTCCCCTGCTAAGCATGTTGCTTGTATCCACCCTCAGCCTGTAGTGTTGATGGAAACTTTTGTTATCCCAAGGGTGAAGGTTTTGTGAAGCTAAGCCAGGGGTACTTGTGGGCCAGTTCCCGTTTCCTCTCAGCCACACAAGTCCCTAGAGGACCCGAGGGCCTCAACTATTACTTACACAAAGAGAAAAGAGAACATAGAACAGAAGAGCAAAAACATATTAATGACTTCAGCTCTATATTGTAGAAAACCCAGTAGATGGCTCTCCTTGAATGCAGAACTGTTACCTCCACATTGTTTAAACGGGGCTCTGTCTCCATGTACTGGTGTGTACAGGGCTGGCTGTGTTATTTCCTTCTCCCTTCAACTGGCTCTAAGCAATCCAGATAAGGCCAGCTAAGGTACTGATATGCCATCTTAAAGACCAACTGACAATTTCCTGTTTCCTTGCATTGTGTTCCCTGTTAAATGGTTGAATGCAGCGGGATGGCAGAACCAGAAAGCTCCAGGAATGTGAGCTGGGTGTGAGCCTCAAAATAAGAGGCTATGAAAACAAACCAACCAACAAACAAAAAAACAAACAAACAAACAAAAAAAACAAAATAAGAGGCCACAGGTTACAAAAGTTTACATACCAGAAACTGAAGCAGCAGCCTCCTAAATTCATTCATACGCTCTCTCAGTTGAGTGATGCAGACCGGTCTATCTGTGTATCTTTTCCCTCCCTGCATGTTACAGAGGTGCTTGATTTCCATAGCTCAGCTCATCTTGCTCAGGTAATTCCCACCGTCCTCACTGTCACTCATCACTGAATGTTGAACTAGTCTCTTCTTCCGGAGATAATAAATTCTGGGAGAGGCTTTGGATCAGGATCTTTGTCTGTTTATCCTCACTGGACTAGACTTAGGACCCCTTAGCTGCCAATAACTTTAAATGTGTCCTAGTGTCTTTATTCTTGCTGTGGGTTGCATTGAAGGTGGTAGATTGGAACTAACTTGCTGGGATTCCAATAACATTTTAATGGGATTACAAATATAACTTTCTGGATCATGAGAAGACTGAAAAAGAGATTACTATATTTGGATTACAATATATAATATTTAGATTATCATTTCAGTTTTTAGATTACAGTATTTGGATCTCATCATGGCCAGAAAGCATGACCTTCAGAGCTCAAACACCAGTCATTATCCAGGTGACGACCTGCCGGACCTTGTATTGCAGGATTCACAGTAGGTTTCATAAAAGCATCTGAAGAAAAATAATCGCTAACATTTGCATATTTATATTGTGGTGGTTTAAAACACTTGTCCACAATTCTTTTGTGCTCTTACTTCCCAGAAGTGGAATTTAATTTCCTCCTGTAGAGTAGGGGCAGGACTTAGAGACTCACATCTAATGAACAGAATGCCATGAAAGTGGTAGAATCTTACTTCAGAGGTGAGTTTATATAGAAATGAGGCTTCTATCTTGAATGCCTTGGCTTGGAACTTGCTCTGTCTGTCTGTCTGTCTGTCTGTCTGTCTCTGTGCTCCCTCCCCTTTGGACCACTCACTTTGGGGAAAGACATTGTAAACTGCTCTTGGAGGATCCCAATGGGAGGAACAGAAGGAGGCCTCTGGCCAGGAATCCGTGAGGATCTGAGGTCAGTTAACAGCTCGCCAAGTTTGGAAGTGGTTGATTCAGCTCCCATTGAGCTGCGAGAGGAATTCAGCCTTGTCTATTAAATCTCTCAGAGACCACCCAGATATCAACATAGAAAGGAGGCTAGAACCAAGTGTGACAAGTTCAGTACTACAGAGTTCTAAAGGATACAACTAGTGAACGGTAGAAAAGAAGTTATTTCCATCTTAGTTGTATTGAACAGGCCATCTTCATGGCAGCACAGTGAGGTACCACAGTTAGCAAATAACTACATGAAAGGATAGGACAGTGGGAACACTTTGCCTGGTATTAAGCTAGTGTACCTGTGATGGCTTCTCTAACTTGCTGAGAACCAATAGCAACGTGCATGGAGCAGAAGTGCCTGGGAGCTACTCATAAAAGCTTATCTGTCCGAGGTCAGCATCACGACCCTGCTTGGAAGTCTGAAATTTGTATTTCTTTTTGCTCTGATGTTTATTACTGAGGATGTAATTGCTATAACTTGAAGCAACTTACACAATGTTTTGTTAGAAAAATCATCCGTAAAGTTGTGATTTATAAAGAGCATACTGAGGGGCTGGGGGTTTAGCTCAGCGGCATAAGCACCTGCCTTGCAAGCAGGCGGTCCTGAGTTCGATCCCCGGTACCGATAAAAATGAAAAAGACAAAAAAAAAAAAAAAAAAAAAAGCATACTGGAGTGAGCAGCCACAATTACCTTGTTGCCATAGTAACTTGAATTTAATCCTAACCCAGAATGTTAAAGGAACTGGAAAAATAGTGGTGATGCTGGAATACAGAAAGACACACATGCTACCATTGACATGCAGGAAGTATCCCTGGCATGAAAGTCATAATAAGCATTTTAAAAAGCAAAAGCTATTTTGTTTTGTTTTGAAAATATAGCATTATAACTTGAACCAAAAATTCTTGAAAATTTAGATGTAGTCCTTTGCGTAGTATGACTGTTAGAGGCAACTGAGGTAGATAAACATATGATAGGCAGACAGACAGAGCCGGGCCCTCGAAGGAGCCAGAACAGAAAGCCAGATACCTTCCAACTGTGGGGGAGACAAACATCTCCCCTGCAGGCCAGACCTCAAGATAAGAGATAAATCAAATGTACCCGCATACTTCCTAAGGATAAGCATTAGGAATTAATATTCTAAATAGGTCTTTGTCACTTTGAGGAAGCCAGGAATCACTATCCCAATCCCCTACAGAAAGAGTCACTATTCTTTAAGCATGCCTGCTTGCTATGTGACTTGCTTACCCATTTGTCCCTAATTTGGTCAATTTTACCTGGATACTTAATCTCATTGGGTACCATAGTTCTGTCCCACCTCATGCCCACCTTGAGAGTTCCCATGTTCTCCCCACATTACACCTGCCTCATTTTGTCATTTTGCTCTATAAAAGTCCCTAGAAAAGACAGAGTCTTTGGCAACTCATTTAGAACTCCTGTCTGTCTGTCTGTCCGTTTCTTTCTCAGATAGAAGATTTCTTCCTCTCAATAGATATATTCTGCTCTTAACCTCCATTGTACATAAAATTCATCCTTTGATGTCAGAGAACATGAACTTGTACTGAATATATAGCAGATTGGGAGTTTCTTTCCCCCATGTCTTGACTAAGACAATTTTGGTTTCTTGTTTGGCTAGAAGTTAGGCATGGGAGATACTTTTCAAAGGTTATGTTCAATGCCTATTTCTCTTTCTAAATCAGAAATATCTGTGAAAGGTAAATTTAGAATTACAGTGTCATTAAAGATCCTGAGGGAGAAAGAATAACTGCAACAAATAAAAATAATCAACATGCCTTCCCCCACCCCCACTCCCTAAAGTGTCAGTAGAACTTACTCCATGAGCCTCACCCACCCCAAAGAGAAGAATCTTGGAAATTTAGTCTAAAAGATTTTTTTGAAATTTTTTAATTTTAAAGATAATAAAACCCAACAACACAAAACAAAACAGAATAAATCAAATCAAAACAAAACTGTGAAACTGGTACAGAACTTCAAAACAGGATAATAGGAAAGCCAACAATCGCTATCGTAGTATATCTTGTTATCTTCATAATAGTTGTCCATTCCATCAGATATGCAAAATCAAACCAAAATAAAACACAGCAAAACCAATCAAAACAGAATACTGAATAAAGCAAAACAATAAATTAGAACAAAACAAGACAGTGAAAACAATACTGGATTTCAAAGACAAAATAGAAGGAAATCCCCCATATTTGCTGTACTACATACTGTTATCTTCCCTATAGATGCCCAGACTGTCAGCATCAGGGATACAAATTCAACCAAACAATATAAACATTCAGTTGCTTTCAACTCAGCCCTTGTCAGAACCAGCCAGTTGCTTATGGGGTCGAGGGAGGGGTTGGTGATTCTCAGCTTGCGCCACCAGTAGGCTCACGGGAGGTGCTGTCTGACTTTTCCTGGGCTGTGTACTCTAAAAGATTTTATATGCATTTTCTAGCCCAAGATTTAGGTAACAAATGTGCCCATTAGGAGCTCCCTCTACAGTCATGCTCCTGGAGACCTTAAAATAACAATTCAGCAGCAGAGTATGGTCGGAGACTCATCCTGACTTTTTCAAAGGGAATATGGAGCAGTCAAGTGAGCCTGGAACAGGCACATAAGCCTGTCAATTTTTACTGCCCCCTCTTGTTTACATGTCATTGTGATGGAAGGAGATCAGAGTGTGCTACTCTGAAGCATGCCACTCTGGCATATGGATTATTTTGAGCTGGAAATATTTGAGATTCAACAGATGTGAAGGCCTTCGTGAAGCTTCCCTTATCCGACTAAAAGCAGGGACTCCTGAGGAACAAGAACAGTCATAAATCCCGTCTCTGCAGGAAGGGTTCACAGCCAGGAGGAGGTCAAAAAATTGGCACTGAGGAGGAGATGCACCAACAGAGCCTGTGAAGACAGCCTTTGTTCTGCAGTGGTCTCTCCCCCTACTGGTCCTCACCTTCCACGGCTTTCGGCTTTGTCTTTCAAAATCTTGCCCTTTGCCTTTATGGCTCTGCAACTTATTGGTTAAAAAAAAAGTACCTAAGTTCTCAGGTCTATCTTCCTCTTGGGGATTTTATTTCTGTTTAGGAAGGCCACAGTGTCACCTACAAATACAGATAGAGACATAAAACAAGTTGTCTGCTTTTCCACGTGGTAATCTTTTCCACTTGGTAATCTGTCCTTTGTCAGACTAACGTGCCATGAACCTTATAAGGGGAGAGAAAAAAGTTTTTTCTGTATGTAATTGGAAACCCGACACCAAAAGTTTTGTTTTCTAGAGCATCCTCACAAGCTGGGAGACAGATGGGTCACTTCTGACTTCACAAGTCTGAGGACTAGTGCATGGAAAGGGAGATTTTTTCTGGGAGAAACCAGGAAATGAAAGACAGTGGATAAAGAGAGAGTCGCTTCCCTCTCCTTCCCCTCCCCTCCCACCTCTCAGCCGCACTGTGGGCTGATTTCTACTGGAATGTGGAAGTCGGGTTCTGGGGGGTTTGGAAAATATTAGATTTAGTCTTCCCTTAGGCCTTCTAGCAGCTGAAATATCAGTAAGACATAAATAGGAAGAGAGCTTCAGTGGGCAGCTCTCCTGGTCCTGAGTGTCTGTCTCAGTTTCCCCAGAACCTGAGATGTGGTCTCTCCCCAGGACAGAGCTGCTGGAAGTCAGTGGGCATGTCCAGGGCTCTCTGTCCCCCAGACTTGGTCTCAAGGACTTCTGAACACCCCAAAGTTTTTTCCCAGGTCATGTGTAACAGAGGCTTCCTGACTCCTCTCTTCAGTGTGATCTGTTTGTTCACAGCAACGGCAAGAAGCAGAGCATCACCACCATCAGCTGCTCCTGCCACCATGAGTGTCAATTAAGTGCCAGACGCTGCCCCAGGCGCTTCGCTCCATTCATCTGGCATATTTTCATACAACCCTGTGGGATATATGTTTCCTCCCTTCATTTGTAGCGTAGGAAATCCAGGCCCAGTGAAAGCAAATAAGCAGCTTTTATATTTCCAGAATCTACCTTTTGGAAGTTAATTCCCATCATTCATGTGGAACTGAATGTTCTTTGAAGATGATTCATATTCTGTTTCAAATTGTTTCATAGCCCCTAGTGCAGGGGCTTTTGGCTTTTTAAATTTTTTTTGTAATTAGCAAGTAAAATTATTCATAATATGTAACCTAGTATTATAAGGTGCAACATAAGTACACACTGTGACATGGCTAAATCGAGCTAACCTAGTACGCGACTTCGTGTACTTTTAGTCTTTAAAATTTACTCTCTACAGGTTTTCTGCAATATGGTGGCGTTAACTGCAGTCACCACGATTTACAGTGGGTTTCTTGCACCATTTCTCTTATCTGACTGAAATTTCTCGTCCCTGAACATTGCCTCCCTGTCATTCCCCCATCCTCATCGCCCTTTAACTTTTGTACACTTGTAATATAAATGAGATCACGTGGGATGTGTCTTTTTATGCCTCACTTATTTTGCTTAGAATGTTCTTCAAGCTCACATATTTGTCAGAAACGACAGTGTTTCTTTCTTTCTTAAAAGCCAAATAAAGTTCAATATATTTTATTTATTTATGCAGCCATTGATGGACATTTAGTTTGATTCTATGTCTCAGCTATTGTGAATTGTCCTAGCATATTGTTTTGTCCATAGATAATCAAGATCTATTATGTGATTTATTGTTACTGTTTTATATGGACATAGTTTATGTAGGTTTGTTATTTATCATGTCATTTATCACCAGAAAAACCTCTCCTTGATCTACTTGAGTTGTAAAAGTCTTTATAGATTGGAGGGCTTTGAAAGGTGCAATGTTAGTATAAAAAATATTTATGAGATTTTATTTATTCTACCGTGTAGGTTTTAAAGCCTTGGCTTAGTCTTTGTTTTGATTGTGAAGCCTTAATTCCATGTTGTGATCTGTGGATTTTTATCTTGCTTTACCAAAGTATGTTATTAAGAGACAGAACTCTTTAAAAATCACACCCACTGCTAATCAGATGCTTTAAGATTCTTGAGTTTTACAGTAAGTGGTTTTTAAAATTGTATTAATCATTTTCTGCATTTCTGGACCCCACTATTCCACACTTGAAACTTAGAGCAGGAGAAGTTTAATTTAGCTTAAACTTTCAGAGGGTTCAGTACATTGTTTGGAGGCTGGGAGACAGGAATATCATGGCCAAAGGGCTTGGTGGGCAAAGGTGCTTAGTTCATGAGGAAACAGAGCAAGGGGACAGGACCAGATTGGAAGGAGCACTGGGCTGGGGACATACCAGCGGCCACACTGCCACAGCTCACCCAGACACAACCGAAGTGTGCTCTACGGATCCCCTGGCTGGCGCCCAAGCCAATCATCTTGACGCAATCAGGCTTAACTGTCACAGAAAATGATCTACTCATTTCAATGATTTTAGATGTGGAGTTCAGAATCCTGTTTCTAAAGTTCAGAGTACTTAAAATTCTGGAAAGCGAAAAGGAGTGGAAAACCTCATTCCCAGCCCCTGATTAGGGGCTGTCTGGCAATCACTGCAGTGTTACTCAAGGTCACTGAAGTGTCAGCAATCGCTTTGCCACCCGGCAGTTACTTATCTCAAATTAAATGCTCTGCCACTTGCTTGACTCCCCTCGATCAAAAGTTCAGAGTCAAAACCCACAATCAGCACACACTTACTGTATTTTAGGAACGTATTTCTTTTCCAGTATTACCAAAATAACTTCAGAGTGGAACTTTTTACTTAAAAGTGACATTTTTTTTTGTTAAGCATTTTCTATTTAGAAGTGCTATATCGTTATAAAAATGCATAGTACTCTAAGGTCAGTACCTTAATTGCTTAACATGATACAGTTCTGTTTTTGAATAGCTGATTAGTACTTTAATAAAATCTCATGGGCAGCTCACACACACGTGATCTAAAGTGGGATCATCGTAATTATTCTTTCATAGCTTCTTAGTTCAAAATTTCTAGATATATTGATTGGATGCTGTCAACTCCTGATAGAAAACATACATGTAGTATTTGCTATTAAACAGCATGCCTATTCTTTTTACTATTTTTTTTTTCGAATCAGTTTTTAAAGACAGTTTCTACTGTTCCTCTATAGGTCATTCTTTTCAAAAGGAGCCATAACTAGCATTCTTAATTGACTTAAACCAACATCTCCTCGAAATGAAAAACGTAATAATGCCTGAGAAATTATAGTGTGTCATTTAGCTGAGATTCAGGGACTGTGACTTTCAGTTATCCTGTGTGTGTCTGTAGAGTGGCAATGTAATGTCATGCGTAGGGGGAGTCAGAGGACAGTTAGAAGCAACATCACCCTCTCACGACTGCAGAAGATGGGAGGGCCCTGCTGGATTAAAAAGAAATGAGGTCAATGGACCAGGGAGATGGGAAGAATTTGCTCCAGGCAGCCTTGGGTCACCACCCAAGTCAAATGTCACTGCTAATTTCTGCACATCCCCCCTGAGCCAGGACATCAACTTCCTTTTGGAGTGCTGAAGGGAGTGGGGAGGTCAGAGCAGGAGGGATATGAGGCTGCTTCACAGTGGACAGTAACAGATGCACAGGGCAGGGGCTGCTGGTGCTAGGTGGGGAAGCTGTCCAGAGTATTTATTCTTTGAATGTGGCCAGGTGATCAGTGACTTGGGTTCTAAGGAGCCTTCAAGCGGTGTGAGCTTCCTCGACACTCAGTAGCACAGGGGGCTCAGAGGACAAACAGGACTGTGGATTACAAGCACAGTTCACGTCCAAGAGCTAACCTGTGGCTGGTGGTGGAGGAGCTCTCCGGCCAGGGGAGATTTGGCAGGGTGGGGGACAAGGGTGCAGCTCTCTCATCTCTTATTAAACCTGGAAGTCGAGGCCTTGCATGCGTTTAGGAATGAGTAGCCTTCGTTACTTAAAAAGTATGAGAATGAAAGCCACAGCCAGTTCCTGTGTGAACTAAGGATGGGAATAGCAGTGGTTCTTCCTTTAGCTTTTTCTAGTCAAACAAATCATTTGGGTCTTGGGCTTTCTTCATGAAAATTCCTCATAATTCTATATACTAATGTTATAAGACTGGATGACACATAGCTGAAGTTAGAAGCTAGATCTTTGTCTTGTCAATCCCAGACCTTTTCCTTTGACCACAGAATAGTAAGAAATTTCAGCCCGGACAGGGAGCAGTTAATTGGTATGTTCATAGACTCAGCAGTGGCTTCTGAGAAGTCAGAGGCAGAAAATCTAAAATTTTTATTGTATCTTAAAATAGAAGACATTCCTCATTCATTGTAAGAGAGAAATCAAAACTGATACTTTTTACTCAAAGCTTTCATTAGAACCAAAATAGTTCATCACAGGCCTCACTGGTCAGCGTAGCTGCCTTCTGTCTTCTGATAAGCATTGTTTGGGATAAAATTCTAAAGGTTATAAAATAGCATACAAGAGTATGTATCTGTTTCTAACAGTAGATTTTTTGGGGGGGCAATTGTGGTATTTTTTTTATCTCTTTGTTGATCTGCATGCCAGAAATTTGTGGAACTAACAAATACTTCTCTAGGAAAGTTATAGACCTAAAATTCCACATTATAGAGTCTTGTTTACCTTTGCTAAAATAATAAACTGAGAGACCATTAGATCAGATGGCCCTAACACTGTGGGTTTCTGTGTACATGTAATGGTAATATTAACGTAATATGATTGGGAATTCCCACCAAAACAGTCCAAATAAGGTAACACCTCAAACTTATTCAACTCAATGATTTCTTTCCTCTGCTTCTACATCCACCTTATAAAAGTCCTTCTTTCAGACTCTCCTGGTAGAGCCCAGACTCCTAGTGATTTAGCTGCTTCCTTGCTCATATATTACTGTTTGCTCTTATGATATTATGTATTGCAATAATTACTGCAAGAATCACTTAAAAGTTTCAGCTCCCATGGTTTGTTTTTCCTCATTCTCTCACTGATGATGCAGCAATCGTAGGCTAAGGACAGGGCTGGCCACATCAGAGTAAAAGGAAAATGTGGGAGATGCCAGCTTGGAGTCACTGTCATCTCTGATCAGCTCAGAAGAGGGTGGAGAGGACAAGGGAAGAGCAGTGGGTTCCGCACGTGCTGCCTATTGAAGTTGGAACCCACCGAGGCCAAGGAACCAGCGGAGGATGTAATGGAGTTGAAGCTCTGAGGTAGGTGTGAATTTTGCAGTTCAAGACTCACGCGAGCCAGGAGAAAGGAGCGCTTTCAGTGGGCGTTTGGTCTGACGTGTAGACTCCTGCAAAGAGGGCTGGCCAAGTGACCCTGAGATTTGGCAGCCTTAGGACTTCAGGGACCTCAACAAGACAGGTTTCAGCCCAGTAAGGGGACAGAAGCCTGATTGGGGGGATGAAGAGTGAAAGGAGGGAACCCCCATGAGTTGAGGGAACAAAGGAGGCTTGTCTGTAAGACGGGGAGCAGAGCAGGAAAAACTGTCCCTGCACACGGGGCTGGTGGGTCTTTGCTATTGCCTCTCGGTAAGTTTCTTTAGAGATGGGAGGTAATGGGGATTCTAACTATGACCTGGAAATTGAAGAGGCACTGTACCCCAACTGTGCATTTGATTACTAAGCTATAGAAGCGTGACCCTCATCCTAGGACTTCCTTCCCTAAACTCCTTAATGGCTTTCCCTTGCCCTCAGTGTAAGTTCCTGCCATGTGAGTTTGTGTCTTGTGGTCGTCTTAGGGTCTCTGTTTGCGACCCATTGCTAATGATGCTTCTGCTACTCTTTGGTGAGTGACTCTTCATCTTTCAGATCTTGATTTAAATCCCATTTCTGCTGGGAGGCCTTTGTACTCTTAGGTAAGATAGCATTTTTAAAAACATTTTACTTCATTTGTTTTTTCAGTTAGGTAGTCTTTTCACTAGATTAAAAGCCTGGGAAGGCGAATATTCCATTGGCCTTTCTAAAGTTTTATTTTGATCAGTCCATGGTTGCAGTATATATGGGTCACATTCATCTTTGGAGAGCTGGTTCGTGTACACAACACATCTGAACTCTTTTTGAACCCTTTCGCTCCCTTCTCTGTCTCTTAGTCCTCTTCTGTCTCACAAATATCTACTCCCTATTTCCCATTACCCATTTTTTAGCTTGCTCTTTGTTTACAAGTTGGATTTCTCACATTGGAGAGACCCTGCGGTATTTCAGCTTGTGTGTCTGATTTATTTCACTTAACATTATAGTCTCAAGGAGTGTCCATTTTCCCGCTGAGGGCCCAAATGGCCCAAATGGCTGCAGATAGACCATTTTCAGTGCATTAACACACAGCCTTGTGTATAAAGGTTCCCCTGCTCCTCTGCTCTCACTGTTTGTGTCAGTGAGCCAGTGTCAACGCATGAAAAGTGAATGTGGTTGGGGAGGGACCAGGTGGCCTTTTGTCTTTTCAGAAGTTGACTCAGGCCCTTTAGTCTTGGGGCAAAACAGGGATGCTGGGAGAAGATTTTCTGCCTTTAAATTCTGCCTCTACAACTTCTTAGCTCTGTGACCTTGGGCAACAAAGGAAATCATTCCATGGCCCACCTCCATTATTATAATGGGAAGATAATACTAGCATCTGTCTCATAGGGAGTTTAGGAGAATTAAATGCGCTTAAACATGTAAACACCTTCCAATCACCTATTTTCATTATTTTGCTTTATTGCCTTATCAAAAATAATCACCCATTGTTTTTGCCTTAGAGTGAAGAATTAATATTTAAAAGCCCTACAAATAACCTTCATAATAATCTCTTGAATTTGTCAAGGATTAGCCAGAGTAAGAACTCTTTTACAGAAAAAATTTCTGAGCCTTATCTACAAGGGAAGATTAACATTAAGAGATGGCTAAGATTGTTAGTCTAGCGCTGGTATAATTACTGTGGATTCTGAATATAAAAAGCATATTCACACAGAATATTAGCTGAGGCTTTTTAAAATTCATCTTTTGTATTTGCTCACTCAAATCACCCAAAGCTCCAAGAGTAACACCCATCTCTCTCTCAAAATTCTGTCATTGGCTAAAATAATCCAGTCCTAGCATGTTCAGTATGAAGAATACCACATTGGTCATTTCTTACTTTCTTCTAGGATGTAAAGGATACTTGTTTTCCAGTTTCATCTTTCTCTTTATCTTAAATCTCCATACACTGGATAATATTAGAATCTTGGGAGCCCTTTTTACAATTCAAGTTTTTTTTTTTTTTTTTTTTTTTAAAGCATCCAACATCAGAAATCAGAACGCAGCTGGCTTTAGTAGGGAAGCACTCGGCAATGACTTCGCTCTTCGTGTGGGCCTTGCTGGGCCTTGAGTATTTAATGTGTTCCCAGGGCCTGCTGTGAATTTCTGTTTCTTGTCCTGAGTCAGTGTATTTTGTACTTAATCCAAAGACTTGATAGATAATGATAAGGAAATTTCTATATAAAATGGATATGCTAATAGAATGTTACTTGTACATCACTCAGGAAATTCTTGGCAAAACTTTTTACTTTTCAGGAAGTAAGCATGAAAAGGAGAAATGTCAGATATGCATGTGCACTGGCTATCTTTCCGGTGTAAGGCGTTGAGCACCTGGAGCCTCAATGGTGTACGGTAATCACGCGGCTGATATGGGTGTGGGTTGCCTGGGCTTGGTTCATCTTGCCTGGTCTGCTCATGAGTCTGGGTTGGCTTCTGGCTCTGATCTAAGCTGGGTTTGGCCAGAGTCTGTTCTCAGGGGCAGCTCTATTTCATATCTCTTGTTTCCTGGGCATTCAGAGGTTAAATTTAACATTTTCTTTGATTTACAGTGTGTAAAGCAATGCATGTTTGGTTGAATCTGGACCTCAGGCTCCGAATGCTGTTCTTGCCTAGCCCAATGATATGTGTTAAAATACCCTCAAGATGCTGGACAGTGGCAGCAAGCTAGAGCCCCAGTCAGCTACAAGATCCCAGTGGAAATAAACCACACTCTACGAAGCACTGTGTTGCTAAACTATGATATTCAGTAGGTTAGGTGCATTAAGGACACTTCCACTTACAATAGTTTCAACTTACACAGGTGAGCAATTACCCAGTCCAGCTCAAGTGTGCTTTGTCCTTATAGCAGAAACTCCAGAGAGGAACTGGAAGTATTCAAGACCTTTTGCCTATTTTACCTGTTGCCAGATCACAAGTGTGGACTAGGGGCCGGGGGTTGGGAAGGGAATGATTTTGTGGGAAGAACTGCAGCCGCACAGTAAAGGGCATGGCTGACCAGGAGAGTGAAGAATTAAGACCATTAATGTAGCCTAACACATTGTATTTTGGGGTCTGAGGAGATCAAGTATAGCTGAATTTAATTGTTATTCAGCATCTTAAGAGACTTTTCACTTTCATTATTATCCTATAAAGAAGTGTCCTCTAATTTCCATTAAAAATTAACCATGCTGCTCTTGATTGCTAAATACACATTGATTAGTCCAACAGCTCATTCATTCTCCTTCCCCCGACTCTAGGACCATTGAAAACTGGCCCAAAGGTGTTCAGAATAAATGCATCCCATGTTGATCTGCTTTCATTCTGTACAGAAGGTCTGATTGAGAATCCAGCTTTGTACAAGTACGAATGTCATCTTGGGTCTATAATTCCCCTGCTTGGCTCATTTTCTACTCTTTCCAATGTTATAAAATCTTTTTACTTTCTAGCAAACAAAGGGAGGAAAATAGATGGGGTAGAAGTTACACTTCACATCTCAAGGAGAGATTAGGCTGTCCTTCACAGTTACAGTAATGAATGACATGAAGTAATATTTCTTGGGAGAAGTTTATTGCTTTTCAACCTCTCAAGAACTCAATTAATCCAGCAGCTAACATAAAATACAGGTAGGGCTTGCATTTCTATTTGAAAACCAATATTTTGACACAAAGATGAATGGTTTTCTTACAGTTTACAGGAAAAAAATGAGCTATTGGTATATCCTTGTAAAGAATTTTAAAAATAAGACTTTAAACTAGCCTCCAAGTTTGTGGTGCTATATTCTAGCAAAATTATTTATTGTGGTCTATAGAAGTTTTATCTGGACACAGCTTGAGAGCAAAATCCATCGCTTTTATGAGTGGCTTTGGAGATGACTGATTAAGTCTAAGGTAAGAACATAGGAATGGGTGTTCCACATGGATGGGAGAGGCAGGATTTTGCAGGCTGAAGAGCCATACAGCACACTACCGTGCAAGAGAAGTGGCAGTGTAGGTGATGGCATTCTTCGCTCTGGATTTCCTTCTCTGTGAATCTCTTTTCACCACCTTCCTTCCCATTTGCCATGTCACGGATTTCCTTCTTAAACACCTAAGGGCTCCCTCTTTCTCTCCTTCCCTCCAACCAGTGGTGTACTGTGCAGTGTTGTATAACCAGCTGTCACAAAGCAAAGCCAAACCAAACCAAACCAAAAAGAAAGGGAAGAGAGAAAAAGCCTTTCGAACTAACACTGTACTAATATAGTTGGGAAAACATTCTTCCATCCTGACTCTGTGAGGCAGCCCCAAATACCACTGCCCAAAGCGTACCCACCTAACAGTCCCTGATGGTAAACGGTCTGCACTGTACCCACATAACTAACAGTCCTTGCAAAAGAATACACCGACTTAGAAGACATAGATGTGGAGACTTAAAAAGAGATGACCAGATTTACATTATAGGGTATCGGGGACCTGACGTAAAAAAAGGGCTATAGCCTAAGATTTCCAGCAACCAAAATTAATGCACAAAGGCCCACTTCCCCTCTCACTTTTGATGTGTATTTCTCATAAGATGCAGCTATAACTGTAGTTTCTCCTGAGGAGGATCCGTGAGTGAAGAGCAATTTCACTCTGAGTCTTCAGTGCGCTACATTCTCACCCTGCCCTGAGACATTCAGTGACACACAGATGACAGTTTTCCATTCTTAACACCTGCATGGAAGTCAGGCTGAGGGGACAAGGGCCACCTGCACCACTTCCTCCTGCAATGTGGGACAGACCCTCCACAGTGCTTGGGCTGGAGCGAAGGCTGGTGGGTGCCCATTCATACCTTAGCAGCTGCAAGGTGATTTCTTTTATTTAAAAAGAGGCAAAACAAAGCTGGAAATAGTATGGATTTCCTTCTTAAACACCTAAGGGCTCCCTCTTTCTCTCCTTCCTCAAACCAGTGGTAGCAATGGCAAATTGTGTAATGAATTTTGTAGGTCTTCGGTTTCCCTGGATTTGAGAAATGCCTTCCTTTTACTGTTTTCTCTGTCTCTAGGCCTTTATGTTTCCTGACAATCTACTGTGTGTGAAGCGGGTGCTAACCTGCTGCTCTAATGAGCTGAGTACTTTTCTATGTGAATTTCATCCTCGAGACAGAAGAAGTTTGGTGCATGAATATTTCTGTCTTATAAAAATAACTGTGGCAACACAATTTCCTATCATGCTAGGCACTGTGTAGATTCTTTGAATGCATTACTTGATTTCTTTAATATTATTAAAAGGAGAGGAAGAAAAAAGAAACAAACACCCTTCAAAGGACATCTAGTCTATTTTCAGGCAATGTTCTTTCTTCTGGTAAAAGCAATCTGTGACTTTGACATCCAGCCCTGCACACAATGAAGGCAATCTCCATCAGTCCTGTAAAGACAGCATCTCATTCCATCTTTATTTCCCTTGAATTTCTCACATGCTTGTTACTTCATTTCCTCCTGATGTTAGAATGGGTCCCTACAGCAATCCTGAGACCCAACTGAACTGTAGGGAGAGGAACTCGTCTGAAGGCTTACGGAATGGGGATCTAGAAAGCTTGTTCTGATTTGAAAGGAAGAAGAAAACAGGATTAGGAGCTCGCTGACACATCCAGTAAGGGGTGATGTGCTGCACTGTCACAGTCCACAGCCCAGGGCCGCACTATGCTGCTGTTACCTGTCTTTGCTCAGTAAAACCCCGGGCCTGTGTATCCCCAGTCACATCAAAATGCAGGGGTTCTGGTGAGCTGGAAGAATGTGACCTCCAGTTCAGCCCGCTTTCCGCTGGCATCCTCAGCCTCAAAGCCCTTGGACATCCCTGTCTTAGTCCTTTTCTCATTGCTGGGACACAATACCTGACACCCATAATTACATGGAGTGTATTCTGGCTTCCAGGTAATGTCCACAGTCAGCTGGCTCCAAGGCAGAAGAGCAGGGCACAGGGGCATAGTGCTGCTCATGCTGTGGGTGGGGAAGCAGAGGGAGAGTCGAGGGAGGAGCCTGGGAAGAGGGACAGACCTTTCCAGGCCACGCCCATGGTGACCCACATCTGACCAGACCCTGTCTGCACACATCAAGTCAGCTGTGCTAGTCCAAAGTCCCTTTGAAAGTCCTGCCTACGAACTCATGAGGCATGGGGGAATCTTTTAGATCTAAACCATAACAGTGCCCAGAATCCTAGTCTCTAATCAGGGACTTGGCAATATTTCCTGGGACTGGGGTCTTTTCTTCAGGCCCTTTCTTCCAGGGACTGGACACTTCTGGGTGCACTCTGTAGCATGCTTTCTAAGTTCTTGCCATGCCCAAGGGTGGTAGGAGAAGGTGTGGGCATGGATTTCTGCTGTATCTGCTGACTTTGATTCTTTTTTTTTGTTGTTGTTGTTGTTTTGAGACAGGGTCTCTCTGTGCCTCTGTCCTCCTGCCTCGGCCTCCTGAGTGCTGGGATTACAGGCATGAGCCACCACACCTGGCAAACAATTTATTCCTTTTTTGGTGGTACCGGGGATCGAACTCACACTTGCCAGGCAGACGCTTATGCTGCTGAGCTAAATCCCCGGTCCCCCTGACTTTGATTCTTTTCCCCTCTCCTATTTTCTTTCTTTCTTTTTTCCATTTTGCTCTAGTGTTTCATATTTCTTTCATTTCCAGTACCCCTTGGGAACATAATAATTTTAATGGCTTTTTAAAATGAAGCAAAAACAATAATTGCCTTTGCAAGTAACATCTGTTCTGGGACCTGTAACAGTATGAACCTGTCCTTCTCTGCCCTGCTAATTTTCCCAAGTAAAAAGTTGGGAGAAAACTTGCAATCTTACAAAAATTCTTTCACCAGAATGCTCAATAGAAGAGATTACTTATGATTATTGTAGGTTCCATTCCTTAAAAAAAGAAAGAATGAAGAAAGAAAGAAAGAAAAAGCCTCTTCCACTTACCATGGTGCAGGGCACTGCCTTCATTCCTCTAGTGGACACACATACACCAGGGTTTCTGGGAGAGATTGGTCCTCCTTGGTTGGGAAGGTGGAGATCTTTTCTTTGAGTCACAGAAACCCGACTGCCCAGGAATTCTCATTCACAACCAACAGGCTGCTCACCAGAATCTCTAGTAATGCTCCTGCTCACCTCTGACCGTGCTGTGACAGTGAGCGGAAGGGAAAGGGCAGGAGGCTGGAGGCAGAGGCGGCCAGCCCCAGCCCTGGGGCCTCCTTCCTAACCTCTCACCCTGCCCCGTCTCAGCAGGTGCAGTGGGCTGGGTGGACCAGATGTGCTGGCTTTTCTAGCATTTATCCTCTTCTTTTTAGATCCAGTTGTTAAAATGAAAGCAAAGCAAAATAAAATGAAACAAAATGAGAATAACAGCAACAGAAACAATTATCAAGAAAACGGGGAGACCAACACTGTGTCGCTGCTACATCTTCCACTAGCTTAGTTTCTATTCCCCAGGTGCTTTCAGTCTTCACTGTAATTCCTCGCCATGCCTCCATCGCCAAGCCCTGTTTTGGATCCAACTCCAGCCACTCCCTCACTCCACACTGTCCATCTTTCTTTGTAGCTCCTGTGTGTTTTCTTGCATCCTTCAACCCCAGTCGACTCCTCTGGGAGTGTGAGCCACAGCAGTGGAGAAGGTGAGATTCCCACGTGGGAGGCTGGACTGACAGTGGAGAGCGATGTGCCCTGTCACCTCGTGAGGAACTCTGACTACAGGACCTCAGAGAACCATCATCCTTGGTGATATTGTGCTGTTGGAGAGTAAGACAGAGTTAAGGGGCAATCTGGAAAACACAGCTTCCCAGCATAAACCTCAAAGAAGATAGCATCAGAATCAAAGACCTTCAGATGGTTTTAGAAAACATTATGTTCTCAGATTTGGGATTCCCAGAACAGACTGGTAGTTTATCACTTAACTATTATTATGCAATAAGTCATTCCATAGTTCAGTGAATATAAATAAGAAGCATTGGATTTATTTATTCATGGGTGTGGTTCTGCTGGTCTTGGCTTGGCTGTGATGAATGGCAGGTCCACTGGGGACTGGCCAGTCCGGGATGCCTCACTCCCATGACTGCTGGTCAGGGCTGGAGAAAGCTGAGGGGTCACTTGTCCCATTCAGCAGTAGGTGAGCCGGGCTTGTTTTCAGTCAAAGCAGGACTCAAGGCAGCTCAGATCCAAGCCGTGAGGAGCTACCTGAGTCCTTTGACAGCAGGAGTTACAAAGTCCGTGGGAGAGGCCGTTCACTGCACCATCCATTTCGGCAGTCTTCTGTGGTTACATAGTCTCTAAATCCCCTGGAGCACAGGACAATCTCTAAGATACAGAAGTGGTTGAAATTAATCTTTGTTATCCTCCAGTTTACTCATGATGCTTTTCATTACTCTTCAACAGGCTGACTAATTTTCTTTTTTTCTTTTTTTTTGTCTTTTTCCTTTTTATTGGTACCAGGGATCGAACTCACGACTGCCTGCTTGCAAGGCAGGCGCTTATGCCGCTGAGCTAAATCCCCAGCCCCAGGCTGACTAATTTTCACATCATTTGGGTTAGCCTGGCTCTCTAAGGTCTATTAAAATAGCTATGGCTAACATTTTCCCTTTCCTAGGAATATTTATATTTAACAGAACCTTCTTATAATCTTTAATGATTGAATTTCAGGCACTGAAATGGTAGGAAGATAAATTCAGGAGATGGCAAATACATTCTACATTTTTGAAATTATACTAATTACTTGTAAGACTAATCCCATCCGGTTTGTATTGGATTAACTAGTTAATTTACACATTTAGTCTTTCATTTTTTAAAATCCTTTATTTATACTCCTAAGATGTTGGACTCCTACAGAGTATTTGGGGCTCATTTGGTTTATATGTAGTTACAAGAAACATAAAACAATGGGAATTAGCTTTGAATGCAAAAAAGCACATTTCACCACAGTGACCTGCGAAGTCAAAGCCAGAAGTATGGGCAGGCTTCGGGAAGGATCGAAACAGGAATCTGGAACTTGGACATGAAATTTGTGCTTTTTATTTCTTGCTTGATCTCTTTCTCAGGCGAACTCCATCTGTCTCGGTACAGAGCTGCTCTACATGAGGCCGAGTTCTAGGGGATAGAAATGCTGTCATAAAACAAGCAGCCCAAATCCATGTTGTAATAGAAGCTGTGGAGTTACAGAGAGACCAGGGGAACAGAAAGAAGAAACAAGTAAAAAACCTGATTTAAACATCATCCAGGATAGCCTGGCTTTCTGAGGTCTGTTAAGATAGTTATGGCTAATGGTTTCCCTTTCCTAGGAATATTTATTATATTTGATGGAATACCAGGGATGCAAATACAAGGGGTAGAAATAAGGGGGACAAAGAAAGGTAAGAGCATAGGATACTGAGTCACGAGGAGAAGAGCTCAGACAAAACATCAAGGAATGTGTGCACAGGTGGAATCTGGACAGACACTTGGGTAAGGCAGAAGACTCAAGAAGGAACTGCTTCCTTTTGAGTGTGGGACCCCAGGAGAAGGAATGTTTGGCAGTGAAGATCCGTGTTCTACCCTGAGAGGAGCTGCTGGTGGGACTGGGGACAGGGTCTAGGGGCCTGCACATGACTTCCCAGACCCTAAAGCCCTGTGGATCCGCGGGAGGCTGGTTTCCAGAGAAAGCACACTAATTTCTTACACTGCTGTCAGCATTACCACAAACACGGCAACTCAGAGCAGCAGAGACTGATTCTCACAGTTGAGGAGTCCCGATGTCCAAAACCAAGTGCGTGTAGGCTGCATTCCCTGCGAAGGCCTGAGGAGAGAACTTCTCTCGCCTCTTCCGCCTTCTGGTGACTCCTGGTGCCCCTTGATTCTGGCAGCATAACTCCAGTCTGCACTTCTGCCCAGTCTCTTTGTAGAACGGTCAGTAGATGTAGGACCTGCCCTGGTGCACGGTGCTCTTGTCTTGATCCTTACCTTAACCACATCTGGGAACACTCTGTCCAGGAAACTCACATTCTGAAGTTTGGGGACACTACTCAGACCTCTAGAAGGAGAGGAGAATGGTTGCTGGTCTCAGGGGATGGGGAAGCTGAAGAAGATGCCATGTGCTGTACTGGGGAAGGAGGACGGAGGTGCCAGCCCTTGGGAACTCATAGTCTAGAAGCGAAGCTACGCTGACAGTGCTGGAGGAATAGGGCAGAACAAACTAAGATAATCTGATGCTACAGAACCTAAATGAAAGTGCGGTGTAACTCTGGAAAGGGTGTCAGTGACAGTTACTCCGAGAAGGGCATGCTGAATATTCTTAAGAACAGAGGGACAGATGGATGTGGGATTTAGCATTGAGACTACCTATAGGAGAAGCAGTAGCTCCTGTGTCTCACAGGATTGCTCTCCTCCCCTTCTAAAGGGGCAGCAAAGTCGAGATACCTGAGAACATGCTATAGAATCAGAATGGATGCAAAGCCTGCATATTGCCCGGGTTAGAGGCCCAAGTCTGGTCCTTTACACTTGCGGTTGTTTCTGTAGTGTTCCTTCTTGGTCTGTTGTCCCTTTCCTGGCCCTTATTAACCCCCTCCATTTGGGGAGCTGCTGTTAAACAGCAAGAGCTATAGTGACTGATAAGAAATGTATTAATATTCCTGATGTCGTGCGGGGAACCCTTTGACTGCAGCTGGTAGCTGTATCTTTACTAGACCAGAGTCATATCTCTGGATGCAGATTTAAAAGGATTTTGCTTCTTGCAAGGTCTGTTTCTCATGGAAGGTAATGAGGTTCAAGAAATGCCGAGCCAGGTGCGTTTTGCAATTTTGCATAGATCAATCCATTTGCTACAGCATGCAAAGGTCTCTGATTTTAAGAGAAAATGGCTCTGCATTCTAAGCGCTGAGCTCCTCATTTAAAAGATTTTCTGTTCCTGGGTTTCATTTGCTGTTAGAAGGAATACATAATATTAGTTTGGCTATAAGTGTCTGTAGACACAGTAGTTTCATTTATTCATTGCTAGGCATTCAGATCTTTAGTTGCATCCTTTGGATACGTTTTCTTTAATTCCTCTCTTAGCTTCATCAACAATGCAATAGATATGAGGAAATTTATTTAAGATGTACGGTGAGTTAATGTGGCTCTACTCTGAAATGAAAGTATGGAAGAAGAAATGTGCTCTGGGAAAATTGGAGAGATTAGCTGTCTGATCTGAGAAAAAAGAAAGAATCAGAACTAGCACACTTAAGAGAACTCATATAATTACCAAGTACCTTTAACATGGAATTTAGGTACAGACTTTGTTTACATGTTTGGTATAAACAAAGTCAATGAAGAAATAGTACAAAGGAAGAGACAATTGCTTTTGTACATTTATTTTTCCATTAGTGTTATTGTATGTAGTGTTGTTTTATCTATATTTAAGAAGTAAACGCATTCATTTGATCTTTGTTATTTTAAGTAAATGATTCTAGTCTAATAATTTATAGTAAACTGTGAGAGCTTGGACAGGGAGGGGACCCCAGGGAGGTCTGAAGCTCACAGCTATTTCACATCCCTGTGTGAACCTCCATGAGGGGCTGCCCAGGCAGAAACCATGAACTGAAACCAGGAAGAAGTTACTGTGCTGATTTTCAAAGGATTGGGAGTGTTTTCAGTACATCCCTCCAAAGTTTCCCCAACCACTGGTCAACATCTGGAATGGGCAATTCTAGCGATAACACTCGTGACCAGGTAACTCTTAAGCATTTCCTGGTGATCTGGCTTGCTAGGTGACCCAAGGACCAGGGAAGAGTTTACAGAATCTGGCAGCCTCATCTCTGAAGGCTCTGAGGGAGCTTTAGGGAGCCCCGGAGGGGCTGATAGTAGTCTGGGGAGAATTTAGAGTGGGCTTTGGAGTGGCACACTTGGGGCTTCCAGCTGTGGCCTTCAGTGGACCATTTCTCCTCTCCCATGTCTCCTCCACTGCGAGGAGAGATTTGCTACCCTGCTGCGACATCACCGTGATAACTAAATGCGAGCAAAGAGCACCCCGCACATGGCAGCCCTTCCTAAATGGTTATCCCCTCCTTCCTGATCTCCTCCTCAGCCTGGGCTGATTTCACACTTTGCCATCCTCTGATGGTTTCCTTCATTTCATGTACTGTACATGCCATGAGTGAAGATGGCATCCTTTTCCCCATCAGTGTGAGCAGCCACTGTGTCGCCCGTGTTACTTCTATCCAGCCCGACCTCTGACACTCTGGTTCCTACTCTGGTGCCCTGGTGGCTTCTGTCTCTGTACCTCTCAGTGCCTTGAATGCCACTGATTTCTTTCTTCTTCACTGCTTTTAACTGGTGTTTCCTTTTTCTTCTGTTCACTCATTTATTGCTTACTTATCAAATGCATTTATGGAAAACCCTGTGTGTGCCACTCCTGGAGAGTCTAGCTGAATTCTTCTCACCTCGATTTCACATTCCTAGTAAATCAATAAAGTGGTGATCCTGACAGTGCTCATCTCATGGAGTTGTGAGAGGGATTAAATGTGCTGGTCCATGTTGAGTTCTGAGAATAGCGCCTGCCGTAACAAGCACAGATGACAGATACCCACTGGCTGCGTTCCCTGCCTCTCTGCTTCCTCTTTCTATAGCTCATCTTTCCTCTGATATTTTGAATTTGCCTTCTGCAAAACTTTAATCAAATCAGTTTCCAGTTTATTGAGCGCTTATTCCTTTCAGAATAAGGCTGGTTGTTTTGCTTGGCATCCCGGAAATTGTGTATCTCTGGCCCCAGTCTTACCTCCTGCTATGGGCAAACTTCCAGTGCTAGGAGTTTGTTCTCCTGTGTGTTTGCGTGGATCTTTGTGATGTGTGTCAGGATCCTGGGGAGCTTTTCCTTCGGCATCCTCTGCTCCCTGTGTATATCTTATCAAGAAGGCTGCTGCATCTCTTTAAATTTATATATGGATCTTTTTAGTCTCATTTTTTCTAAAGGTCTATAACCACTGCAGTCCTCAGGGACCTGGGGGAATCCATGGCATTCATGTAGTTCCCTTCATTTATTTACTACAGCACCCTCTACACACTACCTTATAGAATCTTCTGTATCAGATTTTGGCTCGCTGTCATCCAGGACAGGAATTAACAAACACTGTCCTTAGACTTTGTCCGTAAAAGGTCGAGCAGTGAAATGCTTTTGAAGCTGGCGGGCTGCGTAGTCCCTGTCACTCCTGTCAACCAGTCAGCTCAGGGCCGTGGAAACACAAAAGCATCTGTAGACACAGAAGGCACAGGAGCGCTGCCGCCTTCCTGTAGACCTTGCAACCACGTGTAGCAGGATTTGGCCCCTGGGACACAGTTGTTAATCCCTAGTTCAAGGAAATTTTTGTTCAAGTACTGAGACTTTAAATAAAAGGCTACCAGTAGAATGATTGGGAATGTGAGAAATTTTTGGTGGATTCTACTGGGTCCTTGGGCACGTTCCATTTGGGGAAAGGAAAATCCCTTTTACTTACAGACATACGTCAAGTACCCTTGGAAAACTCATAAAATAATGGGTATCACCATCCCTGCTCTATGCAGAAATTCTACCTTAACTCTTGATAGTGGAAAAAGAAGGCAGAGGGGGAGGAGTGATTGCCAGAGGGAAATCTCATCACCATGGGAACAGCTTTCTGTATTCCTGCATTGGTCTTTGAACACCAGGTGGTTCACAAACCTCCAAGAAGTGTCTAACTGATGTTATAAAGAGAAAAACTGCTTTTCTTGATGCTCAGAAAAATGCATTTGCTATGGTCACTGGCCAGTCGGTCCCTATATAGTTTTTCAAACTACCTGAGCATCCTGGTTTGCTGAACGAGCTTGGAGAATATTTTATCTTTAGGTTATGAAGCATAGGAAGTAACAAAGATTGAAGTTTTAGATTATTTTCTTTGCATTCAGGTTGTAGATGAATGACAGACAAGCATGGCTAATCAGATTTACCATTTCTTCACACTTTATTACTTCAGCAAATGAGACAGGAAAACCTTCTAATGATTCAAAGCATCCTAGGATTTCATTAAACCAGCTAAAAATTGTATTAGATTTTTCTCCTCAGATTTTCTTGCTACATTTAAAATATTTATCATTCCAGTTGAGATCTCCTACAAGGAAAAATAATCCTTCCTTTCCCCTGTTTTTGTGATGTAATGAGCTGCGGACCAGGTTCATGGAGGTATGGGACAGAAGCATTGCTTTCTGAAATTAATTTAAGCATCACACTATGAGCCCTGGCATCTGCAAGGACACACAGATAACTGAGGGCTAAGGATATCAGAAGCCAATGCCAGGTACTGGGAAATAGACTGACGGAAGCCCTGTCAGAGTCAAAGGGTGGTCACGTTTGACCGCAGATGCTGATTGGAATTTGGTTTCCATGGAACACATCAATGCTTAGCAGCAGAAATGCTCCCTCTGTGACATTACCAACTGTAAGCATGCTTTGGCTCATTCTCATGAAAACATCTTTATTGTGATCCTTTTATTTGTAGAATGATTTTCAGATATGGCTTGTTAAGGTTGGGATGCTAGAGGGATCTTACCACATATTGGATCCATTGCAGGAAATCACAAAACCTTGGTTGACTTGAAGGTCATGACTCATGGTTAACCAGACACATATCCTTGTCCCTTATGATCCTTCCTTCTGTTTCAGTATTGTCCTCCATTTTAAATGTGTTCTTCATAGACACTTTCATGAGTGGGATGTATCTGAATATCATGGGGTTTTTTGGTTAAATTGTGCCCTTCTCCTAAAGATATGTTAAAGCCCTAATCCTTAGTATCTGTGACTGTGACCTTCTTTGGAAGTATGGTCTTAGAAAATATAATCAAGTGAAGATGAATTCATGCTGTATTAGAATGAACTTTTCAATCCAGTGACTCGTGTCCTTGTAAAAGGATGGAAAGATAAACCCAGAAACCAAGGGGAAAATTGCATGAAGACTCAGGCTTGTGCATGCACACACGTGCACACATGCACACACATGCACACAGGCATACGTGCGTATGTTGGAGAAAGATGTGGGAGGCAGGAGGCAGGGATTGGAGTGAAGCGTTTACTGGCACACACAGGAAGTAAGGAAGGCATAGCAAAGGTCCTCACTAGAGCCCTGGGAAAGACACAGCCCCTCCAGCAATTCAATTTTAGGCTTCTGCTCTCCAGAGATGTGAAAGAAAAATTTCTGTTAGGCCACACAGTCTGTGCTCTGCCACAGTCTCCTTGGAAACCAACATGACTTGCACTGTCCCTCAGAGGATGCTTTTCTTTATCTTGATCTCATATCTTGGCTGTTGTGCATAGTGCAAAGTTCTTCCTCCAGCAAGGGAGTGGTAGAAAAAGAAATTCTAGCTGTGGAAGGGAATGTGAATTAGTCCAGCTACTACGGAAAATGGCAGTTTCTCCAAAACCTGAACCTAGATTTACCACGTGATCCAGGAATCCTTCTTCTGGTTAGGCTTAAGGAGAGAAAATCAGTGTTCAAGAAACATCTGTGCACCCCCACTCATTACAGCACTATTGAGCAAAAGATGTTAATGTATGAGTTGTGTTTTTTTTTTTTCTAGCTAAGACCTCAGTGCTCATGTTTAATTGCAGTGTTAGTTGTTTGCAATAAATAAGTGGGTTGTAGGTTGTAGTTTGGACATTCAGTCTCTAAAATGTTCCCCATCACTGCTCTAAACCAACCCAACAAATCCTGAAAACCTACCTGGTTCTTTCTGTCTCACTGGGTCTGACCCTTTTCAGCAGACCTATGCCTCCTCCCGCTCTGGAAACTGAATTATCTTTTACATTTTCTTTCCTTTTCTTTTGTGACGGAGCCAATTTGACCTTTGTTAGAGGTATGCCTCTTTTAGCTCTCAGCTCTTAAATGAAAGTCCTTGTCTATTTTCTTTTACTTTCCAATTATAATGTTTGCCTGTAAAATTTGTGCTGATGGCCTCAGTTTTAATTTCCATTATCACTGAAGCAAGAACCCTCTCTGGATGATGACAATATTTCATTATAGTTTTAATTTCCATTTTCCTGATGATTAATTATATTGAAAATGTCTTCCAAAATCTGTTGGCTATTTTCATCTGTTTTTGAGCAATGTTGATTCAAGCTTTTTTTTTTTTGGTTCACTTTTAAATCTGGTAATTTGTCTTTTTTCTTTTCAGCTGCTTGACTTCCTCATATTTGGACACTAACGTATCAGATGAGCAGTTTGCAAATATTTTCTTCCATTCCATACATTGTCTTAACTCTGTTAACTGTTTCTTGGGCTGTGTGGAAGCTTTTACATTCAATGTGTGCCTTGTACTTTCTGGTTGCTTGCTGTCTGCTGTTCATTTTGTGTACCTAAATAGTTTAAGTGAACTTTTAAATGGTCAGACAAAGGGGGAACTAGATTTGTAGTTAATGTGTATTTGTTAGATTTTTATACAGTTTTTAAAAAGATCAAGAGCCAGGTATAATGGTATAATGGCATATACCTGTAATCCCAGCACTTGGGAAGCAGAGGCAGGAGGATCACTCTGAGTTTGAGGCTAGCCTGGGCCAGATACTGAGTTCAAGCCAGTCTGAACTATGTAGTGTAGTCCTGTCTCAGAAAAAAATCACTATTTTAGAACAAAAAGTATAAAAATTTAAATAATAGAGACAATATAATGCGATTCTATCAAAATCCTACCCTCCAATGGTTTTCTTAGTATATTGCTATTCATATTTTACAAATTTAATCTTCAAGAACTTTATTTAATTTTTTGGACATCAAATCTATTTAAATATCACAGGACATGGTGGTGCACACTTATAATAATAGCATACAGGAGGCTGAAGCAGGAGGGTCACTGTGAGTTTGAGGCCAGCCTGGGCTATGAAGGGAGTTCAAGGTCAGCCTGAACTGCTTAGAAAATCCCTGTCTAAAAAAAACCTGTTTAAACCATCTTTTATTTTTAAAACAATCTTCTAATTTTTTTTCATTTCAAGAGGAAGAATTTTAGAAAGCAGAATGTGAACATTGTCACCTTAAAAGTTTGTGAAGAAGGAGCTTCTGGAAGAACATGGCGGATAGATAGCAGTAGCTATGGAGGCTCTCTGAGATACCCTGCTTAGAATCCAGGAATGCTGTGGTATGAGGAATCCTAAGCAAGGGGAAATACACCCTGCTGACCTAGGAATGAATTAAGCTAAGAGAAACCAACTGGAAATCCAATCCTGGTGCTATAACAGGAACAGATAAAATCTCAGCGTGGAAGCTAGAACCCGTGCCACTGGAAGCTGTGATTTGAATTTCCTGCTGCTGCTGCTGTGTCCAAATCTGCAGGACAGGGAGAGAGATGCGCGAAAGCTCTGAGAGCGGGAATCTGCGAATGGAGTTGAGAGCAGGACTTGCAGGGAGCCCTATGTCGACTTGCAGTGAGTGAGCGGAATGGGGACCTTTCCATAGAGTAGGAGGCTTCAGCAAAGGACATACTGGGACCGGGCAGACTTGCCGGAACAGGGCACTGCAGTGACTTCAGTCACATATCCCCCTCTCAAGTGGGATTGGTGGGGAGTGCCTGGCCTGCATGACGCTGCTGACTAAGACCCAGTAGGCTAGCCCAAACCAGGTCCCAGCACCTGGAGGTGCACCCTAGTGGTGAAGCCTTCGGTAGGTTGACCTGGAGGGGCAGGCCCAGCAGAGGCTGCCCAGGTCTGTGTCTCCCTAGTGTACTGCAGTGGGCGGGAACACCTAGCCGACGCAATTCAAACAAACTGTAACCGAAAAAGAGAAAAAAATTGGGCCTTCTACATTCACTTGTATGGAAGGAACAAAAAGTATGGGAAGAGGAAGCAACAAGAAAGAGTCCTCAATCCCCAATCCTGAGAACACTGATCCAGGAAAGGGAAACGCAAAGGAAGACAGAAAACATACAATATCAGACACGGCACCAATAGACATACAGCGATATCTCCAGAGCCTCAGAGATGAGTTTAAAAATGAAGTATTTAATGAAATAAAGCAAGATATAAGTAGAATAATTAGAGAAATGCTAAGCACCACCCAAGAAAAAACAGATGGCGGAATGGAAGAACAGAAAAAAAGGGGAGAATTGTTTGATGGAGAAGATAGAGAAAACATAGAATACATGAAGCAGGTTCAAAGATATTACCAGGAAACTAAAAACTCTATCGAAAGCTAGCATAACAGCTTGAAAGAAACTAAGGATAGGTTATCTGAATTGGAGGGCAGACTTGTAATATGGGAGCATGAAATGAAAAACTTCTTAAAAATAACAAAAAATCAAACAGCAATAATACAAAGGCTAGAAGATGCTAAGAGGCTCTATAACCTAAGAATTAAGAACATCAAGAAGAAGTAGGGACACAAACAAATGGACTACATAAGCTATTCACAGAAATAATCCAGGAGAATTTCCCTAATTTAGCAAAAGGTAAAGATACTCAGATGTATGAGGCATACAGGACCCCAGCCACCTACAACCCAAACAGACCTACACCCAGGCATATAATAATCAAAATTCCAGAAATCCAATATAAGAACAGAATACTAAAAGCTGTCAGAGACAAGAAACAGATCACTTACAAGGGAACACCCATCAGAATTACAGCAGACTTCTCGGCACAAACCATCAAATCATGAAGAGCGTGGGGCGAAATAATTCAAGCTTTGAAAGATAACAACCTCCAGCCAAGATTGATATATCCCGCACAACTGTCCCTAGAAATTGATGGAAAAACAAGGTGCTTCCAGGATAAAGAGGAACTAGGGGAATTTGAAACCACCAGTTCAACTTTACAGAGATTACTGCAGGATATTCTAAAAAAGGAAAATACCAAGATTCCAGAAATAGTGGCAGAGAGGCCACAATGAATGGAGCAGAAAGCAAAATGAAGAAGACAAACTGACAACTAATGACAGAAAAAGAGCTCAACAGAAATGAGGCAGAGAAGGTTGGATGGTAGGAACAGCTATTTTGGAGAAAAAAAGACATCATAATAGCTAGTGCTGATTTAGTATCATCTTGCTTTGAAGTCCCATCAAGCTTTTATTCTTCTGTCTCCATCGGTCTTAACAGGTTGTATCTTATTGGATTTTATTATATGTGATAATATAAGCAAAAACTTTTATAGACAAGGAAATTATACAGAAGCCATTGTTCATTTTCTGATAGTTGGTTCTAAATACCCTGTAATACTGTCATTCTCTTGAGTGGTTTTACATTGTCTTGATATGTTTGGTGCTACAGTATATGAAGTTATACTCAAAGATTTCAAGGAAAGAGACACTATGGTAACTACTTTTATGTCGGGATGTCTTGTGGTGAAACACTATTTTGCTTAAATGGTTATGCTTTGACCTGCGCTGTTTTGTTGTTATGCCCTCTTTTATCTCAGTCTCTTTTTTTTAATTATTTACTTTTTACTTTTATTTAAGGGAAAAATAAAAAAAATAGCAGGATACATTATAGTAACCCACTTTGATTTCCTATTAACTTGATTTGAAACCCTGTATAGCCCTCACCATCTTGCTTTGACTGATTTTCCTCTATTCTGCTTTGCTTGATAGTACCAAGTTCGAAAGTATAGGCAACAACTGTAAAGACAACAAGATTCATTATGACGCCCATTCTGGTTGACTATTATCTTCTTTTAAAGTCCTGTAATGTCTCCAATGTTTTGGTTTTATTTTATACTGTTTTGTTCAATTTTATTATAACTGATGATATAGGCAATTCTTTTTAAGATAGCAAGAGGCAGTATGGTAGCCATTGTTGATCACCTAGTATTTTGTTTTTACATTATCTATTATGTTCATCCTTCTGATTTGAGTGACTCTGTTCTGTTATGTCACATTTGGTTTTACTCTCTTCAAAAGAAAGTAATAACAACTGTGGGAGTAACAAAACCTAAAATGTGTAATTGTCATTGTACAAAAAGAAAAGAAAGTGCTCTAAAGAATATAACTGCATACATGTTTAAGTGTATAAGATAGATAACCATATTACTGAGTTTTGTTGGATCATTGAACAAAACTGTTTCCAGTCTCACTGTTTGAAAGTCCATTTTATATGCTTTAATTTTGTAACTTGAACAACTATTTCTAAGATAACAGTATGTAACCTATTAACTAGTGATTTCCTATTGTTTATTTTTTCTGAAATTCTGTATAACTTGTACCCTAGTTCTGTTTTTTTTTTCTTTTTCTCCATAATAAAAAAAAAGAGCAAAACAAATGTTTGTGAGGAATAAAAGCTTCAAAATTGTATTCGACATCATTCCAAATGAATGATCTTTGATCTGGACAGAACAAGGAATCTAAAGAATATGAAGGAAACAGGAAATCATTAGGGAAAACAAGGTACCACAAGTACATGATATTCTTGTCATTCAAACATTAAAAGAAGGACCTTATGAAAGTACTTAATTTGACTATTTCTTTTAGCTTTCACTCTACAGTGACTAGAATTACTTTACACTGCCAATCAATTTTAGTATTTGAAGTTGAAGAATTTTTTTCAGACTTTCTAAGTCCATGTGTCCCAGTACATAAGGTTCCTTATAGAAAATGTGTTTCTGAAAACAATTTTTCTGAATTATTATTTTGTACCTAAGAAGATAAAAATATAATTAGATGGAAAAGTTGAAAGTGACTGTGTACTACAATTCAGCACCAACAGCTAACAAATTACAATATTGGGAAATCTTGTTCCTTTCTTCTATTTTTTATTTCATTTATGTGTTTATTTTTGTGGTGCTGGGAATTTACTCTGGGGCCTCATGCACATTAAGCGTGTCCTATAATGCTAAACTACACTCCCAAACCCTCTACCTTCTAAAATTTGATCAACAAAAATATCAGCAATAAAATTGTTATTATAGGTTAAATTTTCTTATTTATACTTATATTTTCAAGATTTTTTTCTTTGAGAGCTATATTCAGTTTTGATCTTAATTTCCAGCCAGATAATCTTTATTTGTCCTTTACTGCTTGGTATTATTCAAAATAATTCAAAATGCATATTATGTACTCTTTTAAGAAAGCTTCCTGGCTGTTTAGAGGCTAAATTCAAAGTGTTTGGGCCAAGGTGACTATTACTCTTTTTCGCAAATGTCTTTCTATACCATTTTCTATAGAGCCAATGGTAACATTCACTTCTTTGTTTGACCCATTAATTTCCTAAGCGTAGAAGAGTGGAAGACCACTGAAAAACACATCTTATGCCCTACAGAATCAAGGTGTTGCCTGGGAGAAATATCACTGTGCCGTTAAACTCAGCCACATGGTGGCACCAAAAAGTAAGATCATCCTTGTGTAGATGTTCACACAAGAGGCAAACTAGCCCTTAGTGCCTTACAAAGGAAAAGATAAATGATCACTGTTTGGAAAATAAAAGAGAGGAGCTTTGAATTAACTAATCTTCCTCCTTTGTAAGATTAAAGTGACCAGTAGTGGACTAAGTGGGTATCAGGCTGGAGAGAAGTTCTTTGAAATAGCTTTAAACTTGGCGGTCTAGAATCTCACTTCCCTCAGTTTGCATTCTGCATCCTGTTGTGAAGTTCTTATCATGCACCAAGGCAGCGAATATCTACATCACATGCATATGAAGTGTCCTTTTTTATTTTGCATTAGAATATTATAAAACCTCTCAACATTGTAGTTGTTTGTTATTGTTTTACAAATAAGGAAATAGGCCTACTAGGGGCTAATGACTTGGGCAAAGCCCCATAGCTGGAAATTGGTGCAGATAGGATTTGAATCCCACAGTCATCCTGCAGGTGCTAGCGCTTCTTGATCCACATCTGGATGACGTTCACAGGGATGAGTTTATGAGTCTGCTTTCAGCTCTGTGGGACAGGGATACTGTCCAGAAAAAGCTTCCTAAACCTCCATATCCTGCACAGGTACACAGTGTATCTAAGAAATAATGCCTACTGCCACATCGCACTGAGGTGCATTGGCATAACTGTGCTTCTTTGCTTTTCTATTTTGAGGACTGAACCTTTGCATGGAGCTGCAGCCTCAGCCTCCCTCACCTTTGTACATTTTCAGACAGAGTATCACTGGGTCGATAGGTAGCCCAGGCTGGACTCAAACTTGCTGTGTTCCTGCCTTAACCCTCCAGAGTACTAGAATCACAAATGTATTCCACTATGCCTGACTCCAAATTTTATTTATTTATGTACTTATGCATTCATGCATTTATTTGTTTATATTAATTAAGTTTATTGGTACATTTTGGGTATACATAATGGTCACCTTCGTTAGAGGGAATTCATGCCTGTGTATGGTATAACTTGATTCTCTTTATTCCTTTCCCCTCCCCTCCCTTCAACCTCTGTTCTCCTTATTTACAAAAGCTTTGTGTCCACTTTTTCCTTTTTTCTACCATCAGTTTTTCCTTTTCCCTTCCTCATTCCCTCCCCACTTTCCCTTCCCAGTGGAGCATTTTCTCCTTATTTCACAATATCTATTATACATTTTGATCCTTTTTTACAGTTTTGATTTCTCACACCAGAGAAACAATGTGGTATTCACACACGTGTCCAATTTATTTCACATAAGGGAATGGCCTCAAGGTGGACCCGTTTAGCTAGAAATGACTCCAGTTTATCCTTGTTTATGGCAGAGTAATCCTCTCTTGTATAAAATATCGTATTTTCTTTATCCATTCATCAGTTGATGGGCATTTGGGCTGATTCCTACGATGCATTTAAATCTTTCAGAAAGATACTATAAAGGGGAATAGCTGGGTTGAATGGAATGCCCAGTTCTAGCTTCATACTGACATCCATAGTGAATCTTCATACTGACGTCCATAGTGAATCTTCATACTGACGTCCATAGTGAATCTTCATACTGACGTCCATAGTGAATCTTCATACTGACATCCATAGTGAATCTTCATACTGACGTCCATAGTGGCTATACCAGTCTACAGTCCCATCAACAGCCTTTCCTCGCATAGCCCCTCCAGCATTTGCTACTGGTTCACTTCTTGAGGATAGCCATTCTCTCCTGATTTTCAAGTGAAAGCTTCAGCTTTTGCCCATTTAGTATGGCATTGGCTGTTGGTTTGTGATATATGGTTTTTATCAGATTGAGATTTGTTCCAATTTTCTGTAGAGTTTTTTTAAATCATGAATGGATGTTGGACTTTGTTAAACAATTTTTCTGCATCTATTGAGATGGTCATATGAACCCTCTTGGCTCTGTTGATATGGTGTATTTCATTTATTAATTTGCATGTGTTGAGCCATTCCTGCATCCCTAGGGTGAATCCTAATAGTGTATAATCTTCTTGATAATTTGCTTCAGTCTGTTTGGCAGTATCTTGTTGAGGATTTTTGCATCTACGCTCATTAGGAAGATTGGAATGCAATTCTCTTTCTTAGTTGGCTCCTTCTCTGGTTTTGGTATTGCTTCCTGGAATGAATCTGGAGAATATTGCTTTCCTTTTAATTTCATTAAACAGTTTGAGAAGTAGTGATATTAGATTTCTTCCTAAATTTCTTGTAGAACTCAGTAACGAATCCATCAAGGCCTGGGCTTTTCTTTGCTAGTAGATTGTAAGTTACATTTTCATTTTGATTGATTGATATTGGTTTATTTAGAATTTTTGTGTCTTCTTGATTCAGCTTTGGTAATTCATGCATATCTAGGAATATGTTCATTTCTTGTGCATTTTCCATCGTAGTGGAATACAAGTTTTTAAAGTAGGTATAGATGATTTTTGGATTTCTGTAGGATCTGTTGTGATTTCACCCTTTTCATTCCTAATTGTGTGGATCTGAGTCTTTTCTTTCCTTTTTTGATAAGGTTGGGTAAAGATTTGTGGATTTTATTTAATCTTTTTTTATCCTCCCCCCCCCTTATTTAATCTTTTAAAGAATCAACTCTTTGATTTATTGATTCCTTATATTGTTTCTTAGTTCCCATTGTATTAGTTTATGCTTTGCTCTTAATAATTTCCTCCCTTGTATGAGCTTTTGACTGATCTGCTCTTATTTATCTGGGTTCAACATTAAGTTGTTTATTAGAACTTGCTCTTTTTCCTGATATGGATATTCACTGCTATCAATTTCCCTTGTAGGTCTATTTCATTGTGTTTCATAAATTCTGGTATGTTGTATTGACATTATTAATTAATTATAGAAACTAATTCTTTCTATAATTTCATCTGTGACCCACTGGTTGTTCAGGAGTGTGTTATTTAATTTTCATGTGTTTATGAAGTTCTTGTAGTTTCTTTTGCCATTGATTTTCAATTTCATTGCACTATGGTCTGATAATATGCATGGATAATTTCAATTTATTTGCATTTACTTAAGCATGTTCTATTAGCTAGTATGTGGTCTCTTTTGGAGAATGTTTTATGTGCAGTTGAGAAGGATGGTATTGTCATGTGGTGGGATACAACACTATGTAGACATCTACTAAGCCAATATGTTCAAAAGTTTGATTCAGTTCTAAGATTTGATGATTGAGTTTTTGCTTAGTTGGTCTATTTGTGACAGTGAGGTATTAGTGTCCCCCATTACAATTTTATTAGTGCTTATTTGGTTTTTCATGTCATTAATATTTGTTTTATATGGTTAGGTGCACTTGTATTTAGTGCATATATATTTATGATTCTTTCCTCTTCCTCTTGAATTGTTTCTTTTACAAGGATATAGTGACCTTTTGCTCTCCTAATCAGCCTTTGTTTGAAATCCACTTTGTCTGCAAATAGAATAGGTAACACTGTTTTTTCTGGGTTCTCATTTCATGGAGTATTGTTTTTCATCCTTTTACTTCCAGTCTATAAATTTCTTTTTGAGTTAAATGTGTTTCTTGTGTATGTATGTTGGCTCTTCCTTTTGATCCATTTTGCCAGTCTGTTTCATTTGGTTGGTGAATTGAAACCATTAATGTTAATGGTTATAACTGATACATATTGACTTATCTTTGTCATCTTGTTTTCCTGTTGTTGGCTCCCTTCTCCTGCTCAGTTTTATTGTTGGCTTTTTCTGGTAGAGTCACCATCTGGGGTTTATAGAACTGTAGTTTTTATTATCTATTTCTAGAATGTCCTTAAAACAGTTTAGAGGTCTGGTTTGGAATTCATGAATTTCCTCAGGTATTCTTTGCCATGGAAGTATTTTATTTCTCCACTAATTGTTAAAGATAGTTTTGTAGGGTGCATCGAGCTGGGTTGGAGGTTTTCTGCTTTTTAGGGCTTGGAATACTTCACTTCAAGATCTGCTTGACTTGAGAGTGTGTGTTGAGAAGTTGGCTGTAATTCTGATGGGCTTTCCTTTATAGATGATCTTTTTCTCTAGCTGCTTTTAATATTCTATTTTGTGTTGAATTTCTGGAATATTGACTATTATATGCCTTGCAGTAGATTTTTTTTTATGATGGCTAATTGGAGTTCTATATACTTCACTTACCTATATGTCAGATTCCAGGAATTTTCTCCTATCATATCTGTGGACAGGTTTTTTTTTTTTATGTGATTTGTGCCATCTCCTGCTTTTTCATTGACTTTGATCAGTTTTATTTTATTTGTCTTCTGCATCATCAGCAGCTGCTGGAGTGATTTCTTGTGGATCCTTATTTTTTTTTTAAGAAATCCTTTATATTTTTTAAAGAAATCCTTTTCATGACTACTAACCTCAATCCTGCCTTCTATAACTGAGATTCTGTCCTCACATTGGCTCATTGGCTCATACTTTCAGTGGGCATTTTAATTTCCTGCATATCCATCTGAATCTGCTTTGTGGATCCTGTTACTTTTATATGTTGGGCATTAATGATTTCCATAATTTTCCTAATCTCTACTTTTAAAAATGCTGTATCTGCCCTAGAGTCACAAAGCATATCTTTCATTATGGTTACCATCTCTGCATTTATTGAAAGATTATTTCTTGTTTATTTCTCATTAATTATTCATCTGAGAAATTACTAGAACTTCCTTTATTTGTTTTGTTGTCACCTCTTCAGAGAGTTCAGGGAGGTGGCTTTTGGATTGTTCCATCTCATTGCGCCCTGCATTTGCTTTTGGTGACCTGAGTTTGTATCTTAAGTTTCTTTTCATTTTGTATTATTATTATTATTTTTAGTTTAATTCATGAGTTGATGCTTAAAATTGGCTATGGTGAGTAGATTTATAACTAATATACTTAAGACTCACAGGTGTCTTCCAGGTGTAGCTGACTTCTGGGTTTTGAGTCTGTTGGAAGATCTTCCCTCTTTAATATATTGGGAATGGGTAATTGCTCCCCACTTGACTTGGCCCATGGTTCTTTGGTGTTGGACTATAGTATTTTTTCTGAGCCATAGGAAATATCATTCTTGATATATCAGGAAGACCAACTGGTTAGAACAATTACATTGGCTAACATGGTACAATCAGCAATAACAATAGCATCAAACACAGTCTAGAAAATGACAAACTGAGGTAGCTATTGATTTGCCATCTCTAACCATATGAACTAGATTTGTGGTTACATAAAAAAATCTAAAGTGAACCATAAAAATTATATGTAGTAAATAAGCCCACAGTATGGCAATTTTATTCTCAGGGGAGAAAATTTAAAAGAGATTGGCATGAAAAATAGAGAAATGAAAGAAAAGGAAAAGATTAGAAGCAAGCTGGAGGACAAAGGAGGATCACAAAACTGGGAAGCTGGTGCAGAAGAAAGAAGGGAATGAGAGAGGGAAGAAATACAAGCAAGAATGGAACAGAAAAACAACAGAACAACCTAGAAACATTGTTCACACTGATACAAAAACAAGATCAAATAACGAAGAAAAATAGAGAACCAATAAAAAAAGAAAAATATGTCCCTTTTAAGGTATGTCTCTGTTGCCACAGGTAGATAATATGGGCAGGCAGAGTCCAGATCCATGCTCACCAATCCTAGGAAGCCTGCAGCAGCTCCATGCTGTGTTAGGGGGCAACCCTAGTGATCCTGCACCCCTACTTCACTGCAGTTCAGGCTGGCCTCCAGTTGTGTGGCTGGAACCAGGCCTGCCCAGCCCATAGCCATCCCTGCAACCCTGTGGGCTTGAACTCAGCTAGGTAGATCCAGCAGCTGCTCTGAGTCCCAAACTCAGTTGGCCTCTCTCCAAGATGGCTCTTGGTCAATCACTCTCTCTTGCAGGAAGTCTCCAGGGGACCAACTCACCAGTCACTACAGTCTATCACTCTGCTCCCCTGGTGTGCTTCTCTGTGGAGGCCTCTGGGGTTACCAGCAGCCACTAGGCATCTATCTGCAGGTTCAAACAACCCCTCCCATGTAGTGTATGTGGGCCAGGAAGAAAGCACTGCCTGCCTCCCTCTCTTTCTTTGTTGCAGTTTCTCTCTAAACTCTCTTTGTAGGCATTAATTCTTGCTTAAGATCCTCCCTGGGTCCTGGGGACCCATTTCCTTCTTTCTTCTCTTTCTCATGTTGCTATATTCCAGTGTCTGGACACCAAATCTTGGAGAAGCTCTTTCTTTGTTTCCTGGAAGTCCTTCAAATTTTAAACTGAAACATCCTTCTTTAGCTCATGTTCTACACAGCGATCCCCAGGCAATATTCTTTGTTTCATGTGGCAGTCACAGTCTTCATTTTAGTCAAGGAAACAGAGCCTTGCTGTGACCTCACCTCACTAGGAAAGCATGAGTAACCAAATTCTTGATCAACAAGCTGTTTCCTTCCCACTAAGAAGTGTTCTTACTTAGTGTCCTTTCCCCTCCATATCACTTCTCCTAGACACTACCACTTTGCATGTTACATATCTCCCTGTTTATTTTCTCTTTGCTATCATTTTTCTTGCTTCTATTCTAAGTTCTTCCTATGCCTAGAATCCATTGTCTCTGTATTTTAATGTTTTACTTATTTCTTTGTTTTATCAGCTCAACTTTCTCCCACTCTATCTCTCTAGCATTCTAGAATGCTAGAATGGTTGAATAAGCAGCCATGATTGTCCTGAGGGCTTGTTAGCTTAAATCTTGGGGTGCCTGGGGAATCTGAGAGCCAGGAATGAGGCTGGACCAGGCATGGAGACCTGGAGTGGTGAGTAGATGTGCATCTCAGCTATTCTGTTTCAGCGATTATGTTGGCATTGTGTGACTCTGAGTCTGCAGGCAGCCAGGGTAGTGAGGGACACCCTCGCCCACGGAGTCTCCCACGCAGTGGACAGCTCCTGAGGGGTCTTGCAGAACACTGCTGACTTCAGCCTGTGCTGGCTGCAAGGATTTTCTCCTCCAGGCTTTGCACAAGGACCACACAGTCCTTAGCTTTGTCCCAGTCCTTATCTCACTGCTGTTTTATTCCATTTTTTTCCTACAACGTGGCTGGAAGAATTTACCTTTTAGAGCTCTCAGGCATATTTCTTTGGAATGTTCCCACCCCCAACCCCATCCTGGGATTCTGGGTGTTTCCTTTCCCAGGTGATCGGCTTTAAAGGGATTCTGAAGAGTCCTAAAATTTATATGGAATAACAACAGCAAAAAATGTGGGCTAAACCTAAATTTTAGAAGAGTTCAAACATCAGACTAAGGTTAATGATCTTTATGTAGTATGCAGTGGCTTAAAAATAATGCTTATTGTTTATTGTTTATTTTCTGGTTATAAAATACATCTATAGAAATATCACATTGTATCCCACTGATTTGTACTATTATGTGTCAATTAAAATAAAACAAAATTTAAAGTATAAAATTCATGTACAATCTTTATAGAATATGTGAAACACTCATGAAAATGTTGGCATTTTCATGGTGACATGGGCTTGGCTAGGGCTAAGTCAAGGAGATGAGAGGATATAAGTCCAAAGTGAAAGTTTTCTGCCCTAGTATAAATCCCTGAACATTATGGCAGTGGTCTAACGTGGTGGAAGACCAAAGCAAAAACACTTACCCTGATGACCACATCTTCCTCCCTCAGTCCTGATTACAGCTTGTTCTTTCCTTTCCTGTGAATGTGGAGAAAATTCCAGTCAGTTCCTCATGCATCATCAATGCCTGCCCTGAACTCCTCCTCATGTAATCTTCTGCCTGCTTGTCGCAGCCAGAGGAGGACCCCAGCCCCATGAATTGTACCCTCCTTTTCATGTCCTGAATGAAGGTTTCTTTTTCTTTCTTTTTGCTTGTCTATTGTGCTGGAAAATCCTCACACCCTGGTAGATTTGGATGAGAAAGAAAGTTCAGAACTCAAGCCTTTTCCAAATAATACTATAGCAGAAGCATTTTTTCCCAAAATATATATAGAGCTCTTTTCACAACTTGAGCATTGCAGTTTTTAAACAACGGAATGACATGATTTTAAGAACTTGATAAGCAGATGAGGAAGATGACAGAAATAAAGAATTAGTTAGGAATTGCTGTAGATGGCAGCTGTAGAGAAGAAGGATGGAATAGTGCAAAAAGATAACTAGATGTGATAAATGACTTGGAGATTAGGGTCTGGGGAAAAGTGATCACCGTTCCTTTATCCGAGACAACTGGTGATGATATTCTGAGTAATTCTGTTACCATACTGAATGGTTCAAGCAAATGATTTTAGAGATAATAAGCAGGATGCATTTTTAGGAGCATGCATCTTCTAGAAGCAAGCAAAAGAAAAATCCTCTTAAAACTTTCCACAATTTGTTATATCTGAGAGACATGGCCCATTTGCAGTTATTTAAAATACAGATTGCTCAATGTTTCTTGGATATTTATTTTGTTCTTGCTGTTACTTGCTGACTGCAGGGCAGTTTGAATGAAAATCTTTGGGGGATGTACTGGAATCTGCCAGCCACATGTGGATTCTGTACTTTTTAGCTAGTTAACAAATCTGTTTTGTTATGAATGAAGGACACACAGGGAGCGCTACGAGAGACCTCTCAGGAAGCCCAGAACTATGGTAGCCTAAAGGACAAAGACAATTTTCACCTTTGTGTAGGATAATTTTATAGGCCTTTTCTCTTGACATGTGAATTTTGCTGCTTTGCCTAATAAGTGCCTATGCTGGAAACCTGATATAGCAGCAGGGTAAATGGCAAAATAGAAGGTTGGCAGGCTTGTTGGAAGAATAAAAATAAGTTGACATTGAAGTTATGCAGCTCTGTAATTTGGCTTCTTGCTGGGCTGCTTTGATCCAGAGTTTGTGGGCAAAATTTACTGCTCAAAAATTCCAGGTTTGGGATCATCTGTGAATTTTAATTATTTACTTCTTCTTTGTCCTTCGTTACCAAAAATAATGGAAATTTGAGTACAAAAACAGGAGGTATAGAAGTCATACTACCTATTGGAATCAGCTTGTAGGTTTACAGCATAGGAACTGACCTTTGGCTGTGGGAACATGAATCTCAGAAGTGTTTCTGAGGGTTCTCTGCATTTATTACAGCTTATTCCCAGTTAAAATGGATCACTGAAGTGGAAATCTATTGCTGTTCTTAGTACAATTGGCGTCTCTGAGAAGCATATAGGCAAGTGTTGGGAGAGAGTCACAGACCACACTGGCAGATGCTGCTATGGTTTTTGTCTGGATGTCCCCACAAAGACTCATGTGGTCATGGAGGGCAGGCTTTTTGGAGGTGGTTGAATCTAGAGTTTGTGATTGGTTCATTGTCCAGTGCTAAGATTGGCTGTGTGAGTGCTGTACCCGCCCTGGGGTGGATCGCTGGTTTATAATATAAGGGAGGGAAAGAGACTTGTTCCTCTTTTTATTTTTTAACCCCTTTTGCTCTGCTTTTGCTGCCTTCCACCGCCATGAATATTGCTCTCTGCCATGTGCCATCCTGCCTCAGAGACATGGATAACAGACTGAGATCTCCTCCACAACCTGCGAGCTAAATAAACCTTTCTTTCCTCAATGTCAGGTGCCAGGTGTTCCCAGCAATGAGAGAAAAGTAACAAGACACGCGCTCTGTCCGTGTATAGGCAGAGAGCATGGTTCCGCAGGAGGAATCCTCTCTCTGAGAAAGGGCTGTTGGTGATAACCTAGAATGGGTCATAGGGCTCGGAGTGAGTCAGCATATGACTAACAGCCTAGCTTCTGATCAGTGGATTTGGATGGAGTCTGTAGCTTAAGATATCTTGGTAGTCATGGATACTAAATAGATTACCTCTAAGTACTACTGAACATAAATAACTATGTCAAAACAGAGAATTAATAATTATTTTATCAATAATAGTGATTTGATTGTTTTGTATTAGAGATTGCACAAAAATAGATACTAGTACCTGTGGCATTCCTTGCCCCTGTTTTCCCATGGGTACCCAAACTAGCATTCCATGTTACTGGACCCAGGTCCAGCTGCTCACTGCTTGAAAGCCAATAGTGGATGTGAGAGCCGGCGAGAAGGAAATCAAGTAGATTTAAGGCCAGCACCCTATGAAGACTGAGAGGGGCTATGGCCCCTACCCAAATAAAAGACTGTTTTAGGGAACTCAGATACACAAAAGGGATTTCATAGGGAGAGCAGGAGAGTTCAGGGGAATGGACAGAAAGGTAATGTCCTGGGTAGGCACTCACCCACGGCATGTCTTCTTTTTGTTTTTTCCTCTAGTGGGAACTTTGGAATGGACCTTGGCCTCCTGCATGCTACTTTTCTGTGAGTTAAACTCCACAAGTCACATGAGTAGGACTGAAGAATAAGGAGGGACATTACACACTGTGGTGTCATCTCAGGGTCATCAGACGCCCTGGGTTCTTCAAATGTATACAAAGATTATTTAGTATGCTAGCATGCTGAGTCTCTTAGACGTTGATTTTCTTTAGGATTTAGGATGCTAGGCAAAGGGAGGGGAGCAAAAGTAACTCTGCCCAAGACAGTGGCAATTTATTCAAATGTGTTGTTTGGTTCATTTGTTAATTCTTTCATTTAGCAACTATTTATTGAGATTTAGGTTTGAAGTTCATTGCCAGCTGAGAACTAACAAGTAGATGGAGACGCTCACCTCAAAAGACGTTCTGGGGTGGGGATTATATTTATATATGTGTGTGAGTGTGTGGGAGAGCATCCTATAGAGGGCTCTGTTTTGCTATCCCAACAGATACTTGAGAATTTTAAGGCTTTTCAGAATCTCTGTCTCTTAACTCACTCTGTGTTTTCTGCATGTTCTCTAGGTATCTCCTTCACTGCATCTACTTCTCTGTCCTGATTTACTGATTCACACATGAGGGGCTTTTTGCTCTGGAAGGCACTGACACCGACTGAGGTAGACGTGCATGGCATATTGAGGAGCCAGGCTCAAGACTGAAAAGCTACAGGCACTTGAAATTATTCTAAACTGAAGCGTTATAATTGGAACAGAGCAGCCAGCCTTTAAAGAAATGTTTACAGTAAGTTCTTTGATAGACGGATCCTTTTGTAATGTAAATAGCGATCTTTTGTTTTATCTGTTGAGGAGCTCTAACTATGGAGTGGGATGAACTTGCATTGTAACTTTAGGATAAGAGTGAGAAACTCATGACTCCAAAAATGACTCGGGTGCCATGCAGTTTCCATCTGATTTTGAGGTTAGATGGTAAAGAATGGGAAATAACTGGTAAGCAGTGGAAATGCATCACATGCTTTTAAAGTTAAAAGCCATGAAGGAGATTCTTATTTCCATCTTTTATTAACTTTACTCCAGGAAAACAGTGATGAAATAGGAGTATGAATTTGTATTTCAAAATGAGAATGCATTGTAATCTTAGCACACAGTTCTAGGGAATCAAGATCTAATAGAGTTGCTATATGTTCAGTCTTGGCAATGATAATATTGGCACTCAATAACAAACTGCTAAATTGGAGCAGTAGGGAAATATTGGTGAAATAAAATGCACAAGGACCTGGAACTTTTCAGAAGCGGGCACTACACTATTAGAATTTCTTTGCATGTATAGTTTCCTACTACTACTGTTCCCAGTGATGAACTTAGCAGGCACAATCCAGGCTCTTGTGTATGGTGACCGAAGAATTACAGGTGCACACTGATGGCGAGTGGAAAGCTGTTACATTTATGGAGATCACAGAAAGTTGTGCAAGCCTGTGCTGAGGAAAATATGGCATGAGCAGACGGTGGTGCTGGGTGACAGGAAAGCAAAGGCACAGCACATGGCACACAGCAGCCCCCAGATACATCAGGCTTCTGGAATTTAAGGGCCATGCTCCTCAAACCAGGCGCCTCTCCTGAATCTCTGGGTGTGATTGACAGGGTGCTGTGTCACCTTGGAGTGCTCCATAAGCATTCCTTTCCCGGAATTCACTCTGATCTTAAATACGTACATGAGATGTGGTGTTTATTCATGAACCTGAGTAAGGCCGAGCAGGGTAAAGGTGGCTGAAGTTCAGGCCAGGGCACTGGCTCCATGTGTGCTCTTGCAGAGGGCATCTGAGATTACCTGGATGTTTGTTGTGTGACTCTCTGCCTCTCTTAAGGCCATGGGAGGAAGAATGGCCATAGAGAATGACTGTCTAAAACAAATAAAAACTAAATGGGCAAAAGGGAATGATTTCCTCAGCTCTTCTCCAAATGCTTTCTATGAAGTGTTACCTTTTCTTCTATGTCTAAGTCAAGTGGAGCCTAGAAAAATTTCTCTGTTTTCTTAGTTCTTATTCAGGACTTGGTCCTGTTTTATGTTTCAGGTCTTTTCCTCAATGAAGAGTCAGAGTCAATCAATATCAGTCTATATTTTTGGTGATATATATATATGTCCTGGGGGACAATCTTTTCTAAAATATACGAAAAGACTTTTAGTTAAGGATGTGAGTAGGGTTAATAAATTAAAAAACAGAACTCTCCAAAACTAGCACCTGTTTCGTATAAGCAATGTGCTAATTAGAGGCAATTCTTAGATAATTAATAAAGATGAAGTCAGCTGTTTACTTGGCAAGACTAATTATATTTCCCTTTTATGGCAGAGCATTTAGAAAACTCACTGGATATAAAACCCAGAGAGAAGCATTATTTGTGTTAACATATCTCCTTTCAATCAATTTTCATATATGCATATAATTATTGAAATACAGTTGAAATATAATGACAACTATTCCCACTGGATGTTATATTGTGGCCCTTTTTTCTTATATTACTACATGGAAAATGTTTTCTTGTGTGCGGTAGCAAGGAATATTTTCCATTAGGTACCATTTTATTTAACAATTTTTATACTGTCAGACATTTTTCAATATAATGAACAGTATGTACATAAATCTATTCAAATATAAACCCAGGAATGAAAATAATTTGCAAAAGATATGACCTATTAGAAAATTTGCCCATAAGGGAGGACAGGAAGGTGCCTTTGCTGCTCTATTTCTATACAAAAGTGCTTAAAAATGATTTGCCTATTTGGTAAAAGAACAGTATATCTTATTCTGTTTGCGTTTATTGAATATTGGTAAGACTAAGAGATCTCAGACTTACCGGTCATTTCTACTTCTTCTGTGACACTTTGTTGATGTTCTTTTTTATTTTCTAATACATACACCTTATTAATCTTTAATGTTTTTCTAGTGGAAGACATCTTGGAATTGGGCAGACCCGTTGTCCTGGTGCTCCTGGCACAGAGAGGTCTGGAAGAGAACAGCTGGGATTTGGGCAGAACCCTGTGCCATGGTGACATTAGTCAGCTGCTTCTGGCACAGAGAGCTGGCAGGATCTGCTGGGGCTAAACCAAGCCTCTGTTTGGGGCCCAATAAGCAGATACAAAATAGTCACAACTCTGTGACATCCAGAAAGTACAGCCTAATTTCCGGATTGACTGGCACAGAGGCTGGAGGCTAGCCTGCACTGTCCCTGCATCCCTGCCTACCCCAGATAACAGCAAATTGGGGAGAACAGCAAAAACTCAAGTCAGCATGCTTCTGAAAGGCCCTAAGCAATATGGAGAGGGCCAGAGACCCCCCAGGACACTCCAGTCTGAAAGAAACCAGAAACACGACAAGAGATAAAAATAAAAAAAGATCTCCAGCTGCCCAACATGAGAAAATAAGCCCAGGAGAAGTAAACACTGAAGAGAACAAGCACAGTAACCATCCAATACTGGACACAGCATCAATCGAAATTAAAAAATACCTCCATGACTTCATAGATGAATTTAAAGCTGTACTCCTGATCTGTGAGGCAAGATATAAAGAGATTAATTAAAGAAATGACAAGCCCCACCCAAGAGAACACAGATGGAAGAACTGAGGAAGTCAGAAAAGAAAGAGAAACTTCTGAAGAAGAATTTAAACATAACTTAGAATACATGAAACAGATCCAAAAAGATTACCAGGAAACTAACAACTCCATTGAACCCTGACAAAATATCCTGACAGAAACTAAAGCCAGCCTTCTGAAACTTGAAGAGAGATTTATGACATATGATTGTGAAAGAAAAAAACCTCTTAAAAATAACAAGGAACCAGAAAGAAACAATTCAAAGGCTAGAAGATGACAAAAGGATACCTAACTGAAGAATAAAGAATGTGAGTGAGGAAGCAGGAGCAACCAAAAATGAAATACAAAGAATATTCACAGATATATTAAAGCAAAATTTCCCACGTATAGCAAAAAGAAATGATATCCAGATAAAAGAGGCATACAGAACACCAGCTACCTACAACCAAAACAGATCTATGCCTAGACATATAATAATCAAGATTCCAGAAACCCACCAAAAGAACAGAATATTAAAAGCAGCCAGAGAAAAGAAGCAGATTACTTACAATGGGAAAATTATCAAAATAACAACAGACTTATCAACACAAACTCTTAAGTCAAGAAGGGAATGGGGAGAAATATTCCAAGTCCTGAAAGAAAATAATATGCAACCAAGACTCATATACCCGTCAAAACTCTCTCTCAAAATTAATGGAGAAATAAGATGCTTCCAAGACAAGGAGGGACTGTGGGAGTTCGTGGCCACCAATCCAACCCTACAGAGAGTGCTGAAGGACATTCCAGAGAAAGAGAGGAAGGGATACCAGCATTCCAGCAACAGGGCAAAGAGGCCTCAATGAATGGGGCAGACAGTGGAATGAGGGAATAAGGTGGACAAATTATAGCAGAAAAGTGGAGTAGCAGACATGAGGCTGAGACAGTAAGCTATAGTCTTTAGTGTAGACAGCTCTGAAACACTATAAAAAAAGGCAGAGGTCATTGTTAATATTGTATCAGAATTTAAAAGACACAGTAGTCTTATCGCCATGTTTAGTTTGTATTTAATTTGTTCTGGTCTGTCCATTCATGTCAGATTTGAGGGCACAGACATCTGACCCAAAAACAGCAGGTTATACCATGGTAACTATCCATACTTTCCTATTAACTTAAACTGAAATCCTGTATTACTTACATTGTCTTACTATGACTGATCTTAATTGAATCCGATTCATAAGTCCATGGGTTGGCCTTGGCTGATTTTATTTGAATTTGTTATGCTTGTTAGTATCAACCCTAAAAGTAGAGGCAACTACTCTGAAGATGACAAGATGTAAAGGATATCCATACTGGTATTAATTATTAACAGCTCTCAAATCCTACAATGCTTTCAAAGTTGAGTTTTTATAAAAATAGGTAATACTATGTTTAACTATATTAAGCCAATGTTGTGGACAAATCTATTGAAAATAACAAGAGAAAACATAGTAACTACGGAAGATCACCTATATTGTGGTCTTATATGTCTTATCCATTGCATGTTTTTCTAGGAATTTGTTTTGCTGTCTTGTTACGACTTGTTTTTCCCTATAATACAGAGAGGATAGATATATATGTAGAAATTCACACATGAGTTTTTTAAAAAAATTATTTACAGGAACAGATTATATAATGCAAGATGTAATGAACAGATACTCTGAAGAAGAGACGCTAAGAAACCCAATGCTAATTTTGTAGCATTATGATATAAATTCTAGCAATACTATTGTTCGCTGATTAGAATGATATTGGTCTGGTCTCTTGAGTTCAATTTCAGCATATGTAGATATGGGGATGGCTACCACGAAGAGAATGAGACATGAGATAGTAGCTATTATTATCTTCTCTAATGTTGGATCTTGAAGACCTAAAAAGCCTTAATCATCCTGTAATGATTTGATTAGTTCTATAATATGCAATAAGTATATAATGTGGGTGAAGATGGGGATAACTATTTGGAAGAAACTAGAGACAGATAGACAGTGAAGATCTCCAGTGGACTTGCTTTGAAATCTGTATTTCTTTAAATTGTTTTTTTAACTGTTTTGTTCTGTTTTGATATGTTTAATCTTACCCTCTTTGAGATGTAAAACAAGTATGTAGGACTGATAAACCATATTACTGAGTTTTTGTTCGATCATTGAGCAGAACTGTTTGCAGTGTAACTTTTTGAATGTCATTTTAAATACTTTAATTTTGTAACCTGAACAGCTATTTCTAAGATGACAATATGTAACTTATCAACCAGCAATTTCTTACTGTTTGTTTTTCTGTAATTTTGTTTTATTTCTACCCTTTTTTATCTCCATGTATTTTTTTGTTTCCTTTTCTTTAAATAAAAAAAAATCTTTAATGTTCTTTCTGTTTTTATTACTAGGGAACCTTTTTCTTTACTAGAAAGACTTAGGGTGTACACAAAAGTTAATTTTTACATAGTCAAATGTTTGTGGGTTTAAAAAATTTTTCAGAACTTCCATTATAAAAATATCCAATGACTATTCTATATTTTTCTAATTCTTATAATTAAAAAATAGCCTTTTAGGCTTTTTCCAATTGTGTCTTCAGTGAAGATGCTGCTTCTGTAGGATGATTGAGGTGAGAATCAGAAGTTTTCTATGGTCAAAAATCCAGATGCCCAAAATTCCATAAGCTTATCATCAAACAAACAAACAAACAAACAAACAACTTTCCAAATCCTAGCCTTCTTAGGGCACTAAACTTGTTAATGTCCATGATTTCCTTCGTGGGAGGGAAGCAGAGGAAGGACCTACGAGGCTGCGATATCAACACATCCTTTATCAGCCCGAGCACCCACTAGTATGAGGACTCCTCAGGGCTCTCTTTGGGAATCGTGGTTCTGATCCATCTGAAAGGTTGTTATAATTCTGGGACACCGTGAGCCTCCCACTTAGTTTTTCACCCAACTCATTAATCTGATGTTGTTAGAACATCTGGGCATCTCGATTCAGTAACAATTGACCTCCTTAATGTTTTGGGAATTTGAACTTTTTTCCCCATTTAAAAAATGTAATTAAATTTTTTAAAAGATGGTGGATAACACCGTATGTTTTTATCATGTACAGATAACTATATGAAATATCGAGCTTACTTCCTTTTTAGTCCTCATAGAGTCTGATACGGAAGAATAAAAAGAAGACAGTGTAGAGAAACAGCAGGCTCGCAGCCCAACAAACAAACCTGAAGGCAATTACACTTCCAAGTATAAGTTAATAACGCAAACTGTGTTTAATAGTCAGAAACAGTGAAACAGCAGACGGGCTTTAATTAAAGCTTCTCATCACTCTTCTAAATGGTCTTCTCCTCACATAAGCAGCTGTTTCCTGGCACCCACGGAAGAATAATATTTCCATTGGAAACTTTCTTGTACAAAATGTGAGATTTCATCCAATCGCAAATCTAAAATTCGGGACTTTTTCTAAGTGGTTTATAACTCTGGGATGGTGTGCTGCATGCATTTTGTTTACTTTGGAGGATCACTTCTGTCTATTTCTGTCTGAGTTCCTTATAAGTCTTAAATGGCATTCTGTGTAAAGTGCCTAAAGGAGAAATAGGAATTTTCACTTAAATAAAAAGACTATCACATTATTAAGAGTGAAAAAAGGCAATATGTGATGAGCAGACACTTAGGGAGTAGAGTAGCTTGCTTCGCTCTCTGAAGTGGTCACCTGCTTCTACAGCCCGGTCATCAACGGTGTTTAGCTAAATCTGTCACAGAGTTAAGGGAGGCACAGAAGTTGCATAGATAAAACTTCCTTTGCAAATCTGAAAGCATTTTGCCTGTGGATGAATTCTTGGGAGATTTATCTTCCCTTGCCTGAGAAATGAAAGGGAGTGGGTTAAGTGACTCATCTTTGCTACTCAGCAAATGAAGTCACTTTTTCACATATAATGTGGCACATAAGGCCTTGTTAGGGTGCAGAACCCAGTTGATTGGTCTGGTAAATACGCCAAGGCTATTTATAACCATGATCTGTCTACTATATAGCAGTAGTGAGAAAGCAAAACCTGATTTAAAAATGGCAATGAACCTGGAAAGACACTTCTTGAAAGTAGACATTGTAAATGGCTAACAGATGTATGAGAAAATACTCAACCTTGCCATTCATCAGAGCAAAAAACCTCAGCAAGATATCTATCCCCTCATACCCGCTAGGGTGACTTTTGTCAAAAAGACAAAAGCTTACAAGTGTTTGTGAGCATATGGAGAAAAGAGAAACTTTGAGCATTGTTGGAGAGAATGTAAATTAGTGCAGCCATGTGGAGAACAGTCTCAAGGTTCTTTAGCAATCTAAAAAGAGCGAGGTAATGGGGCACACCTGTAATCCCAGCACTTGGGTGGCTGAGGCAGGAGGATTGTTGAGAGTTTGAGACCAGCCTGGGCTACAAAGTGAGCTCATGGCCAACCTGAACTGCATAGTGACACCCTGTCTCAAAAAGACAAAAAAAAAAAAAGTTTAAAAATAGAATCAACATATGGTTCAGCAATTATATATATATATATATATATATATATTATATATATAATATATATATAATATATATATAATATATATATATCTAAGGAAATAAAATTAGTATGTCAGAGACACATCTCCACTCCTATATTCAATGTAGCATTATGCATAGTGGCCAGATGTAGACCCAACTTAAATGTCCATCAGTGGATGAGTGGATGAAGAACATGCAGTAGCTGTGCAGTGTGGAACGCTATTCAGCGTTAGGAGGAGATTTTGACATTTGTGATCACATGGGCCACGTGTTGGTCAGCATGTATTGGAGCCAAGTGCTCACTTCATAGTCAAAAACCAAAAGAAAAAGTAGACTGGGATCCCACAGTGCCCTTTAAGGGTCATTCCCAGGGACTTGCAGGACTTCCCAGTATATCGTACCTCCTAAAGTTCTACCATTTCCCAGCCATTCATCTGGGGCCATGCCTTTAACACAGATCCTTCAGGGGACATTGGCTGTCCAAACCACAGTGATGGATGAACCCAGAGGGCACTGTTGTGAGTGAAATGAGCCAGGTCCAGAACAACAGTTATTACATGATCTTACATATATGTGAATTTAAAGAAAGTCAACTCATAGAGGTAGAGAAGTTATTAGAAGTTGAGGAGATGATCGGAGGGCAGAGTTTCAGTGAGGCAACACTGGTAAGGTTTTGAGGCCTTTGTACAGCATGTTGACTATAAATAATAATAATATATACTTCAAAATTATCAAGAAAGTAAATACGAAATATGCTCCCCATAAAAGTGAGACGAGGTACTTTTGCTAATAATCTTGGTTTAGCTATTCCATAGTGAGTACGTATTTTAAAACATCTTGTGGTACCCTATAGATTATACAATTATCTGTCAATTTCAAAAGCAGAAAAGAAGGGAATGCTCTGTAACACAGGTAAGAAAAGAAGTGCACTGTGGTGTATGACATGAGAATCCCAGGAAGTGAGGATCAATAGGGCATCAAGACTGGTTTAGGAAGTATTTTCATCATGTGCCAAGAGAGGAAGTATCAAAGCCTTACAGTGTAACGGTTAAAACCATGAGTTTCGGAGCCAGCTCTGCACCTCAACAACTGTGTGATCTTGGGTGACTGACTTCATCTTTCTTGTTTTTTGAAATGGAAATAACAATAGAATTTAACATATATATATTTATACTGTGTATGTATATGTACATATATGTACATACATGCACTTAACAAATGTACCCTAATAAAATAATCTGAATGTAGTTAAATAATTATAAAGTCTTAATAAAATAGATAACCTAAATGTAGCAAGTAATTATAAAGTCTAGTGGCTGGCATAAACCACAATCCATATATATATATATAATTTATATTAGGGAGATGAAATTTTCTCATATGTGAATCAACATGTTCTCACTCACTCAGAGTCAGCTCACAGTTAGAAAACAGACCTCCTCCTGCTTCCAGCCTCACTCCTGACTTCCCCTCCAAATCCCAATCCTAATCCAAGATCCTTTCCCATCCCCCGTGCAAAACCAGCCAGCCTTCCTATCCCTTCCCATCTGTCTGAATAGGGCCAGACAGATTTTGTGACTTTCCCCCCATTTTGTGGACAGTGCTGCACTTACCTCAGTCATTTATTGACTTGATTTTCCTGGCTGCTGTGGATAAACAGCTTCTGGTGATGCAAACAGAAGCAACACACAGAGAGTGAGGGCAGAATCTAGTTCTCAGTTTCCATGAAAACTCATGACAGGTTTCAGTGCTTAACAAGACAGAGAAGCCCCTTATGGTCCAACAGCATTCTCAGAGATAGTCAGTCCCCATGGAAGGCTGTTTGTTGGAGACGACTTTCATGGCAGATGGTGGAAACTCCAATTAGCACTTCCCAGGAGAGCATCAGGCCTGACCTAAAAGTGCAGAGTAGATGAGGAAAAGAAACAGAGTGAAGAGCCCATGGGATGAGGAGCAGGAGGAGGAAGGGGAGGAGGAGGAGGAGGTGGAGGAGGAGGAGGAGGAGGAGGAGGAGGAGGGGGAGGAGGAGGAGGAGATGTAGCCTGGGAATCAAGTGTCCAGGCTCTGGATCCTGACCTTATCTGGCCCTGGACACTGAGCCCCTGTGCAGTGGATCCAGTATTTATGTCTTTGAAATTCTCACTCTGAAATCCTAACTCCTGGAGTTGGCATGAGAAGGTGATGCCTTTAGAGGTGATTTGGTCATGCGGGCAAATAAATGGAATTTGTACATTTATAACAAAATTCCTAGCTGGATGTTGTGGCACGTGCTGTAATCCTAGGACACTGAGAGGCTGAGGCAGGGGGATCTCAAGTTGAAGCCCAGCCTGGACAACTCAGTGATTAGTGAGACCTTGTCTCAAAAAAGGAAATTCCTCTCTCCTGGTGCCATGTGAGGATACAGCAAAAGACAGTGCCATCCACACATGAGGAGTGGGCCCTCACCAGACCATGAATCTTTATTTTCTATCTTATTTAGTTCCTTGGAGATGCTATTTCAGCTCAGGGCTTTAAATACATGTTGATGAAACCAAGATTTGTATTTCACTACACACTTGTCCCTGGACTCTCTTTCAGCCACCTGTTTAACATGACGACTGAGATTTTAATAAGTAATTTAATGGTGCTTCCTGACCTGGGGACAAGGCGGCTTCCTACTGGACCAGTGAGTGGAGCAGCGGTGGCTGGGAATCCCGCCCAGCCTGAGGGAACTTTCTTCCTGGCCTGGGGACCAGGCAGGTCCCTTCCAGACTGGTGAGTGGAGCAGCAGCTGCTGGGAATCCTGCCCAGCCTGAGGGAACTTTCTTCCTGGCCTGGGGACCAGGCCATGGTTCCCTGCTGGGTCCAGTGAGTGGGGCCACCACAGGGAACCCCATCCCAGGCTGGCAGAACTCTCTCCCACATCTGGAACAACACTTGAAGCTCCAAAACACAGGAAAATGACAAAATGAAAGACCAAAATGCAATCTCAAACATCCAGTCCATCCCAAGAAAGCCTAGGAGCCATGTGCATAGAAGAAAACACATGCCACATAACTGAAATACCTGAAATAATAGTAACTGAAATAAAGAAGCAACTCTGGGGAGCCTTAAAGGAATTCAAACTAGAAATAATCTCTCAGGTAAAAGCAGAAATGTTAAAAGAACTGAAGCAGATGGTAAACATAGCTAAAGAAGACGCAGTTTAAAAATTGGAGGAACTAAACAAAAGGATAGAATCCCCGGATGAACAATTATAAGAAACAAACAGAATACATAAAACAGATGCAAAGAGATATACAGGAAATCAAAAACTCCATTGGAAGTTGTAAAAATCACCTCAATGAATGTGAAGATAGAATCTCAGACCTCGAAGACAAGATTGCAGCCAGTGAACAGGAAAGAAAAGATCTTTTAAAAATAGCGAGAAATTAGGAAACAACAATTCAACACCTGCAAGACGACGCAAGCGGAAACAACATAAGGTTGATAGGGATAAATGAAAAAGAAGGGGACAACATAAAGGATGTCAAGAGGATATTTAGAGAAGTAATAGCTGAAAATTTCCCAAACACGAGATTGGAAACTGATATCAAGATCAATGAAGCATATAGAACTCCAAATAGCCATAATCAAAATAAATCTACACCTAGACATATAACAATGACCATCTCAGAAATTGAATAAAAGATAGAATATTAAAGGTTGTCAGAGAGAAGAGACAGATGACCTATAAAGGAAAACCTATCAGAATCACAGCAAACTTCTCAGCACAAACAATAAAGTCAAGAAGAGCATGGAGTGAAGTATTTCAGATCCTAAAGGAAAGTGATTTCCAACCTAGGCTGATGTACCCTGCAAAACTGTCCTTCAAAATCAATGGAGAAATAAGATACATCCATGACAAGATCAGCTGAAAAACTTCATGATCATCAAGCCAACCCTGCAAAGAATACTGAAAAACAGCCTAGATACATTTAGGAAAAAACCACTATACAAAGCAGACAATTAAACAGAGCAGAAAGATAAACATACAACATCAGAAAGATAACATGTCAACAATAAACCAATATATAACAGTTCTAAGTATTAATGTAAATGGTCTCAATACACCAATTAAAAGAAACAGCCTGGCAGAATGGATCAAGAAAAAAAATCCAACCATATGCTGTCTACAAGAAACCCATCTAACCCAAAAGAATACTTACAGACTGAAAGTCAACGGATGGAAAACAATACTTCATGCAACAGGAGCCCCCACAAAAGCGGGGGTAGCTATTCTGTTTGCAGACAAAGTAAACTTCAAGCCAATAATGATCAGAAGGGATAAAGAAGGTCACTATATACTGGTTAGGGGAAAACTCCAAGAGGAAGAGATAACTATCTTAAATATATATGCACCAAACTCCAGAGCACCCAGTTATATAAAACAAGGACTAACAGAAATGAAAAACCAAATCAGCAGTAACACAATTCTAACAGGAGATCTTAACACACCACTGACACCAATGGACAGATCAATCACAAAGACAGACAGAAAATCAACAAAGAAATAAAAGAACTGAATCGCACCTGTGAACAAATGGACTTAATAGACATATACAGAGTATTCCACCCAACAACAACAAAATACACATTCTTCTCAGCAGTACATGGGACATTCTCTAAAACAGATCATATATTAACTCACAGAACATATTTAAATAAATGCAAAAGAGTTGAAATTATCCCTTGCATGCTATCGGACCATAGCGCTATGAAACTAGAAATTAACGATAAAAGATACTGCAAAAATCCCAGAAACACATGGAAACTGAATAACACACTCTTGAGTAATCAGTGGGTCACAGAGGAAATTAAAGAAGAAATTAGGTTTAGCTGCCGCGCCTGGCCACAGGTCTGCAGAGGAGGAGCTGGGCAGATCTGGGGTGCCCTCACTGGCCTCTCTGCATGTCTGGAGGACTCTGGATTTCTGCGCCCAGACTGCTGGAGTTCCCTCAGGCTTCCAGGTGCAGTGAAGGAGAGAGGTGGGTTTAAGGCTTCCACATCAGCCTCCCTATTCCCGGCTTCATTTGGAGACCTGCTGAGCTCCCGATAGGTGGGCTGGCCCACACTACCAGCCTAGCCCAGCCTGTTTAGCTGCCGCGCCTGGCCACAGGTCTGCAGAGGAGGAGCTGGGCAGATCTGGGGTGCCCTCACTGGCCTCTCTGCGTGTCTGGAGGACTCTGGATTTCTGCGCCCAGACTGCTGGAGTTCCCTCAGGCTTCCAGGTGCAGTGAAGGAGAGAGGTGGGTTTAAGGCTTCCACATCAGCCTCCCTATTCCCGGCTTCATTTGGAGACCTGCTGAGCTCCCGATAGGTGGGCTGGCCCACACTACCAGCCTAGCCCAGCCTGTTTAGCTGCCGCGCCTGGCCACAGGTCTGCAGAGGAGGAGCTGGGCAGATCTGGGGTGCCCTCAATGGCCTCTCTGTGTGTCTGGAGGACTGTGGATATCTCTGCAACCAGGGAGGGTCCACAGGTTCCTGAAGCACTGCGGCCTGTGGTGAGTACCCTAACCCGGCTGCGATTGAAGAACTGTGGAGCTTCCAAGGGGCAGGTGGGCGCACAGTGTCCCTGAGGCCCAGCTTGTCTGGAACTGCGGAGTTCTGAGCAGGCAGAGGAGGGCCACTGGTTCTGTAGGCCTAATGGCTTGGAGTAGCGCGGCGCCAGAGTCCCAGTAGCTCCAAACATAGAAGGGGATTTTCAACAGATCCTGAGGAAGCTTTCAAGTAACACTTGAAACACAGAAATATAGGAAAATGACAAAACGAAAGACCAAATTACAACCTCAAACCTCCAGCCCATCTCAAGAAACCCTAGGAGCGATGTATATAGAAGAAAATATATCCCATCCACCTCATATATCGGACACAAAAGCCACTGAAATTGACAAGCAACTCCAGGAAGCTTTAAAGAAATTCAAACTCGAAATAATCTCCCAGATAAAAGAAGAAATGATAAAAGAAATGAAAGAGATTCTAAATATATCTAAAGAAAACACAGATAAAAAATTGGAGGAACTAAACAAAAAGATAGAATCCCTAGACGAGCAATATAAGAAACAAACAGAATACATAATGCAGATGCACAGAGATATACAGCAAATAAAAAACTCCACTGAAAGTTGTAAAAACCGCCTTAATGAAAGTGAAGATAGAATTTCAGACCTTGAAGACAGGATTGCAGCTAGTGAACAGGAAAGGAAAGATCTTTTGAAAATAACAAGGAACCAGGAAACAACAATTCAACAACTGCAAGACGATGCAAAGAAGAATAACATAAGAATGATAGGGATTAATGAAAGAGAGGGAGACAACATGAAGGATGTCAGGAGGATATTTAGAGAAGTAATAGCTGAAAATTTCCCAAGCATGAGATCAGAAACTGACATCAGGATCAGTGAAGCATATAGAACTCCAAACAGTCATAACCAAAATAAAACTACACCCAGACATATAATAGTCACCATCCCAGAAATCCAACACAAGAATAGATTATTAAAAGCTGTCAGAGAGAAAAGACAAATCACTTATAAAGGAAAACCTATCAGAATCACAGCAGACTTCTCAGCACAAACGATAAAGTCAAGAAGAGCATGGAGTGAAGTATTCCAGATCCTAAAGCAAAATGATTTCCAACCAAGACTGATATATCCTGCAAAACTATCATTCAAAATAGATGGTGCAATACGATACTTCCATGACAAAGAAAAAGAACAGCTGAAGAACTTCATGAACACCAAACCAACCCTGCAAAAAATATTGAAAGACAGTTTAGATACACAAAGGAAAAAAGCACTAAGCAAAGCAAATAATTAAACAGAACCGAAAGATAAAGATGCAACAGCAGAGAGATAACATTCCTACAATTAACCAGCATTTAACAGTAATAACCATTAATGTAAATGGTCTCAATGCACCAATCAAAAGAAACAGACTAGCAGAATGGATCAAGAAACAAAATCCAACCATATGCTGTTTACAGGAAACCCATCTAACCCAGAAAGATACTCACAGACTGAAAGTCAAAGGATGGAAAACAATTCTTCATGCAGCAGGAATCCAAAAAAAGGCAGGAGTAGCCATTCTGTTTGCAGACAACGTGAACTTTAAACCAACAATGACCATAAAGGACAAAGAAGGTCACTACATACTCGTAAGGGGAAAACTCCAAGAGGAAGAGATAACTATCTTAAATATATACGCACCAAACTCCAGAGCACCCAGTTATATAAAACAATTATTAACAGAAATGAAAACTCAAATTATCAGTAACACAATTGTAACAGGAGACCTTAATACACCACTGACACCAAGGGACAGATCAACCAGACAGAAAATGAGCAAAGAAATAACAGAACTGAATCACACCTGTGAACAAATGGGTTTGATAGACATATACAAAATGTTCCACCCAACAACATCAGAATACACATTCTTCTCAGAAGTACATGGATCATTTTCTAAAATAGACCATATATTAGCTCACAGAACGTATTTAAGCAAATGCAAAAGAGTTGAAATCATCCCTTGCATATTATCGGATCATAGCGCTCTGAAATTAGAAATTAATGACAAAGGATACTGCAAAAATTCCGCAAACACATGGAAACTAAATAACACACTCTTGAGTAATCAGTGGGTCACAGAAGAAATTAAAGAAGAAATTAAACAATACCTAAAAGAAAATGAAAATGCAGATACAACTTACCGGAATCTGTGGGATGCAATGAAAGCCGTTCTGAGAGGAAAATTTATTGCACTGAGTTCCCACATCAGGAAAACAGAACGAATACAAGTAAATAACTTGATGCTACACCTCAAACAGCTAGAAAAAGAAGAGCAAGTCAAGCCCAAAGCCAAAAGAAGAGAGGAAATTATAAGAATCAGAGCAGAAATCAATGCAATAGAGACTAAGAAAACAATCCAAAGAATCAACGAATCAAAGAGTTGGTTCTTTGAAAGAATAAATAAAATCGATAAGCCCCTAGCCAACCTTATTAAAAAAAGGAAAGAAAAAGCTCAAATTCATGCAATAAGAAATGAAAAAGGAGAAATCACTACAGACCCAATAGAAATACAGAGGATCATCAACACCTATTTCGAAAACCTCTACTCTCAAAAGTTTGATAACACAGAAGAAATAGACAGATTCTTAGAAGCATATGAAGTACCAAAGCTAGATCAAGAGGATATAAAACTGTTGAATAACCCAATCTCTGCTAATGAAATTGAGAATGTAATTGGGTCCTTGCCCACCAAGAAGAGCCCAGGCCCAGATGGATTCACTGCAGAATTCTACAAGAAATATAAAGAAGACCTAATGCCGACACTCCTCAAACTATTCAATGAAATTGAAAGGGAAGCAATCCTTCCTAAGTCATTCCTGGAAGCAAATATTACTCTAGTACCAAAACCTGAGAAAGACCCAACTATAAAAGAGAACTATAGACCGATCTCCCTAATGAACACAGATGCAAAAATCCTCAATAAAATATTGGCAAATAGGATCCAGCAAATCATCAAGAAGATTATACACCATGACCAGGTGGGATTCATCCCAGGAATGCAAGGATGGTTCAACATACGCAAATCAATAAATGTAATCCACCATATCAATAAAGCCAAAAATAAGAATCACATGATCATCTCTATAGATGCAGAAAAAGCCTTCGATAAGGTCCAACACTTATTCATGATAAGAACTTTACAGAAAATTGGAATAAATGGTCTTTACCTCAATATAATAAAGGCCATTTATGACAAACCAACAGCCAGCATCATACTAAATGGCCAAAAATTGAAAGCCTTTACTTTAAAATCGGGTACAAGACAAGGATGTCCTTTATCACCACTCCTGTTTAATATAGTACTGGAAGTACTAGCCAGAGCAATTAGGCAAGAAAGAGAAATAAAAGGGGTAAAGATAGGAAAAGAAGAAGTTAAATTATCATTGTTTGCAGATGACATGATACTCTACATAGAAGACCCCCTAAACTCCATTGAAATACTCTTAGATACAATAAATAAATTCAGTAATGTGGCTGGATACAAAATCAATACTCAGAAATCAATAGCATTCCTATACACTAACAACAAAATTACAGAGAGGGAAATAAGAGAAACTGGACTATTCACATTAGCAAGCAAAAAAATGAAATATTTAGGAATTACTCTTACGAAAGAAGTGAAAGACTTATACAGTGAGAATTATAATACACTGAAAAAGGAAATTCAAGATGATCTCAGAAAATGGAAAAACATCCCTTGCTCATGGATAGGAAGAACAAACATTGTGAAAATGGCCATTCTCCCAAAACTGTTATACAGATTCAATTCAATCCCAATAGAAATACCATCAATATACCTTATAGATCTAGAGAAATCACTCCTAAATTTCATCTGGAACCAGAAGAGACCTAGAATAGCAAAGGCAGTTCTAAGCAGCAAAGACAAAGCAGGAGGCATCACAATCCCTGACTTGAAGTTATACTACAAAGCAACAGTAGTAAAATCAACATGGTATTGGAATCAAAACAGAGCTGAAGATCGGTGGAATAGATTAGAAGATACAACCACAACTACGAACACACTCAACCACCTTATTTTTGATAAAGGAGCCAAGCAGGTTCACTGGAAGAACGACAGTCTCTTTAATAAATGGTGCTGGAAAAACTGGCTCTCCATTTGCCGAAAACTAAAGCTAGACCCATGTCTATCACCATGTACTAAATTAAAATCTAAATGGGTCAAAGATCTGAATATTAAAACAGAAACACTAAATCTATTGGAAGACAAAATAGGTAGAAACCTTGGAGACATAGGAGTAGGTAAAGAATTCATGAACAGGACTCAAACCGCACGGGAAATACTTCCCAGAATCAATAACTGGGACCACTTCTTATTAAAAAGTTTCTGCATGTCAAAAGAAATCTCCAGCATAGTGAAAAGAAAACCCACAAACTGGGAAAAGATTTTAGTGAACTCTCTCTCAGACAAGGGCCTCTTGTCTAAAACATACAAAGAATTAAAGAAACTCAGACCTCCGAAATTCAAAGATCCAATCCAAAAATGGGCATCTGAGATGAATATGCAATTCTCAGATGAAGAAATGCAAATGGCAAATAAATACATGAAAAAATGCTCATCATCATTGGTCATTAGAGAAATGCAAATTAAAACCACACTGAGATACCATCTCACTCCTGAAAGAATGGCCAGGATCAAGAAAACCGACAACAAATGCTGGAGAGGCTGTGGGGAAAAAGGAACTCTCCTGCACTGCTGGTGGGAGTGTAGACTGGTACAGCCTTTGTGGAGATCTGTCTGGAGATTTCTCAAAAAGTTGGGACTGGAAATCCCATTTATTCCAGCTATTCCACTTCTAGGCATATTCCCAGAAGAACTGAAAGCATCATACCACAGTGATATATGTGCACCTATGTTTATAGCAGCACAATTTGTAATCGCCAGATCTTGGAAACAACCCAAGTGCCCATCAACTGAGGAATGGATAAAAAAGTTGTGGTATTTCTATACAATGGAGTATTATTCAGCTATAAAGAAGGATCACATTGAGATATTTATCAATAAATGGGCACAGCTTGAGACCATACTCATAAGTGAAATAAATCAATCTCGCATGTGTGAATACCGAATAGTTTCCCTAATGTAAGTAATGATTCAAATATATAAAAATATGTGGTAATCATGATTCCCCATTAGGTGGCCTTGAAGCCTTATAAAGTTTTCACTCATTAATTAGAAAGGCTTTATTCTGGGCTTCTTGATATGAAAATATTTGAAGCTAGAGTATATGAAGTTTTATCCAAATATTTCAAGGAAAAAGACACTATGGTAACTACTATTAAGTCAGGTTATAAGGTGGTGAAGTACTAGGTTATTGAAACAGTCATGCTGTGACCTCTATTGTTATATTGTTATGTCCTGTTTTATCTCAATCTCCCCCTTATTGTTTCAAAAAAAAATTATTTAGTCATTTCTTATGTTTGTCTTAATTAAAGAAAAAATTCAAAAAAATTAGGACATATAAATAGCAACTCTTTTCGATTTCCTATTAACTTGTTTTGAAGTCCTGTAGTACTCCCACGATCTTGTTTTGACTGATTAGACTCTGTTCTATTCTATATGATAGTATCAAGTTTGAAGACATAGGCAACTACTTTGAAGACAATAAGATTCACTAAGATACCCATTCTGGTTTGACTATTGTCTTCTTTGGAAGTCCTGTAATGTTTACAATGCCTAAGTTTTATTGGTCTTGTTCTCTACTGTTTTGTCCAACTTTATAATATCTAATAAGATAGACAATTCTTTTTAAGGAAACAAGGGACAACGTTGATAACCATTGTTGATAAACTTGTACTCTGTTCTACACCATGTGCTACGTCTATCCTTGGTATTGACTGACAGCTTTGTTTTGCCATATTTGACTGTATTCTTCCCCCCCCCCAAAGAAAGTAATAAGCACTAAGGAGTAATAAAATCCAAGATGTGTAAATTTTGTTGTAAAAAAGAGAGGGAAAAAAAAAAAAGAAAAGGAGCTCTAACGGATATAACAGCAAGTGTGTTTGGGGGTGTTAAATAACTGACTTTATCAATGTTTTTGGAACATTGAACACAGCTGTTTGCAGTCTCCCTGTTTGAATGTCCACCTTGTGTTCTTTGATACTGTGATTTGAGGAACTATTTTCAAGAAAATAGTGTGTAATCTACTAGCAGGTAATTTCTTACTGTTATGGTTTTTTGTTTTGTTTTGTTTTGTTTTGTTTTGTTTTGTTTTGTTTTGTAGTTCTGTATTGCGTGTACCCTTACGCCGCTTTGGTTTGTTTTGTGTTTTTCTCTTTTTCCTCTTAAATAAAAAAAAAAAAAGAAATTAAACAATACCTACAAGAAAATGAAAATACAGATACAACTTACCAGAACCTGTGGGATGCAATGAAAGCCGTCCTCAGAGGAAAATTTATTGCACTGAGTTCCCACATCAGGAAAACAGAACGAATACAAATAAACAACCTGATGCTACACATCAAACAGCTAGAAAAAGAAGAGCAGGTCAAGCCCAAAGCCAAAAGAAGAGAGGAAATTATAAAAATCAGAGCAGAAATCAACACAATAGAGACTAAGTAAATAATCCAATGAATCAACAAATCAAAAAGTTGGTTCTTTGAAAGAATAAATAAAATCGATAAGCCCCTGGCCAATCTTTTTAAAAAAAGTGAAGAAAAAGCTCAAATTCATGCAATAAGAAATGAAAAAGGTAAAATCACTACAGACTTTATATAAATACAGAAGATCATCAATACTTATTTCAAAAACCTCTACTCTCAAAGGTTTGATAACACAGAAGAAATAGACAGATTCTTAGAAACATATGAAGTACCAAAGCTAGATCAAAAGGATGTAAAACTGCTGAATAACCCAATACTCTACCAATGAAATTGAACATGTAATTAATTCCTTACCTACAAAGAAGAGCCCAGGCCCAGACGGATTCACTGCAGAATTCTACAAGAAATACAAAGAAGACCTCATGCCAACACTCCTCAAACTCTTCAATGAAATTGAAAGGGAAGCAATCCTTTCCAAGTCATTCCTGGAAGCAAATATTACTCTAGTACCAAAACCTGAGAAAGACCAACTGAAAACGAGAACTACAGACCAATCTCCCTAATGAACACAGATGCAAAAATCCTCAATAAAATATTGGCAAATAGGATGCAGCAAATCATCAAGAAGATTATACACCATGACCAAGTGGGATTCATCCCAGGCATGCAGGAATGGTTCAACATACATAAATCAATAAATGTAATCCACCATATCAATAAAGCCAAAAGTAAGAATCACATGATCATTTCTATAGATGCAAAAAAGCCTTTGATAAGGTCCAACATTCATTCATGATAAGAACTTTACAGAAAATTGGAATAGATGGTCAATATAATAAAGACCATTTATGACAAAACAACAGCCAGCATCATACTAAATGGCCAAAAATTGAAAGCCTTTACTTTAAAATCGGGTACAAGACAAGGATGTCCTTTATCACCACTCCTATTTAATATAGTACTGGAAGTACTTTCCAGAGCAATTAGACAAGAGAGAGAAATAAAAGGGGTAAAGATAGGAAAAGAAGAAGTTAAATTATCATTGTTTGCAGATGACATGGTACTCTACATAGAAGACCCCCTAAACTCCATTGAAAGACTCTTAGATATAACAAATAAATTCAGTAATGTAGCTGGATACAAAATCAATACTCAGAAATCAATAGCATTCCTATACACTAACAACAAAATCACAGAGAGAGAGAAATAAGAGAAGCCACACTCTTCACACTAGCAAGCAAAAAAAATGAAATATTTAGGAATTACTCTTACAAAAGAAGTGAAAGACCTATACAGGGAAAATTATAACACACTGAAAGAAGAAATTGAAGATGATCTCAGAAAATGGACAGACTTCCCATGCTCATGGATAGGAAGAACAAGCATTGTGAAAATGGCCATTCTCCCAAAACTGTTATACAGATTCAAAGCAATCCCAATAAAAATACCATCAACATACCTTATAGATCTAGAGAAATCACTCCTAAAATTCATCTGGAACCAGAAGAGACCTAGAATAGCAAAGGCAGTTCTAAGCAGCAAAGGCAAGGCAGGAGGCATCACAATCCCTGACTTGAAGTTATACTACAAAGCAACAGTAGTAAAATCAACATGGTACTGGAATCAAAACAGAGCCAAAGATCAATGGAATATATTAGAAGATACAACCACAACTACAAACGCACTCAACCACCTTATCTTTGATAAAGGAGCCAAGCAGGTTCACTGAAAGAACGACAGTCTCTTTAATAAGTCATGTTGGAAAAACTGGCTCTCCATTTGCCGAAAACTAAAACTATACCCAAGCCTATCACCATGTACTAAATTAAAATCTAAATGGATCAAAGATCTGAATATTAAAACAGAAACACTAAATCTATTGGAAGACATATTAGGTAGAATCCTTGAAGACATAGGGGTAGGTAGAGAATTCATGAACAGGACTCAAACTGCACAGGAAATACTTCCCAGAATCAATAACTGGGACCATCTCTTATTAAAAAGTTTCTGCAAGTCAAAAAAAAATCTCCAGCATAGTGAAAAGAAAACCCACAAACTGGGAAAAGATCTTAGTGAACTCCCCCTCAGAAAAGGGACTTTTGTCTAAAACATATAAAGAATTAAAAAAACTCAGACCTCCAAAATTCAAAGACCCAATCAAAAAATGGGCATCTGAGAGAAATACACACTTCTCAGATGAAGAAATACAAATGGCAAATAAATACATGAAAAAATGTTTGTCATCATTGGTCATTAGGGAAATGCAAATTAAAACCACACTGAGATTGCATCTCACTCCTGAAAGAATGGCTAGGATCAAGAAAACCAACAACAACAAGTGCTGGAGAGGCTGTGGGGAAAAAGGAACTCTCCTACACTGTTGGTGGGAGTGTAGACTGGTGCAACCTTTGTGGAGGTCAGTCTGGAGATTTCTCAAAAAACTGGGATTGGAAGTCCCATTTGTTCCAGCTATTCTACTTCTAGGCATATTCCCAGAAGAACTGAAAGCATCATACCACAGTGATATATGCTCACCTATGTTTATAGCAGCACAATTTGTAATCGCCAGATCTTGGAAACAACCCAAGTGTCCATCAACTGAGGAATGGATAAAAAAGTTATGGCATTTCTATACAATGGAGTACTACTCAGCTATAAAGAAGCATCACAGTGAGATATTTATCAATAAATGGGCACAGCTTGAAACCATACTCATAGGTGAAATAAATCAAACTCGCATCTGTGAACACCGAATAGTTTCCCTAGTGTAGGAAATGATTCAAATATATAAAAGTATGTGGTAACCATGATTCCCCATTAGGTGGCCTTGAAGCCTTATAAAGTTTTCACTCATTAATTGGAGTGGCTTTATTCTGTTTGATATTATGGCCTGTGATTCAATGAACAGCTTTTTGAAGAAAACATGACATCATAATAGCTAGTGCTGATTTAATACCATCTTGTTTTAGAGCCTCACCAAACTATGGCTCTTCTGTCTCCATTGATTTTATCATGTTGTATCTTGCTCATATGTGGTAGTATAAACAAAAATTGTTATAGGCAAAGAGACAATATAGAAACCATAGTTTATTTTTCTGCTAGGTGGTTCTAAATACTCTACAATGCTTTCATCCACTTGAATGATGTTACACTGTCTTGATATGTTTGATGCTATAGCATATGAAGTTATATTCAAATATTTCAAGGAAAAAGACACTATGGTAACTACTCTTAAGTCGGGTTATTTGGTGGTGAAGCACTAGGTTGCTGAAACTATCATGGTTTAACCTGTATTGTTATGTTGTTATGCCCTCTTTTATCTCAACCTCTCCCTTATTCATTAAAAAATTATTTAATTTTTTATTTCTTTTTTAAACTAAGGGGAAAAATCAAAAAAACTAGCAGGATATATTATAGTAACTTTTTTGATTTCCTATTAACTTGAAGTCCTGTAAATACACCCACTATCTTGTTTTGACTGATTAGACTCTTCCGCTCTGTATGATAGTATCAAGTATCAGAGTATAGGCAACTACTTTGAAGGCAATAGATTCACTAAGATGCCCATTCTCGTTTGACTATTATCCTCTTTTGAAGTTCTGTAAGGTTTGCCATGTTTAGGTTTTATTGGTCTTGTTCTCTACTGTTTTGCTCAACTTTATAATACCTAATGAGATAGACAATTCTTCTTAAGGAAGCAAAAGGCATTATGGTAACCATTGTTGATAACCTTGTACTCTGTTTTTATATCATGTGTTATGTCTATCCTTGGTTTTGACTGACAGCTTTGTTTTATCATGTTTGATTTTATTCTCTTACAAAAAAGTAATAAGATCTATGGGAGCAATAAAACCCAAAATGTGTAAATTTTGTTGTAATAAAGAGAGGAAAAAAAGTACCCTAAAGGATACAACAGCAAGTGTGTTTAGGTGTGTTAAATAGGTGACCATATTAATATTTTTGATTGGATCATTGAACACAACTATTTGCAGTCTCACTGTTTGAATGTTCACTTTGTATGCTTTGATCCTGTGACCTGAATCACCGTTTCTAAGATGATAGTGTATAATCTATTAACTGGTGGTATCTTACTGGTTTTTTTTGTTGTTGTTCTATATTACTTGTACCCTTACACTGTTTTGCTTTGTTCTGTTTTCTTCTCTTTTTCCTTTTAAATAAAAAAAAAAATAAGTAACTCAATGGGAACACGACTGAATCTAAGCTCTCACTATTTCTCCTTGCACTGGCCTCCCCTTCCCCTAGTCTTTCCCAGCTTGCAGAACCAGTTTCATGTATACCCATTCCTCAGAGTGACAAAGACAGTACTGACTTGTCTCTGTCTCTCATGCTCCTGGGATCAAATCCAGCAGCAAACCCTGTAGTGCAAGCTACCCAGCTCTGGATTATCCACCATTGCAGTGCAAGCTACCCAGCTCTGGATTATGAAATGGATTCCTGAGGGTCTCCTTGTCTCCCTGTTTAACTTCCTATCTATAGAAATCCAAATAATCACTATTTCAATCCAAGTATTGTAATCCCTTTTTCAGTCTTCCTCGTAAGTCAGAAAGTTGTATTTGCAATCCCACTGAAATGTTCTTAAAACCCCCAGCAAATTAATTCCAGTCTACCACCACCAATGTAACCCACTGTGAAAGTAAAGACATCAAGATATGTTCAAGGTTAAGGGCAGCCAAGGGGTCCTAAGCACGATCCAAGTGAGGATGCATGGACAAAGACCCTCATCCAAGGCCTATCCCAGAGTTTATTATCTTATAAAGAAGAGAAGTGAGTGACAGGGAGGAGGGAAGGAACTACCTGAGTAACTTGAGCTAGCTAGCCAGGTGGGGAGAAAAGCTTTGCAATATGCCCAGAGAAAGATACACAGAAGGCTCAGTCTGCATAATTCTATTAAGGTAGCATTTGAATGGTCTTAGGAGGCTGTTGCTTTAGTTTCTGATACGTAAACTTTTGTGCTCTGAGACACCACAGCCTCTTACTTTGAGGCTCTCATTCAGCAGACATTCCTGGACCTGACTGGCTCCCCCATTCCACTGCAATCAATCCTTTACAGTAAGGAAACAGGGAACTGTCAGGTTGGCCTCTGGGATTACATATCTGTCCCTCAGCTGGCTGGATTTGCATCTCTTAGAACTAGTTGAAGGGTGCAGGGCATAGCATAGCATATGGCCTGTTCTGTCCATAGCAGCGTATGGAAATGAGACTCAGCTTAGCTAATGTTGCAGCAATTTTTGTGCATTCAAGGAGAGGTGCCCAGGTCATCTTCTACATCTTTCAGTCTGTTTTCAACATAGTAGAAGACTGATCCTCTAAAAGTCAAATTGGATCATCATTCTGCTCAAACCTTTCAAAAGCAAAAGATGGAGTCTACACTGACCTACAAAGCCCCTCATCATGTCTGTGATTTTATCTCCTCCTGTCCACCCCACCTTTGTCCACTTCAGCCCTCAGGGTCCTCCTAATTACTCCTGGAACCCAGACTGGCTCCAATCCTACTCAGAACCTTTGCAGACATTTTTCTCCAGCTACCTATAATATGTTTCCCTCAGGTTTCTGCTTGGCTTACTTTCTAATATCTTAGTTCTGTTCTAAAATGTCACTTTTCCAGCTACTCTGTTTAAAATTTGGTCCCCTTTTAGAGCTCCATTCTCCTTTCCTGCTTATTTTTCCCTCGGTTTCTCAACATGCTGTTGTTACTTATCGATTTTTTGTGTCTCTATTATTAGATATAAGCTCCCTAAAGGTTGAAATTGGTTTTATTTATTGTTGTATGCTGACAACCTTGATTCACAAGTGCCTATTGAATGGCTGTTCAACGGATGAACTTAGATTGAATAAATAAAAATGTCACAGTCATCAGCAAATGAGCCAAACTAGGATAGTTGTAGTGAGGAATGGGGCCCTGTGGTTTAGAAAATATTCCCGAGTGATTCGGAGGCACAGATAATGTAGTATCTATCAATCTAAGGTATTGTCTACCGACTAGCAAGTGTTTATTTGTCCCCATTAGCGTGTGGGCTATCGCACATTTCCTGAAGATACATATGACAACAGATAATCTCTTCCTCTCTTTATTACAATTACCATCCTGGGTAAATTTCCATGCTCTGTGGTTTAACAAAGGACAGGAGAATTGTGACCAAAGTAAATTAAAGAAAGCAGGAAACCTGCTTTGTTCTCACTGATAACAGTTCTTCCATATCAGGATCAAGCTGAAGGCATTTTCAGCAACATGATGAAATCAGCTTAGTAATTACTTTGACCACCACAAACCTGCAGTGTCTCAGGGCTATGAGTTTTAATAATATTTTTCAGAATACACTTGCTCATTTGGTAACAGGAAGAGGCCAAAGCACCGATTTATTTCAGCAGGCTTGAACATTCTCTTTGGGCCATGCTGTTCTGTGATTTTGGCTAGGCCAGTTCACACCTAACACAGGCACACAAGTGTACACTCAACCTTCACGCAGTATTTCTCAGTCTACAGAAATAGTTATAATTCCATGTAGGCTGCAAAAAGGGGAGAATGTGAGATCCACTCTTCTCTTCCTTCCTTTCACTCTGGTTTGTTGTGGATTTATTCTGTCCGTTTTCTTTCTCTTCAGACCCTCACTAAGGACAACACTCTGGTCATAAGTGCTCCCTCCCCTGAACCAGGTCTACACTTGACTTCCCAATTCTGCCTCTTCTTTGGAAGTTCTGCTGTGCATTGCCAGGAAAAGGCAGTTTTGCAACAATAAAGAACCCAAATACATATGGAGTCACTCTTTTCTGATCCCTTCCTGGGCTGACACAAAACTCTAGCAGAAAAAGAGAATGAATTTGCCCCTATTTCATCTGATGGAGATATGTATGTGTCCTGGGTCTGAGGGAGGAGCTCACTATGTAACTCCATAATCAGCTTCTGGAGAAGGAGAGAACCGGAAGTGAGCAGCTCTACCCGGAAGTGAAAAGTCTCCACAGGCTTAGCAACCCTGGCCTTCTGTTTTTAGCAGATGTTGGGTCAGCTCGACCCACACACCTGGAAAAAGGACAGAGACGCTTCTGTTTACTCTGCCAGCAGTATGCCTTGGATGATTTATTTCATCCTGTCTCAGAATGTGTCAGGAGAGGCTCAGAAGTATTGCCTGTTTGAGGGGTTAGGGGTGCTATGCCTGCGCACAGATCTCTCCCTCTCCCGGTTCTTTTTGCCCATTCCCAGGATAAAGTCTTCTTCCCAGGCTCGTCATGCAGATGGCTAGTGCAGCCTGTTGGTGGGCAGCCAGTGGAAACGGCACCCGCAGTGATGTTCTGCTTCTGGGATGGAAGGCAGAATCAATACAGAGCCTCCAACTCTGTATTTTGGCTTCTGTTTGTTCTTTCTGTAGGGAAAGGGGGCCCTGTAGGTAGGTAAAAGATGGGATGAAACCTCATTGAGCTTTAAGATCAGCAGGGAAACTTGCTAAAAGCAGTTTCTGCCTTCAGACGTAGACTCTGCAGCTAGAGCAATTAAAAAGAGAAAGAAGGCATTGAGAAGCTAGACTTGAGGGGGCATCAGGCAGCACAATTACCAGGAGAATATAGCAGTTAGACATTGGGGCAGCCAGGGATGCTGGGGGCCTGGAGAGTCTGTTCTCAGTCACCTAAGGACCCTGATTTAATATGTGGGGCATGCAGATACACATGCATACATCTACACACACACACACACACACACACACACACACACACACACGTGTGTAGTTCTCACTTTAACATCAGTGTAGTAAGGCATCAGCTACACATCTGTACACATTTCTCCTTTACTTAATCATTAAGTTAGCTGCTTCCCGGTAAGCCCTCCCAGCTTCACTTATTCATTACAAGGGGAGGAAGAAATCAAAGGGCCAGAAGGAAAGTAGGCAGACATTCTGCAGCTAGGATCAAAGACAGTCAAGAGAACAAGATCAGATATCAACAAGTGCCCACCTGGGGATATGAAAGATACTAGTCTCCAATGAAAGAAGCCAGGGATAAATAGGAGCTGGGGGCTTTCAGCTCGGAGGCCCACCACCACCTCAAGGTAGCACTTTCTTTTCCATTTTTTTTCCCAAATAAAGCATCTTTTTTAAACACTAAATTTTGCCTTTCTTGTTCTTTATTGGCATGGAACTTAGGAACATTGAGAGCTGCATTTACATCAGAGCATTGCTAAGTTGTGGGGAGCTATCCACCCCTGGACACCACATTTCCACACAGTCAACCTTGATTGTGTGATTTGAGTGTGCGTGTGTGTGTTCATGTGTGTGTGTGTGTGTGTGTGTGAGACAATTCTAATATCAGCTCCCTTCCTTACCCTACAAGTCTCTGCTCAGCATGTAACTAGGCTCAAGGTGATGGCTGCGTTGCTTTTTTAGAGTTTGGGTCTGGCAGATTTTGAGGGATCAAAGGCACTGGATTTGTGGCACTTTTCCTGTTGGCTCCCTTGATTCTGGTAATTTGTATCTGGTAGATTAGTTCAGAATCTAGTATATCTATCATTTCCTCAAAGATATAGGATGGGGGAATAGGAACTAGAACTCTCTTATATATTTAGGAAGTTCTAGAGACCAAGATCATTTCTGATTATTGCTTTGTGTAAAGCATAGAAAAGTTAGCCTACTTGCTGAAGTTTTTCTTTTCCATTTTTTAATGAGATGGTGTGAACATGGATTGATTTGTTAATATAAAGCTTTGAAATTACAGTGCTTTTTGCAGACTTTCTGTATTGTATGTATATACCTATTTGTCCACAGAAGTCTTACAGGCAGCTGAGTTAGTTGGAAATATTACAGGGCTATGTCCTCCAAGGAGCCAATGCAGAAGTCCAGATACCTTGCAACGGTGGGAGAGACAGGCACCTTCTGCTGAGGGCCAGGCCTCAAAACAAAAAATCAAACAAATGCATCCAATCCTAAGGACTGATATTGTAAATAGTTTCCTATCACCCTGAGGAAGTCAAGAGCCACTATTCCAACCCCCTAGGGAAGAGTCACTGCTTCCTAAAAATGCCTGCTTTCTATGTGACTTGCTTCCTCATTTGTCCCTAATGTAATCAATTTTACCGAACTATTAATCTTATTGGCTAACCATAGTTCTGTCCCACCTTGAGCCCATCTGCCTTGTGAGTTCCCAGGTTCCCCACCTTGAAGCTGTCTCACCCCATGATTTTACTCTATAAAAGTCTTTGGAAAAGAGAGTCTTTGGCAATCTGCTCCAGACCCCTTCTGTCTCTCTCAGACAGAAGCTTTCTTTCTCTCAATAAATATATTTTGTTCTTAACCTCTGTTGTTCCTAAAATTCATTCTTTGATTTTTAGAGAACACAAACTTGTACTGGACAGAGTAGGTCGAGAGTTTCATCCCCTTATATCAGAAGTAAAGAAACTGAGATAGGCTGTACCTCTATTCAAATGGTGCTATTCTATTTCAGTTCTGGAAGGTGCCGCTGGTGGTGCTACTGGTGGCTATCTGTCACTTGCTCAATATTCTTATAATAAAGAGAAGGAATCTGCCAAACTGTTAAGAATTCTGTGATGTCACTGTATTCTCTTCAGCTTATAAATCCAAATTGAACATAGCACTGTTGACTTATGAAACATGATATAAGGGACAAATGATCAGACTCGAGTGTTACAAATCTTTGTTTTAGATATTCTACAATACTAACAAAGCTGAGGAGTCAACCATTGTTTTATTGGATTACATTATTTTTATTTGCAGTGGTATAATCTATTCTTGCCATTTGGTCAAACATGTTGAATGTAAAATGATGCAATAAATGCTAAACATGTTGTCTAACAAAAATACTAATTGCATGCATAATATTATTTGTTAAAGGCCAGTATATTTCTTCCATAGTTATAACAGTGAGTAATTCATAATGCTTCAGAAATACAAATGAGCATTGTTGGCATTCCTTAAAGGCAAGTGTTTATAAGCATTTAATCTGTGTATATGTATTTATCTATTTAGGTTTAGGTATGGAAAATTTGTATTTGTCATATTCTTGTTTGTTCTATTTTGGCTTTTGGTCTTTCTTGGAATAGAATTATCCACTAACATAAAAAGGTTGTTCATGGTATTCCAATCATGAAAATGAAAATAAGCCACTGATGTTTAAATACTAATCATGACAATAATTATCTTTATCTTTGAAAGAAATATTAATATTTATTTAATCAAATAAACATAAGATATAAACAGAGTAGGTATCATAATCTTTGCGATAAAAATAACTGAGCATATGTCAGATTATATCAGATTAAGAAAGTGTTTCTTTCACTTCCCTAGAAAAATAAGGAAGAATTTCAGCACTTTGATTCAGAGCTTTTCTGTCCTGTCTGTATGTTTCAGTCCTTGCTTCCGATTCAAAGCAGTGTTCACCTGGACAGGGGAAAGTACAATGGTGTACGAAGCACACTGGGTACTTCAGAAGGCTCCTCTATTGAGTGTGTGACCGGCAACAACAGTGCACATAGGATTTCAGTTAGCTGAGTTTATTCTGACGCAGAGCCTGTGATAAGTTCCTATAGTAGTCAAGAAACAAAGAAGTAGAACCAGTAGCCTTTCCATGTATATTTCCCCTTTGGGCTGTTTGCCTCCTGGTGTGGATGACTGAGGGAAACATTTCCTCAAGGTTTTCAGTGTTTCAAATAACACTATACTACTTCAGTGAAGTTTCATTGCTAGAGTTTCCAAAATTATTAGGAAGTTCTCAGATTTTCTAACCACATACACAAAAAACGGTTATTATTTCCCCATGTGTGTGTATTAAGACATGCTCCATTTTAGGCTGGACCATTATGCAGACGGATTTTAAGAACTGTATTTAAATATCTGCCACGACTTAAGCTCTAAGTACTAGAATTTTCAGACAAAATTTCCATAATTAAATAATGGTTTTTATCTTAATACACATCAGAATATTCCCCCCCCAGAGTCTTTTGTCACTGTTTGTGGAGTCACCATCTGTCTTTTGATACAAGCTTCAATGCAAATACAATTTATTTTCAGAGTAAACCTGAAACTGTTAGCAGTGGTTTTAACTGATAAGGTGGGGAAGGGAAATTATTTTTTTCTTTGCATACTATTTAAAAACATTCTGCGTTCAGTGCCCTCTACCACCATAACAAGTATTAAACAAATAAGTTTTAAGAATGTAAAGTACATTTGAAGGAATAAAATGTGACAATTGTAAATTCACCTCTGGGAGATCTGAGAATATATCATGATGAAGGGTCCTCCAGATAGCCCACCCACTGGGTCCAACCAGCCTGAGAATTCAGATGGATCTGGATCCCCAACCACTGCCAAGCATTCAATTTTCTGAGTAAATAAACTTATGAGTAGGAAGGGATGTTCATACCAAAAATGAGGAATAAAATAATCGCTCTGTATTCAAAAGAATGTCTGGTATTCCAAAAGTTAAAATCACAACTAACAAAATATTCTTAACAATTTAGTGCTTTGATGTCATATAACTTTGTTTTTGTGGGGAAAAAATGTTGTGATTCACTTTCCTTTCAGTGGTGTGCCTCCATCTACTTTTTAATGAAATGCTTTACTTTGTGTCCTCTTGTTACCCTAGTTTTCAAAATCCATATTTGAATCACTGTTCACTGACATGTTTATTATCTATTTTCTACAAGTAAGGGCATAGCCTCCTTCCATTTTGGTCTTGCAAACAATTTCCAACTAGATGTAACTGTATACAGGCAAAAGGGTTGGGATTTTGAGCTGGTTTTGAAACTGAGAAATGCATTGAGAACTGAGTTGCAGAAGGCCAGCTTGGTCTTCCCTTGGTCTCCCAAAGCCAGGGTGAAATATAGTGCTCAACATGGCATGAGGAAATTGCAAATATCTGATGTGCAAAGGTTGACTTTCTTTAATTTCTCCTGTCTTAATTTGACTATCTTTTAGCTCTGAGAGCTTAAAAAGTTATATTCAAGAACTGAACTTGATAACATTTTAATGAACTTATTAGAATGTAACTGGCAAATTTTTTAATCATTCAGAGATATGACAGACTCTAGAATGACCACCCAATGATCCTGCCTCTATGCAAGCAGCTCCTGCAGGATAATGCATGGTGCTGGGAGAGTGAACTCAAAGCTTCAAAGAGACCTGGGAAACTAGAGATGGAGGAATATCGGATGCCTGCAGAGGGAAACTCAAGGCAGTGAGTGGACCTGGTCCAAGAGAGTAGCTCCGGATAAAACCAGCAAGGCCATAGGGGCAGGGATGCTCAAAGCCTTGGGAGCTCGTATTCCTCAGCCCCAGTGTACCACTAATGCCAGACAGGAACAGCAGAATTTAATGTTTTCCTGTTGAGTTTCAATTTTGCCTTGGTAAGGTGCCTCTGTTCTTTCCTTTTAGAATAGCAATATTTGTCCTGTATATTGGAAATATGCAACTTGTTCTTTTGATTTTCACAGGGTCTCACAGTTGAGTTTGCCTTGAGTCTTAGAGGAGACTTTGGACTTGGATTTTTGAGCAGTGCTGGAATAAATAAGACTTTGGAGACTTCTTTGGAATGGACTGGATGGCTTTTTCATTGTGAGATGGATATAATCCTTCAGGAACTAGGGGTGGACTGCTTTAGTTCAGATATTAAGTGTTCCCAAAGGGCTCATGTCTTAGAGGCTTAATTCCACCTGATGTTGGGAAACTGTGGGGCCGCGGAGGAGGGCTTCGGGAGGGCTTCTAATCACTAGGGAGCCAAAACTGTTATACAGATTCAATGCAATCCCAATAGAAATACCATCAACATACCTTATAGATCTAGAGAAATCACTCCTAAATTTCATCTGGAACCAGAAGAGACCTAGAATCGCAAAGGCAATTCTAAGCAGCAAAGACAAAGCAGGAGGCATCACAATCCCTGACTTGAAGTTATACTACAAAGCAACAGTAGTAAAATCAACATGGTATTGGAATCAAAACAGAGCTGAAGATCAGTGGAATAGATTAGAAGATACAACCACAACTACGAACACACTCAACCACCTTATTTTTGATAAAGGAGCCAAGCAGGTTCACTGGAAGAACGACAGTCTCTTTAATAAATGGTGCTGGAAAAACTGGCTCTCCATTTGCCGAAAACTAAAGCTAGACCCATGTCTATCACCATGTACTAAATTAAAATCTAAATGGGTCAAAGATCTGAATATTAAAACAGAAACACTAAATCTATTGGAAGACAAAATAGGTAGAAACCTTGGAGACATAGGGGTAGGTAAAGAATTCATGAATAGGACTCAAACCGCACGGGAAATACTTCCCAGAATCAATAACTGGGACCACTTCTTATTAAAAAGTTTCTGCATGTCAAAAGACATCTCCAGCATAGTGAAAAGAAAACCCACAAACTGGGAAAAGATTTTAGTGAACTCTCTCAGACAAGGGCCTCTTGTCTAAAACATATAAAGAATTAAAGAAACTCAGACCTCCGAAATTCAAAGATCCAATCCAAAAATGGGCATCTGAGATGAATATGCAATTCTCAGATGAAGAAATGCAAATGGCAAATAAATACATGAAAAAATGCTCATCATCATTGGTCATTAGAGAAATGCAAATTAAAACCACACTGAGATACCATCTCACTCCTGAAAGAATGGCCAGGATCAAGAAAACCGACAACAAATGCTGGAGAGGCTGTGGGGAAAAAGGAACTCTCCTGCACTGCTGGTGGGAGTGTAGACTGGTACAGCCTTTGTGGAGATCTGTCTGGAGATTTCTCAAAAAGTTGGGACTGGAAATCCCATTTATTCCAGCTATTCCACTTCTAGGCATATTCCCAGAAGAACTGAAAGCATCATACCACAGTGATATATGTGCACCTATGTTTATAGCAGCACAATTTGTAATCGCCAGATCTTGGAAACAACCCAAGTGCCCATCAACTGAGGAATGGATAAAAAAGTTGTGGTATTTCTATACAATGGAGTATTATTCAGCTATAAAGAAGGATCACATTGAGATATTTATCAATAAATGGGCACAGCTTGAGACCATACTCATAAGTGAAATAAATCAATCTCGCATGTGTGAATACCGAATAGTTTCCCTAATGTAAGTAATGATTCAAATATATAAAAATATGTGGTAATCATGATTCCCCATTAGGTGGCCTTGAAGCCTTATAAAGTTTTCACTCATTAATTAGAAAGGCTTTATTCTGGGCTTCTTGATATGAAAATATTTGAAGCTAGAGTATATGAAGTTTTATCCAAATATTTCAAGGAAAAAGACACTATGGTAACTACTATTAAGTCAGGTTATAAGGTGGTGAAGTACTAGGTTGTTGAAACAGTCATGCTGTGACCTCTATTGTTATATTGTTATGTCCTGTTTTATCTCAATCTCCCCCTTATTGTTTCAAAAAAAAAATTATTTAGTCATTTCTTATGTTTGTCTTAATTAAAGAAAAAATTCAAAAAAATTAGGATATATAAATAGTAACTCTTTTCGATTTCCTATTAACTTGTTTTGAAGTCCTGTAGTACTCCCACGATCTTGTTTTGACTGATTAGACTCTGTTCCATTCTATATGGTAGTATCAAGTTTGAAGACATAGGCAACTACTTTGAAGACAATAAGATTCACTAAGATACCCATTCTGGTTTGACTATTGTCTTCTTTGGAAGTCCTGTAATGTTTACAATGCCTAAGTTTTATTGGTCTTGTTCTCTACTGTTTTGTCCAACTTTATAATATCTAATAAGATAGACAATTCTTTTTAAGGAAACAAGGGACAACGTTGATAACCATTGTTGATAAACTTGTACTCTGTTCTACACCATGTGCTATGTCTATCCTTGGTATTGACTGACAGCTTTGTTTTGCCATATTTGACTGTATTCTCCCCCCCCCCAAGAAAGTAATAAGCACTAAGGAGTAATAAAATCCAAGATGTGTAAATTTTGTTGTAAAAAAGAGAGGGAAAAAAAAAAAAGAGCTCTAACGGATATAACAGCAAGTGTGTTTGGGGGTGTTAAATAGCTGACTTTATCAATGTTTTTGGAACATTGAACACAGCTGTTTGCAGTCTCCCTGTTTGAATGTCCACTTTGTGTTCTTTGATACTGTGATTTGAGGAACTATTTTCAAGAAGATAGTGTGTAATCTACTAGCAGGTAATTTCTTACTGTTATGTTTTTTTGTTTTGTTTTGTTTTGTAGTTCTGTATTGCGTGTACCCTTACACCACTTTGGTTTGTTTTGTGTTTTTCTCTTTTTCCTCTTAAATAAAAAAAAAAAATCACTAGGGAGTATGCCATTGAGAGGCACAGAGACCACAGCCCCTGTCTCCCTCCTGTTTTTCCTGCTCTTCCATCTCTTTCTCTTCTTCTTCCTCTTTTTTTCTCCTTCTCATTCTTCTTTTATTCCATCTATGAGGTGAATGACTTTGCTCTGTCACACGTTCCCCACTACAATGTGCTGCCTCACCACAGATCCGAAATGGGACCTATTATTTATGGACTGAACCCTCCAAAGCAGTGAGCCAAAAGACACTCTAAGTTGATTTACCTTAGGTACTTGTTACAGTGACAGAAAACTAACAAAACCAGATAACATTTCTATTGAATCATTGAAATGTGACTAGCCAAAATTTTCATCACTTAGAACTATGGGAGACACACTGGAGTGATCACCCATGATCCTAGGTCCTGGGGTTCACCATAATGATCCATCCTGCTCTCTTAGCTCTCCTTTATGTGCATTTATGTCTGTGGGGATATTGCTTGGCCAGGGCTGCCATAACACACCCCCTGATTGGGTGGCTTAGATGTAGGATGTTTATTTGCTTGCAATTTGGGAAGGTGGCATTCCAAGATGAAGGTGCTAACAAGGTTGATTTCTGGTGAGGTTTCCCTCCCTGGCCTGTGGACGGTCAGCTTTCACTGTGTCCTCACATGGCCAGTCCTCAGTGAACACACTTCTAGTTTCTCTTCTTTAGCACTATTGGATTAGAATCCTACCCTTGTGAGCCTCTATTACTTCCTTAAAGGCCCTAAAGCCAAACGCAGTTATATTGGTAGCTTCAGCACATAGTTTTGGGGAAGCACAGATAATGGAAATCTCAGCTGCTCATCAACTTCAACTGAACTAGCTCTTTGTATAAGAACACTGAGCTGTGATGCTGGATTATTTTGGGACTGAGCAGCCTTTGGACAAGTGCTAGGATGCTTAATAGAGAAACACTATGAAAAAGGGTAAAACAGCAGTGACTTGAGACCCTCTAACTGAAGAAAGGCCACATCAAAGAGAGAGAGAAAGGGAGAAGCATCCAAAGTGGAAGCACGTGGCTGAGAAAGGGGAATGTGGGGCATGAGCGCTCAAGGGCTCTCTGGGTGGAACTTAAAGCAGGGAGAGCCAGGAGCCAAGAGAAGGGCAGCAGGTGCAGCGCAGCCCAGGTATTTCCTCTGCATCCAGGAAGGGGCTCGAGGTGCAGCATTCCACGGAGCCAGCTGGTGGAGCCAAGGCACCGACGGCAGTTCACCTGTTTCGGAGTGTAACCTTGCTGTGGCTCCTGGCTGGTAGCCCGGGAAACACCAGCTGCAGTTAATTGGTCCCCGAATTTGTTCAGCTACTGTAAGCTTAGGGACACCATAGTTATCACCAACAAAAATAACTTAAGCGGGCCGATGGGCAAAGCCTTGAGCTGGCATCTTTTAGTGAAACTCTCCCCTACTCAAAATAGTTTACCGTTCGGATACAGATTCCGCTCACGAAGTAATTTCTTGCAAAGGAATTATAAAATTAAGGAGAATACATAAAGGCTCTAAAATAATTGGACTATAGACCAGATTTTCCTAGTAATGTGCTGCCAATTCCATTTGAGGCACAGTATTTAAGGTGACTTTAATTATGGTATTATATTAATACATTAATTCAAAACAGTCTGACCAATTCTTTATTTTGGTCATATTCGGGAATTTCTAGCATCTTAACATGATTTTCAAGGGGAGTAAAGTTTTAGGCTGAGGAATGTAAAATTACAGATAGTTTATATTGTAAGTACAGAAAGAAATGAAAAACTAACTCTGGTGATCTGGAGTTTAGCTATAAATATTTCTTTAAATATTTTTATGATCTAGAATTTCTAAATGGGTGTATTTTACAGAGATTAGTAAATGTAAAAATATTTTATGATTCCACATATGTAAGTGCTTTTACTTCTGTATTTATAACTCATTTGACATCTTAATAAGAATCAGATATACAATTTTCCCATTTTGGAATAAATTTCCCACCTCTCAGGGCATTGTTGGCTTTTAGAGGGACAAGGTTGTACCACACTGAGCTTGAAACTCACTAACAGATGTTCCTGGTGCATCTACTGTGTGCTAAATTCTGTGCAAGGCAGTTGGGACACAACGGCACACCAACGGCAGATTCTGTTAGTCATTTCCAGCTCAAGTGAAAAGAGAAGCACGCGGAAGATCATTTCACCGTCATGCAGACCCCAGGAGAGCTACACAGACAGCTGTTCACCAAGCTTCGGGTGTCAGCTCTCTGTACTTGTGAAAACAATTGAGAATCTCACAGTTTTGTTTATATGAGATGAGTTATAGCTACCAGCCTATCAATTAGACATTAAGGTGGAGACATTTAAAAACAGTAAATAATTAAAATGATTAGCATGTTAAGATAAAATTATTTGGTGACAAATAAATGTGTTTTCAAAAATAGCAAAAATGGTATTGTTTTGAATTTTTGAAAATAATTATTAGATGTTTACATCTGTGCCTACATTTGATCCACTGCAAAAAGGTTTTGATTCTTTTTTTATTTTTTATTTTTTTGAGACAGAGTCTCACTTTGTGATTCAGACTCACCTTGAAATCACTATATAGCCCAGGCTGGCCTCAAATTTGCACCGATCCTCCTGCTTCAGCCTCCCAAGGGCTGGATTACAGATAAGTGTCACCATACCCAGCTGTTTGTTTTTCTTGTTTGAAGTGGATGAAGAAACCTGGTTTCATGTAGATAAGTGAAAAGCAAGGGTATTTTAACAGAAATTTTCATGATTCTATATATAACATCAAAATTCAATAAGTAGTACATTTTTAACTGCTTTTTAGTGGTTGGTGAAAATCCTTCAGACCTATTCACTACACAAATTTCAAGCATACAATATATACAATATATTATTACTAACTATGGCCTCCATGCTGTACATTGAGTCTCTAGAAATTGCATAACTGAAACATTGCATCTTGAAACCATAATGTTAAGTGAAACAAATCAGATTTATAAGTTTAAATAACAACATGTGTTGTCTTATAGGAGAAGTTCAAAGTATAAGTAAAGAGCAAAATAAGAGATAGACAATTAAAAAAAAACAGAGAAACAACTTTTTTTGCAATGGGAAGGGAAACAAGAGATGAAGGGCAGGGAGGAAGAGACTAAGGAATTGAAGCGTGTTACATACGGTCACCAGCTTCCCAATAGGACTGCAACCACTATGTACCACAAGCACGCACTAATAAAATAAAAGTCTTCAACTATTTCCCCAAAGCCCCTGGAGCTTTGTGTCCTCTGACCACCATTTTTTCATTCCTCCACTTCTTAATTTCTAGTAACCACTCTTCTACTTCCTTTTTCTAACAGTTATTTTTTAAAGATTCTCTATTTAAGTGAGATAATGTGGTATTTGTCTTTTGTTGTGTCTGGCTTATTTCACTGTCCTCATTCTCATCCATGTTGTCACAAATGGCATCATTTTCTTTTGTTTTCAAGGCCAAATCATATACCATTGAGCATGCATACCACATTTCCTTCATCCACTAATCTGTCAATCAACAAGTTGGTTCCATATTGTGGTTGTTGTGAATGATACTGCAACTGACATGCAGATGCGGTATCTCTTTTATGCAGGGATTTAATCTCCTTGGATCCCGTACTTAGAAGTGTGATTACGGGATCTTGTGGTAGGTCCAGCTGTAATGTTTTGAAGAGCCACAGTTCTGATTTCCATAATGGTTGTACTAATTCATACCCTTTCCCCCAAATCCTTGACAAAACTGACCTTTTGACTTTTTGTCACTGACATCCTAACAGGTATGAGTTGTTGCCTCATTGTGGTTTTGATTTGCATTTCTTTGATAATTAGTGATGTTGAGTATTTTTCATATACTTATGGCCACTGGTTAGTTGTTACTTTTACTATGGGATTATATGGCAGGTAGTAGTTTCCTAAAGATTATTTGCAATATGAAATCTGAAACTGTGTCATTACGTTTTTGTACTGTTCTGCACTATACTCTACTTTGCCTCTTGAACTGATTGTTTTCTTATGTATCATTTTTGTGACAGTGCTTTATGCAGAATACTTTTTCAATGAGATGTGTAGAAATTTCCAATTACTGACAAACTTTATTATGCAATGTTAGAAATATGCTTACTAATATCACTGATCTGGTCACCAGTTAGAAGTGTCTTTAAGGACTAGGAAACTGTCTGGTTTATGATGGTGAATAAATGTTTATGAAAATCCTATTTTTCCTCTTAGAGGCCCAAATTTTATCACTGATAATAAATATCACCGATTGTTTTCCTTAATGTGACAGAATTGCTTTGCTCCTGTACAGAAAACATCTTCTAATTACCCAGGTCTACGTAAGTATAAAATGGCTATTACTTACTCCTTAAAATAAAGGTGGTGTTCCCTGGAAAAAAATAGCTTGTTTTGCTTGAAATTCAGACATACGCAGATCTTTAAGGCAACTCTGCAACTTTAATATGCACTTGGAGGGCTTTAAGTTATATCCCACTTAGTATTGCAAGATCGGACACAATCGCTGTTTTTGGCTGTTTTTACCTTTTGAGTGTGTAATGGCGAAGGTTACAGTGACTGCTGGTCCACTTTAGCATCACTGCCTTGATTCATGCTGGACAAAAGCAGTTGTCCTCATGGTTGCTTTACAGCATCATAGCAAATCTCAACACAGTGAAAATGGCATATCATGTGTTAGTATGAGGGTAGTTTTGCCTTTGTGGACCCTATAAAATGACGTCAGAGACACTGAGGACCATTGGTTTGGGAGCAGAAAGGGGAGATCCCTGGGCTACCTGTGTAAGGGCACAGTTATAGAACAGCAAGCTGACATTTTATAGCAAAGTTAAAAATCTATTGGTGGCCTGTGACTCTGCCCTTGCTGCTTGTCACATTGTTAACTGGCTAAATTCAGTCAGCCTTGACAGTCTGTGTCTGGCTGCTGCTCCTTGATAATGAACTGGGTCAACTTGATGTGTTTTTTCCTTACTTAGAAAATTATATATTGTTTCCAACTTGTTTCAAGGACTTCATGTTTGGGACAGACTGACCCAGGCAAGGACACATTTAACTCTACTTGCTCCGTTCAGACCCCCTCTCCTCCTTCCCAGGAATCTGCTTAGACCTAGCTTGTGTGATGATGCATGATTCCCATCATGGAATCATCTGCCATCAGCCTTGTGCTTCCTGTATTAAATACAGCTCGTGAAAGCTGTACTTAAACTGAACTCTAAGCTGACTTATGGCTGGTGATTTGAAACTGATTCTCACCAGCCTGCTAGCATAACAAGCAGTTGCTTTTTAATTTCTCAGTGCAAAGAGTCTTCTCTTTGGTTTGATGTTTGCTTTTCTTCAAGATCTAGTTGGAGACAGGAAGGAGGAGGGAATGAGGGCACTCATCAGAGTCTGGCTTCTGAGGAGGTAAGACCCCAGAAACTGATGGTAGAGGTTGTTCAGTGAAAAAAGGTAGAGGCTAGTGTGTAGAAAGTATATTGCTTTATGTCATGTATAGTAAGTTATCACACACTGTATTGTAACACAGCAGCTGTCTATTGACATCATGGCCACGCAGGTTAGGAGCCCAGGCATGGCCTGGCCAGGTCCTCTGCACAGGGATCTCATGAGCTGTGTTCTTGGCTGACTCTTCCAAGCTCATGGGGGTGCTGGGGAGAAACAAGGCAGAGCGCTTATAGGATAAGGTCTCTTTTCTTGCTGGTGTCAGTCAGAGTTCGTTCTCAGTTACTAGGAGCTACCTGTGATTTCCTCTTACCTGACCATCTCCAAAACATGGAGATTTGTTCCTTCAGAGCTGGCCACTGAACTCCTTGTGTTCCAGTCTACTTTTTCAGAAGGAGCACAGTATTTTTTCAGGGCTCATCTCTTTAGGCCAGAGTCAACTTATTTGGGACCTACACCTATTTCACACAACAAAACTTAATCTCCACCACAGTTACATGGCAGGGGACAGCATTCTACAGGGTGTGGACCCGAGGGGGTGGGTCTCTCCTGGCTCCTCAGAATCCTGGACCCCACTGGGGCCATCAGAGTCTTACTGTACACATATTTTTTGGCAGGAATGAAGGGTGGAGTTCAGGGCGGGTGGAGCAGAAGGACAGAAGCATTATCCCATCTCAAAGTTGTCCTGCTGGCTGTCACGCCAGACAGCCCTCCTCAAACCCACTAGTTTCCCATCCAGTTGTCGGGGCTCTCCCTCCGACCTTTACGGGTGGTCCCAAGGAGAGCTGTGCTGTCTTCCAAATTTCACTGAGAAGCTCCTTGGAACTGTTTCAAAGGAAGTCTAAGCTGTCACTGATCACCTAATTTGGGAAAGAGAAAGGGCTTCCTGAACTCGGGCATCAGACTGTGACTGGGCTTCCCAGTGGGAGTCCCTGGAAGGGATTCTTGCAGACTTAATCACGCAGGCTGTCCCTGCTGCCTGTGTGATTATCCGAGCCGCCTACTGCCACGCTCCCCAGCTGCACTTGATCTGCCCACGGTGCCACCAAAAGTGTCCTCATCAAGGCTTTGCTTTTAATTAAGCCATGCCTTCTCCCAAGGCAGGCCCCTCAAAGTCTCTCGGGTGAAGCTGGAATTTGTGATCAAGGGCTCCCTGGCCTCTGATCAGCGAGGCCTGTTATTCCCAGCCCATCTTCTTTCCTCATTTTCTGGCCCAGTTTTGTTGATCACAACGCACCAGGTGGGAAGTTGATAAAAAAAATTTTTTTTAAAAAAAAATTCCCTCTTCTACCCTGTGAAGTAAGAGTCCCCTACTCTTCTGAACACATCTGTGTCACATTTTAGGAGGCTTTGCTGGAACGGTTCGGTTTAGCATAAGTTGTCAGTAAATGTTTGGAAGTTGTGTGGAGAAAAGCAAGAAATTGAATAGAAAGCAATGCAGGGCAATTCAAAAAATCTTACAGGGGAGCCATATCCAAATACTCCTCCCTTTTGAGTTGAATTATTTTCTCTCTGGCTCCTTAATATTTCCCTCCCTCCTTCCCTTCTTTCCTTGCTTCCTTGTTCTTTTTTTCCTTCTTTCTTCTTCCCTTTCTTTCATTATGCCCTGATCGTGATTGGCACTGGAGCTACACAGATGAATTTAAGAGACTCTGTCCTGTAAGGAGGCTCATTTCCAGGAAAGAAAATAAGAAAACTCACAATTCAGTGTCACATAAAGAAGGAAGTGGGCACTTTTTCCTCAAGGGTGTAGTGTGGGCAGGCAGTCCTGGGAGGATTCGGCATTCCAGCTGGGCCTGGAAGGATGACCACTTTCTAGGTGGATTGGTGTGAGGTTTCCTGGGAAGGGGCTAGTATGCCCAGAGATGAAACTTTGAAGCAATGACAAGTAATATGGATTGTATCCAGATAGCTGGATAGTCATTTTTATGCCACCTAGCTTCAGGAAAAGATTTAAGATCATTTGTATATGCATCTAAAATAAGAGAAATCAAAATGAAAAATCAAATAAGTGGCCAAGAAAGTCAAGATAGAAAAAAATTAGACTTAGAAAAAATTATGAAGGCAATACAAAACACATGTACAATTCTTTCCTTGCCAGAGGAAGGCCGTAAATTTTGATCTAGACCTTTTGGTGTGAACTCAGAACGAGACAGATACCATCAGTTATGAGATCCAGTGTCCACAAGATCAAATGCACCAGCCATTCAGGGACAGCCTTGCTATTCCTGGTTTTGAGAACAAAAAGGATTTTCTCTCCTGGTCTGCAGGGATGTCCTTAGCAGTGTCTTTAGAGCAATTTGGGACTGAGGGTCATGAAGTGATTTTTTATAATTCTTTCAGTGTAGGCTGGTGACATATTTCCAAAGTACCAGCAAAGAAAATATTCCTGCATTGGTCAAGGCTAAGCCATTTTGCTGTTTCTTTCTTTTCTTTTTCAAGTCATGATGGGGATGGAATTACACATATTACAAAGGTTTTTTTCTGCATAAAATTCTTGTAGTGATAGCACATGGTGTATGTTTAATTGTCCATTGATCCAGGCACTAGTTGGTTTTTATAATCTTAATTCAACCCTTTAATTAATTTTTATAATGGTCTCACCAACTTATTTATCAGCTATTTTATAATTGTTTGCCCTATTTTCTCCATGAGATAATGAGATCCTTGCAGTGGCAGCAAAGGAGTCCACCACGGCTAATTTTTCTGAGATTTAAGCTGTGGCAGGCGTCCAGCTGGGACTGGTGACTGTCTGCTTTGGGTGATATGATCTGGCTTTAAGTTCCTCCCTTCCCTCCCCTTTAATAAAGTAATTTCTAATTCCTTTAATCTTTCCCAGTCTTATTGCCTTTGGGAACATTGCCTAGTACATTCGTTCTTTGATTAAAAACTTTTGCAACTTTTATTTTCATATCTCCCATGTTCAACACCATTTAAACTGTATTTAAAAGTAAAGATAAAAATATTCCAGATTTTTGCAGGAAAAGTTAATAATCACCTTGGTCATTTTCAAACTTGACATGTTTATTCAAGTGTAGATCTGAAAGTCTTTAACTATGAGATAAAAGGACCTACAATTTTAGTATTAAATTTAATTCTGCAGCATGAACAGACATTATGGTTATATTGTTATTTCTTTTTACCTATACAAACTTACTATTTTTTAAGTCTATAGTGCTTTTCAAAAACAAGTATTTGATACTAATCTAAATAGTGCTTATATCTCAATGCAACACTTCCACATTAAACTCTATGAGGAACTATTCATGAGAGCGCCAAAATAAAGTTTTCTAGAAAAGCAATTCCTAAAGGCAAAATAAAACAATAGGAAGCTCTGTTGGAGGTTGAGTGGGCAGCAGTTCTAAGCTGTGATCCCGGCTGTACAAAGGGGTGAAGGTGGGACTCTTTATAAAGAGGTGCAAGGTGGTGCACGGCAGAGCTGCCTCTTAATGAGAGCTAAGCTATGGGGAGCACTTCCCTGCTGTGATGGCTTCAGCCTTCCAACCAAGGAGCTTCCCAAGGCACAGGCGAACACCACTTCATTCAATACCCGCTCTAGTCTGCCCAATGAGCTAGTATAAAATTAATAAAAGCAATAAAGCAATATCCTTCAGAAAAATAAAGAAAACACAAGAACAAAAGTCGTTAATGATGTGACATAAACAGTAACCTAGAAGCCTAGAGACTGTCAAACAATAATAAATGAAGAGCAACCGAAGAAGAAAAGCAAAATCTTTTTATTCAGAGACTGTGGTAGGTAGAGAGCTGGCCACTGTCTTGTGAGTTTAGCAGACCCGAAGGCAGGCGGAGGACTGGGAAGCTTTCTAGTCAGGAAGAGGAAGCTTCGGGCATGCCCTGGGTGAAGGCTGTTGGCCTGGGGAGACTGAGAGGAATTTCATGTGATTGACTGCTAAGCATTATTTGGCTTTGTCTGTTTAGCTTTAATCTAGAAATGGGAATCCAAATTAGGAATGATGTCAACTGTGAGTAAAATACTGGCCATTCTGGGAGAATAGTTATGAAAGTTTTTAGTTTTAGAGTGAGCGATCTGGCTTGTATTAGTCTGTTTCCCATTACTGTGATAAAATACTTGAGGTGAAGAGGTTTAGTTACCTTACAGTTTTGGTGACTGGAAGTCCAAGCTCAGGCTGCCCTATTGACACTAGTGAGTCTTTCTTGGTGGCCTCACCTTGGGTGACATGACAATGACCAGCTCTTGGAGAGGAGCCATCCCATGGGGAGACAGGAAGCTTCAGTGTGATTCGAGGACAAGCTTGTCTCGCATAAAAATGGCGAACTCACTTCACAAGACCAGTCTCACTCTCTTCCAATGACCAGGCCCTAATGACCTAATCACAGTCCACTAGGCTTCACCATTCTTCTCTTTTCCAGTGTTAGGGACTGAACCAGGGCCTTCACATGGAGCCATGTTCTTCGCCTTTTGAAATTTCTTACTTTGAGACCTCTTAGATCTCCTGTCAGTCCCATGCTTCCAGTGCTTACACCCTTGGGGAAAAGCCTCATGTAAGTCTGAGCCCAGCAGATTGGCTTCCTGGGCTCTTCCTGCAGGCAAGGAGCTGGCTTCCTGGGCAGCTTGCAGTGTTGTGGGCTGGTGGTCTCTATTTTTCTATGGCCCAGCCAGTGCCCATGTGTATATTCAGTCTCTTAGAGACCAAAAAAGTCTTCTTCTGTCTCTATGAACTTTGGGATATGGATTTTTAGCTCTGCAGAGATGATTAGATCTTGGGAGTAAAATGGTTTGCACTTAAAAACAAAACTGATCTTTAGACATTAATTTACTGTGAAAATAGTCTTTTCTCCATAGACAAGCTAGTCCAGAGAATCCAAATAAAAGCTAGAAACTGTCTTACTCCCAAATGATGGTGGAGGTGGTGGAGGAGGCATGGGTGTCAGATCATTTTAGTTTGTTCTCTTTCTTCCTCTGCTTGCCAAGTATTTCAGCTCTGAGGTGGTTTGTGCAGTTTTAAAAGGCTTCTCAGATGATTCCTGAACATGCTCTGGGCTATTGGTGTCCTCCACGCCCACACCCTTGCAGAGCCTGGGCAGGAGGGGAGAGTTCTCTTTCTTTCTCTCTCTCTCTCTCTCTCTCTCTCTCTCTCTCTCTCTCTCTCTCTCTCTCTGGCTGTGGGGTGCACTTGTCCTCAAGTTCACTGGGATAAATGCTAACCCCTTCATTTTCATCACTGTTGATAGGATGAGATTTAGAAATATTTGAAAGTGCCTCACTGTCCTTTTTCCCAGAGTTAAGGAAGAAGAAGATGAAAGAGATTCTGTGTTTCATAGTAAGAATACAAGGAAAAAAATAGGTTAAAGTTCCCATTCTTAGAGTTTGCAGGAAAGCAATGGGCTTGAGAGGTAGGTGCTGTGAGGGGGAGAGCATCATTCAAGCTTCTTGAATTCCATTTGCATTTGGTAGCATGCAATACAATGCCTGGGTGTTGCCACCACATTCTCCAGGTACCTCACACACCGCCTGGAGCAAGACAGGGCAAGGACAGAGAGATGGGGCCCTGTTATCCAAGAGGGAGAAAAACTGAATGTTCACTGCCTTTTCAATTTTTTCATAGTGAAAAGTAGATTTTGCAATAAGAACACACACACACCCATGCATGCACACACACACCCATACATGCGTGCACACACCTGTAATACATTCCAATAAGTAATCCTGACTTTATGTGTAAACCAATCTGAGATTTTTGATTGTATTTTCTTTCTTTCTTTTTTTAAAAATTTTATTTAAAAGGAAAAAAGAAAAAACAAAACAAAACAAAGCGGTGTAAGGGTGCAAGTAATACAGAACTACAAAAAAAAAAAAAAAAAAAAAAAAAACAACCAGTAAGAAATCACCAGTTAATAGATTACATATTATCATCTTAGAGATAGTTGCTCAAATCACAGTATCAAAGCATACAAAATGGACATTCAAACAGCGAGACTGCAAACAGTTGTGTTCAATGATCCAACCAAAAACATTAATATGGTCAGCTATTTAACACCCCTAAACACACTTGCTGATGTATCCTTTAGAGCACTTTTTTTCCCCTCTCTTTTTTACAACAAAATTTACACATTTTGGGTTTTATTACTCCTTAGTTCTTATTACTTATTTTTTTGGGGAGAGAATAAAGTCAAATATGGCAAAACAAAGCTGTCAGTCAAAACCAAGGATAGACATGGCACATGATGTAAAACAGAGTACAAGGTTATCAACAATGGTTATCAACAATGTCTCTTGTTTCCTTAAAAAGAATTGTCTATCTCATTAGATATTATAAAGTTGAACAAAACAGTAGAGAACAAGACCAATAAAACTTAAGCATTGTCAACATTACAGGACTTCCAAAGGAGACAATAGTCAAACCAGAATGGGCATCTTAGTGAATCTTATTGCCTTCAAAGTAGTTGCCTATACCCTCAAACGTGATACTATCATACAGAATGGAACAGAGTCTAATCAGTCAAAACAAGATAGTGGGAGTATTACAGGACTTCAAGACAAGTTAATAGGAAATCAAAAAAAGTTACTATTATATATCCTGCTAATTTTTAAAATTTTTCCCCTTAATTAAAAAAACCATAAAAAATAACTAAATAATTTTTTTAATGAATAAGGGAGAGACTGAGATAAAACAGGGCATAACAATATAACAATACAGGTCAAAGCATGACTATTTCAGCAACCTAGTGCTTCACCACCAAATAACCCGACTTAATATAAGTTACCATAGTGTCTGTCTTTTTTCTTGAAATATTTGAATAAAACTTCATATACTATAGCTTCAAATATTTCCATATCAAGAAGCCCAGAATAAAGTCTTTCCAATTAATAAGTGAAAACTTTATAAGCCTTCAAGGCCACATAATGGGGAATCATGATTACCACATATTTTTATATATTTGAATCATTACTTACATTAGGGAAACTATTTGGTATTCACACATGCGAGATTGATTTATTTCACTTATGAGTATGGTCTCAAGCTGCGCCCATTTATTGATAAATATCTCAATGTGATCCTTCTTTATAGCTGAATAATACTCCATTGTATAGAAAGACAACTTTTTTATCCATTCCTCAGTTGGTGGACATTTGGGTTGTTTCCAAGATCTGGTGATTACAAATTGTGCTGCTATAAACATGGGTGCACATATATCACTGTGGTATGATGCTTTCAGTTCTTCTGGGAATATGCCTAGAAGTGGAATAGCTGGAATAAATGGGACTTCCAATCCCAGCTTTTTGAGAAATCTCCAGACTGACCTCCACAAAGGTTGCACCAGTCTACACTCCCACCAACAGTGTAGGAGAGTTCCTTTTTCCCCATAGCCTCTCCAGCATTTGTTGTTGTTGGTTTTTTTTTATCCTGGCCATTCTTTCAGGAATGAGATGGAATCTCAGTGTGATTTTAATTTGCATTTCTCTAATGACCAATGATGATGAACATTTTTTCATGCCATTTGTATTTCTTTATCTGAGAAGTGCATATTCATCTCAGATGCCCATTTTTGGATTGGATCTTTGAATTTTGGGGGTCTGAGTTTTTTTAATTCTTTATATGTTTTAGACAAGAGTCCCTTGTCTGAGAGAGAGTTCACTAAAATCTTTTCCCAGTTTGTGGGTTTTCTTTTCACTATGCTGGAGATTTTTTTTTTTGACTTGCAAAAACTTTTTAATAAGAGGTGGTCCCAGTTATTGATTCTGGGAAGTATTTCCCGTGCGGTTTGAGGCCTGTTCATGAATTCTCTACCTACTCCTATGTCTTCAAGGTTTCTACCCAATTTGTCTTCCAATAGATTTAGTGTCTCTGTTTTAATATTCAGATCTTTGACCCATTTAGATTTTAACTTAGTACATGGTGATAGACATGGGTCTAGCTTTAGTTTTCAGCAAATGGAGAGCCAGTTTTTCCAGCACCATTTATTAAAGAGACTGTCGTTCTTCCAGTGAACCTGCTTGGCTCCTTTATCAAAGATAAGGTGGTTGAGCGTGTTTGCAGTTGTGGTTGTATCTTCTAATCTATTCCATTGATCTTCGGCTCTGTTTTGATTCCAATACCATGTTGATTTTACTACTGTTGCTTTGTAGTATAACTTCAAGTCAGGGATTGTGATGCCTCGTGCCTTGCCTTTGCTGCTTAGAATTGCCTTTGCTATTCTAAGTCTCTTCTGGTTCCAGATGAATTTTAGGAGTGATTTCTCTAGATCTATAAGGTATGTTGATGGTATTTTTATTGGGATTGCATTGAATCTGTATATCAGTTTTGGGAGAATGGCCATTTTCACAATGTTTGTTCTTCCTATCCATGAGCAAGGGATGTCTTTCCATTTTCTGAGATCATCTTCAGTTTCTTTTTTCAGTGTATTATAATTTTCCCTGTATAGGTCTTTCACTTCTTTCGTAAGAGTAATTCCTAAATATTTCATTTTTTTGCTTGCTAATGTGAAGAGTGTAGTTTCTCTTATTTCCCTCTCTGTGATTTTGTTGTTCGTATATAGGAATGCTATTGATTTCTGAGTATTGATTTTGTATCCAGCCACATTACTGAATTTATTTATTGTATCTAAGAGTCTTTCAATGGAGTTTAGGGGGTCTTCTATGTAGAGTATCATGTCATCTGCAAACAATGATAATTTAACTTCTTCTTTTCCTATCTTTACCCCTTTTATTTCTCTCTCTTGCCTAATTGCTCTGGCAAGTACTTCCAGTACTATATTAAATAGGAGTGGTGATAAAGGACATCCTTGTCTTGTGACTGATTTTAAAGTAAAGGCTTTCAATTTTTGGCCATTTAGTATGATGCTGGCTGTTGATTTGTCATAAATGGCCTTTATTATATTGAGGTAAAGACCATCTACTCCAATTTTCTGTAAAGTTCTTATCATGAATAAATGTTGGACCTTATCGAAAGCTTTTTCTGCATCTATAGAAATGATCATGTGATTCTTACTCTTGGCTTTATTGATATGGTGGATTACATTTATTAATTTACGTATGTTGAACCATCCTTGCATTCCTGGGATGAATCCCACTTGGTCATGGTCTATAATCTTCTTGATGATTTGCTGCATCCTATTTGCCAATATTTTATTGAGGATTTTTGCGTCTGTGTTCATTAGGGAGATTGGTCTATAGTTCTCTTTTTTAGTTTGGTCTTTCTCAGGTTTTGGTACTAGAGTAATATTTGCTTCCAGGAATGACTTGGGAAGGATTGCTTCCCTTTCAATTTCATTGAATAGTTTGAGGAGTGTCGGCATTAGGTCTTCTTTGTATTTCTTGTAGAATTCTGCAGTGAATCCATCTGGGCCTGGGCTCTTCTTTGTAGGTAAGGACTTAATTACATTTTCAATTTTATTAACAGAGATTGGGTCATTCAACAGTTTTACATCCTCTTGATCTAGCTTTGGTACTTCATATGTTTCTAAGAATCTATTTGTATTTTCTTTCTTAAACAGATAACAGTACTAACCCACTAAAATAAAAGTTATGAGCAACCAGTGCATCTTGGTCTGAAAGTTTGAAAATAGTCGTTTAAATTTTGGCTGGTCACAAATGTATTTAATGCTTGACTTTTAGATTATTTCGATCATTTTCCTGCTATTACATGGAAGTTAAGTTCCTAGATTAGTAGAGAGGAAAAACTAAAGAACAAAGGGAGAAAACTAATGTTTATAACATTTAAATTTTCGTGTTAGTCAGATTTTCTGCCCTTATCTGTCATGCTTCTTCATGTTAGTAATTCAGTGTTTGTCTTTTTTCTCCTATGACTCATGCATCATAAGATATTTGAGCTCCTCTTATTTTGCAGGCACTGTTTTTGATTATTGAGGATATAGGGGTGCAGAAGGCAGAGAAAGCATTTCTCCTGGCGCTGATGATCTATTAAGTCAGTGTTGGCACCTCGTACTTCAGAATGACTATAGAAAAACACTCAAATGGTTTTTAGGAAAGAACAAAGCTTCTAGTAGAAGTTACTCTCTTTTCTAACACACACAAGGTCCTGATTTTAAACTTTTCCTTCAGAATGCCAAAGGAAATGGCATGGAGTCTGACTCGAGATCAGCCTGGCCTGTGATTCAGTGTGATTTTCCTGGGGTGGAGAAAGAGCGCCAAAACCCAACTTGATATCATCCTGCTTATCTGAGTGCCATCTATGTGCCCTGGTCACAGGTTTTTCTCATAGCTCTGTGATGTAGGTGTTATCAGTTTGTGCTGTAACTTACCAAGGCCATATAGCTGGTGAAGGGCAGAGCTGTGATTGAATCAGAACTATTTTAATTCCTAATTCACATCTATCTGCCCACTTTTCTGTGTCAGACTACTTTGATGATTGGACTATTATATGAGACTGGTTATATTCAAGGTATGTGAAATCCAACATGGGTAGGGAATCTATCTATCTACTATCTATCTATATCTATCTATCTATGTACTTATCACCTATCTAATCTACCATTTATTTATCTATTCTTTATGTATATAGATATTTATGCATTTGTATCTATCCAATCTGAGTAATGTAAGATATAGTACAGGCTTTTCATCGAAGAAGTCTAGTAATTATCAAAATTTTAGGAGTTGTAAGCATAATTCTCTATTTGAAATTGGACATCACTTGATAGATGGTATCTTTATCTAAATTGTGATCTGACAGTAACAACTTAATAATGTCCCATAGTATAATTTTTGATCTTATTGAGTAGAAAAATTTTCCTATTATTAATGATACTGTTTAGAATATTAAATCTTCCCTCAATTTTGAGCCAATATCAATTAAATTAAAAATTTCTAGCTTTTATAATACTGTCAGAATTTTATATACTCTGCATCTTTTTGTCACTTGTGCAAAAAATTCTTTAAAGATATGCTATATTTAGAATTCAATGATTTTAAAGAATTTAAAGATTAATTACTTTTGTGATCGAACAATAGAATATTTTTGTTTAATGTACATTGAGTATCTAATGCTTTAACTTTTGGAATTTCCAATTGCCCTTAATAGGTTTCTTTTTTTAGTTTTTAATCTTTTTAATATGTTTATTATAATGTCATCTTTAAAAATTGAAATATTTCTTTAAGGCTAGAAGAAAGTGATACGTTTAATAGAATGTCATTTATTAAAGCCATATCTATAAAATACAATTGCCCAAATTCATTGTTCTACTTTTATGTAGGATTCACTCATTCGGTAATAACAGTAGACTGTGTTAAACTTCTCTTATGTACCAGGTCACTTTCCAGCTCTTGAGAATAAGTAGTAAGACGGACATGGAGTAACTACAGTGGATTTCAGGTTCAATTAAGTCAATATTTTCGCCAGCCATAATGGCTTCAGGATAAAAATCCTTTTTTTCATTAAGACTTCCCATGGAAATAGCAAAATGAATATTCTATGCTCAGTACATTGATTGCTTTTGAGTTCTAGCATTAGGATCATCAGATCCAAATAGTCTTTCTGTGTTTGTTATTTCTAACCTCAGCCATCATATTATTTAATTCTATGTGATGTCTAATTTATTTTTATACAAAAGTTTAAAAGGATTTACTTGAATTATTCCTTTTATTGCCTCATCCAGAGAATGACCTGTCCAATTGTAGGCACTAGAGATTTTTATAGAATTGGGGATAAACTCCAGACAATTTCCAGTGACATTTCAGCAAAGTTTAATAAAGTTTCCACAAATGAAAGCAATTGTCACTTAAACAATTTTTCCTGAGCTCTGACCACATATATGATGGAATATTTCACATATAATTTCCTACCTTCATGGGAACTACAGAAATCATTAAAATATTCCTAAACTAAATTTTGTGTTTAATGAAGTTATTCAATTTCATATTTAATTAAAATATGAAAACATTTTTGTATAAAAAATTGGAACATAGTTTATAGTATTTTAGGTTTCCATTGCTGTGACCAAACACATGAGAAATCAGCTTGGAGAAGTATGACTGATTTTGGCTCACAGATTCAGAGGCCTCCCTTCATGGCCAGCTGGTTTCATGATTTTGGGGTCTGTGGTGAGACAGAGCATCCTGATGGAGAGGGCAGAGTGGAGCACACCTGCTCCTGGTAGCTAAGAAGCAGAAGGGAACGGAAGGGAAAGGGAACAAAATACAGTCCCCTGGACACATCCTGGAAGACCCACTCTCCCTAACTAGGTCTCGCCTATTAAGTTTCCACTGTTCATCAAATTATGAGCCCATCAATGTTTCAGCTCATAAATGAGGCCAGAGCCTCATCTCTGAACCTTAGTGAACTGGGGACCAGACCACGAATACATAAGCTTTTGAGGGGCACTTCAAATTCAAATGATAACAGTTAAATTTATAAGTTTTCTAATTTCTGTGTATGTGTGCGTGCACACACAAGCCAAGAATCCTGTTTGCAATATGTCTGTATTTTTCACTTCTTAAATGAAGTAAAGCTGAAAATGTCAGATTGTTTTTATTATAAAATAGCCAGTTTTATAATTTAAAATATTCTTTACAAGATTCTTGACCTTTAATAAGACATGATTGCCATTTCGATGTAAGACATGATTGCCATTTTGATGTAATATATAAATGTGTACCAAGTTAAATTTTAAATGATTTCACTCAGAGCATCCTTTCTCTCTAGTGTTGCCTATATTAACAACAATCCACTCATATTTCTGTTGAAATGAGTAGTATTTTCTTCTCAATCCAAAAATACACATTGCTTGTTGCATTGCATATTGACTTTTACACCAGAGGACATTTGGGCTGTCCTAGTTTTTGCACCAAATCCACAGATAGCATAGACTGAGATTTATTATAAATCTCATCTTTTCTTTGTCCTGCTGCACATTCAGAGAAGCGTGCTTATGATATTTATAGAAAAAGTTATAAACAAATACTTTGTGTCTCTTCTGTCTAAGGGTTTGTTTTAGAGATGTATTTACCCAAGTTGAATAACTTTGAAAACACTGTGCTTTTATGGTATGTGGGAATTACAAGGCATCAATAAAAATCCAAGAAAAAGTAAACTAGTTGGAAGCAGCAGCAAGGGTGGAGTTGAGGATGACGATGGACTGGCAATTTCTCTGGAGCACAAGGAGTCTTGAAGGAACAAGAAGGAAGCCTTGCAGGCTGGCGATGTTGGCTGGACCCATAGATGTGTTGGAGATGTGTTTCAGATGTTGAAATGTGTGTCAGGAGGCTTATTTACAAATGATCTGCGCATTTTACAATATCGGTGAAAGCTAATGTATTCATGTTGTAATTTCTATTACCAAATGATACTGCTTACAGTACTAACTTCTGCAGTAGCTACCGATTGGTAACAAAGACTTGAATATTTCAATAGCTGCTACTATTGAATGGATTTCTAACAGTTAACCTCTGCCAGGGCCTCCAGCTCTGGAAGCCCTAAATTACCTTGTTAGATTTACTTTGCTGATATACTTTCTCATATGCTTCAAGTTGAGCATTTTGTTCTGCCCTAAACACTTTGCCTGATTTCCCATCTTACAGGCTGTATTCATGGATTTCTCTCCATATAAAATATCTTTCTCCTATAGCACTTGTCTTTGAATTTATTCCCTTTTATTATATTGTGACTCAAATTTCTCACCCACCTGCCCACCCACCCATCCACACACCCATCTATGCATCCACCCATCCATCCATCCATCCATTCATCCATCCATCCATCCATCTATCCCACCATCCAGTACTTTACCTTATTTTTAAGTTCAAGGCACTATCAATGGTAAAGAAAATACAGCTGTGTTATTTCCCTTTGTGAGATTCTTTCTGAACATCTACCTCAGCCAATATGATGATGCTTCCTGCTCAGGTGAAAACTTGTAGAACTTCATGTATTATATTTTACATGATGGCTAATCTGAAGTTAGAGGTCTGAACTTTAAACTTGCACTTATTTTTAATCCCTGTACTGTCTGGCATATTATCTTGCACAGAATGGTCAGTTAAGAAGTATCCATTGTGTACTGACTGAAAAAGAGCATGCTATTATTTCCTTCAAACACTCTGCTCTTGAAGGCCTTTCTCATTCTTTCTAGAAAGTTCTTTCTCAAGTGTTATGGCTTGTGTCTAGATGTCCCCCAAAGTCTCATGCAATCATAGGTAGGAGTTTTTCAGAGGTGGCTGGGTCTAGAGTGTGTGATGCTGGAATGATTCATGATGCAATGCTAAGCCCAACGACACTAGGATTAAGGGTGTGAGTGCTACCACCCTGAGTAGTCTAGATAAGACAAAAGGGGCAGAAAAATGCTACTAAGGCCCCTTGCTTGTTTTGTTACCTTCTGTCATCCATGGACTGTTTGTGCTTTGTGATGCACATTTTGGAGCCAGTCAGTTATGGATGGAAATCTTCACAAACTGTGAGCTAAATAAACCTTTCCTCCCTTAACTTGTGTTGAATATTTTGAATTGACAATGAGAAAAGTAACTAAGACATCAATAACTTTCTAAAACACTTACATGTATATTTTTTTTGCCTTGTGGATCATCTTGGAGCTCTTCTCTTTTGTCTGTTCTGATCACCTTCTGTGGTTATACCACCAGTTCTGGCTGAAATAGCTCAGTTCTTGCAAGATATGTGAGAGAACCAAGGAAGTGCTCAGTCTCTGTAATATAAAATGTTAAATCTGGAGCAACAGATACTGAAATTGACCTTAAGATTATCTACGTACAGAGGACTTGAAAGTGTAATAATGAAATAATTAACTCTGTATAAACTGCATAAAACTCAGATCATTGTCTCATGAAGTACAAGAATGAACTCATGTACAATAGGCAGTTAGGAGAATGTTTATTGTAATAATAAGAAAAATGGCTACTGGTTTCCAGAGGGGAAGTTTTTGTCTTTTGTTTTGTTTTGCTGTGCATTTCGGGCTGGCCTTGAATTCACTTTGTAACCTAGGTTGGCTTCAAACTCATGGTGATTCTCCTGGCTCAGCCTTGCAGGCGCTGAAATTGCAGGCATGTTCCACCACACCCAGCAGATAACAAGGAACTTTTTTTGAGTGATTTCATTGTTTTCATCTTATATGAATAAGCGGAGGTTTGGAACTTGTTTTAAATAGGCAACTCTATGTTTAGAATAACCATTTGGGGTTTAGGCTTTACAATACAGGATCTAAAGAAAATCAGTTTCTCAGCTGGCCAAGTTGAAAGGAAACTGAGTTTAAAGGAAGTTAATTACTAGGCATTTCTACATTCTTCCAAGTCCAGCCTATTGGTACAGAGGAGCTGTCAACTAATTTAGCATATGCTGCCCAAGAAGTTCTTGGGAAGAAAGGCCCTGGTCTGCTCATTCTTACCCTGACTTTTTATCCTTGTTCCTGTGTTTGCTTTTGTGTCTCTAAGCTTAACTAACTTCCTGGCTTGAAATAGCTCTTAACTAGGTGTCCATGCTATTTTCTTTCTATCTAGCTGGATCTATTTTAGGCCAGTCCCATCTATAATAACTTGTTCAAGAAACGACTCTTTTGAGGGGAGATAAAAGTAGGATACAAAAATTTGTGGTGCATTTTATGAAAATCATTGAACTGGAGAGCAAGTAAAAGATGATTTAAGTCACCTCCATATAGATAGATGGTAAGACACATGGAATTTAATGAGAAAAATAACCAGAAGTGGGGTTCAGCCAATTATGGTTTTTGAGAAGAAGCAGAAAAATAAAAACAAGAGTAGGCAAAGAAAACACAAAAGTCCTTCTCCTAAGAGCTCTAATAGCCACGGTAAACACTAACAGTGAAAGATACTCAAGGAGTGGATAGTGGAAGAGTAAGAAAAATACTGTGGTGAGGAAGAGGAAAAGAGTCTAAAAGGAAATGAGAGAGGACAGTGGGCTTGACTCAGCGGAGTCACTGGCTACAGCAGAGAGTAGCAGGAGGGGAAAGGAGAGACATGGTGCCAGGTGGCACAGAACCCAGGGAGGAATCAAAGGAAAGCACGTAGCGGCAGGGAGTGCAAGTAGCATGCTCCAGGCATACAGCTTTCAAACGGAAAAAAGATAAAGCAGGAAAAGGGTTAACGTCAGGCGAATGCAGGGCATAGAGCATAGGAGAGATTTTGAAAAGCTGTACACTATCTCAGAGTTGATGACTGACATTAAACAAAAAAGTAAGCAGTTTGACAATCGGATGACCTGTCCTGAGAATATTCCTACCTATTTTTGTGATATATACATCAACACCCACAATACACACATACTGATACATACCAAGTATATTTCGCTTAAAATGACTTTGAATTAGAAGTGACTCTACAAGGTGAGCAGTTAGCCAGGGAAGGATTCTGATGAAACTTTAGGATGTGACAGAGGTATTTATGGCCTTGATGGAGTTGGCAGTTTCTCAAACTCAAGTTGAACACATTAAATATGTACAATTTTGTGTGTCACACTTCAACAAAGTACTTTTAAAAAGAAGAATTATCCTGATTTATTTCCAATGCAGGTATCCATATAGTTCCTGTGTATTAATATCTACATAACTTAAGACCGATATCTACATAACATCAGAATATCTATTCTATCACTGTGTAGTTCTGGTCACCTCCTTGTGATCACATTGCTCTTCTGAGTTTCAGCTTCTGCTGAACTAGCTCAGTTTGTTTGCTGCCCCGTAACACAGCTTACAGAACAGGCAAAGTGCTCAGACTTTTAACAATTTTACAATTAACAATGCACAGTAAAACAGCACACAACCTTTGCTGCCCAAAAGGCTTTTAGTCGGTAACAGATTTTGCTAATATTTCAAGAGCATAAAAAGAACTCTTACACTGCCACGATGCCCGAAAATTCAGGTTGAACCTAAGGGACCTTTCTTATTGGAAATCACTTCTCTCTACCACCTTGTGAGCATTGCTAAAATAGGTACTGCAAATAAAGAAGAAAAGCCTGCACCCAGACCATGGGTAGATGGCACAAGAGATGTTGCTTCTTGGACTCCGTGAGCAATCTTAATAAAAGTTCATTGCAGATGATTGCTTCGAATAGAGCATTGTTTTCAGAATCTCGGCACCCGTCATTATTCGTATTTAGCAGAATTCAGCACATTATGTGCTAAATGGGAAAAAATACATAGAATTTCATACCATCTTACAAGCCGAAAGCAAATGGAGAAGTAAAAAGAAAAGGATGTTGGGATAGTGAGAGAACTTTTTTTAGATAGCCTAAGTTAGGAATCAACAGAAAGGATGGTTTTACATCTTTTTTCTTTCTGATCTTGTAAAAATATGTTTTCCAAATGCCCCGTTCCTCATCCAGTTCCCAAATTCACATTTCCAGATGGGGTAGAAATTAAGCCTCTGCCTATTTTGGAATAATTTTTCTGATATTATTTATTGTGGCACATATTAATCTGTTGTAATATTTCTTAAAGTATTTTTGCATTTATTTGTAAATATCATTCTGAAATTTTATTTGAGTCAAGAGCTTAAAGTATAGCTTTGAAATTCCCAAGACTTTCAAAATATAATCTGAAACAAGCAAAGTAACAATCTATTGGAAATTCTAGAGAGGAGAAAGATGCCTTCTGCTTAATCAATTTTTCCTCATTAATCATAGTAAACTCTGCTAAGTAAGTCCCATTTTTGTATACTGAAGATGTAAAGAAGTGAGAGGGTATTTGTAGAAGTCTGGCTTTTCTAAGAAGATGTATAGACATTGGTGGCTTATATCTTTTAGTTATTTCTGTAGTGTTGGCCACTCATATTGTTAGTGGCAAAGTTGATTGGTGGCAGATTATGCCAGGTTGTGCTCATACTTCTAAGTGACTTGTCACTCAGATATTCAGTAGAGTATTTCTCTCTTGCAGCCACACAATTTTACCAGATCTCCTCTGAGGATGAATGCAGGGCTGTGGCTAGTTTTACGTCCCTGTGATAGTCAGAGTACTGGTTCCTCAAAGATAACCACGTCCTTATCCTTAGAGCGGTCAGCATACCACCTGGCGTGGGAAACAGAAGTTTGTAGATAGGATTACATTAAGTGTTTTGAGATTTTTTTCTTTTTTCACTGGATAGCCTTTGGGAGCCTAATCTCCCCCAAACAGGCCCTTTATCATGGTCCCTAACTGTCAGAACCTGCCTGGATGTGGTCAGAAGGAGAAGGGACCTGGATGAGTGGTCATCCGTCAACCTCCTTTGAAAAGGGGAGGGAGGGGGCTGCAGCTGGAAGCTACACTCTCCGGAGACCCTGGAGGGGAACCCAGCCCTGCCACTCCTGATTTTACCCCACTGATATCTGGTCAGACTTCTACCTGCTGGACTGTAAGTGAACACTGTCAATTTATTTTATTTTTAACATGTATTTACTTTTTATTGTATTTGCAGTACATAATATGTATATGTATCCTACAGAGTGGATACAAGTATTTAACACACGTCTTACCTCTACTTTCTCCCTGTCTCCTCGCCTCCCTCCTCCCTCCCACTTTCTTTTCATCTGCTCCCCATTTATAAAAGATCTGTCTCCCTGTTTCATAGTGTCTTTTGCTTTTTAAATTATATAAGTTATGTGATATTTAAGTTTGTATGTCTGATTTAGTTCACTTAATATTATGGCCTCAAAGTGCATCCATTTATCTGCAAATGACTCAAATTTATCCTTCTTTATGGCAGAGAAGCACTACGGAGTGTATACATATCACATCTGCTGTGCCCATCTTGGACATATAGGCTGCTTCCAAGATTTAGCTATCGTGAATTGTGCTGCTCTAAACGTGGGTATGCATGGATCAGTGTCGTATGATGTCTTTTACTCTTTTGGGAAAATACCCAGCAGAGCAGTAGCTGGGTCAAGTGGAATTTCTAGCTCGTGAGGCATGTCTATACATATTTCCATTGTGATTGTACCAGCTTACACTCCCACCAACGGGAGAAGGCAGCCTCACTAGCATTTATTACTGTCTGAGTGTACAATAATCACTGGTTTTTCTGGAATAAAATGGTGTTGAATGTTTTAATTAGCATTTTTCTGATCACCAGAGATGATGAACATTTTTCTAATATATTCATTTCATCTACCAATCTTTTGAATAGGGCTTTTATTTTGGAGTTTCTGAGTTTTGCTTGTTTTTGGGTTCTTGACAAACTGTACCTATTAGTCTTCCATCAGAGGAGTGGCAAGTGGCACCCCCTCCCCATTCTGTAGGCTGTCTCTTCATTCTGTTGGTTGTTTTCTTTGCTGTGTGGAAGTTTTTAATTTGATGTAATCCTATTTGTTGATTCTTGATGCTGTTTCTTGTGTACTAAGGGTTCTGTGGAGAAAGTCTTTTCCTATGTTATGTCCTCAAGTGTTTTTCCTATTTTATTTTCCGGCAGACTAAGTATTTCTGTTTTCATACTTATGTTTTTGATCCATTTTGATTTTATTTTCTTGCATGGTGATAGATATGGGTCTAGTATCATCTTCTACAGGTGGAACACATCTATTGTAAACCACGATTTTTGCAGTAATTTGTTAAAGCAGCAATAGAAAATTAATACAGGCCTCTTGTAAGGTGGCTTGAATGTTCCTGCAAAAGAAATGAACAGATGTTGAAGAAGGAAAGTGTCTTCTTTTGTTTTCTGACTCTCTCACAATGGCATATGGAGGAACGAGGGGAGATAGAAAGAAACAAGATGTTAGGCCCTGGGTACAGCCACATGTGTGGGTATTTAAGTTATGACAGCCAACATTTTTAAAATCATGGCCCCTTAATGTCTTTTGATATATGGAGGAGTCCTGAAGGATTGCATTTAAGAATTTTCTTGAAGTGAAATAAAAATACATTTGGAAAACAGACTCTTCCCTGTCTTCTTCTTATTAATTCTTAAGATACCAGAACTGCTGAGTAGAAGATGAATGAAAGACACATAAACTACTTACCCAGAAACTTATTTCAGTGGTAACAATATTCTTCATATGCAGCTCACTGTAAGTGACCAGAGATACAGAGAAGACCACAATCTGATCCTACGTGTGAACCTGCTCTGGGCTACTGGACATTAAATTGTGGTGGGGAGAAATCTTAACTTGTTTAACTCCCTTATTTTATGGATGCTCAGGAAGGCTAAGATATTTACTCAAGTTCAAATAGCCTTTCAGCGACAGAGCTCTAATGAAACTATTCCTGGCTTCTCTGTCTACTTTATCACGCTGCACGCCTGGCTTCTCCTGCGTGATAATCTCAATCATGACATCTGCCACGGACACCTGTTGAATATTTGGAATTATCTCTTGGATGTAGTCTTTGCTTCATTCTCTGCCACACCTTCCTCTTTCTTAATTGACACAGCTGCCCTGTAAGTAGTTTTCTTTGGTGCAATTTGTCTCACACACTAACTGATCTGCCTATTCATGCCACATACCACATTCATCATCCTGGGCTAGGATTTCCAGATCTTTCATGGACAACCTTCAAAGTTCTCAGCTCCCTGGCTGTCTTTATTAACTTTACCTCCCGATTGATCTCTCCTGACCCCTCCTCGATAATTTCTACACTCTCCTTCCGGTTCCACTGCCCTAAGTTGTTCATGCTGTGCTCCTGCTCTGAAATATCCTTTCTCTTCTACCTGCAAAAATCATGTCAGCTCGTGAAGCCTATTTTAACACCTCTTTCTTCCCGTGGCTCTTTCAAATAGCTCCAGCTGGGAAGAATTATTCCCTTTCCTGAGCACTTTAAAGCACTTCCCACATATTACATTTGATAATATCCAGTTTAACTCTTCATTGTACATATCCTGCTCTTTGTAACAAGTGGAGACATGGATGCATTTCACAGAAGAGACATCTGGTTTTGGTTCTGTTTTGTGAATTATCGGTGAGTGATACCCTAAAATTGGATGTGGCCCTTCAGTACAGACGTGTAGCATAACTGAAAAGGCAGAGTGTGGAATCTAGCAGGGTGGGGATAGGAAGAGGGCAGGATCCTAGGGAAGATTATGAAAGAGCAGTTGGGGAAAATCTATGGAAGAACCGGAGAAAGGAGTCATGGGATAGAAGAAGAAAGAAACTCCCAAAGAAGGAAATGTTATTATTGCCTTTATTTAAGAAAAATAAAGCCTCATAGGTTCTCAGATCAATTTTGGAAAACCATTTGTATATAAGAATGCAGAAGTAGGACAAGAATACAAAACTATAATCTAAATAAGTCTTATTTTTTAAAAAAAATGCTTTTGAAGCTACTGTGTTATTGATATTTCAAATATGTAACTAAAATGGGATAAAAGGCATGTTTGTTTGAATCAAAGAACTAATTGAAAAAAGACAAGACTAGAGAGAGAAAAGATAATTTAGCTCTCCCCCCACGGAGGATAACATCTAGGCTGTTGATTATAACAACTCAGCAGGCTGTTACCAAATTACTTCTCCCACCATGGAATAATTTAGTCTGGCCAGACTCTTCCTTCAGGGAGAGAAGCTGCTAATTGCATACACCTTGAGGTGACCTTAAAAAAATGCTGTGGCATTGAGAATAACCAAATTAGTTGTGTTTGATGTATTATGTCCACTAATTAGATGAGTCGTTGACTCAGTGATACTGTAGTTTAATTGGGTAAATGAACTACCTACAGAAATCAACCAAGTTATTCCAGGTGTGTGAAGAGGCCAAAAGTGCTTTGTGGAAAACCAAATCAAGCAGTATACAATCAGTCGTCGGTATCAGGAGAGAAGGATTATGGTCTTTACAGGGCTGAGTCCAGATGCCCCAAACGTGTTGCGTGGAATGTTTAGCCGGAGCAGTATTTATTCTCGGTGTAGCCAGCTGCTTCAGTAGAAGAACATCAGGTGACCACTCAAGCTCCCTGTTTAACACATGGTTTTGCTGGAAGCCAAAAGAAGAACATTACAACTTCCAAATCTGCACATAGAACTATTTTCTATTTTGCAAAAGGCGCTGTGGCATAGTCTATTTTGTGCTCTCATTTTGGAAGACGAAGCATGAATTTATGTTCTAGATTTCCAATATAAAATTCAAATTAGAACCCTTCCTTTTGCTGTTGGTGGTGAGCTAAGAACAGCTACTGTTAATGCTTGCAGGAGATAGTGGCCTTCAAAAATCATGTATTTGGAACCTCTGAATGTAACTTTATTTAGAAGTAGGGTCTTTGTGGATGCAACTAGTTAGGATGAGGTTCATTAAATTAGAAGGGCATCTAAATCCAATCACTAATGTCCTTGAGAAGACAGCAGCATGGACAGGGAAGAAGACAGGCTGTGTCTGGACTCTGTTCATCTTTTATGTTTTCAGGAGAGTCTGTGGGAGTTCATTCAATGAAATGCCAAGTGTGTTCCACCGCAGGGATTGCGATTCCTTTTCTGTGACTTTTCCAGTCCTCAAAGGTCATGCAATAGTCTTATGTAGCCTACTAGAGTTACTGCACAGCTAGACCCAAGACACCTTAGGGATTTTCCTTAGACTAAAGACCTTTACTTTCTTATTGCTTTTAGTATTTTGTGAAGCCTGACCTCCATGCTTACTGCCCTAATATTATTTCAAGAGAAATAGCTGGCTTCTTTCTATGTAAGATCTTTGACTGAAGTGGCTCTCTGGGTTTGGAAATCATCCTCTTGAGAAAACAAAGGACTGCTGCTTCTTTCCATGGTACATAGTACAAGATAGTGGTCCACACGCAGCTCACTGGGCTAGAGGACAAAGTGTTCAAGGCTTGCGTGGTCTGCCCTTCAGCATGTTCTTGAATACATTCTGCCCTGATTTCTGGCCACTGCACAAGGTTGCTGCACATTTAAAGTGACTTTAAACATAAAATGGGCTTGGAACAGTGCGGGGCATCTTGTAAACACCAGACATATGTGCTCCCTTGGTATTAACCATGTACATTGCATTTCAGGTTGCTACGCTTACTGGAAACTCAGCCACTATTGAGTAGACACATAATTCTGCCATTGAGCTGCACTCAGGGTTCTTGTGATGCACTGTCTCGTCTGTGAGTCACTCTCTACGTGGGAACTTGTGAGATGATGCTACACTGGAAAGAAAGTGAGAAATGCTACCTTAAAAATTTCTCTGGAAACACTAATTACATAGACTGACCAGGAAGCAAGTGCCTGTTATCAGTTCCCGCATTTAGTAGATAAAGGCCATTGGGAGCCCTTACCAATTGTTAAAAACCTACAATCAACAAAAAGACCTCAAGCTTCCATGCCTGCTAGGGTTTGGATATAGTTTGAGTGTATCCTCTGGAAAGTCACATGCTAGTGCTTGGCTCTCATGGGATGATGGAGCACTTAAGAGAGGGGAGTCTACTGCAAGGTCTTAGGGGGGGTGTTGGGAGCCGCAGCCCCGAGCCCGGTCGCCTCACTTGGTGGACGTGAGGCCTGTAGTAAAGAGTAAAGCCTGAGGTAGATTACCCCTCCCATCGAGCACGTTAGTTTCCTGCTTACCGCGTAAGCAACCCGCTCAACAATATAGTCTGCCTGGCAACTGATGATGTTAGCCAATCAGCTTGCCTTGCTTACTTTAACATGATTGGACACTGTATCTGTATATATACTGGTGCCACCCCTGGGGGGGAAGAAGAAGCCCGGAAGTAGAAGCCCAGAAGGAGCCGCGGGGAGCGGACCAAAGGAGGCTTCGGCTGGGAGCGATCCCAGGGCAGGCTGTACGGAGAAGGAAAATAAAAGAAAAGGTTGTCCACTGCCAGACTTTGTCGTGTGTCCTTCCTGCCGGCCGGGAGCGACATCGACAGGGGGGCTTGCCTCAGAAGGATTGGTGTAGTTCTCCAGGACATGAAAGCTCTATCACCAGCATGAAACTATCTCTCTGGCTTCTTGTCTTCCCAGGCAGTTTCTTCTCTGTGCTCCATCATTGCTATCTGCTGTCAGCCCCTCTGCAGAGGTCAAACAGAGAAGGCCACCTAATCTTGGACTTCTAGTCTCCAAAACTATGAGTTAAATAAATATGTCTTAGAGTAAACTGCCCAGATTCAGTTATTCAGTTACAACCACAGAAAATGGACAAACACCTGACAAAATATAAGTCTAAAGAGGCTGTTGTAGAAAGGTAGTTTGTTCGATGAGACACAGTCAAAGCCTCGGAAGACTAGAGCAAAACTATGATTCTGGTCTCTAGAAAATAAAGATGTCATGAGAAGTGTCACAGTATGCATTTATGATGCAAATACACATTCAGCTGTTCATTCATTCTTCCACTTATGTATCTAATATGTTTAGACGCTAAGCCTCCGACCCGGCACTAAGTGTTGGGACCTTAGCAGTATCTCTTAGTATTAACCATGTTATTTCAAGAGATACTGTCCCCACTGCAAGGAGATTTCTCAGAAGCAAAACAAACTTAAACCCCAACAGCTCCTGCCATAGCCAAGACAGTTTCTGCCTTAAAATCCCAGGTTGATTTCCTAGGGGGATAGGGCTCATAGTGATTCTGCAGCTTTTTCTGGACAAAATAAACTCAGAAGGATCTCTGTGTCATGCCCTGTGCCATCCTTGAAGGCTGGAACATCTCAAACGATACAGAGCCAATTAAAAAAGATTGATCTTTAGCAGGGTGTAGTGGTGCATAAGCGAAATCTCCACAATTTGGAAAGTTTAGCTGAAAATGGGGGTTTCAGGATTAAGGTTAGGCTGGGCAATTTAGTGAGACCCAATTGCAAAAAGGAACACACACACACACACACACACACACACACACACACACAGACACACACAGAAAAAAAGGAGATTCTCCTTGACTCAGGGTTGACCCCGCCTTACCCCAGTGACTTTGCATACCTGTTATCAAGCCCACAGCCCACATTCTCAGCAGAAGCCCCAGTGCAGTCAGGCCAGAAGGACAGCACAGTAGGGTTTATCTCCCCACTGTCCTGAAGCAGAATCTCAAGATAGTAGAGAGTGGACGGCCAGCTGAGCAGTTCTAGGCACAGCTGCTGGAGTGTATGGTGGGGATAGATAATTAAACCCAGTATGGGTTGAATACAGTCTCTCAGAGTCTTGCCAAACAAATAGATCCTGGGCCCCTAAGTTAGGGAATTCCAACTGCTGAGGATTTAAAGGGCTTCACAGCAAGGCTCTTCGTTTATTTTGCCCCATTGCTAGTTTCCTAGGTGCTCTGACATGAGATAATAACAAAATTGTGTGGTTGGTTTGTTGGTCAGTGCCCAACTTGGAAGCACATGGCACACTCAAACTTAGATAATTTAAGAAAAATCATTAATAAAGAGAATAATTATGGAGTTGCTGATGGTGATAGGGTACCATAGAACAGGTACCTGGAGCTGGGAGAGTGGGGCTGCAGCCTAAGGGGGAGAGAGGACGTACTGATTACCAGAAGAGATAGAGAGAGAGAGAGAGAGAGAGAGAGAGAGAGAGAGAGAGAGAGAGAGGTGTAGAGGAAGGACAGAGACATTTTTGAAGGGTGCAGGGATCTTCCATGAAAGGATCCAGTCACCCCAAGGGGATCTTGTAGGGAAGGGGCCCAGGTGTCAAGTGCCTGCCCTCTTTATTCTCCCACCCTCCAGTGTCCAGCTGTGCTCCGTCAATGCCTGAAGCAGAACAGAAGCCAGGAAGCCCGGGCACCTGAGGTTTGCACATCTCACACTGGGTGAGGAGCAGCACAGCAGCGCTGCAGTGGCAGCTTTTGGTAAATTCTCGGTGCTCAGCATTTTCTTGTGCTGGCAGCAATAGGATGAGCAAGTTTAAAACCTATTAATCTATGATCCACAGGGATCAATAGCAGAATGTGGTCATTGGCAAAAGGTCTCTATTGGTAGAATCAATAGTAACTAATACAATAGTTTTACTTGGTTTTCTAGAATGCTTTGAAGGAACAAGAAAATCCAAGGATATTTCTCAAAAATCTAGTGTTTGATCACAGTTTCTTCTCTGTTCACTTTTGTGTCTGTCTTTATTACCTGCCCCTTTCCTCCTAAAGTGTCTTCCAGTCATCATTTTTGCTCTTGTTCTCTCTCCATATTTCCTTCTTGTTCTTCCAATACAATAGCCCTGTGATGGTTTGTGCTGAGACGTCCCCTCAAGGCATCATGCAGTCATTGGTGGGGCTGGTTCAGAGGGGCCTGGATCTGAGGTGTGTGATGATGGGATTAAGGGTGTGTGATCACTAATCAGTCCGTGGATTGTTTTGGTACCAGCCTAAACACAGTAGCCTAGATAGAAGATGAAAGGGGCAGAAAGAAGCTGCCAGGATCACTTGGATTTACTGCTTGGATGCTTTTGCTGCCTTCTGTCCACCATGAACTGTTTCTCCTCTGCAATGCCTCTCTGCCAGGCCACCCTGCCTTGGAGCCAGCCAACTATGGACTGAAATCCATGCAGACTGTGAACTAAATAAACCTTTCTTCCTGTAACTTTGAGTGTGAAATATTTTGTCTCAGCAATGACTAAAGTAGCTAAAACAGGCCCCCATATACCTTCATTTGCTAAAATAGGGGGAACTTTAGCTTGGGGTGGAAGACAGAGACACAGGACAGAGTGTCACAGGGTTAGTTATACCACATCACAAGAACAGGAGGGACCTGGACAGGCCAGGAAGTCAAGTTCTGGGGGCAGTGCAAAGAATTTTCTGGACCTAAATCCACTCTTCATATCGATGGCCTTGCCTGTACCTCTCCGATGAGATGACAAATGACATTGTCCTCTCAGAAGGTTCACCAAAGGGCAGTGTTACCCTAGGGGTTGTTCAAAAATAAGGAGAAATTCACACAGATCCCCAAGCTGGGACATAGGGCTCTTCTCTCCTTTGGGTGGAGTAAGCAAGTCTGGCAAAATGAGTTGCTCTGAACTTCTTGTAAATGTGGATTTCTTGATGATGAAATCTTATGACAAGGCAAAATCAGTAACAGTTATGCTGTAAATCTACTTTCAAAGTAAATTTATGTTTGAAAATATCTTCAAGAGTTGTATGTGATGTATTTGCATTTGCCTACTCATTAATGCATTATCACAACATTACTACTGGTGTTTAAAAAAATTGAAATACATCAGAAAATGTGATCTCAGAGAGAAAAATTCCCCCTTATTGACAGCCTCCCTCACAGCAGTAACTATCATGCATTTTCTAGTTAAAAACAGTTGGCTTACATCTTATGCTTAGAAAGATCCCCATCCTACAGAGGAGGAAGGTCCAGGGTTAGGCGGCTCACCCAAGTGTGTGCAGCAGAATTGAGCTGGAAAGCCAGATGGTCAATTTAAAACCAATATTCCTTTTATCTTAACTATTTATGTTCTTAGTATTGCTGCTAAAAGTACACATCAGTGCTGATCAATCGGATTAGCCAAACACAGTGTGATTAGGAGCAAACTACTTCTTTAAAACTCGAGTCGGCTATTAAAACAATGCTCTCCTAAACTCTGGTTTATAGCACTCATTTTGACATCTTTATTTGGCCTTTTGTGTTTTAATGCATTCTAGTACAGTACACCATGATCCAGTGGATGGAGGAGGCTGTGTGGGCAGGCAAGTGTCTAGAATTTATGAGGTCAGTAGCAAAATCTTTGCGATATTTAAAAGATTTAAGCTTTCACATTCCACATGCAGATTAGAAATGGTAAATACAAAGTTATCATCTGTTCACAACTCAAAGATGAGGGCTGTTACTGTGACTCCTGGAACCATTCTGGGGAGAGAGACTCAAGCATGCTGTCTACTTACTGTGGAGCTGTAAGCATATTTGTGGGAATGAAAAATCCACCAACTCAGTCTAGTCCAAGTACAAACTGTACATATTATACAGCACGTACTGCCTCTGCTTGTCTCAAAGACAGTTATATCTTTGTGCACTTTTAAGGTCTAAAATGGGAATGTCGCCTTCAATTACTTATAAAATGTGCATCTATCTGTGGGTTTTGGTGCTGAGGAACGAGTTAATAGACTTTCATTGAAAAAGATAAAAGAAAAAGAATACTCTATAGATCCAGTTGCATTGACAAAAAAATTGTAAAATTAGATTCATTAATTAGGGGTTTGTATTTTAAAAATAAGAAGTCAAAAAAAATTTTTTTGGTACTGAGGATTGAACTCATGACCTTACACTTGCCAGGCAGGCAAGTGAGCTAAATACCCAACCCAGGAAGTCAATTTTTTAATAATATAAAATGTATAATATGTGCCTCATAAAGAGGTAATGGTAACATTTTGTCCAGCACAAAATCACACGCAATATATTATAATATTACCAAGTTGTTGCTGAATTAGTAATATTTTGCATAGGTATGTCACCACAAAATATACACCAACACAAAACTAGTATCAGCAGAGTCTTTCGATATTTAGTGATAGAGCATAAAATTTTAACACAGTTTGGCTGCCTACTTTCATTTCCTCAAACCAAGTCAATTGAAAAATGCTTTCTCTTCTAGATGCATCAATTTAGTATTTCTATCTCATTGCCTCTTTCTTGTGTTTTGCCTTAGTTAAAAATTAAGTAAATTCCTATAAGAGAATCATAGCATTCAAAGTAATGTAAAATATTTTTAGAAGCATTAATGTAAATGGACTGATTGCAAAGTATTAGACTTCGAGTTCTAGAAGTAAAAATGCTCCAAACTACCTGAAAACACTTAAGGAAAAAGGCTGAAACATTTGAAATTTGAAAGGGCAAATCCATAAAGGCTATTAATGTCTCCAAATTAATCACATCAGAACTCCAGAGCCAGAAGTACAAAAGGAAGTAAATGTTCACCAGAAATCCTCCCTGGGTTTGTTTTCAAGATTAAAATTGAATGAAAGATAAATAATACAGGAGGACGAAATGAACTGAGTCTGAGACATTTTCATAAGGTCAAGTAGAAGAAATTCAAACAGAGAAAGATTATTTCAAACTGAATGGTTTTCCTTTTATAATCAATTGCCTGTGTATTTCTATTTATGCTGCTTTTGTGGTGAGCACAACAAGACATTTATAGCCTTCTAATCTTCTGTGGATGAATGGTACTGAGAAAGGCAAAAGGAGCTTTCCACGCTCTCTGCAAGTTTCACCCTCCATTCGGTGCGCTCCTGGCTGTAATGGCTCTGTTTTCCTCTGCCAGTGTACGGTGTTGTTCACACGGTGCACAGTGAGACAGACACGAGGTTTCCAAATGTCACGAAGGATTTCAGAGGCCTGAATTGTACAAAACAGAGCAGTCGCACTAACGCCCTATTGAAACCAGCTGTGCCCAGAGTCCCTGACAACGTGACATTTCATTCACTGCTCTGCAGTGAACACTGATGTCCCTTAGTAGGAGTGGGGACCATTACCAGGAACAGCAGGATGACAGAGGCTGGAGGTGCACGCATAGAAACCAGGGGATGGACACGGACTCAAACACACTTAGTCCCACTTAGTCCAACGTCTGTCACTGCCTTTTCAAAACATTAAATTGCAGCACAAACGAAAAGCTAATAGCCTAGGACACAATCTGTGCTATTGCTCTAGGTTGAGAAAGGAGTGAGCATCATCAATGTAACAGCAATTAAGATTGTCACAGGAGAGATTTTGTTCCTAAGAGAGGAAAAACATGGAAACAGGTCAATAAAGATACTCATTAAAATAAGTATAGAAGATATTCACTAGCAGCACTGCATTTGTTCAAATATTTTGCAAGGCCTGAGAAGCAATCCATTGTGTAACTGGCATACTTACCCCTGACTGCGGAGTGTAATATTCTGGGTGCAGTTCTGACCCTGCTACCCGCTGTGTGACCACAGCCAAATCTCCTTCCCTCTCTGCGTCTTCCTGCAGCTCTAAAATGAAGGATCCAAGTTTCATTTCTAATATCCTTCCCTACTCTTTTGACTCTTTGCATTCTATGACATACGTTAATTCAGGAAGGTGATTTCCGTGTGTATATGTGTTGGTGTGTATGTATAATGATTCAATTATTTTTATCTTTCATATGAAAAAGTAAAGAATTTTAATAAGCATTTATCTGAAAAAAACTGGTGTCTCTATGCATTTAAAGAATATTTAAAAGGAGAATATTTCTAAAACAATTTATTCTAAAAAAGATATTGCATTATGTAGGCATCTATAAAAATGGAACATGGGGTTCGATGAAATATAAATTCTAAAAATGTATATTTTAACAACTGTGGTGAGACTTACCTTTTCTTCTTTTGAGAACAACCCCACATATGGTAGTGTTCATGACTTGGTGGTGCTCTAAGATCACGTTCCATGTGTATGTGGTAGCCAACTTCTCTGATGGTCCTGATGACTCTTAATCCCTTACCTATGTAGATGACCTCACATACAAACAGGATTTTTGCAGATGTAACTGGCTACGATGAAGTCAGACACCCTGGAGTGAGCCATAAATTTAAATACAGAGACCCAGACACACAGGTAGAATATTATGGGCAACAGAAGCAGAGATCATGGCCGAGGAACACGAGCGATTGCAGGGACAGCCAGAAGCTGCGAGATGAGAAGGATTCTCCCCTAGAGCCTTTAGAGAAAGCGTAGCCCTGCAGCAGCTTTATGTCACCCTTGTAGCTTCCAGAACCCGGAGGAAACACATGTGTGTTGTTTGAAGCCATGCAGTTGTTGAAGCTCTGTTTCAGCAGCCCTCGGGGGTAGCCCAGGTGGCATTGTAAAGCACGGTGCATGAGTCATCTGTTCAATAAATAGCATTGAAATCAATTCACATGTATATGGAGAAAGAGAAAGATCTCAAACAACTGTATGTTATTTGAGATCATGCACAAAAACAAATTTTAGGTACATAGTAAGTCTAAACCTGAAAAGCAAAATACTCAATATTCTAGAAGATAATATATGACAAAATCTTTGATTCACAAGAATAGGAATTGAATACTGGAGCAGGATACAAAAATTACTAACCAGAAAGAAAGTAGCTAATAAAATTTATTATAATCAAATTAAGTCATTGGTTCCTCAAGTAACATTATTGAGTGAGTGAAGGAGCAAACTACGTTAGTGGATAATGATTCTGGGACCATGGATAACCACGAAGCACTGTGATTTGGAACAATTTACAGAACTACAGCTTACTACCTGAAGGAGGATGTGAGTGCTAAGTCCCAGTACCCTGCTCCCAGGGACGTGAATCTCAGGAACCACTTTGGCACACAATTTGATGTGCTTTGCTGCGATTGCAGAGATGTGTCCCAGTGGCTTGAAATTCCACTTCTAGACATAGAGCAAGACTCCCCTACAAGAATGTCACTAACAATGTCGTTTTTGCAAAGTTCACCAACAGCTGAATGGAAAGATAAATTGTAGTGTAATCACATAGCAAGACACTATAAAGCAATGAAACCAAAAGAACCACAGCTACGTGCAGTTGCAGTGGTATCAGACACACAATGTGATAAGTCATAAAAAAAAGTTGATGAAAAAGATCTAGACACCAAAGGAGACACATTACACGGTGTGAAACAGAGTTACACCAAGTCCAAAAGCAGGCAAAACTAAAGTGTAGTGTTTACAGATATCACATACTTAGTAAAATGACATTTTTGAAAGGTAGTGAATGATTAACTTGAATGTCATGACAGTGTTATCTTTAAGGGAGAGAAGAGGAGGAGCGGCAATTAGGAGGAATCATATGCAGGCTTCTGAATGTCAAGTGACACTGTTTGAGAGATTATTAGAGTGCTCATTTTGTGACACGTCATGTGATGCATGACTTGGGTGTGAGTTTTCTGGTAGAAGTATTTTATTCCATGGTAAATAGTTAGCTGGGAACAGCTGAGACAGAAATTCTGAGTTCACTTTTATGTCCCTCAACTACGGGAACTAGGTCGGGCAGCCCTTTTTCTCTGCTTTTGCTTCCGTGCTTCCACTGGTTTCTTCAATCAATATGGTGCTAAGTATGATGGATGGTGGGGGCTTCCAGTTGATTTCCCCAGTGTATTTCCTGACAGAATCAAGGGACAAGCTGGAACCACAACTCCGTGCAATGCAAAAGGCATGTGATGCTGCCATCCTGATACATCACAGTTTCCAGTGAAGTCGTCAGAACCCTTCATGGCTGCAAAAGAATTACCACGAACCCTCCTGCGAGTTGATGGAGTTTGGGCTTTTCATGCTTTTGGTCCTGCCTTCCTGAGCTCCACGCCTGCCTGGGTCATGGAGTTTACGTCTGACATATGGAGCCTACATTACTAACGTGTTCGTCTCACTACCACACTGATAATCTACTCCAGTGGGGGAATCAATGTCTATAAATTAATCAGAATGCCTTTTCCTGTGTACCTCAATTAAAGATCAAATAACCCAACTAATGTACCCAAAGAAAAAAATGTAATATAATTACAACTTACTCTTTTGATCTCTTGTTTCCAAAGCAGTATTTTTTCCCCATTAAAGGAAGGGTTCTGGTTTTGTTTGGGCTGTTTGCGTGTGAGAATAGCCTCTTTTACCAACACAGCATAAACATTTATAAAACTTCAAAGTTCTCTGTAGTTTTTCCTAACAGGCTTGTGCTTTCATCCCAATTGTCTTTCAATTTCTGACTTTGCGTATCTTCCCCTGTCCAGAACATAGTATCAATCTCTTTTCAGGAAGACAGCTGCAGAAAAATTAAAGCTAACACTGAGTCTTCATAAATACTCAACCTTTCACTTTGGAAAACATAATAAATGCCATCACTCTATTACTGGGGCAATCAAAGATTAGCGAGCACCTATACCAACACCAAGATGTTAATAAATCTCAATAGTTAAACTGGGTTGGTTTGTTGCTACTATGCAACTAAAATAAATCTGCTGAAAAACTAGAAACTAGCTCAGAAGACAAAGCAAAATAGAAAACAAAGCTATCAGCTAGTGAAATCACTTTTTTAGTGTATGTCTTTCCAAACTTTTTGCTATAAATACATATATTCTTATTGGCATCTATCTATCTATCTATCTATCTATCTATCTATCTATCTCTATACCTATATCTATAGTTATCTATCTTTACTTATACTATTACTTTGTTCCAAAGAATGACAGTCCATCATTTAATAACGAAGAAGAGGTATTTAGTAACTATCTAAATACTGCCTGCTCCTGAAAACATTTCAGGTGTCCAACCAGAAGCACAGAATGACCCCTGTGTGGAATGAGGCATAGAAGATACCAGGCCATATTCTCCGGTGACCTTAATGTCTCTCATCCCTCAGTAGTGTGTCCGAGCTACCATGGTCTGCTGGCTGTCTCCTGAGTTGTCTCCTTGAAAGAAATTATTTGTATTTTGTGACTTTATGTGCTCTCTTCGGCAGTACATATACTAAAATTGTACTTTATGATTTCAAAGTAAATAGCTCAACAGACAGACCTATTAAAGATTTTACTGATAATGAGAAAATAAATAGAAGAAAACAATTGTAAACATGAAACAAAGGAGGTTGGAGTAAGCACAGTGTAAAAAAGATGTGCCAACAGCGTGCTCAGTTCAGTAGAAGATTTTTAAAATTATTTTTGAAGAAATTTTGCCCGGGGCTGGAGTGATATTCCCACCTAAGCTTTTGGGGTAGCTGGAACTACTTATGTTTGATAGCATTTAAAAAGTGTGATCATTATCCAACTCTGTACCATGTGCAGCAATAAAGAGATTTAGGTCAAGATAATCATTCCCATCTTACATGTATCCAAAGGGTGGCGGCCCTCGTATTTTTATGTTTGGAAGATACTGCTGCTTTTAGTGACGGACAGTGAGGGGCTGAGATTACTGGGTTTCGGGGCGAGGAGTCCCTTTCTAAGTAAATAAATAAAAACACTAATTTACATGCTCAATCTGTTCAGAAATTTCACTGCTTTCACACTTTTATTAGAATGACATTATTCTTTGGGCATTTACTGCTGACTGAAAAACCACAACAAACCCCCCACCCCGAGATGCTTATCCCGAGTATGGAGCATATGCCTGTGTGCATTTTTGTCTACAATGTAATAAAACGAGATAGGGACAGGCAGGGGAGAAGAGGCCAGAGAGGACAGAGGTGAAAAACAAAAGAATTAAAACATGTTGGCTTTATGAATCAGGCGAATTTGATTGTGTTCTCCTCTAATATAAAAGGATTTCTTTCTGACCTTGAGTTTGGCTCGTTTCAGCCAGCACCAGCGATTTCTGTCTAGTTCACAAAGACGAGTTGCAATTTTTCATGTTTCTCCTCTCTCAGGAGCATCATGCAGAGGGAGTCTTTTTTTTTCTTTTTTATTTAGAGAATCGATATTTGGAGGGCACTTTCATTTTAAGGGAAGTCGAAATCAACGTACACCAAATACACCAATTTATAGCTTTTGTTCTCATGGGATGCATTAAGGTTTCAAATAAGATAGTTTTTCACTTGTAATAAATGAGCTTTACTGTGGGGAAAAAATGACCCCCGGTGAGGACAGAAGGGTGCAGCCCTGCAGGGAGCTACAGTTCTGCAGCTGGAGGAAGAATCCCACTTAGGATGTTTGGTCCGATTGCGTAGCCCAATTCTGTCATCCTCTGCGTGTAGACAACACGAGTGTAAATACGTTTGCGGCTTATTTATGGAGTGTAAATTTAAGGGAAGGAAATGCAAACCATTTGTTTCTATGATTTTTTGAGGTGAAGAATCTATTTTAAAAAATCTTTACTGAAGGTCAACACTGTTCTTGGTCTCATTTAAACTGGTCAGAAATGATTTTCTCTGTCCTCTGAAAGCATCCCCAGTCCCCTGCCTTAGGAAACGCCTTCTTTCCCTCTTCTATTGATTTGTACACTCACCGTCTGTGATTGAAAGGGGAGCTGAGTGACAGGGGTGACTGGAGCCTCCGGCGTCTGGGCCTGAGTTGTAGATGGGACCTGTCAGCCATCTGACACAGCTATTTGTTTCTGGAATACTTGAAACGTTTCAGGTTTGCTAAAATTATTTTATTTGGATTATTTTCTTGTCCTTTTTTGATGTTTTTGTATAACGGTCATTGCATAATCAGGTTAACTTTTACAAATTTGTAAGTTAGCCGTACTTTCTTATACCTTTAATTAAATTTTCAAAATTATAAACTAATGCATATTTATTACACCCCTCTGTCTCATCTTTCTCAAACCTTTTCTCTCTCTCGCCCTCTTTTCTCTTGAGCCCAGGGCTTTCACTAAATTACTGCCCTTTTTAATATTTTTATTTTGAAACAAATTCTTGCTAAATTGCTACATTGCTAAATTGCCAGGCTGAGCTTCAGCTTGACCGCCTGCCTCAGTCCCTCAGAGTACTAGAATTACAAGTACATCATGCCCAGCAAGCTTATGGGTTTCTGAAAAAAGTACATGTCACCCAAGTTTATAATAAATGTAAGAATTTCCCATTTCTCCCTCAAACCCTCAAACCCTCAAAACCTCAAATCAGAGGCAGCTGTAGTTAAAATTTTGATTTGTCTAATAAATCCAATTGTATTCCTTTTTATAATGACTTGGTAATTATCTATTAGTAGATACACAGTTATTTGTGGGAAGAGATGAACGATGAGTTACTAAAAGTGAAACTGAAATGTCAAAGTGCATTAAAAATTTGAATGATACTGACGATGGTTTCTTGCCACTAATCTATACTTTTTCAAAAGTGATGGAAAACGTCCATTTTCCATTTCCTAACACAGAAGGGGGCAATAACAAGTAATCTTTGTCAATGTGGCAGTTGAAATAACACATTGTATTTTAATTTGCATTCAGTTTATTGTTGTACCACTCCATCTACATACTAACCACATTATGTATTCCCTGTAAAACACATTTTTATACTCTTCATTTTCTACTTTATTTTTGGTCACTGTTTTAATGATTTGGGAGACCTCCTTTTATGCTTCAGATTAAGCCTTCATCACAGTCATTATCAGTTTTTGTTAAATTGTAAATTTTAAAAACTACAATTTGTGTTCAGCACTACACTCAAGGTAGATTTTTAAATATTTTTCACATGAACTAATATTCCTTCCATAGTTTCTGAATTTTATGCATAAAAACTTCCCCCATTACAAAAGCGTAAAAGTATTTACCGTGGACCTCTGGATGTCCTGGAGGCCGCTTCCTTAGCATCCTTCCTTCCTTTTCAAAAGGTCTTTCTAGCATTTGAGTATGTGTCCAGGCCAACATCACCAGAGGTAAAGGATTTGTGCTTTTACAGTGACTAAACAGTTGTGCTATTGAATTATCCATCTTCATTTCTTAAAAACTACATGATATTAATTTTGGGGGGCAAATAATTCTGTCTTTATTTTAACTTGGGCTGCTACACAAAATACCATAGCCCAGATAGCTTCATCAGTGGATATGTGGGTCCCATGATGATGACATTGGAAGCTGAGCCCCTGGGCGGCAGCGTGGTTGAGTTCTGGTGACAGCCACCCTGCTGCGTGGGAAGCAAGACTCTGTTCTTCTGCTCTTAGAAGAGCACTGATCTCATCGTGGGACCCTCACCGTGGGACTCGCAGAAATCCAGTCACCTCTTAATACCCCACCTTTAAACGCCATGCAGTGAGGATGAGGCTTTAATGCATGAATTCATTCTGTAACTGTCCAGGAAACACTAGAAGTCATCAGCTTACATTCAAGCAGAAATCTTCCCTCTACTTAGGCGCCATTCTGTTCCAGTCAAGGTGCTCCCAAGATGAATGGAGGCTGTAAAGTAGCTTTGAATCTTTGTGGTAGCAGAGATGTAAACCAATCCCTGCAACACAGTGTGCTGGCAATTGTCACAGGGCTGTACATTCGTTCAACAGTCAGCTGGGCAAAGAGTCCTGGGGAGGACACAGGGAGGTGTGTGCAGAGGTGTCAGGAGCAATTCCAGGACAGCCCTCTCAGCTGTGAATTGGGGAGCCTAAGGAGGGCCTTTCTAGGGCCCTGTACCCCGACCCTGAAGATCTGCAGACACTAAGGTGAATTTGCCCTCGCCCAGACTCACAATACTTCTAACACTCAGCTATGGTTCATATCAGCTCTGCAGGAGACAGCAAGAACTGTTACAAAACACTGCAGCTTTAAGGCATTCCCATGCATTTCTTCGGGAACAATTTCCTGTATATGTGAGTTAAAAACTTAAGGAACTATTGAATTTTCTGTTAGGAACTTATTATTGCACCCATTTAAAGCTTTCCTCATTAAAAATAAAAAGAGACTATTTCTAGGAACGGTGATGAATAACAAAGGAATAACAAATTTCTGTTCTGCAGAATATGGCAGGGTCCAATTATATCTGAGAAAGAGAAAAGCTGTATAAATATTGTATTTAGGTCAACAAACAGCCATTCAAAACTGTCTACGGAATTTGCTGTTTGCCTTGGATAATAGTCACTAAGCAACCGGACATTTGTGCACGGCAGCCGTTAGCTGGATTGTTGTACAACACAGCAAGGCCTCTGTCCAGGCAAACATTTGATGCAAGAAAGACAATGTGGTCATTGTGTACTCAATTCTCTTTCTCATATAAAGCAAGAAGCACATTTCTAGTTTAACCCAAACAATGTTAAGTCCATGACTTTTAACATATTAAGCTATTCAAAACAAGCTTTTGTTTTGGTTATCAGTATCTGGCTCAATTAAGAATTCATTACTATCATTTAGACATAATTACCCTTTAGTGATTGGGACTTTTCCTATAAGTTAGTGAAGAAACCTTAATTATCTGTACCAAGAAGACACGATGAAATTATATGTTAAGGCAATAATTATAGTACAGTACAGGGAATTTAGGACGCAAAGTTCTTTAGCATTCTCGCTTCTAATGTTACTCAAAACAACAATATATCTGAAGACATTCTTACAAAAAGTATGCTCCTGAATAACTAGAATATTTGCAATCCATTTACTGGGGCTGAAGAAATACATTTAAAATTGAAATACTAACAAATAGACATTATATATTTATAAATAAAGTAATTCACAATTGTCTCTTTTTTTGGTTTACTGAAGTAAATTAAAATATTTAAAAATCTGAACAATATATTAAGGGAACAAATGAATAAAAAATGTCTAACTTAATATGCCCAGTTTAGTATAATGCTGGGCTTCATTTAAGCCATCTACTTGATCACATTTCACACTAATTTTCTTACTTTTTTACTTTATAATTGAGTGAATGTTCATAAAATCCTCAACATTATTTTGAATTTGTGGGAGGCACATTTGTTTATTTGTGTTCTGAAACTGTAAATTAATTGCATGAAATTGTAATTTACATGGAATTGTATTTTCAGCATCACTGAAAATGACAGCTTCTGTAACTAAAGTTATGGCTCTGAGACTAAGCCCAAGAGATCTACTGCAGAAAAGGCAGAGTCTCAACTTCACCCCTTCCTTGTCCAAGGCTGTAAAATGCCCATTGTACAGATGGAACAGAGCGAGAAGTAGGCTGAGGCAGGTAATGGCAGCATCACTCCATGGAGAAGTTTGTCACATTTTATTTCCCAAGTAGGTGGCAATAATCGGAACACTCTTATTAGCAAAGTAAACCTCAGACATGGAGCAATTTCAAATATTTAGATAAAAAGCAAAATATGTGCCTAACTACCAACATGATCTTAAACAATCCTGTGTGAAGTATGATGCAGACAGAACATTTGGGTCAATTTAATTGTTTTTATACATCTATAATTTTAAGTGGCAGAAAATAAGCACTGTTGTTATTGATTCTATTGTCTGACAATTTGCATTTTGGGTAAATATAGATTGTATCTGAAATATCAAAGTACTAATACCCCAGGTAATAAATTCTTTGTGTAACCTTAAAGCAATCCACTACCCTTTCTATTTTTATCTGATTTAAATGTTAAGACCATTCTGTACATTTTGTGAAAAAAATTTACTAAAGCCCCAGAGTAATGAGCGACTTTGCCATTTAACTCAAATTATGTTTAAAAACACCTTCTTGTTTATTACTAGTGAAAGTTTTCCCAAATTACTGTCAACAAAGGGTCTGCAAACAAGCAGCTACCAATTCACTAAGCATCAGATTCTGGAATTTATCTAAAGACTTTTGCATTTATATTTTTTCCCTCTACCGTCTTGTATACAGTGTCTTACAGAAACTAAATTCTTGAAGGACCTCCCAAGGAGGCTGCAATTATTCTTTTCGCCGTTAGGGAACTGCTCTCAGCAGAGTACCAGCAGGAAAACGTTTTTTCTTTACTTTTTATTCTACCAGTTGACTCATTCATCTTGTTTGAACAAGTTGATGGGCGTGACAGACTGGATGGAACTACTCCCCTGCTTGCAGCATATTATCTTAAATGCAGCAGTAGCAACAGTAACGACAGCAATTAAAATTTGGGGCTTCAATTATGTGTCATGTCTTGCTTTTTTTGTTGCTGAGACAAAATACTTGACACTTAAAGAAGGAAAGGTTTATTTTGCCTCACAGTTTGTGGAGGTTTCAGTTCGTGATAGGCTGACTTCAAGGCAGGGTAACACATGATCGAGGGGCATCGCAGAGCAGAGCAGAAGACAAGCAGCAGCAGCCACATGCAACAAAGACAGAAGCAGTGACCCTTGCATCTGTCCCTTATATTGTACTCACCTACCCACCCCTAGGTCAGGGAGCACTCACATTCAGGGCGTGACTCCCTTAACCCTACCCAGAACTATGCCAAACTAATCTGTGGACTACTTTAGCAATCACACACCCTCCATCCCAGCATCACACACGCTGGATCCAGCTACCTCTGAAAAGCCTCATCTGTGACCGCATGAGGCTTTGGGGGGAAATCTAGACACAAGCCAAAACATGTCTTATTAGGGTCAGCCTGAAAGTGAGAACATGGAGTTGGTTTGTGTTAATGCCCTTTGTTTAATTTTTAAATATTGAGAATGAGAGTTGAAGCAGATTAATAATCTAATTTTTTTAGGCTCCAGATAGGATTTAAATAGACTTAAAAGATGAAAATGAAACAAATATTTCTTCAAAAATCCATGAAAAATGCTAATTTGGCTTTTTAAAAGCATATCTGAAAGATTGACTTGAAAGTTGGCATTCCTAGATTTTCTATAGTTAGTAGCAATATCTGGTTATAATCCTATAATCCAACCATCTCTGGGATATTAAAGAATTTTTAAAAACAAATCCAATTTATAGTAGCTACACAACAACAAAATACTAAGGAATAAACTTAGACAAAGAGGGGAAGCATGGTTATTATACACTGATGGGAGAGGGACATGGGGTGTTTTAGTCAAAGAGAAGAAAGTTTTAGTCATGCAAGGTTAATGAGTCCTAGGAATCTGCTGTTTAGTCTCATTTCACTACTATACATTATCATTAATTGGCTGTATTGTATTGGCTGAGAGGTGATCCCGTTGGGGACCACAATTTCACAATGGCTAATTTTGCATACATCTCTATGGGATAATATAAGCTTGAAAGAACTGAGTTCTGTATCTTTTCAAAGCTTGTGTTACAAACAAGTGACACAGTGTGGTACTATTTGCCATTCACTGTGGGAGCCCAGTCCACTGAGAACAATACTGATGATCCCGTGTGGATGGCATCTGATTTGCCATATCCTCTCACTCTAATTTACTGATGCTACTTGAAGAACTCAAGAGAGATTTACTTGCTTTTGGCTTCAACTAGCACCTGACAAAGTACAAACGATAAGTCCTTACAGTTATTTGGGCTCTATTGTTTGTGAAAGGATAATGAAACCACAAAAGATTCAAATAAGGATAGATAAGCTACAAACTTTAAATGATTTTAAAAAACTAAGGGTTAAAAATTACAAGAATCACTCCCAAGCACAGAGAGACCCCAAACCACCAATTTGAACCACCTTCAAGCATCAGGAATCCCTCTCACCCCAGATAGAAGAGGACTCCCTACCACCCAATGGAGCAATGCCTTGGTCAGAATTCAACCCACCTTGCAGGACATGGAACACTCTACCAAGACCGCAAACAATGAACCCAACACTGTCTGCTGTTCTGGGAAGGCCTGTAGCAAACCGTTCATCAGATTTGCCACCTAATTAACAGCCAAGGTTTAGTTCAATCTCCTGAATTTTTTTCTTTGTAATATATGCTGTCCTAATTGCTACAGTGCTCACCCCCTAGACGTAGTTAAAATTGCCTTTAATAGTCTGTTCCATTAGTAAGACATACATGTGGCTCTCAAAACATCAGTTTTGCCATCACATATGGCCACTCTAAAAATATGGCTATCAAAACAACAGTGAGTAACCTGTATAGCTGGAAATTCCAATTAGATAAACCAACAGCCTAGAGCCTATCTTAATAATGTCTTTGCCTTCAGACATTTAAACATGGTTTTATTCCTTCTAATACTTATTACAAGAGATCTTGATTAATTGACCTACCAAAATGCCCTGACTAGTCTATTTATGCTTACAAACATGGAAACTACAAAAGAGTCACTGTAATTCAAACTGGCCAAATATCTTTGAGTGCACTCTGATTGTATAAGCTGTCCTCTGTGTATTTATTTTGTCTGGCTATTCCATAATCAGCTGTTATATCTGAGCTCAAAATTTTTTTTCCTTTTTTTTTTTTTTTTTTTTGCAATTTTGACCTTCCAGGCTTAGGGGAACGATTGGACAGGATTCCAACTGATGAATAAGGAAGCAGCTACCTGGAGAAAGTTTTCCAGTCCTTGTTCATTGGTAGGGAGCCCAATAATCTCCATAGCCTTATGAGAGACATTGCAATGAATGCTCTTTAAAATATATTATTGTGATATGTTCACATTGGTCAATGTCAAAAAATTAAATTTTCTAGACAATAATGTTTTTATTTAAAGGTGCTCTGGTACAAAGCCTTTCATGTAGCTATGATAGAGGATTGCTATTAATTTCATGATGTATTAAATGTGTTCATGCCTCCAGATGTACAGGTCTTTCAAATTTAAAACAATGATTATTTGTGGTAATAGACTTCTGTTTCAGATTCAGACCTCTGCCTTTAATAAAAACTTAAGAGATGTACATTTCGGGGGCTGGGGATTTAGCTCAGCGGCATAAGCACCTGCCTTACAAGCAGGCAGTCATGAGTTCGATCCCCGGTACCGATAAAAAGGAAAAAGACAAAAAAAAAAAAAAAAAAAAAAGAGATGTACATTCCGTGAAAAGTCAACAGGTTAGATAAAAGCTTCTTCTATATTAGATAGGGATGACTGACTACAGAGAATAATTTATATCAAAATGGAAATTCAGGTTGTTACAAAATGTCGTAATTATCATGCTATAATATTATATATAATTTTGATTTCTAACTTTTTGTATAAAACATGTAACTGCTAACATTCTACAGGGATTTAAATACTAGGACATTCGTGGTTGATGAAAATTAACGTTTATATTTTATGTTTTAAGGTGCATAATATTCAGATAAAGTAGGAATGTTAAGCTTACTGCCTTATTACACTGTAATGTTATCAGACTTTCCTTCTGAGTGTTCAACAACTGAGGTTTGGAGACCAAAAACTAAAAAGAGACAAGCTAAGAAGAAAGTCAATAGTTTGGCCCTAGCCCTCCAAGGTCAATGAGGATGCAGGACAAAAGTGAACCTCTGCTGTGGTGACATCCTATACTCTATGAGTCCCTAGTCTTTTGTTCAAGGAGATTATGGGACCCCAGAGGAAAGTGACCATAGGTGTGTAGTGTGCTCATGGAGAGTCACCAGGAGAGAACTGTCTCCCAAGCTTTCGAGGAAAGCAATTTGTTCAAGCAATGGCCATGACTCATCCAAAGATTCATACTGACAGAAGCACTAAGAGGTGCTGTGCATGGTCCTAAGGTAATTCCTGAGAAGACACAAATGACCCTTCTAGATAGCAATTAACACAGGTCTCACTTCAGCTTGGCCTTAAACACCCAACAGAAAAAACCAAAAAAAAATTGTATATCTTATATGCTGTTTCAACTGCTTCAATTATAAAAATATAAAAGGGGATAAGTTTGGAACCAAAAATTTACAATGGCTGATTTTGCATACTTCACTAAGGGTCAATGGAGGCTCGGGATTATTGGTATCACCCATCTGAGATTTCCCATTGAATCTTCTTAGCATAAGATCATTTATGTCCTCTTGAGTCAGCCCAGAATTATACTCCAGAACAAGATCCTCCTTAGCATATGATCATCTATGCCATTTTGAGTCTGAGTCTTCTCCAATCAGAATCTTTCACTAACCCCACCTATCACTGTATATGCCCAATGATGAATACACTGTCCTCATTCATTCATGAAGACATACAGCTGTGCATGTGTCAATCACACCTTAGCCAAAAAGGTTTTAAAATGGTAACAACAAAAAGCAAACACAAAATTGAATGAGAAGACAAAGCCGATGGAAAATACTGGAATTCTATACATTTTTTAAAAAAAATCTAAAAGCCTTGTAGCAGATGTATTTCAGGTAATGGAAAATTTTTAGGAAGGTCCTATGGTACATAGACATTGTGCTATGATCACAGTCTATAGCTTATATGGAGAGCAAGGTCCATAATGAAACACTTGATTATTTCTGCAGCAAAGCATATGAGCATTCTTGCTAAGCGTGAGAAGCAAAGTTTATAAATAACAATCAGTTCAAGCTACATTTTACCACCCAAAGACAAACAATGAAAAAACAATTGTGCAGATCCAAGAGATGTTTGGGATTTGTCAGTTCTTGAAATATTATAAAACTGTGTAAGACAAAATATATGTGCAGCAGATTGCTGAGGAGGACTGTATTCATAAAATTAATCATGAGATAAAAATTATGTGCTTGCAAGTGGAAATTATCTCAGCTTTCCCTTATTGTGCAACTTTTTTTCTCTATAAGGAAATTTTGTTGAACTAACTTTCTTTCTTTCTTTTTATTTTAAAAAGCAAAACAGAATAAAAGGATAGAAATGATATAGAACTTCAAAAAAAGTAGGAAATTAACACTAGTTAATATATTGCATATTGGACTTCCAGGAGAATATGGTGGATAGATAACAGCAGCTATGGAGGCTCTCTGAGATAGCTAGCTTAGATTCCAGGAATGCTGGGGTGTGGGGAGTCCTAAGCAGGGGGAGATATACCCTGCTGACCCAGGAATGAACTAAGCTGAGAGAAACCAACTGGAAATGCAATCCTGGTGCTATGACTGGAGCAGTTAAACCCTCAGTGCTGAAGCTGGAACCTGTGCCTCTGGAAACTGTGGCTTGAATTTCCTGCCAATGCTGTTGCATCTGAAGCAGCACAGAAGGGACAGAGATGCGAAAGCTCTGAGAATTGGCAAACTGAATTGAGAGCAGAGCTGGTGGGGAGCCCTGCATGGACCTGTGGTGAGTGAGAGGAATGGGGACCCTTCCATAGACTAGGAGGCTCCAACAGAGGACATTCTGGGACTGGGCAGACAAGCCAGAACAGGACGCTGCAGTGACTTTGGTCACATATTCCCCTATCAAGCAGGATTGGTGGGGAGTGCTTGACCTGGGAGACGCCATGGACTAAGATTCAGTAGGCTAGCCCAAACCAGGTTTCTGCACCTGGCAGTGCACCCTAATGCAGTGAAGCCTTCAGCAGGTTGACTGACCTGGAGGTTCAGGCCCAGCATAGGTTGCCCAGGTCTGTGTCTCCCTAGTACACTGCAGTGGGCAGGAACATCTAGCTGGTGCGATTCAAACAAACTGTACATGCAAAGAAAGAAACTGGGCCTCCTATACACACTTGTATGGAAGGAACAAAAAGTATGGGAAGAGGGAGCAACAAGAAAGGGTCCTCAGTCCCCAATCCTGAGAACACTGATCCAGGAAAGGTAAATGCAAAGGAGAATGAGGACAGAAAACATGCAATATCAGGCACAGCACCAATAGACATAAGCCGATATCTCCAGGACCTCATAGACGAGTTCAAAAGTGAAGCATTTAACCAAGTAAAGCAAGATATAAGTAGAATAGTTAAAGAAATGCCAAGCACCTCCCAAGAAAAAACAGATAGTGGAATGGAAGAACAGAAAGAAAGGGGAGAATTGTTTGATGGAGAAAATAGAGAAAATGTAGAATACATGAAGCAGGTTCAAAGAAATTACCAGGAAGCTAAAAACTCTATTGAAAACTGGCATAACAGCTTGAAAGAAACTAAGGATAGATTATGTGAACTGGAGGACAGATTTGTAGTGTGGGAGCATGAAAGGAAAAACTTCTTAAAAATAACAAGGAAACAAGCAGTAGCAATACAAAGGCTAGAAGATGATATGAAGATCTATAACTTAAGAATTAAGAATGTAAAGGAAGAAGCAGGGATACAAACAAATGAACTGCAAAATATTCACAGAAATAATCTAGGAGAACTTCCCTAATATGGGAAAAGGTAAAGATACTCAGATCTATGAGGCATACAGGACCCCAGCCACCTACAACCCAAACAGAACTACACCCAGGTATATAATAATCAAAATTTCAGAAATCCAATATAAGAACAGAATATTAAAAGCCATCAGAGACAAGAAACAGATCACTTACAAGGGAACACCCATCAGAATTACAGCAGACTTCTCGGCACAAACCATCAAATCATGAAAAGCATGGGGCGAAATAATTCAAGCTTTGAAAGACAATAACCTCCAGTCAAGATTGATATATCCTGCACAACTGCCCTTAGAAATTAATGGAGAAACAAAGTGCTTTCAGGATAAAGAAGAATTAGGGGAATTTGCAACCACCAATTCAGCTCTATAGGGAATACTGCAGGACATTCTAAAAGAGAAAAATACCAAGATTCCAGAAACAGTGGCAGAGAGGCCACAATGAAAGGAGCAGAAAGTAAAATGAAGATAAACTGACAACTAATGACAGAAAAAGAACTCAACAGAAATGAGGCAGAGAAGGTTGGATGGTAGAAACAGCTATTTTGGAGAAAACAAGACATCTTAATAGCTAGTGCTGATTTAATATCATCTTGTTTTGAAGTCCCATCAAGTTTTTGTTCTTCTGTCTCCATCAGTCTTAACATGGTGTAATCTTATTGGATTTTATTATATGTGATAATATAAACAAAAACTTTTATAGACAAGGAGGTTATACAGAAACCATTGTTTATTTTCTGTTGATTCTAAATACCCTGTAATGCTGTCATTCTCTTGAATGGTTTTACATTGTCTTGATATGTTTGATGCTACAGTATACGAAGTCATACTTAAAGATTTCAAGGAAAGAGACACTATGGTAACTACTTTTATGTCAGGATATCTTGTGGTGAAACACTATTTTGCTTAAATGGTTATGTTCTGACCTGTGCTGTTTTGTTGTTATGTCCTCTTTTATCTCAATCTCCTTATTATTTATTATTTTATTTTTATCTTTTTAATTAAGGGAAAAATAAATAAAAAGTAGTAGGATATTTTATAGTAACCCACTTTGATTTCCTATTAACTTCATTTGAAATCCTGTATTGCTCTCACCATCTTGTTTTGACTGATTTTACTGTATTTTGTTTTGCTTAATAGTACCAAGTTTGAGAGTATAAGCAACAACTGTGAAGACAGTAAGATTCACTATGATGCCCATTCTGGTTTGACTATTATCTTCTTTTGAAGTCCAGTAATGTCTCCAATGTTTTGGTTTTATTGGTTTTGTTCCTTACTGTTTTTTTCAATTTTATTATAACTGATGATATAGGCAATTTTTTTTAAGATAGCAAGAGGCATTATTGTAACCATTGTTGATCACCTTGTATTTTGTTTTTACATTATGTATTATGTCCATCCTTTTGATTTGACCAACTCTGTTTTGTTATTTCACATTTGGTTTTATTTTCTTCAAAAAAAGTAATAAGAACTGTGGGAGTAATAAAACCCAAAATGTGCAATTGTCATTGTAAAAAAGAGAGGAAAAGAAAGTGCTCTAAAGAATATAACTGCATGTATATTTAAACATATAAGATAGATAACCATATTACTGAGTTTTTGTTGTATCATTGAACAGGACTGTTCGTAGTCTCACTGTTTGAATGTCCACTTTATATGCTTTAATTTTCTAACTTGAACAACTATTTCTAAGATGACAATATATAATCTATTAACTAGTGATTTCCTATTTATTTTTTTTGAAATTCTGTATAACTGGTACCCTTTTTCTGTTTTTTTTTTCTTTTCCTCCTTAAATAAAATTTAAAAAAATATATTGCATATTGTTATCTTAGAAGTAGTTGTTCAGGTTATAAAATCTTGGCACAAAAGTGATCAATCAAACAATGACAGCTCAAACTGTTCTTTTTGATGAACTAACAGAGATGAGTAGTATAGTTATCTATCTAATTTACATACATATATATATACATACATTTATGTACGTTTACCAACATACATATACTCTTCTTTCTTCCTGTCTTCTTTCCCCTATCCCAGTTGCTTTGTTCTTTTGAACACTTTATTTCCCTTTCATCATTATAATATCTATTGTATATTTTGGATCTTATTACCTTCCTTCAGATTATTTTTTATACTAGGGAGACAATACAATATTTATAAATGTGAATTTGCTTTATTTCACTTAGGAGTATGGTCTTAAGTTGTCTCCATTTACATACAAAGCCTCAAGATTATTTTTTTATAGCTGAGTAATATTCAATTGTTTATAGTTACTACAAATTGTGCTGATATAAACATGGGTGCACATATATCACTGTGGCATGACATTTTCAATTTTTCTGGGAAAATACCCAGAAGAGGAATAGCTGTACTAAATGGGACTTCCAATCCTAGTTTTTTGAGGAATCTCCACACTGATTTCCACAGTGGCTGCACCAGTCTACACTCTCACCTGCAGTGGAGAAGTATTCATTTTTCCCCACAGCCCTGCCAACATTTGGTATCAGTTGATTTCTTGATGGCAGGCATTCTTTATGCAGTGAAATGGCATCTCAATGTTTTTTTAAATTTGTACTTCTCAAATGACTGGTGATGTTGAGCATGTCTTCATGTATTTATTTGCAATTTGTATTTCTTCATCTGAGAAGTGTGTGTTCATTTCAGATGCCCATTTTTTGATTGGGTCTTTGAATTAGGGGGGCTCAGTATTTTTCACTTCTTTATATGTTCTGGATATAAGTCCTTTGTCTGAGTAACAGCTGGATAAAATTCTTTCCCATTTGTGGGTTTTCTCTTCACTCTATTGGTGATTCCTTTTGAAGTACAAAAACTTTTTAAATGGAAGAGATCCCAGTTGTTGATTCTTTGAAGTACTTCCTGTGCAGTGTCCCTTTTGTTCATGAACTCTTTACCTATCCTTAAGTCTTCAAGATTTTTACATACTTTGTTTTCTAGTACATTTAGTGTTTCTGTTTTAGTGTTCAGACCTTTGATCCATTTTGACTGTAGTTTAGTGCATGGTGATAAACATGGGTCTAGTTTCAGTCTTCAACATGTGGAAAGCCAGTTTTTCCAGCACCATTTATTAAAGAGGCTGTCTTTTTTCCAGTGAATGTGTTTAACCCTTTTGTCAAAGATGAGATGGCTAAGTGTCTTTGTAGTTGCGTCTACATCTTCTAATCTGTTTCACTGATCCTCAGGTCTGGGTTTTTTTTTTTTTTTTTGCCAGTACTGTGCTGATTTTTATCACTATGGTTTTGTAGCATAATTTCAAGTCAGGGATTATAATGCCTCCTGTCTTGCCTTTGTTTCCCAGGACTGCCTTTACTATTCTAGTTCTCTTCTGTTTCCAAATGAATTTTAGGAGTGTTTTCTCTTTATCTGCAAGATATGCTAATGGTGTTTTGATTGGAATTGCATTAAATCTGTATAACAGTTTTGGGAGTATGGCAATTTTCACGATGTTGATTCTTCCTAACCAAGAACAAGTGATATCTTTCCATTTTCTGATATCCTCTTCAATCTCCTTTTTTAGGGTACTATAATTTTCAATGTATAGGTACTTAGCATCCTTTGTTAGGTTGATTCCTAAGTATTTCATTATTTTGGATGCTATTGTGAAAAGTGTCATTATCATAATTTCACCCTCAATGAGTTTGTTGTTTGTGTACAGGAATGCTATTGATTTTTGAGTGCTGACTTTGTATCCAGCTACACTGCTGAATTTGCTTATTAACTCTAGTAGACTTTTGAGAATTTTTGAGATCTATGTAGATTACCATGTCATCTGCAAACAGGGATAATTTAACTTCTTTCTTTCCTATCCATATACCTTTTATTTCTCTCTTGTATAATTGCTCTTGGCTAATATTTCCAGAACTATATTGAATAGGGGTGGTGGTAGTAGACATCCTTGTCTTGTTCCTGTTTTTAGAGTGAAAGCTTTCAGTTTTTGTCCATTTAGTATAAAGTTGGCTTTTGGTTTGTCATAGATGACTTTTATCAGGTTGATGTAGACACCATCTATTCCAAGTTTCTGTAGGGTCTTTATCATGAATAAGTGTTGGACTTTATCAAAAGCTTTTTCTATGTCTATTGAGATGATCATGTGATTTTTGTTTTGGCGCTGTTGATGTGGTGTATTACATTTATTGGTTTGCATACATTAAACCACTCTTGCATTCCTGGAATGAGTCCCACTTGGTTATACTGTATAATCTTCTTTATGATTTGCTGCATTCTATTTACCAGTATTTTATTGAGAATTTTGCATCGATGGTCATTAGGGAGATTGGCATGAAGTTCTCTTTTTTTGGTTAGGTCTTTCTCTTGTTTTGGTATCAGCGTAATGGTTGCCTCCAGGAATGAGTTAGGAAGAATTATTTCCCTTTTAGTTTCATTGAAAAGTTTAAGGAGAGGGCTGAGAATTTAGCTCAGTGGCATAAGCACCTGCCTGGCAAGTGTGAGATCATGAGTTCAATCCCCAGTACCAAAATAAAACAAAAAAGAAAAAGAAAATTTTGAGGAGTATTGGTGTTAAGTCTTTTCTAAATTTCTTTTAATATTCAGCCATGAGTCCATCAGGACCTGGGCTTTTCTTTGTTGGCAAATTTTTAATCACATTTTCAATTTCAGTAGCTGATATTGGGTTATTCAAAATTGTTATACCTTCTTGATTCAGCTTTAGTAATTCATACATCTCTAGAAATCTGTCCATTTCCTCTGTTTTCCACCCTCTGTGAGTAAAGATTTTCAAGTAGGTATTTATGATCTTCTGAATTTCATGGGATCTGAAGTAATTTCACCCTTTTTATTTTTTATTGCTTGAATTTGAGTTTTTTCTTTCTTTTTCTCCATAAGGTTGGCTAGAGGTTTATCATTTTTGTTATTCTCTCAGAGAACAAGCTCTTTGATTCATTAATTTTTGAATTGTTTTCTTGGTCTCAATTGTATTAATTTCTGCTCTGATCATTATAATTTCCTCTTTTCTATCAGTTTTGGGCTTGACTTGCTCTTCTTTTTCTAGAAGTTTGAGGTGTAACATTAGGTTGTTTATTTGTGCTCATTCTGTTCTCCTGATGTGACAATTCATTGCCATATACTTTCCTCTTAAGATTGCTTTCATTGTGTCCCACAGGTTTTGGTATGTTGTATCTGCATTTTCATTGAATTGCATCGTTTAATTTCTTCTTTAATTTCACCCATAACACATTGGTTGTTTAAGAGGTTGTCATTTAATTTCTATGTGTTTATGTAGGTTTTACACTTTCTTTTGCTATTAATTTCCAATTTCAGTGCACTATGATCAAGTAATATGCATGGGATAATTTCAATCTCTTTGCATTTACTTAAGAATGTTCTATGGGCTAATATATGGTCTGTTTTAGAGAATGTCCCATGCATAGCTGAAAAGAATGTGTATTCTGATGTGGTTGGGTAGAACACTCTGTAAACTACTAAGTTCATTTGTTCATAGCTTTTATTCAGTTCTGTTATTTCTTTGCCAACTTTTTGTCTAGTTGACCTATCTTTTTGCGGCAATGGGATATTAAGATCCTCTATTACAATTGTGTCATTGTGTATTTGGATTTTCATGTCCATTAGTATTTGTCTTATATAGTTGGGTGCTCCTATATTTGGTGCATATATGTTAATGATTGTTAGCTCTTCCTCTTGGATTATTCTCTTAATAAGTATGTAGTGACTGTCTTTATTTATTTTGATCATTTTTAGTTTGAAGTTCATATTGTCTGCAAATAGAATAGCTACTCTTGCTTTTTTTTCTGTGTTCCTGCTGCATGAAATACTGTTTTCCATCCTTTGACTTTTAGTTTATGAGTTTCCTTTTGAGTCAGATGTGTTTCTTGCATGCAGCATACTGTTGGATCCTGTATCTTGATCCATTCTCTCAATCTATTTCTTTTTATTGGTGAATTGAGATCATTTACATTGGTGGATATAACTGGTATGTACTGGCTCAACTTGTCATGTTATTTTTGTGCTGCTGGTTTCCCTGCTTTTCCCTCTTGTTTAACTGCTTGCCTTGTCTGTTGGTATCTTTCTGTTATTGTTCTGGAAATTGTTGTCATTTTAATCTCTATTTAGTATGTCTTTCAGTACTCTTTCTAGGGCTGGTTTGGTGGACATGAGTTTCTTCAGTTGTTCTTTGTTGTGGAAAAATCTTATTTCTCCACTAGTTTTCAAACAAAATTTTGTAGGGTATATCAATCTGGGTTGAAAATTGTTTTCTTTCATGGCTTGAAACACTTTGTTTCAAGCTTATTTTGACTTGAGAGCTTGTGCTGAGAAATCTGCCATGGTTCTAATAGGCTTTCCTTGACAGATGAATTGTGTCTTTTCTCTAACAGCTTTTAATATTCTGTATTTATGCTGGATTTCTGGGATCTTAATTATTAAATGACCGAGTGTAGGTTTATTTTGGTTATGACTGTGTGACATTCTGTATGCCTCACTTATCTATTTATCTGATTCTTTTCCCCTGTTTTGGAAATTTTTTACTGCTACTTCTGTGAAGAATCATTTGCATTGACTCCTACATCTTCCTTGATATCTATTAGTCTTATGTTGTCTCTCTTTGCATTGTCTTGAAACTTTGAATTGTCATTTCATGTTATCTTGTTATTTTTAAAAGTTCTTTCCTTTCATGATTGCTAGCTGCAATCTCGTCATCAAGGTCCAAAATTCTATCCTCAGCATCGTTCAAATGGTTTCACCAGCTTTCGATAGAATTTTTTATTTCCTGGATATCTCTGAATTTGTTTCATGCATTCTACTTCTTTTCTATATTGTTCATTTAAAGTTTCCATCATTTTCCCATGCCCTGTACTTTTTAAAAATCTATGTCTTTAGCTATGCTGAACAACTCCTTTATTGTGTCATTTCTTTATATGAAAGATTATTTCTAATCTGATTTCCTCTATAGCTTCATGGATTTGCTTCTTTATTTCACTTGCTGTCTTTTCAGAAATTTCAAGTTTGTGACCTTTAATATCCTTTATTTTGGTGTCTCCTGTACTTGTTCCTGATGGACTGTACATTTGAGATTGCATTTTGCTTTTTTGTTTTGTCATTTTCACCTCTTGGATTAATATTTTGGTCTTCTCAATCCCACTAAGTCTCAACTGTGTGTCTTAGGGTTCTACTGTGTGGTTGATGTTTGTCCAATTGTTGGGTCTCACAATGAAGGGGTGAGGTCAGTGACCTGAATTCCTTCTGCAGGGCCTGTTTGGTGAGTCCTATGTTCTTCCTAGACTGACTAGTCTTGGAGTATTGATGTAAGCCAAGCCTTAGCTCTTATTGTGGCTTCAAGCTCTTCCAGCTGCCAGATCTAGCTGGCTGGAATGTGTGCCTGAGCTGGGACCCTCACTGAGTACCTCATAGCCCTTATAATGTCCTCTAAGTTGGGGGAAGCCTTGTTGGCACTCTCCTTAACTCCACTGGGGTTCTCTGTATGGAAGAAGAACTCACCCACACTCTTGCCAGATTCACAACGCTCCTACAGCTGTGGGAAGAAGAGTTCACTACATCTCCTTTTTACCCACTGAGGTCCTCTACTTGAGGGGAAACTCACCATACTGTTGCACGCCCACTGAGGTCTTTTGTGGGGGTGAGTGGTTGCTAAGGCTTCCAGTAGCCCAGCAAGGTTCTGCAGGTCGTGGAAGGGGTCACTAATTGTCCATAGATGCTGTAGTCAGGGGTGGGGGAGGAAGAAGTTGACAGATGATCCTGCCAGTCTCCAAGGTCATGGGGTGAGGAGAAAAGGAGACCAGTGATCCTGCTGGCCCTCTAGATCCATGGGCAAGGAAGGACAGCCGATGACACTGCTGGCCCCTAGCTCCATGAGATAAGGAGGGATCAAGGCCAATGATCCAGCTGGCCCCTAGGTCCATGGGGTGAGGAAGGGGCTGATGATCTTGTCTGCCCCTATGTCCATGAGGAGGGCGATGGCTGATGACCCCTGATATCCAACTTCTTATTAGGTATTTCTCATTTGCTCCTTCCTCAGAATGGTCTTGCATGGTTAGAAGAATTAATTTCATTTTGTATGTAAGGAAATGTAGGATCAAAAATGTTGAGTAATTTGCTTGAGGTCATACAGATCAGACAGATTCAAAGGTGAGTTTTGCAAATTTCTAAAGCTTGTGATGTTTCCATGGCACAATAATTAGACATTAGCAAGAGTAGGCATATTTTTTAGATCACCTGAGAGATAGAACTGGAAAATAGGACGTCAGATGCCACCTACCAGAAGAGATACTTTCTGCCTTGTTAAGAATTCCATAAACAATTGATGACTTTGCTGTCTGGGAAAAAGAAATACCCCAAGCTGCATACAAAGAAATAAAATAATGTGTAGCTCTGCCATAGCTTATTTGAAAGGACAAAAGATGTCCAGGCTGTGCCATCTTAGGAGACAAGAGGTCCAGTACCTCTCATAGGTACTGGTGTGGGAACTCAAGGTGTGGGAACCTTGAAAGACTGGCAAAAGTTTAGAAAATGGTGCTCTAATTACTTTCTGGAAAATTGGCAATGTTTCATTAACAACTGGGTTGAGCGGCTTTTTTGTTTTTAAAAAAAGAAAGAAAAAGAACTGCAACTTATATTATGTTGTTTCACTATACAGAAATATAATAAACATCTCCATTATTCAGATTTCTCTTATTAATTCATTCATTAATATAAGTTTATATAGTTAGATTCATAATATTTATAACTTCAGAATTAGAAGAAACCTCCAAGATTTTTCCTGATTGTGAGGTACATATCAGAATTACACTTATTTTTTGGTTTGATATGTTTGCTTTTTAAAAATTCAATTCTATTTTAAAGGGAATAAAACCAACCCTGCCAAAAAACACAGAATAAAGCTAATCAGAACAGAACAATGCTAGCAATACAGAACTTCAAAACAATATAATAAGAAATCAACAATGGCTACCATAATGCCTCTACTTTTTTCAAAATAGCTGTCCATACCATCAGACATAATACAATAAACCAAGGCAAAACAGAGTAAAACCTACCAAAACAAAATAATGGAAGCATATTTTAAAGAGAATAAACCCATTTTATTAAAAGACACATAACTTCAGAATTCTTCTGACTTATAAATGTAAAATAAATGAAAAACTGTTTCATATATTCTATGTAAAGCTGATGTCACTCTTCAGTTCACAACAGGGAAATTCTTCTGTGCTGTTCTACCTAATTTTTCATTTTATTTTATTTTAAAAAGGATAACACCAAACAGTATAAAACCAATCAAAACAAAACATTGAAAGTGATACAGGATTTTAAAACAGGATAATAGGACATCAACAATGACTACCATAATGCCTCTTGTTATCTTCAAAGTTGCTACCCATACCATCAGACATAATACAATCAAATGAAACAAAACAGAATAAAACCAATTAAAACAGAGCATTGAATAAAACAAAATAATAAAATAGAACAAAATAAAACAGTGAGAATAATGTTGGATTTCAAAAACAAAACAGAAGGAAAATTTCCATAGTTGGTATATTGCATTTTGTTATCCTTTTAAAAGATGCTCAGACTACCACTTAAGACCAGCAAAGTCAATCAAACAATACAAGCATTAACTTGTTTTGGTACCTTGGTTGCTATCAACTCATCCTGTATTCCTCTGAATCAGCTAGTTGCTTATAGGGAGGGAGGTGTTTCTGCTTCCCAGCCTGTGTACCAGTTGGCTCATGGGAAGGGTAAATTTGCTTCTTGATACTTCCTCCAAGCCTAGCATGGCTTCTGCTGACTCACAGGAAGGGTGAATTGGCTTGTTTCTCTTCTGGGTTCCTGCATGGCTTGCATCAACTCACAGGAAGGGCAAATTGGCTTCTTGTTACTTCTCCCAGGCCCAGCATGGTTCTGGTTTGAATGGCTTTAAACAATGCTTTATTTTAAAGTAGTTATCCTATGTTAATATGAAAATAAAGTTATTTAATATAAATATTTGTGGTTGAGTAGCTCCTACAGCTCTGTTTATGTCCAGTTCCTGTTCCCCCAGGAGATTGGCCATATGCCTCACATATTGGGCATTTAATTCTAAATTATGTAATTCTTTATTTCACAGCAGGGTAACTTATCTTGGTTTCATTGCCATCTTTCAGAGGGTGGGAACTTTGTCTTGGATTTACTTTGAACCCCAAGAATCCTAGCATGTTGCTATGCATATGGTCTGTATTTATCCCTTATAAAATTATACCTAACCTAGTCAGTTTTGTAAATGACATTATATTAGCACTTTTTAATGAACATGTTCTCTCATGAAACCATATTTCCACTTGGAGTAAATAGCAAAGACTTCTGGATGCTTAGGGTTACTTTAAGGCTGAGTTTGATTATATCAGAAACAATTTATGAAACTCATCTCATAACCTTCTGAAATGTATTACTGCCATGATTTGGATTTAATTTGAGCATCAAGTTCAATAATCATTCATGATCAAAGTATTTTAAAAAGTGTGGCGCTATTGTGCAGGTAGAATTGACATTGATGCTAAAACAAATCCCAGGAATCTATAAAGCACTTATCTCCAGCCTGTTGCAGATAAGAGAGTTAAATTTGATGAATCTTCCTCTTGAAAGGTTGTTCCAGGCTGACGTGTGAGTCTAGGTACAGACTTGAAAACATAAAGAGCAAGACGAGTAGTGTCTTAGGCTTCCTGAACAACTGAAATATTTATATGCTTTCTGACACAAAATTCTTCTTGTATTTCTCTTACTGAATTCCCTGCCAGTGATATCTTCTTCCTGAAACTTAAAAGCATCCTTTGAAAGAGCTGAATGATTCCATCCAGGTGTTACAGACCCAGCAGCTGGAATCAAGGGACCTGCATGTGCTTCATTGGTAGACCCCCCTTTCCTGCCCTCTGTTGTGTGACACACCCTTTCTGGCCTTTTCTCTTTCTACCTTCCCAATAGCCCTTGAGTATCAATTACCTCCATACAAGTGCTGTAACTAAGGTCCCTTGCTATCCATTAACAAGGCCCAGAATTTTAAAGGCATATGTTCTTGGGGGAAAGACAACTTCAATCCTAATGCAATAATTATAAATTAACTGCTAAAATGTACAATATGTTGGGCAAATTTGCTTAGGAAGGGACCTGAAGAGTAATCTCAACATACATTGCAAGAAATTTTGAAATTGTAAAAACTTGGTCATTTAAAAAATATTTTTTTCTATGTTATTGAAGAAAGTGTTTCTATTTTAGTAAGTACTCTGTCATGCAAATTTGAGCAGCTTTCAACAACCACTTTTTCATGCAAATTTGAACAGGCTTTGTAGTACTGCTTTTAGTTCCATCTCTGAAACAGAAATAGGCAATTAGTATTTGTTAAATAAATAAAACTCCTTTCTCAATTCTAGGCCCTAAAATTCCATTCCTCTCTGTAAAGGTAACCATTAAGAGTAGTTTTTATGAACTATTTTACCGATTTTCCTATGCAATTACATTCAAGTACATATAGGCTAAATTATAATTCAGTGTCACTGAATAATACTGATGAGATTATCCTACAACTAGTTTTACATTTAGAAATACACCTTGACTGTATTCCTGTGTCAGGTTAAATAGATGTATTGGTTTTGTTTTTGGACTTATTTATTTTACTTATTGCAATATCTTCTAAAATTTGGGTGAACCATAGTTGATTTAATGATGTTATTATGGTTTGACTATTTTTATCCTTTCCAAAACTGAAATTTCCAAAATTGAAATGAATCCCCCATGTGGTGGTATCAAAAGGCAGGACTTTTGAAGGTGTGGTCAAGTCATGAGAGTCTTGTCCTAGACAAGAGTAGAAAGAAATTACTGAGGACCTTTTGTCCTTCTGCCATGAGTCGTAGAATTTGTCCCTGCCAAGAGGGTGCAGTAAGAAGGTGCCACTTTGCATAGGATTCTAAGCATTCCCATGCTTCAGTCTAGGGCTTCTCAGACCTCAGAACTGTGAGAAATACATTTCTATCGTTTATACACGACCCTGTCTGTGGCATTTTGTTGTATCAGCACAAATGCACTGAGGCAGACATGTATTTTATCTTTCTTTCTAAATTTTCCCATTGTAAGTAGAGCATAAATGAACCTTCATAGATGTACATTTAATACAAATATTACCATAGGGTAATCAACAGATTTACCACCCTAGAATGTGATCTCTGTAGGTGGAGACAGTACAGGGAATAAAACATGCTTCCTACTCTCGAGGGGTTTCAGGCTGTCTGGGGAGGTGCTGAAGTATTCATAGGGTGACTTAAGAGGCCCAGTGAAGAGAGCCCCTGGTGAGCCTAGGAGGTAGGAAATGCTTCACTGAAGAGATGGCACAGCAGCTATGTCTTAGAGAGCAAGTGGAATTTGGCCAAAACAGAGAAAGAGACCAAAAAAAAAAAAAAAGTATTTAGAGATACCATGGTATGGATAGGAACATGAGCACAGTGTTTCAAACTAGAAAGCCAAGAAACACTCACCGGATGCCACAAACTCGAGTTTGGTCTCTAAGAACATAGATCCAAAGGGACAGCAAGGGCGACAGAAACAATGGGAAGAGGCAAAGAGACCCCAAGGATAGACAGGGAATCCCGTCTCATTTGGCAGCAGCAAGAGGACATTCATGTCATGGCACGGGAAGATCCGAGGAAGGAAACATAGGTGAACACCAACCAGGTCGGGAAGGCCTTGAAGTTCTGACTAAAGCATTTGGATATTACCCTCCAGGATGCAGGGCGCACTTTAGATAAAAATATTTGGCAGGCATTTCTAAATTTTACACGGTACTCTAGGGAGCGGGCTTGTATTATAAGCAGAAATATAACTGTCAATCATTCCTTTCATTATTTTAGAAAATATTATTGTGAAGTCGCCTCATATTTAAAGTGTTTATGTACCTGGTAACTTGCTGCTAACTTGATAAGAAAAGCTCAAAACTCTCCTCACTCGAGAAGGAGTAGCATTCTTTTATTTGTGTTCTGAAAAGGCTTTCTCTGGCTGTTGAGTAGGAGGCAGACCACAGGGAACAGCAGTAGAGGCAGATAGACTGAGGAGGAGTCTACTGCAAGGGGCTGTGGTGGCTTGTGGTGGCATGGGAGGTTGGGTCACAGTGGTGGGTCATGGTTACAGAGGGCCCTGCTGGGACTAGGAGAAGAACATATTTAGGGTGCCTCCAAGGCCTTGGGCTGGAAGCACAAGAAAACAGAAGTGTGGAGATAGGCAGAGAGGGCAGTGAGAGAGGAATATGTGTTGACTTAGTTATTGGTGGCATATAGGTTTGTTCAGAAGTAAGAAGATGTATTAGTTTTCCTCAAATCTGACAGTTCAAAAATATGAGATCAGTATTATTGAGCATCATTAGTAGTTAGGGAAATGCTAAACAATTCTAATAAACTTTCAAAATCCAAGGCTTCCAGAAAATGGAGGTTGATTCTTCCCTCAGGAATCTGAAGTGAACAGCCCAGGTTTGCTTTCCTGTGTGCGATACAAGGAGTTGGGTTTCTTCATGTTGAGCCTCCACCTTCCCATAGGGTGCTTTGTATTTATGTCAAGAGTGGTCCACGGCTGTATTCAGATTCCAGCCAATAAGAAGGAGGACACAACCTAGGAAATGCATCCTTGTTCTCTGGCCCTAGGGATTCCATTGGTGAAAACTTGGCTACTTTCCCACAACCTGCAGTAGACCCCGACAATGCAGCTCCCTTATATGTCTGGATGGAATTCTTTTGCTAGGAAGACTAAAACCGCAGAGATTCTGGTGGCTATCTGGAATTTTTGTTCTATAAACATAGTATTTGCTCCTTTCATTAAGAGCCTATTTCATGTCAATGTCTGGCTACATTCCTGGGAATTTATTTGTGTAGTGGCAGTAACAACCGGAGAACTAATATTACAAGAACATGAACTGCTTTCTTCCTAATGCTGTATGTAAGCCACTGCAGTGAAATTATTTGGATTCATGGCTAAAATTACCTACCCAGGCAAGTGTGCATTGCAGAGAACAAGCCTATCACCATTTCATCAAATTGGTCCTCACTGGAAAGTGACACACAGGTAACCTGTTTCACCTGCCAGCTTCTGGTGGCTTCTTGCAGAGTGGCTTCAGAGTGACAAGGCACGGTCAGGGCCCAGGTGACCACAGGCAGCATATAGTATGTGTGTTTACCTGCCTCCTGATTCTCTTGCTCTCTCTACTTTTTGGCTCTCAATAGCTAAAACTGGGAGCCCTGAGTGTTCTTTGATTTGGAAGATCAGTCCCTTAGTTTAACTTCACCATTTATTTCCCATTGAAATCTAATGTATTTCACACATGAGGCACTGTTGTCTTGACTTCGTAGACTAGAGAAATCATTTACCTTTTGATTGCACAGCAGGTCTGACTATCAGTTAATGTCCTGATGGTGTGACTCCCTTTCTTCTTTTTACCCTTCCCAAAGCCTTGAGGTGTTACCTTGGAAAGGCAGAGCTACTGAGCAGCACCCTGTGAGCCCTGCGTGACAGTCAGGTGTGTGTAAGATCTGTCGCTCCATGACAGGAGCATCCCCTGTTGAGTGCAGCTGGGAGATCACATGTTTCGCCACCTTCTGTTGCACCTAAATATGGTCTTTAAGTGCATAAATGTCTCAGCAGCTTCTTTTATTCCTTTAGCTGTTGTCGTGATGTTTTTCTTTCCCTTTGTACACCTCATTTGTTTCTGCCCTGTTCATCTCCTATTATCTTTATGCAAAAACCAATGCATAATTATTGCTCATGTTACTGTTTCTTGAAGTCAAATAGCAGCTACCCAGGTGGCTCAGAGGGCAGGGCCAAAAGCTTTTGTGCCTCTCTGAGAGATCCTATCCAAATGCCCAGGTTTGGTACCTTCTATTGTTGAATAGATTAGGAAGATCCCTGCCCTTTTCAAGCTTTTACATAAAAAGACTCAAATTCAATGCCAAAAGATAAAAGGAAAATACACACATCTGGATCCGTTGGTATTAAGTCTTGTGTGTAGACCCGGGAGGGGATGTTTCAGAAACTGATCCAACCTCTGCATAGCCTGCAGACTCCTGATCAGTTTAAAGAGACAAAGCAACATGGATGGAGTCTCAACCATTTAACATGGCACACGTGCAGTTTGGTTAACTCCACCTGTCCCTTCAGCCACACAGCCACGCCCGCCCTGCCACGCCTCTCCTCACTCCACCTCCCACGTCCTATGTGTCCCAGTGTGTGGCATACACACAGGCCATTAGCAGACATATGTTGAGGGAGCAGGATGAATGACCCTCACCTTTGTCCTCTCCACCTGCTCTCCATTGGTGGACTCCATCGTGAAGCCTTCACTCAGGCAGTGTCCTCCTTGCCACCTGGAAGTGTGCTTCCTCACTTCTGTCACCCATTTCACGCCTGTATGGGTCACCTCACCTAAACTTCCTTTGTTCTCCTCACCAGGCTGTGAACCAGTCAGCAACAACAATGGGGCTGGATTGTCACCAAATAGCTGATACCTTAGTGCAATGCGTGGCATGTTGTCAAATGGATATGAATGGATTCACTCACAATAAAATGCTGGTGCAGAAGAGACTAGAGTATAATACCAAGAGACTTTGGTGTTAGGTAAATTCACTCTCTGGCAGATAAATTTTCTTGGGAAATTTAGTGGCTACAAAAACTTTCAGGGTGAATATGATTTAAACCCATATTCTGTGAAGCTGTGTAGCCTTCATGGATATTTTCATTAAATTTGGTAAATCAGGCTCCCTCTCTACCATGACATTGAGGTTGTCAAGCAGAATTAAACACTCATGTGAGCCAGCATACATCTTCCTGAAGAGTGGTTGGAGACAGTCTGCCATTTCTTAACTTCCCCAGACTCTTTTACCTCGTGAGAATGGCCAGTTATTATGGCTGCTTCTTATCTTTGGGGAATTTCCCTAATGATGAGTTTTAGCTACCAAAGGATTTAAAAAAAAAAAAAAAACCTGAAACCTAGATTCCTGCGAAACGTAGATTCCTGGGGTGGGTATGTGCCTCTGATTCACTAATTAGACCAAATCTGGAGAGGCTTGGATTGGAAGTAAGCATGCGGAAAGGCAGCCCTGTGCAGGGAAGCATGGAGGGAAGGGATGTGGCCCATCTGAGTAGAGCATCTGGCACCCAGTCCTGACGTCACCTGTGGCGTGAGAGCGGCTGCTATGTTCATGCGCCTCCTCAGATGGCTGTGAACATCTGTCCTGCATGCTTGGTCTTTCTGGTCAGAAACCCCAGAAACCTGAGGTTTCTCTGACTCACCTAAGTCACTTAATAGGGTTACTTTCTCTTCGCACTGGGATGAATTTTACTGTTTGCAACTAACATTCCTATGCAGCGTTCACAGTATTACTGTCATTTTTTCTCATAATCATTTTTATCATAATATTACTGTCATTGTTTTTTACTACACATTTGCAGGACATAATAATTACATTCCTCATGGGGAGTTGGTGCATGTAATTTCATTAGCTATTTCTAGCACTGTTGAAAGTTCTTTTCTAATTGCTTCCATAAAATCTCTGTTCATAGTATTTAGATCCTTTAATTGATATGGAGGTTATAGATTTTGTGGCGTTGTCCATTTATCCAGATTTCTGTTCCCCACTCACCATGAAACCAGTTAGCCAGACTAGAATAGCAAAAGAAACATGAGCTTTGGAAGGACTGTGTTGGAGCCCTGGCTTTGCTACTTATTATAATGCCTTGTAACCTGCACAATTAACTTTTCTGCATCTCCGTCAGAAGTTGTCGAAACAGTATTTATCCTGCAGAGTTGTTACTGAAATGAAAAGAGACAATTGACAACCTCTGGTCCACTGATGGCCATCACATAGGAAATCTCAGAGCTGCCAGTCTCCCTCTGTGAACTGTGGAAAACACCCAGGCAGGCCAAGTTTGTTTCTCAATTAAGTTAAGTTCCCCTGAAGGAGAATCTATGACAGCTTCCCTGAAGATATCACCTATGGAATTAACAACAGCAGCAACAACAGCAAAAATTTAGCCTGGAGTTTAAAGTCTTTCTTTACCAGGTCTTATCTTCCTCTCCAGATTTATCTCTCACAATCTATGTTCCCATCCATCTATGCCCTACTGTTACCCATTTCTTGGGCTTGTTTTTTCCTTCCTCTTTGATAAGCCTAATCAAATATTTTTGCTAAAATATATTGCATATAACATATTGGATGCATTGCATGTCCATATAATGCACACATACATGTAATGGATATAATTTTGTGATATCCTGTGTAGGTGGTTTAGGGCTCTCTCTGAACACTCTAATATGCCCCTTCAATTTTGACATGACTTGCCTGTGTCATGTACTATACTATTAAAAACAATGCAAAAGCTGAGTGTTGTGGTGCACATCTGTAATTCCAGCAATGAGAGGCTAAAGCAAGGGGATTGCTGTGAGTTCAAGACCAGCCTGAGCTACAAAGTGAGTTCAAGATAGCCTGAACTGCATAGTGAAACCTCATCTCAAAAAGACAACAAAACAAAACAAAAACAGTGCAAATACAAGCTAGTATTAAGAGAGCCCTTTGCATTACCAGGTACATGCTTTACTGGGGTGATCTCATATCTTTACAACAGTCCCAGAGGGTAGGTGCTAGTATTTTACTTGTTTTCGAGACTAGGAAACTGAGACACAGAAGAATTAGCAATTTAATTTAGATCAAAGTCATGAAGCTACTGAATGAATGTCAAAGCTAACGTTCAAACCCAAGTGATCTCCCGGTAGAACCCAACCCCGTCAGAGTCTTAGGGCCAGCACCACTAGGACCTTCAGCAGCACCTGTCGATGCATGTGGACAGCAGGGCTGTGGCAGCAGCTACCTGCACCGCACACTGTCACCAGAAAGTCACTGCTCACTGTCCTGCCTGCTAGTGTAAGAGGCTACTGCTACTTGGGATGACTGGAGCTGTCTTGAGTTCTTGCTTAGAGATAGCTCCTATGTGCATTTGATTCTTCTGGTGAGAGTGTTGGCTGCAGAGACATTCCAGGACTCTGAGCAGGAGCTGGATTCCCAGCTCTTTCCAAGGTAGCTGGAGAACGCAGCAAGTTTTCTGCTTCCTGAGGCCATTGCTTTGTCCATACAGTGGTGCAAGACTAGTACCACAGGGCTGAAGATCAAATGAGAAAGCGCAGAGCTTTATTTCTTAAACTAAAGCACTGAAGAGTGGGAAAACCATTTTTACGGCCATAATCTTCTTATGATGTTTTGCTTTTATCAAAAGAGGAAGTAAATTGTCTTCTGATCACATGGAAAAGAGTGTATCAGGAAGCATCAAGACTCACTGCACTAAGTTGAGACATTTCACAGACAAATATGTGGGAAGGGCTACAGCCTTAAAGAGTATTTTGCATTAAAAACCAAATTATAGATTTTCTTTGCAGCCTGAAATAACATATATGGCACATTTTCTGGGTGGTTTGGTTTAAGTGGCTGATCTTGTGATAACCAACTTTGATGGCCTGAATTGAATAATTATTTCAAGTTCTAAGAGAGGTCTTGGTACTTTTGTGTAGGACACTTTTCAAGGCTATTTTCTTAAGGAATCTTTTCCGTTATGATACCATAAGCCAATAAGCAAATTCGTTCTATAGAAAGTTTGTTTTATAGCCAACACTTTCAAAGTTGAAAATGAAACCATACACCCACGGCATTGTTCTTATTTCAATTTTAGCATGCAAACGAACAGCTCTCCCTAGGACAGTATAATGAAATGGTTTTACTTTTAAATTTCAATTAGAACAAAAATCCAAATCAGGCTATGTAATTTACATCAACCTTTCTCTCATGATGACCAGATGCCTCAGAAGACTTTATCAGGCACAGCCAGCGTTAACTGGCAGCAAGTGGCATAACTTACATATACGACTTGCTCAAGGAACTGGTTGCACAAGAAGGTCCCTAACGGGAAGAGTTCTTGCCTTTTTAATAGTATTAGCTTCAGTTTCTATGGAAACTGCACGTCCTGTTTTGCTGTTTAGACGGCTTTAGATTTATTAAAAGAGATTCAAATAGTTAAAACTAATAGTAAGAATCTTCTTCGAGTATAATATTGTGTAGACATTTTCACAGATGAGTTAATAAAACAAATTTTATTATAGGAGGCCATGCTGATGTAAAGCATCAATTGTAACTACAGACTGTTTTAAAATACTAACATTGAAGCTCAAAGGAGGAAATGATGGATTAAAATTATTAACTCATTTAAAATTATTAGAATTAAATATACCAGTTGAAAAATAGTAAGGAATGAATGAAAACCATTATGTTTGTGGTGTACACACACTGCATATCTATATACATACATGTATTTAAATATATAAATGGCTAATTAACATAAAATGTATGTGAAATTTGTATTTATATATAACATATATAAGTACATATAGCTAATGAACAAACTGCATTTAGCCTCACCAGTTACCAAGAAATACAATTTCTAAAAGTAAAATATTGCTATTTATCTCTTGATAAGCCAAGATAAAAAAGAATGATAAAACCCAGGGTAAGAAAACTGTGGAGAAATCAGCATAAAGTGGAAATGTTGAGGAGAAGAATTTGTCACTTGAGGTTTCTAACGTTTGATGTACATGGCAAATGGGTATATGGCTTAAAAATATGCAAGATTCTTAAGCTAGAAATTTCAATTCTGGGAAATATGCCTGAGGATTGAAGAAGAGATAGTCTAATAAGAATATTTGTCAGAATACTGACTTTGGTAGAAAAATAAACACAATTTGGATAGAAAAATAATGTGTATTGTTGGGAAATTGTCTACATCAACCATGCTCCATGAGAGAGCTATGCTCCACCCACTTTTCCTCGTGACTGGAACCCAGATCCCAGCACCAGGCCTGGATGTTCAACAGTAGCTATGGAATGAATTTAGTGATGATGGTGAATCACCTTTACCTGGAAAGATGTTTGTGATACGATAGATGAAAAAAAGGGATAAAAGTAGAACATAAAAACATACTCAGTCTTTTTTTAAATTTTAAAATTCATCTCTGTAGCTGATGTGATGGCACCTGCCAGTAACCCCAGCACTTGGGAGGCAGAAGCAGAACTCTTAAGTTAGTATAGCTACTAATGACAGAAAAAGAGCTCAACAGAAATGAGGCAGAGAAGATTGGATGATAGGAAGAGCTATTTTGGAGAAAATGACATCTTAATAGGTAATACTGATTTAGTATCATCTTGTTTTGAAGTCTCATCAAGCTTTTGTTCTTCTGTCTCCATTGGTCTAAACAGGTTGTAACTTATTGGATTTTATTATGTATGATAGTATAAGCAAAAACTTTTATAGACAAGGAGATTATACAGAAACCATTGTTCATCTTCTGTTAGTTGATTCTAAATACCCTGTAATACTGTCATTCTCTTAAATGGTTTTATGTTGTTTTGATATATTTGATGCTACAGTATATGAAGTTATACTCAAAGATTTCAAGGAAAGAGACAATATGGTAACTACTTTTATGTCAGGATTATCTTGTGTTGAAACACTATTTTGCTTAAATGGTTATGTTTTGATCTGCACTGTTTTGCTGTTATGCCCTCTTTTATCCCAATCTCCACTCCATTATTTACTTTTTTATTTTTATCCTTTTAATTAAGGGAAAAATAAATAAAAATAGCAGGATATATTATAGTAACCCACTTTGACTTTCCATTATCTTGATTTAAAGCCCTGTATTGCTCTCACCATCTTGTTTTGACTGATGTCCCTCTATTCTGTTTTGCTTGATAGTACCAGGTTTGAAAGTTTAGGCAACAGCTGTGAAGATAGTGGGATTCATTATGACGCCCATTCTGGTTGACTATTAACTACTTTTGAAAATCTATAATGTCTCCAATGTTTTGGTTTTGTCAGTTTTGTTCTTTACTGTTTTGTTCAATTTTATTATAACTGATGATATAGGCAATTCTATTAGAGATAGTGGGAGGCATTATGGTAACCATTGTTGATCACCTTGTATTATGATTTTACATTATCTATTATGTCCACCCTTTTGATTTGACTGACTCTGTTCTGTTATGTCACATTTGGTTCTACTCTCTTCCAAAAAAGTAATAAGAACTATGGGAGCAACAAAACCCAAAATGTGTAATTGTCATTGTACAAAAGAGAGGAAAAGAAAGTGCTCTAAATGATGTAACTGCATGTATATTTAAGTGTATAAGATAGATAATGATATCACTGAGTTTTGTTGGATCATTGAACAGAACTGTTTGCAGTCTCACTGTTGGAATGTCCACTTTATAAGCTTTAATTTTGTAACTTGAACAATTATTTCTAAGATGACAATATGTAATCCATTAATTAGTGATTTCCTACTGTTTATTGTTTTCTGTAAATCTGTATAACTTGTACCCTTTCTCTGCTTTTTTTCTTTTTCTCCTTAAATAAAACTAAAAAAAAAAAAACTTAGAGTAGCTCAATGAGACCCTGTGTCAGAATTAAAAATACAATGACTGGGGATGCAGCTCATTGGTAGTGTGCCTTTGAGTTTGATCCCTGATACTGTAAAAACAAAAACAAAACAACCTTACTATGTTTGCATCTATGTGGATAAACTGTAATAAAATATATCATGATGATAAAGTGAAAAAGTGCTGTCAAAAGAAATGGACTTGGTTAAACGTTTAAGGACTACCAGAGCCACATTGTATTTTGCTCCTAATTATATACAAAGAATGACATGCAATAAAGATTGATGTCCAAACTTCTCAAATAGTTGTTCCACCAAGGATAAAATGAAAATCCTATGCAATAAAATATTCTGTCATAGTTCAACAGCAATGGCCTATTCAGCAATAGTTTAACTGGTCACTTTGTGTTCTTCTGGTCCATGTCATCTTCTCAGAGATTCACCTTCCTGAACATCAATCTCAGAGTTTTAGTCACCCTTTCAAAATGGTCACTGATTCTCATTTGAGCACAGGTTATGATCTATTATGGCAGGAATGTCTATTCTCCCTGGATTTATGTACTGACGCACTAGTCCCAAATGTGATGGTATTTGCAGGGGAAGAAACTGGGTTGGGGTGAGGTCCTAAAAGAGGGTTCTGCACCCTGGGATTTGTTTCTTGGCCCCATGACTTCACGGTGAGAAGGTGGCCACTGACAAGCAGAGAAGAGAGCCCTTTGCGGAAACCTCAGTCTGAACCTTGGTCTTGGGTTACCCAGCCTCCAGAACCGTGAGAAATATGTTTCTATTGCTTAAGTATCCCCATGCTATCTTGTTACAGCAGGCTGAGGTACAAACAAATTCTTTAACAGGGCACATGAAGGTCTTCTGGACCTTCCATGTCTGCTCTTGATTTGTATTAACCCATTTATTCCCATTGCTTTTCTAGACTCACAGTCCCAGTCTTTGCCTGAAGAAATCCCATTGTAGCTTTAAAAATCGCAACCTCGACGTAGCCTCCAACACTGTTTCATCCACAGTTGAACTTTTATTAGGTTGACTTTATTAGACACTGATTGTTGCACTTATCTAAGTGCCAACTGTAAACATACCTGAATATGAACCATTTTTATTGGGCTTTCTTTTTTCTTTCCTGCCCAGGTACCATGCACAAAACCAAGCAAATATAAAATGCATGCTTATTGAGTGAATGTTGGGCTTACTAATCTCTCGTGTCAGAGTTCAGCTGCACTCAGCGGGGCACGCTGTCATTATGCGATGCCAGAGATCTTACACACACCTGTGCATGGCATAGAAGGAGGAAAATGCTGATGATATTGGAGGAAGCTCAAAGCAGAGTTTTGTCCTCAATTGGATGCTCTCAGAGAAAGGTGACAATTCTGCAGTAGGAGGTCATTACTGAATCTCCTACAGACAGCGGGAAGAATAAAGAGAGGCTGAAGCTAAGACTGGTAAAAGAGCAGGTCTTGTAGCAGCCAGGAGAGGGATGTTGGGCATTTTCAGTGGTTCAGACAGCGTTCTTATTTGGTCTGAGTTCAGGCATCATTGGGAAGTGGTCTTGATTTGGTCAGATCGTCAAAGCCACAGATGTCTCCTACAGCGCAATGTGGGGTGTTCTGGGAATCATGTTCCATTGGAGAACCACAGCCATAATCCGAGTGTCAGCTGGAGTCCACCAACACCAAGGCCTTTATGGTGGGGCCAGGCTAGCCCCCAACCTTCAGGACCTGGCTTGCTCTTCTTTATGTCAGCAGCCCGAGCCAACGCAGAGGTTAGAAACTGTATCTCTCCCAGCCCCACAACCCTGACCCGGAACGCCTTGCTCATTGCATGTGCTCAGTGGGCACTGGCTGGAGGCGAGTTTCCCTTCTCTCTGGTCAGCTTGACCTTCAGGATGATATTTTTGGTCTGGACTAAATTTTTTTTTTAAAAACACATCTAAATTTAAATCTGCTTAGGAAATCATTATCCATTAGTAAAATATGTTCTCTTGGTTCCAAATATACTACTTTTCAGCTTACTTGTCTCAGTTAGCATAATTTACCAACACTAAAAATAATTTCTAGAACAAAAGGTTCTGAAAATAGAAGCAAAGAGAGCTCTTTTTCCTCATTTTATAAACCAATCTCCCATTATTTCACTACAAAATCTTAAAGATTGTGATGAATATGGATACTTGTTTAAACTCTATGGTATTTTCCTGTTATTACCTATTATCCATTCGAAACTTCTACCGTGAAAGCATACTGCCAAGGAGGTACACATTTCCCCCTCATTTTTACTCTCATATTCATCTGAGGGGAACATTTGGCAGATAAAAAAATGTAACTCCTATGTGGCCTTGGTAAAGACGGTGATCATAGCTCATTAGACAACTGCACTTCAGCCTTGCAGCGAGGAGGGGTCACCAAAAAATGGGAGCCTTCTGTTGTTGGTAAATTTAGCAAAAATTATGCTTTGGTAAGATGTCATTCTCATCACCAAGTAATCAACCAATCCATTGAGTAAATGTATATGTATTGAACTCCAAACCAGATTTGGTGCTGTGTACCAGATGCCAATGTCAGTGAGACAGAGTTTTTTTTTCTACTGTGGTGTTTACCATAAAACAGGGGGACACATGTGAGCCAAAAATGCAAATTAGCGCCAGCAAATGGAAGTCCTCTGGATGGAGGGAACTGACTTCCGTGAACTCATGCAGCAGGCGTACCTGAATTACCCTGGGCTTTAAGAACAGATGTTTTGGGGAAAGTGGTTGGGAGCTAAGTAAGAGAGGTAGGTAAAGAAGGAGAGAAGGGGAAAGAAGGAGGGGAGGAGGGCTGGAGATTGAAGAGCTGTGATAAATGTGTTGGAGCAGGTATGTGAAGGACTCATACTGACAGAGAACACCAGAGAGACAGAGGACAGATAAATTCCTGGGTACTTAACTTATTACTCAATACAATATGCTTTGTGCTTTCTTCTGGGGAAGTTAGGGACTGAAAAGTAAGTTTTGCTAAAAGCCATGACTTTTCACTTGGGCATACAGATGCCCTGTACTAAATGTAGAACAATGTTTCATCTTCCATTTTGTAAGATTCTGGGTCACATTTTTTCTCAGCTTTACATACGGGCCTGTTAGTTGTTTAGGGAGGGTCTATATAAAAGTTAGCAAAACAAAGTTGATTAGCTCACAAAATAACCTATTCACCCCCCAAAGACTGGGACTAATGGAAGCAGAAACAATGATCCTCAGGACACCAAAATACCCTCAAGCAATAAGGACTTCTGGAGCCATCTTGCAAAAGCAGAACTGAAGTAATGACCAACCAGACTGTAGTCCACTCCAGCAAATCTAAGACACCTGTCCTGGATCTTTCCTGAACAGGCCAGTGTGACCTTCTCCATCAAATCATGGCCCTCTGACTACTCAGACTGGGGTCTTTTTTCCTATTCTCTGTTACTTTCAAACTCTTCCACCACAGATATGTTTGAGGCCCTTTCTCTGTGACAGTGAGTCAAAGGACCTACTCTGTGGGTAGAGGTAATGGGGCCTCCTTGGACCCCATCCAGTGATAGTATCTTGGGGGTAGCTTTCTTGAGACTTTGATGATTTGCAGCAAATATTCATCACGTGTGAGCTGTGGTGACCTTGTGAGCTGGTGTGCACCACACTGACCAATACTCTCTCCTGGGATTGGGGCCTGAGCTTGGTGGAGCAAGCTGAGGGCAGTTTGTGGAGGAGTGGGGTTCTGGTGTGAGCTTAGCTGCTAGAACACCAGCGGCCAGTTGGTGGAACAAATGCTCTGGGCCTGAAGGGGAAGCGGGAAGTCACAACAACAATGTCGCTTCTTGATCTGTGAATCTCTGCATTCCAGTGTTTACAAAAGTAAGAAATGTTAAATTTCCTTGGCCGTTTCCCCACTAGTTCTCAAATGTAATATGCTAGTATGGCCACAACTTCGATTCAGGCTGGGAAGAGCAGCATCTGGGAGGCAGTGAGTCAACAGGACTCCAGCCCAGGCGCAGCGCTCACAGTCCTGGTGTAAATAACTTACACAAACATTTGCCCTGTGGAAGGGCAGGTGCTGGAGGACAGCTACTGTGGTGTGTGCAGCGGCTGAGAGAGGCACAAGCTGGGCGAGTAGGACGGCTGAGTGACACGGGCAGAATAAACATGTCATCTCCATTCCACGGTCTGTGGCTCCTCTTCTGGGTACGTGAATCTCAAGTGAACCTCCCAGTCCCACCTGGTGAGAAGACTTAAGCCATGTAAGAACCCCGCTTCTTTACTAACCAAAGCGTACTGCTACATGAGGCTGTTTCAATCGACCTCACTGCTTGTGTTGTGTTAGAAAGATTTTTTTCTATAAGTGACTTATTTTGTGTCCTTTGTAATCCCTAAGCTCACAGATGAAATAACATTCAAAATAGCAGAAAAATCAAGTTGATGTAGTAAAACCACATGGCATGCTTGATAATCAGAGCCAGATATCAAGAATTTATACTTTGGGTTTAGATGTTCAATCTGACCCTTGGTGCCATTATTATTAATGATTCCTCATGTTCTAATGCACCAGTGTGTGATCCTTCAGGAACTCTTGAGAAGTGGCGGAAATGATTCTTGCTCAGATCCTTCCCCTGGAAACATGAATCATGGTAATTCATAAAAGCCATGGAGAGCTCTGGCCTGACAGTTTAATAGCTTTTCCTTTAGTCAGTTGATGTAAGAATCTAATTTTGAGCCTATTCATTTGTGAAAAAAGGTCAGTGTAATTTCCTGGGGCCTCCCCACAGAGCAAGTTGCCTTCCCTGCATCACGATGATGCTGATACCGTGCTTTACAGTTAATGCTCTCAGATATCTTCCATACACAGTGCTGCCTCAAAGGTCCTGACTCACACATGCAAAATCTTCACCCAGGCATCAGCTGAGAGCTTCACTCACAATCAATTAGCATTCTGACCGTTCATCTTTTTAAAACCAACACTCTCATCTTTATTTCTTCTGCCATCAAAAGATAAGTGACACCCCTTGGCTTGACTTACGCACCTCACCAATTTAGAGAGATAGTCTGCAATTGATTTTCTCAGAAGTATCCTTCTGAAAAAAATCTGGTCCAGTATTCTTCTTGCAAAAACCCTTTGGGGGCTCCCATGCCCCTGGTTAACATGGTTATGATAAGCCAGATCTGGGCTTCCACTGCTTCTGTCTCCATTCACATCTGAAGTTCCAGCTATCCTTAGGAAAAGTGAAACCACAGTCTGGCTAATATAGGTGGTTTTTCCAACTGGAAATTATATAGACAGGATTACTCTTTAGACAATTAAGCATGATTATCCCACACTTAGAAAATCTATTTTATTGTTGGGAATAGAGTGAATTCCCCTTCTTTGTAAAAAGGTCTATGGATATTTGATACCTTAATTCAACAAACACTTATATATTACATTGATAATTAAAAGATGACTAAAATAAAATGCTTCATCTAGGGAGAATGAAGATCTACTTGTGACATAAGGACTCTTAAACAACTAGCTACAATTGCAGCTAATTCTGTATTGGAGGTATAATAAAATACCAGAGAAGAGGAAAGCCCTTTCTAAGTGGAGTATTAGGAAAATCAGCATTTGGTCTGGATCTTGAGAAGAAAGAAGATAATCCAGATGAATAAAATAACATTAAAGGCACTGTCAGGAACAGAGGCTCAGGAAAGCTCTGTTCAGAGGAGCAGTCGGTAGCAGGGATAGAAGATGAAGAGGCAGAGTGGGAGATTGTATCTGAGCTAGGAGTTTTTGTTTGCTTGTTTTTTTTTTTTAACCAACACAGTATGACAGAAGTGATGGTATGTGACCTCTAGTATTAAGTTTTGTAGCCCTTTTGCTTTGCTGCCTGCTTTTCTACATTTGCTCAGGGGAAGTAGCTGCCTTGCAGAGAAAAGCCTAGTGCAATGGACTCTGGGTTAGGAACTGAGGCCTCTGTTTGGTAGACATTTGCTTCAGCTTGGGAGTCAATTCTGAAGCCCCCAGGAGTCTGCATACAATCTGGCCATGCTCATGCTGACATCTTGACCACAACTTCAGGAGAATTTCTGAGGCTGAATCACTTGGTTAAGCTGTTCCTGAATCCTGAGAGTCAGATTGTATGACAGTGTTCCTTGGTTTAAGTCACTAAATTTGTGGAATTTTTAATGTAACAATAGATAGCTGGATAACTGGGCAGTTTGATTAGCTATGATAGGAAACACAGGAAAGAAAAGTTTTATTAGCGAAAAGGCCAATTGGGTTTGGGGGTATTTGGGTTGTGCTAATTTAAGTCTTCTTTTGAGCAGACATTCAAGTGGTATTGAATGGTGTTTATTAACTTAAGAATTCCATCAGAATCACCTAGAGGGCTTGGTAAATGAGTTGCTGCAACCATCCTCATTAGGTTCTGTGCGTTTGGCGCTGAGCCCTAAAATACATCTTTCTTACATGTTCCCAGGTAATGCGGATGGTTTGGAGAACCACAGGTGCAAGGTGAATTTGAGAAGAAAATACATAAAATAGGATCATTTATTATAGTTAGTAGTTCTCTCTCTCTCTGGTAGTGCTGAGATACTTAGCAATTAAAGGCTAGGAAAGAATTGTAACTGCTATCATCTGGGTGTTGACTGTCTATCCCCCTCCAGGTCTGCATGCCACAGAATGAGGCCTCGTGGGCAGTCCTTGGTTCATGGAGGGCATGAACTTGAATGGGGCTTTGGGCAGGTTGGTGCTCTTTCTTTCACTCTCTGGTTGGTCATGAAATGACCCTCATTCCCTGTCACTGTCATCTGGAACACCAGGGCAATGGGTCCAATCAACTTTGGACTGAAATCTCAAAAACTAGACCTGTTCCCTATATAAGTTAATTATCTCTGTTATCCCATTGGAGTAACACCCTGACCTAAACTAGGGTTGGTGAATATTACAGAAAGCAATTAGTTAAAAACGACATGTAAAGTAAAAATTGAGTTTCCTTGCTTTATAATGTATGCATATAAATCAGCACTTCTATGGATTCACAATGAACTCCTTTTTCTTTATTTTGCTATTGATTTTTGTTTGTAGTGTTGTATTTGTAATCTGAAATGGATTTCACTTGATTAACAAGCACATATGAAAAGAAAAACAAAAAGAACTTTACAATATTCAATTATGTCCTACAGGATTTCTACACTTCTTGGATTGCTTAAAAAAAAATCTCTTGAGACTTTACTTTGACACTGAGAATCAGTGATTATATAGATTTCATATCTAAAATGTGCAGTATTGTTGCCATATCTCAGTAAAGAAGGCACAACAATCTACTAAATTAGAGGATATTTCCAGAATGAGTAGTTACTGTTCAAGGAAAAAAAGGGCTGAATTTCTTAACCTTTTTAAAAGTTCACAATAAAATATTTGACTCATATAATCAGCTAACCAGAGAAAGACAATAAATTGAGTTTTGTTTTCTGAAGGATTTTTGTGTGTATGTGTGTGTGGAGTCCCTTAAGGGTTGCCATTTTTTGCATGTACAAGATTTGGTTTTAAACATCTTTTTCCTTAGCCATATTGTGTAAAAAAGAAGATAGACTACGTGGTCTGTGATATTTTGGTAGGGAAGGCTGATCCCTCTTGGACTAGGGACCCAAGTTGCCCGGTAACTGATCTCTTGTCTTGCTATTTGAGATAGAATTCCAACCTTGTTGCCTAGTGACTGTGCAAATCTGGATTTCCTGCTAGCACATGCTGGATTCCTGCAGTTCCTGGATTCAGATGCCAATTACTTGCCTTCCAACAACTTGTCTGTTGCCTTTTGCTTAAGAACCTCTAAATTACCTTGCTCTTGCATTGCTTCTCCCCTCCTTCCATTTCTTGGTAAAGCACTTTCTAGTTTGGGAACTACTTAGGAATTCATGTTTGTCTGTCCTTTGACCTATTCTAGACGCATTCCCATGAATGGGTGGGTACCTGCCCTGTGACCGGTTGCATCTTAGACTTGTAGGTCCTAACTTCTCCAGTTCATTCCTTGTGCAGTTAAGGAATAACAAGTACATGGGAAAACAGACACAGAATGAAGGCAGGAGAATGTGCAGGCTGTAATGGAAGAGGGATGATAACTCTCTTGAAATGATGGTGATTCAGCTCCAAAATCTGAAACCTAAGATGCCATTGGTGACTATATTTTGTTCTAGCATATGCAAATTGACACACTCGAGGCTATCACCTAGGATCAGTGAACTGATTACCATGTTTTATTGAAGCAGATGTTTTGCATTAATTACCTGGCTTCCTCCAGCTACTTCTTGATCTGGTACCTTGGTCAGATTCTATCAAAAGGTTTTTGCTATTGTGCCCTGTAAAGGGAACGGCCTCCTTTACAAAGGCCTCAACCAGGAGATGTGCAAGACAGTTTCTAGCTACCATAAGTGGTTCTCTCTCTGCCTCATTAAGGGCACAGACTGAGTCATGCAGAGACTTTCTGACCTGGAAAATAAAGCATAATCAGGTCTCATAGGCAGGAGGACCCATATAGTTCTCAAAAGGCCATTAGAAAAATACATAGGTCCATTGAAGAGTTCTCCAAGCAGTCATGACAGAAGCAAAAGCCAGCCGCACTCAGATTCTGAGTATGTTCAAAGCGTGATGGTAAATGGTACAAGAGGATTTACTATTGTCAGCTAAAACTGACAGGGGCTGGGGATTTAGCCCAGTGGCATAAGTGCCTGCCTTGCAAGCAGGCAGTCATGAGTTCGATCCCTGGTACCGATAAAAACAAAAAAGACCAAAAAAAAAAAAAAAAAAAAAAACCCAAAACAAAACAAAACAAACAAAAACTGACAGGTAAACAATAATTTTTGTTTTATTCATGTATACACAAAAAGGTGAAAAAAGTAAGACCACTGCACAATTTGGGCTAAAAGTCTTGGTTACCATTTCCTTGTTAAAAAGTTTCCAACTTATGAACACTATCGCCAGGAAATACCTTGTACGATTTAGGACATAGGTGGCATAATTGCTCATGTCACAGAGTGAAAATACGGGTGTGTGTGAGTGTGTGAGTGTGTGTGTGTGTGTCTTTTGTATGCCAAGTTGTCATATATGGCCTGTCAATACTGTTTTTATATAAATCTCCTCTCTTGAAAACTCTGAACTAATTTACTTGCCCTGAGTGTCAACAAGTCTCTAGACACTTTTAATTACTCTATGTGAAGAATATGATATGTATTTTGGCATTTTTCAAGTATTTTATGATGATAGAAAGGAATTTTATTTTCATTAGAGTAAGTTGAAAGCTACAAAGCCCAGGTGAAGGCTCCAACATTTCTCATGATTGTCTGCGAGCCTCAACCTGGGTCATTTCTCTTCTCAGTATTCTGAGCCAAATCTCAGCATTACTGCCCCAAAATTTCCAGGAGTCATGGCACTCACAGGTTGAAGTCCTGGGTAAGGACTATGCCTAGATGATGAGTGGAAGAAATCCTAGGTGAATGGATCATTGGTGATATCTGTGGACTCTTTACCAAAGGAGTTTGGAGGCCAGAAAGACTTGCAGGTTGGTTCTAACACGAGCACAAGTAGACTTGGTAGTCATTGAGGTCTGAGGCAGACGCAGTGATGTAATTACGCAAACTGGATGCCCAAAGGATGCTGAGTTAGTCCCCAGAAGAAACTGAAAGTATACTGATACTAAATATGAAAGTAAAGATGAGAACCTTATTCACTCAGCTTCTCAGGCCTTATGAAAAATTCACTGCTGCCTGTTCTAATGAGGACAGTAGTTGTAGGGGGAAAAGCACAGTATTTCCAAAAAGCATCACTAGTAAGTCCCGTGGAAAATTCTAATTCTGCTTCCAAATAGCTGCAGAGACCAGTGTGAACAGAGGGAAGTGAGAGTGGGGTGTTTTGCCTGCCCTGCTTTGTGGAAAGGGGTAGACACTTCTCAAACCATTTCCTAACTCCTAATCATTTGCCAATTTAGATTGTGAATTCTGATATTTACTCCTACACACACTGCCCTCATTTGCAGGGAAATCTTAAGGAAGAACTGGAACAATAAAAGCAACATCAGTTCCTAGATCAAACTGTCCAAAGACTAAGGCAATGATGAAGATTTACCCATAAATAAAGCAGTAGCAATTTTAACATGACTTTGAACTCTAGAAAGTCGCCAGTACCTGGCCATTTGGGATTCAGAAAACCATCAGTTTCAGATAAAATCTAACAATCTTTATCCTGACCTCAGGGTGCTATTTAAGTTTCAATGCAGCGAAGTAGAAAGCCCGAGGAATGTGGGCCAGGCACTTATTAATGTGAGCTTCTGTTCCTGGTGGTTAACTATCTTGTTAGCTTTCTTAACCTCTTCCAACCACAGTTTCTTCATCTGTAAAACTGGATTATTAATAGGTCATGGTTGTTAAAAGTATTAGCTGAGAACAATGTAAGGTCTTTGATTCTGTGCCAAGCATGTGGTAAAATCTCAATAAACCTTAGGTTCAGGCAGGACCATTTACATAATTTGTGGCACTCAAGGAAAAATGCAAATGTGCCTTTCATTGATGCTGCCTGTGGGGGTGACAACCATCTCCTAGTTGACACTGTGGCTCCTTGCAGACTCTTCATAAAGCTCAAGATCATTGAAATTAAGTGTACCTGGCAGAAACCCTAAAATATTGCTAACAGCATTCATAGAAGTTTCAAGGTCTTCATGCCCAGCCCTGTGTAGGGGAGCAACAAGAAGCCAAGCCACATGCTGCCCAGCAGCTTTTGGAAGTTCCTGGACCTTCAAGCTCTGCTAACGTACAGCAATGACACTGTGTTTGGACTGCTCAAAATGACTTCTGAAAGAATAGCAAAGCCATTGTGAAAGAACAACCCAGCTGTCCATCAGACTTTCCAGCCCCTACACAGCAAGGGAAATGAATAGATAGCTTAAACTGACAGAAGGCTATTTATGCTTAAATAAAACCATAAAACTGCTCCTAATAAAAGACAAAAAAGAAAAAATAAATAAAATGTGGGGTCCCACAGACATTACAATGAATTTCAAAACAGTGGCTGCACAGCATTAAAACAAGCATGGGGCTTTCTAAAAACTGAGTTGTCCTGGGCTGCACAGGTTATCCATAAAGCCAACCTTGATTAGTAAACCAGATCCCTGATCACCCTAGCCTGTGGTACATGGATTGCGAAGACAGATCTCAAGATGTGCAGAGTTTTACCAGTGCACCTCTATTCAATGACTCTTCCCTAACAATAGGGATTTTGTTCTTCTCTGAAATGCTAGTTGTTACATTTTAAAAATAAAATGGTGCTTTTAGATGACAATATTAATGACCATAAGGGTGAGAAATGTACTCTTTCCACTGTGTCTGTTCACAAGTTCTAAGGCATCTACGAAGATGTTTTACACTCTAACCCAGAGAGGACCTAAGACACAGCATTATGCTAATTGATAAATTGATCTTAAATTTAAAAGTTCTACCAGTTTCCAGAAGGTGGAAGATATTTATGTAGTGTTTGTATCATACTTGGAAGAGCTGGCATCTCTGGGAATTTCCCTCTTTTCATACATATGACGGAAGTGACTGGGTTTATTTGCATGCTAAAGAATCCATTTTAAAATGCCTGCACATTTATTTACTCTCTGATTTATATATCAAACCAAGGCATCTTAAATACCCTCCAGGAAAGATTAAAAAGCTCCAGAACCTGCAAGCAAATTGTTTATATGTTCTTTCTAATAAAAATGTTCTCCCATTTTTCCCCCTCTGGAAAAGCAAGCAATAAACAAAAACAAAACACTAAAATACATACTCATCTTTTAGAACTTAGCCTAATGTCAGTTTTCTCGACTGTTCAAACTAGCCTTTTTATCACCATGAATACGTTTAATTTTTCTGTATTAGCTTTCCTGTTACTGGGACACAATAACTGACACAATTTGAAGGAGAAATTTAATTTGTCTTCAGAGGATGCAGTCCATGTGCAGGTATCTCCAAAGCGGGGGAAAACATCTTGGGCATGGTTGAGAAGATGCTTCATTCATGGCAGTCATGAAGTAGATCAAGGGAATAGTGCCACAGAGTAAGGGGTCAGGGCAATGCGTAGTACCCCAGGTCACTCCTTCATGACCCACCCTGACACATCTAGAAGTATGCTTTACTAGTCTCATGAACATTTCTTACTTCAATGAAATTGACACGTCAACATTAATGGTCACAATTCACCCCTTGTCTCCTTGACAACCAGACCTATCTCCTTAAGTCACACTTATTCTCTAAATAAACAAATATAAGATAATTATTTCACCTAACATCTTATAGCTACCCTGTGTACTGCTAGAATTAAAAAATTGCTTTCCTAAAGTCTGAACTGTTCTAATATTTTTCAGAAGTTCAAGTCTGAGGTGCAAGGAAAACACTTAGCTGTGATCCCTTGCAAAAATAAAAAATAAGTCACAGAGTCCCGAGGTACAATGACACAGAGCAAATATTCAAAAAGAGAGGAATAGAAAAATAGAAATAAATTGGACCAAAACTAGACCACAACCTGCTGAACAAACATTAAGTCCTGTAATCCTAAATCTAACACATATGACTTCCTGTGGTTTCCATGACAACTTTAGCTTCATTTGCATAGCTTCATGCACTGCCCTCTCTGCACTTCCTTTTGGAACTTCAGTGGAAGCCTTACTGAACCCACAACTTCTGCATTCTGCGTGCTGTAAAACAACACCACACAGACATTATCAAAATCCATGATCAATGGGAGCAGTAGCCAGACCCCCTTGGACCATAGTGATGAGAGTCTCTGAATGCCTGGGTAGTTGAACATAGTGAAAGCAACCCCAAAGAACTAGTCCTACAGAAGGCTCTTCTTGAGCAGAGGCCTCAAGGAGCTCTCTTCTTAAATGAAAGATTTACACTTTTACATTTTGAAACCTGCTATGAGTGGACTCTTACTGATTCCTGAGATGGCCGCAAGGCATCTTTTTTAAAAATCTGGCACACAGTACTTAATTTCTTTTCAATGATGCTAATCTCTTCAGCAGCCTCATCCTTTTTGCCCCAACTTCACACATGTTCCTTCAGGGCCAAAATTGAGGTTTTCTCTGCCCCTGATTCTCATTATAAATTTGGCTGAAAGTACCCATCAGTCCTCATACCATCATCTGAATGTTGGGTTGTCTTGATATTTCCTCCAACAGATCATTGGTTTATAGTGCTTAACTCAGCCTGTTGCAAAGTCTTGATGTGGGATGTGGGGGAAAATGTAGACAATATTTTTTTTTGCCAGACTGTACATGAATCACTTCTTGTCCTCAACCCTCCTGAGCCTGGCTTTTACTGTCTACATTCCTATTATCATTCTGATCTTCTAAGCTCTGACTAGAATCATCCATCCAGCTCTGCTTTCAACAGTCTAGTGCTTCTCAAGCCCATATTTCCAAAATTCCCCAGACTTCTGAAAACCAGTTCCAAAGGTTTCTAAACAATATGGTCTGATACCATCACAGAAATGTCCCTATTTCTCTGATACCAGTTTTCTGTATTAATCAACTTTCCTATCATTGGGTTATAATACCTAACACCCACAATTTAAAGGAGAAGTTTAATGTGGTCCATGTTTTTTTTTTTTTTTTTTTTTTATCGGTACCGGGGATCGAACTCATGACCGCCTGCTTGCAAGGCAGGTGCTTATGCCGCTGAGCTAAATCCCCAGCCCCTGTGGTCCATGTTTTTAAGAGATTCGCTCTATGATTGGCAGAATGGTGTGGTTGAGATTATACTTCATTCATGGTAGCTGGGAAGGAAAGCAAGGAAGAGTACCAGAGAGAAAAAATGAGGAATGATATATGCTATCCAAGGTTACCCCTCCATGACCCACCAGGCACACCCAGAAATGTGTTTTTACTAATCCTTTGGGCATGCTTTAATGTAATCACATTACAGATCACTATTAAGGATCACAGTACCTGTCATAATACCCATCCCAGCTCCTAAATACTATATTGTTGTATGTTTATTTGGGCAATGTTCATTTCCCCATAGAATTTAATAGCCTGTGAGCATAAGAATCCCATGGGTTTTGTTGAATGCTCTACTCTGTGTATCTAGCACATGGAGGAGATTATTAAATATCTGCTGAATTAAGAAAGGAATGAAATTTCAAAATGACCAAGAACATGAGCTCTAGATGAAGCAAACAAGTTTCTACAGCATGTACCAGAGACATTTCCTGTTTAATATCATGATGCTTTCCTGGGAAAATGGTACTTTAAAGTGTCAGTAATTAAATCTTTAGGAGGCCTGTGTACTGAAAACTATACTTTTTCTATAAAATGGTGATAATAAAATTTTTAAAAGGACATTAAAATATTTACTTCTTTTGTATTATACTTTAATTATAGGTTAGGTGACCCCCTGACCTTCTCTACCCTCAGGTATGAACAGCGAAGACACAATTGGACTGCCTTCCTTCAGAAGCAAGACTTGGGTGACCTAGTTTATCTATTAGGAGCAAGATGTGGATACTATCAAAAAGTCAGCGTGGCTGCGGAATTTATGAAAAGATGATGACCAGGTCATTGTGAGGATGTTAATTGGCTTTCTCAAGGGGGCTTTCTTGGCATTAGGGCATCTGAATGTCCTTTGGGAATATAAACAGTGAACTCAGTGTCCTAATTGACAGGACCAAAAGTACAGATTTGGTTTTTCAACTATTTACTTGACAATAAGTTCATACTTTTTGACCAAAATCCAGATCATAGACAATAACAGTCCTGCTGTATTCAATATTGACAATGTGACATTTGAAAGTTGCATATAATTATGCAATTAGGTGCACTGCTCTTGAAAAGGAAAAAGAGTATAAGCTAGAACCAACCAAAGCAAAGTATGCTAGATTGTGGAGAGGGCTTGGAAGACTGAACTAACTGAGCACATATCATGACTCTGTTCACATACAGCCCCAGAGGGCAGAGAGGCACGCAGGTCCCCACACCACAACCAGGCAACTCATGGCACAGTAATTAGGTAATTTACAAATGACAGAGCCACTCAGCTAAGCAGTGCAGCCAGGCCCCTTATGAAATACTGAGAGTACATCCAAGAAGAGTCTGGAGGACTCTCTGAAGGGGACACTATCAGGAGGACACTTGTGGACAGAAGTTTAATTCACCTAATTTAGGATTTCTTGCAGTTCTAAGATTATTCTAAAATTCGCAAGTCTAAATCAATAGACTGTTCTGTAAGTCCCAATTTAGGAATGGGTTCTATTCCTGGAGAAGGTTTGTAACTTGGATTCTTTCGTAAGTCTGACACAAATACGCAATGCATGCAGCTTTGTGCTTCACACCGTCCCTCCACTTCACTACTTTGCTCTTGCTTCCGGCCATCCCGGGCCCTGACTGAGCCCTGCACTGCTGTGCACCACCGCATTGCACAGGAGCACAGAGCAGCACAGCTGTGACAATGTCCCGCAGATATGTGAGCTACTTCATGATTTGCTGGCATCTTGGAAGGTTCCTAATGTGAGGTCCATTCCTATCTGTGAAAGTTCACAGTATGAATGCTCATAAACCAGGGACTTACTGTATATAGGTTTTCCTTTTTAAAGTAATGATCATCATTGCTCACCATTTGTTGCCTCAGTTTTCCCTCTTCCTGTCCTTCACCCTTGGCCCATACCATTGTACCCCCACCACCATGCCAAGACAACGTTCAGCTTTCACCAACCTTAAGTGCTTATTTTTCCGGAAAAATGTCTATGATCTCCATGCTGAACTTGTCTATGAACTCCATGCTGAGGCTCCTGTTCAGTCTCCCATATGTCCATGCTTAGCAAGAGCTATCTTAGTACCCTAAAACATGTACTTTATTGTCTGAGTTCCCCTGCATCCCAGGGGAACACAGATGATGTCCAACTTACTGTTGCTTTGGAAGGGCTTCCCACAATGCTTTGCACATCCAGTAAATAGCAGAAACCAAACTTGACTTTAAGATATTAATATCTCACAGATTAATTATACTTCCACTCAGTGAAATCTCCCATGGCACGGTATATGTGTGGTCTTTACAGTAGCAATTTAGTGCATGATTGTATCTATAAACAGTGTCCACCAAAAAATGTGTATACATCTCAGGAAAAGAGTACTAGAATGCTTTTAAAACAGACAGTGTTAGCCTTGTATGGGGGACCCTAAAAGATGTTGTATATTGCAGCAAACCTACTACACTGAATGAACTTAGAAAAGAAATTAAAATGCATGTCAACAATCTCAGTGACCAAGGTTACCCAAGGAGCAGTTTGCCGTACTAATTCATGTCTGGAAGCTTAATGGCCACAATTCTGGGCTTCTCTTTCAACTGTATAGGCCAAAGATAATTTGTTAATCTCATGATGTCTCAATAAATTACTATTAAAATTTTTTTTCTGAAGTGTGTATACATTTTATTGGTAGACTCAGTATATATAATATATATATCATATATATATATGTACATATTGTATTTGTGTCTTATTTTTGTTGTAACAAGCTACCACAAACTGGTTGGTTTAAAACATTTGTTCTCTTACAGTTCTGGAGACCAGAAATCTAGCACCTAGAGGTCAGCAGAATTGTGTGCCTTTTGGTCACTTGGGAAGATTCTCTACCTTGGCTTTTCCAGCTTCTGGTGGCTATTGGCTTTCCTTGGGTTGTGGTCCCATCAGTCCGATCTGTGCCTCCAGTTTCACTTAGGCTTCATATCTGCGTCATCCGTCTTCTTCTCTGTCTCATCAGGATATCTGTCACTGAGTCCATTTGGATAGTTCAGGATGATCTCTTCACCTCAAAATCTTAATTTGATTAAACTCACAATGACTTTTCCAGATGAAGTCACGTTGAGGATCCAGGAATTAGGACCTAAACTTATCTTTTTGGGAGATACTATTTGACCTACTATTCATATGTCATCCTTGTATAAATTAAATACACATATATTTTTCTTCCTTCATTTTTACCCTAACCTTCAAATAATATGTGTGTGTGTGCGTGCATGTGTGTGTGTTCTTAGTTTAGAGGAAAAGGAAATGAGCAGGTTACTATATAAATGTAGGTTACTTTTAGTACATATGCTATTTTATCTACCAAAACTTTTGTTCCTTCTCATTTTCAAAAATGGAAGGAATTAATTGCACAGCTGGTACCACAGTGCAGGTATTTATGACCAAGGATTATTATTGCATATCTCCAGAAAATTTACATGGTTCTCCTTCCTTCCTGAATTATATTTTTACCATTCTATTTTAAAAGTTGATAATCCTTGAGTGTTCAGATTGTAATGCTAATTCTCAGAATTTCGGCATGTTTATGACCAGCTTCTCTGCATCAGTTTTAATTTTCTTTTCATTATTGGGAAAGCCCTATTCAAATTCCTTAAAAAGTGACAAGTTTTATATTCGAAATAACAACACAGCCCTGTAGGTTGTTGATTTGAATTCCAAAATTATTTTTTTTGTAAAGAATAATAGAAACAAGATATTTACAAAACTTTAAATCTGTTTATTCTTAAATTTCTGAAAAAAAAATTGTTCCTTTTTTTAAGGTTCTAAAGAGGGGCACTTAATAGAAGAGAATAATGGAATCATCGATTATATCCTCAAATACTCTTTATCATTCTCATCTTGTTTTTAATGATTCACAGTGATTGTATACTTTTCCAAGACAGGGATTATCATTATTTCTAAAAACTTTTTTTCTTGGCTAAAGTTTTATTAAAGTCACTGGAAATTATAGAAACATTAGTAGCTGTTTTTTTCCTTGGTGAATGTCTAATAAATACTAATATGTGGTAAGCATAAATATTTCAAATTGTTTATATGCCTGTGAGTTATTACTAACGAGCAGATTTGTATACTTGGTCTGATACTGACTTCTGTTTTGATGTCTTGTGATTTTTCTTTACCAAATTATTCAATTAGCATTAAGAATTTCTGACAAATGAGACAGTGATACCCCTGTGGGCAGAGTGATATAAACTAGGAAGAATTCTATTATTACAAAAAAAGAATGAGAGTTAAAATAAAAGAAGAAAAAATTCATGAGACCATGTAGAATGGTTCTAGCAGTAGTGATAAATTTAAATAACTAGGAAATCATTAGCTAAGAATAGAGGGGAATAGGACTATTCTTAAGACCTAATTAAATGAAAAACACTAGTATCACAGAAATAAACAATAATAAAAACCAAGCAAATATATGTACAAACCACCCAAAACTTAGGATATTCAAATATCAAGAAAAGTTCCATTGCCCTACTTAAAAGGAACATTAAAATTTTAATTATGGTAACACACCTGCTTTGTTCTGTTGTGAATTTATAAACATCCTCAGAGAAAGTTTATATATATAATAACCCAGCAGTTGTAATTCATTTTAGCTCATACAGTCTTGGCTTCCTTGAGGTATGTTTTAATAATAGAAGAATGTGCAATGCAATAAAATTCTTTCTTCAGTTCAGGATCTCTGTTGTTTTTCTTACAGTAAAGTTTCTGGTATAGAAAATTTACTTACTTTGTGGAGCCAGAAGAAATCAAAGTACAATAGTAAGCTCTTCATAAATATAGAGCAAACTCATCTGAAAAAGAGATTCTACATTCATTGTTGAGATCAGTACAGGAAATAATTGTGCATGTGAGAATTCCCACCTATTGCACATGGTCTTATCTTTGATTTTCATTCACAAGTGCAAGATAATATGGAACAGATCCATTAAAGAAATCGCTGATAAAAGAAGTTGACAAGGAATGTGGCATTAAGGAATTTATCTACTAGTGCAGGGCTATTTTTGAAGTTTTTTCCATTTCTAATATTACAAATGGGAAAAAATTCTGAAAATATTAAACATATGGCATTTCCAAGATAACTTGTCTTTTGCTGTTGATAGCTTTGACTAGGATAGGCACCCCTGTCTTCCTAAGGGTCTCTCTGCTGGACTGTAAGCACAGCCCAACATCTAACCCAGTGCTGTGTGGACAGAAGGGCTCTTCCAGAAGTGACTTCCTTCCTTTCCCTCCTGCTGCAGTCCAACCGTCTGTCCCAACCCTCTCCAGGTAACTTTGTGATAATGATATTTCACTGCTTTCTAAGTCTCAAACATATTATACATTACGCTTGCCATTACATTTACGCCACAAGCTAATTTTCTCAAGGACTCTCCATTTCATGGATGTACAAATTGAGGCTCGCAGGGGTCAACGACCTTTTCTAAGGTTGCACTTGTCAGTCTTCAGTCTCATCTTCTGCCACTCACCTTTGTTCCTCTCCTGCCAGATCACTCCTAAATGTGAGGTGATCACACCATCCATTAAGTCAGTATTTCAGTAGCTCTTACAAGATTCAAAATAAAATTCAAACATCTTAAAATTGAGAAAAAGTATTTTGAGTGGTTGGCCTTTGCCTATCTGCCAGTCCTCCTTTCTCCCAACTTGTAGGTATTTTATGTTACACCATCATCTATTCTGAATTTTTTATAGCATCTTATTACTGGCAACTGGTTTAATTCCTGTTTAACTCCACATGTATTGTTTCATCTGCCTGAAATTTTCCTCTTGCCTTATACTCTTGGCCAAAGTCTATCCATAAATACTTTCATGAGAATTATATAAAAATTTCTAAATGTTATTATGGTTATTACTTTAAAAGCGAACATCACTACAAATTTGTTTTATCTCAGAGTATCATCCCACGAAATGAATTACTGGTAAATATGGGCTGATGAGAAAGAACTGGCTGTAAAATGTTCCGGTGCCATCAATTATATATGCTCTCTCTCCATTCCTGACTGAGCAGTTTATGTAATAACTAGGCTCCCCTTCTGTAAGCCGGTTTTAAGAATATGGAAATAATGTAAAATAAGCCTCTCGAGTGTTGGACAGTATAGGCCAGGGAAAGGGGGATTTAAAATCTTATGGAGTGTGTACAAGGACCAGGACAAGTCCTACCTGTGTATAGGATGGGGCAGCTGGTATATCCTTAGCAGGGGGCCCTCCTGGAGAAGGGCTTGGGGCTACATCAGCTGCTCACCCCTTAGAAGCTTTCGTTCATAGCCCAAAATCATGCAGACTTACACCAGGACTCTAATTTTATTATTTTTCTATGATTCTGTCTCTTTTTGATTAGTACATGTTAGTAGTACATAATGATCCCATTTCTTGTGAGTTGATACAAGCACATAATACATCTTAATTCTCCTTTATGTTTCATTCCCTCCCCTTCCTTGCTCTGTGCTCCCTCCAGCTCTTCATCCCTTCTCCATTTTCAAAAGCTCTATTTTTATCATTTTTCACTTTCAACTTTTCCCATCCCCTTTGCCTCCCTCTCTCCCCACACCCTCCATATCTTGGTGCCCCATCCATTTGAAAAAGATCTACTTCCTACTTGCCTATCTTCCATTTTGCATATACATATATGAATTTATTGTATAAGAGAAACAGTACAACATTTAATCAGTGTCTGACTTTCATTCTGTTATAAAGAAAAACTTTCTCACTGTGCTATAAAGAAAAATTTGAAGCATTCATAAGTAAAATGTTGCAACTTGAGATCACAATATTAAGAACTCTCCTTTTAGCTACACTCCAGGCCTCTTTGTTTGTACATTTTGAAGACAAGAATCAAGTACTGTACAACTGGTTAGTCAGTCATTCTTTTGAAATCTGGGAGCTCAAACAATTTGATTTGATTGGCTCCTTTTTTAGTTCAATTGAGACAACTGCTGAATAAACATCCCTTCTGTTTGGCTCACTATTGACAATTGTGAATAAAGGCTTTCTTTAGCCAATAAGTGTGTATTTTCTCTTTATTAAAACAAAGGATATTGTAACAAAGAAAACAGCAACACATTTAAGCCTGTAAAAGAAGAGTCCTCAGAGAGGAAAGCACAATGAATCTTGAGAAGCCATACAGATGTTCTTAGCTCACTGTAAGTGACTTAATCAGCTTGAGAGAGCTCTCAAAATATTGAAATTCTCATGGCTTTCACACTAATGTTTTCAAGATTAAAAAAATGCACAGGCCAGTTCTATGAACCAAGATATTGAAGGTTAGGGAATTTTTTCATGTTTGAAGATATTTGGTACAAACTATTAAGAACCATCTGAGTTTTGCTTAATCCAGGAGAATGAGAAAAGAGACCACAAAGGGCACAACCAATAAGAGACAGGGCTGATAGAAACTATTGAAGCGTCCCAGGAGAGTGAGTTTGATTTGGACAGTGCAGGAGGGACTAGCAAAGAGCTGGGGGACCCCATCAGATGCACACAGTGATTTGTATTGAACCTGGCTGGAAAGTATAAACACCAGAATTTGCTATGAGGTTTTTGTTCAGTTACTTCTTGAGAGTAAAGAGATATTGAAATGTGTAAACCATCTGGATTTGACATGTGGAGCCAAGCTATCATGCCTGGAGTTTTTATCAAAAGTTTTCTTTGCTAGCCCTTGTCCACCCTCTCCTGTGGCTGTACATCATGTATGCAAATGAGTGACCAGCAGCTTGTTGGAGTGGGAGGGTCATTGCATTGGAGCTCAAGGTCTCCAGACCACACGCACCACTCCCTGGTTCTTTTCTCTTTTTAACTGCTCATGGTACCTTGCTAAAGTAGTAAGAAAAAAAAATCACATCAAATCTTAGCCTAATTAAACTGTAAGGAATAGGGACCCCACGCACGTTCTTCCTGTGCCAGCTCTGATCTCTCTGTGTGATGTATTATCCGGTGAGAACAAAAGTATTTCCCTGTCTTTGCTCCTATCTTAACCTTCATAAAGCCTTTATTCATGCTCTACTTTCTAAACTTCTTAACACATCCTTCACCAAGCTCTCATATGCTTACAACTCTTTTATCATTTTTAACCATAATGGCTCATTCTTTTGAATTGTAGGCTCCTAAAGCGATCACAATTTAATATTAAGCAATCTCTACCATCAAAAGGCATATATTTAGCATTTAAACTGAGTGCAGGTAGAAGACTGGGTGTTGCAGGGTTTCCAAGCCTCTAGAAAGGAGCAGAATGGAATCATAAAATATAGTAACCCTAGTGGCTCCTGTTGACTTATATTATTTGCACGTTCATCATTGCCACAGTCTTTCTTATACGGAAGACCTATTCCAGATATTGCTACTTCTTCCAAAGACCATTGCTTTCCTATCTTTACTAATTTTTTAATTTCCTGTGACATTTTCTTAAGGCAAAGTATGATGATAATGACGCCTTTGTATTTCAAAGATCAAGACCCAAAATGTATTGATGACTTTAAGTAGAGATCAGGATCAGCTCTTTCTTAATTCAAGAGACTAAAAAGAAGGTTAAAGAGCATCTTCAAGGCCTAAGAAAGGGATGAGGGGCTTTTTACAAAGTCTATGCCCCCTTGGCTCTATGGGTGAGGATGCCGCAGTTGCAGAAAGAGAGAGGCAGGCCTCGTGGGCTGCTGTCAGAGCAGAGAAGATTTACCCGGCTTCATCCTGCTACTTTTGCAACTCTATTGCTCACTTTTATTGCAAATTTTAATTTTTCTAGAAAAGCTCCAATCATTTTTTTCAGTTTTTGTTTTATATTAGTGCACGTTTGTGGTACGCAGTGATTACACTCATCATGGGGCATGGGTACACGAACATAGCACTGCTTATTTCTTTTTCACTCCCTCCCCTCCACTCCCTCTCCTCTCCCTCCTTCTCTTGGCCCTCTCCCTATTTAAAAAATCTGTCTGTTCATTTTAAACTCCTGTGATCTTTCTCCTACTTCAACCATCCCATATCTTCCAACTCTTCACAAGCTATTTTCTCATTCTAAGTCTGGGTGCTCTTCATGGTTAGATCCTCAGTTTAGATGTAATTGCTAAGTAAATGATAGGCAAGAGGTGAAACCATCTGAGTTGTCCTTAGTCCGGGAGAATGAGAAAAGAGACTGAAAAGGGCACAATCAATAATAGACAGTGATTCTCAACTAAGGGTCTGTTATGTTGCATCTAGATCCCCCCTCAAAACCATATGCAGTCATAAGTGGGGTTTTGTTGTAAAGTTGGAAGTCAGGGGTGGCTGGATCTAGAGTGTGTGATGCTGGTACTGATTCCTGGTGCAATGCTAGGCTCAAGGGCACGAGAGTTAAGGATGTGAGTGCCACCTGCCTTAAGGAGCCTGGATCAGGTATAGAGGCAGAAAGAACTGTGGCTATCACTTCTTCCTTTGCTACCTCCTGCCCATCCTGAGCTGTTTCTCTTCTGCAATGCCTGTCTGCCGTGCCACCCAGCCTAGGAGCCAGCTGACTATGGGCTGAAACCACTACAAACTGTGAGCTAAATGAACCTTTCCTCCTTTATTTTTGGCTATCAGGTGTTTTATCTCAACAACGGGAAAAGTAACCAAGACAGGATATGTATCATAATTACCTAGCCAGCTCTTCTAAATACACAGACCTTCTCATAGCAAAACTCTGCAGAGATGTGGTCTAGACATGTATATTTTGAGAAAACTTTTTGAGAAATTCTAAATCATGCTTTTGGTTAAAACTGTTTGTGTAGGAGAATTTAAATCTTATTTAGTCTACTTTCCATCCTTGACTATAAGTAGCCTACATTACAGCTTACCCTTAGTAAACTAAAAATTACTTTCACATTGATAATCAGTCGAGATTGTAAAGCAATTGAAAAGAAAAATGATAGAAGTAGTGGAAAAACCACACTACGAGCATGAAAAAGTTGGAAAAGCTGTTTCATCACAAAATTGAACTGTGTATTATGCTGGAGAATCCAAACATTTGCCTGCAGTGTAATCATCCTAGTTGTCAAGCAAACATCCATGCCAGGTGAATTACAGTCTGAATCTGGTATACATTTAAGAGTGTGTTTCATATAAACATTCTAATTTGTAGTGCCAGGAATTAATTTTAAATTTTAGACAGAAACAGAGAACTTGCATTTCAGGACCTGATGCAACTAACTGATCCCACAATCCACCTGTATACACATTTTTTACTAGTGTTTATCTATATGTGAATATAAAAAGTGACTAGGAAATAACATGATATCTTCAAATACCTGCAAAGTGGAAGATACATGGAGCCAGAGACTGCAGAAGTAGGGAAAATCAGTGGGTATTAGAGGAGGATTTCTGACTCAATGTAGCCAGCAGTCGGGCATAGAATGAGCTGGTACCATATCAGGCCTTGGAGTTGCTTGACCCTGAGGGCACTGAAGCTGAGACTACATGGAGCCTTGCGGGGTGAGAGACCACGGGAATGCTGAGATCCCGGGCTCAAATGTCATACAGGCAGGTATGTGGACTGTGTGTCAGAAGAGAATGGAGTCAGAGGATGCCGAGGGGCCCAGAGATGTGAGTGCTCTTCACAGTGATACTGTGTAGACCCTGAGATTCCTGTGGTCTTTTCCACACGTGCTTTCCTCTGACACTGACCCTGTCTACTATTGACCACCTGTAAACCTTACAGTGACAGAAACCTACCCTTCTTACACCCTCAAAGCTTTGGAACCAACTCCAGTTACACAGTTCACCCCACCAACTGCCCAAGGCCACATTTCTCCTCTCTGTGGCCATCTCAGAAAGAAGTATGCACTTCAAATGACACAGGTCAACTGCTACTGTGCTTTTATTCAACAGGACAGCACAAGCTTGTTTTCCTACAAGTGTACTAATTGACTGGAAAGAAAAGCTTTTTCAACACCAGGAAAGATGGTTTATTGTTTCCTCTCAACCTACGGGGCCTTAGCTGTCAGCACAGGAGATTAACCCTGATAAATTCAGCAAGGAATTGCTGTTCACAAAGCCTTCTTACTTGTCGCACAAATTTCTGATCTCTGTGGGGTTTGAACAATTATTTTGGAGTGTGTACAAATGTTTTCTGGTAAGGTTGACCTCATATTACAGTTAGATATGTTTCTGATGATCATAGTGTAGTAAATAACTATATGCCACACCCGGGATATTTCTACTTGCTTGGGTGGAAGTATTTCCCTATACGAAATAAAAGGATCCACTATGGTTGGGATATAGTCTGGGTGTGACCCTGAAAGGTTCATGTGTTAGAAGTTTGGTGTCCAGTACAACAGTGTTGAGATGCTGGAGCTTTTAAGAAGTGGAGTCTAGCAGGAGGTCCTTTGACCATGGAACCTGTGCCTTCAGAAGGGATTAAGGTAGTTCTCATGGTAGCCTGTCTAGATCTTGTAAGGTTGTCATCAAAGACCAAGACTGGTTCTCCCACACTCTCATTCCCTGTCTTGGCACAGGATCTCTCTTTTACACATGTTTCTGATGCGATGACATCTGCCAGAATGTAACACAGCTGAAGAGGCCCTCACCAGAGGTCAGAAGAGAAAAGCTGTACCATCTTGGTCTCTCAGTCTCCTGAACTCTGATTTAAACAAACTTTTCTTTGCAAACTCCCTAACCTCAGATTTTTTTCCCCCTCTTTGGTAATAACAGTAGAACATGGACTAATTGGGACTGGTTGGCATCCAATAGGGATCCATTTTTAATTTAGTTTTCCATAGTGCCTGAACTCACAGTTAGTAAAAGAACAAATAAAATATTACACATTGAATTAGGTGCAGAGAAATCCACTCTCAGTTTACCTTCTTTCCTACTGCATGACTTTAATTAACTTCTCAGCTTTTTCATCTTAAACACAAGGATAATGGCATCTACTCAGGGGTGTTAGTGTGAGGATTAAGTGAGATAAAGTATGTAAAGCTCTCAGCAGGGTGTCTGGTACTTGAGAAATATTAGTTCCTGTCTCTTGCTCCTATTTTATTGAATGGCTGACTTCATGGTTGATCATTATGTCAGGTACCAAAGTTTGGATAAACTATATAGGAATAATTTTCAGATATTGAGGCAGGGTCAGCAATCTCTGATTTACATTATAGATCCCTTCAAATAGAATTCATGTCAATATAATTTGGATGTGCTGCTGATCGATAATAATCTAAGAACTGCTAACCCAACTCAAATACAAACACACTTAAGACATTTGGGTAGCTTCCTCAGTTTACAGAATTTTTCTGTGGACACTTTCTTTCTTTTCTTTCTTCCTTTTTTTTTTTTTTTTTTTTTTTTTGAGACAGGGTCTCATGTAGCGCAGGCTGGTTTCAGACTCACAGTGATTCTCCTGTCTCAGTTTCCTGAGGGCTTGCAATATAGGCATGGCCACTCTGTCAGGCTTCTGTGGATGTGTTTTGGACAGTGTGCTTAGATATTTTATTCAAAAGCAGGTGCCAAATTCATAGACCATATCTTCATTGCATTTTAACCTTAAAGGCAAATCCAACCTATAGAAGGAAAGAGATACAATATGCCACTCCTCCATTTCAGAGAAGCTTTGTTCTTTCCAACCCTTCCTTTTCTGCTACAAAATGTTTTACTAATGTACCTTTAAAATTTACTGGAAAGATATCTCCCAACTCACAAGCACAAACAAGATCGAAGAGTCAAGTGGCGCCATAATCTATTAAGTGAACCCTCAGTCCTTCAGTGCTCAGGGGACGGATTTCTTCGCTTCTGTGAACTTCTCTGGCATTTACTTCCAAACCTCTCCACCAATGTTGTATGGTTTAAAAAAATATTTCACAAGCCACATATAGTTAACTGTCTCTTGTGGAAGATGATTTCTTTATTTGCACTGAGTGTATCTGCCAGTATAAATACACAGCATCTGGCTGTGTTAATACTCAGTGTTTCCGTCATTATAAACACATGGCTGGTGTTGGTGGGTGAGCCTGGCAGGACCCTGAAGTGCCATTCTTTTCCTGCAGATGTTACATCGTCCTTGTACAACTTATTTTTTTCTCCAAATTGTCTTTCTCCCTATTTGTTTTGGCCCCTCTTTTTCACAGTTGATGCTGACCTCCAAACTACTACAGTGCTCCCGGGTACAAAATATTTTGAACGTGTGTTTATTTATGCAAATTATTTTCTCAAAATTTTCCTTTGTTTTTGTTTCCTACAACTCCTTAAGGCTAGAAGAAAAGATCGTGTCCTCCTTTTGGAAACACAGTGGTTCCTTAGTTTAGGAATTCGATTCCTTCCATGGTTTGGATCATAAACCAAAGTGTATGCGAAGCAAATCAAATGCAATGGTGAGGTTGAATGTTGTCTGCAGGACAATTTGATTTGGTTCTCATCAAATTCAGGTTCATGGAAAGAAATCAGAATCGTGGAAGAATTAAGTTCGTGAACAGAGGCACCATTGTAAATGGACCGGATCACAGTAAGACTGCAGAGTATGCAATGCGTATTAATGAAAGAGCACGGAAGTTAACGTACTTTCAGTAGACAGTATTTTTACATCAATGACATCAAACACATCCTAGATGTAGATGGAATTTTTTTTCTTGGTTTCTTTTAAAAACCCATTTTCAGTTTATTGCAAAATAATTTTCTTACCATAAAATGAACTATTTTTTTCTCTACAGTATTACCAGCATTTGTTGTTATTTGATTTTTTTATGGTGGCCATTCTTTCTGGGATAAGATGGAATCTCAGTGTTGTTTTAATTTGCATCTCTGTAATGACCGGCAATGTTGAGCATTTCTTCGTGTATTTATTGGTCATTTGTACTTCTGCTTCTGTGTAGTGTCTATTCATTTCATTTGCCCATTTTTTGATTGCGTCTTTTATTTGGAAGGGGAAGCTAAGTTTTTGAGTTCTTATATATTCTAGGAAGTAGGAGGTCTTTATCAAAGGAGAAAGGGAACAAGATGTGGAGAGAGAGGAAAGGAAGGGAACTAGAAAAAGGAGTTAAGATGAGTTATGTGCATATATCAGTTCTCTCCATGGAATGTGGACATTATATGTTACTTATATCTACTAGTGTAAAAGAGGAAAAAACCAAAAATGAGCTCTTTGTTCAAAGTTTGGTTTTATGCAAACTTTGGTTTTATGTGCTTTCTCTTAAATTGTCATGTTTTTTGGCATTTACTCATATTTCCTTCCATAGGAGTATTGTGAAATAGGGGTAATATAGGATGATTTATATTTCAGACATTGAAATAAAGGGAATAATGTACATAATTTAAAAAGACTTCTGCTTTGATTATTTTGATCCATAACTTTCTTGGTTGATAAAACATTCATGCTGTTTTTAATGTATAACTCAGTTATATAACTATATCCTAAAAACTGTTAAACTTTTGCAAGTCATGGAAGTAAATATATTCCCAAATTAGGAATTCCTAACCAAAGTAACTTGATCCAGGGGATAAGATAGTTACGCTGACTAAAATTCCAGAGATCTACTGGGCAGGATAGTGACTAACATGAATAATAACATATTGTATCCTTGGAAATTGCTGTGAGGGTAGATTTAAATACTCTCATCCTAAAAATATAAGAACTATTTCAAATTTTATTAATGCGAGTTAGCTTGACTGTGCTAATGATTTCATAATGTGAGTATATATCAATCTCAAGGTTATATGTATATATAACCTCATGTTATATAATGTAATATACACAGCTAAATTTGTCAACTATGCCTCCATAAACCTTGGGTAAAACAAAACAAGGATAATTAAAATACAATAAATATTACAAGAACTATGGGAATAGTACAATTAACACATACATTTAAAAATAATTATTTTATGATGCCCTATGTAAAGTTGTTCAAACTTGAAATCTATACAATCTATGGTATTTTTTATTTAAAAGAAATAAAAATTTCTTCAAGATATAACCTTAACAGATAAATAAATTGGGAGAAGAAAGACCAACAAGGCAATAATTTTAAGAAAAATTCTTATTTGTTAATAAAGAAAAGACCTATAATATTTAAAATATCTTACAAAAAGACCATAAACATCATTCATAATGTGAAAATTCAAATTACTGTTGCACTTATATGCTGTCTTAACATGTCAGATTTTCATAATGTACAACATTGTCCTTAGTAAATCAGAAAATCTCTTCACAGAGACAGTTAACAACATTCATCACAATTTAAGATGCACATACCATTTTATGTAAAATACAAATATGATGTTATATATGAATAAAGATTGACATAAAGATATTCATTTTAGCATTGTTTTCAGTAGCAAATTGTTTGACACAGTCAACTTGTCCATCAAGAATGGAGTAGTAAGCTGGGTGTGGTGGCACATGCCTGTAATCACGGCATATGGGAGGCTGAGGCAGGAGGATAACTGGGAATTCGAGCAAACCTGGGTTGCATAGTGAGTTCAAGGCCAAACTGAATGACCGAGACCCTGTCTCAAAAAAGAAAAAGTGGAGTGGTAAAATAAATTTTGTTAGATGAAATAAGTTCTTATGTAACTATTAGAAAAGAATGAAACAAACTTACATATACTAATGTCATGGGAACTTTTATTTATGATATTGTGTATGTACAATAAGGTGTCAGTCTGCAATCAGCTTGCTCCAACGCAGTGTGACACGGTTAGCGGCAACAGTTCAAGGTGGCAGAAGTCTGCAGAAGTAGTAAAAGGGGGAAAGAGCAGGCCTCTCTTACATTCTATGTAGCCTTCCACCCTCTGGTGAGTGTGACGCTCACATTAACTCTGTGCCCGCCTCTTGCACAGGCTCAGGATGTTTACAAAGTGAGAATCCTGGCCCTCTGCTGAGTCACTTAAACTTCAAAACTTTTCAAGTTGACACAATGAACGACATCCGACATCCGAGAGCACAAGGGCATGTCTTGTATACCCTAGGAGGTAGACCTGCTGAGTTACTTAGGTAAGCTTCTACACTTTTCAAATTGACACAGTGTATCAACCATTACAATATGCTTTCATATACTGCTTGAAAATTTATTATGTAATTGCATTAACTTTAAAAAAAACAATGAGGTTACTTGCATGTGCTGGCACATACATGAATTGCTGAGGATAAATATAATTATGTTAATATATTAGATCCTTTCTTTACTCGATAAGTACACTCTGAATTACATGAACATAAACACACATCAATCTAATTCTTAGGTGCTGTCATTCAACCCTTCTAGAGGCTTATTTATTTTAGTCACAATGTCATTAGTAGGTTTTTATTTCTGAAATTGAGCAAGAAGATCCAATCTGTGTTTCTTGATGAGTTCTAAGCCCAATAGCTATTTTGTTTTCATGCCACATTTGATAGTTCTTACTAGAGAACGTACAGAAAAAACTCAACAGAGCAACCACGATCAAATTGAAATTCAGCTCACCTTATTTTATTTTGGGATGCACTGTTTTACAAAAACACTGATTAATTTATTAAACTGTAAAACTCTGCTTTATTTTTCAGTGGCAATTTAGGCATAACACATCTATTTTCCTTTAGAAAACCAGGAACAATGGGTGATTATTCTGTGCAGATTGTTTTCTGGTCACAGTGGTCCCGTTAACCTCAAAACACTTAATATGCAAAAATCGACATAATCAGAAGACTTGGGAAGAATGAGGGCGAGGATTTGCTAGTTTCTGAAGAGGCCCAATGCCCTACTTACACACAGAGGCGAAAAGAAATAAGGCTTCAATGTGGTTTTTTAACAAACAGAAGAAAAAATAATTCAGGAGCAGATGAAAAAGACATTCTCAGAGGGGTGGTGGCATAGGATCAGGTTTCGAAGTAGTGAAGAGAAGAGTCATGACTTGGAAGCATTTAACATTTGTCCTCAGTAACTGCTGTGGGAATTAGTTAATGAATGACTCATGCGTCCAGACACAAGTTGGAGTCTCTGTAAGGTTTGATTATTGGCAGGCTTTAGTTCTGAGGCAGTTTTGAAATGATTTATGAGCCTGTGGGGGCCCCCCATGAGGAAGTTCTATGGGAGGATGACCAGAGACCGGACCAAGCTCAGAAGGATCGTGGCCCACAGGACTGTCTGTGACCAGAGACTTGCTGTGTGCTGTGGTGAACTGAATGCTGAGGGTCAATAAGAAAGAGGCTTGAGAACACAAATGCACTACTTCTAAGAAGGCGCTGGTGTGCTGGTGCGATTGTTATACAGTTATTAAGAAAAGGAACTATGGAATATTTTTGAGGGAAGAACCAAAGCTTCATTCAGGAGACTAGACTTGAGTTTCATTTGTTTTGAGGTTCACCATTTTACACTTTAAAAAGCAGCACATGGTTTAGACATGTATGCTACTTCTGTGTGACTGGAACCACATCAATCTGATCATTGCTTTCTGAATAATGCTAACATCGTGAATGAAGAACACAATAGCTGGTACTTGTTGGCAACAAAAAATGTTTCTGTGAATTGTTAAGATTGTTGCTTGGAAGTAACAAAATAGACCAATACATTATTTTGGAAACAGGTAAAATCATAAATATGTTTCAGAAAGGTGACACAAGAAGAATTTCTTTCACATCATTAATTTTCAGATCAAGTAATGTATTAACCAAGGGCTGGGGATTTAGCTCAGTGGCATAAGCGCCTGCCTTGCAAGCAGGCGGTCATGAGTTCGATCCCTGGTACCGATAAAAACGAAAAAGACAAAAAAAAAAAAGAAATGTATTAACCATTGAAATGTTACAGTAAATTGCCACATTCAGTATAATTGATATATAAATTGACTACAAACCACAAGCTAGGGTCAAATGCAAATTTATCATCAAGATATAAAATGAGAGTGACTACTGCAATAACAAAGTGATCTGTGTTTGGTCAACGATTTTGCTGATTTGCAGGTGAATCAATTGATTATGATAGCTGCTAACTCGGTGAGAAAGAACTTGATTAGCACCAGAAACAGCTACTTCCATATTGGTGCATGCAATAATGTAAAATGAGATGATGGATGAGTTTGGGAGTGGGAAGACAGGTAGACAAAGAGAAAATGCTGACTTGTGCATTTGACCTTCACCCTGTTCATGTGCAAATATCAACCTGCGGTTTTCAATTCGTACTTGCTGGCTCTAGCAGAGATAAATCAGAATCCAAGGTACATCAGCTCAAGGCTATACACCACAGAACCCTGCTGAGTCAGCAGGCAGGGGAACGATTTAACCTAGCTGCTGAGCCAGAGCAGATGAACACATTTCCCAGGACTCGTGTGCAGCTGCCTTTTTCTTCATACATAGCCACAAGGTCCAACAGAAGCAATTTACTTTCAGTAGTCAAGGCCAAAAATATATCTGCTCTTAGCCGGGTGTGGTGGCTCATGCCTATAGTCCCAGCACAAGGGAGGCTGAGGCAGGAGGATCGTTGCGAGTTTGAGACCAGCCTGGGCTACAAAGTAAGCTCAAGGCCAGCCTAAACTGCATAGCGAGACCCTGTCTCAAAAAGAAAAAAAGAGAATATACCTGCTCTGTCCTAGCTGGACATTTGAGTAAGACTTTTATGTGTCAGAGGGTGGGAAATGTATCCAACTAAAATCTCACTTTAAGCAGCTGGAGGGAGCATTGGTGACCCCTCATTTCCACGTGGAGGACTACAGTGGGCAGGTGAGAGTGCAAGTGAGCCCTTTTCCCATCCACAGAACCTCAGTGGGTCCACAGCAGCCTAGCCAAACCCCTTTCCCTACGTGGAGGACTTTGGTGGGCCAGTGAGAGTTAGGGTGAGTCCTTCCTCTACACAGAGGATCCTGGGTGGACCAGAGAGCACAGCCCTGAGACTTCCCACACCTGGAGGAACTTAGTGATCATGAAAGGGAAGATCTTAAAAATAACAAGGGACCATGAAATAACAACTCAACAGCTCCAAGATGATGCAAAGAAAAAGAAAAACAATATAAGCATGATAGGTGTCAATGAAAATACAAGATTCAATGCAAATGACATTAAAAAAAAACTATTTGCACCCGTAATACTACAAAACTTCCCAAGCATGGGAACAGAATCTGATATACAGATAAGTGAGGAATATAGAACTCCAAATAACCATAACCAAAATAAATATACATTCATAAATATGGTAATCAAAATCCCAGAAATTCAGCACTAAAACAGAATATTAAAAGCTGTTAGAGAAAAAGAAACAGATCACCTATCAAGGAAAACACAACAGAGTCAGGGGTGACTTTTCAACACAAACCCTAAAGTCAAAATGAGCTTGGAGTGAAAAGCCCTGAAAGAAAACAACTTACAATCCAGATTAATGTATCTTGCAAAACTATCTTTTGAAATTAATGGAGAAATAAGATACTTCTATGACAAAGAAAAAAAATGAAGAAATTTCATGTCCACTGAACCAACCCTAGAAAGAGGACTGAAAAATATTCTAGATAGAGATAAAAAAATGATCACAATTCCAATAGAAAGAAACCACCACACAGAGCAAGGAAATAAATAGAGGAGGAAAGTAGGGACCAAACAATGAGAAAATAACATTACAAAGATAAGCCAATACAAATCAGTTACAACTACCAATATAAATGGTCTCAATTTATCAATTAAAAGAAACAGATTGGCAGTATGGGTCAAGAAACAAGATTCAACAATATACTGTATACGAGAAACACATTAACTCAAAAAGAAACTCACAGACTGAATGTCAAAGGACAGAAAACGATATTCAATGTGACAGGAACCCAGAAAAAAGCAGGGGTAGTTTCTGAATTCAGACAATGTGAACTTCAAATCAAAGTGATAAAAGAGATAAAAAAGGTCAGTACATACTTGTTAGGGGAAAATTTTAAGAGGAAGAGATAACAATCATAAATATATACCACCAAATATGGTAGCATCCAACTATATAAGACAAATATTAATAGACATGAAAAAATCAAATACACAATAATACAATTGTAACAGGAGACTTTAATAACCCATTGCCACAAAGAGATAGATCAACGAGACAAAAAGTCAGCAAAGAAATAACAGAGAATTGAATCAAACATGTGAACAAATGGACTTAATGTTTACAGAAAGCTCCATTCAATGACATCAGAGTACAAATTCTCAGCTGCGCATGGGATATTTTCTAAAATAGAACATATACTAGCCCATAGAACACGCTTAAGTAAATATAAAAGAACTGAAACTATCCCATGCATATTATCTGACTATAGTGCCCTGAAATTGGAAATTAATTGCACAAGAAACTGCAAAAAATCTATAAATGCACTGATATTAAATAACATCCTTCTGAACAATCAATGGATCACAGATGAAATTAAAGAAGAAATTAAACAATATCTATAATTAAATAAAAATGTGGATACAGCATATTGGAACTTGTGGGATGCAATGAAAGCAGTCCTAAGAGAGAAATATACAGCAATGAATTCTCAAACAAGAAAACAGAATGAGCACAAATAATGTAATGCTGCACCATAGGCTTCTAGAAAAAGAAGAGCAAGTCAAGACCAAAGCTCACAGAAGGAAGGAAATTGTAAAGATCAGAGCAGAAATTAATACAACTGAGTTAAGAAAATAATACAAAGAAATAATCAATCAAAGAGCTGGTTCTTTGAAAGAATAAACAAAATTGATAAACTCCTATCCAATCTTATCAAGAAAACGAAAGAAAAATGCAAATTTGTGCAAAGAGGAATGAAAAGGGTGAAATTACTACAAATCACATGAAAATTCAGAAGATTATCAACACCTACTTTGAAACTCTTTACTTGAATATGCTGGAAAACACAGAGGAAATGGAAAAATTCCAGAAACACATGAATTACCAAAGCTGAATCAAGAAGACATAAAAATTTTGAATAAACCAGTATCAGTTACTGAATTTTAAAACATAATTAAAAACCTACCACCACCACCAATAACAACAAAGGCCAAGGTCCTGTTGTATTCTTGTTTGATTTCTACAAGAAATTTAGAGAAGATTTAACATTAATGCTCCTCAAACTCTTTAATGAAATTGAAAGATAAGCAATTCTCCCTAACTCACTCCTGAAAGTATTACACTGATACTGAAACCAGAGAAAGACTCACCAAAAAGGAGAACAACATGCCAATTTCCCAAATGAATATAGATGCCAAAATTCTCAATAAAATACTGGCAAACAGAATGCAGCAAATCATCAAAAAGATTATACATCATGACCAAATGGGATTCATTCCAGCAAAGCATGGATGCTTCAACATATGCAAATCAATAAATGTAATACATCACTAATCATCTCAACAGATGGAGACAAAGTTTTTGATAAAGCCCAACACTCATTCTTGATAAGAAAATCCCTACAGAAAATCAGAATATATATGGTCTCTACTTCTATCTGATAAAAGCTACCAGTGACAAACCAACAACCATCATACTGAATAGACAAATACTGAAAACTTTCACTCTAAAATCAGGAACAAGACAAGAACGTCCCCTATCACCACTCCTGTTCAACAGAGTTCTGGAAACATTATCCAGAGTTATTAGAGAGAAGAGAGATAAATAAAAGGAATAAGGATAGTAAAGGAAAAAGTTAAATTATCATTATTTGCAGATGACATGATACTCTACATAGAAGACTCCAAAAATTCCCCCCAAAGACAACTAGAATTAGTAAACAAATTCAGCGGCATAGCCAGATACAAAGTCAACATTCAAAAACCACTAACATTCCTATACACAAACAACAGATTCACTGAGACAGAAATTATGGATAACACTTTTCACAAGAGCATCCAAAAAGTAAATAAATAAAATACTTAGGAATCAATCTAACATAGGAAATAAAGGATCTATATATTGAAAGTTACAGTACTCTGAAAAAGGTGATTGAACAGGATATCAGAAAATGGAAAGGGATACCTTGCTGTTGGGTAGGAAGCACTAACATTGTGAAAAGTGACAATACGCCCAAAACTGCTATCCAGGCTTAATGCAATTCCAGTCAAAATATCATCAGCATGCCTCACAGATCTTGAGAAAACTTTCTTAAAATTCATTTGAAAACAGAAGAGTCCTAGAACAGCAAAGGCAATCCTGGGAAACAAAGGCAAGGAAGGAAGCATCACAATCCCTGACTTGAAATTAAACTACAAAGCCATTGTGATAAAATTAGCATGGCACTAGCAAAAGAAAAACAGACCTGAAGACCAGCAGAACAGATTAGAAGATGCAGACACAATTCCAAAGATACTCAGCCAACTTGTCTTTGACAAAGGAGCCAAACGTGTTCACTGGAAGAAAGCCTCTTTAATAAATGGTGCTGGAAAAACTGGGTCTCTGTGCCAAAGACTAAAATTAGACCCATGTGTATTACCATGCACTATACTAAAGTCAAAATGGATCAAAGATTAAATATTAAAGCAGAAACACTAAATCTACTGGAAGACAAGGTATGTAGAAATCTTGAAAACTTAGAGGTAGGCAAAGAATTCATGAACCAAACCCAAAACAGCATGGTAAACACTTCAAAGAATCAAAAACCAGGAACTCATTAAAAAGGTTTTGCACATCAAAAAAAAAAAAAAAATCACCAACAGAGTGAAAAGATAACCCAAGAGGTGGGAAAAATTTTTAGCCAACTCTCTCAGATGAAGGACTTCTCTTTAGAACATAAAAGGAATTGAAAACCATCAGGTACCCCAAATTCAAAGACTCAATCTAAAAATGGGCATCTGAAATGAACACACACTTCTCAGATGAAGGAATACAAATAACAAATAAGTATATGAAAAAATGCTCAACATCATCAGTCATTTGGGAGACGTAAATTACAATACTGTGAGTCCATCTCACTCCAGAAAGAATGCCTATCATCAAGAAATCAACCAATAACAAATGATGGCAAGGCTGTGGGGAAAAATGAACACTTCTCCACTGTGATGGGCATATGGTTTGGTACAGCCACTGTGGAAATCAGTGTGGAGATTTCTCAAAATACTAGGACTGAAAGTCCCATTGACTCCAGCTATTCCTTTTCTGGATATTTTTCTAGAAGAACTGAAAATATTATACCACAGTGATATATGTGCACTGATGTTTATAGCAGCACAATTTGTAATTGCCAAATCTTGGAAACACCCAAACATCCATTAGCTGAGGAATGGGAAAAAAAAAATGTGGTATTTTTATACAATGGAGTATTACTCAGCTATAAAGAAAGATAAACTTAAGGCTTTTATAGTTAAGTAGATGCAACTTGAGACCATGCTTGTAAGTGAAATAAAACAGACTCTCATGTGTAATTATTGTATTTGTCTCCCTAGAGTAAAAAACTGAAAAAAGTAAATAAGATTTAAAATATACAATAGATATAGTGAAATTGAAAGGGAGAGAAACTGCTCAAAAGTAAAGAACAACTGGAAGAGGGGAAAGGAGAAAAGAAAGATAGGTAAAGATTACATATATATATATATATATATACATATACATGTGTATACATATACATATATATGTGTATATATATTACATGTATATTTTTATATATTATATATACACAAGATGGATAACTATACTAATAATGTCTGTTCATTAAAAAGAACAGTTTGAGCTTTCACTGTTTGATACTTCTATCATTTTTTTCATGCCTATATCTTGTAATCTGAACAACTACTTGGAAGATAACAACATGCAATATATTAACCAATGTAAATCTCCTATTATTTTATTTTAAAATTCTGTATCATCATTTTTATTTTTTCATGTTAAAGTTTAAATAAATAAAAAATACATACACACATACACTTCTACCTCAGTGAGATTTCTAGGGTCCTACTGGTGTGGAGCATGTTGAGCTACCCCTTCTAAGGTACTACCTTTTCCTCCAGCCATAAAGAAAGACACACATTGCCCAGTCAGATTATTTGGATTTTGGAGGCAGTACATTCTTCATTCAGTTCTTCTAGTACCAGAGGAGTGGGGTCATTGCTGTTACGTTGCCTGGCCATGTGACTTAAGAGCCTTGGAAATTAATTCGGAAAGTTTTTGAGAGACTGGCCAAAAGACAGCCCCTGTATGCTGTAAGCTCTATTGGAAACTCTGGTTGGAACGTAGAAAATCAGAATACTGATGGAAATGCTGCCGGCTAAGACGAAGCTTGGGAGGCTTCTGTTGAGAGACTGCAATGGCTGCTGGAGTCCAGGTAGTATATTGTGCTTTGGCTGAAAGCTGGTCTTCTTGTTTGATTTAGAGATATTACCCGGGGGGCAGAAAAAAACTTCAGTGCAGTCTACTGTTTGATGGTAGCATGGTTACTTTAGAAAACTTTGACCAGATCTATTTTGAAAATTTAGAGCAAAGAGTAATTTAAAACACTTGGCCAAGAAGAACGCTCCATTGGAACTGTGGGCTGGAAAGATGAAACAAAGGAGAACATAGTTGTTTAGAAGAAGACAATTGGAAAACCAAGAGTACATTTGGATTGCAGGACATTCTTATATTTTAGTCTTGCCATGCCATGTTAAATGTTAATGGGAAGCAAGGACTGTGATTATAATTGTTCTTTTAGTGTGATTTTAATGTTTTATATGTTTGTGACCAGTTCTGTGTTTTAATGTTGAACTTTGGTCACCTTTTAAATGTTTTGCTTTTGGTGCAGGAATTAAGTGTAAAAAGGATTATATATATATTATATATATATAGTATATATATATATATAATATACATATAATGTGGTATTAATACAACATTATTAATGTAGTGTATTAATGTGAATCTGAATAGAACAAGATGTATTAACTTTCACAAATCTGCCACTAAGGACTATTGAGGAAATGTGTGTGGTTATTAAGTTGACCAGGGATGGATTATTATGGATTAAGAATTGGTGGTCAACTGAATGCCAGCTGGATTACATCAGCATGGCACTGAGTGTAGATGCTCCACCTGAGGAAAGTTGCCAGCATAAATAGAGAGGTGGCGAAGAAGAAGGAAAGCATTAATGCGTGGCTGCAGTGAGGTGTTGAGGCACTGTGGGTTCTCCTATGAGTTGCTGTTTGAGCCGTTGGTTCTGCTGGAGAAGCTCTGGTCCTCACACCGAGCATTGCTTCTGGCTCCGGAAGGGAAGATGTGTGCTGCTTGGTCTCCAGAATGAACTCGTCACGCTGGCTTCCTGGCATGTACCCGACCGACCTTTCTTGTCGGAGGAGGAGCTCGGGGCATCTGTGTCGCTGAAAATGGCTGTGGTGCTTTTCAGGACAGCCCTGGTCTGTGTTGTGAATGTGACTTCTTGGCTCCAGCGTAGAACCCTCATTCTGCCAGTACAGCTCCTTCACCCCGCTGGCATGGACTTTCTGGCTTCCACCACTGACCTTTGGGTCTTCCCAGCATGGATCTGTAAAATGGACTAGTGTGAGTCCTTCTTGTGGGCTCTGGACCTCCAGTTGGACTCGTGGGAGGCACTGTCATGAGCTCTGGGTTTTTATCTGGACTCATGTGAGACATTGCTGTGGGATTCAGGCCTTGATTAAATAGTCTATGTTTTTGGTGTTGCAGATTTCCTGCACTTTCTTGTGTTAACTCCTGGTGACCATTATAAAAATAATACTGTAAATTCCATGTCCTGATTCTAATTGTTTTTTGCACAACTCCTGACTATAACAGATCTGTTACTCTGGCCCATTTACTGCTAGTTTTGAGTAGAGTGCAGAACAACAGGCTTTACAACAGGCCCAGGCTACTACCACTTGGGCTAAATGATCCAGCAGACCCAGTGGCCTCTAAGGGGGCAGCAGCATGCAGGAACTATCTGGAACCTTTGAAAGGCCCTATAGTAAAATGGCTTGGAGAGCCTTCGTAATTTTTAAGTAAAGCCTTTCTTTTTTGAGAAACTCCTCTTGGTCTGTGTTATAGCTTGTATCTAGCTGTCCCCCCAAAACCTTATGGGGTCATAGGCGGTGCTTTTTCAGAGGTGGCTGGATCTAGTGTGTGATGCTGGGACTGATTCATGGTGAAATGCCAGGATGTAGGGCACTAGGATTAAAGGTGTGAGCACTACCCACCATAAAGGCAGGAAGGCTGGGTAAGATATAAGGGATAGAAAGAGCTGTCATCAGTCCTTGTTTTCTTTGCTACCTTCTGCCCACCATGAACTGTTTTTCCTCTGCGGTGCTTTCTGCATACAATTCTGCCTTGGAATCAACCAACTACAGACTGAAACCTCTACAAACTGTGAGCTAAATAAACTTTTTCTCCTTTAATTTTAGATGTCAGGTATTTTGTCTCAGCAACTTGAAAAGTAACTAAGACAAGCTGTTACTGGGCTTTTGCAGAAATTGAATACTTGACCATGGGCCACCAAGTTACCAAGTGATGTGTTAAAGTTCAGATATAGAGTATATCCACTAAGTCTCATGTGTCCAGAGCTGAAGCTTTTCAAAGGTTTTTGGGTAATGTGGTGCTATCATCAGTCTCATCAGTATGTGCTATTAGGAGGTGATACCTTGCTAGAGTTGGGTCAGAGGGGTGTGCCTGGAAGGCCCCTCTCTGTCCCTGTCTCTCTCCCCTTCTCCTAGCTGCCATGAGATGAGCTGCTGTCCTCTTCCAGGCCCTCCCACAATGTCATTTCTGCTTCGGAGCCAGCTGACTTTGGATTAAACCCACTGGAAACCATGAGCTGAAATAAAACTCTCCTCTTTAAAGGTATGGATAATGGGTGTTGTGACTCAGCAAAGAGACAGCTGACTAGCCCATTGCACAGCTGCCCATTATGACCCATAAGTTATCTGACTCACCAAGTGATAAAGCCAGTGTGCACAGCAACGCTCTATCATCAGATGGAAGTGTGTAAGTGTGATCAATCCTGGGCAAGTCCTGAAGGCATAAGGTACATGAAGAAGTGCCCCCAAATGTTTTTTACTCCTGCTATGCACCCAGGTTCTCATGGGTGTGCTCTGAAACCAGTTAAAACAGGAAAGAATATAGGGTCCTAAGTTTACAGAGCTTTCTGCACAACAGACAGACACTACTCCAAAGTGGGCATGTGCAGTTCTTCAGCCCTCTCTTCAGTGTGCAGAAAATCTTCCCAGTGGGGAGAATTTGGGGCACTGCAATTGGTTTTGTGCTTTGCTTAGACACATGGATGGCCACATATATGATTATACATGGATTCATGGCTGTCACTGGTGGTTTGCATGGATGGCCACAGACTTGGAAGGAAATTGTTGATAAAGACATTTGAAGAAGAGCTATGTGATTGCACCTCTCAGGATGGAAGAGGACATGGAGATGTTTGTGTGGCATGTGAATGTTCACCAGAGCATCACCTCAGCAGAGGAGGAGTTTAAAAATCACACAGACAGAATGACCTATTATGTGAATACCACTCAGCCTCTTTCCCTGGCTACCCCTGTCATTGCCCAGTGGGGTCATGAACAAAGCAGCCACAGTGGCAGGGATGAAGGTTATAACTGGACTCAGTGATATTGAACCGGAAGTTCCTGCGTGTGCTTTGGTCTCCCCATCCTCCAGTGAATAGACTACAAAGAGAGTTACAGTGCTGAGCAGGGTGCTGAGCCTACATTACCAAATGGAAACTGGGCTATGATTGCTCAAGACAAATAACAAACACAGTGTCCAGACTATAGGAAATCCGTGAGGTGTCTCTTAGTATTACCGTGCACTGTGGTTAAAGTGCATAGGATAGTGTAACAATCTGATCTAGGCAGGCATACTAGTGTTCCTGACTTTTCAGAAATCAAAATTTAGGCCACTCTACCAGGTAAAGGACCAAGATCAATTCAAGTGTTTTCTGAAGACCAAGGGACTATACAACGAGTAGTAGAACAAAATAATTATAAATATAACCATGTTCATGGAAACATCAGCTGTAACTGTCATGAGCATTTCTTCTCTATTTTGTTGAGTACATGTGTGTATACACAAATATAAGCAAACCTGTTTGCTTTCTTTTCTCTTATTTATCATAGACCTCAGTATTTGTTGACTTTATCAGTCTTTAGGTATTCTTACAATTACAAGCTAACACTGAAATTTTTAGAACAAGGGAAGACTAAGCATCACTCAAAAATAATTTAGGCTCCTCTGCTGGGGACAGAATCAAGGTATTTCTGGTTATAGATAGGACAGCAGTGTCATGTTTGGTGGAATTATGGTCTTGTTATTGACTTTATATGAATGTTAAGTGTGGTTTAAGGAGGTACATAAGGGTGTCAGTCTGGAAACAGGTGAACTTGAAAAGGTTAATTTTGGGGCCCACTGGCCTGGGTTGAGGGGCACCTAGATAATCAGAAGAGCATATCTCTGGTATGCCCATGAGGGTGTAGAGGTCAGTGAACTGAGTAGGGAGGACTGGGCCTACTGTGGGTGGGCACCATCCCATTGTCTGGAGGCCTAGATGAAACAGGAGAACAGATGTGGGCACTGGCTTCTCTCTTCATTTCCCTCTCTTAGTTTCTTCCTTGAGTTGGGTAGGTTTCCTCCTGCTTGGACATCAGACTGCAGGATCTTCAGCCTTGAACTCTGGGACCAGCAGCTGGGCATTCTGAAGTCTCACAGGCCTTTGGCTTCACAGTGGGGACCGTGCATCCATTTCCATGGTCCAGAGGCTTTGGGCTTCTTGGGCTGAGCCACCCTGTCAATCTTCCCCGGCTCTCCGGTCATTACAGAACTTTTCAAACTCTGTATTCTGCAGTCATATGAGCCAGTTTACACACACACATGCAAGCACACACACTTACTACTCTGGAGAATCCTAACTAATAATACAGGCTATTTTTCTCAGTCTCTAAGTATCAATTTTTGTCATCTATAGATCTAGAGTTGTTCAAGTTATTAAGTGAGCTATAGTGCTTCATATATAGACTGAGTTCATTTTTTAATATGAAAGGAATATCTTTTAAATTGGGAGCAATTAGAATATGTAAGGAGAAGTGATCCTTTTTGATGTTAGTAAATCTTAAGGAAGGGAATTCCAGGTTATAGACAGCCTCCTGAAAATGCAAATTGGCTTTGTGAGCATAAACATGATGATGTCTCTGATTTTAGAGAGTAGGTTTCAAAAAGTTTTTAGACAAAATAAGCATGAATTTATCACCAAAGATTTGAAAAGGAAGACAATTTGAGGAGATACAGTGGTTAGCAATAACAAAAAGCATTTAGACCATGCCACCATTACCATGAGAAAATAGTGTCCAGAGAGCTTTCTGGTCAGTGGTCACAGATGTTGCAAGCATATGTAGAGGGTGGTGGGGAGAGGCCCTTAGGTAAGGATGCCTGCCCTGCCTGGGGACCACACCGCCCTCCATGTCACACTTCAGAACAGTTTCAAGCAAAAGGAAACAAGCAGAAGTTCTTCAGGACAGACAGGAGCTCGGAATCCTCACATGCAGAGAATGGTTAGTGAGGTGGCACCATTGTATTTGGAAGGATGAGACCCCTGGAGACGCAGGGTCATCTCAGAAGGGAGATGTGGTATGGAGTGCAGGGGCAAGGTGATCTCAAAGGATGAGCTCGGCCACTTCAGGGTTGGTAATTTTCAAATGCTTTCAGCTAGCCGCTAACTCCTAAAATCACGGATTTTCACTTTAAAATCCTCAATTACATGACTTCCTTTAGAGGATTAGAAATCCTGTCTATAAAGCAGCAAATGCTTATCCAGGATGTTCAGTCTGGTTTTCACCACTATTATCTTCAGTCTCTTACAAAACAAGGTGTACCCAATGCCGCCTTACACCTGTTCCCCTCCGTAGGTCCTCTACACAGAGAGTTATTCTTTTTCCCCTATCTCTTCCAACAGTTTTCTGACTTGCAGCAGGATCATTTTCTGGCATTCAAGGTTGAGGCCGAGTGAGGACTTCTGTGTTGGGCCGGATATAGAACCAGATCCTGTAGTGGATCAGAGCTCAGTGAAAGAGCTTTGAGCAGAGCTGCTGGAAAATGGCACCAGCACCCTTTTCAGAGCGGAGTCACCGAGGGCAAGGAAGCTCCCCACCGTGAAGACAACTCAAGGGAAGACTGAGCTGTCAGTGTTTCTGCCAGGGTTGCTAGTCACAGGACGACTTGCTTTGTTGCCCTGCAGCTCAGAAGTATGACCATGGCTCCCATCTAGTTGTGTGACCACATTTTGATGAATATAGCTTAAGAATCACTTTTTAAACAAAGCCATAGCTGAGCATAAATCTTACACTGTTAGATCATTTAGCTGAACTGGTGAGAAAATAGAAGCTGGTGGTAAGTAAACTGTCAGACTCCTGCAAGTATATGATAAAAGGCAAAAAAAAAAAAAAAAATGCATTTCCCAGGAAAATAAGAGGTCATTGTGCTGTGGATCCACGAGAAGGTACAGTCAGGAGTGTAAATAATTTTACTCCAATAGAGACAACGCTAAAAGGTAACCATGTATGATCACCACAGGAATAAGTTTAGGTTTACAGAGCCCTGTGATATAAATGAGAGTAATTGCATTGAAGTTTTTAATTTGTGTAGTATTCTTTTTAAGGTCTGTCAGTTTCTTGAATTTACTGACAAAATGTCAAGCATATGTTGCAAACATAAAACCACCAAAGAGGAGACAAGAAGGTTGAACTGGATAGCCTCTGCCCTGGTTCAGCCCTAAGTAAATTATATGCTAGTTATGTAAATGCTAGACAAGAGAGAGGTCCACTGCGAACACGTCTCAGTTTTTAAAGTGATATAAAAGATAGATAAACAAGGGCTGAATTCTTTGATATAGTCAAAGATAGGGAAGCCCATTGATGCATTTTTTCACATTTAATGTCATATTCTGCGATATGGTATCAGTGTGGTTGTATCTGTCAGTGTTATTCTGTAGCATCCATCCATCAATTTAATGGAGGAAGAACCTGCCAGCTTACAAAGGTATGCTATAGTGCTGGTCCCCAAATAAGAATAGCTCTATGATGTGAGCTTTAAAACCTGTACCACTTTTGTCCACTTTGTCACTAGGAGATAAGAATTGAAGATCAAAGGCCAGAGAAATAGCTCGGCCATAAAGCCTAGTGTGCTCAGTACCCTGCATTGTAGGATCCCTAGTACTCCCCAAACCCAAACCAAACCAAACAGTCATCTAAGAAGACCTCCCAAGAAGATTGGAGATAAACTTGCAAGTAAAGACAAGCTGAAGTGCAAAGTTCAAATTTTAAAAGTAAATAGCAACAAGTTGCAAGAGAACAGCGTCCAACTAGCTTCCTGTCTTCACGCTGTTTAATTCAGGGGAGATTTGCGGTAGCACAGAGCATGTCAGCACACTTTGTGCTTGATTTATAAGAATGTTCATCCCTGGGGCAAGCCGTTGTTCCCTTGGGGGTCTTACTCATTTGTGCATTAAGAAAACGGTATCAAGATTGTGATGAAAAATTAGTCACTTACACTCTCATGGGTCTATAATGAACATTATGCTACAGTCTTTATAAAACCAGTTGAGAGCAACCTTTCTTTTTTCAAGATGTCAAAAATGTATGCATATATGTAGCAGGAAATACAAGTTCCTGTTTGTTTTAACAATTAAGGTAAGTTCATGGACTATAACATTTTTTCACTATGTAACAAAGGCAGGTAAAATTATAACATGTAATAAAGATATTTTCACTGATTTTTTGGTGACATACTTATGTATTCACATGCAGTTCTAAGAAACAATAAAAAAATACCCTTCTATGTTTTACCCAGTTTCTTTCAAAAAAAAGCATTTTTACAAAGTTATAGTAGATATAGTAGATTGTCATGACTGAAATATTCACATTGCTATTATTTAGATTTCCCAAGGCTTATTTGTATGTTTGTGTGCTCACTTGTGTGGATTTGAGTACTGAACAGTCCCAGTACCACCCCATCTCCTACCTACTTACACCCCAACCCTTCTGTCTTTTGATTGGTTATTTAGATTGACCATTTCTATATAAACTAATGACAATTTAACATTCAGTTCAATATTGCCACTTTCCCTATTTTTTATTTGTTCCCTTTGGTTTGTATTCTTCTGTTTCTCTTTTCTTGCCTCCTTTAGGTTAACTTTTAAAAAAAAATCATTGTCTTAATTACATTTCTCTCCACTGGGACAAAATACTGGACATCCACAAGTTAAGAAAAACAGCTTATTTCAGTTCACAGTTTGTAGAGGTTTCAGTCCACAGTCAGCTGGCTCCATGTTAGAAATATGACAGGAGAAACAGCGCATGGCAAAGCAGGCAGGCGGCAGCACACAGCAGCAGCAAGCCTCCCTTTCCCTTTTATTCCCTCCAGACTAGGAGGTTTTTGGGTGGTGTCACCCACACTCAGGGTGGGGATTCTGTCTTTAGTAAACCTTTCCAATTAGTGGACTAATTTAGTATCATATGCATTTAATACCACACATTCTAGATCTAGATAGCTCTGAAAAGCCCATGTATGGGGGTGTGAAGTTTTATGAAGACATCTAAATCCAAGAGAAATCATCAATTCTGCCTATTAATAGTTTTTAAATAATAATTTTTAACCAGTGTTTTTGATTGTGATTTTCATAGTAGTTGCTTGGGCACCAGCAACATAAGTATGTGACTTAACACAATTTACCAGAATCAACATTTGAGTGAAGAATGAAAAGTTCCTTTCTCTTCAGGTTTCTTTGCCTTTCCCACCTTTGAATACCATTGTCTTGGATGTGGGATGGTGTTACAGCTTTTGTTTCAGTCATCAAATTCAGTGTATAAAACATGAGGAAAAAGATGGCTTACTGTGTATATCTATATTTCATCCCTCTTACTTTATTTATGATGCTAAACCATTCTTTTCTTTGAAGAACTTCCTTTAGTGACTCTTTAAGGGTATGTCTTCTTCTGAGAATGCTTTTATTTCTTATTATTCCTGAAGGATTTTGCCATATGTAGACTACAGTTCACAATGTTCTCCTCTCAGTACCTGATAAATATTGTGTCCCTTCTCTGATTTCCATGGCTCCAAATGAGGAGCTCTATGATTTCAGTTGTGCTTTTCTATAGATGATGTTCTCAAGATATTTTTCTTTCATGTCCATTTTTAATTATTATATGTCTTTGTCTTGGTAGAAATTTCTTTGTGTTTATTCCATTTTGATTTCATTCAGTTTCTTCCATGTGTAGGTTTGTGCCGTTTGCCAAGTTTGGGGCGACTTTTCAGCTGCTGAATCCTCAGTACTCTTTCTGCTTCAATGTCTCTCTTTCTAAAATGGATGAAGTGACCATTGGAGGTTTTGTAATTCACCCATAGCAGTGTGGGTTTGGCATGTGGGTCTCAGCCTACTTCTGTGGACTAGTCTTCCAGTGACTGTTTAGATTTTGGAGCCTATGCGGTGTTATTTTGGTCTGCTTAGTACACAAGGCTCCACTTTGGTCCTCAGTTGTCCCTGCTGGTACTGCTGAAGGGGACGAGAGAGGCACCATAGGCTGGGCCGTAGTTGTCTTTCTTATTCCTTTGCTATAAAAGAAATGCCCTGGACTGGGCTGCCAGGCTCTCTCCTCTGTGGACCCCACACTAGGTTCTTTGGGCAAGGGAGACAAATCTCAGTCTCACAGGGACCAAAAAGCTCCCCCTCCTGGGACACTCATGTCCTATCTCCTTTCACCCTCCCTAGATAAACTTACATGTAAAAGTTACTCTTAATGGCATTGCTTAGGAAAAGCCAGTTTATCTATGCTTGATACTATTTCCAAACTATATTGTAGGCTGGTTTTTAAGTGTGTTCCCTGGAAACTAAGCCTTACAGGCTGATGTTTCTGCCTGAGCTGACAGCTATCTCCTCTGTTGAAATGACAGTACCAGAAGAGTATTGGCTGGGGGTTGATGCCAAGCTGAAGAGAGGCCCAGGGGTGCTCAATTTTACCTTGGTCACTGGCTTTATTGCAGATTTGGGTAGAATAGTCAATGGGGACCTATCAGAACTTAGGGCAACACAAAACTCAGTAAGATTGCTAATTTGATGAATAACTGAAACTAGGATCTCAGCCAGACAAAATGATGGGCAGAAACCAACAGTTTAATAAGGGCAGGAAACAATTTGGACTGAAGGGATGACTCTGGTTTCCTAGGAAATCTAATTTCCCTTTGAAACCCCAGACTTTCTCTTCCACCTTTGTTTGTTATCTGGGTCTAGCTTATGTTTTCATAACCAGTTTAATTTCATTTCAAAATGAGATGATATAATTTAGAACTTCTTACTAGCTCACATCCTGCCTTGAGTTCTTGATCTCTAGCATAAGGTCGGAGCTTCTACTGTGTGTTTCAGAGATTACTGGAAATGTAAAAGTGTGTTTAAAAGCTTGAACTTCAGAGTCAGTCCACTCAAGTTTAAATCCTAGCTCCATCAGTCATCAGACATATGACCTTGAATAACTGAATTAACTTCCCCATGTCTTCTGTTGTGTCAACTGTAAAATGAGATGAAGAGCAAGATCTGTCTCATACATCAGTTATGTGGACTATGTAAGAGAGTATAAGACACAAGAGTGTAATATGTAAGAGGGTGTAAACATTTAACACAGAACTTGGCATATGGAAGCAGCTCACAATATGGTGAAGAAGCAGTTGCAAGAGCCCAGGATTTAACAACATGGCTTCACCTGTATTGTTTTGTGACCTTAACTCTGTTGAGATTTCTTCATTTACAAAATGAAAGCAGGAATAAGTGATGGCTTCTGAAGGTTTAGTAAGACTAAAGAGACTATCTTTGTAAAAGTGCAGTATGAATGTGCATTGTTCTTGGTGTGCGTCCGTGTATAAAGCAGTCTAAGCCCTCCTGCAAACTACTCCACACTGTACAGGATGGTAATTGTTCAGATGTGTTTTGCCCTCAAGACTGTTTTACAGGACCACAGCTTACTTCATTCTGAGTGCCAATGTCAAGGCAGAATGCCTGGGTAACTTGTCTGTGTAAATAGTTAACTACCAGATGTTGGATACACCAAATTTATCAGCCAAAGCAGCTCCCAAGCACACAGTACAATCATAAGATATAAACTACTAATAACCTCACTTTTTAAAAAAGGCCTGTTGCCTGTAAACTCAACAAATTAAATGATGACACATGGACACATGAAGTATCTAAATCACATAAAAGAAAAAAATACTCATGGACTCATTGGATACACCAGAATAAACAATGGTGCCATTGCATCACCTGGACCGTATAAAAGGTGGGGTGCTCAACGTGAGTACAGTAATTACACACACTGACTGATCACACCACCCAGCAAACACATCATGCGATTGACAGGCCTTGAGCTTGGTCTCCCTCCCTGGCTTGAAGTGGCTTACTGCAATTGCCTTCCATCCACACTCATGCTTTGAAACGACTCTACACCTTCTTGGGGCAGCTGTGCCTGGTTTCCAGACCTGTCCATAGGGTGACTTCACAAGGCTCTAAAGACTTTTTGCTGTGATTTTCAGTTCTTCCTCTTTGAATCCTGCAGACTCTGATAATCCTTTCTTTGCCATTTGCAACCTTTATATGACTGTGTTAAGTGTGATTTGTGACTTGGCAGTTATAGATACGAGGCATTAAGATTGAAATTTAGTAACCTGTGATTTTCCAGTTCATTTGAGTGAACTTTGAGTACTTGGCCTATTACTTGAAGAGATTGATATTGCTCATGAATTCATTGTTATTCAATAAATTTTGACACTGCAGAAAGACACAAGCATGCCCCTCTGTTATTGTAGAAACTACTCATGAAAAGCAAGCAGTAAGATCTCTGTTACTGGTCACAGGTAACCGACATCCAGATACCCAGTTTCTGCCTGCATACAAATTTCTTGGATTTTCCTTTTTACAGGGTCCTGCAACAAATGAATTTAGCTTTGTATTTTACCCTATTCAAAAATTCATATTCTACAGGGCCATCAGAACTGATAATTCTAATGATATTTATTGGGAGTTTCCTTGTACAAACACTGGATTGGCATTGCATGTTATTTCCTATTATCCTCACATCCATCTTGCAGAGTATCTGATCTTCATCCTCGATGAGAGGCTGGGAGTTAAGCTGCACCAAATCGCTCATCTTACATATTTATGTCAGACCTGAGATTTTAACCCAGCTCCACTTAACTGCAGTGCCAGTGCTTCACTCTCTGTGGCAGATGCCTAAGTCACAAAATCAGAAATTATTCTAAGTTATTCTCTAATTTTCCGAATTGTCCATCTTCATCCTTTAATCATCCTTTAATCACTAAGATTTATCCATTAGCTGTTAATTGTCTTTCCTCTTTCCCTCTGCCAGTGCTGCCCATTCCGTCTCCTTTGGCCTCTTGCAAAAGTCAATGAGCTGATCTCCCTGTGTCAGGCTCCTCCCACTCTTTCTCCACCAGCTCATGTCGAGTTTTGTAAAATGCCAATTCTCTTCCAGTAGTCTCCTTCCTACACACTGGGTGCCTTCTTGTCTAGCTTGTGTCTCCACCATTCTTTCTGCCTCCATGTGGCTTTAATGTCCACAGCCCCAACCCATTTCCAGTGTGCTGGTCATTCCCTGCCTTCCCAGTCTCAGTGCTCTCCTTCTACATGGACTGTCTGCCCCTTGACCACGTATCTGCCTTGTGCTTCTGCTCCAGGATAAAAGCCCCCTGTGGGTTCAGGACCACTCAGACATCATCTCTACCCTCGTAGAAAATTAAAGATACCTCCTAAATTCCATCCCTGACTCTGCACAGGGCTCCGGCTTTGAATTGCACTTTAACATGTGCGTCTGCTCTGCTCTCCTCATTAGCCATCATTACGTTGCCTAATTTAAAAAATGTTAATTTTGTTATATGTAAATTAAAATTTTAAACTCATGGTACTAAAAAAGAGATTCCAGAGAAATTAACCACAGGTAATATATGGGCTGTATTTAGTTCCTGATTTCTAAAAAGAACTGATTTGAAAAAATTCTTTGAATACTCAGAGAAACTTAAATACATATATTTACTGAAAATTAGATTATTTAAAGAAATGACATGGATTTTGTCAACTATGACAGAAAAAGTTATGATTTTTTAAAATCTCTGTCTTGTATATTGAACAGAAACATTTTGGGACAAAATGATATGATACCTGGGACTTTCTTTAAAAAGGAAAGAGAAAGGGACCAGAGAAATTAGAGAAAACAAGGTGGCAGTTTTCTAATTATTCGTCAGGCAGTGAATACACAGGAGCTCATAATAGCATCCATGCTACTTTAGGTTTGAAATGTTCACAGTAATAGTTACCATTTTAAACAGACAGACTAGGAGCAAACCAGACCCTCAGTGGTTCATTACAGGAGCTGCCAGACTCTCAGTGTCCTCAGCACTGTTTCTCCCCTTGCTGTTACCAGGAAACCGTAATTGTGAGACTCTGTAAGATGAAAGTCAGCATTCTCTGCAAGCCACCACATTCCTCCTCCTGTGTCCTCCACAGGTGGCCTCCCCTCTTGCTGCAGGGGACAGATGGCTTCACCTTTCTGCTCTTTCCAAACGAAATAAATAAAACACCGTAGTGTACCAGCAATCATTCAATGGAATGCGCATTATTCAGTGCTAAAAGGAAACAAGCTAACCTTCAGCGCTCTGTGCTCTCTCTGTCCTGGCTGTTGTAGAGGGGTCTCCCCTTAGCTTTGCTAATGCTCATTCTTTGTTCATAGCAAGGCGGGTGTCATCTTCTTTCTTTGCAACCCCTTCCTCCACTTGCATAAACCACATTCATCCAAACTTCCCTTGTCTAAATTCTCACAACAGGCTGAGTTCTTAGCACTCAAGAACATAAAACTTGCTTACCTGGCTGCCTGCGCAGCTGATGACTACAGGTTTCCTAAAGGCAGAGAGCGTGTGTTTTACTTCTGAATCTTCACCTCGTGCTTCTCAATCACGGAGTGACTGTGCTGCATGTGTCTGTTAAACGCACAAATGAGCGAATGAATTAGTAGTATCACTATTTCCAAAATCTGGTGCCCTCAAGCATCCAGCTTTGAGCATGGGGTTTGCGTGAGTTCACTGGGCTCTAGGATTTGAGACAGTTTCTTCATAGCCCCTACCTTCAAAATATCTCTATCTATTGATCCTTTTGGGAAATAACCATAGCTTTTAATTCTGTGTGGATAATGTTTGTTAGGCTACCTGGTTACCTCATTCCATGGCTGGTTTCATATGAAGGGAAGCAATACAATTCATAAAAATAAAACACTAGGAATTTCACAGTACACCACCCAGTCATCTGACTGGTTTCCTTTACATTTTCACACATGACCCTAATTGCCCAAACTCCTTTATTTGGGGAACAAACTACTCTTTCTGGTTTGAGACATCAAAGAACCACTTTAAGACTTCTTGCCATTCTTTTCTGGGGATTGAGTGACATTTTGTAGGGCTCACTTCTAAGTAGGCTGAACAAACATTCCCAGTACCAAGCCTGGCCTATGGACAGACAAGAAGTTAGGAGTGATTTAAGTCAACAATACCGGGACACCAAATGAAGCACTGTGATATTTTCTTCTCATTGTAAGTTACTCCAAACTCAAGATATTTTAGGAATTGAACTGGAACCCTGGCTCTCTCACCTGGAAAAAAAATTTGATGTGTCTCTGTTGGTTTTAATGACTTGTACACTAAAGTTGAAATGTGTCAGGGCTTCCTGCTGCCAAAAATTAATTTGCACATGCATCAGGGCACGCACTGACTGGGCCGTGCTCAGGGGAAATGTGCCTGTGGTTATTTTGTGAGTTAATATGAGCTTCTGCTGTCTGCTGGGAAACTGGGCTATGACTCAGAAAACCCCACTTCTATTTCTGCCTTTTCACTGACTTAATGTGTGACCTCCATCCCAATCTTTTAATGCCCTGCTCAGTGCACTCACCTGTGCTAGAGGTGAAACAAGGCAGGGCTTCTCTTATTTGAGGAATGCAAAACATAAATAAAGGGCAACATGAAGCATAGATAATAAGAACCAGGGAGACAGATCCTTTGCAAACAGAAGGGGTCCAAGAGATAGAAGGAGGGGAGGGGAGTAAGGGGATGAAAAGAGAACTAGATGTGAATGCAAATGAAGCCCCAACTCTTCAGAAAGAATGTGATCATTACATACTGCAAATATGAACTAATAAAAATTTTAAAAAATAGTATCTCAACCGGAAAAATAACTTTCTAGAAAAGCTACAGTGAATTTTTTTTTTAACAGAAAACTATTGCTTTCATGTGACTCAGATCTATGCAGTGACTCTTAGTACATCACATGAAAAATGAGATGTTGGAAAGGAAGGTGAGAACAGAGGATTTGCAAAATGGCATGTTAAGCTAATCCTGCCAGGCACGGTGATAATTGTCCTTGCTGGATTCATGGTGCTTAAGTACAGAAATGCTACAGTTTCAATTTCTGTCCAATTAGGTATGTCGTTTACCTAGCAACATAATGGAAAGGAAGAAAATATCTGGGGTGAAGATTTTGTCTCTTTTGTGAAGAAAGAATAAAAATCTCATTAGCAGTGTGCTCAGAGAGAGAGAGGGAGAGAGTAAAACAAAGGAAAGGACAGAGTCTCCAGGGTGAGGAGGAAGGAGACCAGGCTTCTTGCCTAGAAGTAAGAGGTTAGCATTCTGCCAAGGAGCTTATGGAGCAGCAGTACAGAGGATGGGTCACTCCGCAATCAGCCCCTTTGTCCTGATGGCTGTGTCGGAATCCAGTGGATTTTCCCTTCATTTTGGCTGTTTAAAAATTACTATCAAACCTGTTATGAGCCAGGTTCTATTCTAGGCACTGGATAAACAACATGAACAAGCCTTTCTTTAGAAAACAGGATTTGTCTACGAGAAAGAGAGAAAGACAGAGAGACACAGAGACACAGAGACAGAGACACAGAGAGAAACAAAGAGATCCTAGAATTTTGACTAGTGTATTTAACACAGGAAATGGATTGGCACTTCCTTGTTCATATTCTCTTCACTGGTTTCCACTTATAACAAATGTGCTCTTTGTCCACAGTGACAGTACTAGTTTGTGCAGAGTCAAGTCAGCCCGTGTTACATGCACTTGGATTCACACCGTGCTCTTGTCTCTGACTAAAGCTATGTTAAGTAATAGGAGCATATAGTTAGAAAAAAAACAGACATAGAAGCTAAATGACCTAAAAGTTCAGTTCAGCTAGCTTTTGTTGAGCCCCTGACACTGTTTTGTTGAGGAAAAAAGAGAAAAAAGGGTAGTGACACCAGTAGCCACTACACGTATTGCCTCAATTCAAAGACGGTTAGTCTTTACTGTTTAAATCGATGGGGCTGTATCTTAGTGTGAAGGCCCTGGGTTCAACCCTTAATACTGTCCCCCTCCAAATAAATAGGCCTTCTTCATCTCCAAAAATAAACTTTTTATTTTTTAATCAAATAAATGTTAAAATGCAATTTTAAAAAGTATAAAGTGGTGGTTAAAACCATGAGTCAAAAATTAGAATAAATTCAGATTCTGGTGGTGCAACTTAATGTGAGAACTTATGAAAATCGTTGATTAACATAAGCTTTCAATCCCTCTATCTACAGCAGGATAAAATCATTATGAATGCATAAGCATTTTGTGGCACGGTAAGTAATCTATGCAAAGTAGGTCATGTGACCTCTTGCACTATTCAGATAGATAACCAATAAAAGCAAGGTGTTTATTTACACAAGTTCATAAAACTAGAGCTACAACTGCTACCTTAAAAATGAAATGCAGAGTTAAAAGTAATGACTCTGATAAATGCACAAAAAGTTCCTTGAATGCTTGTTTATTTAAAGTCTATAGTTGATTCTTGGAGTGAAGCCCAGAATTTACAATGACGATGTAAAGGAACACCATAAATCTAAATTTGGAAGTGGAAAGGTGAATATAGCAAAGGAGGGAAAACTTGCAGCAAAAATTCCACTTATTAGTTTTCATTTTTAAAAGCTCTAGGGGCTAAACTCATCTTCCAAACTTTTACACTTGGCCCGGATAGTCTGTTTCCCTGCCCTTTGGAACACAATTGTGGCAAATCATATGAATGCAGCCTTTCTGCAGAGCAAATCAAAGCCAGCAAAGCTTGCAATTGTCCCATCCCCGCCACTTGTCTGAGCCTGGTAGATGAGGTGTGTGTTATTCGATCTAGTTCTGGATGACAGAAAGTGATCTCGAAGCTGCTGTTGGGGAGAGAACTTTTCTATGTTGCCCTCTCGGTGACGTGTTTTCGTTTCCCCTACCACGCACAAGTGATTCAGTGTCTTTTGCCTTTGTTCTCTCTGTGGGTAGCTAAGTACATGTACTAAGGTCTAAACTGCAGTGTAACTAAAAAAGTTCACTCCATTGTCCTTCATTGTCATTGTTAATCTTTTCACCTTGACCACTCTAAAACTTGCAATACAGAATATGAGTACACGTTGGTCCAATTCACAAATTCGCTATGCTCGTGGCTCTTCTTTGTCTTGCATGAATTTTACATAGAAGTGGACATGCAGTCATCTAGTCACTTGCTTCTTATTTAAGGAACTTTACAGGAATCAATATGAAAGCATTTCATAGCTTTGCTTTGAAGGAAGGTAACAAAATAGGCTCATAATTTTTTTGTAGTATGTCTTTTCCAGGAGACAAATATTAAATAAAATATTTGTCAAGTGAATAAAAATAGAAGCTGGGTGGTGACCCATTGTATTTTAGGAAAGTTGTGCAGTTAGGCCCTGTGGGGTAGTTTTTCCTAGCATTGTTCTTTGAGACACTCAAACACCACTGGTGCTATTGGTAAGGGTTCAGACGCCATAGCATCTACCATCATTGTTCAGCATCCACAGAAGGGTAGTTCTGGATGCCAGAGGGCACCAAAGTCTGAAGACGTTCAACAACTATACCATACTATTTCCACGCGACCATCACACATTCTCCTGTATATTTCACATCATCTCTAGATTGCCTAGAATACCCACAATAGACATGCTATGTAAATAGTTGTTACACTCTATTGTTTAGGACATAATGCCTAGGGAACAAATGTCTGTAATGTTCAGGGAGGATGATTTTTTTCTTTTCTTTTCTTTTTTGGTACCAGAAATTAAACTCAGGACCGTGCACTTGCCAGGCAAAATATTTTTGACAATGTAGTATCTATAGGGGATCTCCTGTTAATTCTCTATTATCTTGTTTCAAAGGCCTGAGTCATTTTTGTTGTTTTGTTGTGCTGGGTTTTTTTTTTTTTTTTTTTGTCTTTTTCATTTTTTTTATCAGTACCAAGGATCGAACTCACGACTGCCTGCTTGCAAGGCAGGTGCTTATGCCGCTGAGCTAAACCCCCAGCCCCTGTTGTGCTGGGTTTTATTCTGTTTTGTTTTGTTTTTGATTTTTACTCTGTCTGAAGATATCTGCAGCTATTTTGAAGACAAGAGACATTATGGTAACCATTGTTGATTTAGTATTGTTTTGAAGTCCAGTGTTACTTACACTGGTTTGCTCTGATTGACTTTATTCTATTTTATTTTGCTTGGCTTCATTCTCTTTAAAATAACATAAAAAATTTTAAAAAATAGTTTTGACAGTTGATTTTTGCACAGATGTGAAAACGACAGATATGGAGGGCATGAGTATTCTGTGTACATGTAGTCTCCCCCGCCCCTTTATTCTGTTATCTTACCCCATTCTTTTGCTTGTCCCAAATTCTGAATGCATCTTTTCCTGCTTTGTGTGCTATTTTTCAGAATGAAGCATGAATGAATGAATGGTAAATAAATGAAAAAGTCTGTCAGTGTGACCTATTGGTTTATCTTGCTCTCACACTTGAATTTTAAAATAAACATCCAAAACACATTTCTCTTGGTAATAACACAGCTCGTATGACAATCCTTGCTAAATTAATTCATGTACCTATTGAATATTTGCCTTTCTAACAAATACTATCCTGTGTGTTATTACAGTGCTATATAAACAGATGTGGTCCTGCCCTCATGGAACACCATGTAAATGAGGTTTTCTATTAATTAATCACTACCAGTATTTCTCTTCATTTATACCTTGCACTAATAAGTAAAGTTTGCATTTGTGACATACATAATATAACTCTTTACATTAAATTTGCCTGGTGTGACAGATACTGTGACATACTGTAAAAATCTTCCATTTTTCTGTTAAATGTTCCTAGGATTATCAATATAGGGAATACTGATTAGGTGTCTGCCTTCATATAATTCTCCAATAGATTTTGTCTCTGTGACCATAATGGTGTACAAGATAAAATTTATTTTCTTTTGCTCATTATAAAAGGAGTCTCCTCTAAGAAAGCTATAGACAATCATAACTGCCTTATAAATCACAGTGGAAGATTCAGTTGTTCAAGGGAATCAGTGTGTGTATGTCTGTGTACATGTGTCTGATGTGATGTTTATAAACACACAGCAGTAGTTAACTCTACCTTCAGAACTCCTATTTTTCTTCTTTACTTTCCTTCTTAATACAGCATTTAGTTAGCAACTTGCTCAAGGACTGTGTGGGTTGAGCAGGGGTGTGACGCCTGCCCATTAGTACTGTGGTCAAAAGCTGTTATTAAGCTCACGACCGGACCAGGCAGTGTGTAGTCGCTGCACCAGAGGAGTTGTGCACCCAGTGTCCCAGTTTTGCTTCTGCCAAGGGTGATCCTAGGCAGCTAATCCCCATATTCCTGGAGAAAAATACTGGGCTTTTGTTGCTTTGTCCCATGAAACATGTGTGCAGTGTATATCAACTTGTGCAGTCTTTCACATTAGCAGTTGTGTGGAAGTAGCTTTCCTTTTTTTTCTGGTCCTCTTATTTTCACAGTGTCTTTCATTTTGTCTCCTGTGGTCCCTGATTCATTCTCTCATTAAATCTTTTAATGAGCTATTTTTTGGAAACTCACAAGGTATTATGCTCAGATTGGTGTTTAACTTTTCAAATCCAGCTAAGAAAAATATCTTTGATAATAAAGCCTTAATACCTGTAACAGGCACTATAATGCTGCATGGTTCCTGGGGGTGTCACTGTAGCCCCAAAGACTCTGATGCCATGGTCAGATGCACACGCATGACCCATTTCTGCCTCTGACTGTTCTGCATTTACAGTCTGTCTTCCAAATGTCTCACCTTCTTAAAATCCACACGTGTAATGCCAACATTTTCTTTTACCCTCCTTTACTCTAGTCAGACCTTCTTATCCCTTACACTTTTTCTGTTCTTTCAGCCACTCAAAAAAAAGGAAAAGAACCTCACTATAGTCAATCACAAATTACATGTTTAAAAAAATCGAAATATCATGGGCATATATCCAGTTCTCTTCCTTGCTAGTTCTAATGCTCTTAGTTTCATTTTCTTATTAATTTGTGTCTGGATACTGAAGCGAGCCTCGTTTTACAAGGACTCTATCTTTTTCCTTGATCAAAACTCTATCCATTGTTAAAGACCTGCATAAATAAGTTAGCTGGTTGCCTCAATTCAAAGCATTTCCTCTTTTTTCTTCTGTATGATCTCTACTCACTCCTGTGGAACTTAAATTATTTCTAAAACAGTCAAGTTGAAAGTTCCACTCTGGAGGCATCTTGTATCACTCCCACATGCAGTTCTGTGACAATCACTTAGTTCCTGATGAGGAAATAGGGGCGTGTTCACTTTCGAACTTTAAATTCTCATTCCAACCCCTTTTCATTCTTTGCTACCTAAAACTGTCAAGCTCGATAATAATAATGAATTCTGTCTAATCTCTTTCCTCTTTATTTACTATTTCTGCACATTATTCTCCTGTCCTTCCAGTCCTTCTTAAGCTTTAGCTTAAGCCTTAAATCTTCCTCTGCCTCAGCTCCCACATCCATTTAATCATCAAACTCTGATGTAAGGGTCCAGTGTTCTAGCAGCTCTTTACATTTTCCAAATCCAACCTCAATACCATTATTTTAGTTTGAATTCCTCACTGGTACTGCTGAAATAGTCCCAATTGCTATTCCCTGTCTTAATCTTTGCCCCTCTCATTCATTCTTTACAATGCCATTTAGTGAATTTTTATGTCCTGGGAAAGCAGTGCTATGATTTCCTTGCTTTGAAATTATCGTTGCTTACCAGTAGCCATCACAGCAATGTTCGAAGTCTGTAGAGTAACATCAAAGACACTTGCTTCAGTCTGGTATTTTCTCTCCTCCTTTCCCCTAAACTCTTATAGTAACAGGGATGGATTCCTCAGAGACTTTTCTCCACATAATTTGTCAGCAATGGTCATGGTAGTCACTGATTATTTAAGAAAAGCTAAATGACCCAGTTTGGGCCATTGAGATGTAAGAGAGTTTATTAGTGATGTTCTATGAATTATTTACTTCTCTAAAAAATAGACCCAGAGAAGAAATAGCTCCCTTCTGTTTCTGAACATTTCTGTATCTGGACATAAGTATCTAACACAGTCAGCTTGCCTGTATGGAGATGAAGCCAACAGAAAGCCATGAGAAGTTCTAAAAAGCATCACTGGAGGCCTCAGATGCTGCTTCTAGAGCTTCCTTGTCTTACAAGAACCCTCCCAGATGAACCGATACACTTCTTCATGGCTAAAGCCAATAAAGTTTGGCTTTTTCTGCTGCTTGCATCTGAAGACATCATTGTAAGGAGCTGTTCTAATCTGCTACGCTTTTCTTCTCCTCTGACCTATGCACATGACGCTAATGAGAATGCCTTTTGTGTAACCTGCGGGTCTCAAAACAGAGTTGAGACTTTCCTAAGTGTCCAAAGTACGTAGATTAGAGCTCTATTTGGCTAAATAATAAAGCTTATCACTACCTTTAAAATGACTGATATATCACCTCCAGTAGTGTTGCTCTGTATGCAACATTGGCTTCATTTCTTTCATACCCACCCACTTTGGGATAACCACTGTCATAGATACGGGGCTAAGAGGAAATAAACCCAACGAATTCCTGGCCATCATAGAGGTCAAATGCTGGTAGAAAGGTCACCAGTAAACAAAGACGTAGATGAATTACAGTAAGAAGTAAAAGGAATAATGACAGTTTGATGGAATGCAATTTAAATACAGAGTCAGGAAAGACATCCCTAAGGAAAGCTGTGAGCAACACAGGCGAGTAAGCCCAAGAGTATGCAAGAGAGGACTGTGCCAGGGTGTTACCAGACTCTGGGGTTCTAGAGTCTCCACTAAATAAAAATAATAAAAGTGATAAAGATAAAAGATAAAAGTAAGAGCCTAGAATATAGGGCAGTCTATCTTGAGGAGTCAGAATAGGGAGCTATTAACGATGGCTGTCTTGCATATTCCGATACTGACGTCACACGTCAGGTCGTCCTATCAAAAGCCTGCTGGAGTTCTCGCGAGAAATCCACAGGCAGGGCACTGAGAACATGTGTCCTGGGTATGGTCATGCCTTCCGCCCCACCCCACCCAACCTCGTGTCCCCATGTATGGTGGGCTTGATGTTCCTAGCTCAAGGGGCTGGGATGTTGGGTGAAATGGCCTGTTGGAGCAGGCTGCATGATCTGAGGAACCATAAAGTGTCCAGTGTGCTGAACTGGAATAAGGGAGGGGCAGATAACCAGAAAGTTGCCTGGGCTTGGTTAAAGGGGGATCTGGTAGACAAAGAAAATGGATTTTCTTCAAAAGGGAGTACTTTCAGCAGCAGAATGGTAGGTTTGGGGCTGGGTTTTAAATGCATCACACTGGCTGCTGGGTAAGCCAAGGACTACAGAGGGTGCGGAGCAGAAGTAGGAATCACGCACCGTAGTTATGGCCCGGGAGGGATGGTGGTGGGATGACCATCACCCACAGGGATGACAAGGGGCATTGCCTTGTTCACTGCCTCGCTGAGGAAAAAGCAGCCCTGGCTTCTGGAGCCCACTGTCCGGTTCCCACTGCCACCTGCCCCAGGTCCAGCTGCTGCATGTTGTATTCTAGAACGGTTTATCCATAAGCCATTCAATAACTGTGAAGTATGCATGGATGAAAAGCACAGTTAAGATATGGAAGAATCATATGGTTAGAGAAAGAAGGAGGGAACACAAACCACAGCAAAGTAGACAGGGATGAAGCAGGTGGGATGTTCTACAGGCAGAATCTGGGGCAGGAGCCACGCTCTGCGCACCACTGGGCCAGGCCCTGGAGCAGGCTTGAGCGCAGAATGGACTTTCAGTCCACTTCTGTGAGGCCAGCAGTGCAATTGCCCCTTACCAGGACTCCTGTGTTTTCCCGTTACCATCTCCATTGGCATAGGTAGCCTTCTACAAACCCTTAATAACCAGAAAGCTTGTATGACTCTGTGCTCCTTGCAGCCAGAAAACCAGAATTCCAGGTTGCACACAGCAGTTACTCAGGAATGGAAAGTGACTTTTGGATGTGGATGTACAGTGAGTGGGAAAATCTAAGATTCTAGTGCAGGAGTGTGAATTTAGTCTTGCCTCTGATTTCAAACTTGCCTAAAACATGTTCCCTTTGAAAGCAGCACGTCCATGGTTTGGTTGCTGCTGTGATTGAGAAATGTCAAATGATGCAGAAATGTAATGACAAAGAAGTTATATGGCTGCTTCTCTAAGTGTGAGATGCCCTCAGACACAAATTTACAATCTCTGCCTTTGGGTGTTCAACCAATGGAAGATAAGAAAACAAAGCAACTTTATATGGCCACTGCAAGATAAATTTTCTTCTTTGTGCAAGGGTTGGAGCCTGCCAAATACTATAGTGAGAAAACATTTCTGAGTTATTCGACTATGAGCTAAGAGATAGTTTAGTTAGTAGTGGAATAGAAGCTAAAAAGATGCATAGGGTGGGACCATGCATAGACAAACTTCTGAGTAGGAAGAAATTGTAAGTAGCTTCTGTAAACCAGAGAAAAGATGGTGGGCTCCTGTCACTGCAGTGATGAAGGAGGAACTGATCCTTTTTGTTGAGAAACAAAAGACCGTACAGACCGTACAGACCGTATCCCGGTCTGTAAGCTATGACAGGTCCTTTGGTTCCCAGACAACATTCTTAGGGCAAAACCTGCCTGGTCAGCTGCTGTCAGTGATGGAGTATGTTTCGATCCCTTAGGAAAGGGAGGACACAAGGAGGCCTCATTTCCAGCACTTAGCACAGACCTGATTTTTAAAAAAAAGGAGGGACTTGAGAAAACTGACTGGTGAACATGACAATGAATGAATGAAAGAATGAATGTTCAATGAGCAAAGTGTGAACACAGAGAAAGTAAGATATGGAAGGGCAGAGTGGGGATAAACCTCCCACTGAATCAGTTTCTGGAAATCAAAATACATTATTTCAAGAGTCTTTGCTATAAGGATATAATTACAGCATCACAAGTATGAGAACTCATCATGGCTAAACAAGCATCTTAGTGTATGATGAGGTTTAAAAGGTATTTTCAAGCTGCATTAGAGAGGAAAATAATTTCTGTATTTCTCTGAAGGCTCATAGCGAGATAAATATGAAGCAATTGTAACAGACACAAAGCGAGTTCACACCAAGTTTTCAGTGGATGCAGGAATCCTATGGAAACACTTTAGATAGTAGCATTCTCACTGGACATCCTCAGAAGAGCTTCCTTTCGTGAGGAGTTGGTGGGCAGTATGACCTCTCCAACTTCCATACTTTGTCACCATTTCATGGAACTACACAGAGTTCCATGAAACAGTGGGAAGCTTCATGTGAAATCTGTGAATCTTTTACCATTATTTCTTAAGTCCAATTAGTAGAATTCAGTTATTTCAATTTCAAGATCCTAGATGCCTGGTTAATGGTAGACACTGGTTTCTGTTTTGAGCGAGAAGCCCTACCACCAGAGGCAATATCATGAGTCTACCATCAGTAATGCACAGTAAGTTCAGGAGCTGTGCGATGCCTTACATTTCATTGTGTTAAGAATTACTTACACTTGGTGACCTTTAACAAATGTGATTGCTATTAATAAGCACAAGAAAATGACCTTCATATTTATCACACCATGAGCCTTCAGAGAAATACAGAAAGTGTTTTCCTCTCTAATGCCAGGGCAGCTTGAAAATATATTTTAAACCACATACACAAGTTACAATGTCTTCTAAAAAATGTCAAACCCACATGCAGAAGAACAGTGAAAATTACAGAAAGGCAGGCTTTTCAATAAATTGACTTTTATTTATTCAGTATTACTTAGTATTACATCATCTTCTAGCTTTGTTGTCTGTAAAGTCTAGAGAGGATGAAAAAGAAGACTTGTACACACAACTTTTTCCTTACTGGTATTATTGTGGAATGAGTGATGTGTTGTCCTATTGTGTAAGATTTATTTTAATTCATTAGAGGATTGTATATTTTCAGTGTTAGTAAAAACCTAAAAGATTATCCAGTTTCACTACCTAGCTCAAATTTATAGAATGTCCTAACAATTTCACTGTTTGCAAAGAGTAAATTATTGTTTCTTGATATTCTATTCCTGTGTATTTCTAGGCAGTGTAGTCAAATCAAAATCACTCCAAAAAAATATAAGAGATAATTTCTTAAAAAGCCAACAGAATTAGCAACAGAAAGTGATATGCCTGAGATTTCTGCATGCTGGAAAAGACCTTTGTGGTTGATGACTGCATTGGTGCCTCATGAACCTTATGATAGGCAGAGCCTGTGACCTAAACAGACCTAAAAACTGGGCCTAGAGTTTCCAATAAAGACTAAAACAGAATAACCAGAAAGAGAGACTGGTTCACACAGCAGGATTCAAGGTGCATTCTTTCATGGCCTGGTAAATCCCCAGTAGGTCTGCATAAGGAGATATGAAGATGTACTAGCAAATTAGTGAGACTGAATGATAGAATTATTAAAAGATTGACATGGTGACAATAAGAATTCAGGAACATCTTCTTGTCAGGATAGTCCAGTAATCTTCTCTGAGACATTCTTAACCAATTTTACCATCTTTCCCAACACAGGATTTTAATAAGACATACAGGTGGTCTCTTAATTCTGCAAGTTGGCTAAAGTTATTGCAGGAATGATAATGTCAAGAAATCCAGAAGTTAGCTATAACTGTCATGGAGCTCTCAAGGAAGGATTTACCAGATAAGCAAGGAAGATAATTTGCCTGACTTAAAAATCCATCCTGTAAACTACAGCAATATGCTTTCTCTCAGTCAACATGATTTGTGTATTCAAAATAATGTGTTGTTGGTTTTCTCTAATAACATGAAAATATTTCCATGAAGCGTATTCTCGCACAAATCGGTACTAGGTTACATGTGTTAAAATCTCAGTCCCCAGAGTGGAGCTATTGGCAGACGGTGGAGCCTTTCAGATATGGAGCCTATTGGGAGGCTCTTAGGACATGGGGTATGCTCCAGAGGAGGATTGTGGAATCCTGTCCTCTTTCTCTCCTCCCTTTTCTCCTGGCCATAAGGGGAGCAGTTTTGCTTTGATATGTGATTCTAACAGGATGAGTTACTCATGTGAAAGGCCCAATTTAATGGATCCACACCAGAATGGGCTCCAAAACCATGAACCAAAATAAACCTGTTATCCTTAGAAGTGAATGTCCTAGGGTAGATCTATATAGTGTTTCAAAGGTGTCTAAAGCGGCAGGCAGTATGTATGTGTTACATGTGAGCACCTGAAGCTCCAGGTGCGACCGATGAGAAATCAAAGAGGACAAGAGCAATGCCAACAGTAATCATTTCCATACACAACGCTTAGCTGACCACAAATCACCTTCATGTGCATTTTTATTCACTGGCTCTTGCAACAACCCCACTGAGGCTCAGAAATACCAAATAACTTACTCAAGCTCACAAAACTAATAAATTGAATCAGTGGGACCCAGACAAAAATATGCAGATAGTTTTCAAGTGAATCATCTCCTATTCTCCATATTTAGATAGAGAGAAGCCATTCTGTGATCAAGTCATATTTTGCCAAGCCCTATTTGACTGCTATTTCACGGTACATACAGTTGATTTCCTGTTAGCGAAGACATTGGGTTCAGGTTTAGGAAGAATCTACAGAGGTCAGACACACATTTAAAGAGAGGATGCTCTGGTTTTAAAACAGCAGGGTGAACACATACTGAACTCTGAGATGCCCCAAGAAACCCTAGAGATGATAGTGGCTGTGTCTATATATTTCTCTATGACTATGTGTACATGTAAAATATGTAGTCATGTTCTCTACAAAGAAAATAAGGAAATTCTTCCCCAATTGTGATGAATTCCTAAATTACAAATGAGATCAGAGTTTAAAGAGAACAAAAACAACCTCACACATGTGCGGAAGCCCATGAGATAGGAGCAGCTTCAAAAGTGAGAACAGTGTCAGCCATTCTTCTAAGAGGTGGTGGAAACCCAGGGTACACAAGGGTCAGGTACAATTAGGAGATTGATCAGTTGGGTTATTGCAGTGGCTGGTGGTAAAATCTGTAGCTGGTATAGAGATTCTTTGTCTCTTTTTCTTTCACACACACATACATACAATTTTAGAACTAGCAAGCTTTAACAAGGTTATCTGTTTTCAGAAGAAGCAATTTTGAAGATAGAGATCCAAGTGTTGGTGACAGGTGGAAGAATGGAACTGTTAAGCCCAGAAGGCCAGGTGCAAAGACAGCCCACCAGCAGCATGCTGCCTCCCTCAGCTCCCATCCAAAGACTGTGTCGTCCAACTCCCCTCATTTTTCCTTTGTACACAGACAGCTGTCCATCTGCAGAAATCACAGCAGAGAGACAAATTCAAAGTCAGGAATGAGAGACTGAGGGAAACCACTCAGCCGAAACAACAATAACAAAGACAAAACACAGAACCTAGTCAGAAAAATAAAAACTGAGCTAATAAAACACTGAGAATAGAATTCCAAAGATGAATCTAATAGTGTCAAAGATTAGGAAAAATATTGCACCCAGGAAACAAATTACAAGCAGTTAAAAGAAACTTACTAGAAATTTAAAATTCAGTACTTGCATATGATTAAAATACACACCCAGAAAAGCGCAAACTACGAATATAAGAAAATTTCATTAGTCTCATGAAAGTTATTTAACAAAAATATGTAGAAAACATAAAAATTTAAAAATCCAAACTAAAATATGGATGCTGGCTGCAATGGTTAGTACCCCATTGTGCTGAAAAAGACAACAAGAGAAGAAAACAACAAAACGTATGACTACAGAGAAAGATAAAATCTGTGATTACTTATAGGTAATATAACTGTTTATCTGGGAAACATATGCTAACAAGAGGCAGGCTATGAAACATATATAAACTAGTCTGACAGAAGGTCTGATACAATATCAACATGCAAAATCAATGGCTTCTGTACCTCCAAGCAATTTCCATTTACAACAGCAAAAAAGTCAATGAAGTAATGGGAAATGCATTTGAAAAAAACAGAACTTTTGTTATCACCATGGTGATAGTTAACTGGCATCAACATAAATAAGAAACACTCATCTGATTGATTTAGCACAGTTCTGGGGGTGTCTGACTAATGGACCAACCAATAGGTTTGTAGCCTGGATGGAATAAGAAGGGAAAGGAAGTTTTGCTTCTTTGCCTTTGTTAGTGTTCCAGGCTTCTGCATTGCCTCTGGACTTCTGTCTCCATACTTCCAGTGCAGACTGTTTAACCCTTAGCAGAGACTTTTTGACTTCCTGAAATGGACCTCCATGGAGCTCTGCAGGGAGCTGCAGGCCTCTGACTGTTGACCAGATGATGGGGATTCTCAGCTTGCAGCTGGTCCTGCTGCACTCTCCCACACCTGGCCCTGCAGGTGGCTGTGATAAGCCCACCTTGTAATCCCATGACTGTATTAAATCCATTCTTCTATGAACACTGACATGGAGAGACACACGAAGAATGTATTTTTAGTCTATCTAGTAAATTCTTCACATCTAAAACAGAGAGGGAAAATTAAGTAACACAACATATCATTTTCCAATCTGATTGGCAAAAATTTAAACACTGGCAAGAACATGAGGATACGGGAATAGTTAAAAACTGACGGTGAGAATGTAAACTGAGATCACTTTAGAAAGTGATTTTCCAATAGCCACTAAAATTTAAAATATTTATACCTACTAGTTCCACTCCTGGCATTTATCCTTGGCAACATTTTGGACCTGTGGAAAGAATGTTCAGGATATTATTTATAGAACTGAAGCACTACATACAATTTTAAAAATGTCTTTATAAGTGCAAAATCGATCACATTAACCAGGAGTCAGTGCATCAAATTAGAACGTTTTTGAGCAGTAACATGAATGCTATAGATTTAAATATAGTAACGACTGGGTCTCAAAAACAATGCTGAATAAAAATACAAAAGCAGTACTAGGGATAGTAAATATAGTATTATAGCGTGTAATAGCTGCTGTAAAAATTAAAAAGCTATATACCCTTTTGCACATAAGATCTGAGTGCTACAGTTTGGATGTTAAATGTCCCCCACATACTTGTAGGGCTTGGATTCAATCAGTGACGCTGTTCAGAGGTTCAGGAACTTTTAAGAGATGGAGCCCAGTGGGAGGAAGTGAGATTACTGGGGGTGTGGCCTCCAAAGGGAATATTGGGAGCCTGGCCCCTGCCTTCTTCTCCTGGGTCGCGGGAGGGAAGCAGCTCTGCTTTGCTGTGTGTGCCCTCACTATGCCCCTGGTGCAGCACAGGCAACAAACTCTGAACTGAAACCTCTGAAACAATGAGTCAAAATAAACCTTTCCTTTCTGTCAGTTGTTGAGCTCAGGTCTTTGTCACAGTGACCGAAAGCTGACGAACATAATGTTTAATTATAAAAATCTCATGACTCTCATTACCTGCACAAGGAGAGAAAAAAGTGGAGTTGATGGAAGGTAGTAGAGAACGATGGAAGTTAATCTTAATATTCTATTTTTTTAAAAAAGGAGATTATATTTTTCTATCAGCATATCATTTAAGAATTATTTTCAAATATGCTATACAACATAATGTTTGCTGTGCAGAAACTTTTTAGATTGATATAGCCCCGTTTGTTGATTTTTAATAATATTTCCCATGTTTTTGAAGTCCTATTTAGGAAATCTTTGTCCGCACCTATGGTTTAAATCTTTTGTTATCTTCCAGCAGTTTTTTCTGTGGCCTATTTTGATATGATTTTAGTTCAGGGGGGAGATATAGTAATCTAGCTTCACTTTACTGCATGTTGATCTAGAACTATTTGTTAGAGATTGCCTTGCTTCAATGTATATTTTTAGCCCTGCTATCAAAAATCACTTGAGTAGAAGTGTTCGGGTTTCTTTCTGTGTCTTCTGTGCCATTCCACTAGTCTAGATTTCTGTTTTTGCACAATATCATGTTGTTTTTGTTAATCTGATTTTCTAGTATAGCTAAATTGTGGTAGAATGATGTCTCCAGCATTGCATTTTTGGCTCAGAATTGCTTCGGCTATTCGTGATCATAAAAAGTTTCTGCATAGCAAAGGAAATAATGATCAGAGTGAAGAGACAACTCCCTGAATGGGAGAAAAATCTTTACTAGTTACTCTCCTGACAAAAGACTAGTATCTGAAACATATAAAAAACTTAAAAAACTATCCTTCATAAGCTAATGAACCCAATAAAATTAGGCAAATGAACTGAACAGGTACTTTTCAAAGGAAGAAGCTGTACTGGTACAACCACTCTGGAAATCAGAGTGGAACTCCTCAAAGAATAAACACAGAGAGGCCATTTGACCCAGGATGGCACTCTTGGGCACATTCCTGAAGGCCTTAGGACTAGGTAGCAGAGTGAAACTTACTTGCTCATATTTATGTCAGTGCAGTTCACAGTAGCTAAGATGCCCACACATGGATGAATGTATAAACAAATGTGGTGTATATGCACAGGGAACTGCCACTCAGCCATAAAGCACTCTGTGGGGAAATGGATAGGACTAGAAACCATCATTTAAGTGAAGTTAGCAAGATAAATAGCACATAATTACTCTTGAATCAGAAGCCTAAAAATGAATAAGAGAGGACAGAAAACCAGGAGGTAGACTTATGGAGATGGGAAGGAAACACATGTGAGAGGGATGAAAAGGAGCAGAGGATAATAGGATTGAAACTGATTAAGATGTGTTAATCGCATGTACCAGTCTCCCAGAATAAACCTCATCATCGTGGAATATTAACATGCACTAATAAAATTATTAAAAGAACAATGTTATAATTATACACTCATAAAGATACTCTTTCAGTTAGTACCATACAGCTGTTCTTATGATTTATAATTCATTCCTATAATAAAATTAATGGGTGCTATTTATCAGTCACTTACCAGATGTTAGGAATAGTAGCAAGAGTTTTATACGTAGCTCCTTGATCCTATTATTGATCCTAAGCTTTAAGTTTTATTACAGTATTACATATGGAAAAAAAACTGCTCAGAGAGCCCAAGCATCCAATCCAATCAAAAGCAAGGGCTAAGCTGTAGAACCAGGACTCATTTCTGCGAGGCTCAGAACCCCAAGAATCACATCTCCAAAGCTTGCTTTGTATCATTGATTGACTAAAGCTGGCTGCTCCTCTGAATAATGCGAATTTGGGGTTAGCATTGTTTCAGAGTGAAGTTTTTTTCAAAATTGCCTTTCTCTAGGCCATTTTGTCAAAAAGCCAGTGGGGGTACACAGCTATTTCTGCTCCTTGCAATTCAGCATTCAGGATAAACTCAAGTTAACTAAAGACTTGTTAGCCTGGCTCTGAGAGACTAGTAAAATGAATCTGTTGGCCACACTAAGCATGCTCTATGACTGAGATGAACTAGTACAGGGAGCGGGAGGGTGGGGAGCAAGGCTTTTGGTTATGTGGAGCGGGCTGTGTGTTGTACATTGCATAAGGTGGAGATCAATGAGATGGGCCTGGCCTGCATGTTGTGTGTCCTTGTGCTGCTGCATGCAAAATAAGCCAGGCTGACCCATTTATAAAGCTGGACCTGGCAAACACTGAATTTGTTGGAAGACAAAGTAAGTAGAAATCTTGAAGACACAGGGGTAAGTAGAGAATTTCATAAACAAAAATCAAACCGCATGCAAAATACTTCACAGAATCTATAACTGGGATCACGTCCTATTAAAAAGTTTTTGCATGTCAAAAGAAATCTCCAACATAGCCAAAAGAAAACCTACAAATTGGGAAAAAATCTTAGTGAATGGTCCCTCACGCAAAGGACTTCTATTTAGACTATATAAAGAATTTTTAAATATCAAATCCCCAAAATTCAAAGACCCATTCCAAAAATGGGCATCTGAGATAAAGAAATGCAAATGGCAAATAAATACATGAAAAAATGTTCAGCATCATTGGGCATTACAGAAATGCAAATTAAAAAAACACTGAGGTTCCATCTTACTCCAGAAAGAATGGACACGATAAAGAAAACTACCAACAGCAAATGCTGGAGAGGCTGTGGAGAAAAAGGAACTCTCCTGCACTGTTGGTGGGACTGTAGGCTGGTGCAATCTCTGTGGAAGTCAGCCTGGAGGTTCCTCAAAAAGTTGAGATTGGAAGTCCCATTTGACCTAGCTATTCCACTTCTGGGAATATTCCCAGAAGTACTGAGAGCATCATACCACAGTGATATATGTGCACCCATGTTTATAGCTGCACAATTTGTAATAGCCAGATCCTGGAAACAACCTAAGTGTCTATCAACTGAGGAATGGATAAAAAAGTTGTGGTATTTTTATACAATGGAGTACTACTCAGGTATATAGAATAATCACATTGAAGTATTTGTAAGTAAATGGATGCAACTTGAGACCATACTCATAAGTGAAATAAATCAAACTCACACGTGTAAATACTGTATAGTCTCCCTAGTGTAAGAAATGGAAAGAGTACATACGATACAAAAGCTCAATAGTTACAGTGAAAGGATAAGAATCTGCTTAAAGGGGAAAAAATAATATCTCACGGAAAATGAGGAAGAAGAAAAAGGAAGGGAAAAGAAAAGTGTCTAAAATTACATAAACACTTAGGATAGCTAAGATGATTGTGCTACAAACTCTTTAAGTTCTTGGAACAAAATAGTTAACATTCATAGGATTGGAACGATTGTGCATATTATTGTATAGTGATCTGAGGAACTCTTGAAGATCATTATGTAAAATAACAACCCTAGTTATGCTCATACCACCTTGTTTTGAAGGCCTATGTTGTCAGTGTTCTGGGCTCTTTGCTATTGTTGTTTATATGTCTTTTTGTTTCATGTTTTTCTAGGATTTTGTTTTCTTTTGTCTTGGTTTGTCTTGTTTTCCCCTCTAAAACAGAAAGGATAGGTATACATGTAGAGACTCATGCATGTGTAGAACTCCTTAAAAGTTTATGAGAATCCATAATATAATACACAACGAAATGAACAGCAACTTTGAAGAAAAGGAGGCACTAAGGTACCCAGTGCTAATTCGGTGGCATCATGCTGTGAAATCCAGCAATACTATTATTCTTTGTTCAGAGTGATTTTAGTCTGTTTTGTTTTGTTTAATTTCAACATACATGAAGGTATGGACAGCTATTTTGAAGAGAATGAGAGACTTTATGGCAGCCATTGTTGACTTCCTTATTGTCTGGTCTTGAAGACCTAAAATGCCTTCATCATCCTGTTCTGATCAGTTTTGTACTATTTTGTTTTGTATGAATTCATTGTATGTGAAGATGTGGACAACTATTTGGAAGAAAATCAGAGTCAATATGGTAGACAGTGAAGAGTTCCGGTTGTCTTGTTTTGAAATCTGTGTCTCTTACATTGTTATATTATGATCTGTTTTGTTATGTTTAATTTTACCCTCTTAAAAAAAAAAAAAAAGCTGGACCTGGAAAGATCAATTGTGCTTCCAGAAAGTCACTTAAACGTCATTTGCTGATCTGAACATTCTAAAGCAAAGGACTGGGGTTGGGTCCAGAGGTTGCACCTACTGAGATAATGCAGCTAGCTCTGCCCAGGATAGTTCTAGTTGTGGAAGGCTTTAGCTACAGTGCAATGCAATTGAATGGTATCTCTAGGGCTTGGAGCAGAACACAGCCTGGCCATTCATTAGTGGCTATGGGTTACAACTATGTTGACGTGTTTGGTGGTGTCTGATAAGCAAGCCAATACAGTGGCTGTGCACACATTTTCCTAGCCATTGGCTTTTGATTTGATGGATGCCCTGGTAATGCATTATGAAAACACATTTACTATGTCAGAAACTCATTTTCAAAATAACTTCTTAGATTTTTTGCTAAACATGTATACAGTCTTGCATCTTACATGAAAATCTTTCTGAAGGAATAAATTAGACGTCCAGAAGGCGATCCATTCATTACTATGATGTCAATACTTTTGTAGTCTCTACTTTTATTCAATTCAAATGCTTTTATCTCACAGTCATGCAGACAAATGCTATACATCATATGATTAGTTCAAATTGTAAAAGCATCAGAAGATAATAGTAAGGGAAGGACTTGGGGGAGAAATGTCTCTCGATCCCAAAATAAAAGCAAAGTCTTTTCTTTTTTGCTTAGGTATAGTTCCATTATGTAGAAAGAATTTTCTCTGTGGTCAGCAAGTCGACATTGTAGAAATTGTCCTTAGGATAGTTATTGCATCCATTTTCCTTTCTCATGTGAGTTGCAGACATTCAAAAAGATTGCCTTTAAAAATGTTAACAGAATAAACCCAGCAGATGTTGAATAGCCCCAAGAACCAAGTGATCGCTGTAGCTGACAGATGGCTTATTTTGGATAGTAGGAGTTTGCAGAGAAATGACCGTGGGCTGTGCCTAGAAGTTACAGAGAAGATAGCAAAAAAATGGTGGCATGTTGATTTCACATGTCCCTGAATATGAGGCGTAAAAACACAAACTGCTTACGGAAGTCTTTCTAGGACTATATCTTCTGATAATTGCATTATTCAGAGATTACGATCATGAACTATCACACCTGGACTCCTATGGGACATTAGTTCACAGAGCTTTCAAGAATTTCACACCCGCAGTGATTATAGCATTTTCTCAGAGTGCTTCAGGATGACAGACAAGGGGCTGGATGTGAGAACCACGTACAGAGAGGCATTAAAAGCCTTGGGAAATGATGGATTTGTAAAGATCATTCCTGAGCTGTAACAGTAAAAATTTAATTGACTGTTCTAGAAATGAGTGTAAAGAGAGAGCTGTTTGGTCTCTTTGCCTTGTTAGATCTGTCACCTGAACTGATCTGAGCAAAGTCAGCTTAGTCTGAAACTCCTCACATTAGTGGACTTCAAATAAACTATGAAAAGGTGGCTGCAGGTTCCTGGGAGAACACCTGGGCAAAGGTAGCCATCAGTACTCTGAGTAGCTCTCATTTTAACATTCCGTGAAACTACAGGAATCCAAACCCACAAATGTGAATAATAAATCACAGTTATTTTTCCAAAGCAAATATTTGGGGCAAATAAATGATAACAGTTAAAATCATATAATCTCTTCGTATCACTTATTTTATTTAACCCTAATATCCTATAAAATAAACTAATGTCCTATTTAAAGATGAGAAATCTGAAGTTCTAAAGAATTGAGTAGCTTCATCCTAAATCATAGGGCTTGGCATTTTTTTTACTCCAAAAGCTATAGTTTTTTCACTGTGTATTTTTGGATAGTACTGGTTAATATTTAAGTGGTTTCTCAAATCATCTGTTTCAAAAAGATCATCACTGCCTTTCAAATCAGCTGTTTCAAACAGATTAAATACCATAACATCATCACAGTAATAAATACAAACAATATTTTTCCTACTTCAATTTTTAAAATATTGTTTAAAATTGGTAAGAACAATACACCATAATTTGAATTTTTGAAATCTGGACTAAAATCAAATGAGAGATTTCATGAGTTACTTTTCTGTGATTCTATCAATTGTAGAATAGGCTAAATTTCCGACCTATTTTTGCTTTGAATTAAATTACCCTTCATTAAATATAAAAGAATGAAGCAGAGCGATCAGTAGAGTACATATGGAAATCAATAGCCATCCGGCTGTAAGCCACCTACCGTACACCATAAACCACAATGGAAGATTACATATCCTATTGCTAATCCTCGCAAGAATTCTGTGAGACGCATTTTACTGAGCTCATTTTACAGATAATAAAACTGAATTTCTATGAGTCAGAATGAAGAACAAGCATCTATATTTCTTTTTCTATACTGCAGTAAGTGTGAATGGGCATAAAACAAACACGGTGCTCATCAACAAATACTAACTATAAAATCGTGCTTGTAGCTCTCATTGGATAATTTTGTTATACGGCAAAATAGGAAAACAGGAATTCTTATTACAGTGAGATGGAAGCCCCCTATTTCTCACCCAATGCTCGATCTAGAGCAATGAGGGATAACTACTTATTCTGAGGACAGGAAAAAAACGAAAAAACATCACTGAAGAACAGAAGCCCAATTCTGGTAGGATGGTGTTGTGTACATTCTGCAGGTCAAAGAAGGCCTGATTCAGTTAACTTCCACTCGAATAAGTACACGGAGTCAGGAGCAAATAGCAACCAACCCAGGGAACAGGGCTTCCATCTCATTGCAAGGAAGCTACAGGAAGAAATAAAGGGATCCATCATGCACATATTTGGTGTCTGTAATGAATCATAAGACAAAGGAACAAAGAATGAGCTTTTCCACTGCTGAGACACAATCCCCAACAAGTACAATTAAAGGAGGAGAGGTTTAATTTGGCTCACAGTACCAAGGAATTCAGTCAAGGCCAGCTGGCTCCAAGGCAGAAATATCACAGGGGAAGGGTACGGTGTAGCACAGCTGCTTAGTTCATGGCGGTCAGGAAGCATAGCAAGGGAAGAGTGCCAGGGAGGAAAGGGCCCAGGGAGTATCTATAGTACCCAAGGTCATGTCTGCGTGACCAACCAGACAAACTCAAAAGTGTATGCTACTAACATGCTAAGCATTTCTTAACCAGCCAAATCAACATATCCTGGTTATTGGTCACAGATAGAATGCAATACATATTCAAAAGATAATGCAAAAGCAATTTTCCTGAAATTAGAAACTTAAATCTATACATTGAAATGGTATCCCATGCTTCAGGGAAAATGGACTCAGATCAGTCAACCCCAAAACATATCCTATTAAAATAATTCAATTTTGTAACAGCAACAACAGCAAAACAGCCTTCTGTCAACTAGATAAAAAGTCTTCAGGGGTGAAAGAAAATCAGCTGATTGCTACATTTGCTGCCGGGGACAATGGAGCCACTTCTGCCCAGTGCGCATCAAGGATTTATCTTCGGGCAAGCTCTCCTGCAAGCATAAAGGCTAGAGAAACGTGACTTTTAAATGCAAGAACTCAGACATGGTGTTCCCATGAGCCCTTTTAAGGAATCTGCTTAAAAGACCTTTTAACCAATTAAGAGAGATGATTGAGAAAACCATAGCAAAAGGGCTGGCAGTAGGCACTGAAAAGATTTGACTGTAATTTTACATCTAAGGCAAATGTGAAAATCAGGATATCAGATGAATATAAATATTAGTTACAATGGGAATAAAATGGAGAAAGGAAGAAAAACGGGTGAGTACTTGCAAAGCGCACAAGGTATTTTAAAAAAAATTATTAAAGTTACAAAACCAAAACCAGTAAAAGAACTGGTATAATAATCTTACCCAGTTTCAGGTCTTGTTAATATTTTATCCCACTCACTTTATCACTAGCCTTTGCCATTCATACACACATGTTGATGCATATGTGTGTGTGTGTGTGTGTGTAGAATTCTTTTCTGAACCACCTGAGGTTAAGTTACATACATTATAACCCTTTACTCCTAAATATGTCAACATGTATTTCTAACAATAGGGATATATATGCTCTTCCATAATTGTAGTACAATTGTCAACTCCATAAATGCATTGATACACTTGTCATCTAACTCACCAACTATATTCAAGCAGCAACTATATTTTGCAGGAGCCCAGCAGTGATATTCACCACATATTTTCTTGTCCTACGGGATGTAGTCAAGGGTCGGGTATTGCATTGCTACGTTCTTCAGCCTCCTTTAATCTGGAACGTTTCCTTGGTGTTTAGCACATGGGTGATCTGAAGATTATGGTCCTCAAAATGCTTTAGCTTTGGGTTAGCCCTCCTTACTTGTGTCTGTCTGGTTCCCTTATGACTGGATCCAGGTTTTGCTTTCCTGGTGGTAGCCCTGCATAGGTGATTTTGTGTCCTTCTTAGGACTCACTCACTGGAAGGTCCTCTAACACTCACAGGTGATGTTAATCTTATCATGCAGTTAAGGTGTCATCCAGTTTTTCCACTACAAGTAATCAGTGCTTTGTTTTGCTTATTCTCCCTCAAAAGTAATAAGCAGCCTATAGGAGGACACTTCATGGCTATGAAAAACATCAGCTGGGCATGGTGGCGTGCATCTGTAATCCTCGCCCTCCAGCACTTGGGAGGCTGGAGCAGGAGGACTGCGGTGAGTTCAGGGGCAGCCTGGGCTACGTTATGAGTCTGTCTCAATCCTCCCTCCCAAACAAAACCAAACCAAAACAAAAGTAGTTTCTCATTATAAAGCATATCAGTTAAAGTTGTGATAGAATGTGAACACATTTAACAGTGCACATTTAAATATTAATAGAGATGATAAAATAGATTAAAGAAGAGAGGGAATAGAAAAGAGAGAAAAAATATTATTTATGGTAGGAAGCTAACAAACTATGAAAAGCAAAAACCTCCAAACAACATATCAATTTACAATCCGAGTGGAATTGAAGCAAAATATAATTTTATATAGACACTTCAAAATTATATTTTAAAAATCTATAAGCTAAGCAAATAGACTACACAATGAAATATTTTAATAAAACTATAAAGCAAATGAAAAAGGCAGTGCATAGCTGTTATAGCTGTATGTAAAAAAAAAGCTTTCTTTCTGGTAAAAACAATTTGCTTAGTAAAAGAAATAGATTTTCAGAGTGAATCACCAAGGATTATCTAATTCTTTGTTCTACACAAGAGAGATGCTTAAAATAATTTGATCCAGAAAAATTAAAAGCTTTCAAATGGACAAAAATATGCAAAGGAAATGCAGACTTAATGGATTTCATGTCAAGAACTAGAAGCATGTGATATTTGACAGCACAAAGCTAATATGATAATTAAGTGACTGAAGCAGGAAGTGACCGAGGCGGGACAGGACCGAGGGAAGGAGGGAGAAGAAATCCGAGGCCACCACCCAGCAATGTGGAATTTAGCTCAAAGGGACCTCAGAGGTTCAGCCCTCAGTGCAGTTCCCAGTGAGGATGTAAAAAACACGGACTGACGTTCATGAGTCGTGTGGCAGAATTCAGAGACTGAAGGAGACAAGCACAGAAGAGCCCTGGTGGCCCAGTTCAGTCCCTTCTATTAGTTTATGGTAGATCAAGACAAAGAGCTCAGAGAAGAACCAGGCACATACACTGCGTTCTTTATTACTACTAATGTACTGCGTTCTTATATCTACTAATGTTTAATAACAAATAATAAAATAAGAATCTTTGCAGGTGGAGCTGGTTGATATACTCAAAATCTGCACCCTGGTTTTCAAGTACAAGTGGTAGAGACTCAGAAATTAAGGTATATTAGATACCTGTAAAAAAAAATTGCAGAGGACAAATCATGTTTTTCTAGCACAAAGCAATAAGGTTAAATTAAAAGCAGGATCAGTCAAAAGCCCAGTCCAATTTAGAAATCAAAACCAGCAGAGCACCTCTAAAATAAAATAATGAAAATACTATAGATATATCAGACTCTAGGAATATAATAAATAATCGAGGAAAAATTCTTCCTTTGCACATTAAGTGTAAGAATAGAAAGAGAACGTGGGCACTTGAGTCAGAGGGTTAGAAAAGGAAACTATAGTAAATGAAACAAAATGGAGTAAAAATAGAAGTAAGGGTTAAAAGCAGCTGGATATGGTGGTACACGTCTGTAATCCTAGCACTGTGGGAAGCTGTCAGGAAAGTGATTTTGAGACCGGCTCAGGCAACTTAATGACTTAGAAAGACTCTGTCTCAAAAATATAAAAAATTTTAATTTTTTTTTGAGGGAATGTAGCTCATCTAAGGCACTGGTTAAAAGTAAAACTGTGTGAGTTAGAAAACAGAAAAATACTAATCCAGATCTGCTTCTCCGGAGGTAAAAAGGAAAATGATAGACTACATAAGCTACTTGCTAAGTTGGACAGGGAAAAAAGGAAAAAGATACAAAACACACAAAATAAGAAACAGGGAGAATTCCCAGGGAGCCTGGCATGCGTGAGTGGTGGGGTAACAACAGTCTTACAACTCTGCCTACTAAAAATCAGCCTGCTTAGCTTTTTTTCTATATTTTCTGGTTCATTTTGATATAAAGTATAATTTTAAATTATCCACTGAATGGATGTTTTCAAATGTGCTTCTGTCAATTTGAAGAAAATAGTATTTTGTGGTGTGTGTGAAAGAAAGAGGAGAGGGGGAGAAGAGAGAGAGAGAGAGAGAGAGAGAGAGAGAGAGAGAGAGAGAGAGACAGACAGACAGACTCAGGGGTGCTCTACCACTGAACTATATCCCCCATCCTTTATCACAGAGCCCCCTTCGCCCCCGTGATACTTATGTTGCAGGGGTTGGTGTTTTAAGTAATAGAATGCTGAGTGTCATTTGGAGGATTAGGTTTTATTGCATTTAAAGCTCTAAAAGTGAAACCAGTAAGTACCCAGAAGGAGCAGCCAAGCCAGATCTGCTGCCACCAGCTCTTGGAGATACTTCGAGAGTCATGGAGCTGAGGTCTAGGAAGAGGGACCCAGCGGTCTCCCCCGCGGGATGTGTAGGGACACTTCAAAGCAAAGCTCTCAGAGGATGGGACACAGGGCTGAGACCAGTTCTTCACCCTGCAGGGGTCTATCCCTTGTACTTTATAGAAAGTGGGAAACATCAGGATTTGGTGGCTGCCCAGGGACAGGTCCCTCCTACTGCTTGGCATGAAAAGATGGGTCAAGTGGATCCATGGGGAGCACCCCTAGTCCAGATCTCTACTGCTCCAGAATCTCAACTTTTCCAGCACAGATGCCACAAGTGATGTGTTCTGATGGCTCAGTGCACACAAACTTTGCTTAATGAACAGAATCACTAACAATGTTACCTTCAGCCTATTTATATAAGGTGTGTATGAGATGTAAGTGAATTCCATGTTTAGATTTGGATACCATTTTCAAGCTACTTCATGAGGTCTATTCAGTTAACATCCCCCCCCCCCCAAATATTCTTGGTTCCAAGCATTTTGAATAAGGGATGCTTAGCCCATACATCTGAAAGCCCTAAGGCTTAGGCTGCTTTGCCTAAAGCCCATGCAGAGTCACAACCACCAGGTAAAGGGCCGCTGGGTCGGGAGCCCTGGGTGTAGACTGTTGGTCAGGAAGAAGAGCAGATCTCTCAGGCTGGATGACTCCGCAGTCAGGCACTGTGGACAACCATGACGAGCAGTCTGCAGGGTCTGGTCATGGTTTCCTGTACTTCTTCCTTCACCCCAGCCCCAGTGGGAGTGTGGCTGTCGATCTCCCCACTCGGGGTCCTCAAGTGGACCTGTGGTTGGCCCCGAGAGCAGGGGGAGTTGCAAGTTAAGTTGGAGTAAAGCTTTAAACTGACCCAGGCTGGAGATTTTATATCTAAAAGTGGCAGGCAAGCTATTGCTTTTTAAAAATGAAGTATGTTTAAGGGACAAGGAAGAGAGAGGTCCTACACCTCCTTGTGGGGGGAGGTAACGGTGGGAAAAATGGAGCAGTTTCTCGCAGTGCTCTCCTGAGTTCAGGCTCCTCGGTCACTTGTCATCAGATCTGGAAACAGGTGCCCGTGAACTTGGACTCCTCACACCCGTGGCTTTTAAAAGCTGTTACATTCAACCCAGAAGCTTACGGCTCAGCACGAACTGTTCTGTTCCAACATTTGCAAGAAAATTAAATATAAATGAGAAGCAGATTGATCTGAAACAGGCTTCTTTAGAACGCTCTTTTGCTTTGAAATGTGTACAGTCCACAACCAGCAGCTTCTAATTTGCACTAATTGACACAAAATCCGACATCGTTAATCTGTTATTCAAGATGAGCCTCTCTGAATATCTGAGGTCACATTCCTCACATATAGTGTTTTGTTTCAAAGACAGATTGCATATTTCCCCTCAAAAAAGGAAACTTAGTTTAAAAAAAAATAGTCCTGGTTTCTGGTTACTATAGCAATAGCTACAGATGGAAGGTGGATTATGCAGATGTGTTACACGGCAGGGATATTTAGTTTGCTGGATTGTGGTGTCCAAAATGTGTACTCAAAATGAGGCATCAGAACTCTGGGCTTGGTACAGGTGGCCTTTCTCCTCGATGAAATCACTGCCTGTTGGTGACTGCAAAGTTACTGCCGTCTCTGCATAACTCTCCCCCCCCCCCCCAAGAAGTCAGTCCAGACTCCCCCTCTTACCCTTCCATTGCATTTCGGAATAGCAGACCGAAGCTGTGCTTTACTTGCTGGGCTAAAAGTAAATCATTTGTAAATTGTGTTGCCATGACTGACTCCTTCAAGGCGAAGGTAAAATAAAATGATCTGTCCCACGGGTGCATTACTCAGTGGGAGCAGGCAGGGATGAGGGAACCTCTCTCCCGGTCATTCTTCCCCTGGACTCCTCTCCAGTTATTGAACAAAGTCTTTGGTGACAAGACCACCCACCCCACACCAGTGCTGTTTCCTTATCCCAGCCCTCCTTTGAGGTAGCAAGGGCAAAAGAGAGAGCAAAAATGAGAATAAAACCCGTTCTAACCAGGTAGAAGGGAACAATTTCAAATATTCGCAACGGAAGGAATTTGGGGGACATGGGTTGAATAGGGAAGAGGACTGAGAAGCCTGGGGGTAATACAGCCACTACATAAGCTGCCTAAGGCAAAAGGGAAAGTGTGGGGGGAGATATTCTGGCTTCTCCCTCAGCCCGCCCACCTGTCTCCCTCTTGCACCTCCTATTGGCCAAACCAGCTGTTAATCACCCATCTTCGCCATCCCTTCCTCCATAGAGAAGGTCTGATGGGAAACACATCCAGGCCCTTCCCTGTGTCAGTGGACAAATTATCTCATCTCTCTGAGATTCAGTTTCCTCCTCTATGCACTGGTGACACAGTAGGCAGTCGTGAAAAATAAAGGAGACATGCAAGGGATTCAGCACACTCCTGGCACACCATAGGCCACTGATAGTTGCTGGAATGATGGAAAAATATTTTAAAAATATTAATCACTGATTTTCATGTGATGATTTCCTTCCTCTTTCCTCTTCCTAGGTCAGGGAGTGATGGTGCATGAGAAGTAGTCTAGAACCTCTTTTAGACATCTACTAATGAGACTTTCCATTACCAGGTGTTATGCTGGGGCTGGGAAAGGCAAGGCAAATGTCTAGGAGTCAGAAGTCTGAACAGAGTAGGGATTTCCACTCCTTAGTAAAGGACTAGGGGAAGAGATTGGAGAAGCAAAAAGCACCTTCGCTTTCATGGGTGCTAGACCAAAAGACCTGTAACCTACTTCCTGTCAGAGTTTGGAGAGACTCTGGGATCTGAGGGAAGAGGAGAGGAGAGGAGAAGCTGTGTTCTACTCCCTGAGAAGAGCGGACCCAGGGAGATGGCAGTGCTCAGAGAGAGAGGAAGTGTGGCACGGCAAGTGACAGCCTTGTGCAGCAAGGGGAAGTGAACTGGACAAGAGAACTCACTGCAACTCAAATGAAAGCTTGGCCTCCTGCTTTCCTCCCTGGCTGCTTCTGAAAAGCTTATAAAGCAGAGATTGTGTAAAGAAAGCACTGTGGGGCTCTTGAACAGAAACACATCAAGGCACTCAGAAATGATGTGTTATTTATGGAAAGCCAGGGCACGCCGGGGCTTGTTTTGCAGTGGGCATCTGTTATTGCTGGCTCTCAGCCTCTGCATCTTGGCTGAGCCAGCCAGTGTTTTACAAATTCTGCATGATTGCTTCGGGAGTAGGCACGCAGTCTCAGGGTGAAATCTTTTGCTTCTTAACTATTGGGAAGTAGCTGATTTTCTGATTGAGTGAATGTCCCAGGACATTCCCTGTGGGCACAGAAAATTGAATTAATACTGAGGTAACTGGAGAAGAGACAAATGAACAAAAAATACCAGGTCTGGATGTACTACTTTGGACTTTTAAGTAATTTGTACCTGAAACTCATCCTACATCTGGACTTGCCAGTTATTGGGTTAACATATTCCTTCTGTAAAAATTCGTTTAAATACACTAGTGTTGAATTTTCTGTCACACACATCTGAAAGAGTCCTAATATTCTTCCATGCTGGATGAATGACAAGCACCTGAACCCTCTCCCTAGAAGGTTTAAATGAGACAGTAGACAAAAATGCCCTCAATTCTGGGGTATTCCACAAATGCTGATGATAATGCTCTGCACAGTACGGCCTAAAAGACCTTAGGTTTTGGAGCTGACCACCTGGGTTCTAATCTTAATCCTGCCACAGTCCAGCTGCGTGGTCTTGAGCAAGTTGCTTATCCCTGTGAATCTTAGTTGTTTCATGTATAAAACTGGGGTAGCTTTGGTAACGACTTCATAAATTTGTTCTGAAATTAAAGAGTGAATTCTTATGCAGTGGTACCTAGCACAGTGTCAGAACTCAAAAACATCTTCACTGTTACTTATGTATGATAGGGTGCAATTTTTGCTGCCGTAGACATTTGATTAAATAATAATTGGGCTGATTCCCGTGATGAGAAAGATCGGTGTGTTCACACTGGATTTGAGGTCATAATTTAGTTTGTGCAACCACCCCTTATCTTTATAAAATCACTTAACAGCCTTCATTTCAGAAATCTGAGAAACTTCTTAAACCTCAGAAGTCAGAAAACTTCTTAAATTAAAATACACTACTGCCATCTTTTATGACTGTGAAATAGAGTCCTCTATTGAAAAACCCAGCTTCTGGTCTCTTAATGGACCCCAAATTCTTGATAGAGCTGTGGTTGTGAATGACATGATTTTAGAACCATCATTTAAGTGGTGGCAGCCCCCTTCCCCACAGGACACCGCAATCTCTGTCAAGCTTTCATCGGAAGACAGTTTGTGACCCTCACCACAGGTCACTGTGGGATGGGCTGCAAGGACAGCTTGACAGGCTGGGATTCTGAGTTGTTCCTCATACTCGTAGTCTTAGGCTTGAGAATCATTGTGCAAGGCAGCTGGGTAACTGGCTGGTGAGTTTGAACTTAGAGTTTCTTTAATTAAAATATACTAATTTAAAGATGGCAAGCATGTCTAAGGTTTTCACACACACTTAACAAAGAATACCGACTCTGCTCTGACACTGGTCACCTATGGGGTGAGACAGGGATATAGGATGGTAGGGGGCAATCTAGAGACCCTTAGCCAGTGCCCGAGGCTGAATTTTAAGGCCTTCTGAGGATTCTCAGGATATTTATGTTGTTATTATTGTTAAATCTCATACCAAACTTTTAATATACTCTTTTTTTTTTAATAAATTACATAGCAAAACACAACTAAATTAAAAAAAAGAATATTAGCTCTGGACTGAGACAGATATTCTCTAGTTTGATGGTATAACCATAAACCACTGGCTTTCCACTTTGTTTAGTATTTTGGGATCTTGGAGGTTTGCTTAAGGTCACATACCTTGCAAAACAACTGAAATTGGAAACGAGGCCTTTCCTCTCTTTCCATCCCCCACTGTCTGAATGGAATGCCCTCATAAGGCTTTCAAGAATTATATGTGGGGGCTGGGGATTTAGCTCAGCGGCATAAGGACCTGCCTTGCAAGCAGGCAGTCGTGAGTCCGATCCCCGGTACCGATAAAAAGAAAAAAAGACAAAAAAAAAAAAAAAAAAGAATTATACATGGGAGGGATTTTAATCAGGTAAGGTGAGGTGACAGTCATGGAACAGCTGTCTCTGAAGAGGAGTTTTATCATTCAGAGATCCAGAAAGAAAGAGACAAGCTGTGCCCCTCCATAGTGAGCCGTACAGGCAGCACCTGAGTCAGTCCTTTGGGAGCACGAGGATGCAGGAAAGCAAGGCAGGAAGCCTGTAGGGGGGTTCACAGAAAGAGGAGGCAGGGCCAGGGCCTGACTCAGGGGCCAGCCAGTGCCTAGATGGGGGGGACCCTGGGTTTGATCCCTATCCCTACAAACAAAACAAAACAAAAACCCTGTAACCACAACTACCAAAACTCAGAAAGAGAAGGAGGACAAAGTAAACATTTCAGGATTGCCAGGTTTTCCGGTAATTTGGGTGGGTTCTGGGTTAGGCGGTGTCCTACTCTCCTTGTCCACTACCTGGTCTTGGACTTCTGGGCAGGGAGGTGCCGGCGTGGTGTGCTAACTGAAGGAGATGAGGAGGGAATCTGGAGCGGTGGGTTTGCATGTGAAAGATGTGCTCTGAGCCAGCCCTTTGTCATCTCCCTGGGATCAGCAGTCTCCCGGGGTTAGTAAGAGTCTCCAAGCAAGATGCCAAAGCTCAGCAACTACAAAACATGACTACTGCCACGAAACATGCCATCTGCTCCAAGGAAAGAGGGGGCATCACTCGCAGTTCTCTAGTTTCAGCAAAGATGGCACAAAGGGACTGGCTGGCTCCCTTCCTGAGTCCCTTTGTAAGCTCAGGAGTGAGTTGCTGGCCTAGGAAAGGGAGGCAAAGGTTTACTGACTGACTGTGGACTCTAACCCAGCTTGTAACTGCTGGGGGCGACAAAAAGCTGGAGAGGCTGGTGCTATCAGGGTGAGCCCATGGGAGAAAATTTTCTATGACATAGTAAGGGTTCTGTGAATGATTATTCTGCTATCAGACTTCAGAAATGTCCATCTGCCAAGTCATTTTCACACATATTTCACCCTTTCTAGGACTAGAACATGAGATAAATAATCTTTTTAGTGTGATAAAACAAAACTAGTTTTATTAACTCAAACACCAAATTTGCTATTTTAGTTAAAATTTGTATTTAAGAATAACTTTGTTAGATTCCTTTATATATATGATAGAACTGTGGGGGACCGGCAGCAGCTGAAAAGATAAGAAGTATGAAATATAAATGACCTTTATTTTGAGAATGCGGGGAGAGACACTCCTGATCCCCTGGGGCGCGGCATCTCCACCCCGGGCCGGTGATCTCTCCGTGGAACACATGGAGTGGGGGCCAATATGTAGCTTAGGTTAGGGGTGGTGCCTGAGGGGGCATTAGGGATGCACAGGTAGCCCATTGGCACTAGTTTGGCGGCAGAGGTAGATTCCTAGGGGTGGGGGAGATAGAGCCCCTTGGTTCCAGCTGAGGCTTTTCCAGCTACAGTGTCCGGCCTGGGCCAAAACTCTTTCAGTATATACAGTGGTCTAAACTTGTGCTGTATTCTTCCTTACCAGTAATAAAACTCAATTAGCACATATTCAAGAATCATCATCAAAGGCAAAGAGACTGTTACTAAAGTTACTGACGTGCCCGCCATACAACTTGTTCGGAAAGAGATTTCATTTAAATGTAACTTACTTTATCTCTGTCTTCACATTTGGTTTTGGTTGGGATTATTAGAGACTTCATCTAACCACATATTATTTTTGTTGCTATAATGAAGTCCATTTAAATAGCAGAATGGAGAATATGTTCTTCAGAGTTGTTAACAACCTCCACAGGAAGTATTAATCAGCATAACACATAAATGAATTGGAATAAAATTTTGTAATCATTTTCAAGGATAATTTGGCTTTATGAAAGGAATCTGAGGATAATATATGCCCACGGGGCGTTTCTGTCTTGCACAAATAACAAAGTATTAAGTATAATTCTTTTTCTATAATACATTTTTTGAGACAGTAGTGTTGTAAAAAAGAAAACAACAGAAGACTTCAGTTAACATCTTGGAGCCAGCTGAGCTGTCTGAAGCAGATTAGATGTTTTAGAACTCAGTTTCCTCATTTTTAAAAAATAGGACAAATATTCTTGTGTATTTTAATGGCAGTCTGAGGACCAAGTGGCATAATTTATGTGAGCGTCCTCTGCACAGCTCTTTACAAATGTTAATGATTGGAATCACTCTGGGAAGCCTCATCAGGCCTTGTGGCTTTCAGGAAGATCAGGGTGTCTTCACTCTTCTGCAGTAATCATTGTTGCCCCAACAATGCCTGGGTCTGGGGAGCTTTCTGCAAGCCCAGAGTTGGATCACATGTCCTGTTATTTTATCCTGTTTGCCCTCTGTCTGACAGGGTGGGGTTTTTACTTTCCTTGTTTTACAAAAGGGGCAAGAAGAAACTTAGTTAAATAACAATTGTACCATAGCCAAGACTTGGAGCCAAGAACTTTTACTCTCAGGGCCATAATTCTTCTCTCAAGATCACCAGTCTGTCTTTGTTAGCATGGCTCCTAAGAGCAGGGTTAAGAAAAAGTGGAAACCATGACTGTCAGCTTTTTAGGTGTGGGAAATACGTCTGTCTGTTCTGGGAAGCCAGAGGCAAAGAGGCAGGTGCCTTCTTGGCACCGGCTGCCATGGTGGGCTGAAGCCTCTCTTGTGTTCCAGGCAGGTCCAGGAGGACCTGCGCTGTGGAGTGACTGTGCACGTGGAAAGGAACGTGCAGCAGCACACTTCTAAGTGACAAGACCCTCTCTGTGTCACAGCATCAGCAGGAACAGCACACTTGAGGACTCAGGGAGCCAAGGGGAGCCACGGGATCTCCCTACTCAGATGTGGGACCCAGGAGGCTCACTGGACCTGATGCAGGCTTTAGCGTTTTGAGAGGCGATGCTTCCAAGTAAGGGAATGCAGGAGGTTAAGGACAATGTCACCAGGATGGGTTGAATCTGAGCTCTGGGTTGGTACTGAGTCTAGAATGAGAGCTAGAGCCCAGTGGTTCTGAGGGTAGGGTTTTATAAGTACAGATGTGAGAAGAAGTTCTCTAGGAAAGCTAGAAGAATCAGTAACAGTAACAGTTGGAGATATTGTGTCTCGGTACAGCGAGGATGTTTGAGGCTATCGGGTCATAAGCTATGTGAATGTCAGGCTAAGGAAACTATTCCATCTGGGGCTGTGCTTTACCAGAACCTAAGTAGCTGTGACATTTCCTTGTAGTTCCTTAGAGAACACTGCTAGTTGTGTCCTGGCAAATGAGTCAGAGCAGGGGAAACAAAATCCCCTGGTTGTCACCTATGGGACCACATTCTCCAGTAAGAAGGCCGAGCACCCTGCCTTCCATGTCACAAATCCCTGCCACAGACTCCTTGCTTTTTCTACTGAGATCTCCCCCCACCCCAAACCTTCAAATGCACCAGTGCATTGTCTGAGTTTGGTTTGCAAGGGGATACTGGTTACAAAAATTGCCTCATTAGTGTTTCTATAAAGGGAGCACTTTCCGGGGCTGCCTCATCACCAGGTGCTGAGACACCGTTATTGTCCCAGTACTGATCTGAGTCAGACCAACAATGATGTCCTTTGTTTTCACAGATGAGACTGAGATGAAGAGCTTCTCATGATGTTGCTAGGTTACATAACAAATCTAGAACACTTCACTCTATAGGCAGATTCTCCCTCCCTCCTATTTACATTGGTGGACTTCAGTTAGGAAAGGAGCACTGGCTTCAGCTTCTGAACGAATGAACACAGGGTGCTCAGTGTGTACCATGCAATGAATGTACTTTCTGCCTTTGTTACATGATGACTAAAATAAAGAATATTTTTAAAAATTAAGTAAACATTTATTTCTTGCCTACTGGGTATCAGTCATGATGTTAATTCTTAGAGGTACAAAGAGGAGAAAATGACAGTTCTTGCCCTCAAGATACTTAGTATCTCACAGGAGTAGAGACGTCTATTTCCACAACTTCTCTGCAGTATCTTCAGTGATTGGCAAGCTCAGAGCGCCATGGGAATGTGAAATTAAGGCACCAAAGAAACTGAGCTTGTCTGAGAGGATACTGAGCTTTAGACTGTCAGCTGTGGAAGGTACGATGATCGTTTTCCTAGGGAAAGAATATCTCGATAACAAACATAGGAGTAAACAGGAATATGCAGCTATTTAATTCAGCTTGACATGGCCTTCAAAAGCACTAGGTTTTAGGTTGCCCCTCTGTTTCCTATCCAGTAGTGCGCTCCAGATGGGACGCCCAGCTTCCAGCTCCGAAGCGCTTCTGTGCACGTACTTTGGACATCATCAGCTGTGCCTGTTCTTTCCAGAGACACAGCCCTGCCCTCTTTAGCTACAGCTGCCTCTCCACAAATTTCCCCTAAAATTGGAGCACTTCCATTCTTGCTCAGTAGCTTTCTCCTTTTGATCGTGCTTGCTGCCTTTCCCATCCCAGAACAGCAACTTTTACAACACAACAATGAAAAAAAAGTTGTGGTACTAGGGATCAATTCAAGGCCTTTTCACTGAACTACACCCTCATCCCCTCTTTAAATCTATTTTTCATTTTGAGACAGGGTCTCAAAATGTTAAGTTGTTAAGTTTCCCAGCCTGGGTTTGAAATTGCAATTTGCCTGAGTCGGGCTCCCAAAGTACTGGGATTACAGATATGTACCACCAGGCCTAGCTTTGAAGATTCATGTTGGGACCAGGGACGTAGCTCAGCAGCATAAGCACCTTGCTGCCAGGCAAGATCCAGAGTTTAATTTTTGCTTCAGAAAGAAAGAAAGAAAGAAAGAAAGAAAGAAAGAAAGAAAGAAAGATATATTGTGGTAAAAAATAACAATAGATAATGTATCAACTGTTGTTATTCTTCTATTGTTTTATTATGAAATTTTGTTTTACATTTTCCATAAAATAAAAAAGTACATATGACAGTATGTACAGTTTAAAACAATCTATTGTTTTTGACAGGTGCATATGTAATCACTAAAAAACCACAATGTCACAAAAAAATACAGAAATGTTGAATATGCAAATTAAAGTTACTCTCGTGGAAAATGGACAGAACACTGTCCATTACAAACACAGTGGTTGTAACAGTGTTGGCAATACTTTATTTCTTAGAGAAATTATGGATATGACTGTAATACATGATACTAAAATTTCTAATTAAAAGAAAGATGTATACAAATAACTATTTACTGAGTATGTCATAAGTGCTAGATGATGTGCTACCTGTTTTTACATTTATTGTTATAGTCTCACAGCAAGTCCTTTCACAACTTCATGGCTCTGGATGAGCACACCCTATTTCCATTCTGAAATACAATTCACACTGACAGTATTAGGATACTCATTCATGTTCCAGGCAACCAGAGTCCTGGCTTCCAGTCCAGTCCTGATGTTGATTGTCGCCAAAGAGCCAACTCCTATGGTACTTCTTTGGGTCTCTCTTTCCTTATTCGTGGCGTGAGATGTCTGACCTAGATGTGTATATACATAGACCTTTTCCTTGATTGTTTTGTGAGGTAAGTTATTGATATTAACAACTATATTCTTCTCTAGAAATGTTTTATTTTTTAAATTAGCCCAAAGAGAAAATTATTTATAGGAATCTTTCAGACGGAAGTAACTTGGAATATATCAAATGATTGGCATGAGCATTAAATTGAGAATATAGTCTGATAAAAAATTCTTTTCAAATATAGAGTAGAAAGACTACTCCTACATGAACTTTCTCAGGTTCTAGTTAGGTAGATTCTGTCACAGCAGATTTCTTTTACTGCACTGTATTATTGCATAATGAAACTGAATTAATTGGTACTATGCTTGGAGAATTTGTCACAATTGTTATCTTATTTATTTTAAATAGAAATGGAATTGGAAAAGACTTCATTATCATGACCACAAATCAAGATATCACTATTTATGTCTTTTAAAAAGTTAACTAGTCTCTCTCTAAAAGTTATTTCTTATTGCTGCTTTCTGTTTCTGTTCTTTTATTAGTATATAATTTTGTGACAGAGCTATGAGGTGTATGAGTGTGTATTTCAACAAAAATATTCTTGCAGCATACATCTGTCTACTGGTAGGAACTTACTAATTATCTGGCTATAAAATAGCTATGAAATACTCCTGTCCTGGATGCCAAGGGAGCAGGCCTGACAATACTTGCTTAATAGTTTCATTTCTTTTAGCCTTAGTTCTCCACAGAAATGGTTATTAGCATATTATGATCCCAATAGAGCAGCGGCAACACAAGTTAGCACACTTTATAGTTTCTTCACAAAATTTCATACAGTCTGGGTTTCCTGAAGTTATCCTGTTACCCTTGATAGAACTCAGGAAAAAGAAAGAGAGGGAGGGAGGGAAGGAGGGAAAGAGAGACAGAGAGAGAGAGAGAGAAAGAGAGAGAGAGAGAGAGAGGTAATATAGGAGACTATCATTCATTGAACTCTGATTTTGTTTGCATAGTATGAAGCACTTTTTCCTTCTATTGTAACTCATTAAAATATTTCCCCCAAAATAAGAGGGAGTAGTTTCATAATAACTTAAAAATAAATGATTAATATTTTGAGGAATATTTTTAACTAAAAATACATTCCTTTGCAACAAGATCAGGCACATGAAATCAAAACAACCAAAAAGAAGTCCCACTGTTCTGATCAGTGAAAGCATGATCTATAACTGTAAGCCTTAAATGAATCACAGGCATGCTGTATCATGAGAGAACATATGATGTACAAGGAAGCTGTAACAATGATGAAACTTTACACACCAAACAATAAAATTGTGAAACTTAAGAAGTCAGAAAATTAAGATTACAAAAATATAGTAAAAATAACAACAGAATTTAGCAATATCCTGCATAATCTCACAAGTCACATAGCAAAAAAAAAAAAAAACATGGTTATAAAGAATTTGAATAAATATTTTAAAATAAAAATGCTCAGCATAAAGATATTTATAAAATTTTGTTATAAATACAAACAAAAATATACATTGTATTGCTCTGTTCATCAAATAGCCATAAAATCAGTTACAAGATTGAAAGAAAACCTTAGCTTACCTTTTAAGATAGAGGTTCAGGGATTGAAATCATGACCTTGCACTTGCCAAGCAAGCACTGATACCATTGAGCTTAAACCTCCAGTCCCAAGACAGAGATTTTTAAAGATCACTCTGTGACAAAAGGTGGAAGATTTATATAATCTGAAGAGAAACCAGAGCATAACACTCTGTGATAAAATACAAGAACACTACGAACATAGAAATAAAACATCATAACAACTTCTAGAAGAAAAAAAATGAGTAAAATCACAATTTAAAATTAAAAGGATAAAACTTTGTATAAAAAGTCAGTGTCAAAGAGTGGTAACTCACATACCTGTCAGGCCTAGCAGAAAAGCAAAGGCACAAACTACATGGCTAGAAGTCAGCAGAAAACCATGCAGATGCAGAGAAAGCAGGGAATTAGAGGTCCCACTGAGCTAATTCAAAACTTACAAGAAAAATAAAATGAAAAGGAGAAGGAGGAGGAAGAGAGAGAATGTGAATTGAGCAACATATTAATATATTTGTGATTAATCAATTTATAACTCGTGTTCAAATGGAGAATGAAAACAAGCCATAAAAAAGTAAGGTGATATGCTCAATAAATATTGTTAGAATAATTTGGAAGAAACTAAAGCTAGAGTCTTACCTTATGTCATGTACAAAGAAATTTCCAGGTGAATTAAAAGCTGAATATAGAATCTATAAAAGCAATGAATAAATATACAAGAGATTATATTATTACAAGTTACTTTCCTAAGTAAGACAAAAAATCTACTGACCAGTAAGGAAATAAATTAATAATAGAAATGGACAAACTATGTAGAAAATACAACAGAAATTTGTAATTTATGTATTGCCAAAAGTTTACTTAAAATAAAATTCAAATGAATTGAGAAGAAGCAATTATTTTTAATGTTGAAATTTAAAGAGTTCTTAGGAATTAATGAAAATATAGCAAATTTAAAGCTGGATAATGAATAAAAAAAAAAAAAAACGAATTCACATAGATGGAATCGCAAATGAAGGATAGCTAGATTAAAAGATATTTGCCACACCAGAAGTCAGGGAAGCATATTTTTTAAAAGTGCAACATCACTCTTAATCCATTAAATTTATTTATTTGTTTGTTTGTTTGTTTTAGTACTGGGAATCAAACTGACCCTTGCACTTGCCAGGCAGGCGCTTATGCTGCTCAGCTCACCTATATCCCCACCCCTTAAACCATCAGATTAACAACAGTTTAAAAGACTGGCAAAGGCGCTGGGAAGGTGAGCGCTCTCCTGAGTGTCAGTTAGGGTGAGTGTCAGTTTATTCGTGGCAGTTTTGGAAAATAGTTTTTGTAAAATTGAAACGTGGATAAGTTAACCCACTTCTAAAAATAGTTAAGATAAAAATAAAAACGTGAATATGCAATAATACTTGTGTTTGAATATGTATCAGATCATTGCTTGCAATAGCAAAAATTAGAAACAAAACTGCACCTATCAATAGGCAATAATAAGATTAATTAAAACACTGGATGGTGTTCTGCAATGCACTGCCTCAATTAGAAAAGTAAATCTAAGTCTATTTTTAAATATATGGTAGTATGAGTCACTTGGGAAGGCGGGATTGGATTAAAAAGCGACTACAATTTTTACACCTTCATCTTGTTGAATTGTTATAACAAGATGCAACCATATTACTTTTGTGCTCTAAACTGTTATCTTAAAATGTTAATTCATACTGGTGATTATGCATATTATCCCTGCAGGTGTAGTTTCCATCTGTGTTAGCTTGCTGGGCTGCCAAAACCTTTCATGGTTCCTGCATGTAGATACCACAGCAGAGCTTTGCCAAGGTGGTGCCCAGCCTACCACCGTGTGTAGAATGTGAGTCTTGGCATCACGCACTCTGATTTTCAAGTCCCAAGGTCTTTCTTTGCCACCCGAATTGTGAGACAGCCTCTCCTCCTGCGTGTTCCACTTTGACACCCTCCACCTGACCAACATTCCCCAAGGCTGCTTGGGATGCCAGCAGTCCAGAATTTACACACACACACACACACACACACACACACACACACACACACACACCCCGGACTGGGGGAGAAGTGGAAATGAAACTACAGAAATGCCTTACAAAGAGTACCTACGACCTGCTGTCCTCCTGAAACACGTGGCCTCTGAGTCACACAGGAAGCTGATTTATGCGAAATGAAGAAGCCATACTTTTTACATACCTAAGCCTGAGATTTGTAACTCTGTTCTTATTATGATGCCTCCGCTGTAGGCGGCAGAGGAGCTGATGAAAATTCCCTTCCTTCTTTGATACTGAGAGGAAAGCATCCCCTTTCCTCCTGACAGAGAAAACTCCAGAACTCGATGTGAAGCTCTGCCAGCGAGTCTCTTTTGTCTCTCTCGTCCCCCAAAGAGAATTAAGAGTCCTCAGTCAGCTTCAAAGAAAGTTTTTTTTTTTTTTTTCAAAAAAGAAAAACTTCAAAGGAAGGGGGGAAAAGTCCGTTTGGCTCTGAAGCTAATAGTGATGTTGCAATATGAAACTTCAGATAGTAAATGAGCTCTCTGTTTCAGTTCTTAAATAGTTTTAAAGAGATTTCAAAGGTAGAAGGAACCATAGAGGAAGAAATAATCATATTTTCCACTCCAACTTCATCCTCACAACTTTCCTGTCAGATGATCAAAGAATGCATCCAAATGTAGGAACCGATTCCTCCCCAGAAACCCGAGGCTGCTGAGAAAGCGAGCCATGGTAATAGGCACCACAGTATATTTTGTTATCTTTATAATAGTTGTTCTTTCAATCACGTATATCAAAATGAAAGATAGAACACTATAGAACTTATCAAAACAGAATATTGAATAGAGCAGTACCATTAATCAGAAAAGAGCAAAACAGTAATAAAAATATTTGCCTTCAAAGAAATGGTAGAAGGAAGCCCCCCTTATTTGCTATGGTCAACCTCCTAGGAGACGCTCAGATTTCTGGTTCCCATTTGCTAATGGGCGGGGAGGGGGGAGGAGAAGGAGGATAGGGGAAGTGAGATATTTGACTCTAGGCCATGTAGCAGTAGGTTCACTATTGCTATGCAGGGAGGCAGGATGGTCATTTGGTTTCACAGCATCCTCAGTTCCAACATGGCACGGATCTCAGGAGCTGCTGCTGGTTCTCCCCCTGGAAGGGCTGCAATCTGCCACACCACCACCACTTACCAGGGAGGGGAGGTGCTTGCTTGGCTTCCTAGAGTCCTAAGTTCCAACCTGGCATGGATCTCAGGAGACACTGCTGGTTCTCCCCCTGGAAGGGCTGTAGTCTCATGGCTGCTTATTTTAATTTGTAGTTTTAAATTTTAATTTTCAGGGATTTTGAATCTTTTTCTCAGTCATTATGATAGAGGAGAAATATTTAGTGAGTTTGAATCTTTGTCTTAGTTATTATGACACAGGAGAAATATAACTCCAAACCTGCTAGATTTCAGATGTGTTGAATTTATGTGTCCTACAACTGAAGAACAAATTCCAAGAAACCAAGGGCAGTAAGAGTAGGAAAGGATAGCTCCTGTGAGACAGCTCCTGAAAGTGGGTTGCTGCTGAGGCCATTTTCAGGGGTGATTTACAAGGCCAAGTCACAAAGTGGGTATGATGTGGGTCAAACTACAAATAACCTAGAGGATTACAAGTAGAGCCACTTAGCTAATATTGGCCCAGTAGGGAAATGAGTCACATAGTAAGGGAACATGGGAACACAAAGGCAATTCGGGGAAGGGATGGGCACAGATGTTCTGGTCACCCACCGCGTAACTGGGTCCAGATGTTCTGGTCACCCACCTAGCTGACTTACGTGTATCTGAACTTCACCAGTCCAGGTGATACCAATCACAGCACAATCTCGAGTTGTTGTTTATCCCTCAAGGAGGCAAGTAGGCCCGCCTGGTCATTGTACTTTTATCTTGAGGCCCGGCCTTCAACAGATGCACCTTCAATCCCAGTTTTAGTGTGTTCTGGTCTTCTGCTCTGACTCTCGAGGGCTCAACCCTGTCTGATTGCCTATTAATTTGTATCTGACTTAGCTGCCCATAATTATTACTACTTATATAAACTCCCCATTTGTGTCCTTAGCTAATTTCCTGCTTGGGGTTCTAATGTTTATCCCCGAGTTCACTGTACAATAAGAGTCTTAGCCAGATTTTATATATATATATATATATATATATATTTTATCTTGAAGGTAGTAAAAATACAACAGAACAAGACAGACAAAGCTAATCAAGACAATGCAGTAAAAGTGATGTAGAAGTTCACAGCAGGATACTGGGATAACAGTAACAGGTACCATAGTATATTTCGTTATCTTCACAATAGTTGTCCAGTCCATTAGGTACAGTGAAATCAAACCAAACACAGAACATTATTGAACAGAACCAATTGAAGGAGAATATTGAATAGAGCAAAACAAACAAGAAAACAAGCTTTGCCTTCAAACAAAAGATAGAAGGAAATCCTCCATATTTGCTATATTGCATATGGTCATCCTCTCAAGAGATGCTGAGACATCTATCCCCAGTTGCTACCTGGGGGTGAGGGGTTAGGGGGTGGAGTGTATGTTTGATTTTCAGCCCATGCACTGGTAGGCTCTCAGGAGCACTGGTTCTCCTCCTGGCCTGCACCAGGGCGCTTACCAAGAGGGCGGGTGAATAAACTGCCTAAATTCCTCCATGGCTATATCTCAGGAGCGCTGGTTTTCCTCCTGGCCCATGCCAGGGGCTTAGCCAGATTATATTGTGCCACATATTTCCCCTCATTCATGCTTTCATTATTTGGGGGGGGGTGTAATAAATTTTGATACCAACTCTTTAACTTCTAAGTAGATGACTCTGTTGACATTCTCTAGGCATGTTATTTTATTTATCTACTTATTTTCCATTTTGTTTATTGCACCTCATGGATCTGACATGAAGTGACATCTAAGCCATAATAGCTATGCAGAAGACACTACATGGTTAGCAGTGCAGAAGTTATGAAGCCACTGGCATAGTGGGCACACCTGTAATCTCAGTACTCTGGGAGGCTGAGGCAGGAGACCTTTGTCACCACTCAGGAGACACATTGAACAGAACACAGCCATGTGGCACTACAGGCTTCAGTCTGACATGTATCCATTTGTCAGTACCCTTTGGACAATGTCCTTTAGTCACCTAGAGCTTCCTTTACTCAGTGCTCCTCTGACTCTAAGGGATGTATCTAAGTATACATTACTGTGAGCTCATTGGTGGAGCAGATTCTGTACCAGAATGCAGACGTTCTCTAAGTGCTGACTATACCTTGTTATAGACTGAAAGTGGTTTGTTCCCCCAAGTTCATGTTCTGGAAGCGTGACTCCCAGCACGGGTCATGTTAAGCAGTGATGGAGACTTTAACCTTAGTGGGAGGTCGTCACTGTCCCTCCCTGCCTCTAGCTTCCAAAGTCCTGCCTGGTGACCTCTGTCCCCTACAGGCTCTGCCTCGCTGGCATCTACAGGAGGTCTTTGTCAGAGAGGAACAGAGTTATTACCACGTGATTTGGACAGGACCAGCAGTTCACTGAAGCTGTGAGCTCAGAAAACCTCTTTTTGTAAGTTCCCAACCTCAGGGATTTCATATAGTAACAACAACAACAAAAAAGGCTAAATTTCCCCTCAAATACCAACTTTATAATCCTTACCAAATTCTAGATACTTGGAATAATTTATACCCAATATTATGCTTTCCCTTCAACAGTGGATATTTTCTGATTGTAAAATGAATATTATTTTTTAATGTAATAGTGTATAAACATACAAAATACAGAGAAATGTGAAAAATGTAAGCCACAATCTCACTACATAAAGAATGAAAAAAAAAGCACTGGTAATATTTTGGTATAGTTTATACCAAATGTGTATACACATTATATACACTTAAAAATAACATTTGTTTTTATCTGATTATGACAAGAAGGCATATTCTTGGTAGAAAATACTATAAGATATAAAGAAATACCATTCTTAGTTATTATATGCATATAATTGTATTCCAGCTTTTATTTGTTAATTTGATATTCTAATGTATGTGTTCATGTATTTTTCCACATTAAGCAGGAAGTTTTTCTTAAATGTCATGTTGTTGAGTGTTATATTTTATTTGACAAATTTTTGCATTGTTTTGGAAACAGGGTCTCCAAAAATTGCCCAGGTGGGGCTGCAATTTGGGATCCTCCTGCCTTGAGCTACCAGAATACGGGGATTACCAGTGTGCCCACTATGCCCAGTTTCTTATTAGCTCCTGCATTGCTAAACATGTAGCAACCTGTAAATTTTCATGATTTTTAGCTATTTCCACTGAATATCTTTGAACATAAAGGGATTTTGTTAGTTTGGTTTTTAAGTCACTCTTACAGCATGATTCCTAGAAATAGATCGCTGGTATTGTACTAAATGAAGCACATCTATTGCTAAATTGCTTTCCAGAAAGTCCACATCATTTTAATCCCCTAGAAGTTTTCCTTTCAATAGGTTCATAAAATATTGCTTACCTGCAGTTTTTACCATGTATTATTTCTTATGGTCAATAAGGATATTTACGCTGTTCTGAGCTTCTCCACTGTGTTCCCCAAAGAGTCTACAACATTTAAATGATTGTAGCTGTTAGTTGTTTTATTTCATCAGAATATGAAGACTTAAATAATTTAGCCCAATGTTTATAAAAACCCAATCTGTTAAACTGCAATTCAAATTCAGAAGGCCTAGGGCAGGGCCCAAGAGTCTGTGTTTCTACAGATTTTGGGGGGATGTCCATGTGCTTGGTCTCATGATCGCAGGAAGTATCTAGAAGCCTTCTTGCTTTCTTACTGAATTTTGGACTCTATTCCCTTCCTAGCTCCATTTAGCTTCCCTCTTGCAGTTTGAAAAAAATTATTCTTACTGATGGAGAAGGCCAAGCCAAAACAAAAACAGAGGTGAAACACACTGCTTCGTGGCTGCCACACATTGAAACCCTAACACAAGACTCAGAAAGGGAGCTTTCTCTTTTCTTGCTTCTTAGTAGTCTTTCATCCTTAGTGTTAAAGGAGACCTCAGTTCACGCTGAGATGAAATATTACTAACAATTCTCACTTATCCTCTTCTCATTCTTGCGCTTGTCTTTGTCTCCTGTTGTCATTTGTCAGTCTGCATGTACCAGGCACAGTGAGCAGACAGGTGGTTTAACAAAAAAAGGTTCTCACATACTCTTCCTCATCATGATAATGGTGTCATCAGATTCTGGTTATAGAACCCTGCGAACTTCTCAGGCCATCTTAGCTTTTCCTCCCTTTAACTGTGCCCTTTCATGTGCTGCTCCTCTTAGCCCTTGGAAACCTACTTTTATGAGGTCTAGCAAAACAAGATTTTCTTCCCTACTTTCCCTTCCTTGTCTGTTAAGATCCCCAAATGCCATTGCTATGTATTCCAAGATTAGCATCACCAGCAAATCCTAAACAGCCCTTTAATACCACAACTGGTCAAATTGAGATGAAACACTGAACAAGGCGGTTGCATCCTAAAATGGAAAGTACTTGAAGTATTACATTATATCTAGTCGAGGGGTGAGTCATCCCCTCGTTCCTGCTTTTCTCTTGAAATCCTCAGCAGAGCAAGTGGAATTGTACAGTCTGCTTTTAGAGGAAAGAGTCTCTGAGATTCCAAATAGTGGCCAGCTCTCCCGAAGCGCCATCTTGCATTCTAGCGAATCTGAGGTCTGTGTTGGGGAAACATCCTTTATCGTGAGAGCGCTTCAGTTTCATTCACCCACTAAGGATTTCTTCTTGTTCTTTTCTTAATTGTAATTTTACATGTCCTATGCATTCCATGTGCACTTTCCAAGTATATTTTATGGCTATATTATATTCCATTGAGTGGGTGTTCTGTGGGTACAGAAATACTGAATTTTTATAATAAATCTGGGGTTTTTTTCAGATTTGATGACAGATTTACTTTATTTATATGATTTTCTTGTATCTTATATTTGCTTAATATAGTTTCTATATGTGGCCCTTATAATTATCAAAACAGATTAATTGTGACTTTTCCATTTAGGCATATATCGTGAGCTCCTTGTGTTCATTTATCCTTCTCTTATTTTTTTCCCCCTTCTTAACTCCATGAGTGGTGGGTCTTGATAAATAAGTAAACTGCTGAAGTATCTGTGTGTGTGTGTGTTGTGTGTGTGTGTGTGTGTGTGTGTGTGTGTGTGTGTGGTAAAACCACTTAAAGATTAAGGTAAGCTAAACCTCTAACTCAGAAATCCTAGTTTTGGGAATATATTTTATAAGATAAATCTTAGTACTATAAAAATGTCAGAGTAAATTGTGTGTACATTTGAAAATGGAATGAAGATAGGTGTATATTGAGAGAATTAATAATTCATTGACAATGCAAATTACGGAGAAATTATCATCAATGTTTGATGTTAGAAATGAATATTCTTTATAATGTAAGAGATGAAAAATTAAAATGTCCCATTGGTTTAATCTCTATAGGTGTGATTGCCAGCCAGTTTGTATATCTTTCAAAGTTTGTTTTACTTATTGCATTTCTTGATTGGTGAGTAATCTGTTTCTCTCTTTTCCCTACTTGTCTTTCTACAAATCTCAAGAAAATAATTAGACAGAATTCTTCATATATTTGTTATAATTATTATTATAGAGTAATTCTTCATGTATTTGTTATAATTATTTCCTCTGTTTCTAATCTCATGCTTATATGGATTTATACATTTTTAAATTGAATATTGTTTTCACATATACTACTAAATATCCATCCTTTTATATATTTGTTTCTTTACAGAACCTTATAGCTTTTTGTCATTTTTGTGGTATGAGCACTGTCCCATAGGATCATATTCCTCTGGACCTACATTTAATTATTTGTATTAGAGTTTATGGTTCACTTTTTACCCACACAGAAAGCTTAGAGACTGTGCTTATGGACTACGCCTACATACCTCAGAAAATTGATTCAAAGCATGGAGTCAAGAGCCAATCGAAGGACACTGATGGGCAAATTATGTTAAATTAAGCCATGTATCAAGAGCTTTGAAAAGAAGCCTGAAAATAGTTACATAAGAGTATCACTGGGATTTATGTGAAAGCCACAGAAATCACCTTGTTTTTAGAAACTAAAGTTGGTTCTTTTAAAGTGTCAAGAAAAACACTGCATGCTTGAATTATTCATTTCAGAGCTCAAACATCTGTGTAATGTTGCATTTGCAAAGAATTAGCATGGAGTTCTATACGAACCACTTGGGCATCCAATCACTAACAACATTAATATTTTATATTCTACAAGAGACTCCTGAAATATCAATATCTTTAGGAAACTGGTTGTGAAATTCATGTTGCTTATTTCAAATGTAGTATAAATGAAGTTTTAGGAGATTTAGTGCCAATATGGCTTTGGGGTTCCCATAGTAGCTTTATGTCCAAGGAGCAGAGCTTTAAGTATCTGTAGCACCTCTGAAAATTTCTCTCAGTTCTGGACAAATGGTAGCTCTCACACTAGTCTCAGGATGGTTGTGGTGAGGTCCGCAAGTGAGCTAGGGCAGCTGGTTAATATCTCTGATAATTAAATCATAACTTTAATCATCTAAAAACAGGAGATTAGGGTTTGGCCAGCCAGCTGGCAAGAGGGCATGACTTGTCAATCATGGAGATCCAGGGCACATGGGCAGAAAATCATTTCCTGAGGGTCCTTTCTGGGACCAATCAGAAAATGCTATCTTCACTTCTTGCCTGAGATAAAGCCGATTTTTGATTGGATAATCCTGATCTGATGTCATCCTGAAGATACAAAAAATACTCTGGCCATTAACCTCATGGTCAGCGTAAGCTCTTTCGGTAGCAGCTCTCAGCCTGCAGAGCTCCTTGTTTTCCTACTTTAATTGGCCAGCGCTCGTTCTGAAGAACATACTTCTTTTCCTACCTTTAACTACTTTTGGTGGTTTTCCTGTCCAAGTCTTTGTCCAGAACAACAAGAACCTAGAAACAATGTTTAGAGCCCACAGCACCCCAGAGCTCCTGTAAAAATCTGTGTATAAAACAGAAAAAAGTTGTTATAGATGCTGGATCTGCATTAATTCCTGAGTTATATCTATAACTCTGAATTGAAGGGATTAGAAGGTGAAAAACATAATCAAATCTGGAAAAAATATCAGTTCAAATAATGGTTCTCAGTAGGCAAGGATTTTAACCCTCTCCCCTGAGGGCGTGTGGCAACATCTAGAACATTCCTGATTTTCCTAACTTGTGGGGAGACATCAGGGATACTGCTGACATTTTACATTGTCCTCACTACAGACTGCATCTGGGCTCTGATGCTGAGAGGACCAAGATAAAGAAAATTTAAACTGAAGAAGTATTACTAAAAACTGCAAATACTGTATGTATAACTTGTCTCAATCCTCTTGTTCTTATCTATTTTGTCATAGAGATACACGGGAAAATATGATTTCTGCTTTTTGAACTTGTTGGACTTCGATTACTAATCCCCAAGACGTAGAACCCGTGTTCTAGAAAAATATATTCCATGTCTGACTCTTCCTGCTCTTCAAGTGAATGGTGTTTACCTCGTGCTGTAGCAGACAGATTAATCAGGGAGAAATGAATTTAAAGACAGTAATAATAAACCATTGCAATTGCCTCAATACTGCGCAGGACAAAATAGAATTTGGTCATGATGTCGTTAATGTGATTAATATGGATAATAAGCAGGATGCTTCAGGGCACCAGCAGAACATTCATCCTGAATTATCTGGGTTGACTGTCCGTTCCTATTACAGGAGCTGAAAGGGAGCCAACTGTCTCCATGCAACCCAGACGTGAGCTAGATGACAGGCTGTAGCAGGCTGTAAGCAGAGAGACAATTAACCAGCGCGGTTATTGTTTCCAGCTAGGAATGTAACTTCACCTAAAGAAAACACAAATGAGGAGGGAAACATGACAGAGTGCTCCATTTATCATTTTTGTGTGCCTCTGGATGCTCTTCTGCAAAACTGACAGTTAATTTCCTCCTGCACAATGTCAGCACAATTCCTTTTGAAATATAGAACAGGGATGAAGTGCAGGTGAAATTCAGAGGTGCAAACCCTTTTGCTGCTGCAGACTGACAACCTGGGATGCCCCGTTCATGTGGCCAAGGCTGGGCTTCTTTTCATGCTGCTTTCATCTTTTCCAGTGTTCACCAGTGTCACCTGGTGCTATGGGTTCACTATGGGCAGGAGAAATGAAATATTCTGCATATCTGAAAGATAGTTGTGAGTACTATTGACAAGGTACACTCACCACATGGGTATTTTACACCATATTTTAGACATAGTATCTTTAGCAGATTATGTTGTGATATAAATCATTTATTTGATTACTATTTTTCTTCCACTTGATAGGATCTACTCCCCAGTGCATAGTAATAGAAATGCAGGTAAAAAATGAATGACTACAATTTTGCTTTAGATCAAGATAATGTAGTTGAGTTTGTACCTTTAACTCATGTTCCTTACAGATAGAAATGATGGATTAGATAGAATATTTGAAAACCAAAAATGTATGTCGAAAATCAAAAAATAGATAAACATCATGAACAGAAACTGCACAAAAATGAACATGTTAAACTAGGTTAAAGCCAGTGCTGCTTGGAATCTGGTTCCAGAAGCAAGCAACAGGGGCCAGAAGTTCCATTCCTGCTGGGTCAGAGTAAGTAGGGTTTCTTATAAATATGAAAAAATAAATGCATGTTTACACAAATGCATAAGTGATGTCTATATACTGGCATATACAAATAGAGATTTGGAAGAGCCTTGCTGTGTGGAGTCATGGGCTCAGGTGCCTCTCTCTGACAGCAGATCAACACCATGGGAAATACTACAGGTCATTCCTCAGATGGACACAGAACGATCCAGGTGAAGCCTTAAATCTACACAAAGGAACCAAGGGTACCATAAATGGTAAATGGGTAAATGTCATAGACAGATTTTACTTTTCAATTTTAAAAATTGTATCAAAAGACCATTTAGTGTTCGAAATCTAAATGACAATTTATTGTGTGATCTGTAACATAATTTCAGTATAAAATATATATTGCTAATAGTGTAAAGGTGTTAGCACGAAAGTATTGTCCCATAGCATGTGACATGGTCAAAGTAGACCATACGAGATTGGAGATGTGCAGGTCTGACTCTCTATATCTTCTTCCTGTCATTTTGTATAAAACATAGTTGTAAGAAATGATGCTTAGCTCACAGGCAGTGAAGACAGGTCTTGAGATGAATTTGACTTGTTCAGAGTTATTTTGATGATCCCTGATCTAAACTGTACTGGAAAAGCTGGAGGAAAGAATGAAAAAAGAAATTTTACTGAGGCAAGAAGTAAGGAAGTAATAAAGATAAAAAGCAAATATCAATGAAAAAGAAAACAGACTTTGCAGAAAAGTCAATAAAAACAAAATTGATAAATCACTGGCTAAATAGAAGGCACAATCACCAGTATTAGGAATGAAAGCACAGGAATTGATCCTATGCACATGAAAAGAATATATGCTAATACTTTGAAAACTAAAACAAATTGGACAGGCTCCTTGAAAGACATAAATCACCAAAATTAACTCAAGAAAAATAAAAAACTGAACCTATGATTTAGAATATTTTCTTTAAAAATAAAGAGAACTCCAAGATCAGATTGTTTCTGTGGTGAATTCTACCAAGTATTTAAAGAAACACAAGTGCTATGTAATCTTTTTCAGGAAATAAGGAGGGCAAAGTATCCTGATTCCAAAATAAAGTGAAAGCATTACACTACAAACAAACTACAAACCGATTTATCAAATAAAAAACTGTTAACAAAATGTGATCAGTTTGAATTCAGAAATATCCGAACATGATAACACAGCAGGATAATGTGGCTTTTTCCTCAGCTGGGAGGTTGGATTGGAAGTAAGACGAATATGATCATTCTTATCATCTTTTCAATATTGTAATGCCAGTCACAACAGACAAGAAAGAAGAAGGAAGTGGAAGGAGGTGTGAAGAAAAGAGAAATGAAAGGCGTACTGTTTAGTAAGGGAGATGTAAGCAGCAAAGCTACCTTTATTTATAGATGACATGGTCATACCGCAGAAAACTTCATCAAATCTATGAAAAAAAAGCCGTGAGAAATAAAGAGCAAGTTAAGTAAGAACAAAGGGTATACTGTAAATACTCAAAACTCTACTATATTTCTTCTTACTATAAACAGTCAAATCAAATTTGAATTTTGAAAATCTTTAACAGTATCACAAACATGAAATTGTTGGGAATAAATTTAATGAAACATGCATAAGATATATAACAAATACTAAAATATTGCTGAGAAAAATTAGGTAAGGCTTAAATTAATTGAGATATTGTATACCAAGTCATGGATTAACTCAACATAACTGTCAATTCAAGATAATCTCATTCAAAATTAGTAGCAAATTTTTTACAAACTGGCAAATTGTTATGGTGGATACCTTGTGTCAACCTGAGAGGTGTAGAAGCTTATCTAAGTAACTCAGCAGCTCTGTGTCCTGAGGTGTAGAGGACAAGGGTTATCCCTCTAGGATGTTGTTCACTGCCTCAGTGTGAGAAGGTCAGAGGTTTAACTAAGTGATTCAGCGGGGGGCCAGGGGTCCTAGTTGTAACATCCTCAGCCAGTGCCAGAGGAGGGCAGGCAGAGGGTGTGAGTGCTACACCCACCCAGGGGCGCAGCCTGCATACAGTTAAAGAGAAGGAACTGATTGCTTCTTCTTCAGAGGAGCTCCAAGCTTTGCTTTCGGCTTGGACATGGTCTCCTGGCTTCTGGCACAGACTGTTGGGCTTCTGCCTGGGACTCCTCAGCCTTGGTCATACGCTCGTCAGCCTTCCGTCACAGAGTCTTCAGGGTTCCATCGTAGACCCATCGACCTGATACAGACTAGCACTGGGCATTGCAGTCACTCCAGCCCTTGGACTGGACGCTTCTGCCTCCCGCATGTAGACACCCTTTCTGGGCTCCCTCATCCAACTCTGTGACTGACTGTTACAAGCCAATCTTGTAATTTCTTATACATTTGCATATCTTATATTATATCTGTTTCTCTAGCAAACCTAGATACAAAAATGATTGTAAAATTTGTGTAAAAGAAAAAAAAGATGTATAATAACAAAATGATTTTGAAAACTAAAAGTGCATTCTCAGGCCTTACACTGTTTAAGGTTTACCATCACCTACAGTAGTTGAGACTGTGTAGTGTTGTTTGAATGATAGTGAGATCAATAAAATAAAAGACTACAAGAAATAGACCTACGCACATGTAGCTAATTGATTTTTTACAAAAGTGCCGAGGTAACTCCATAGGGAAAAATAACATGTTTTTTCAACAAATGTTGGCATAGTTGGATCTCTTTATGGCAGTAAATTGTGTATCATATGCAAAATTATCTCAAATGGATCATAGACTTAAATGTTCAAATAAAATCCATAAAACCTTTACAGAAAATCAGAAGAAAACTTTTATAACTTTGGGTTAGAAAAATGCAACAAAAAATCACAATGAATTTGATACATTTGACTTCACCAAAATCAAAAACTGCAGCTTTAATAAAGATAGCATTAAGAAAATAAAGACAATCCATGGGCTGCTGGAAAATATTTGCAACACCTGTTTCAGACAAAAGAGTGAGTAAAAAATGTAGCCAGCAGCACTTACCGTAAGAAGTCAGGTAATTGACCATAAATTCAAGAAAAGATGCACAATATCACGCTGTCATAGAAATACAAAGTAAAACCAGTGAGACACCATGGTATCTTCATAGGATGACAGAGTTAAATTTTCTCAAGAATGTAGTGCAAATAAAGTCTCGTGCATGTCACATGGTGTATAAAAGGACATAAACACTTTGGAATACCTCCATTCTTATAAGGCAAAATATACACCCACCATATGACCCAGCAAATGTACTCCTAGGTTTTTAGCTAAAAGAAATAAAATGTGTGTATACAAAAAGCACAGATAAAGGTTTTATACATAACCTCAAACTGTTATATAGTTATATACAGTAATGCCTCAGTTCATGAATGCTTCTGTTTCACTGACAATTCGGTTTGCAAACAAGTGTTCAGCAAAATATTTTGCTTCCATTCACAAACTCCACAAACAGGACAGAGGGCATCTGCCTCACATGATCGTGAACTTGGCCATCTTCTCCAGAATCATGGAATGAATTAACTTTGTAAACAGAGATATCACTGTATATAATCATTTAAGATCAGTACAAAAAATAGGGAGTAATATTAGTTTAAGATGGAACTTGTTTGAACTAGAATTATTACTAATTATGTATACTTTTTTTCTTTTCTGTTTTAATTTTAAAGGGAGTAAAACAGGACAGTAAAGTGAAACAATACAAAACAGTGACAGGACAGTAGGAAATCAACAATCATCACTATATTACATATAGTTATTCTCTAAATAGCAGCCCAGGCCTGCAAAGTCAATCGAACAACATAAACGTCAGGTTACTTCCCTACTGCAATGACTGTAGTAATCATCATCTCAGCCTGTGTCGTGTCCTGTTGCTTACGGGGGAATGGGGCAGGGAGGCAGAGGTGCCTTCCTTGCTGCCTCTTCCTGGCAAGTATACCTTTTTTCCTACAGTAGGAAAATTATAAAAATTAGAGGATTTTACCTATATTCCATTTGAAGTTAAAGACTCAAAGTCCTAAATTCATTAGATTTTGTTATTTGAGAAATATTCAGCAATTTGGGTTTTTAAAGTGGTTCTCCTTTGTGTTGTATCTCTGTGTGCATTCTGACCATCTGTTTTCTCTCCTACTGAAATAAACCTGAAAATGCAAAGTCATATGAAACTAAGACTAGATTTTGATCACTAGATATATCAAGAAGTTAAATAAAATGTATGTGTAAAAGACAGGTGGTACTAACTCTAAGGTGGGCTTTGAGTTCAGGTTTGAGGAAGAGTAATCAATGGAAGAGAGCTGGGATGGGAATAAGTAGCAGGTGTTTTCCAAGCTCATCTTTTCTACGAGGGCAAACTTGGATGCTGTTACTTGTCAGAGAAGCAGTCCCCTAAGGTCCACGGTGAGCTCAGGCAAAGAGATGATCTCCAGATCAACCTGCAGGTAGGGACAGAACTGGCTGACAGAAGCTAGACGAGGTGACCAAAGGTTGGTGGGCACTCTTCAAAATCTGAATGAGATCAACTGGGGCCGACACCTGAAGTCACACAAACGCTTCAGTGACATCTAGGTCATTCCAATTCGGAAGACACAGACTACAGCATGCTTAGGACAGTCACAGGCTTTTCTGGCAGCACACTGGCAGGCAGTCGCACTTTTTGGATGAACAAGGACTGATTTGCCATGACTTTTTCCTTTGCTGAGAAAGAAGAAAGGAAGCACACACTTCCTGCATCTACTATGCGCTACTCGGAGGCACTTTCCTGTGACATCCCAGCTTATTCCCACTCTGCTCACATTTACCTAACTGTCACATGTACGAGACTGGTGCTTAGAAAAACTGTCACCTCCAGAGGCTCACATAGGAGGTCATTAGAGTAAAAAATTAAACTAAGATCTGTCTCCCTCCACAAATGGTCTTCTTTTTACATCTTTGCAAGGTTAGAAGGTCATTTATGTCAGTATGTCAAAAATTGATAGGACCATTATGGACTGAGATAGTCTCCCAGGAGATCAATTCAGAAGATGTCTAATGCATAAATATATAATGAGAATAAAACTAACACGAAAAAATAGAGGGCTGGATGTGGTGACATGTGTCTGTAATCCAGAGCCTGAGGCAGGAGGATCTAGACTGGACCTCTGAGACAATATCTCAAAGTAAAAAATGCAAAAGGGCTGAGTTCTGGAGCACTTGCCTCGAGGGGTGAGACCCTGGGTTTATTCCCAGTACTACAAAAAATAAAACCAAGCAAACAAAAGCAAGAGAAAGAAATCACTAGAGGTCTTTAACAACTTAGTACATTTTTTCATTAAATCCAAGAGTAACTTGGAAAGCTAAATTACATTTGATATTGCTTGATTGGCATAAATTGGTTCACTGATCTTTAGTACAATGTGCCTCTGTAACAGAGACTGGGGCAAGTAAAGTAGCATAGGTTTATAATCTCAGTTACTGGTGAGGCTAAGGTAGGAGGAGCCCAAGTTCAAGACCAGCCTGGGGGACTCAGTGACATCTTGTCTCACACATATAGATTATATCCCTACTTACGAGACTGGTCTAGGCACTGGGAATACAATAGCAAATAAAAATAAAGTCTCTGCTTTTGACAGAGTATTTTAAAAGGTAGAGGGTAGGAAATTAAAACATTGATTTAGTGACAACTTTAGAAATGAAAATGGAGGGTTTTTTTTTTTTAGAAAAAACAAATTGATTTATAGGATACACAATGTCACTGAAAACTCTGATGAATGTTTAAATGTTAAAAAGTTTATAACAGTAAAACTCACACTGCCATTAGTCTCTTCCAGAACAGTTTCCCTTCAGACACACTTACCCCATCCCTCTGGCACTTCCTGAAGCAGCTCTGGACGTCCTCTTTTCTGTGTCTCTCACAGTCACTTAGACCTTGGAGAAGAGCCAAGCACACGGAGCCTGATGAGGAGATCTGGTGAGGAAGGGGAAAGGGGACATGCTGTCGTGTTTTCAGGAGCCTGCCTTTCCACCGGATGGCATGCGGCGGCAGCAGTCACTGTGTTTTTGATCAGGCCTCATGAAGGCACTTGCAGACCTGCTTCAGAAAGTGGTGAGAGTGGTGGGGTATGTGTTCAGTGTGAACAGGAGCATCTGGAGGGGAAGCAATGGCAATATGCCATTTAACATGATCAATTCTTTTATTTATTTACATTTCCACTATCTAGTGGGATTGCACTTGGCACAATATTGCAAATCACTATACGATGCTTCAAAAATCTGCAGCCAGCTTGCTGTTATCCCTGAATGTCACTTACACAAGGTGAATCAGTGTTGAAAAACTAGGAATGTAATGCCAATAGCGTCCAAGGAAAGCTTATCCTGTAACATTCTGGAGTGAGCCTGCAGCTCCTCTTACCACAGAGGGCACTGAATTCCATGAAGATTTACTAAATCTCTGAACAAGCTGCATAAGCAAGAAATTGTGGTTGCATTTATTGAACTCATCTAACAAATGTCATTCAAGTGCATCTCTTCCTGGGAGACCCTAAACTGGCTTCTCTACCAATTTTATGATTTGTGTCAAACACTGACTTCCCCGTGGCTGATGTCAGGAAAAATGTGCCTATTCCCCGAAATCATTAGGGAATCACTCCCATAAACTCACACCAGGTGTTGGGCATTTTGCAAGGCTCTGTTATTTCTCTCTTTGCGAACAGGGCTCCATGCCCTTGACTATCTTGTTTAGTGTTTATTCTAGGACAGTTTTTGCCTGAAATACCAGAAGAAATAACTGGGCTAATGGTTGCAAATTAAAAGCCTTGTGGTTGTCTAAGAATTTTGATTCAAAACCCACTTATGTGAGATTTTACCCTGCCCTTGCCCTCTGATCCCCAATCCTTGCCAATACAAAATTTAAAAAAAATAATCTTTGTTACAGTGGAATTTCCCTGCTTTTGCTGAGATTGGGTAGATTGTTAGAGTAGATTGAAATCAGTTTCTGCCTTGAAGCAGTTTTGGTTTCAGAGGCTGGGTGGCTTATACCCTACACACACTAATCATTCTTCAGGCTTCTTGGGGGTGATGGGCAAAACCAGCCGTTCCCTGTACCTCAGTTTCCTTGTTTGAGTAAAAGGAGGACAATAACAGCACATGTACAGTAATGTTGCAAGATTAAAGGGCCTTCTTACCTGTGAGGTCCTAGAAAGTGCCTGGGAAGAACACACACTCAGTGCACATTAGCTCACTCCGAAGTGCCGGCTCTTTAGCTCTCCTCTCCTAACATCATTCTTCTTCCCAACACTGGCTTTCCTGGGATCGTGTTCCCTGACAAAGTCATACAAGACACACCACTGCCTTGGGTTTTCTTTCTGCAGTTTGGGCAGGTTGATCTCCAAGATTACAGTGAACCTGCAGTCAGAAGATCTAGCTGTGTGTCCCAGTTTTAACTATGGTACCTGCCAATGAGTTTGTCATTTTGACCTCCATAAACACTGTCTTTCATTTTAGTAAATGACAAAATGACTTGCTCTGAGAAATCACTTTCTCCACAAACGATGGTAAGGACTGACTGCGATATTTGCATGAACATGGCTTGCAACTGTAGAACTGTGTAAATCTGTATCTGTTGGAGGGCAGCCCTTATCTTTTCAGCCTCCTATTTGCATCACTGGAGACTGCTCTGCTACCGTAAGGCTTGAGGATGACAGGGACCTCTGCTGGCCTCCTCATGGGAGGCTGAACACCCAGGTTTCCAGCGGAAGGGAATTGGGTTCACGCAGGATGGACTCTTTTCCTCATGAGCTCCATGAACTCAGGCCAGGAGCATCCCATGCTCATTGTTTCTTTCCTCCTCTTAGCTTCTTGCTCCTCAGTTACCATAAGTTCATCCATTTCCCTGTCTTAGCTACATTTCCTCATCACTGGGACATAGCACCCAACACTACAATTTAAAGGAGTTAAGGTTTATTTAGGCTCCTGTTTTCAGTTCACATTCCATTGATTCCAAGACCAGATGGCATAAAAGGGGCATAGTGGAGGAAAAGCTGTTTGTGTTATGGGGGCTAGGAAGCAGAGAACAAAAGGAAATACAGGATGGGAGATACAGATGCCCTTCTGGGCTACATTCTTAAGAGACCTGTCTCTCCCAACTGGGACCCCACATCTTAGCAACAAGTCAGACATAGTGTTTCCACAGTCTGGTACATGAGGTCTTTGGGGAACATTCTTGAGTCATGACATCCCCCTTCTTTGTGCACAGGTCAATTTTGCTGTCTCTCTCTTGTCTCTCCTCTTTCTCTCTGTCTGTCTGTCTCTCTCTCTGTCTCTTCCCTATCACTTGATACAAAGACCAGCCTGCTAATCCTGCAGCAAGTTATAGTAGACTAGTGTGTTTGCTGTCTATCCTTAAGTTCAGCTGTCTTTACAATTTATCCCCAAAACTCGAGAGGAAGAAGTTTCCATTAGTGTTGGCTGAATGACCACCATAGCTTACAGACATCTTCACTTCTATGGATGATTGGGAACTGACGAAGAACAGTTTGTAAGCCTACTGTCTTTTGTCACAATCTGGAAAGAGACAGGGATGTCTTCTCACACCCTACCAAACTCCTCAATTTGTAGCAATATCTGATGGTTATCAATGTTATTTTCAAAGACTGTCCCTTTCATTCCCTTGCTGACGTTAAATCTTCAGAATGCAAAAGTGAATTTGGCAAGGTATAACTACATTCCATGTGAAAATAAAAAATGAGGAAAAGTCTATTTAGAGCCAAGAATTAAAACCTTTAACAAGAAACAGATCTTACTGCATTGAGCCACAGCCCCATTGTACTTTCACATTCTGTTGAGACCACAGTGTACTCTCTGTCTCTCTGTCCACATAACATACCACAAGCAGTAGAGGCTGGGTTAACACAGATTTTGTTTGCTATTAAAAACAATTCAAAAATAATAAGAATAACTGATACGCTTCACTGAATATCTATAGGACAAAATAAGCATGTAAAGCACTTGGCAACAGAGAAGATTGAAACCTGCATTCCACTGCTATCTCAAATCAATCAGAGAGACTGCATTCTGTGTAGTGGGACCTGGTCCCATCAGAAGGTTACCTGTGAAGCTTATAGATTCTGTTTCTATGGTTAAACCTTGACTGGTACAGATTTTAGCATTGCAAGTGGATCCATGGGGGAACCTTATGGGTAGCTTCTCTGAGTTGGTTTTATGTTACCTAAATAGATTCTCTGAGGTGACTGTATATTGAGTCACTGATGATCCTGTTACTGGTAATAAACTAATGAAGTGCAGTGATGAGCTCAATCTCGTGCAATTCATGATTGTATTCTTCACCATCCTGAAGCAGCTGTCCTGCAAGAAGGGTGGCAAGGTTTTTCTGAAGATTCACTTATGAATGACAACACAAGGGGCTGAGATAATATTACTGGAGAAAATTGTCCTGAATGTGGTATAGGTGTGATCAACATATACAATAAATGTTTAAGTTAAAACATTTTTATTACAGTAAAAGACACATTACTGTTAATCCTTCTCAAAATACCCCCTCATTTAGCCCATTGTAATTGCCATTTTATGAAGCAGGTCTACAAGTCCTCTTTTGTGAACATCTTTACAAGATACAATCAAAACTGTAGTGAATATAGTTGCTGAGTGCCATTCCATGAAAAGCAATGCTCCTAAACTTATTATGGTGCACATTCCTGCACATCATGCAAGGGTTCTGGCACCATGAGACTTCTAGCTTTTCCCCAAAGTCAAAATTGCCATGAAAAGTAAACATTTTGCGTGAACTCAGAACATCAAGCAAGACAGTCAGAATAGCACAACTGAAGACCCTTGTGAAAAAGAACTTCCAGAACTGCTTCAGAAAACAGCAAGAATGATGTGTTAAGTGTATTTTGAGAGAGATTAATAGCACTGTTTTTTACCATAATAATTTAAAAATTTTTAGCATTCACTGTATTTTTTGATCACAGCTTACATGTTTTATGTTGGTAACTACTAAGTAGGATTAGCTACTGATTGCTAGAATTTACAGATCTAAGAAGCAATGGGTTAGCATTGTGGTTACTCTTCTCTCCTAAGAGTAACCAGTGAAATTTCCAGCCCTTTATTCATGACTCATGATTCTGGTGCTCTTAGACATACTAATCGCCAAGTATGGAGAGCTTTCACAAACAGTATGGGGTCCGCAAAACTAAAAGTTGAGGTGCTACTTAGCTCTTTAGACAACTATGCCAGCAAATCGTCTGGTGAAGAATGGGTCACTATATTGGCTGGGTTCTAAGGGGAAAATGGACCAGGGGGAGCCAGGAGGAGAATGTCTGCAAAGTAGGAGACCTCCTAAGGCATCTCCTAGTTCTCCAGTCTGTGAACAAAACTACATCAAAACAATTCAGGCAGGACTGCTAATGGCCCAAAGTCTTCAGACATACAGGCATAGGTGATGCTATCAAGCAAAGAACCATTACCATCCACGTTAAAGCCACAAAATGCCTGAGCTAGTAAGCTTAAAAAGAAGAGAAGTTTATATTTTCAGTCAATGGTCAGTGGCCCAAAAGCAATGGCAGCACAGCTCATAAGGACAGAAGTGTGAGACACAGAAAGCTGCTCATTTCATGGTGGCTGGGAAGCAAAGAGAGAGGAAAAGGAGGGGTGAGGGCCCCGTATCCCCACCTCACTGAAAGATTTCAACTAGCTCCCACCTCTTACAGTTCTTGGTTTTGGTTTTTTTTTTTTTTTTTTTTGTCTTTTTTCCTTTTTATCGGTACCGGGGGTCGAACTCACAACTGCCTGCTTGCAAGGCAGGTGCTTATGCCACTGAGCTAAATCCCCAGCCCCTACCTCTTACAGTTCTACCAGCTCCCAGTAACACCACTGGGTTAGAGACCCGGCTTCTACCTCATGGGCATTTGGGGAACACTTATGCAAACTGCAGCACCATCCAAAGGACCTGCCGAGGACAAAGGGGTTAGGGAGTATCATGGAAGATAGATTTCTTCACCAGGTATGAAAATGTATTGAGCTATTAGGAAAAGATGGAAACTCAGTTTTCTTCCTTTCTTTCACCATATAACATGGCTCAGCCACAGCTACTACAGATAACAAGGTGAATATGTGCCACGTGGCTATAAGATGAAAATACAACACCTCAAGATGAATAAATGGGTTCTATATCTTCTTTGGAGTAAACGATTACCCTGTTTTCAGTTTTATGAGGAGTTTGTGGCATGATGTTAGACAGGAGCCTCTCTCGCTTTTATCTGTGAGCTTCACATGGTTGTAGGGAATGGATGTAGGTAGCAAGCTGAGCATGAGTGGGATGGAGAGGATTTGTACTGGGTCAGCTCAGCTAAGCTAAAACTACACTTCCCAGAACAACTTTCTGCGGATGCTCCTGCTACTCCCCTGTGAGCTTCCAGCAGCATCAGGGGGCTGCTGCCCATCCCTTCACCATGTTTTCCTTTAGCTTCTCTGACTCCCAGGTAGGTGTCGTCCAGCTTTGTCACAAAGGAACACATCACCAGTAAGAGGCTGAGGGTGAGTAAGCAACCTGAGTCCCGCTGATCAGGACTCCAGACGCCTTCACTTCCCTCAAGTCACACTTCTGTTTTTTGCTTCTGAACTTGGCCTCACTGACCTCAAGATTCAGCACAAAGCAGAGAACAGTTTGACTGAGACTGTTTGCCCAGATCCTATAATTGCATGTTATGCCACATCACACACATAGCATGGGAACACACACACACACACACACACACACACTCACACACACACTAGCCTCTAGCACAATATTTGGCAAGTCATGGGAACTCAAAACATATATTGAACTCAGACAGGAAATAGAATTAATTGAAGAGGTGGCTGGCATGAACATACTTAGCAGCTTAAAAGCAATACGAGTTTATTATCCCACAGCTCTACAGGTAAGAAGTAGAATACATATGGAATTTGTTGTTTCCAGTACTCAGAGGCTGAAATCAAGGTAAAAAGCAGGGTGGGCTCCTATATGGAGGTTCTGGAGGACATCTTGCACCCAAGTCTGCTTTGTGTTGTTCACAAAACAGAACTCTGTGGGTACTGGTTGTTCCTGGCTATTGGTAGGGGTAGTTCTCAGCCAGCACCTCCTGACCCATGGTCCCCTTTATCTTCAAAGCTAGAAATGACTCAAGTATTCAGCTAGACCCTCCTGAGTAATTTAGACCTTCTCTTTATCTTTAGACCAGCTAATTTGTCACCTTAATTACAAGTGTAGAGTCTCTTACATAGTACCTAGATTAGTATTTGATTTAGTAATCAAGTAGTAGGAATCTGGTGGAAGCATAGAAGTCACTTAATTCAGAGCCTGGTCACATTCAGTCCTCATTCTAGAGCTTAAAGCATAAGAGGGAGACCATAGAGGGGAAGGCAAGGCCAGGTCATAGACAGACAGACATCATGTCATGGAATAGAGTCTTCAGTTTATAGGCAATCAAGCAGATTTCAGTAGTTGGATTGTTGCATGAATAAAAAGAAGACTGGAAACTTATCATAGGTCAAGGATGAGATGAACCTGAACTATGAGAATGACAATAGAAATTAATAAAAAGTTCTACATTCCAGAAATGTACACACAGTAAAACAAAGAAGTGGGGAGTTCTGGAGAATTTCTAAGTTTGTGATGGCAAGAGGATACTGTCATACTTTGGTGTGGGCTGTTCTGGAGCTCAATGTATTTGGCACTTCACACATTTTGACTCAGAGGTGTTGTCCAGTACTCATTCTCCAATACTGGATGAGAAGGCCAGAACTTGTTGGTGTCATTGCCTCATGACTCATTTCCAGCCAACACAACTCTTGAGGTACTTGTCATTTGTGGTCTGGAAGCTTCCTGGAAGCCATTTGTGATGAGTATCGAGGCAGCACTGCACTGAGAGTTTGATGGTGATGCTGAGACATGACACACAGATCTTAGCGAGGCCAGCAGGGCATGAGAGCTTCTGATTTGGACAAAGAGCCTGCTAACGTACTTGAGATATTGCAGGAAATGCAAATCAATGTGTGTGTGTGTGTGTGTGTGTGTGTGTGTGTATGAGACAGAAGGCTTATTTTGTTTGGGGCGTTTGTTTGAACCTAGGGCACTGAGTTATATCCCGTCTTCTTTTATTAACTTAATTTAATTTTTAAAAATTGTGACACAGTCTCACTAAGTTGCCCAGGTGGGGTTATAATTTTGATCCTTCTACCCCACCCTGCTAGAATGATGGAATTAGAGGTATATGACACCAAGCCCAATCACTTTTTTTTTTTTTGACAAACCCAGTCACTTTGTTTTCATTTTTTTTTTTTTTGACGCGATAGTGACATAACAGTTTAGAAAGAGCAAAGGAGTAGTTTCATTGCAACATTTAAACACTGGAACTACTCAGAAATAAACAGGAAAATTGATACTCCCTAAAATTAGCTTATGTTGTTATGAGAAATCCAAATGGCAGACTCTTTGCACTAGGAATCTATAACGCAACTTGTTTATTATGCTGGTGGGATGGGGGACAATTAAAAGTGTCCAAATCACCATCCATGACTGAGCCTGAAACAGAAACTTACATACATTTTGTAAGCAGGAAGTACAAAAGCTGATAGCAGGTTATTACTTGATTGGTTCCTTACATTGCCAATCAGGTCATTCTAAATAGATTCACTCAAAAGGAATGGTTTATCATCATGTGGGAACATTCTGGGAAAGTGGGCAGGGGGATCTTGCAGGAAATGCAGTGTTAAAAGTGTCTTTGACTGGGCCAATCTGTTCTGGGCCTGAAGTCCTTGAGGCAACCAACACAGCTAACCTGAATCAGTGCATTATCTGGACATAGACAGTCATGGCTGATTGAAGTGAGCAGGCTTGCTGTGTGACAAACAGCAGGGGCATGGTCACAGTCCTCTAACTGACCTCTAGCGTTTCCTATGAAATACTTACGCTTGGTATTCTATAAGTGTGCCCTTATGCTATAATTGTACCCCAACATTACAAACCTCAGAGATTACTGGGTGGTCCTTAGTAACTGAGTATGCATGATTAGGTGGTTAACTCCAGAGATTATTTTGGATGCAAACTGCATCTGATTATAATATCAAATGACCTTTAACTGTGCTAGTTTTCCATTGCTCTCAAATTTAAGACTATAGATAATGGAGTTAAAGGAAAAGAAAAAAATGGAAGATATTTAGTAAATAAAGAATTGAGGCCATCTCTCTCTCTGCACTCCACATACATCATACCTTCACTTTTTCTGTTTTTGGCATCTGCAGTGTCGCATATAAAGAAAAACAGATACTAGGTAATAAGATTGAGAAATGAGCCACACAGCATAAACCACTCATAGGAGAATTAAAAAGTCCAGCAGCAACTGTAGAATCCTGCTGTCATTACTTACCCGCCGGAGGTTTTGTCTAGAGTAAAGGATTAATGACAGTGGTCAAACTCAGACTTTTCTAAAGTAGAAAGTTATCAGTGTTGATGATTGATCTTACAAGTTGTGAAGTATTTAGTGCATCTTAAGGAATTAGAATAGAAAATCAGTGTATCTTAATTAAAAACATAATTACAACACAAATTAATTGCATGCAGATACTGGATTTTCCTGCTGTTACAGGCATAGCTAGAAACTTCAGTTTTCTTCCTTAGAGCATTTTGATAATTCAATGTCACTTGTAATATTTCAACAAAGGGATAATCTTGTTAGAACTGTCTCCTCTTGAATCCGTTTTCCTCAGAAAGTTAAATATAGCACAGCTCTCTCTTACATGTGTCACACACATGCACCCCACAAAAGGCTTTTGTGCCCACTGCATTCATTCAAACTTGGACTTTAAGTACCTCTTCTTAATCCTCAGCTAAATAAACTGAAAATTCTTTGCATTTTTTTTCAAAGTCAAATTCCGATTTTTCTTTATTGCTCTTGGAAGAATATTTCTATTTCTTTCATTAAAAGTAAGCCACAAGGAAATGCGTTCCTCTGCACAGAGAATGGGAAGCAATCTGCTGGGTTAAACAGAGCCTTGAGAGGTCCACAGCTTGTTGAGCGCTGCAGGGCTGTTTCCCCGTTCACTGAAGAGCTGATGATGCGTGGCTGAGATGAGGGTTTCAGTGTGTGGTGGCTCATTCCTTCCTGACGTCTCATTTTGCTGCCACCCTTCTTGCTGTGGCCTTCATTACCTCTGACCTGGACTGTCCTAATGGCCCAGTAACTGATTTCCCCCAAATTGCTCTACTTCTGAACCAACAGCTTCAGAACATCCCTACAAGATCATTTCCCTTAAGAGCTGTGTGGACCCTGCCTCATCTCACTCCAAAGCTTGGTGAACGCACTCCAATACTTACCAGATTAGGCCCAACTGCTAGTCTGTTACCCTGAAAGCCCTTCCTGCCACCCTTGTTGAAACCTCCTCCTTGTCCTCCACCTTTCCTCTGTGCAATCATAGCCTCTCTCTTTGCTGTCTATCCAATCAGCTCTCCAGTCTCTTTGCCTCCATCATGGTCCCATTTCCTCCTCTATCAATTGCACGTCCATCTTAGACCAATGTTTGTGGATCAAACAAAGAAAATGCCACTGGCCACGCAGTCTCTTCCAACCATGACCCCTTCATTAACATCCTTCCCTGGCCACCATCCTGCCCTTCTTGTGTAAGCTGAGATCTTTTATTCTGACATCTTTATGTGGCATGTATCTTTTATACTGCTTCTTATTATGGTACTATTTGTGTGTTGATTTTTCCCTCAGAATAATGTTTTTTAATTCCTTTAATTCTTGCTCGTTTTGCAAAGGGAAAAGAATTCAACATCCAATTACAAAAGAAATGAATTATCATAACTAATTATAGTATTAAGTATGCTTTGAAAAATTATAATGGCCCTATTGGGAATTTCCCCATCAACTAGAAATTGTTAGCATAGTAGATTGCTATACACACACACACAGACACACACACACAGACACACACACACAGACACACACACACACACACACACACACACATATACTGGTTAGCTTAACATAACATCTGTCACATGGTTTGTGCTCAGTAGATGTTAGCTATTAGTATGATTATGGTAGCTTGATGAGAACAAGACTGTCAACTACTGGTTGCAATATTCACAAATGGCTGGTCCATCAAGTGATGTGGCTTTACAGTGGGTTTAAAATCATGTCTTTTCAGCAATGATAATCAATAGTCACAATATACTTATTATTTTTTATGAAATCACTCATGGGCTTGAAGAATGAATGGTATAGTGGTCAAGAGGGAACAATATAAATTCGGGTTGTGTGGTGTAGGAGTGGAGGGGGGCAGGGCGGTTCCCTTCACTCCATGGAGGTTCACTGAGCTGAATCTCCCATGTATTAGGGTGTCACAGCAAAGTGCGTACATGGTTAGCAGTAAAGTTTGAGTGCTTGGAGAACCCTTCTTCATTGAAGAAAGGAAGATGGGGGATGCTGGCATGGAGCCATGGCAGACGATTTTTAGAGGAGTTGACGGGGTCCAATGCAAAAACAATAGTTTGTAAATTAGTCTGTTTGGAACACAATGGGACAGAGCAGAGAATGGCATTTTCAACCTTAAATCTGTGTGACAGATCTAATTTTTAAGGTTTTTTTGGTCACTTTTAATATACAGGCACTCAGGATTCCAAAAAACATACTTCAAGGGTATTGTTTTCTGAGCCCCAACAGAGGGTAGCAATAACTATGTAAGCTGACTGGGGCCATATCTGGGCATTACTGTGGTTTCAGAATTAGATTGTTTTCACACTGAAAGAAATATACAATATCCCTTTCATCCTAGTTTGACAAATCAGACAACTAGCTATCCAAGAACTTTAAATTGTATAACCAAAATCACCCATCTGTAATCCTAGGCCATGAATAGGAAAATTAGGATCTCAAGTGTCGGCTCTGTAACAAAAGGACAAATGGATGATGTGAAACACCCACTGTAATTTAATAAAAACATCTGTGATAAAGTGTGTACAATTCTAAAATTACCCAGTGTAGGATTTTGCTGATGTCTTCAGTTATTTATTAATTCAGAAGGCTTTGAAACTGAGCTAATGTTAGAAAAATAAAACTGGAGACCACACTGGATCACCTCTGTCATAGAAAAAGTTATAAATATTTTCTTGGCAGATGTTTATAGAAAGATGTAAACCAAGGGGTCATGGCCATAGGAATATACCATTAAATATAGATGAAAATACTACCAAGTAGTCTGGAAAATATTACAATCCATCTTAACATTAATTTGACTTTTTTTTGTAAAAGAAAAATCTCAAACTCTTCCTTCTCTGTGACTTGTGGGAAGCCACCCAGCAGTCCTATTTACATTGTGTTAACAGACAGGCTAGGAACTAGGAGTTCCACGTTACCCATTCACTGTGTTAAGTTTTCAAAACATCTAGTCCTCAATGTCATTTTTTAGTACCTTATCTTTAAATTGCAAAACAGTATCACAAATAATTTTTAGGACATGATTAAGATTTGAAACAAACACTTGAGCAGGTTTCCAGGAGGCTTGCTGCTGCTGTGTTCTCTGTGGGGGTTGATGATGTCTTATAGAAACAGACCAAGAGTGTGACAAAGAGGTCTCCTCTTTGATCACGGGGACAAATCTCAGTGATCTTGTTTGGGAAAAGCTAGTTTGCAGGTTGTGGAGCCCGGGAAGGCTTGGGGGGGGGGGGTGATGAGCAGGCTGTGAGCTGAGCTCAGAGCAGGCGCCCTGGGAGGGAGGCCTGAAAAGAAAGAGTTCTCTTTGAGGAGGGGAAAGGTAAGCAGGAGGACTTGGGAGGAGCAAGGTTGGAGAAGGACAAAGATTGTTTCTGCACAGAACTTCAGCCAGGCTGTTCTGAGTTCTCTTCTTGACTCAGCTGTAAACTTGGCCCCCTTCTGTCTGGGCCTGCTGAGCCCAGAATCCCCTGTCCTGGGGGTCTGACCACTTGGGGTGCCATCAGCAAGAATCCTGCTGCCCTTGAAGCCTCCTCTTAGTTCCACCACTGATACCAACTCTGTTTGTTGGCTATGAATCCCCACTTGTCCTTGCTGTATTCGGGGTTGGGCTCTCTCCCCTCTCTCTCTGTCTTTCTCTGTCTCTCTATATATATCTCTGTCTCTGTTTCTCTCTCTCTCTCTCTCTCTCTCTCTCTCTCTCATTGTGGCAGTTTTGACATCTACTGCAAGAACAGAGTGGGGGGGGGGGGTAGGAGGAGCCGGAAGGAAGAGGAAGCAGAGGGAAAAGAATCGGCGATAAATGGGGTCAGATCAGGCAGGGACTCCAGGGCCATATTAAAGATTTCAGCCTCTGTTCAAAGAGAATGGAGAGGCATTGAAGAGTTCTAAGCCACATAGTGACATGATCAGATTTTCATTTTCGAAAGGTCATTCCTGCTTTTAACAAAGAGCAACAAATCCATCTTAAAAGTCCTTTGCAATATATAAAGGGACATGAAAGAAATTGAGCACACTGATACATATGCAAATCTGTATTGTAAGAGGCTGAGGCAGATCTGAGGGATTTGAAATCTTCTTCAGCCTGCAGCTATAAGCACATCTCCAATCTGCAGTCCCCAACTTTAGGATTGGCTGTGATTGTCTCAGCTAAAGAATTCCGCTGCTCCCTGGGGGTGCAGGGTGTAGGTCTGTGGTCCTAAGCTCAGTTCTTGGTATGAACTCTGGAGGGAAAGTGATTGTTCCCTCCAGTGATACAAGATTCTCTGTGAAGATACGGTGATGTTAAGACGTTATTTTGAGAAAGCTCTTTTTTAACATCCCACAGGTAACCTAGTGGGAGTGGGGATGAAGGCAGCGAGAGTTCATTAGCGACTGTAAGGTTTTAGGCAGAATGGATTCCCTGAGTTAGTAGTAGAAGAACATTTGTTGAGAGAAATAAAACAAAAGTAAGTCCTGGATAAAGAAAGGTCTAAGTGTTGCATATTGTGTAGCCATAAGTTAAGGGACTGGGAGAGAGAAGCAGGTACCTGAAGTCAGAGCTGATTCGCCCTGACAATGGACTCAAGATGGGAGAGGAAACTTGAGACCCAAAGGCCCTGGTGGAAGGTATATCATCCGGTCTCTCCACTGGCCATGAATCTACATGCTGGCGACGCCTAAGGGAACTAAGTGCATTGATGACCTTAGCGTCTTAGGAGAGCCTCTGTCCTCAAATACTGCTTCACTCTGATTCACAGAGATACACATACTCACATGTGTAGCTTCCCTTTGGCTTTTCAGAAGAGCACCTTAAAAATACTTCGTCCTGATGTTTAGAACTTGCCCCAAACACAAATACCTCATCTCCTCACTAAACCTGTCCCACCAATGATTTTGTGTTTCTTTTTTTGTTAAAAAAAATTTGCATATATTACCTTCCACAAGGTTTTCCTCTCTTGGGTTAGACATTGTTTTCGGTTCATGGTCAACTAATGAGCAGAACAGATAAAATGTCTAGCATGGGAATTAGGTAAATGTTGATAGGAAATGTTCAACTTTATGATTTGACTTCTTTCTTGGAGATTTTAGATTTTTTTCTGATTTTGTTCATGGTATGTTATCTGGTTCCATGGTGTTCCAAAATACGAGGAAGTATTTGACAGGTGGGAACCTGAATTGTGTTTAACAATGCTTTACCAATGAGTTATAGGGGCATTTGAAGAAAATGAGCTGGGTGTGCTTTTGTAGTCCATCTGTATGATTAACTGTGATACTAATGACAGCAAACAGAGGGCTTGCTGTCCTGCCAGTACAAGCCAATATTATAACATTAAGAAAATGTCTTTATAAAAGCAGGCTGTAGTCAAGACCTGCTAGCATGGTCATCACTAGATATCAGCATTTTAAAAAGCTGGAAAATTACTTAGCAAGAGTAACTAACATTACGTGGATTTTCCCCTCCCACCACTTGTTCTGTGGGTGGCAATCAGCAGGGGCTGATATGTGACAACTGACCTTTATAGAAATGAGTGAGCCTTAGAGCTGAGCATCGATTGGTAAGAATTTTGCTTTCATTTAGCAGAAGGAATTGTGATTTGCTATTTGGGTCAGAAAAGATTGACGCAATTAGAGTTTTAATTAGAAACATGTGAGTCTTAATTACCTGTTTGTTACTCCTGCTTGATGTCAGTGAAAATGATCCTGCTTGATTCTTAATCCATATTCCACCCCCAACCTACCTCCTATGGCCAGTTAAATTGATTGGATGAAAACCTAGAACAGTTAGTACTGGAAAATCACCTAATGGTAGAGGGAGTGTCACAGACTAAGAACATAAATAATTATATTATGGACCTCAGAAAACGGCTTGCTTTTGTGGGAGGTAGCTATTTAGAGGCATCTGAAGAGTCCTTTTGTGGTTTCACTGTAGGTAGATATGAAGTTGACTTGCAAAAAACAGCCATTTCCATTCCTACCATTTTGTTCCCAAATCTTGGAGTTTTTTAAACAGCCATACTGCAGCTCCAAGCATCGCCACCCTGGCTGGGACACTAGATGGCCTGTCTGGCTAAGGTAATGCTGGAGAATAAAACCCATGTGCCAGTGATACCATGAAATCCTAAAGAAAGCCAATCCTTCATCCATGCCCCCTTACACATACATGCACACACACGCATACACACGTACATACACAGCCCATACTTTACAACCTCACTGATCAGTATGATGCCTACTACATAGTTATAGACTGACAGGTTGATATGATGGAAAGAACTTGGCCCCAAGACCCAAGTCCCAGGATCACCCAAACTAACCTATGTGAAGGAGGCAATTGATAAAGGCTTCCTAAAAAGCCAAACGACTTAAATGCAGTAGCTCACTATTAACTCACTATTAATGCTTACCGAGTGTAACTATGTGCCTGTGCTAAATGCTTTTCCAATATTCAAATCTCAAGCCCACCTCTATAAAGTACTTGTCATTTTCCCTCTTTTCTAAGGAAGAAAATGAACTCCTTCACCTAAGTTATTTTGGTTAAGCCCACAAAGTTATCAAGTAGCTGAATCTTGGCTCTGCAACTCCACAGCCCAGACTTACAAACATTTCTTTAGACCCATAGGTTCATTTACAAGCTAGAGTGCATCAGCAATAGCCCATATTCTAGAGGATACAGGACAGAGAATACACATCAATAGTGGGAAACGCAAGGCCTGGAGCACGGGTGAAGGAGAGGCACAAGGCAGGCAGGGGCCAGCTACCCAGCATCCTCCAGTTGTTCTCCACTCTCTCATCACATCACCTTTTTCTCACTGTGACCATCTGGTTTCCCTTTGAGAAGGACCTCTGTGGTCGCTTCGGGTTCACACAGTGGGGTGATGGTCTCTCTCCACCTCAGCATCCCTAATTTAATCATAGCTGTGAAGTCCCTTTGACCATGTAAATGACCACATCCACAAGTTCTGAGCCTCAGGATGCGGATGTTTGGAAAGGTCATTATTTAGCTACCAAAACAATAAAAATCTAAGAAGCTATAAATCCAATCTTATGCCCAAATGGGAATGGTCATAATCCCCCAAAATGACAGTCATCTGCACTGCTCAGTGTGAGACATGACAATTATCACCATACTTAATATGTGCTCCTAATAACAGAGAAGACAGAAAGCAGTTACTAGGACAAAGTTTTGAAAACTTGTGTTTTCTTTTAACCAGTGATCTGAAAAGCTCATGTTTCTCTGCTTGCTCTGCTGTTTTTTAGGTCCAGTTCACAAAGGAGGGAAGGGCACAAGAAGGAGCCTTCCTGGTCCCTCACGGTGACTCCAGCCTCTTCTCCCCTCTCTCTACTCCACGACTGCGACTTGTTCCTTGACCATTCTGCATTCCTCTGCACTTCTGTCTGCAGCTGTTCCTGCTCCTGCTCCTGTTCCTGCTCTTGCTTGCTCCTGCTGAGTGTGTACACAATCTGTGGCTCTGCATAACGGTGTGGAGGCATCATGGTTGAATTTCTTTGTGCCTGTTCCTACATTAGATTATTCACGTTAGCTCCCTATTTAGCACTGCTCCTTGGAGCTTCCATGTGTGTATGCTGAGACTGAAGCTGGCTCCCTGCAGCAGAATTCCTAAAGCTTAAGCCAACCAGGCCTCCATCTTCCCCAGTGAAGAATCTGGGCTGTGTTCAGCTGGGCACTGACTCAGAGTCACCATCAGGGCCCAAGTCCCGCCATCTGTTCCTGCTGCATCAGACTTGGCCTTGTAGCACCTGGAGCACCACTGTACCTCTCCATGTCTGGCCCACATCTTAGGTGGAAGGCAAATGAGCCTGCAGGCAGAGGGCCCAGACTGCTGTCTTTACATAGCCCGGCCCCAGACCGCTCCGTGGGACTTCACCTGAACTTCGTCTGCTAGAACTAGGCCTATTGTGGCACCACAAATAAGGAGGCTTGGGGGAACTGCACAGTGCAGCCTTTTGGAGGTCCATTGGGAGAGGAAAACAAGGGAAGATGAGGTTGTGAATATTTCTATATGGCCGGGCCATGGCCCTTGATCAGTCTGCTCTAGGATGTCATGACCTGGATCCTTGGGTGCTTGAGGTGAAGAAACCCTTTATTATCTAAAGGAACCAGATAAGCAATTCTGAAGATGGATCAGTATGCCTAAAAGGGCCACCCCAAAAAGTCACAGTACCTGGAGATGTGTCAGAACTGCAATGCAATGAATGATGAAAAGTAGAATGTATTTATACCAAGACAACATTCCTAATGAAAATTCACTGGTATCATTATATTCTAATATGATGCAGTGCTATTAAAGAATGAAAGGATTTAAGGACAGAAGAGTGCTGCAGAGATGGCCTGGCTTCACTTTCTCACTGACGGATGAGGAAGCTAGCCAGGGCCGTGGTGACAGGACTTATTTACTTTTACAGCTGGTGAGTGACATCGCACAACCAGCGTCCAGGGGCCCATGGCCAGAACCAGCATCCAGCCCGCCTGCTGGGCTCCGTATTTACCCAGGGCCCTGCCCGAAGCCACCCAGCAGGCAGCTCACAGTCTCTGTCTTTCCTTTCACACTCGGAAGATAATTTCACACAACTATGACTTTCTCCAGCAGCACACGTTCTATTTATATTTATAATAAATGCAAATTGGATGCTAAGAAAGAAAATTTCTAAGCTCGAAGTGAGGAAAATCCAATGTTTGTATGTCTGTCTTAGTGATGGCTAGAATATATTCCATAGCTGACATAGCTACTTGATAAAAATACAAATAGGAACATCTTGAGACTGTTTATTTTTAAATACTAAAGATGCTAATATCTTCAGTGAACCACAAAATTAATAACACAAGTTGGATAGTTATGTTGCCATAGTAACTTCAAATTCAGGCTTGATTTTGATGTTGTTTATGTTCCTGCCTTTAAAAAAAAAATTCCTAATAGTTTTTCACTATTGAATTTTTAAATTTTACTTTCAAGAAAAAGAAAAAAAATGAAAACAACAGTACAAAATTTCAAAACAAGATTGTAGGAGATCGACAATGTTAGTACACCACACACTGTTACCTTCAAAATAGTTGCTGATGTTACAAGATAAAGGCATGAAAAATTGATCAAATGGTATAGGTATAAATCTTTCTTTTCAGTGAACTAATAGCAATTACTAGTATAACTATCTTAACTATTTTATTTGTGTGTATGTAATTTTTTTTTTTTTGCTTTTCTCTTTCTTCTTTTCTCCTTTCCTTCATCTTAGTTTCTCTCCCTTTCACTAGACCTATTGTACATTTTGGATCTTATTTACTCTTTCATCTTCTTACACTAAGGAGACAATACGATGTTGATACATGGGAGTCTGACTTACTTCACTGATGAGTATGGTCTCAAGTTGCATTCATTTCCCTATAAATGTCTTGAGTTTATCCTTCCTTATAGCTGAGTAATTCTCCAATGATTAAAAGACCACACTTGGTTGATAAGCATTTGGATTGTTTCCAAACTTTAGCTATTACAAATTGTGCTGCTATAAACTTGGGTGAACATGTATCACTGTGGTGTCATGTTTTCAATTCTTCTGGGAAAATACCCAGAAGGGGAATAGCTGGGTGGAACAGGACCACTAATCCTACCTTTTTGAGGAATCTCCTCACTGATTCTTATAGTAATTGTACCAATCTACAACTCCCACCAACAGTGAAGTGTTCCTTTTTCCACAAAGCCCCTCAAGCATTTGTTATTGGTTGATTTCTTGATGATCACCATTGTTACTAGGATGAGATGGAATCTCAGTGTTGTTTTGCTTTTCTCAAATGACCAATGAGGTTGAACATTTTTCGTATATTTATTTGCTATTTGTACTTCTTCATCTGAGAAGTTTGTATGTTCATCCAGCTGCTCAATTTTGAATTTGTGTCTTTGAACTTGGGAGTCATTTTTTTCAGTTCTTCATATGGTCTACATATAAGTCCTTTGTCAGAGGGACAGTTGGCTAAAATTTTTTTCCATTCTCTGGATTGTCATTTTTCTCTGTTGGTTATTTCTTTTGATGTACAAAAGCTTTTTAATAAGATAAGATTCTAGTTGTTGAGTTTTTGAAGTACTTCCTGTGCAGTCTGGGTTTTGTTCATGAATTCTCTGCCTACCCCTATGTCACACAAGATTTCTACCTAATTTCTCTCTATCTAGTAGATTTAATGTTTCTGTTTTAATATTTGGATCTTTGATCTATTTTGACTTTAGTTTAGTGCATGGTGATAGATATGGGTCTAGTTTTAGTCTTTGGTGTGTGTTTGTAGTTGTGTCTGCATCTTCTAATCTTTTTCACTGGTCCTTAGGTCCCTTGCCAGTATCATGCTGATTTTTATCATAGTAGCTTTGTAGTATAATTTTAAGTGAGGGATTATGATGCCTCCTGTCTTTCCTAGTTCTCTTCTGACTCCAGATGAATTTGAGGAATGCTTTATCTAGTTCTGTGAGGTATGCTAATGCTAATTTTCATCATAACTGTATTGTATCTGTTCAATCATTTTGGGAGCATGGCCATTTTCACTATGTTTGTTCTTCCTATCCACGAGCAAGGTATCCCTTTCCATTTTCTGATATCATCTTTGATCTTCTTTTTCAGAGTACTGTAATTTTAACTATATAGATCTTTACTTCCTTTGTTAGATTGATTTCTAAGTATTTCTTTTTTCCTTTTTTTGATGCTGTTTTGAAGGCTGTGGTTTCCCTAATTTCTTTCTCAGTGAGTTTTTTGTTTGTGTACAGGAAGGCTATTGACTTTTGAATGTTGTTTTTATATCCAGCTATGCTACTGAATTTATTTATTAACTCTAGAAGTCTTTTGGTGGAAATTTTGGGGTCTTTTATGTAGAATATCATCTGAGAATAATAATAGTTTAACTTCTTGCTTTCCTATTTTATTCCTTTTATTTCTCTCTCATCTTATTTCTCTGGCTAATGTTTCTACATCTATGTTGAATAGGAGTGGTGACAGTGGACATACTTGTGTTGGTCCTGACTTTAGAGTGAAAGTTTTCAGTTTTTGTCCATTTAGTATGATGTTGGCTATTGGCTCATCATAGATGGCTTTTATCAGATTGAGATAAAGACTTTGATTATTATTATTGATGTTTTTTAAAATTTTTTTTATCAGTACCGGGGATCAAACTCACGACAGCCTGCTTGCAAGGCAGGTGCTTATGCTGCTGAGCTAAATTCCCAGCCCCGCTATTGATGTTTTTAAAGAGAAAAATTTAGAACTTGTTTGATTTCTCATTTAGCTTTCTTTAAACATTAAACAAAATAGTCATAACAGTTTTCTGTATTTTAAAATAACTCTGTGTAATGGCAAGTATTAATTATTGCTTTGACATATTGTTTTAGTAAGTGAACTAATTTAGGAGTAGGACTTTAACATATGTGTATAGTAACTGTTAAATAAAAGATTAGTTGTGTGACCTTGGTAACGATCTGGACTTCATGTCTCTGTTCTTCAGCTTTGCCGTGGAGAGATCACCTCCTCAGAGCTTACGGGACTTCACAGAAAACATCTGCTTTGCATTGCATTGTTGGTCTGTAGCATTGTTATCACTGTCTCAGTCCAGGAAGCTGAGCCTGTAAGGATCATGAGTCAATGGGTTTATTACAGGAGTTAGACCTTTCACAGTTGTGTGGTAGACAAAGGCGCTAGGAACTTATGGTCTGATGGGGGACCTGGAGGATCCGAGGAGTCTGGATCCTGTTAATTAGAGAAATAACAACCATCCAGACTCAGGATGGGGCTCCCAAGATGAGCTGAGAGAGAGGTCTACACATGAAGTCTATGGATCCACAGATTTTGAGACAGTCTTTGAGCTTCTATTGGAAAACAGGGTCAGAAGTCAGGGACGACAGTTGGATGAACCAGAGAAATTTAAGTCAACCTTCTGAAAAGGAGGCTGCTGCGTAATTTTGGCCCCAAAATCCTGCCCAAGTTTCTCTTTTGCTCACTTTTTTACTTGGAACCATTCAAGGACACAGATTCCAGGAAAGACCCATTTAATTAGATAAGTAATAACACAATTTTAACAGTAGAAAAACACTACCTAACATGATGATGAGACCTTTGTTCTCCTCCCTCGGCTGTCACATAGCTCTTCTACATTCCACGCCCATTGTAAACAGCCTGAAATCCTTGGTGCAGTTGGTTAGGTAACAGTCACTTATGAAAACAGCTGAAGATTTCAGGACCATGTGGACAATCTCAAAGTGAAACTGTGGTCTAGAATTAACCTGACTATCGGCTCGCACCAGCCCCTCCCCGCTCACAGATGCCCAGGCTGTGGGAGAGAAGAGGAGGAGGATTTGCAGAAATGGGACAGCAAGCCAGAAGGGAAGGGGAGGCTGTGGGAGGAAGTAGCAGGTGGGAATGGGGAGTCAAGGGAGAGAGAGAGAGAGAGAGAGAGAGAGAGAGAGAGAGAGAGAGAGAGAGAGAGAGACTCCAGGAGATGGGATAATAGAAAATCAGGGATTTGGAATTAACAGTGAAACAGTGGTGAATATACAATCTGGTTGACTGTAAGTATTACCTAGGGAGCTTTTTTCATTATGATGCCATTGTTTATATAGCCAAGAAACACATTCACATATACAGTATTAAAGCCTTAGGATACATCAGATTTCCCTACAACGCACACCCCTCTCCAGCTTAGCAAACAAACACTGCCCAGTGTTGATACTCCCTGACCCTTGGGCTATCACCCCTCCCTTTAGTATCTCTATTATGTTAAATTTAGAGCCTAGAGATGTAAGATTTCTTTTAAAATGGAATGCAAAGTAGAAAACATGATGTGGACGAAGGCAGAGTGGATGGAGTTTGACAGAGCAACTTTTTTTCTGGGGAGAAATTTCACAGCTTTCTGCACACTCAGCATGACCTCCACCATCCTTCCACAGTGGCCAGTCCAGTGGTCCCTGGGCATACTGATAAACATCTATTACTCTGACTCCATCGTGTTATACTTCAGTGTCTCTTACACCAAATAACCTCATTCTATGGTTATTACAACCGAACCAGCAAAGTAACTTCTTCTTCCACTGGCACATTCTACAAATTAGAGACACTAACTGAGGTCATTCCTGTATGTAGAAATCCAGTATTTAATAGCCCTATTGAAGCCTGTTAAGTTTGTAAATGATAAGTTAGTGGGACCTTCCTGTAAAGAGGGATATTGTTCTGTGGCCTTTTCTGGGACTCCTAGATTGGTCTCTTAGGATTGCAAGTGCTAAGCTGCCAATAAATAGAAGTGAGTCATAAATAGAAGGAAAAGGATGTGGAGAGCAGACCGACACATGTGAGAGCAGCTGAGGCTGTGATTCCTTAAGGAAGGGCTTCCTTATCCGACTCTGAATCCTTCCCTGTGCCTTCCGCCTTGCCTGGCACTGAACTGTTTGTTGAATTGTTGCATTAAAACCAGACAGACATAATTGGTCAGCAAAGCCTCCACAGCTTTCTAGTTTAACCATGGTTTTCTATCATCTTCTTGATTCCAATTCCAGTGTTTGAGAACTGCAAGCAGAATGGAAATCCACAGAGAAATCTCTCCAGCATCCACATGTCTGCCAAAGGCGGTGGTGATTCAGCGGTGGCCTCCTGGAAGCCAATCATCCTCCAAGCCTCAGTTTTGTTGCCTCTAAAGCCTCCGAGATGAGCTGGCATTTTTCCCACCGAAGTCTTTGAACTAGTGTTGTCACAAGGCTCTGTAGTAATTCCTAGGACAGAGCCAACAGGAGTTGGGGTAACTGCTCCTCAGGCTCTGCTCACAATCCCAACAGATGAGAAAATGGTAGGCTAAACACAGACAATTCCCAGTCTGGTTGGGTCATCATGGCCTTCAGAAAAGGTTTTGTCATTTTCCCCCACGTTCCACATTTTTGGACGGATTTATTGTGGCGCATGGTCCTGGGCCTCACAGCCTATGCAGCAGTTAATAGATGCCAGTAGCAATTTCGTTTTCACAAACTGTGACAACCAAAACTATCTCCAGCTGTTCGGAAATGTTCCTTGGTGGCACATCTGTCCCAGTCATGAACAATTGCTATAAAGAATGTGCTTACAGTAGTTTTCTTTGAAACATTATTTATAAATCTGCTCATTAAGATACAGGTCCTAGGGGCCATCCCCAGAGCACTCAGAGGCCAGCATTTGTGCCTTAGAGCATTCAAAGAAAGTTTTCCCCTCTAACCTGCAGGAGTTTCTGGCCTTCGCTTTCATGAGATTTGTAACCCATTGTCTTTCCTGATTGTTGGAACAGGGACTTTTGTTTTTGCTATGTGGCTATCTGCTGGCCTCCTTGTCCCACTGACTCCACCCACATTTGACCTAGTCCCTACTTCCCTGGGGACGCCTAGTTCTCCGCACCACAGCCCACCAAGACCAAGGTGGAGAGACAGAACCCTGAGCTCGAAGAAGCGTCCACTGTGAACTAAATCAAAGCCCTTCTCTCAGAATTGATGCTACATCCGTAGAAACCTGTATGAGTCTTCACTCCTACTGTGTGTTTTGCCAGTGAATCTCTTTGAAATCCAGGCATTCTTACTACCAGTGCAGGCATTTTATACTTATGCCTGTACGTATGAACTATTTTAAAAGAATTTCTTTGAAGTATAGAAGCCCCTCTCCTCATGACTCCCATGTCTTGAAGGACAGGGCTTGAAGAGATCATAACCAACCCTTGCACAGATGCTTAGTATAATACTTTCCAAAATAAAATATGGGTGTCATAGGACACTGAAACTCCTCCCTGCACTGATCAATGTCCCTTTAACCCAACTGGCTAGCACAGTTTGGCCAGTCTTGGCATTTGTCATTCACATAAGTGTGGGCAAAGAAAGTTGTTATTATTATTTTTAGAAAGCTATTATTATTATGCCAATATTTTGCCTGGTAGAGGAGGCTCTTTATAAGTATATACCTCTTCATTTTAAGGTTAGGCTTAGCATAGTGTGTGGAGGAATGGTAAGCAGACATTTAAATTTAGATGGAGGATGAGATGTCTGGGCTTTAAATATAAAGTAAGGTTCTTTTTTTCTTTATAGCTAGACAGCCTCCTAAGATATTTCCGTGGGAACATCTTTGGTCTTAACATTCTCTGCTTCATGGAGTGCATGATTCATGGGTGCTATGTGATTGGCGAATTTGGGGATGGGACTCAAATGTTGTCAGAGTGTGGGTGGAGGTGGCTGCAGGATGTATAGTGTATTGATAATGGGTCCCCAGGGCCTGGAGAGACTAAGGCCTCCAATATCAGGAAATGAAAGAACAAAAACTCTCTAGAATTTAACAGAATCTGCCCTCAAATTCTGCTAAATGCTGATTCTGCCAGTATCAAGAGTTAATATTTATAAGGTGCTTACTACATACTGGATGGGCATACTCTCATCTAGTTCTCTCACCAGCCCTGGGAGGGAGGTGTCTGCTTCCCTCCATTGCTGTGGGGAAGACTCTGGTGTCTGTGCAGAGCCATGATTGGAATGGAGGCTTCTCCACTCTGGCATTAAGAGCTGCCTGGGCTTTGAAGAATTCACTTGCAAAGCACACTGTGGGAGTAAAGATTCATACAGGCTTCCACAGATGTAACACCAATCCATTCTGCAAGAAGGAGGCTAATTTAGTTCACAGTTTAAGCTTCTTCTGGCTCAGGACTCTGTGTCTGCCCACTGTGTTCTTGGTGGGCTGCACTGTGGAGTAGGGGACTGGGGAGAACATGGGTGAGACATCAGGGGGACCAGGAGTCCAGCAAGACAGCAGGGGTGAGCACCCCAGGGACCGGGGAGGCACAGTAGAGACCAAACTCTTTAAGCAGTTCAGAGCCACTTGATGGAGTTCTTTATACTGCCTTGGGTTTTCTCCTCCAAAATATTCTCTTTCATCTGAATTCATTCACTTAGAAGGGACGAGAAGAAGTCCATTCAAAGCAATTTCTTCCTGCTGGCTTCCCACAGGGAAGGCCTGGACTCCAGGGCCCTGTGAGCCCCTGGGAGAGTCCTTCAGTCAGCTCAGGGGAACAGAAGGTCAGGGCTAAAAGGGCAGCTGTTTGAAGAAGCAGCCTGGTTGCTTTGCTTAAGACAAGGGAGGTAGAAAGGGAAGGAGGGAGAAAAGGAAAGAGAACACGGTAAGAAGAGGAAGAAGGAGAGAAAGGAAAGAGAGGAGGGGTAAGGGAGGTAGGGAGCAGGACCAAGTGGTGTTCTGATTGGACCACACGATGTAGTGTCCAGTCAAGTAGACTGATGTTAGGATTTGCTTACCCTGGTCTACTCCAGACTTCTGTGATTCTATCTTTGAAATATTTTCTTCCCTTTGCTTTGGCTCTTCCTCCTCACCTGGTCTGGAACATATGGTTCCTCCAGAGGCAGGGTACAAAGGAAGGTGAGGTGACTTGTAGCTGCCAGAATCTTATAGAGTACATAGTATACAACCCTGAAACTCACGTTTCTCCATCAAAAATGCTAGTGAGAAGAACATAAAGTCAAGCTGTGCCTGGTTTTCAGACGCATCACGGGCCTGCATGGGGCACTCCCCCAAGATGAACAGAGCAGGGCTGCAAGGCTGGCATTGCATATCCCTATAGACACTGCTCCTCTTTTTCCTCTGTCCCCACAAGGTCATCTGCAAAGCACCTGCAATTCCTACAATCTGCCTTCAATGCAAGACTCGGGTGGCTGCTTTAGGGTCTCTTGTTGTTGCAGGGTGGTACACCTGCATCCCTCCATGGGGCAGAAATTGGGGCTCTAGTTGACCCACTTACGTTGGGGGCACAGAGCTGGGAAGAGCTCTTGCTAGGCTACACCACCCTGTGCTTTGTCAGCTCCCAGCTCCAGCACACATGGAGTGAATCTGTGGTGACCCCCGAGTTTGGGAAAGAGAACTCTAAAAATATCTACTACAGGGAGAAAGATGCTCAGAGATAAAGGGTAACAAAGGAAGCAGAAGTTCACCTTCTCGGGGACTCAAGTTCCAGAAAAAGAAAAAACAAACTGAAAGGACAGAAACTCAAATTTCTATTCACCCAAAAGAGAGCAGCCACCTCCAGAAACCCCGATGCTGTCGCTTGCTTTTGTATAACACCTGGATTTTAAAGAGTCCACCGATCTTTTCCATTTCAAAATCTTCCCCCTCGGAGCATCCACCCTGAATGGCCACCTCAGAGGTGAAGTCCTCCCTTTAAGAGGACTGAGCTAATTACACTCAGGTCTTATTCAAGTGATTCCTTTTATCCTGTGAACAGTGATCTCGGAAATGAGTTTAAGCGATTTCTGTGGAATTTTCCTAGACAGGGCACGATGACAGTAGAGCAAACCTAATTTCTGTGTCCAAATGTTGCCTATCCTTCCCATTATATTAGAAGTGTTTAAAAAAAAAGACCACCAGGATAACTTCATTGTAGCATTTCAAGTTTTGGAGGCATTAGAAAGGATTTAGCATAGGATTCAGTCTGTGGAGCCATAGTCCATATCTAGAGAAACCCAACGCTTCCGAATGAAGGAATGAAGTAGAAAAAGTCCAAAGGTGGGTGTGTATAACCTAAGACGTTGCTCTTTGCTTTCCATTGTGCCCGTGAGTAGGAAATAGGGGAAATCTTGCTTATGTTCTCTTGCTGTCCTCTTGCAGGATACACTTCAAACATCTCCTTTGCTCAGCTTCCCTGAACTTCTCGTCCTGTGCGAGCGCAGGATACCAGCTGTCAGCACTTAAGAGCTTGTAGAGGTCCCACCCTGCTCACCTGGGTCTAGTGTAGCACTGGGGACTTTGTTCACTGTCTCCATCTTAACTGTCTGTCCTGCTTACATCTTTCCCTGCCTCCTGCCCTGGACACCCTAAGCACAGGTTTCTACGACCATCTAGTGCCATTGTGTGAGACCCTTCCGGTCCTTGGCAAGAGAAAGAGATGAGGTCAATTTGTACACAGACAGGATGGAAAATGCCTACATGGCATGATTTTTTAAAAAGCAGTATACGTTCATAATACATCATTGTTACACTTTTTTTGAGGGGGACTACTCTCCTTCCTAGTTTCTCTTCCCTGATCACCTTCCCGTCTCTCTTTCCTCTATTTTACCCATTCATTTGTGAATAATTCCAATTTTCATATACAGAAACCACATGGTATTTAACTTTCTGTGTCTGAATTCTTTCACTTAACATTATGGCCTCAAGAACCATTCACTTTGCAGCAAATGGCGTGGCTTCATTCCTCAAGTGTCTAAATAATGTTCCGCTGTGTCTGTGGTGTGCATTCTCCTTAGCCATTGCTCTGCTGCTGGGAATCTGCACAGGTGGTTTCCAGAGCTTAGTTATCGTGAGTTGTTTCATAAAGTTAGGCTCTGGATTCAGAGTTCAGGGGTCTATTAAAGTAGTGAACTACCTTTGCGGTTTTGATTTAAACTTCAAAGCCAGCTACTTATGCCTATGTCGAGTTATCCCACTGGAGGCGAGATGACTCTCTCACGGTCCTGCCTATTTCCTGTCACACAGGATCACAGTCAAACTCCACAATCTTCCAGGCTCCACTTTTGTTATTTTTTCCAGTTCCCTACCCCATCCCTCTAGGTTGCCTGTGCTTTAGTGAGTGACACCAAGCGATCTTCATAGGCCAAATGCCCATGTATTTATTTACTTGAGAGTCAGGGCTGCAGGCTGCAGAAGGGATGTTTGGAAAGCACTTTGCAGCTTAGCAGCACCTGAGAATCCCTGGCTATCAGGAGGGGACACTTTGAGTACACTCAGGAGAGGTACCCTGAATTCTGTGAATGCTTGGATGAGTTTACATCCTCACCAACAATGTAGAAAAGGCTTCTTTTTCCACATCTCCTTACCAGGCTTCATTGGTTTTTTGCTTTCTTGATAGCCATTTGGACTGGGTTACAGTGGGGTCTCAGGGTTGTATTGATGGGTAGTTTTGATTTGCATCATTAACAGCTGATGATGAGGCGCATATTTTTCATGTGCATATGGGCCATTCCTACTTCTTCTGAAAGGGTCTGTTCAGTTAATCAGACCATTTTCAACTGGGTCATTTGTTATGGGAGGAGTTAACTTTAAAAAACTTTACATATGCTGGACATTACTGCTCTATTAGATAAATAGCTGGCAAAGGTCACACGAGAGCTGTTGTCTCTCACCTTATACTAAATCAAATGAAAACGGGACAAAGACTTATGAAAACCAGAAACTTTCAATTTGCTGGAAGACAACATAGGAAAACACTTGAAAGCACAGGCACAGGCAAGGAGAAGCCCACCAGCGGAAGAAAGACGCCAAGAATCGATAAATGAGACTCCATCAAACCGAATGCTTCTGCACAGAAAAAGAAACACCAGAGTGAAGAGACACCCTGCACGTGGTATGATGTTTTAAAAGCCCTGGAAGAGCCAGGTCTCTCAAGTTTATCACTCCAATAGAGTTAATCCGATATTTTAAAAGGCTTACGGGATAGAAAGAGCTTGGAGAAGCACGCCAGGGATGGAGACAGTGTTCATTCAGGGCGCGAAAAACCCTCAAGTTTCCCCGGGGCATTTTTCAGAATAGTCTTTCTCCTTCAACCTGCTCTCCTCCATTGTTCTGGACACTTTCTAGGAAAGTCTTGGTATCTGTTCTAATATTTATTACTTCTGATGAAGACAGGAAAGAGCGGAGACTTTTCCTCATCTTCGATTCACTCTTGAATCTTATTAATCTTAATGGAATTCACAAAATTAGATTTAACATCAGTTAAGCTTGATTGGTATCTTTGATTTAAAAAATATATAGAGTTGTACTTACTATTTCTTTGTCTTGAAAGAGTTATACCTAGGCCTCCTATATGATATGATATATTTCATATGTTTAAAGTTATTATGAAAATTGGGATGAAAACACAAAGAGCATCTTTAGTCAGTGAAAGCCTTTGGAATTTAAGCCTGATAAGCTGGAACCCAAAGACAAGATTGGCTCAGAGTATCTTTGTAATCCGGTTGTCTGAAAACAGGTCAGTGCTAGAATTTGATTCTAAACACCGGTGATATGAGAATTTCTGACTGCAGGTTAACATTTCAGGATACTTTGCCACGTCAACCATTAGAGACCAGCCAGTGCTAGAGCACAAAAATAAATATTACAGTTGCCATGGAAACAGAAATCACCTTGGAGATGATTAATACTAGTAAGAACAACAGGGCAGCCGCAGTCACATTGTTTCTGGCTGGATCGGGACAAATCAAAGAACGGCAAACATATGTAAAAAGGCCTAAGAGCCAAAGTCTTTTAGTTAGAATTATTATCGAAGTTTATTATCTGTGTGTAGGGGATTCTCCTAGGAAATAGTTACAGTTTTCATTTCCTGAATAACTTTTTACTAGATCTATTGTTAGAGGTCCTGAATGTCTCCTGGGTTGCAGTAGGGAAGGTTTGATAGGAAAAGTCCATTTTGTAAATGAATAAGCTCTTTTTAAAATTTTTCTATTTTTTGTTATTATGGGTTTTGACCTTTTGAAAATCTGTGACTCTAGATTATTTGATGTTTTAAATGTTTGTAGCTTTTAGAAAGATTGCTTACAAGTGCTGCAAATCATCAAATGCAGGATACTAACAGGGAGACAATTTCTTTTTAGAAAGAAATTGTTAGTGAATTAGCAAAAGAGAACTCAGTTACCTGTACAGACAATAAAAATATTTTTGATACATGGCATGGCATAGGTAGCGACTAGGTTGCCCTGGTTTTAAAAGACAATAAAATCATCAACAAACTGTCCCAGTAACACTCTTTCCTCAGAAAACTTAGTATTAAGGAGAAATAACAAAAGAAATAGCTTTTCTGAGGTTACGTATAAAGATATTAAAATTGAATAATGCCAAAGCTGATTGTTTTAAGGCTTGTGATTTACTTTGTAACACCTCTTCTTGGCCAAAGTGATGTTATTGCAGGTGTATCAGTAATGCTGAGTAACTTGGCCACTGTAACAGAAAATTGCTGGAGATCTCAGAGGTTTTACTTAATAAAGGGTATGACCCAATTCCAGTGAATCCAATTTGGCATTTCATTTACCAATATCAGCCTCACAGCAGGAGGTCATGTGCCTCTTAAAGAGGTCCAATAGCAACTACACAGTATCATCTATGAAATGTTTTTGTCGAAGAACCTAACTGACCATATGCAGGGTATATGTGGTTTATCTGCTTTAAGTAACACTGGTGTATTGGGAACTGATCCATACGATCCTATGATCAGATCCATATGAGATAGAAGAGTTGTCAGATAACACCAGAGGGATGGAATCAAGTCATTCCAGGGTGTGAAAAATGATGCAGGACAAAGGGCCTGGCTTTTTAAAAACAAAGACACTGTAATAAAAAAGAGATAGAGACAGAAGGAATCCAAGAGATGCTTAAGAAACAAATTAGCCAACTGTAACATGTGGACCTTATTTACACCCTGATATGAAGAAATCACTAGCAAATGAAAACTTACTAAACAACTGGGGGATACCAAGGGGTGTTTGAGAATACTGAAGAATTAACACTATTTTGGGTGGGATAAGAGTATTACAATTAAATTAAGACATCTGGGAACACAGGTATTTACAGATAAAATGGTCTGCCTCAGATTAGCTCAGGGTACAGTAGCCAAGGAGGTGAGGGCCACTTTTTAAAAACGTCTCTCATCGACAATGGAGACTTTGCTAGTAAGCATTAGAAATGAATTTCCATTGCTAAAAGTAGTGCTTGCTAAAGGCAAACTAGACTCGAGTGACTGTCTTCCACCGGTGACATCAGCGTAGCCAATGAGATTGCTGAACACTGTCTTTAGGCATGACTGTTTTATTTGTACCTACAGGTTTTACAGTCCAAGGACCCCTTTGATTTCATTCACCTTTTACCCTGAGGGATGGTACCGAATACTTTAAAATTGCCTCTGTTCATTTTCAAATAACTGAATTGTATAACTCTAGATTAGTAACTCTCTTCAGTAGGGTTCAGGGATCTCTGGGTTTCCCCAAGACCTAAAAGAGGTCTATGAGGTTAAAATTATTTTTCCTAATAATACTGAGGTATCGTGCATATGGAACAAACTTTTAAAAACTTACTTATTAATCAAATGTTTATATTAGTAATAAGATGTCTATATTGTCACAGTACTTGGTAGGATCCTTGCCTTCATTTTTTTAAAATTTTTGAAGGTAGTAAAAATGCAACAGCACAAGACAGAACAAAGCCAATCAAGACAATGCAGTGAAATTGTTACAGGATTTCACAGCAGGATACTAGGATAGTAGTAATATATACATGGTATATCTTTTTAACTTCATAATAGTTGTCCAGTCAATTAGGTATAGCAAAATCAAACCAAATATAGAACATTATAAAACCAATTGAGAATACTGAATAGAGCAAAAGAAACATAACAAAACAAAACAAAACAGTGAAAACAACCTTTGCCTTCAAACAGAAGATAGAAGGAAATCCCCCATATTTGCTATACTGCATATGGTCATCCTCCCAAGAGATGCTGAGACATCTATCCCCAGTAGCTATGGGGAGGGAGTGTTTGGTTTTTCAGCCCGTGAGGCAGTAGGCTCACAGGTAATGGTTCTCTTCCTAGTCCACAACTCTGGTGCTTACCAAGAAGGCAGGTGAATAAGCTGCCTGAGTCCCACAATGGCCAGATCTTGGGAGTTCTACCTTCATTATTAATGTCAAAAGACCAAATTATAATAATTTATTTAAGTGTCCTAATTGGCTTTTATTTGAGATTCACAAATTAGGGTAACATTTCTGTGCCAACCCCAAAAAGGAATGTAATCATTATGTACTACAAACATGTATGAATAAAAATAGAAATTAAAAGAATAAAAAATGAATTACGTCACAGAGGCATTTTCTCCCATAAACTGAGAAGAGAGGATGGTTTTACTTTATTTACTTTTGTTGAGCCCCATCTCACTGCCTATAATATTTCTAACTCAGCTGCCTGTAATATAATCAATTAATTAATTAATTGCATGAATGGTCCTTAGATCTCTTTCTCCTGGGAAATGAGGGGATGCAGGATGCTGATGTTAAAGGATGGAGACAGAGATGCGAAGAGGTGAGCAGGGAAGGCTGTGGCACAAGTCGTTATATATTAAAATTTATTCTAGGGCTCCGACGGGCCTAGGAAGAGGTCTGCTTTTCCCAGGCAGGTTTTTCTTGTGGAGCTAAGAATGTATACTCATTTGGGAGAACTTTTCCTTCCCCCTTCCCTCCTCTTGTTTCTTCTTTCTTTCCTTTCCTTTTTTCTTTTTTTGCTTTGAAATAATGATTTTAGTTTGCAGATCTACTGAGAAAGCAAAATATTGGAATATACTCAAATCTATTCATTTACAGGAGACCTGACTTAATAATTTTTGAGTTTCTGGGCTATCTCAGAAATGACCTTTTTCAAAATTGTTTGCTTTTGGTCTTCCTGGCCTGATCCAGTCTCTTTATTCTGCATCCACTGTTTGCACCTCCATGTCCCTCATGCAGGGGGTTCCCTGCACCCCTTAAAGTCTGGAGCCAGTCACAGAGGCAGGGGGATGACCATGCGCAAGTGGATGGTTACCATCCATAGCAGTGACTGAGCTAAGGTCCTGCTGGTAGTACAATGGCCATGTCATGTAGCAGGAGGGATGTGCTAAGTTTTGCAAGGTCCTTAAAAGACAGGACAACATCTTATTTGTTTTTGTTATTCAACCTATTAAATAAGCAACAGACTTTCAAAAAGTGGTGGCTGTCTGACTGTAGAATCATGAGGGCCATTTCACTAAGATATATAATTTCATTTTGTTTTAATGAGTTTTTTAATGTAGTGACCACATATTAGTATTTTATAAACAGTCAAATCATACAAATTTCAATGTATTTTAAAAAATTAAAGAAGGTATTAGAAGCAAAGGTGAATAATTTTAAATTTCAAATCAAAAGGAAAATCTAAATATGATTGAGAGGATTAAAAGACAAGGAAGAGTCCACAGGAAGATTAGATGCTGGGTGAGAAAAAGGGCCGGAGCTGATGCTGTAAGGACCCAGGACAGGGGTTGGAATGGTGAGGACACCATCACTGAGAAGAAGATGATGAAATGGACCAGGTTTAAAAGGAAATGTCTGGAGTTCAGGTTTGGATATGTTAAGCTTCATTTGTCAATGAGCCATCCTGCTGGAAAAGTCAGAGTTTGGGATAAAGGAAAGAGCCTGAGAATTGCAGGCATGAAATATGTTATTTTTAAAGTCAGCAGGTGAGCACAAATTCAGGAGAGAGAACAAAGGACGGATCCCAGGAGCATTCCAGTGTGAAGTGATGGTGAGAAAAGGGGAGACCAGCTGCACAGATTAAGAAGAAACTAGTGAAATATGAAAAAAAAAAAAATCCCAAAAGGATTTGGTGTGCTGGAAACGAGAACCAGGGAAAAGAAAGACAAAGAAGCAGGTAAATTAAAATGACAATAGAGAGTAAGAATATTCACATTTTCCCCGCTACTACTTTGATCCAGGTCTCAACTAAATTTTATTTTTTCTTTGCTTCCAGTATTTCCCAAATCGCTTTGCAGATCACCGCAGAGTTCATATTCCTAGTAAATCTTCTTGATATATTTATCTTACATTTAGGAAGCCTTGCACCAGGACAGGACTGTGCTCTTCAGCCTCGCTTCTATAGTTATCACTGATGTGCTCTCCAAGTTTCCAGGACAGTGTCTACTCCTCTGTACTCCTGGCAGGCCACATGTCCATCCTGAGAGAAATAGTTTGCTTCTTCCCAATTCTCAGTCTTTACCTTGGCTGCCACTTCCCTGTATAAGACTGTCCTTGAAACATGTCCTTGATTCATACATAATTCAAATTGTCTTATCCTGAGAGCATTATCTCTGTTTTAGGATTCCTTCAGGGTATCAAGGATAATGCAGGTTTCATAGTCAGTTCCCAATTCCATAAATAGAAATTGCATGACTATGCACAAAGTACCCAGGAGTCTTTTAAAAACATTTATTTGCTTAATTATGATTAATATTGCCAGGATTCTTTCCTACTCTATTTAGAAGAGGCAATATTTGCATGTGAAATTTTTATTTTTCCACTCTCCTGATATCTGCTTTTAGCTTCCATGTGTAAAATTTCATTCTATTTTAGGTTTACATCAGGAAATGAAGGTAATTTGCATAGTCAGGTAATATTGGAATTCCTGGGTGACCAGAATGAGGACTATATGCTGTACCAATTATAGCACCTTGGTAAATGGAACGTAATCAGCAACTCCCAAGAAACTTACTGTAGATGATCATTGCGAATTGTAAAGTCATGAAATTAAAAAACTGAGTGTACTTGGGTATTGTTTCATTGATGAAATGGAGGGCTCTCCTTTATTGCAAATAAGGCTTGGGACCTTTAGGATGAAAGGCATATATGAAACTCTCTCTCTCTCTCTCTCTCTCTCTCTCTCTCTCTCTCTCTCTATATATATATATATATATATATATATATATATATTCTAAAGGCCACTGGCCAATTCATCAAATATTGAATATGTGATTTGTTTTTTTTCTACTTTTGTTTTAAAAAAAAATATCCACAGCCTCTGGAATTGTTTTCCTCTTTTTTTTCTAGGATCAAACAGATAAGAGCATCACCATATCCATCTTCCTCGAGCTCCCTGCTGTGATTTACTGACCAGTCAATAGCTCACAACCCAGTGAAACTTAAAATTTTATAAGCAGCCACACAGATTCACCCCCGTTTACCAGACTCTTTAGCAGACTGATCCATAAGTAAATGATCATGATGTTTTTCTACAGTTTCTACTATGAAATAGGAAGTAACAAATTCCACCACCTTTCATTGGGAATCTAATATGCATGAGTACTGTGTAAAACCCCAGTATGTTAAAATTTATTCCACAATTTCTTTGGCTTCCCAGTATAGAAACAATTCGGTGACATACTTGGATTGGCAGAAAAGTCCATTCTGGCCAAGGAGACAAATCTTAGCTGAGTATGACGGTAAGGAGTCAGGGAACAAAAGCATCAAGCACAAAGGACATACTTAGATAAACTCCGCCTCTCACCTTCTCTGTGTCTTTGCATTGTAAATACACACTTACAATGGTGCTACCATTTCCTTGCAGAAAGTTCAATACTTAATTTTACCTTACTTCATCCTATCAGAGTACATAGTTGTTCAGAGAACATAGTTATAAAATACTTACCAAGTAGAATAAATAAAGTTGAAAGAGAAGAACACAAATGAATCACAGATTAAATACTAAGTATTTAAATTTCCGAGACCAGGCTCTACTTTTAGAATTAGACCTTTCTGGTGGAGTTTTGTAAAAATACACTCATTTTGTATCAGAATTTCGTAGTGTACATCACTTCCAGAAGAATTCTAGAGTAAGAAAAGAATGGTTTATATTACATTTACTTTATGAGTTGCTAAACATTTTGCTAGCTAATATAAAACAATGCAGTACTCACATGCCAATTTTGTTACTGAAGTAACTTAAGTAACATAAAGTAAGAGACTTCTGTCATATTTTTTAAAAGTGATGATGAGTATGTCACACAGTAAGGGATAATTACGCCCCATATTGAAATGTGGTTCTAGTTCTAAATGCCCTTAAGATTTTTTGCTCATTTATTTTTACTGAACCCTGCAACAGTAATATTGTATAATAAGAAATTCATAAAATTTAAGAGTCTTTAAAAAGTATTTCCTTAACTCTCCAACTAACTGATTAAAAGTTAAATTGGTGCCTGTGGTTACCAACATTGTAAGTGATAACACATTTGAAATTTAGAAATGTTTTAAGAAAAAATATACCTAATGAACACAGAAAATATCTGAGTGCAGAAAAAAGTGACTTTATAATTCACGTCTTCTCTAATGTTGGTCTATAGTATACACTTTTACACTTTCAGTATTTGTTTTTTGAGGTGCTTGAGATCAAGCCTGGGATCTTGTGCATACTGCGCAAATGCTGTACCCCTGAGCTATGGCTCTGGTCCTCAAACCCCAGTATTTCCAAGATGTGTTCAAAATCCCCACACTATATTTTATGCCAGAAATTATGGGTACTTCTGTCTCTACCAGCTCTAAGAAAGTCAAAATATAATAAGCAGATTCTCAGCATAATGTTTTTGTAAACCTGGGTTGACTCTTGCAGATAGAGTACCTAGGAGACATGGATGAAGGTTCTGATTCTGTCAATAACTTGTATGGTCAATAACATCCTGCTGCTTCTGAATGCCAGACGTTTACATTCCTACATCTCCCTTTTGTGCTACAAACAATGTGATCCTATTTACATCACCAACAACTGCATTTTAAACAAACAAACAAAAAAATCTCTAAATACAAACCTCTGAACTATACATCTTCCCAGGGACATAATGTATACTACTTTGTGATGAGAAAGAACCAGGAATTCATTATAAATTTTTCTTATTAAGTTACAAATTGAAGTGAAGGTAATTTTCTTAGTCATTTGTGAATAAAAGTAATACCCATAGAAATGGAAGCAATAAATGAACACATCAGGTCGAAGATTGTACATTCTGCCCAGCGTGCTGAAAATCACCACGTACAGAATGACAAGATCTTATGTGTAGACACTGCCTACCTCCTCTTCATTACCTATTTTCTCTTCATATATACTGGTAGTAAAAAAAACGAAATATAAATATGCAAAGGATCTAAAATATGTTTCAAGAAGAGGAACCAGCCAACTGCCAGTTAAAGTTTGACCTAGTTCTGTCCCTTTCACAGGCCCCATGCTTAGACAGACACTATTTTTAAATTACAGTGATATCAGTGCACCCGGCTCCTAATTCCTGCACTGAAACCAGAACACCCAGTCACCAGAATGTGACTGAATGTGCAGACAAGGAATCAGTGAAGGGACTAAGTTCAAAAGGAGGCCGTTATGGTCGGCCCTAATGAGGAGAGGCACAGGGATGGGCGAGACCACAGGGGACACAGCAAGGTGGCCATCTTGCAGCCGAGAAGAGGGTGCTCAAGGCAACCCACACACTGACCTGGGACTTCCAACCTCCAGAGCTGTGGACAGTAGACTGCATTGTTCTGCCACCCAGTGCATATTTTGTTAAAGCCCTACCAAACTAATACACCCTAGGGACAGCAGCATAGAGGCCTTAGGAATGACAGCTGGAGGCAGAGAGCCCGTGTTCCAGATTCCTAGAGTTTCCCTGGCAAAGAAATGAAGTCTCCAATCCTTTTCAATATTAATAAAACCTAAAGCACTATCTGTTGAGTAAAATGCACTTCTGTGGACTTTTGTGCCATTTATACAGAGAGAAGTGGTATACAGAGAGAAATCAATGAGTTACTTCAGTTTGAAATCAGATCACAAGTAACTTTAATCATCGATCAGGGGATTACACAGGTTTCTAAAGTTGAGTATTAAAGATATACATTGGAAAAGCTTAATATAAGCTCTAAAATAGCACTGCAGAGGGAATGAGGGGAAACACTGAAATTCACTGAAAGTAAGCGACAGTATAATCCATGCCCTACACGCACAAGCAGTGCTGGGGAAAAACTGATTAAGATCTTTGCACACCCTGAAATCATAATGGGTAGGTATATCACTAGCCGAGCTTAGCCTTGAATATTTATTTATTTATTAGTACTAAGGATTAAACCCAGGGCCTTGGCACTCAGCCACGTCTCCAATCCCCTTTTTTTATTTTGAGACAAGATCTTTTTAAGTTGCTAAGTTGTCTAAGTTGGTCTCAAATATGTGATCCTTGCTCCTCAGTAATATTTAAATATTTTAAGAGATGTATTTGTAGATTGGCAGATCTTTTCTTTTACTTTTTAAAAATGTTATTTTCTTTCTTTGAGTCATGCATGATATATATATACATATTTCTGTGGTGGGTTTAAAAGATTATTTTTGAGTTGCTTAAACAAGTTAACTCAAGATTTATCTTTACCTAGTCCCCTGTTAAGTGCCAGTATATCCGTCAGGATACAAAATTGTGCTTTAAAAATGTTTTTCTTTTTATTTAAATTACCCTCGTTTCTTCTAAATTATGTAGCTGGAAGCACATATCTGAGCCTAAGAGCTTTTACGATTGATGGCTGTTCTTAAACCAAACATAAGGCTTTACATATTTTACCGTCTCTCAAAAATTAACATTTCTTGCTTCAGAGAAATTATACTTTTAAAAAATTATGATACCTACATTAAGATGGTCAGTACTATGAAGATTATCAGTGTAAAAATAAATTGACAGTTGATGGGGCATGATATAAGTCGTGTCCCACCTCCCTTGAGGGCGCCTTCCACCCTCCTGAAGGCTGCTTCAGTGCTCTGAAGAAGCCCCTCTGGACGGAGGAGATGTCGAGGTTTGACAGAAATATATGGCAAAAGTTTACATTCTAAGAACAGCGCATCAAAGATGCACTGCCATTACCCCCCTCAGCATGCTCCCCTCACTTCAGACCACATTCCGCCACTCTGGCCACTTTCTGACGCAGTCCTGGAAGTCCTCTTTAGTGGGTGTCCTTAGTTGTGATGTCCTGGCGGCCTCCATATCCTGAAATGATTCAAAATACCTTTCACAGTCATTTTGACTTTGGAGAAGATCCAGAAGTTGTATGGTGCAAAGTCCAGTGTACAAGGTGGTTGACGACATGGGAGGTTTTTAAGAGCCTGCCTTCTTAGTGGAGGGCACTCAACCCTCCAGCATTCACCACACTTACCACATTTCATAAAGACATGAAAAAGAGGGCTTCAGAAATGCTTCTGGAAGTGGTAAGAACAATGCGATAAACGTGTCCCAAATGAGGGGGTGGTATTTTGATGGGGGTTAATAACAGTGTCCTTCACTGTAATAAACCTTAAAAATCGACACATTCATCACATATTTTGATCAAGTCTTGTATTAGATTTTTACAGTTGCTGTAACAAATTACCTCAGAGCTAATGAATTAAAACAAGACTTACTCTTTTACAGTTTTAGGAGTCAGAAGCCCAGATCTGTTTCACTGGGTTAAAGTCACAGTATTCAGCAGGGCTGGTACTGATTCCTTGAGAGGCTGAGAGGCAGTTAGGTCTCTAATTAGTAGAGTTTCTATCTCTTGACTCATGACCGCTTTCTCCAACTTCGAAGTTAGGGCTTTAGCAGCTCCCATTTCTCTCTGGTCACACTGCCACTCTTGTGGTCAGTTTCCACTGTCTTCCTCTCATCAGCATCCTTTTGATCAACTGGGCTCCCCTGAGTAATCTGAGATCCTCTCCCTATTGTAAAATCCTTAATGGCACCACAGTTGCAAGCCTACCTTGCCATACAAGATAGCCTTCACATGCTCCAAGGGTTGGGAAATGGACATATTTGAGGGGCCATTATTCATTCTACTACAGGTGACATAGGGAAGTTAGGCTGAGGTCAAACCTGAGAAAGCCTGCAGATGACACTTTCAGATAGTGACAGCATTTCTGTGGTAGTGTTCACTATGTGCCTACGATCACACCATTTTGGACGTTGTAAGGCATCAACTCATTTAATTTCTAGTCCTAGGAACAGGGCAGGAATGCCTTGGTACCCACTGAAATGTGTCTCAGCACATTGGGCATGTCACCGCCATGCCCTAGGCCATTCAACCCAAATAGCAGATCTAGGATTTATACCCACAGAAGCTGGTTTCATCACCTATGAGGTTGGCCACTCCCCTGTCATGCAGTTTCTGCTGCAAAGAGACACTGACAGGCAGTGCATCTTCATCTGAGAGCAGAGACTTTGGACTCCTGGGGTTAGGAAGTACTTGGTAGTTTTTTTTTTTTTTTTTTGTTTCCCACCTCGTGGCACAGCTGAGGAATCCACGATCTTTCTTGATATAAAAAATAAATTGAAATTGTGAAATTAAATGACATGCTCAAGGCTACATAACAGAGATGACAGAGCCACTGGAGGCATATGGTGCTTTTCACCTACCTAGTTTAAGGTGTCACTTGATCATGTGACATCATAGGCTGCACTGTGCCCCCAAAATTCCTATGGTAAAGTCCCAAGCTCTTGTCCCTCAGAGGGTGACCGTATTTGGAGACAGGCTCTTTAAAGAGGTCATTAAAGCTAAGTGAGTCCTATGGGAGGACCCTTATCCACAATAGCTGGTGTTCTATAAAGAGTGCCCAGCGATGGACATGCATGGAGGAAAGGCCATGTGAGGCCATGTGAGGACACGGGGACAGGCAGCCTTCCGCCAGCCAAGAAGAGCTCCCAGAGGACACCAAGCCTGATGACACCTTGGTCTGGGTCCCGTAGCCTCCAGAGTGATGAAAAAGTAAACCACATAGTCTGTGGTATTTCATTACTGCAGATCTAGCCAACTAACACACCCCGATGAATTACAGGCCTTTACACACTGCTAGCATGGAAGGTAGCTGGCCCATGATCTAGATTCCTGGAGTCTCCCAGAGGAAGATATAAAGCTTCTAAAATAATTTTTGATATTCATAAAAGCCCAAAGGAAAGTCCACAAAAAGGTGGTCTAACCAAAACTTCAAGTTTCATGTTTTTTTCTTTCCAGGTGGAATTATACTAAATCCATATGGTAGCACAAGCTGTCTCACATTAATCTGACACTTGTGATTAGGCATTTATGATTTTGAGCACTTAAAAATAGGAAAATTGTTTATCACTTAATAAGAAAGTTGATTGTTTGATAAAAACTCAGGCTTTTTGATGAAGACAGATTGAGTAGGAATCACTGCTCCAAGTTCCCAAGTTCTTTATTTGAATCTTGCAAGACCTAAGCTGCTTAATCCTCTTCATAGTTTTAGAGCTCTTTGGGAGGAATATAGAGCACATGACACAGCCTGAGTCATCTGTCACATGATGGGTGGTGAGCGCCACTGTTTTCAAACCTGGGAGTGTAGCTGACATTTGGTGAATGCTGTGTTAGGTTATTTTCCTGAAAGTCAGCAAAAAATGCAAACATCCCAATAAAACAAGAGACTAGACCTAGTTCTTGAACCTCATATATAAGCAAAATTTAAAAGCCAAGGCTTCAAATACAAACAGTTGAGTGTTAAGAACCTCAGTGAAAGGTATCTGAAAATCTGAAACGCAGTACTGTAAGGCAGAACTGTACATCTCATTTAAAAAATAACAGCAAAAGTATGAAGAACAGAAAATTCTATTAACAAGAGATTTTTATTAAATGCTTCATAATAAAATATTGAGCCCACTCTATCACGGTATACAGGTTGATGTTCTAATAAATAGCACAAGCAGCTGAGGGGAGCTCATGTTGGTATCACGGGGTGGAACTGTGGGGAGCTTCATGTACAAATATATCTTCCTCTGCTCTCCCATCACTGTACTGCTGTGTTCAGAGATGTTTAGGCTTTGGGAAAGACTCGTAATATTTCCTGAGTAATTCACTCAACAATTCTCAAAAAATATGTTACTTAATGGTACACATGACAGTTTCCAATGGATGTATCCATTTTAGTATTCAGCATCTCCAATAACTGAAAACTACAATTCTAAGTGTTCTATACCATAAGTCTTTGGAGTGGGCATAAGGCTCTCTAGCACAAGGTTAATTTCCAGGAAGCTTAGCAGGGACTACACTTTCTGGTGGAATGAGAAGGTGAGAAGAAATGTCAAGGGCAGCCCACTATTTTCCAAATAACAGGATCTAAGCCTATTGAAGGGGAATAAAGAGTGGGGATAAGTGGATTTTTGGATGGTAACAGATGACTGGAATAAAATATTGAGACACCTAACACCCTAACCAGCATAAAATTTGTCTTCACTCATTAGTCAACATTTTCTTCCAGCACATAATGACTTTAAGATAGCATTTCTACAAACTACATTGGCTCATTCATTTTGCAAGAATTATAATTCCGAATATCTAAAGTTATAGTAAATGGATTTTTAAAAATATTTATTCATTAATATGTCTGGCATTCTCAACTATGGCTCTTGACTTCATGGTTTCCTGGTTTAAAAAAAAACACTAAAACAAAACTCATGTTGAAAGAATACTATCTACCTACAGCTCATAGTAATATTCACTATCATCGTGCCAATCCTTATTACTGAGTTCCCATAGAACTAAACCAATCTGGCCAATTCACATTATTTAGATTTTTCTCCTTTATAGTAGTAATGTAACCAATTAAACAGTAAAACAATTTAAAGCAATTACTTAGAAAACTCCATTTTTAAGATGCTTTTACACTCAGTGATAATATATTGAGTACCTGGGCTGAATTTGGTACATACAGTCCACACTTTGGTACCCTGTTTCCCCTAATGAATCTTTCATTCTCTGACTATGACAACCAATGGGAAAATCTAAAAGTAAAGCAAAGTTTTAATTGCAATGCAAACATTTTTGTATTCACATCAGAAAAAAGAGATCATGCTTTCCAAAGATGGAAAAATAAAATCACAGCCTAAACATACAACCATCCCCATTACAGAATGAGGCAGCCAGTTCTAGTAACCCAGAGAGCATTCGTTTTAGAATGGTTACAACCAATGCCCGAAGATGGAAGCGCTGGTGAAAGTAGTTTTAAAATCTATCCCCTTGGAAAATGACATCTTTTACACGTTAAAACCTGGTTTCAGAAGTCCCTCGCTTCAGATTGTTACTCAAAAACTCGTCATGTTCAAAACTCAAGTTGTTATGAGATCTTGAAATCATAAGAAGCTTCTCCTTATTTGTAAAGTCCTTTTTGATGGCTGTTTGGGGCACAAGCAGCCTGTCCATCGGGTCCTCTTTGTTCTCCAGTTTCATGTAGCCTTTGCTGTTGCTCCGATCCAGCCGAGGCCAGCTGGGATGTTTCCGCTGTTCGGCTTGGACAGTTAGAGTGGAGGATCTGTCTAAGTCTAGGGATTTGGAGTGAGAGGAGAGCAGATGCAAGGATGTGTTGGATCCAAACTGTCTTCTGGCAGCTCCAGGTGACAAGAGCTGTCCAGCCCCAGGTCCAAGGGCCACAGAGGACTTGTACTGACTGGACAGTGACTCCCCAGTGGAATGATTCCTTGGGAGCCCCAAGCTGACGGGCTGGCAGGATTCAGCCTTGTTGGGCAGAGGGACCACAAGGGAGTCCATGGACAAATTCCTTGACCTGTCCTTGAGGTTATCAGCATCCTCAGTGATGTTGTCTATACTGGGCTCATCAATTACACAGTTATTCAGTTTGATCACGGGCAGCGTAAAAGCACTGATTGAGGAAGACACAATCGACTTGGTCTCGCATTTCTTGGAGCCGCTGCTCTTCTCCTCAGTCGTCTTGGGAGGAGGTGGATAAAGACCGAAGACAGACACAGAGCTGTCAGACAGCAAAGGGGGCATGAGATGGCCCAGACTCTTACTTTCGCTCAGCATGAGCTCGTCCTCTTCCACAGAGCTGTCCATCCGAAAGCTGCCCCGCAAACCTGAGAAAGAGGCCACCGTGTTGGCAGCCAGCCTGGAAGCACAGGAGCTCCCGTTCTGCTTCACTTCCTGCTCCCCCATCAAGCCAGCGTAGACACCATTTAGATGCTTCTGCTCCTTGATTCTCAGCGTGTGGATGTCAATGACCGTGGAGTAGATGTCCCTCATGTGTATGATTTTGGTCTCCTTGTCGCGGTTTTCATGCAGAATGGCATTCGCACAGATAAAAATGAAAATGCCAATCCCCATGGTGAAAGGGCCGAGCATTTTCATCTTATCAGAATGTAAATGCTGCTCAAAGAAGCGAACCACTACGCCACCCTGGTTGCGAATGACCTGGGTTTCGTTCGTCGACAGGGTTGTTTCAGCATCGATGAAATGTTCCTTCTGGGGCCAATACCCAAGGACAGCCATGGCGATCCCTATGATGGAGATCAGCACTCCTAAAATGAGGAAGAAACCAGATGGAGAGTAAAGCCGGATCTTGCCACGAACCACCACGACATCGGCCCGGGGCCGCCTCCGGACAGGTTTCTTCTCCTCGGCAGCGGCAGGAGAGGGGCTGAGGTTGACGTGGTGCTGGGATCGGGCAGAGTCTTGTCGTTTCAGGGCCGCCAGGCCAGTGATCACCCCGCCAGTGGCTATCATAGCTCGGCCTTTGTTCTGAAAACAAAGAAAACGGGTGATGATCAAAGTGTGTTCCTGCAGCAGGCTCACTGGTTCCGTTTAAGAACTGCTTAGGTGGGATTTCTGTTGCTACTGTTGTTTCATGCGATGAACCAGGGCAGAAAAATATGTCTTTAAAGGACACAGCTCTGACCGACATTTTGTTGATGGACTAATGGAAAATTGTGGAGATTTTAGTTTTGGGCTGAATGTTGTTAGTATTGGTGAAATGTGCGCTCAAGGTACCTTTTGTTTAAATAATTTTATTACATAAAGTAGTGGCCTAGGGATGACTCTATGTCTCTGTCTGTCTCTCTTTCTCTGTCACTCTAGTCCACATACATACACACACCATAATCATGGTTTTTTTTTTTTTTTTTTTTTTAATGGAAGAATAGAGTATTTAACAGGTCAAATACAAACCCCACACTTACAAAAAGCATGCACTCCAGCAATCTGGGCTTCCAGGCCCACTCTCGAGAAAGTCACCAGCGATCTCTTTGTGTCTCGTTCCCCGTCCCCATTTTCAGCTTTCTTATCTCTCTGCTCCTATGCATGTGACCACCCCTCCTCTCCTCTATCCTCCCCAGACTTGGATGACACTGAGTCCAGGTTCTACCCTGACCTCCCAGATGATTTTATTCCACTTGATTCTTTTCCCTGCACCTCAGTGTGAACCACCTCTCCCTCACAGACCCACCCTTGGCCACCTTCTCCTCTGCATTCATATCTACTACTCCTACACTTTCCACTACTTCCTTTATGCTGATGAGTCCCAAGTTTACATTGCAGCTCCTATCCTGAGTTTCAGCTTCACATTTTCAACTGCTCCTTGGAGGACACATGAATATCCATGCACCGCCAGCAAAGTTGAACTCAGCTTCCACCAGCTGTCCCTCCTGCCTTGTCTTACTCAGAATGGGGTCAGTTCCCAGGCGTGGCTCTTCACTGTTATCCTCCCCTTCCACTTCTCTCCACTTCCAAGCAGCTTCCACCTCTTATCTACCCCTCAGTTCCAATCCTGCTTTTCCCAGCCTAGTGCAACTTTTATTAACTCTGCACTGACTGTCAGAATAACTTCCTGACCTCCCAAAGTAACTCTTCCAATCTACACTTTTTCTTTTTTATAATCAAGTTATTAAGCACATAGCATAATAATTGTCCTATGACACACATCTGAGATACTTTAAAGTATCTCAGATACTCAGAGACATTCTAGACTACCTTAGTTTAATCTGGGGCTCCAGACCCACTCAGTTAACCTTATCTGCTTGCTTTAATTGCATACAACTGGAACCCAACTACAGCTTCGCCATCTGTACCCTACTCCATACTGCAACTTTGTTAAGAATGTTCCAGCTGTCCTGCCCAGATTGCTCCCCAGCCAGCTGCCATCTTTGCATCTTGACTTTTGGTCAGTCATTGATCCTCATAGTCCACTTCCTTTGCAAGATTCCCTCTGGATAACTCATCCCATATCCACCCAGGCTCTCATTCTTTAGAGCAATCAAACACATATTTTTATGGCACTTGACATACTATTGAGTTTTAATTTTTCCACATTTGTGGCCAAACATCAAATATAATTCATGTCTGATCATCAGAAACATTCACTATTGTGCCTTGCACAAGAACTATTTGCTAGAATTCTGAATAAAGGAGTCATTTTTTTCCCAGAATTTGCTGGATGACCATCATAATACTATATTCAATTTTTTACTAAAAACAATAGGAACATAATTAATTCCCCAACAGAAAGCTACATTTTATGAGTTGATAAAATATCTTATTTTATCCTGAATAATCCTCAAACTGCTAAGTTTGGTTGGTAGGGAAACAAAGGATATTTTAAGACCCACAAATTTCTGAGAGGGTGTTAAATCTCATCTTGCAGAATCAAGCTCTTCTTTTGAATTCCTACTTATTATGATTTCTGAATTGTGTTTAAATAACAGGGCTGTGGATGGTACACACAGTTATAGCAAGTTGGTGAATGAAGCCAGTCTTCAGTGGAATTATAACGAGGATTAAAAGAGTTTAAAGTTGGAAAAGCAAGCTAAATTGAAACCCATCACTCATCTATGAAATTTATCAGAGTATGCACACTACAGCTTAGACCTTTTTCAAAACTTGGTTAAAATGTAGTGTCAGCCTATGTTTTCTTGAAGCCAAACCAGTTCCAAATGTTGGAAGAAAATACTTAAATTAGATAGCACCCATCTAACCCAATTATTTCCATATGGTAGGATAAGGGTTTGCTCTGAAATCTTTCTGAATAGATGGATTTCAGAAAGAAAGGAAAACAAAGGCAAAAGCCTTTCGTTTGGTCGAGAAGCAACCACAATGAATTGCATTCCACACAATTCCAGTCCTCCAACATTTATTAAAACATTTTCTACTGGCAATGCCATTTTCCATTCCTGAGGTTGACAGAGGAAAGGGGGTTGGAACAGAAGAAAATATTTTAAGAATGATATGAGTATAGAAAGCTAGGATAGAGTGGGCTGCGGCTGGGCTTCTATGTAAGCCTGTACTGTAAGGAAATTGGGCTAGACAGGAAGAGGAAGCGGGGTAGTTTAACTGCAAAATTGTATAGAAAACGAGATCCAGAGCATTTCAAAAATAAGAAAAGAGAATAGGAAGAGTGAGGGAATCACAGTTTCTTCAGGGTGTCTTACTTGGCCAAGACTCCCATGAATCACCAAACTGAGGTCTGTTTCCAGGGCCCTCCTTTAATAGGATCCATAATACTCAGTGCTGGACAAGACCCTCTGTTATCTCTCACGGACCCAAACTAGCGCTCGAGGGAAGAGCAAAGGTGAACAAATCCAGTCACTGCTTCAAAAAGCTTGAAACCTAATGGAAGACCCAGTGCTGCTACCGAAGACAGAATGAGCTGATTTCCAGGATGGAAATTTCAGGCAGGAAGAACCTTCCCAGCAGGCTTCTTGTAGGAGGTAGCGTTTTCATGCTTATCACAGTGAATAATCAAGTTGGCATCCTTCCCAGTGATGGTCTAGAGAACTAACACAGGCTGGGCAGGGGAATGTAGCTTTCACATTCCTCTGCAGAGGAGCTGGAGTATGACACACATACTATTATCATTAGTTTGGGAAAATCAATCTCAACCAGTGGATGAATGCAATAGTGAGGGGCAGATATTGGGGAATTGCAAAGATACAGAGGCAGCTTCACTGAGGCCCAGAGAAACCATGAAATTGAAGGAGCGAGTGCACAGGCTTCAGTTTTGCTGTGCAGTGCCAGCTGGCCCAAAGTGTTCAGCATGTGTGGAGTCTGCCTGGATTGCTTCTAATATTTATACTGTGGAGCCACATGACCTCCATCCTGCATATACTTCTATCCCTGATTTGTTTTGTATGTGTTTTGGTTGTGGGGGCTGTAGTTGTTACCGAGCTTCCTTATTGCTCCTGAACTCTAACTAGAATCTCCCCTATGCACAACTCTTTTAGTGGACATCTCCAAACCTTCCCAAACTCTTCCCACAGGCCATTTCCAAAGGCTCTTGAACCACAGCAACAACCCCACTCCTGGTACCAAATTCTGTCATAGTTACTTTCTTCTCTCATAGTTGAGACCAAATACCTGATGTCCAAAGTTAGGAAAGGGAAAGTTTATTTCTTACAGGTTGGAGGTTTCAGTACATACTCAATTGGCTCCAAGGCAAAATGACACAGCTAGGGGGCAGTGGTTCATGGCTGCCCCTGCAGCAAAGTGCAAACACCAGGCAAGAGAGAAAAAAGCCACGCTTTCTTCCCACCATTACACTGTATACTGGCTCCACCCCTGGGAAGGTGTAGCACTCATACAACCAATCCAAGCACTAAACAATAAACCAATCACAAACCCTAGATCTGGCCGCCCATGACTGCATAAGGTTTGGTGGTATGAAGAATGTCACCTGAACGTAAACCATAACAGCTACAAAATGAATTCAAGGATAGCCTAAACTGCATAGTTAAACTCTGTCTCAAAAAGTAAAAAAGAAAAAAAAACTTAAAAAAGGAAAAAGAACAGCATTATCCATCGCATACTTCCTATGGTGAGGTACTGATCTAAGTGTTTTAGGTGCAAAAATAGCCTCACAATAACCCTGGAGGTGGTTCTAATAACGTGAACCCCTATTTTTCCAATGAGAAAGTTGAGGTTCTGAGTTTAGGTAACTTACTGAGTATCACATAGCTGGGGTGAGGGGTGGTTCCTGACGCCTGTGTTCATTTCTCCAATCAGAGTGACCATCTGAGGAAAGCCACAGAGCATGCATAAGACTGATGGCCTAACTTTGGGTGAGCATTGGCCTCTTCCATCTGTATAAATCCCTTTCGCTTTCTGCAGATGCAACCCTGAGAGGTCACTCACCCTTCCACTCTCCTCCTTTTTGGTATCACCCTTGGCAGGAAAGACAGAGGACTCATTTCCTTAACAATCCAGCTGAAGAGCTTTATAACATTTCATCTTGTGAACTTGGGTAGAGTCTGTACTTACCGACCTCTTTGGAGTCTGTTTTCCCAAAATTGTGTTGTGCTTCCCAGTTGTTGTTCCTCTGCATGTATTGTAAACCTAGCCTCCAATGCTTTGCCAAAACTTTTGAAAGTTGATAAAAACACACTGAGCAAAGCCTTGTGCTGTTCTACTCCAGACAGCCTCCTTGGTGGGCACTGTTTACCAGTTCACATATTCACTCACACAATTCATAAACACAGATACCTCATATTGCAGTCAGTAAAAAAGGCTCAACACCGGTTTCCTGGCCTGAAGATCAGAGTGAGCAGTAAGCATCTTTATGATGGGGTTGTCTAACTAGCTATAAATAAACCTAACAGAGAAGCAGCCACACTGCATGCATGCTTCCACAGTCCCCAAAAAGATGTTATGATTTTTGTCAAGAGCCAAGTTAGAAAAAGAAATATTGTATGTATTATAATGTTGGAGTACCTATCAATCATCTGTTTTTCCATAAAACAGCCACAATTTAACCAGCAAGATGCATCAAGATCATCAAGTTAAAAATCTGCAAAATACACCTTTCTCCCCACTGTGCGAACCAGGATACTGATGAGCTCTCTTCAGAGCTTGACCATGTTATAGGAATCTGAGATTCACTGTGGATCTCATTTGTGATTTTTCTTGCCACAGAGACATGCAGACTCTTGTATTCCTCCAAATCCTCTGATACTGCTTTACCCTCACTCTCATTTATTCTATGCTTTTCAGCCAAAACCTGTCTCCTGGACTGAGAGGATTCTCGACTTGTGCACCATGTATAACACTATTCCATACATGGTCTAACATTAGGGTTATCCTCTTTTTGTTCTGCTAGTAATTTTAAAAGCCTCATTGTTGCCTTTCACTCCTTTTATTAAGTACATTCTGGCATGTGCTTTTGTTGGCCCTAATCCATGCCACTTTTTCGAATTCTCATATTCTTAAAGGTTTGTTTCCATACACTTAGGATCTCCCCTGACCACTATTCTACCCTCATTGAAAGTATACATCAGATGTGGTTCTTTATGCATTCACACTTACTTACACCTGAGACAGTAATAATTAAGTAGACTTGCAAAGTTAGAGGTGTCAGTGGCCTCTGAATTTAGACAGTCCTTTTAGCCAATGAAGGAGCAGAAATGTTGTCTAAAATCAATCATTTTATTAGCAGAAACAACAGAATTAGTATCCAGCTTTTTCAATTCCCAGCCTAAGGTCCATTCTTGGCTCTAAGCTTCTTTTTCTACTATTTTACATGCAAGTTCAGTGCCTGGCCAAACATATGGGATGTAATAAATGCTCAGTAAGTATCTGTTGACCAGAAACGGATGTGACGAGGATTTGAGCATGATTGAAATGTCTGAGACACGAGGGATGCATTGCTAATAACACTCGGTCCCTGATTTCAAGAAGTATGGAGCCTGATGGGAAAGCAGGCAAAGTAAATATTTAAAATGAAACTGACTAACAGCTAGGATGGGTTTCTGGGAATAGCCCTCAGGAAGCTCTTCCACAGTATCTGGAAGCAGTGGCAGTTTCCGAGAATAGTGACAGTCAAGGAGACTTGGGCCACCAGCTGGAGTCTGCAGTGCAGACAGATCCTTATTGATCCTTGCTCCTGACTGTTCTTATTCTCTGATTTTCATCATCTTCCCACTTGAAATGTGCCTGTTATTTTTGATACAACTGACACTTGAGTATTAATCTATTTGAATTTTTATCCTCATTCAGAGACTTGAAACCTCACCACAACATAAGACTCTCTGCCCAAAGGAAGTAAAAATTAATCTGTGCCTTCAGGACCAAACAAAAGCATTATATAAGAATCCATGTGGTATCCACAAATGTGACAGATGGAAATATTTTCTGTTCAAGCTACAACAGTTTTAGGACTTTCATCCCAGTGGAAACATTTTAAACTTTTAGAATAGATTTTGAACCTATATCCTCATCAGCGTTGAAAGTGAAAATTCCTCTGAGTAACAAATAGTTTAATCATACAAACTTCAAAAGTGATGAGAGCAGAAACAATCTTTTGAATGGTAGCACAATGGTTTGGACCCTGCAATAAAAAGACAGGTGCCCACATCCTTTCTTAACCCCTGGACCGCCATGCAACCTCGGACACATTGTTAAACATTTATCTCAGTTCCTTCCTCTATAAATGACAAAAAAAAAAAAAAAAAAAAGCTCTTAAAAATACACAGTATAAAGCCAGATGTGGTGGCACACATCTGTAATCCCAGCACTCAGGAGACTGAGGCAAGAGAGTTGCTGTGAGTTTGAGGCCAGCCTGTGCTACAAGGTGAGCTCAAAACTAGCTGGAACTCCATAGCAAGATCCTATTTAAAAAAAAAAAAAAAACCACACACAAAAATCAAAAAACAAACAAAATTTACACAGTATACAGTACATGGATGAAGACGATCTGAGAATCTTAAAAATATATACCACTTAATAACCACACTTGAACAACCAAACTCTTGTAACCTCACTTTCCGTATCTGTAAAATAGAAATAGGAACAATACCTGCAGCACTGTTGTAAAGCAACAGATAAGGAAGACAAAGCAAAACTCAGTGTCTGGTAATTAATGTTGTTAACTAATGAGCTAGTGACATCAGCTGTGACTGATTTTTAAGGACAAAATGAAGTAACATACATGTTTCTTGAATGCAAAAAGTTCTTAACAACCAATCGCTGCTGTTAACTCTTCACTGTTCATATCATTCATTCTTTCATTGCTCAAGTAAGGCAAATCAAAAATATATTTTAGCTGAGGAGGTAGCTCAGTGGTAGAGCCTGGCATGTGTAAGGCCATGGGTTTGATCCCTTGCACCAAATCTATCTATAAATACACATATATTAATATATGAAATTAAATAATTCATGATGGCTCACTGTTCTTGAAGAGGAAGTCATGACTGAAAATTTGTTGATGGATTTAGAGTTAAAAACTGAATGAAGAACTAAGTATGGCTGTGCATGTCTATAATCCCAGAACTATCAAGTACAGCCTGAGCAATTTAGCAAGCCTGTGATTTAGCAAGACTCTGTCTCTAAATAAATAACTAACTAAATAAATGCTGGGGATATACAGCTCAGTGCAAAGACATTGGGTTCAATGCCCAGCACAAAATGAATCTGGATGAAGAAAGTGTATTTTAGTGGCAAAAGTATTCATATAATTTGATAGTTGCAGGTTGAGTTTACATAAGAGACCTTATAGAAAGAATACAGCACAGTTTACTTTTTAATTCAACCTATTTTATTTCTTCAAAACTGGAGGTGTCTTAAAACATAACCATAATAAAAACCCAAACCAGTTCATCTAATGATTTATCTTAATAATGCAAGTGGAGCAAAGGCATGAGTGATCCGATCAATTCTGCAAGCATCATTCTGTTGCCATTGAGATTTTTAGGCATAAAACTGCAAACACAGAGGAATGGACAGTCTGAGAATAGGGGAAATGTCAAAAGGGTGATATAATGTAAAAATTTTAAGTTTGCAAAATGTTAATTCTGTGGCAAGAGGTTTATGAATACTCAAAAAATCTTTGTTAGTCTTCCTTGGAGAGAACGGCTTCTTAATATTCAGTATAGCTCTATATTCCTATGAATGCTGGAGCTAAGAAGAAGTACTGAAAATCTCGGTAATTAGTAGAATGAGTCTCAAGTCATTAAATGTAACTTATGGTCAAGTAAACCTGAGTATGCAGACAATGCTAGGAATAGAGAAAATCCTTGAACATCTATACATGTTCACTGTAATTCCTTCAAACCTGTCAGCCTGAAACAGTGTAAAATATGGGCTCAAACCAATTATGAGCTATGCAGCAATGACATGGAACAACTGCTCTCCAAGGACTAAAAGTCATGAAGCCCTGAACACAGAAGTCTCTAGAAGAGCAAATAACAGACATGTAATGAGCTCAGAAAACACCCTGCTGCGACCCTGTGGGAGACATTTTCTGCAGGAACAGAAGAAATTAGAAGCTTATTTTCCCCAAAGTAGAAATATGCTTCCCACCCTTCATTGCAACTTTTCAAACCTGGACATGCTCTTAACAGTAACTGTCACATTCCCAGCAGGAAGGCGACTTAACCTAGTGCAAAGGAGCTATGCTAACGCAGTCCACGGTTTACCAAAATGTGGGACATTAGCCAAGATGTTCAAAATAAATAGTCGAGGCATAAAAAAATTCACAATTTGGACTTTTTACTAAGACTTCTCTACAGCACAACATGTATGCTAACCTCACTTAGAGGTATGGTGACTGTGATTTGCAGACAACAATGGAAAGGAATACTCTAATAAGCATTAATATTCTCTGCATTGATTTTATTACTGAAAAATTCTGAATACACTGTTGACTTCCTGCAGGACCAGGCAAAAAGCTGCAGGCCAAGAAGAGTAATTTCAAGTCTAGCTGCTCCACTTACTATCAAATGTCTGTGTTAGTATCCCGGATCTGCAAGCAACACATCTGTGTAGACACTGTTAAAGCTGCCAAAGGTCTTAGACTCTCGCCAAGACGAAACCATCCACCACCAGGACAAATCTGCCACATAAATACCATTGAGTTGTGCCACGTTTTATTCCATAGCACCAAGCTCTTCATTAAATTTCTTAAAATTTCTTAACCTTTCGAAGCTCAATTAGTAATAAAGCCTTTTTAAAATCCCTATAAAAATCACTGAACCACTAGAAAATGGTTCAAATTACTCCATTTTTACTGGAGAATTTTACCCCTGTCTCATAAATAAAATCAAAGCAGAATTGCCCATAAAGCATGATGTAATGATGTACAGTGTAGGGTCTTGGGAGGGAAGGTGAGAATAAATGTCCCACAATTTATGAAAAGGATGAATCTATTAGGCTTGGAAATAGAAAAATCCTTTAGTATTTAAGGGAAATATTTTATGAGTGTAGTTTTCAGAGAAATCCCACTAGTAAAAACCCAATGGCAAACACATTAGAAAGAAAGAAAGAAAAAAAGAAAGAAAGAAAGAAAGAAAAAGAAAGAGAAAAGAAAAGAAAAATAGGGAAGCTGTGGGGTGCAAGTAACTATTTGTTTTCATTTTCTTTCTCTTCTTCTTTCCATACGGTTAGCATAAGCAAGGTGAATTGAGAGCAATGCAGATTTTTCAATTTTCCATTTTAGAAAAGTATTTGTCAATCTGTTTGTTCCTCATCTGTCTCATACCTATTTGGAAGCTACTTGCTATAGACAATATTTGTGTCCCTCCAGCCCAAATTCACACACTGAAATCCTAGCTCCTGACGTGGAGCCCTTAGGATAGGAAATAGTTATGTCTTAGTCCATTTTGTATAGCTACAAGCCTGAGACTGAGTAATTAGAAAGAAGGGAAGTTTGTTATTGTATTTCTTTTTTTAAAATTTTATTTAAAGAGAAAAAGTAAAAAAACAGAAGGAGGGTACAAGTAATACAGAATTTCAAAAAAAATAAACAGTAAGAAATCACTAGTTAATAGATTACATATTATCATCTTAAAAATAGTTTATATAACAATACATAAAAGTATGTGGTAATCATGATTCCCCATTATATTGCTTTGAAGCCTTATAGTGTTTTCAGTCATTAATTGGAATGGTTTTATTCTGGGTTGTTTGATTTTACTGTCTGTGATGGTATGAGCTATTTTGAAGAAAACAAGACATCATAATAGCTAGTGCTGATTTAATATCATCTGGGTTTGAAGCCCCATTAAGCTTTTGTTCTTCTGTTATTGCATTTCTAGAGGCTGAGGAGACCAAGACCAAGGTGCTGTATCTTGATGCACCGTGACAGGCAGAGGGGTCATATACTAACGCAGGTCCTTCCTTCTCTTCTGACAAATCCACAAGTCCTATGCACTCATCTAACCCTAATGACAGTATGGCAAAGTCCCCACTTCAAAATCCCATCAGTCTTTGAGTTTAGGAATTAAGTTTCTAGCGCATGAATCTCTGGAGTACATGTTCAAACCACAGCGTCTTATGAAAGAGACCCAAGAAGTCCCCGCCCCCATGGCACCACAGGAAGACACAAAGAGACCACAAAGAGACCCGAACCAGGAAACTGAACCTGTCGGTGCCTCGTTATCAACTCCCCAGCTTCCAGAACTGTGCAGTGTAAAATTTTATTGTTTTTATCCAGAGTCTATATTATTTTTGTTACAGCAAACCAACTGAGCTAAGGTAGTTCTCAAGTTTATGATAAAAATAAAACAAGACAAAATAAAAACAAAAAAACTGTACAAGGTGGAACAGTTTACCTGACTTATGGCTTCTCTACTTTCCCTTCTCAAGGGTAAGCATGGGATTGGATTTCTTGTAGGTATTTTCAGAGATGGGAAGAGAGTATCTTCTGTTTCAGAACTGATATGCTCTTTATTTATTGAGAAAATCAGTCTTCTGCTAGAGAAATGTCTGGAAAATGTTTAATTTTTAAAAAACTTTTTTATTGTATCATTTAGCCAACATAAAATTTCCATTTTATGTGATCAACCTTATCCTCGAGTTCACTGATAGTTTTATGTAATCATTAGAAACGGTTTCTGTAATCATGAAAATATCTTGTTTCCTTGCAGTAATATCTTGTTTCCTTGCAGTAATTTTAGGTTTAATGCTGTACATCAGATCCATCTAGAATTTCTTTTTGTGTAAGATTCAAGGTAGAGATCTTTTATTTATAGGCAATCAATCTTGCTTCTCTTAGTTTGAAATACTTTTATAACAATTAATTTCATGTATTTGGACTTCCTAAAATGTTTGCTATGCATTTTGGTCAATATAAAGACAACTCTTACATTAATGTGTGTCTGATAGAACTAGAATGATACAATTTTTTGTATTATACCACATACTTGAATATCTGGTAAGACTAATTATTCTCATTATTCTTTGTCAAAAATTGTTTTCTATTCTTACATTACGTTGCAAATGAATTTTAGAATGTGATTTTTAGAAGTCTGGTCACTAACTTCTTTTGGATCAATAAAAAATCCATTCATAAATATAGGAAGAAACTGACATTATAGTGTTGTAGCAGTTTATCTAAAAAGTTTCATTTTATGTCAGTTTTTTTTTAACATAGACTTTTCTCATTTCTTATTACCTTTGTTTCTTGGGTATTGTCATATCCGGGTGTGCTTTCTTTTATTATCATCTCTATCTTCAAGGGATTGGCCAGATGTCTACTGATTACGTGCACTAATTGTATGCTAAGCTACTTCAGTAAACTTGATAAAGTTTAAAATATTTATTTCATACTTACAGGTTCTATAAATGCAGTTATATCACCGATGTTTTTGCCTCTCTTTTCCCCATCTTGAACCTACAATTGTGTCTTTCTAGCTGTGTCACTCAAGATCCCCAGCACAAAGTCGAACCACGGGGAGACGTGGGCATCCTGGCCTTGCCCCTGCACCTGCAGAGACACCGCTGCTTCCCTCCTGAAGGAGTCCATCAGTGCCTGCTTGACTAAGGTTTCTACCCAAGGTTCTAGGGGACAAACTTCACTGCCTCAGAGTCACTGCTGGAAAGGAAGCTCTTCGCCTGGAGAACAAGACAGAGGAGGTGCAAAGAGAGAGAAAGAGAAAAGAGAAGAAAAGAAAGAAAAAGAGAAAGTGGAGGATAAAGTAGGAAGAGAAGAAGAAAATTATGAACTGTTCATGGCAATGTTAAATATCTGGAAGCATGAATAACAATTATGTTTCCTTAAATGTCCTTACTTCTTTCCATCTCTTTAAAAAAACATTTATCTAGAGACAGGAACTTTCCTCCTTAGACTGTTTGGACTACTGAATCATTTACCAAGTATGTGAGCACAAAGGGTAAAAAATGAGAAGAAATGATTGGAAAGAAAGCTTAGACTTCAAGGAAAGCCTACCATAAATGTAACAGATGAAAGAAGCCATGTTTCTAAAAACATCAGAAATACAGATTACCATTTTATAAGCATATTTTTGGATCAGATTCAAAATACTTTTACATTCAAACACCTGCCATTCTTTACAATAGTTTGTTTCGCTGGTGGTTTCTTGTGAAAGGTAGCAATCCAAGAGAAAAGTGGAAGGGGATGAGTAGCCCATTTGTAAGAGAAAACATTGATATCTAACTCACAACTGAAAAGAGTAATGAGCAAAGGATTTCAAACTAAAAAAAAGCATGCATAAGTAAAAATACAACTTCACTAATAAACAAATACAAAAAAAAAGAGGGATTGATTTTGCCCATTGCTGGTGGAGAATAATGTAAGCGGCTTACAAGCTATCAAGGAGAGGCCAAAACGGTAGATTTTTTTTTAAAGTTAATTGGAGAACGATTTTCCCAAACTGGAACACCCATTCCCTTTTTCTTACATGAGAAACAAAACATAAAAGAGTAAAATAAAAGACAGCTGGAAGTAGGGAGTTAGAGCTTTCTCAAATATGAAGGGGATCAAGAGATGGGGGAAGGAGGTCACAGGGCGAGATGAAAGAAGGATTTAAAATGTGTACATGCACCAACTCTACACAAGAAATGCAAAATTACATACTACAAACATGCACCATAAGGAATATTTTTAAATATTCAAGAAAAGAATAAGTATGTTTTTTTAAAAAAGAAACAAACATTTCCTTTGTTCCTTCCATGAGTCTCACTTCTATAAACACCTCCTTTAGGAAGATACGGACTGGTACACATAACATGTATGAAGATATTCACTGCAGCTCTATAGTAGTAATGTTTACACCATGAGTTACGGTTTGTGTCTGGATGCCCCTTCAAAGCCTCATGTGGTCATGGGGGCAGGCTTCCAGAGTTTGTGATTGATTCATGGCCCAGTGCTGGGATTATGGGTGTGAGTGCTTCATCCACCCTAGGGTGGGTAGCCTACGTACAAAATAAGGGACAGAAAGAGCAGTCTTCTTTTTTTGCTGTTGGTGTTTTTGCTGTCTTCTGCTGCCATGAACTGTTGCCCTCTGCCATTAGTCACCCTGCTTTGGACACAACAGATTATGGACTGAAATCTCTACAATCTTTAATTTTGGGCATTGGGTATATTGTCTCAGCAATGAGAGAAAAGTAACCAAGATACCAAGGAAGCAACATAAAGGCCCAGCAACTAAAAATTGGCTACCTCAATAATGTTGCACCTGTATAGTGGACTATAACACAGATATTTTAAAAGGTTAATGTATTGTAACAAGGAAAATGTTCACATCATATTTTTAAGATTTCAAAAGAAATATAAAGAGTGAAAAATGCAGAGTATGTTCAGATACACACTACGATGATACAGAGGGTAACATCAAATTTAACTACGCTCATGCTTAAAGACTGGGATCAATGATAGGTCTCAGAACATCCATTTTGTAGCATATAACTGTCCTTCTGATCTACTGGCAAAGAATATGCACTGTTTTAATTTCATTTCTGCCTTGAAATGGTACTGAAATCCAGAGCAAAAGGAAAATGATACTAAAGTCTGGAAAATAAGAGTAAAAGACAGATCAAACTAGTCCACGCTTGGAGAATCCAGTGTGCTTGCTAACTTAAGAACAAGAGTAGTGCAGCCTTTTAGGCACAAAATCAAGATTAGAGGAAATAAGCATTGGCCGAAATCAGTAACCAAATTACTAGCTAAGTCAAACAAGCACAGGAAAGAAAAACTCTTGATATATCATAACTAAAAAACAGAAAACAACTGTGCCCACTTAGCAACACCTGCAGTTATTGGTCGCAAGGTAACATCAAGAATAAACTGAGTATTGGTTCCAGCCTTTGAGATGTTTATAATGTGGAATCTGTGTAAGGTGGACAATGTGAAGTGAAGAAGAAGCATGAATTCCACACTGGGAGCCTGGCTTCCCAGCACTGGGTCTTCCAGACTTATTCAAGGCTCTCTCCTGGTCTCCAGAGAAGGCGCTGCTTATTTTCTCTCCTGCTCAGAGAAGTTCTTGCTGTTTTCTGGTCTTCCTTGGTGCCAGTCTGTCCAGCAACTTCTGTAGCTCTGACCTATAACTCTGACTCACAGATGGAAAGAGGCTCGTTTTTGAGGATATCTCAGAGTTTCAGAGTGATTATTCTAAAGCACGCGTGCAGCCACTGACACAAAGCGCAAGTCCTCAGCTGCATTTATGAGTGGGGGCTCTGGAAAAGCTTTTTCCACTTAACCCAATTTGTATCTGTCCTCTCACAGAGATGATGGAGCAAGACTGCACTTTATTCAATCCTCAGGCCTTGAAAGTTGTTTCATGCTTCCGTTTCCCCTTCATCCTTCCTATGCTACACAGCTGTGTTTCCCCACGGCCCCATGAGGAGCAGGCCCCCGGGTGAGGGCCTTTTTGGCAGGGGTCTCACTGCAGGAGCTGGATGAGATGACCAGCAGACCACCCCATTTCTAGGCTTTTCCCTGCTTCCCCTCAACCTGAAGAATCAAGGTTATGCCTGACTTTGTTTCAAGGCATTAAAGTCCCCAGAGTTTATTTAAAATGAGTTTACACCAATGGTGAACAGGCCTATGAATTTAGGCCCTTCAACCTGAATTTTAAAAATGTATCCCACCTTGGTAGTTCTTCATCAAAGTCAAATACCAGTACGCTAGAATGTTGGGTTCTGTTATGTATAAAATTGTAAATATCCACTTAGCATTTTTGTTACACTTTGCAATCCCCCATGATACCAGACCCAAGACAGCCCCGACTCACTCCACCTGTTCTTTAGGTTTACTAAGTTACATACTAGACCTCAAGTTTCACTTTTAGTTGTTTGGAGATTAATCCAACTTTTGTTGGCTTATTCATATATTGGCTCTCTAAGTACAACTCCCCTGAAAAGTCGTCCTCAACATCCTTTTATGCAGACCAGCAAAGGGTTGGCGGACCTGGAATTTGTACGTAAGTAGCCGCTGGAACAAGTCTTCCAGCTCAGGTTCTGACTATACAATGTCTGCAGCCACTCCATCACTTCAAAGTGAAAATAATGTAGAAAATTATATTAAACAATCAACCCACACAGGTTTCAATGCCCTTTGTGCTGAACTATATTTATAAGGCATCTGGATTTTTTTGTTACTTTCCAAGTGATGAAAAAGATGCTTTTTTCTCCTTAAATCTGCATACGAAATGAAGTCACATAATTAAGTAAATCAAATAACACTCTCAATTCTTTTGAACAATGTTCATAATGGATTCAGATTTCTAGCTTAGCTTGATTGGAAAGGACAAAACCTTACTCATTTCTATTTACTTTTGCTTGTGTTGATTCAACTCCAAATCAATTATAATAACTTTGACCTTTCATGCTCCTTTACTTTAGAGACCCATGAGTTTTGTCTTAGACCTTTACTGTGTTTTACATGTATTTCTGGATCTCTGTTGAACACCAACCACATGCCAGAGCTCCATGGCTGAGTCTAATACCCTCTGTGCTTTTACTGCGTTTGCACACCTTGAAGCAAAGATTAAAAGCACTCTAGGCACAGGATGGAAGCATTCAAGGGGCTCAAAGGACAAAAGGAGGCGGGGATCTCTAGGGACACAGGAGTGAATGAACTCACAGGTTTTATAAAGAAGGTGATCCTCTGGATATTTTCAAAAAAGGGAGGAAGAAATGCAGAAGAACAGAAAAGAATTCTTTGCAGGGAAAAGAAAAAAGACAACCCATAGGTTTGATTTAGCTAGAGCCAAACTTGATGAGGTTTAGACTTAAGAGGCACAATTCCTAGCAGTAATGCTCACCCCAAAAATTCAGTGGTCAAATCTCTAGGTCCTGTTGGATGGGGAACTGGTCACTGTCACCGTCCCCGCCATGTGCTTGGTGGTGCTGGAATAGCAATTCCTTCCCCCAAAATAAGCTAAGGACTATCAACTACATCAAACATTTTAGGATTTGTTCAGATTTAAGTGGAATAGAGTTCACTAAACTATGGTCTACAGTCTCGGTAGGATCAAAGTAAATATTAGTTAAATGGTGACTTTTTAATAATGATGAACTCCAGAAAGGAAGAAATAACAAAGTTTTATGCTGAATCTTTCCCAAGTGCCAAGAAGTTCAAAATATTCATCTGGAGACTGAGAGGAAATATGCAAAGGAAGAGTAAAACTTAGAAAGGAGGAGGGAATTCGTATTTATTGATCCCTGATTCTTTTTCAGTAACTCAGTGTATATGATTGGATGTAGTCTTCAGAAAGATGGATGAAAACTGCCAAAATTGTCTCATTTCATTGAGACTTAAAGGGGGCCAGTAACTCCATGTCACATAGGAAGGAAGTAAAAAAGAGGGGATTCAAACCCAGATCCATGCAGCTTAAAGAACAAGCTCTTTGAGTGATAATATGCAAAATAGCAAATACGGGGGTTGCCCTCTGTCTTGGCTTTGAAGGCCAATATTGTTTTCACTGTTTTGCTTTGTTCTGATCAATTGTTTTGCTCTATTCAATATTTGTTTTGATTAGCTTTATAGTGTTCTGTTTTTGGTTTGATTTTGCTATACCTGATTGGATGGACAACCATTGTGAAGATAATAAGACATACTATGGCACCTATTACTGTTATCCCTGTATCCTGCTGTGAAGTTCTGTACCAGTTTCACTACCCTTGATTGGCTTTGTCCTGTCTTTTTTGTTGTATTTTACTATCTTTAAAATACAATAAAAAAAAAAGAACACGGTCTTTTTTCTTCACTACACTGCACATTAACAAAAAAAGAATTAGGAGAAGGAAGCATAGTTTAAAATCCTGACAGACAACAAAGACATGAGAAGAAGAAGGAAGAGTTTTGATTAAGAATTTAGAATTCAATAAGAAAAAATAAGCTATTTAAAGAAAGAATAACAAATGTTACTTACAGAAAGAAATCATAAGCATCTCTAAATTCCCTAGCATAGTGCCATGCCCTTGATAACTTGCAACTATTGATAGTGAGAAAATCAGCTCAACTTTTAACCTTTATAGGGACTCAGTGCTCTCTAACAACTGTATGTGAGAAATAAACACCTCCCAACAAAACATACACACACACACACACATACCACCCAGTGTACAAAGAAGGATCAGATACTGCAAAGCAAATGATGGCAACACATAAGCTAGTTAATTTTTTATGTATTTTACTATTTCAAGACACCATTTCTGATATTTTATCTCTTTATTGCTACAGATTGGACCATCTGTCTCCAAAGCTAAGAGAATATTAAAAACATGACATAAGCTTAAGATGGCTGATAATATTTTAAAGTCAATCATTTAACATATTTCATTATTTTCCCCTAAAGAGTCACATGAGGAGTAGAACCTAAGGAAATGCAATATCATCTTAGCAATGGTTGCATAAAAATTTTCTCTCTTTATACAGAGTAATTTGTCACTGTGTTTCTTTGTGGTCTTTTAATTATATGTTTCCCCAACTAATTCAGGTATATTCAAATAAATGAGTATGATGTAATCATTTTTAAAATGCATGAATCATCCATCGACAGGAGAAAATGTTCAATAAATATGATTCATATTAAAAACAACACAATGTGATAAACTGTGGCATATATCTCAGCTGTGCACACGCACACACACACAAAGAGCTGAAGAACAGAACAGCTACTGGAATGTGAGCAGTGGTCTATATTATAGTACTGATTCAGCAACACAAATAAATATAGAGGTTAAATATATGTATATATTCATCTATATTTTACCCTAAGTTTTCACTAAATATAATTTTAATTTTTCTCATCTATGACACACCACAAATAGATTACCTAAAATATAGTCCTGTTCATCTTTATTCTCAAAACCATGTATATCTTTATTCTCAAAGATTAAATTATTTTGTTGTGAAGTCAAGATCAACTTAAGAACTAAAATTATAAACTTACAGCTGGATCAGTCAACTAAATTGCAATATTCCTTGTGCAAATTATAGACACATTAACTTTTACTCTTATTAACAGATGAAGTAACGTTTTAGAAAATGACTTCAAAAAGGCCAACTGGCTCACTAGATTCCAGAAACATAATAAAAATACTCATGTAAGTTTTTAAGGTAATTGGTTAGAAGAACCCAAATTTCTCTGCTACAAAGGAAGCCATTCCTTTATTATTTTGTCCAGTCTTTAAAAATCCCAGGCGGGCAATGCCATCAGTCTTCTCTATAGGTTCTTCTGGTATGAGGTTATTTCTCTGTCTAGGAATCCACATTTCATCACAAACAATCAAAACATTCAGGTAAACACATAAAGGTATCACGATACCAGAAGGAGAAATAATTAGGCTCCTGCCTGCAGTTCAGAAGCAGCATTAAAGACCACAGTGAGCTATCACTTCACAGCTGTTAGAACTGCTACTACCAGAAAGATAAAAGACACACACTGGCCAGGGTGCGGAGTAAAGGAGCCTTGAAATACTATTGGTGAAAATATATATTAGCATAGATATTATGGGAAAAGTAGATAATAAAAGTCCTTGAGAAATAAAAACCAAAACTACTGTACTAATCAGCAATCCCATTTCTGGGTATAAAGCCAAAGGAAATGAAATCATTATACCAAAGAGCTAACTGCACACCACATTTAATACAGCTTTATCACGGTGGCCTAGATAGACAATCAAATATCTACTGACACATGAATGGATGAGTATTGTGCACATGCGCGCGTGCGCACACACACACACACACACACACACACACACACACACACACACACAGGCAGAGAAATATTACTCAGTCTTAAAAAAAGAAAGAGAAAGCCTTCCATTTGTTACATGAACTCAGAGAACATTATGTCAAGCAAAGTAAATCTGACCCAGCAAGAGAAGAACTGCATAATTTCAATTATATAGAGAATTAGAAAAAGTTGAATTCGTAACATAGAGTATAATAGTGATGGGGACAGGGAAGTGGTGATTCTGAAGAGCATAAAACTTCAGTTATGCAGAATGAGTTACCATACTTCCAGCGATATGACACACAAATCTAAAGTTAATAGTACTCCACATCTGCTAAGAAAGTTGATCTTAAATGTTCTTACAACACACACAAAAGGCAACTAGGTGAAGAAACCAGCTTGACAGCCAGTGTCACTTTGAAGGTGTACACATACGTCAAAACATTATGTTGGGCACCTGAAATACAGGAATGACTCAGTGATGGGCATATGTTGTGAGGTGACTTCCTCAGTGTAGGACATACTGACACAAACCTATATACACCATGGTCTATTGTAACTAGACTACAGACCAGGTATACATAGGAGACACCTGCAGGCATTCTGTGGTTTTATGTATGTATATGTATATAGCATACTCACACACATACATGGTATGCACATGTACACATATGGTACACACAGGAGCCTTTTTCTCCTACAACTACATGAACAAAACAACATGAGATGAAATAAAACACAAAAGAAATGATACAATTGAGAAAACTAGTGAAATGAGATCTGTGACACCGTCAGCATAATATGGCATCCTGTGAACTAATTTTAGTTAACAAGGAGTGTATTCTAAAATGAAACAAAGTGATGACATTTGTTATCAAGTGTGATGCACTGTACACGACTGTACTGTTATTTTGATATGACTAGGAGTACAGTAGGTTTGTTTATATCAACATCACCGCAAACACATGAGTAATGAATTGCATGTGACACTACACAGGACTACGATGTCACTAGGCCATAGGAATTGGGCAGCTCCATGATGATTTTATGGGACCACTGTCACACATGTGGCTCACCACTGTGTGCTGAAATATTACTCAGCACACAGGTGTGCACAACTTCACCTTGGAAAAGAACAATGCTAAGCAACATCAAGAAGTCTTGGGAGGGAGGAAAACAAGAAGTTTGGATCCCACAGGCTGCGCACCAATGGCTACTGGGCTGGGCAGCTGGCTGAGGCTGTGAGCATCTCTGAAATGCAAATTTAAGGGGCCACTTCTGCCTACTGACTACGAAGTCCTCGGCCAGGCGACTCCAGCAATCTGTTCTCAGCTGGCCCTCTGAAGGGTGCCGCTGCTGCCATCGAAATGTGAGAGCCACTGCGCTGGAGAAATTGTCAGCACAGACGCATCCTCCAAGGAAAGGAACCAGTGGTGGGAGGTGATTGCGGGCTGTGCTTCTTCTGATACAGGAAGGACTCCTGTTGAGGAGGGCAAGAAAGCGGGAAGACAAATGTTTCCTAAACCTGTGACATTAGGGACAGAGAGCTGACTCACTGCAGTCAGGGAAATGTGAGCAAAGAGACATGTGTCCTGTCCTGGCAGAAATTTCTAAGAGCAGGCATGTGAAGTGCCACAGTGAACCCTGCCATGGTGACCAGCACCCTTCTGGGTGGCGAAGAGCCAATCAGCTCAGGACAAAGCAGGGCACTGCTGGCCACACCACAATGGAGAGAATGAGTAAGAAACAGGCCTTTGTGGTTTGTGATCTACGATGGAAGAGTTGCTTCTTGCATATTTCCCATTCTTCCTGACACACGCAGGTCCTGGTATTGCATGAATGCTGTTTAAAATGAAAGAGAAGTTAAAATAACTTACAAATATACAGAGAGGTGCTGCTGGAAACCCTGATGGAACTTAACTGCCAGTGTTGATGGTTCCAGCAAATGGGACCTTCGGGAGATTACTTGGGAACGAGATTTAAATCTTTAAGCATTACACAGCATTTGTCCCTTCTGTCCTCCTGCGTGGCCGTACTCTTCCACACAGGGCCACAGCTGCACGGGGTAAGCCCTCACCAGCATCACTCGATCGTGGACCCATCGGCCTCCAGACTAGAAAACAAATTTCTGTGTTTCATAAATTACCCAGTCTGTGTTGTTTTATTATAGCGGCAAGAACCATCTTAAAACAGGTGGTGTCACTGGGGAGACATCTTCCTGTTTACTGTCAGGGCCTCCTGTTCCCAGAGCCAAAGGAAATTAAATTAACCAATTCCACAAAGATCCTGTCCCATTACTCCATTTCGTACCTCACCGTACTAATTCACAATAAAATCTCATGACTAATAATTGATCAGAGACTGAGGTCATCTGAAGAGATTACACATACTGCTTGTGTGACTCAGTACAAAACCAGGAGAAAGGAAATACCATACTACACCATTTCATGGCTAAATGTACCCCGAACTGACTAAAAGTTCAGGTCTTTACTTTTAATAGCTCCAATAACCGATTATTTTTCTGGAGCGAGAGTATTAGCCCTCTCTTCCTTACAGGTTGTTATGACCTAGACTGAATTTAAAAGGCTTATAAATGATACATTCATTGAATTAAAACTAGTAAACAGTAAAACCTCAGCTCTGGGACACTCCTTGATTTATGAGTGGCTCTAGGGGGAAAAAAAGCTGTAAGAATTTGTAGTCACTCTATTTAGAAGAAAAGCTTTCATTTTCATTAATTAGAATGGAAATATTTTAAAATATCCTTCTTAGAATGGAGTGCCTCATTCCAGTCTCTTCAAACAGTACTAAACACTAATTTAATTTTGTCTGGATGACTCAGAGTTGTTTGGCTTTGTTTTGATTGCAAATGTCAACTATGACATGGTTTTGTGCAATACTCTGACAGCTGTGTGAAAAGCAAGGTTCCTGAAGAAGTTTATGATCAAGAATAAGAAACTGGGCTGGGGCTGTAGCTCAGTGGTGAAGTGTGTACTCAGCATGAGTGAGGCTTTGGGTTCAACCCCTAGTGTGAGAAGGGAAGGCAAGGGAGAGGAGGGACGGAGGAGGGGAAGAGACAGAAAGAGCGGGGAGGAAATGACTTCATAGACACAGGTGCCACAAGCAAGTCCACAGGAGTCCAGAGGAGAAATGTGGAGTCCTCTGAGCCACCACCATCAGTGCAGCTGCTGCAGCTTCCCTCCCCAGGTCTTAGTTGTGGGTTCTAATTTTTTCTAGGCCCTAGAAATCAGGTAACAAGTAAACAGGTTTATTGATATCCTGTGCAAATTGAAGCCATCAAAGAGAGAATGAAGCCTTTGGGAATTCAACTATTTGACTTTCGACCCTTTGTATGAATACCACAAAAAAATCTGTTCTAGATTTACATTCCACATACAGTCTCACGAAGAGTCTTTTTTTCTTGTTTTGAACTTGCCAATGTATTTAAATTCCATCACATCTGAATCGTTCTTTCTGCATGCATGCATACGATGACAAATCAATTTCAGCCCAGATAGGAAAAACGGTTGATATTTTCATACTAATTTAAAAAGCACCATCGTTCAAGCTCACATTTTCTGATTTTCATTTTTTTTCAAACTCAGGTTATCAGAATAACTCAGCATCAAAAATACCTGAGTGAAATTTAAATGAGTCTTTCATTCATTCGCTCGTTTCATTTATTTATTTTCATGCATCTGGTGAAGTAGCTACGGAAAATTCCCCATGGTCCAGGGCTCTCCCGGGGCCAGGGAGAAAATGATGAGCTACTTGGACTTGATCTTCAATTCTCTGGATCTAAATCCTGAGTGAGGAATATAGACATTAAAAAAATAATAATTGCAAAAGCCATAGGTATTGGAGAAGGAAAAACAGAAAGACCTGCAACCCTGCGGGGTGCGGCAGGCACTGTGAGGATGGAACAAGGGAAGGTGGGATGGGCAGCTTGTGTGCAGGCTCCAGTGGTGGAGAACTCAGACCTGAACAAACTCACTGTGGTTTAAACAGGAAGTGAGAGGAAAGGTCATAGGGCGAGGTCACACGAGATCCCACAGGTCACACAAGATCCCCTAAGGACTGTATACTTTCCATTCAGAGCTATTTGCAGGAAGAGTTTAGTTCTGAATACTGTTGGTTCTCATATTCCTAGAGACTCACTATTAACTAACTGTATGTGTAGATATACACACAGAGCAATGTATAGTTTTGCACACAAGAGCAGTGCCATGCTCAAAAGGTACGCATTTAAAAAAGTATGAGCCATAATGACGGTCAAAACAAAACACAGTATTTGGATCGTCACACTTGAGTCAACTGCTGACTGATGAGTGTGACTGTAGAAGTAACTTTTGTTTTCTGACAGTATTACTTACTTTATAACTGAAAAACGCAGCGATTTATATGGACTAACTGTCAAACTTAATTTGCCATTAACAAAAAGACGGCTCTCAAAAGTCTTAACAAAAATCGGTGTAATTCTGACATTGAAAGTGTAAAATAGGGGAAATGTGATAATAGCTGGATAAGTATTCAGTATAAGATGCACTCTGAAGCCCTGGATGAGAAAAAGAGTTCAAGGTGTGATGGCCACCAAATTATTTCTAATTTAGTTTTCAAATGGTTCCTTTAAGTGAAGATGGCATTGGTGGTACAGCGGTGAGCGCAGCCTCCTTCCTTTAAGTAAAGATGACTGTCACTAACGATGCTTATCAAGCCTGGATGCCCTTACTTACACAAAGCACTGTAACTCCTCTACACCTCATGTCAGAGTGTTCCGATTAAGTACAGAACCACCGAGACTCCCAAGAATGGTCCTGTGGGCCGAGGAAGAGGAAGCGACTCACGGCACTTGGGCAGATTTCTCATAATTAAATACACTGTGAAAGCAGTGGTCACAGGAGTCCCAGTGTTCTTTCAAGATCCCTCATGTTGGGAGGACTTTAGCTCCTTGTTGTCCCCTAACTACTGACACATAGTTCACGTTTGAGCTCATTTCTTCATCAGGGAGTGATGTGATTCCTGAATAACAAAGCTGGCTATTGGCACGCTAAGCCCTCAGAATTGGGGAGGACAGGTTAAATGTTCATCTCTTCGGGTTTGAATTTTATCTTTTTGTCTTTGCAAGTACACAGGGAAGTGATCGTTTTTCCTGTGATCCTGTCACCTCCTCCTATGGTGCTTACTACGTGCTCCGTGGACAGACATTAAACTAAGCCCCTGCAGCCGACTTTTCTCCTCTCTGTGTCTCTTCATGTCCCAGCTCCCTGGCTTGCCCCTTTAGGATAAAACCTTTTCTCCTGCCTCCTCCAGTGCTCATTGGCAAGTATTTTTGTTCTAAGAAATTATGTTCTAGATGGGATGTTAGAGAAGGACGTTTAGTTCTGGTTGATTATCTAAGAAAAAAAAAGCAACAGAATCTTTTTTATGTATCCCCAACTAAATCACTTCCTACGAGTGAATAGGCTAAAGAGATTCTGTCTTTGTTTCCTTTATGTTTTGGTCCAAAAGTTGGATTAGAAATTCAGTATGCAGAATCTTGGAGACATAGGAGTAGACAGAGACTTTATGAACAAACCCAAACAGCACAGAAAACACTTCAAAGATTCAACAACTGGGATCTCATTTTACTAAAAAGCTTTTGTACATCAAAAGAAATCACCAACAGAGTTTAAAGAAAACCCATGGAGTGGGAAACAATTTTAGCCTACTGTCCCTCAGACAAAGGACTTCTATCTAGAACATATAAAGAATGGAAAAAACAATCAGACCCCCCAAACTCAAAGACACAATCCAAAAATGAGCAGCTAAGATGAACACACACTTCTCAGATGAAGAAATACAAATGGAAAATAAATACATGAAAAAATGTTCACCATCATTGGCACTCAAGAGATGCAAATTAAAGCAACATTGAGATCTCACCCCAGTAAGAATGGCTATCCTCAAGAAATCAACCAATAACAAATTCTGGCAGGGCTTGGGGACAAAAGGAACCCTTCTCCACTTTTGGTGGGAGTATAGAGTGGTGCAGTCACTATGGAAATCACTATGGAGATTCCTCAAAAAACCAGAATTAGAGATCCCATTCGACCCAGCTATTCCCCTGCTGAGTATTTTCCCAGAAGAATTGAAAACATGGTACCATAGTGATATATATTCACCCAAGTTTTTTTTTGTTTCTTTTTTTGGTACCAGGGATCAAACTCATGATTTAATGTTTGCCAGGCAGGCACTTGTGCCACTGAACTCTATCCTCAGCCACTGTTTACCTGGGTTGATAGCACCACAATTTGTAACAGCTAAATCTTGGAAACAATCCAAATGACCATCAATGAAGGAATGGATAAAAAAGTAGTATTTTTATACAATGGAGTATTACTCAGCTATAAAGAAGGATAAACTCAAGACATTTATAGGGAAATGGATGCAACTTGAGTCCATACGCATGATTCAAATAAATCAAACTCGCATGTGTAAACATCATATTGTCTTCCTAGTGTAAGAAGCTGAAAGAGTAAACAAGATCCAAAATGTACAGCAGGTGTAGTGAAAGGGAAAGAAACTGCTCAAAAGGAAAGAGAAACTGGGATAGAGGAAAAGAGAAAAGAAGGGAAAAGGAAAAAATATATATATATGTATTAGTTAAGATACTTATTACTTATACCACTAACGGCTATTAGTTCATTGAAAAAAAAGTTTGTGCCTATATTGATCAATGTTTCATGCCTGCTTCTTATTATATGGCAACTGCTTTGAAGATAACACACAATGTACTAACCATTGCTACTGTCCCACAATCTTGTTTCAAATTTTGTGCCACTATTTTCATTTCTTTAAAATAAAAAATGCCTAAGAAAATAATCTAAAAAAGAAAAGAAAACACTCAGTAAATTTTGGTCCCTAAAAAACCAGGTGTGATGAATAAGAACAAAGTATCATCTAGGCTCACATGGATATTTGCTAGTTTTCTGATTTATTGGGTCTCCTGCCTGAGTAGACTATAAACCCCAAGGGAACATTATCATCCACAAATTCCTAACATGGTGATGGGCACACAGCTTGCACTGAACAGTATTTACTGAATGAAGGTGAGGTCCAGAGAACTGGAGTTGGCCAAGGGAAGCTATGCAAGTCATTGCATGCCTCTGTTCTCATGAGGCTGTGAAACTTCAAGAGACAGTGTATGTGTACAGTGTTTTGCACTGAACTGTTTTATGTCCATGTGAGGAATTACTATCGCTTTTATAAGTACCATTAATGGAAATTCATCATCTTTACTGAAACGAGTAATCAGAAAATTAACCTGGAAATAATCTGGTAAAAATAATACTTTGAACATTTCCCCCTAGGGTCTCAAAATGTTCTATATATCAAATATTTTCCAGAAATTGTGGCCTTTTCATATTTTCAGTCATAATTATATTAATTTTATTATGACTTTTATTTTGGAAGCAGAATCAAGATTTTCTTATTGCTTTCTTCATAGTAAATTAGATTTAACAATTTTTCCATACTAATTGCCACTGAAATACTCCCAAAAGCATAAAATAAGTAACCCTGTAAGAGACAGAAATTAGTCCCCAAATTATATTCATTAATTAGCACTGGAGTCTAGTGTGAAGATGCAAAGTTTTTCTCAGAAGAGAGAATATAATGACATTGTAATCAGTTCCAAAGCTTTAAGGTAGCAACAAGCCTGATAGGTTCCATGTACAGAAATGAGGCCAAAGTTTCCAGGACACAGAGTTGAGAAAAGCCTGGAAAGATGTCCGGAGGCTGGACATCTGGCAGCCTACATAAGAAGGGCTTGCCTCAGTACGTGTTTAAGCAGGTCAATGCCACTCTGTGATCATTAATATCTGTATTACTTGGGCAGCTGCGAGGCTGATGGACCACAAATTGACACAGATGTAAGTACGATGTGGACCAGGTAAGAGGTATCAGAGGCTTGGACCAGAGTTGTGACAGGACAGGAGATTCTGACTAGAACACAACAGAACGGAACAGACTACAGGATGCAGTACAAATGTTCCACAGAAGGGGTGAAGGAAGAGAATCAAGGACAGTTCCATATCCCTGGCTGGGAGGATGGCTGTGCCATTTACAGAGTCAGGGGATGACCGAGAGGAGAAAGATACACCTGCACTGGAGGGCAGCTTTAGGATCCAAGAATCCAGACTTGGGGATGTGAAGTGTGAGATGCCTGAGAAATACACTGCTATGGGAGTGCAGACTCCAGGGAACGCCTTGAACTCTGTTCCGATGTCTCACAGGCACGGCAGTAACCAACTCTTAACACAAAGGAGATAAATGAGAAATCCAAGGAGCAGGGCTTTGAAGGTAGGTGCAAGGTCAAGATCCTGGCTGGAATACAGATTCAGAGGCATCCGTATACAGTCCACGTGTAAACTGGGAAATTCCTCAAACCTGTGGTCACAGATATGCGGGAATGTAAATGAGGAACTACTGGTATTGGATTCTGAAATTTCCATCATGGATTACTTTGCGAACAAAATCTTCTGAACATGACTATTCACAAGTAATTTATGCACATGTATAAAAGATAGCTAGGAATACATGTTCATTTCTCACTGAATACAGAATTAATGAAGCATCAAAGTTTTGCCTTAAGATATGTATCTTCACATTTACAAAATTGATGTGAGAACACTTAAGAAATCATTTATCTTTAATTATATATTCCCGAACCTTGGTTTAAAAGTCTAACTACAGATCTTCTGAGTAAGGAAGATTATAGGTAACTTCTAAACCAACATTCGACCCTGAGTCTCATCGCTATTCCTGTACAATTCATTCCTGAAGCCATTTTGTGAGGCTGAGCAAAACAAAAATTCACAGCAGAGTCGGGGTGCCCAGGGACAGAGAGTACAGTGTCACCACCTGGGGGATGTGCACCCAGAGGGGATGCGTCCTTAGCTCCTGTCTGAGCAGAGTAAACAGGGAAGGGGCTTCATGGTGTCCAGGTACCTGCTCTTTAAGCCCAGGGTGAGCAAGAAATGCCTCTGTGCAGCGCTGTGGACCAGCATGAAGTGTCAGAAGCTGAGGGTGGTGACACGGGTGCCCCGAGGGAAGGACAAGGTGGCCTGATGTGGCTGAGAAGACCAGGGCAGCAAAAGGAAGGAACGGCACTGCAGGGCATCCCAGTGGGGACAGCAGCACCAGAAGTGAGTGGGCAGGATGAGGCCTCTGAGCGGCAACATCACAGGCTGACAGCAGTGAGTACCGCTATCACCCGGATCGAGGGTTCAAACAGCACTCTCCACTCTCCACTGAGGAATCAGCCTTCCAGGGGAACAGGCAAGTTCAGAGCTGAACCAGAAAAATACAAGATGAGCTCACAACTTGGTCCCAAACAAAACAAGACAAGACCAAACCAAACCAAATCAAAAAGGCAAGGAAATGCTCAAAGAATGAAACAGAATGATAAATGGTGGCATATGTCAAACAGTCATTGCAGCCAGCTTCAATAAGCTCCCACCAGTCAAATACAGGACCACCAAGCATCAAATAATTAAAGCATGAAACCTAATAAAACAAACTAACAAATGTATAAACTGAAAGCTTAAGAAGAAATGAAATATGGACATAAATTCCAAGTACCCTCTCACAAAAACACTTAGTGGTTAAGAATGGAAAACAACTTATAGACACTCCCTAATCACATGATCAAAGACACCTTCTCTGGCCCAGCAGGATCTGAAACCATGGTTTACCTGACTTAATCAGAATGCAGTGCCACTTCCGAAACTATCCTGACAACCCCTGAATCTGGCACCAGGGCCATGTCAATCAAACCCAAACTGAGAGGCACTCAAAAACATACCCGGCCTTCCAAGTTCATTAAGTCAAGAGAAGACAGAGGGAACATGCTAGATTTAAGGGACAGTAATAAAGCATGGTCATTAAATATTACTTGGGTGCACCAGTCTACACTCCCACCAACAGTGGAGAAATGTTCCTTTTCCCCCATAGCCTCATCAACATTTGTTATCAGTTGATTTCTTGATGGCAGCCATTCTTTTCTGAGTGAGATGAAATCTCAATGCTGTTTAATTTGCATTCTCAAATGACAAATGATGGTGAACATTTCTTCATGTATTCATTTTTCATTTGCATATCTTCATCTGAGAAATGTGTGTTCATCTCAGATGCCCATTTTTGGAGAGGGTCTTTGAATTGAGGGGGTCTGATGTTTCTCAGTTCTTTGTATGTTCTGGATATAAGTCCTTTGTTTGAAGGGTTGCTGACTAAAATTCTTTCCCATTCTGTGAGTTTTCATTTAACTTTATTGATTTCTTTTGAAGTGTAAAAACTTTTTAATAAGATGAGATCCCAGTTGTTGATTCTTTGAAGTACTTCCCATGGGGTTTGCATTTTGTTCATGAATTCTTTGCCTACCCCTGTCTCTAAGCTTTCTATTTACCTTGTCTTACAGTGGATTTGGTGCTTCTGTTTTAATATTTAGATCTTTGATCCATTTTGATTTTAGTCCATGGTGATAAGACATGAGTCTAGTTTGTCTTCCGCATGTGGAAAGCCAATTTTTCCAACACCAATTATTAAAGAGGCTATCTTTCTTCCAGTGAACATGTTTATGTATAATAGATATTGAGATAATGAAAGGGGAAGTGTTTTAAAGGATATAACTGTATGTATGTTTAAGTGTGCTAGATAACCATGCTACTAAGTTTTTGTTAGTTCAAACACAATGGTTTGTACTGTCATTGTTTGTCCACTTTTTATGCTTTGATTTTGTAACTTGAACAACTACTTCTAAGATAACAATATGTGATTTATCAATTCGTGATTTCCTATTGTTTTTTTTTAATTTTGTATTATTTTTACCTTTTTTCTGTTTTGCTTTTTTTCCACAAAAAATATGTTTTGAGTTGGGTCATCATTCAGACAACTGGCAAAGTCTGAGTGGAATCCAATGCTTAGATAATAGTAATATACCAGTGTTAACACTTTGTATTTGATGCTTATATTGTTATGTAGAGGATCCCTTTGTAAGAAATACTAAAATATTTTGAAGTGAAGGTATTTACTTTCAAGTAGTTTAGGAAAACCGATATCAAGCTATGCTTGCAAAATTTCTGTGACCATGATATAAAAGTGGAATTGATTTATCTCAGAATTCCAATCTACTCATCAAAACGCTTGGCTTGGAACAAACCTCAAGTATCAACTGAAGCCAATATATTGATTTTCCAAAACTTCTGCTGAAGGCAGGTAGCTTCCCTCTAATGGCTACATCTTATAATTCCTAGAACCCCAGAGCTACAACACTAAATAACTTACACTTAATTAAATAAGAAGGTCATGGCCTCCAAAGTCAATCATCACAATTAAGACATAAATTCATTATGCTTCACTTGGGCTTTTGCAGTAATCTTTCTTGTCATGCTGGGTGTTTGAATAACAGACTTGGCAATCCATGAGGAGAAACATCTCACTGTGCATGGGTCCTAAACATCATGACATTACAGTGTGTGAAATCCTTCACCAAGCAGACTGGTGATGATGATGAGGGTGATGATATGGTTTCACAGAAATACGAGATTTTGTTGGAACAATTCTTTCTGTATTTAAGCAATGGCTACATAGTCTCTTTCCACGTAAACCTTTAGGAAATGCACACAATTACCCTGAGACTTTAAACAAATTCTAACTAAGGCACAAGTATCATTGGGACTTTAAACAAATTCTAAAACATAAAAAGGAAACGTTAATGTTCAAGGACTTTCTATCACTCCACACATTTTTAATCCATTTGTATTTTTGAAGGTCTTTTATATGTCTTTTACTGAAGAGCTTCTAAAGCGTTAAGATGAGACCCAAGCAGTAATGCCAAAACCATGAAGTTGGCTTCCAACTCTTCTATAACCCGTGTGGCCCACACAGGGAATTCCTGCTCTTGGCGGACTTACACAGAGGTTCTGACCCAGCAACTCACAAAAGTCTGCCCCAGGGATAAGATAAAATTCAATCCCTCTGCTCCACTAAGACACACGCAGCTTCAAAATACATGATATGGAGCCCAGCATTTTATTTTAAAAAATGCATTATGTAATGCTACTGTTACAGTCATACTATATGAATGGCAATAGGTATAATACAACTTAAAATTAAAAATCAACTTCTATGCTTTTCTGATATCTGAAGATTTTGACCTACTTCCAGAATACGATTCCTTGTTTTTACAGCAGCAGTGGATTATTATTAAAAAACAAAGAGAAAGAGATCTTTTCATACATAAAGCATAATACCCCAGAGGGGAAAAATGCCTTAAAGATCACACAGTGATTCACTATAATTAATGTTGGCCTCTCAGATGCTAAGTCACTGGCTTTTAAGATGCTAAATTATCCTCGCCTTTTATATAACTACCTGCTACACATGAAGCATTTTCTGTCCATCAAATCTCTGAACTTCAGCCAATCCTGCCACAGACAGGATGGGGGGACACATTACCAAGGAGAACTAAGCAGGGCTGTCACTCTGCACTGCCTCCAGGAGCCTACCAGACCAAGCAGCTATAAGTGACAAGCCTGTGCAGAGAAGCCGGGCATGGCCTAGGGCCCCGTTTACCTTGAGCTCATTTATTTAAAATTATTTCTGACTCCATAAAAGAATTTACTTCATGCAGAGGAAGGTATGCTAGTGGAGAAGAGGAAGCATAAAATCACTTAAATAAATATTAAGCAGAGTCTTTGAGGTATCATGTGCCAGTTCATGTCTTATGGGAAGCAAATATGAAGACAGAAATAGGAGATGGCTGGGTAAACACTCATGATAGATAAGGAGAGAGAGGCTGAGGAAGTCCAAGACCACCATGAAGGCCTGGCGCCCAGGAAAGGAAAGAGAGAGGAGAAGGAGGAGCCTCGAAGGCATGTAGCTCTGAGATGGCCTGTTGGAGGACTCTGTGAGGCGAGAATTGGGCTGGCCAATTCTCTATTCCTCTGTTGCAGTTTATATCTAGATTTCCCCCTACAGCCTCATGCAGTCATAAACAGGACCTTGGGGCAGGGTGACTGGATTATAGGGGCTTAGAGCTGACTTGCAGTCAGGACGTGGGTCCTGGTCTGAAGAAGCAGGCCACTGTGGGCTTGGCCCAGAAGGTTCCATCTCTTTTCCTCCCCAGCCCCTCACCTTCCTGTCTGCCATACTGTGAGCAGCTCTCCTCACCATGCCCCTCTGGATTGTGCTCTGCCTGGAAGCCAGCTGACTGTGGACTGAAATGTGAGCTGAAACACCTCTCCTCTTCTAAACTGTGAATGTCAGACACTGTATCTCAGAGACAAAAAAAAAAAATGACTAAGACAAAGACATCCACCATGCTCAATCACTGGCTGAGAGCAGTCCAGAGCCACTGGGACCCTGAGGGAATGGATGACAGATCAGATGATGTGGCACTTACAGGCAGTTGGCCAGCTCCTCCTACCTTGGGTTCTGTCCTGCAGTGAGGTCTAAACAGTGTCCCCCCATCAAAGGCTTCAGCACAGAAACAACTTGCAAAACAGCAAGTGCATGCGACACTAGCCTTTCGAATCAGTCTACTACTGCCTCACAGCCTTTCAAGGTTCCCCAGCATCTAGTCCTCCAGCAGAGCGCGTTCAGCCTTTCACGATCTGGAGCCCGATTTTCCAGCCAAGTGCACCTTGTACTCTTCTCCACGTACCTACCTCTGCCCTGGCCACACACAGCACCCCAGCTTTCACACGTGCCTCACCTCTTCCCGCTGACTTTTCACATGCCTCTTTTTTGGCCTGTCTGCAACCCCTTAACTCAATGTAAGCTGCAGTACCAGCCAAATCCCTTCTGGACTCCAGGGCCAGGTGGAAGCTGAGGACAGGAGTCAAGGCAAGTAGATAGAAGGAGACTGAGCTCAGAGGATACGGGACAGAGGTCGGAGCAATGCCAGAGATTCCTGCCGCTCTAAGAAGAGGCTTATCATAGACTTTCTCCAACATCAAGAGCAGTTTCAGAAAAAACTTGGGCAGGTGCCTCATGAGGCAAAAAACTTGGAATGTCTTTCACCAGGAATGTCTTCCTGGCAAGTTCCTGCTTATCCCGCAATGCCCCAAATGGTTTCTAAAGCCCATGCTGTCTGTTCTGCCCCATCCATCAGAGTTAACAACTCCTTCCTCCAGGCCATGTATTAGGTATTTGGAGCCATTTAGTGTACCCTGGAATTCCTTTTATATTTCTGCCCCTTATAGCTTTATATTCCTTGGCCATGACTTCTCAGCCTTTGCAAGCCATGTAAACATTATGCCAGTATAGCTGTTGTTCAGAAATAAGGAAGATAGAAGGTAGCAAAGTGAGAGAAAAGGTCTGAGATGCAGTCTCTTAAATTTGCTTCAAAAGAGAATAAACTTCATATACAATGGAGTACTATTCTGCCATAAAGGGTAAACTTGCGACATTTCTAGCTACATGGATGCACCTTGAGACCACACTCTTAGGTAAAACCAATTGGACATACCTGTTCGAATACTGCATTGTTTCTCTAGGGCAAGAAAATTAAACTGTAAACAAGGGTCAAAATGTGTAACAGATATTGAAAAATGGGAAAGCAATGTCCAAATGGGGAGGGGAACAATGGAGGATGGAGAGGGAAAGGAAGGAAGGTAGAAGAAAAAAAGAATAAAAAGAAAACTGGAAACAAAGCTTATATAAATAAAGAGAGGTTAAAGGAAGGGGAGAGGAATGGAGGAAAAGGTAAAATAGAACATGTATAAGCACATACTCCCTATGGTGGATGTTATCATCATGGGTATCTAAAATTTACCAACAACAACTTTAAATGTAGCAAATTTCAAAGTTTGAGAGAGTCAAAATCACTTCATGTGATCCTTTATATGCTCTTTCCATTTCTTGAATATTACTTGTGGTCTGATTTGGCAAATAAATTACCTGTCTATTTCGGGTTTTTCCCCCCTTCTAGATGGAGTACAACTTGAAGGCTTAAATCTCTGCAGTGTGTTAAGTATAACTGGCACTCATGGTATTGATCAAATCAATATCTTTATGGACACAGATGTAAAGGGATATACATAAATGAAGCTAACTTACTGAGACAATTATTCTGAAGATACATACCTGAGGCAAGGTTTTGGTCTCAAATTATCTAGATCATTATTTTAATTCTCCTTGATGACCTTTGTAAGTACAGACAAAATACATCTCCTGATCATTAGCAATTCTGTTATTGCAAGACCTTTGTCTGAATGAGAAGCTATTAATCCCAGTGCAGAGCACGTGTGATCTTTCATCATCATGATCTCAAATCATGTGCCAACATGAACCGAATCTCTGGATTAAAGAAAACATTAGGCTATATTTCTTCCAGTTAGGCTTGCTTCTATCACTGCATTTCAGTAGGTGTTTAAAACACATTTCTGCATTTTCAGATGAGAGGTCAGGTTTCTCTGCCTTTTTCCATCTCATCACTGGCACATGCTTATTACAGTACCATGAGACTTCCAGGGCATAATTATAATGTTAGAGGCTTTTACATTATGAAATGAAGGTTTCACTCTATCTATATAAAAACATAATAAATGCTACATTAAAATCAGGTCCAAAGTGCTCTAAACCAAGAAAATCACATTATAAAGCTCTTGAGGTATGTTTAACACCTAGCAGAGGAGGAAAAAACAGCTTAGGCATGAGCTTTGTTACGAAAACTACAAAGAAAGTTTAACAACCACTGAAAGTCACCCTCAAGAGATCAAAGAAAGCCTGCAGTAATCTAAAGTACAGAGACAATCAGCACCAACTACTCTAAGATTTTGTTCTTATAGGAAAGGAGAAAGATCATTAGTTGGGATGGATGCACAATTAAGGAGAAGGGGTTGGCTTCTGGATTTTGTTTCTGGCAATAAGGCCAATGGAGTAGAAATAAACTATTTCTGGGGAGCAAAACCTGAGAGTGAATTTCTATGGAACTCAAGACATGACACATCAGATAGAGCCCATAAAAGCATGTCTGGAAAGTGGAAACCACATAAGAAAAACTACTGCTATACCTATTAACAGAAATGGGCATCACAAGCATAATGCTGAATGAAAACACCTAGTTTTGCTTATATTAAAAACATTTATTATGAAAAAAAAGTACGAGACTACACAAAAGATCTCTTAAAGGACACAAACGTGAAAATCAAGGTGATATAAATGAAAACTCTGGGTATTATCTGGGGGAGGGAGAGGATCAGTACATATACAGGCTTCAGAAATTTTCAAAGGATCTAGTTTTAAACTGGATAGTGTTTGTTATGTTATTATTCTTTAAATTGCACATATACTTGACATTTAGCCTTTACAAATGTGGAACATTAGATACAGGTTTTAAAGTTAAATATAAATAAGACAGAAAAAGACTTGGCTGTATTATAAAGTAATGGAGAACAGCCCAGGAAAAAAGTTAAATACTGGAAATATGAAAAGACAGGGATCTAATAGAGCCAGACCCTGAAAGAGAAATGACTTATGGCTTTTGAGGGGATGGTATGACTTTGGAGATGAGAGCCATCGACTCCCAGAAGTTGGGGTATGTTCAAAGGTGAAGATAAGCTTGCATACATTTGAAGTGGATGGAACTGCTATTGTTTGATTAAAAAAAAAAGACAAAGAAAAAACAATCAAACATTAGTAATTTCATCAGGACATTCAATATGTGGAGAAGCAACCAGTGGCGAGGTAGTAACTGCGTACAGTATCTGTCATCTAGATCAACAAGTGGCCCCATCTATGCCCGTCAGCAGTGGGGTGGGAGCCTTGGGACAAGAGTGAGGGTCTACAGCTCAGCAGTGGACTGGACACCACTGGTGATGGCATCAGTTCACCAACTTGCACCATCTTCTCCAGCAGCACTGAGCAAACCAGTTACTTGAGGCAAACAAAGCAAGCGACTCATTTGCGAGGCTGTGAACCAGGTAACTTACTACTCATTCGCAGTTAGAATGACTGACACAAAGTCAACTAACGGGAAGAAAACCGTAAGAAGAAACCAAAACAAAATCGCTATAGCAGTTGGATTTAAATGCTAAGCATAATTTCTAAGCATTTCTGAAATAAGGAGCTATTCAAAAACCATGGAATGATCCACACCTTTCTACTATAAAAATACATGTTGTCAAAGATTATATATTTCTTAATCAACTTCTGTAACTTTAAGCATTTAATTCGCTTCTGTTAGCAACACTGATCATATGTTGGTCACTTTAATTATTTAAAAAAGACACAGATATCATTTATCAAAATTAAAATAATACAAATCCTTCAGAACAGTATCTAGAGTTTACTGGGTGTTATGGCTTGTATCTAGATGCCCCCTCAAAGCCTGATGTACTCATAGGTGGAAGTTTGCAAAGGCGGCTAGATCCAGGATGTGTGACTATGGGTTAAGAGTGTGTGATAACTACTCTATTGGTTGGATTAGTACAGTTTTGGGCATGGATACAGAAAGGTCCACCCTGGGTATGGGTGGCACCAAACCAATAGGTCTATGACCTGAGTGGAATAAAAGGGGAAGAGAGGTTTGATGCTGGTACTTTGATGCCTCCTATCTGCCATGCTTCGGATTGTTTTTCCTCTGCCACGGTGCTCTGCCTTGGAGCCAGCAGACTATGGATAAAAACCTCTACAACTGTGAGCTAAAATAAACCTTTTCTCCTTTAACTTGTAGGTGCTGGACACTTTGTTCCAACAGTGTGAAAATAACTAAGACACTTGGTATGACACTTGGTTATTTTCTCTGGTCAAATATCTTGTCTAAACATCAGAAGGTAAAAAAACCCTATGATCTACTGTCATCGAAATTAACTATTAATTATTTAATAAATGTCTTACTACATTTTTATCAACAAAGTTCCACTTAGTAATTAGTGATCATTAATGAAGTTACATCACAAATCTCTCAGAATGGGGGAGTTGTATTCTGAGCAACATGCTTTTCCCACAGTGCTGCTGCACTTAGAGATATAAAGAGTAATAGCAGTGATGCAAATAATATTATAGGGTCAAAAGATTGAGATCAGGAACAAGGATCCAGAAGGAAAAATGGGAAAAGTGACACGGGGATAGAGGAAAGAAATGAGAATATTCTTGGATATTTACATAGGTTGGATTTTTATAATAACTGAAGAATATACTACATAAATAAGATTTCTAATAGCAGAAGGTAATATTCTACTTCCTCTAGAAAACATATAATAAGCTTTGTATGTCAACTTTCCATAAAATGAGATAAACTGAAAATCTAAGCCTTATAGAAATTTCTTGAGTTGTTATGAGTTCTTTAAATTGTACATGTTACATTTCATTTTTGCTTCTGAAGCATATTTCCATAGATAAATAGAAAAGTCTTTGACTATGCTGAAAAATTGGAGCCAAAGGAAAGAGGAAATACTGAAGGCACAGAAAGATGGATAATTAATACAGCCAGGTCCTAGAAGAGAAACGAAATGATGGACTCTTGAGGTGGTTAAATGAATACTGGCTCCTCCTAGTAGAAAGCTGGGTGCAGAGAAGGCAGGAGAAACATCCAAATAAATTGCTAATAGATTGAATGAGTTGCTAATAGATTGCTAATAATTGCTAATAGATTGCTAATAAATTGAATGAGATGAAATCACCAAAACTGCAGCTTCAAAGAGGTTTAAAAAAATCAGCTATTCTGCATGATCAATCTAATAAGCCAAAATTATTGCCCACAAATTACTGTTTGGGACGTAGTAGGTAATCAGTACATGAAGCATGTCCTGATGAACACAACTGATGAACTCAAATATTAAGCTTATTTAGGTTGATTAGGCCATCCACATAACTCTCATAAGTATAATAAAAAGTGCCTTTGTAGGTCCTACTTAGTTACTAATACATCCTTAGTAATATGTAAATAGATAAATCTATTGTAGTTACAGACTTGTTTCATTTGGATCTACTAAATCTACACTTTTTACTCAATTTATTTCCACTTTTCAAGCACACTGTTGTAATCTTTCCGCTGTAGGTATAGAATTTCAATTTTATTCTTAGAAAACATTGTTTGTTTCACTTTATTGTTTTCATCATCTTAATTATTCTAAGAATGTAAGCTTTTTCCTTATTTATTCTGGGAAACACTTTTTGCATAATCCTCCATTTGCTTATTACATGAATTATTTTGATGGCAACTTAGAATTTTTTCCCTGATCAAAACACTTCATAAACTCTTTTTGAAAATTTTTGTCATAGAAATAAAACCAATAGCCATTAACATTTTAATGTAACTATCGGCATGTAAAGTAAACCCACCACAGCCAAGTTTAGAATACAAACACCAGAGGACAAATTATAATCTATCGGACAGGCAGGCAAAGGAATACTCCTTAGATTTAAAGAGGTCTTTAAAATCAGAGGTTGGAAATGGAAAAATAAGACACCAACAGTCAATTTACAAAAGAGAAAATCCAAAAAAACTCATAAACACATATACAATATTGTACTGATTAAAGAAATGCTAACTAAGGCAGTGAGATATCACTTTCACTATCAAACTTACACACGAAAACATCTGAAAAGACTGCAGTGGGAGGGTGTGGGATAAGGGTGGAGTTGGTAGAATAAGGCAGACAAACTTTCAGAGCAACCTTGCAATACTTACGCAGCCTTAAAAACACATACATCCTTAGGCCTAAGGAGTTATTCGTCAGGGACACAAAAATATATCTATCAGAATGCCTGCTTACAACACTGTTCGATGTGGTGAAACAACAGAAAGAACGAAATGAATCTTCAATAGGGATTGATTAAAAAATGTATCGTTCAGCTGAAGAATGAATTGGATGAGGCCAATAAAAAGTGTATCTCATCAACACAAGACGATGGCTGGGCGAGTGAACGAAAAAGAAAGATACCAATCAGCATAAGGCCTGCACACAAGAAAGGCAATTAGGTAAGACAGAAATAGACAAAAAACCTGAAATATCCATAACAAAAAATCAGTTAGTACACAGCAGGGTTCTACCAAGAGAGGCATCCTCATGCCCTACCTATTTGCAGGAATGACAAGGAGCCCAGATCCAGATAGGAAAGTTTCAGGTAATGGCAAGGCCCAGGGGCATTTTGGACCTGGATACAGGTCACATCATTTTATAGCTGTTTTATTTACTTGGGTTTTTTCCGTAACAACTGTGGGGTCAGGTGGAGCAGTAGGAAGACCTTACAAGGCCATTCCAGTGCTGCAGCTGGAATTATTTCAGAGTTTGGGGCCTGGAGAGTCGAGCACACTAAAAGGTGTCAAGAATAGTTTAACCACTGACTCAGCAAAATGACAAGATAGCCTATCTTTGCCTGGGGCACCAAGTCTGGGGCTAAGAAGAATCTAAATTAAACTCTCCATCAGGTATAAAAAGCTTAGGGGATTATAGTTAAAAAACAAACTGATCCTAGTCTGAAACCCCAGAAAACATAGTGGAAATAAATAAGTACAGCACAGGAGAAATAGCCGTAAGGCAGGACCCACATAAGCAAACAGTCCCAATTAAAGATGAGCTCACTATAAAAATAAAAGGCACAGGAGGTAAGCTGACATTACAGCAAAATCAGAATAATCCTCAATTCATACCTCAGGAAGTGGAAATAACAACAAAAGAAAGTTTTAAGTGAGTACAAAAGTAAAAAGAGAATTAGAAGAACTAAAAGACATAAAAAATAGCACACTATGGAAAAAACTGGTGAATTAAAACAAAATCTGCAGAGTGAAAAAGGCAATATGCATTATTGTGAGCTTACATTGAGAGAAAGCTACAGATGAATCCACGCTATGGTGGAAGTATTGTACTGCAAGATGGTCCTGAAGAAAATGCTGGGAATACAGAACTGGAGTGCCAGAGATGAGCAGACAGAAGCACAAGGTCCAGGCTGTTTACCTAAGACTTTGAAAAAGCATAGTAGACAGACTAGGATAGAGGTACGGTAATTCAAAGAGATAGAGCTGATCAAAAAATAATAAGTAATCAGATTGAAAAAGTATAGGAAGTCTTGAGAAGAAATTTTAAAAGATTATTAGTCAGTACAGCAAAACTACCAAGTGCAAAACAAGGTAGAAATCTTGAAAATAATTAGGAAAAATATGAAAGTTCAAAATACAGAAGAACAACACTGAGATTGAGAACAGACTTCCAATAAGGACAGGTAGAATCAGAAGTGGACACTCGGGTGATAAAACCGTTAGCCACTGGGGCTGGGGATTTAGTTCAGTGGCATAAGCAACTGCCTTGAAAGCAGGCAGTCGTGAGTTCGATCCCTGGTACCGATAAAAATGAAAAAGACAAAAAAAAAAAAAAAAAAAAACCAATAACAACAAAACCGTTAGCCACCGCAGACCTCACTGAACCACCAGCTCAGGGAGAGGGAAAAGCAAGGTATTTTCAGACAAGAGGAGACTGAGTTCATACTCACTGATGGTCAGTGAAGTAAAAACGAGATGACAAATGTTGGTTAGAAGGAAACTGAACCATTAAAGAAAAAAAATTACATGAAATATGAGAAGTGATAGAGAACTGAGAAAATATAAACAAATGAGTAAATCGCAGGAAGAATCTGTCTATAAAATATAAATAATCCAGTGATGAATTTGAGAAAATAAAAGCTGGAGGCAGTAGAAGGTGGAATTAAGTTATTATAAAGTCCTTGTGTTATGTACAGGAAGGCAGCACTATCTGGTGACTTCAGATTGTTTAGTTAAAACTTGATTTAAACATTTAGGGGAAATCGGCTGAAATATATTACTTTTATAATAATAAAATATGTAACTTTCAAAGCAGCAGAAAAAATAAAAGCCTAGGAAAAGGTAACCAAAGCAGTAAGTCAACATATAAAAATGCCAATGAAAAAAGAACAGAAAATAGGGAAGAAATAAATCCTAATGAATTCCTCATCATAACAAAGGCCCCTAAAATAAATTTTACCAGTTTAAAGACAAAGATTTTCAGATTGGATTAAACAGAAAAACAAAGTTAAAACAGGAAAGACACAAAGAAGTGGGAAAATAAAGCTGAAATATCAATATTAAGATCACACAAAATAGACCGCAAAGGGAAAAAAAGTATTAAGGATAAAAAGTTATTACATAATGACATGGAATAATTTAGAACTAGAATAAAATAATGTCAGATCTGTATCCATCTGAAAACATGGAGAAAAGCAAAATGAACTAGACCTAAAACTACTAGGTGCTAGTGAGGATGTAAACTGGAAGCTGCCATTAATTTACAATCCTACTTTCAAGTGTAAGTCCCAGAGAAATCTTACATGCAGGCACAATGTGCTGCAGTACCATTTCTAATATAGAAAAATTGGAAGCAAATTAACTGCCCATCAGTAGGGATAAATGATATACTCATCTCATCCAAGACTACAGAGCAGTTTAAATAATCAACTAGAGATACAGGGACCCATCTGGTTAAATACCCAAATATGGTACTTACTGACAAAGTGGGCAGGGAACATATGGAGTACCACTTGCGTAAATTTTAAAATACACAGGGCAATCTTCTAAATAAGCATTATATACCTAATAAGGTTTATAAAGGAACAATCAAGGTACCAGTCACCTCTGAGGATGGATGGAGGAGCACAGAAAGCGGTGGAGAGGTGTCGCCAGCACCTCTGGTACACATTATTTAATATAATATCTTTTGTAAATGAGAAGGGAACCAAGTTATGGGGGTGGAGGACATAAAAAGAATTCAGATGTGTTTTCTACAGGTACCAATTCCCCCCGAGAAATGTAACCATTAAGTATTGCAAACATAGGCTGATAAAAATAAAAATTTTAAAAACTATTTTTAAAGTATTTCTATAAGGCTAAATGGTAAATGAAGTCCAAGTAATGGGCATGTGGGTGTTTTTGAGTCTTTGTAGATTTTTGTACACTGAAGAATTTCACTATTAAACATAAAATGTGAGATCAAAAAGCATATTGTAATTCCATTTGTGTTAAATACATTACAAAAGGGGAAATTTACCCTTAGACTATGATAATCTTGAACATGTAAATAAATGTGTACATTCGTGTATATAAATCTATTTTTTGTATTTTTTATCAAAAGGTATATGCTCAAAATATGAATAGCATCAATAAAGACAAAAAATTGGTTTTGATTTACTTTAAAATTTTTTCTCAATTATATTTTTTAAAGTATCTTTTCATAAAACTAAAATAACAACAAAAGCCAATCTTTTATTTCCTCTTGAGAATGTTTTTACAATATTTATCTCATGAATTTTGTGTATTCTGGTTTTGTTTTTTTAAAAAAAGCTAGTCAGAATCTGTAACAAGTTGAGCGATTTTGCAAAGCTCTAACAAAAATATCAGCAAACAAAAATACATCAGCAAAAAGCTGTTGTAAAATATTTCTCCTAAATCTTTTTCTCGTGTCATCACCCACATTTGGAGAACATCCATTGCTCGCCAGGAATTGCTGGCCTTGTGTCCAGAGAGGCTGGAGACATTAACTGGATAAATAAAAAATCTGAGAGTGAAGACATCTTTAAGAAGCTTCAGTTGATTCTCTTAAGCTTGTGTGCCAGCTCATAGCTGAAGGATGTCTAATCCTTTTTAGTGACTCTGATTCTAACACCAGATGTTGTCATTATTCTCCTATTTACTTCAGCAAGTGCCAAAGTACTGAGCTCTGGCCATTAAAAACACCTCAAGCTGGATATGGATGCCTCTTTTGAACTGCCATCACGAAGTGACTATCTTAAATGATCAGAGTGTTACCATCTCAACACATTCAACCACTGTTCAGGGTAACACCTGTCTCAAATTCAGTCTGGCTTCATCTAGCTGGAGTTGCCTCTCTGGCTGTATAACAATCTAGTCCAGCGTACCTAAGGAGGAGGGTTCATCATCATCAGCAGCATGATGAAAAACTTCTCCAGAAGACTGGTCAATCTAAAAATAATTACTATGAACATAAGTTGAGTGTTTTCCACATTTTACTTATTTTTAAAGATCACTTCTTAATATCACGTTTAGAGGGTCTTTTTTTTTTTAAATTACTTAAATGAGTACTTAAGATTCTCACCCAGGACCTGAAACACTTTTAGGGTTATTTTCGATCGAATGAGCTGTTTACATAACGACTCCCTCTGAGAAAACGATTTGTGAGAGTTCTTCCAAGCATCCCTTCACAGGTCTGCTATTAATGTTTCAGGTCATATAACAGAACACACTGTCCGCTGCTGGCGATTAGAACTGCTTTTCCATAGCCTCTAAACTGCAGATTGATTCTGACACATTTCAGCAGGCTGGCATTTCAAGTAAGGGTTCTGTCTACTTGGGGAAGGGAAAAATTACCGAAGTGACCCTCTCCCAGGTAATTTAATCTAGCTGTAAGAAATAGAACCAATCCAACCAGCATAACTCTGTAGCGTGTAAGAATTTTTTTTGGAGAATGGAGAGGAAGAGGTAACTTTTTTTTTTCTAATCCCACATGCAGAAAGAAATTATGAAGATAAATATTGAACATACCTAGTACATAGTTCCCAAGTGCTTACTATTTACAAGATATTGTAGTGTTCTGAAAATAATATAAGACAAAAAGAAAGGACCAGAATCCCAGTTTGGCTGTAGCATGGGCCAGCTGGGTGGCCTTGGGCGGACCATGTCACTATTCCTGACCTTCATTTCCACAGCTGAGAAGTGAAGGCAGCAGATAACATGAACTTTCTGATCCACTGTGTTATATAACTTTCGAATCGTATGATTCACTAAAGGGCCTTGAGACATTTGCAAGAGGTAAGTAAATCATGCCCACTAAACTCTTTACCCTGCATCATACCCTCTATTCCAAAAAAAGAGCTTCTAATACCTATGACTGTTAGAAGCTTGAGAACATAAATTCTATCTTAACTTCAATGCTCTGCATCTACCTTTTGACATCTTAACAAATGCCAAAAAAATAAATTAGCAAGGGTGCTGTCAGCCAGACATGGAGAAAAAAAGAGAATCCCTGCCAAAATCTGTCCTCCCACATACAAAGAAACTGGTAATTGGAAGTAAGAGGAATCCCCCACTCCCAGAGCAGACTGTGCAGAGGCGGGCACCCCTGCCAATACCCCAGCCTCTGCCAGAGCAGCAGTGTGGGGAAAGAAGAAAGCTCTCCCATTCCTGCTACTCCGGGTATATACAGGGATGCATTCCAGGTCCTGGCAGGAATCTGCTGGAAGAAGTATGCATTCCCTTCTGTGGGAGTGCAAGGGAATTTCAGTATGACAGTTGTGAAGCAGCAAAAACCGTGTCAAGCCTTGATCAAGACTCCTTCCTGCTTACCAGGTCTGCATTTCTCACTAAGCAGTCTCGGGTTTGCAGACACAAGGCCAGGCTCAGGAGCAGCATGCCAGCTGCTTTGATAAACAGTAGTCCAGATCCAAATCTCTGGGGGTTGGTAAAAGATCTCTGAGAAAAGGACAAAGATTGATTTCAAACTTTGGTAATGCAATCGCAAGTCCAGGCAACTAAATCACTAAATACAAACAGGGATGGTCTTCATGGTGACTCCACTGCAACCGCAGAGCAGTGTACACCCATGGGAGTGGAAACTCACTCATCATTTTAGACTAGTAAAGAGCCATGTGAGGTGTGCAATCTGGAAGGTCCAGGCAGGAAGAAAAGCCCTTCCTCAGAAGGTGCAGCAAGACTCCAATAGCTAAATTGCAGCTGGAGATGTTTCCAATGTAATTTTACAGAGCACATGAACAATACAGAATATGCTCCCTTGACCAAACAGAATGGGGTTCCTTTGAAGAAACCACAGTTTAAAATGGTTACCGAGGTAACTAAATGATGCCTTGGTCATCACCATAGTGCTGAGGAAACTGTATATTGTTTCCTTGTTTTACATGACAGACATGAAAAATAACCTTCCTGAAAAAGGACCCTTGAGATGGTTGTTTTTAGCTGAAAACTAGTCTAAAGGTTATGCTTATGTGGAAAATGACAAAACACTGGCTTATTTTGCAGCTGGGGAAATGTGATCCCAAGGCAGGCTGGCCTGCTAATGTGATCCTTGGTCAGGTCCTTGTGTGATGGGCATTGACACCGGTGGCCGTGAGACTGACTTATACCATCCGTCAACTGCACAGCCACCTCTGATGCCCAGGCCAGTCATTCCCAGGCCACAAGCAATGGCATGGCTCCATCTGTTGAACAATGTCTTCCACTGAACTTCTGTAGTGCCAGGGACACACCTTTTTAAATAGCACTGTGTTGTTAGATTAGAGCCCCTCGGCCCTTTGGGTATTTCTCTCTCAAGGGACCAAGTTCCTTAAAGTCCAGGACAGTAAAAGGGGGTAATACCCACCCTCGCTTCCCTGTTCCTGTCATCTATTACAGAGTACCACGTTCAAACCCAGATTCTAGCTTTCTTGTTATCTACTAATCCCCCGGGTCTATTCCCTAGTGATGTTTGCATGATTTGTTCACTTGTAATTCTGCTAGTTAATTCCATCCACTTACTCTGATTCTTATCTGTCTGACCCAATCTTACAGAATCCTAGCTTTATCCAACTGTGAAGTTATTAACTACAAACTACACATTACAAAATGGGCTTCTTATGACAAAACTAAAAATGAGTGAGAAGCCAAGATGAAAGACATGTCAACAACTCACAATCAGTGAGGGGTACAGTTTTTTAAAAAGTTATGTGTACAAAGTGCTAGAAAATACATATGTGCAGCCAGGTGTGGTAGTGCGTGCTGTGATACTAGCAATCTGGAAGGCGGTGGCGGGAGAATCACAAATCTGAGCCCAGATTGGGCAATGTGACAAATCAGTGAGACCTTGTCACAAAGAAAAAATGCAAAAAGGCTGGGTATGTAGCTCAGTGTGAAGATCTTGGTTCTATCCCCAGGACAGAAAGTGAGGGATAGAGAGAGAAAGAGAGAGAGTGGAAGAAGGGGGAGGGAAGGGAATATATGTGTGCCAAAGTGTGGCATGGTAAGAGGGCAGGTGAAGGAGGAATGATTTCAGTCACGTGTGGTTCAGTGTTGTTTCTAAGACGAAGAGATGAAGAGGCTCTGCCTAAGACAAGTAGATGTTAGCTCAACAAAGAAGAGAGGAAACAAGAAGGAACCATCAGTTCAAAGCATGGAATCATGAGTGAGTGCCTGCCATGTTGGGATTGAAGCACTAAAGCATGTCGGGATATGATGGTGAGGAGATCTGAGCAGGACACGGGCCACAAAGCGCAAGGCACAGCAAACTTACAAGGCTGAGCTTCGTTATGAAACCAACCTGAGACACTGAAGAGTATTTCTGCCCAGGCAGCCAGGCAGTGGGTAGGCAGAAGGTGAGCCCAGGGGAGCAAGACTGCTGTAATAATCTGGGCAAGAAAAGACAAAGGCCTGCATGAAGCCACAGCACTTGTGATGGGTAAGGACGTGGTGCTGAAATGGCAGAGGGCACTGTAAAAGCACAGGGACTTCTTAGGTGGGGACAGAAGAGTGGTGAGGGAGAGGTAAGATGCGATTTCGGGTATCTGGTTAAAGCATATTTCTAGATAATAACAGCACCTGCCACTTATTACACAGGCCAGACACTGTTTCCCAAATGACTTGGATGTATCACCTCAAGTAAGCAATGTACATGGAGATTGGTGTCCATCTGACAGAGGAGGAAAATGAGACAAGGAGGATAAATGATTGACATAAGGTCACTGAGCCATTAATTGCAAAGCAAGATTCCGACTCCAGAAGCCTTGTACCAACCCTCTGGATAAAGGATCCTAAAGGAAGGGGCTGGGGATTTAGCTCAGCAGCATAAGCGCTTGCCTTGCAAGCGCAGAGTCCTGAGTTCGATCCCTGGTACCAATTTAAAAAAAAAAAAAAAAAAGAATCCTAAAGGAAGTTTAAAGGAAGCAAGAAGGCAAAGTGGTGAGTTTTGCTCTATAGACCCTGGGTCTCTTTTTCTACAGCTTGTGTCATCTGTAAGAGATCTCCAGAAACAGAAAGGGCTAGAGACATGATTCTGGGATCAACAGGCAGGTTGTTGGCTAGAGGTATATTTTGGGGACCTTCAGTGTGGATGTAGGTGCCTGTTGGAGTTTTGGTGTGGAAGGGTTTACAGTTTGAAAGGAGGGGAGGGAGAAAGGGAGGAGCTTTAACCTCTGCCTCTACCTGAAGCCTAATGTCTCAGGCTCCCGATTCCCTTTCACTGCCAAATAACACAGTACATAATTCTGTCAATAGTGGGACATGATGCAGAGCGAGATCTGTGAAGAAAGTGGTAGCATTAATAGCTTCTGCAAACAGGCCTGAAGTTATGGTTGTCTTTATCCTTTGAATGTAAAAATAAAACAAAGCCCACCAGATATAATCAGACAACACGATCATTGGTGACTTTTAAAGCATGCCGTGCTTTGCTTCTTTCTCCATCTCTTGCACCTCTCCTGTGCAGAAGCTCTGGCTGCAACACAGAGAGATACCCAGCCCTGCTCTGTGGGGCTGCCATTCTGGGGTGCGGGCGGGAAGCAGGAAGTCAGCAGTTGCACCAGGAAGTGGTAACTTTGGATGCAGTGTTGTAAGCCTGGGCTAATCCATCCCCCCAAAGTCACTAGACAAGGTCTGAAGACCTTTTTATTGCTACAACTTGGGTTGGGGCATCTAGGAGGTGGAGGCACAAGTGGAACTAAACACCCTACAACGCACAGGACTGACCCCGACCACAAAGTGTGCAGGCCCAGTTATTCATGGGGTGGAGGTTGGAAGTGAAGGGGAGCTGGCCAAGGTCACAGCGGTCGCCACCACACTGCTGGGTGCTCTGAGAACAGGAGCAGCCTCACAAACATCAGCACTGAAGTAACCACCAGGCTAGTGGGTGGACAGCTGATTTTAGCTGACATCTGCCCCTTGCCAGGTAGTATTTTTTCACAGCCTCCATCCATTACCAGTATTGGTAAATACTAGTAGAAGCGATGCAGCCTCCTCTCTGCTAGTAGAAGCAAAACAGTCAAGCAGTGAGGGGGAAAAAAGGAAGCACAGGATGTGTACATTAAAGTGTGCAAAGAACACTAATGTTGGGCTGGGGATAATTTAGCTCAGCAGCATAAGCACCTGCCTGGCAAGTGAAAGGTCGGGAGTTTGATGCCCGGTACCAAAAAAAAAAAAAAAAAAAAAAAAAAAAAAAAAAAACACATACTAATGCTTGTTAAAGCTTTTTCATCCACTTCTTGATTTCACAACTGTGAAATAGCCAGTGCTAGTCTTACTGCAAATTCAAAAGTGGTTCACAGAGATCAAGTGGCAACTTCAGACCGTGCAGAGGTCCTCAGAATCCAAGTCACTCTCCCACTCCTGCTCCCTGGGCAACACTGGCCTACAGGACGCAGGTCACAGTACTGTGATATGCCCAAAGGCACACTGATTAGCTGACCAAAATGGGCCACGTTTGAATGTGCTACAGCCGCAGTGTCGGAGCATCAGAATGCTTCCTGGTGAAACGTGATGGTTGGAGCTAGAACAAGATGGTACTGAAATAATCAAAACTGTATCATTTGTAACCCTATCTATCAGGCCCCAATGTTTTGTAAATCAAAGAAAAGTGAAATGTGTCCCTACTAATTAAAAAAAAAAAAAACTCCAAAAAAATAGTTGAAAGCTATGAAGCATTTCACCTTTTCATATCTTTTTAAAAACAGAGAAAGCACTTAAAGTAATTCTCAGTTAACCAGGACATCTAAGAAACCAAAGTACTTACTTCTGGTCATTCTTGACCAATACATAACCAACATGCATGCAAAAGAACTTCTATTAGTAACCTCTGTGTGTCAACATGAACAGTTTTTACAAAGCTAAACCTTCATAAGTGTGTTAACAAACCTGATGGAGTTTCTAGAACTCTCTTGAAGCAATAGAGACTCCCATACATGAAGTGAGTCCAACAAATCTTGAATTAAACCCTTTACTTAGCATAGATCACTAGAAAATTTCATGAGACATCCTACAATTTCTCAGATCCCTTCAAGTTCATGGACTTCTCAGAATCAAATGTTTGGTATTAAAATCTGGCCTGTGATCTTCTATTATTCTCTCAAATTAGTAGTTCTCAAAATTCTAACAAGCTCCGACACTGTTTTCCTCCCATCCAAAATTCTTGGTCAGAAGGTTCTGGAATCTATCTTAACTTTATATGTCACTTTTGAGCTTATAACATCTTTTTCTTTTGGTCTCAAATTGTTTTTTTTAATATGATGATAGAGCTGCAGGTTAGGAAAGGAGCAATCTAATGTCAGAAGAGTAAGAACTGTGGTGACAGACCCCTCAACTGAGCTCATGTTCTCTCACTTTTCTAGAATGTTGTAAAATACTACCCTATGGATTACTATTACCTCACACAGTGCAGTGGTAAGCATGAGAAAGCATAAATCCCTTAGCGGTGTGTGCAGAGCGCATACCTACACATGCTAGCCACTTTCCTTTCCTGAAAGTTGTCCCTCAAGTTCTAAAACACTTGCTCGTCACAGCCCTTTATGTTGGAAAGGCCACCTTCCCACTGGGGCACACGTACACAGAAGAGGTGGTCCGTGAACCAAAGTTCCGCGGCCCAGTGCTCCTTCAGTCTCCTGTCATTGTCATCCTCACCAAGGGCCTTCACCACCCTTCCCACAATCCTGCTCTTTGGACTCTGGTCAGCAGCATATTACCACTGTGGGCTAAAAATTTGGGGAGTCTGCCTAGTTCTGCTTTCACGCACATCCCGCTGTGTGTCTGGGGACCAATCCCAAAGCTTTGTTTCTCCCATTTATAGAATCAGGGGACTCCATTTTAGATCATCAGGTCTATTCAAATTCAACACTTATCAAAAGATAAGGAAAACACCACTGCCTTATCTAAAGGTAATAAAGCTACCACAACAATGGAATGTAATTATTTTCATATTATTTTATATTTTATACAGAGTGAATTTTATCTTATTTGCTAAATCATTTCTCCTAAAACAGAGAAGCATTTTTTTCTTTGTCTGGCTTCTTCTTAAACATAATTGGTGCTTAAATTATTGCTATATGGTGATAGGGAATGAGTTAAATGGACTTTTAACACATATCTGCAGTGGCTGATGTAATTCACATAAAATGGAGAAACTGTATTTCAGTAAGTACATTTTCATGCTTTCCATTTTCAATCTCAGCAATGTTAGTGTATATAACTGGTTAAGGCATATACTTTTAAGTTATTTAATTATTTTAAAAATCAAACGTATAGTTATAAATATACATTAATAAGTGGTCCTTAGTTCTCGTCACAAGATAGAGAAAGCATTATCATCAAATTCGAATCTCATCAACAGAAACAGAAATTATCTAGGCAATGAATTGCTGCATCTTAAGGATAGATCTCTTGTTCTTTAACAATTCAGTCTGAGGATTATCAATTTAGCAAACATTTATATTGGTAATACCCCAAAGCTGTAGCTTAAGCACATTGCTTTTCACCCAATTTTTCCCAAAGGAGTAAATTCTGATTTCTCAGAAATCATTTTGAAAGCCACTTGATAGCCATTAATCCACGTGTTCCCTTCTCCACAGTATTCCCTAGTCCCATTCACAGTTCCCTAGTTCCAGCTTCTTGATGCAGCTTTACTGGATGCCTAAAACCTCAACTCCAATTCTTTTTTTGTGGATTACAGATTACAGATATGGTATTGCCCACAGGTTTTCCACTAGTTCATGATATAATAAAGTCACTGGACTTTAGTTTTTGAGACAGCCACCTTCATTTTGCAGGACGATGGCACTGGAATGGATCAGACAGGTCAAGCCCTTCTGGAATTAATACTTACGACAGAGGCCCTCTTCCCCTCTCACCTCAACAGCATGCAAGGATTCCTGATGCATGGGCTGCAAAGGAGCCCACGCTTCCCCACAAAGGCAACAGAGGTTCTCTACAGACGAGCACCTGGGGGTGCTGCTGAGGACCCTCAAAAAGTGGGCTTTCGTGCAAAGCCAGTGAAGAAAAGGGCACATTCCTTTTCAGTCATTTTAAAATAACGTTTTAATGTAAGGTGAATTCATTTGATTTGAAAATGTTACCATTTCCTATCAATTCATGTAACACTCAGTGTGCTGGTTTGTTTGGTTGGGGGATTTTTAAAAATTTGGTAAAAAGAAAAAGGAAAATTTTAATGCCAATCACCTGTAATAGCTCTGAAAGACAAGTTTCCTTTCTGGACTGAGGACTGATGCTTAGAAGGGGGAGTGACTGGGGCAATTTTACATCTATGTGGGACTGAAAAAAAAAACGGACATCTAAAATGAAGCAGAAAGTTTTGCATATCACTTTCATTACAGATCCGGGGGATCCTCATTCCCCCTTGGCAGTCTGCATGGCAGACAGTGACACAGCTGCCCTCGTAGACCCCGGTGCTAGCTACCCAGGTGCATGCTTGGGACGGTTATCACTGGCTCTGCGGAAGCAGCTCGGTCCACTGAAGTTGGCCATACCCCCACCCCTTCATCAGAGAAGACCTCAAAACCCACAGATGCTGCCCCCAAGAAGTGGCTCCCATGTCCTCCTCCCACCCTGTGCCTCAATGAGCAGGACTCACTCTGTCCAGGCTCCTCGTTCCACTGTATTAGAGGTCCTTTATCCCTCAGGTTGGGATTATCTCAGAGAATAAAAACTCAAATGCTCTTTCAACAGATAACTGTCCCTTCCAAACTGAATGTGAGCTCTCCTCTACGCCTTGATGCCCACCAAGGTACAGGCAAGTAAAGTAACAAGAAATTTCTAGGTAATTCAAGTTTAGGAATCCCCTTAAAAGAACAATTGTCCTCCGAATACCAATGTTTCAGGCAAATGAGTTTTCTACCTCAGCTGGAGAATAATTTTCTCATCTGTCTAGTTTGCATTTCAAAGCATGTCCAAAGGCCCAAAGGTACCTCTTAAAAACTCATCTAAGAGTTCTGGCATTGATTTATAATAACGTGCAAGTTTACATAGCATTGTGAGTTGGTAATACTCAGACTTACAGGTTTTCAAATAGAAAAATGGCACAGAAGATGACAGGTTACAAGGTTATAAACCTCCTTTGAGTTCAAGCAGAACACAATGTAAGTTTAAAATTACAGAAGGGCAAAGCAAATTAATTTTTGCTCTAGACAATGAGGCTTCTAATTAAGGGCCTTTTCTTTTGGGGATCTGGGTGAAGAAGAAAGGACTGGAGGAGTGGAGAATAATCCTGCTAAAGTCATCTGCTCTATAAAACCATCTCTCAAGTGGTTTTTTTTTTTGTTTTTGTTTTTTTGTTTTTTTTTTTTTGTCTTTTTCTTTTTTATCAGTACCAGGGATCGAACTCAAGATTGCCTGCTTGCAAGGCAGGCGCTTAGGCCGCTGAGCTAAATCCCCAGCCCCTCTCAAGTGGTTTTCATAGTGCACGTTTTGTTCTGCCTCAGGTTAAGTCCTTACTTTCAGGGACTTTGAATCGGAAAAATAAGATAGCTACTTTTTTACTCCATGTAACAACAACAACAATAAAAATGAACTGAGAAATCCTCAACAGTAAGTTCTGTTCAGAGTTTAAATGAACTCTGATAGAATTCAGATTAGGAACAGGACCCTAAGCAGCCCATCCATGGGCATTCAGCTCTGGGCTCTGCTGCCCAAGTCAGTGGTGACCGTGGCTCACTGGGCTGAGACATGAAGACCAGTGTTACGAGGGCTTCATCACTAAACACCCTAAATGCACAAGCATGAAACACAATTTTGACTAAGCAAATCCTTTTTAAGTCTGATTTCCTTTTTTCTATTTTTTCCCATATTTATATCCAAAAGACGACTTAAAATCATGGAATGGTCTTTCTGCCTTTCCACCACTGGATGAAACACTGTGACAGAGATAAACCTAGCGACAAAGGTAATAAACAAAGATAACCATTCATAGCAGAAGAAAAGCAAAAACCTGAAATGAACACTCTCAAGCTCTAAAAAGGAAAAAGTTCCTTTAGAAAATATTACAAGATAATTAGCTGCCCGTTACCAAGTTCACCACAGTGTAACTTGATCATTTCAAAGCTTGATAGATAGTATCAAAATATCTTGTGATACATCTGGGAACATGCTCTTCCTTTCCGATCAAGGCGATTATAGTTGTAACAAGAATATTTCTATTAATTAGAAGCACAGGCTAGTAATATCATCTAGCCTTTAGAGAAGTGTGCTTTAAAAATGTTTTCATATCAGGATGAGTGCTTTTATCAATTAAAAATATCTACTCATGAAGGTTAAATTTATTTCTTATAAAATGCTGATTAAAGCCGATTTGTAATGTTGAGAAAGTACTTATGAAGAAATTTCTTCTCTCGTATTATTTGACTTAATTATGCTTATGCTTTAATTGTCAGATCATTCAGAAAATAAGAAAGTGGAATATAACCTTTCTATTCATAATGAAAACAGTATTCACCACTTCTTGATATTTTATCTCCATTAGAACCAAATATGATTTACCAAATACTAAAAATTAAAAGAAAACCAGGAGCACTGACTGGATTTTAAGCACACAGCTTGTACTATACTAATCATAATTTTTCAAAGAAAGCCAGAAAGCCATACCTGGATACACAGCTGAGTTATACTTGCGAGGGGAACCAGATTACTTGCTACTACCAGGCACTCAAATGTTTAACCTTCAGTTTTACTAGGATGGCTTCAAAGATCCTTCACCACACCACAATGAGGAAGGCTGAGGGCAGGACTGGCTTATCCACCACTGGCACCTGGCGGGCTGAGTTTGGAACACCAGCACCCTGGACTTGCTGTCCCAGGGTTGAGTTCTCTCCAGGCTGGTGCCGCTGACTTCTCAGCAATCAGGAGAATGAGTCTCAGCGTTAGCTGGCTCTGCCTATGGACTAGCTAGTGTCCTTGACTGCTGTGATACTGTCCTGGCAGATGCTTTAGACCCCTAAGGAATCCCTTGGAGTCACCATCCCAGGTCAGTGTAATCAACAAATTCAATAACCCTGAAGGAAACCACAAGACCACAAGGAGTCAAACACAACACAGCAACACACCTGGCCATGGCTGCCACTGACTCCCCAGATGAGATGACTCCCTCCCCGGCCTAGAGTGGGCAGGGGTCCAGTCACAGACAACAGCACCAGTGCTCCTGCTCGGTGCAGCTGCCTTGCCCCCTCTAGAGGATGAAAGAAGTTCCTAGATCCAGGGTGGGGTTACTTTCTGGGAGAGTGCACCTACAGGTCCCCGAAGGGCAGGCACTCAACCCTGAATCAACAGAGCAGGCCTGATTTGGGGGTTCCCTTTGCACTCTCCACTCAACTTTTTGCTGTCTCCTGGACATATTAAGTCCATCTTTTCTGCTTATATCCCAGGATGTGGGATGGAGACCAAATCTCTGACAACACATACAGAGTTACCTGCTGTCATGAGCAAAACTCCTTGAAAGACCAGGAAAGTACAACCAATTTGCCCCCAAAAGGCAGAAGACTCCACAGAAAACATGCTAGAATTCCAGGGGGACCCAGAAGAGTGAAAGGCCTCTTCCCCAGGAAGGATTTCCCACCTAGCAGCGCTAACAGCTCCTGCACGTAGAAGATGTGTGCAGAGCTCATCCATATGGCAGTGAATGGAGAAATGGAAGCCAGGAGACCAGAACCAACACTGGATAGTGTTCACTTCCTGCCACTCACCACACCAGATCCTTTACTTCTATGACCTTTTCTGTCCACCCCAGCAACCTTCTAAGGAAGTTAAATTGTTCCACACTAAACTGGGCTCAGCAAGGTGACACAATTTGCCCAAGGGCTCACTGCTCTTAATGGGTGACACTCAAAGTCTGATATCCAAATTATCCCTACCAGTAGGCTCTTCTTTTGAAACAAAAAATCTCATTTAAATCATATATAACCCAGATAAACCAAAAGTTGACTGTGTATTTTTAAAACTGTGTTTGAAGAAGAGCCACATCAGGAAGGCAGCAGATGGCAGTGGGTTTCGGAGTGAATGAAAGAGGAAATGAGAGATCACAGCTGAATCCCACCAGAGATGAGATCCCATTCAAAGAAGGTCCCGGCAGGATGGTAGCCAACCCTTGGAGGCGAAGCTGCAGTTAACAATTCCCCAAATTCTCTGCTATAAGCTGTGGGAATAAAGCACAAAAACCAAATAACCTTTTTTCTTTCGGTCCCTATACTTGTGTTTTAGAAGACACTCAACTTTCTATTTGTGTGTCTCAAAAGAACAAACAAAAACAATTCTCCAGGTATGATACCAAGCTACCATGTCTGTCTGGCAAAACTGCTTCGGGACTGTCCCTCGGTGTTCTGCAGTTTCTTCAGAAAGATGGCTGACACTGTCCCTGGAGGAAAGCAAATGAAGTTCCCAGTATGGTGCCCCAAGGCCAATCCAGGTCCTTCACCCAGCTTTGGCCCTGGACACACACATCTAAGAATCATTAGAAAAGTCTTCTATGAACAGGAGAGCAGCTCCATTCTGCTCCTCTGAAGTTTCATGTGATTCTCCACTGTGTTCGCCTGCAGAAAATCAGACATGTCCTCTCAGGGGCCACCAATGTCATACACAGAATAGGCGAAGGGAAGCTCCCAAGGGAAGAAGCAAAACCCAACCCCCAACAACAGGTGTCTTTTCAATCTTAATGAGCCGAATGCATTCATAATGAAAGCCAGGGTAATCGTCAGTCTTCCACTAGCTTTCAAGTCCTTCTCTTTCAAATTATACACTTTCTTTCCAATATCCTGAAAACTATCACAAAAATAATACATGAACAGGTAATAAAATAGCAAGTGCATTAAGAGTACAAAGATACACTAAGTTGAAAGGCAGAAGTAGCTGCTAGTAGATTAATCATCACATAATACTGACACTGATCTTCAGATGAGCTATGTATCATTCTTTTAGTGTGAAGGGATGACTTATAGGTCTATTCTGTCCTAAAAGTATCAAGGGGTAGGACATAAACTTCAAGAAAATATTTTCAGTAATCTTTAATCCCATTTCACTCAAAACTGTGTATCTGGGTTATACTGGTGGATTGAAAAAAGAAACCAAATCTTCAAATGGGCTCAGGAAAGACCATGTAGAAACAAAGCTTTATTGCTTATAGCACTTACCTCCCATTAACATCACACCTTGCTTTTCTCTGATCTCTAGAACTGCTACTTTGTGTTTCTTTAGCCTTCTCTAAAGCAAAAACCCCCCAAAACATGCCCCTGAGCCTCCATCTTTGTTTGGTCTATATTCTCTTTACAGCTATATTGACAACTAATGCCTCAAATTTATATCTCAATACCAAATTTCACCTGGGCTCCAGACTCACCTGTCCGAATGTCTACTTAGATGTGTCTCACAGGCATCTCAGAACCAGTGTCCAAAACTGAACTCATGAGTTGCACCCAGGAAGAATCTTCCTCATCTGTACAATCCTGCCAGCACCCACGCCTTCGCTTGGGCCACAGTCTCCTAGACCACAATTCCCCATGTGCTATCAGTTACCAATGCTGCTGGTGCCCTCTCCAAAGCCATCTTATCTTTGTCCACTTCTCTGCAACATCACTGCATCGCACAGCTGGAGGCCCTGCTGTCTCTCCTTCGTGCATTCTCGCCTCCACCAACTCCTTCACCACAAAACCACTGGACCGGGCTGCCTTCCATCAGTCACCCACTGCTCTCAAGGTATTGAACGATGGTACTGCTCTCCTGCTGTCCACTCTGCTCGGCTCCTTTTGACCCAGCAAAAAGGCTTTCTTTCCATTTCTCAGAAATACCAAACTCCTTCCTTCCTTCAATGGTCCTCCATGGATTTTTTTCCTCTGGCTCTTTTCCTCTTCACATTAGTTCCTCTGGCCTCTAGTCTCAACTTAGAAGTTATTTCCTGTGAAGGCATTCTTCAACCATGTTTGTGGTACTGGCCACACTTACAATCACATAGTTATTGATGGTGTAACTGTTTCTCTGCCTCTACCCCGAGTTTAAAAGCTCTGCCCACCCTGTTTACGTCTATTCTCTTGCATCACATGCAAGAAACACAGCAGGGCTTCCTGAGGATGACCAAATGAATGCTGGTTCAAACAGGCTTTCTAGGCATTCTCCAGCTCCTCAATCCTGACAGCCGTGGTTCCTGTAAGGTAGCTGAAGTCAGCCCAAATGTTACAGCTTTACTTTAACACACGTGTGTCACCTACATGACTCAAGGGCCATGATCAGGGACAGAAAAGTATTGATTTAAACCCTGCACCTAAGTGAGCTGCCTTTCCACCCCTCAGATTTTTTTCACTCATCTGAAAAATTCTCTTTGCAGTTCTCACACTGATTTCCTGAATACACAGTGCTCTGAACCCACAACAAAACTTTGTCCACAACCAGATTACAACACCTCCCATTTGGCCTTGTCATTCTCCAAATCAGTGTCACTTTCATTTGACACCATGGGATCTAAGAATCTTGGCTTAGAGTTCAGGTTCATCAGGCAGGGCTCAGAGCTGCTGAATACAGACCTCCAGACTTCTCCAAAGCACGTTTCCGTCTGAAATTTCAGAGGGCTGTGAGGACAGAGCCCAGGAAAGCTCCCTGATGTCAGGATCTGGTGGGTGCTTCTCGCTCGCAAGGTCCAGAGCGCCCTTGTTCCATCACTGTAGCCTCCAACGGCCCCGGCATGCTGAGCCAATTCCCACCTCATATACTGTCTCCTCCTGGCCTCTGGGCTTCCTGTTCCTCCTGCCCAACAGCTCCTTCCAAGTCAGTGCAATGCTTTCTTCTCTTGGTTCATTCAAGTCACTTTTCCTTGTCAGACATCATCCTTAAAGATAAAGATGCTGGGGGCTGGGGATTTAGCTCAGCGGCATAAGCACCTGCCTTGCAAGCAGGCAGTCGTGAGTTCGATCCCTGGTACCGAAAAAAAGACAAAAAAAAAAAAAAGATACTGTGCTATCTTCATCCCAACTCCTTCTGTCCTTAGTTGCTTCTTTATTTTTCTTTTCACTGTCATAACAACTTGTATGTGTACTATCTGTATCCTCAAGCTGGAATGAAAGGGTATCAAGACAGAATTTTTGTTACAGTCCCCGTAACATTTCCAGCATCTACAGGAATACATAGTAATTGCTCTGAAAATATTTACTGCATGAATAAGTGAAGGAAAGAATGAGGGATCTTGTAGCAGAAATCAAGATGGGAGGAGCCCTGAGACTCTTCCAAGCCAATGAGCAAAAGGATGTGAAAGTCAGGGCAAGATGAAGCTAGACAGACTTCGAGGTGAGCTTAGGTCACTGTGCCAGGGCAGCGGGACTGGGGCGCAGCCCGGCCTGTGGGACGTTGAAGCAGGAAGGGCTGGGTGCAGGTTCTGCAGGTAGGGATGAGTCCCCAGGGCCTGCCAAGCAGGCCAGCCGCTGGGTCTTCTGCCAGGTGAGCACACAAGCCTCAGCAGCTGGGCCAGGAGAACGGCGACTCCCTCGGGCAGCCTCTGTGGAAATGACAGTCAGGACGCAGGTGGCTCTCCGTTACCTGGAGACAGATGGCGTGTGCTGCCTTGTTCATCTGTCTTCCTTTTGTAATCCACCTTTTAAAATCACTTAACTAAATTCCACATTTAAGGCCTTCAGTTTCACTAATCACACCCTTACACACTCTCCAAACTTACACTCAGGGAGTCTCCAGCACCATCTTATTTCCAAGCTCTGACTTTTGGGGTGAGCACTTCGAATCTCACCTGATGACTCTCTAACCTTTCCATTCCTTCAGGGAAGCCTGTTTTCCTCCCAGCACCAAACACAGCAGCAGGAATTTGGGATGTTCTCAACAAACACTGAACGATTCAGTAAGTGTATTTTGAAATTGAGCTCCCAAAAAACACTGAGCTAGATATTTATTAACAAGCATCACTAAGTCTATGTTATTATCATTTCATGTTCAATTATGCACATTCTGGCAGCAAAGTTTTGAATTAAAGTTGCAGGATTGGGGAACATACACAAAAAAGAACCAGATGATGCTAACAAAATAATGTATCTAAAAAGTGGACTTTTCAGAGATTTCTATTTATACTAGGAAAAAGACATATACATAGAAAAAGTGATTATACTCTTGTTACTTTAATTTTAAATATTTCAATCCTTAACATGTTAAATACTATCTACATTATGATTATTACTTAGAGTGCAGTTAATGTATCTAAAGTTTTTTCAAATTATTTGGTCTTATTATAAAAATACCATGTTTAAATGTGATTTTCTGAGGGTACGTTTTCTCTCAACATACAGAATATTTGATGTAATTAATTCAACAAACATCTACCAAGTTCATACAAGTCACATGCTAGGCACTGCATAAAAATATATAAGCTTCAAATAACTAAAACATCTGTGGTAGACTTACAAAGCCATGCACAGTCTACTGAGATTTACATTTATTTACACTTATGCACACTTGTATTACATGTGGTTTTCCATGCATTTATGTTTACACATACTTATATTACTACTTTTATTTACATTGCAACTCCTTCGAAGGCGGGCATCCTGTGTATAAGATGTCTTTGGTCAAAGAGTGACACGTGATGCGTCTTGAGCAGAACCACAAAGGAATCCACAATCACAGCGAGGTAGCAGTCTACACACTGAGCCTCACTTCCACTTTTAATACATGGCCTCAAACATCTTGCTCAGCCTTCTAGCAGCGTCCCAGGGCAAAGTCTCTGCCCTTCCTTCCTCCTCCAGTGCACAGCAGGCTGGCGCGTCCATGTCTTACAGACAACAGCCTGAAGCCCCAGGGCTTTCCTGACCTCCCTCAAGGAACTCGGACACCCTGGCTTTCCCCCACCTCAAGCACTTTCTTCTCCTCAAGCTGCTTTGCATCTTTCTGTGCTTACAATTTGTCATTTCCATCCAGAAGCCAAATCCACACAACCTTTGTTTTGATTTCTACCTGAGCCCCAGTTATGAGCACACAACTTATTTTGCATCACTTATCAATTAATGAACTTCTTTTCAGTCTCCATCGTTTGGTTCACTATTTTATGCATCTCATCAAAACTTTCACATGTCTTATCAGTAAAGGAATAATAAATACATAGGACATGGCTTCCTTCACAGTTCTTTACGCTATCACTAAGACATTTCACATTTCACAAAATGGGTCACAAGTATAGTTTAACAGTATCTATTGACTCAATCTCCCTAAAGAATTATTTGTTAAGCAAATGATATGAATAGTTGTGTCCAAAATTACCAGCTGAGATCCATAGAAGTTCTATTGCTTTTCCTCAACTAATACAAGAAAACTAAAATAATTCTTATTTTAGAGGTGAATTATTGTTACAGAAAAAATAGTAGTCTTTTTGAAAAGTTGAAACCGACAGGCAAAATGCCTGAGAATGATTTTTGCAGTAAGTCTGCAGCAGTAATAGTTCCCTTGTAGTCTCAGGCAGTGTTTTGAGATAACAAAAACCTACAGACATCTAAATATGACCCACATTCTCCTTCTTGAGAAAAAAGTCCAAGTTTACCACTATGGAAACGGGACACCATAACATGGTTCACATTTCTTTGAAAAAGAGTAAAAACAGGGAATTGTGGCTCTTTCTTTGATTTGTGGTTGAAAAATTAAAGACTCACCAAGGAGAGGTTGTCCAAAGGACAATCAATCAAGTGCTTTGATACCTTACTTCCTGGTCACCACCTGGGATTCTTCCAAAACCAGAACAGGTGCAGACCAGGGCCACAGGCTCCACTGGCCACACGTACAGCACCTGCGATGCCAGGACCGTCTCCAAGGCTGCAGGTGCGGGTAGTTGGAGGACAGGCTTCACAACTGGGGCTCTCAACCCAAAGTCCCGCCTCTCCCAGGCTGTTCCACACCAGGTCTGAAGGGTCCCCACCAGAGAAGAAGACTGCTGGCTCTCAAGAAATCGCTCGCCAGCTCATTTTGTCTCTACTGGGTTTGACTGGGACACATCTGTAAGCTTTAAAACGTGAAGTGAAGGGTTTACCACAATATTCTACTCATCTATATCCTACAAGAGGGTTCTGGGAAGCAAAAGAACACAATGGGCAGCTAGCATAAAGTAGTACTGAGTTTTATTCTGTTTTGTTTTGCTTTGTTTGATTTTATTGTGTGTGATGGGATGGTCTTCTACTTTGAAGAAAACAAGAGACGTTATGGTAGCCATTGTTAATTTCCTGTTGTCTTGTTTGAAGTCCTGTATGGGTTGCATTATTTTGTTTTGATTTGCTTTGTTGTTTTGGTTTGCTTTGGTTTGGCTTTATTCTCTTTAAAATAAAAAATATTTTTAAAAAATAGAATTTGTCTGGAATGGTAGCTGTTCTTATTTAAAAACAAAAATGAAGCCAAAGGGCCAGGGATTTAGCTCAGTGGCATACGCATCTGCCTTGCAAGTGCGTGGTCATGAGTTCGATCCCCAGTACCAAAAAAAGAAAAGAAGCCAAAACCAAGTTGGCAAGCATGGTGAGGGGTATTTACATAAACTATCAGTCACCTTCACTCATGACATTAAATAGAGAGTCTTAAAACCATCATCACCTCTGACCCAGGAACTACCCTTCTCTAGATCTTGCTGAAGCAATAATGTGATAGCAATATGTAAGGTGGAATGCACACATATGTGTAACTTTTGTCTTTTAAAGAAAGCATTGATCTGAAATCTAACTGAAAATTTTCTCAACGTGCTATTTGAAACATAAATATCTGCAAACAGCCTAAAGGTTTAATTTTAAGGAAACAGTTAATAAATTATGATACATTCGTATAATCCAATTATATTCAGACATTAATAAAGTTGTCTAGAGATTGGAAAATATATAGGGTAGGCAAACAGAACAGGTTATCTTAATTACTGAAAAACTTATTTAAAAATAAGGAAGAAGAAAATGCCAAAATGTTATGGGTGACTTTGGGTTGTAAGATTACAGATATATACAGATATACAGATATACAGATATACAGATATATATATATATATATATATATACAGATATATTAAGTTAATTTTTAACTTAATGAATTTTCTAAAATTTCTAATGGAAACAGGTAATATTTGGTGGTTAGAAATAATAATATCACTTCAGAAACTCTAATAACTAGTGTAGTACAAATATTTACACTTATATGCCCACTGAATCGATCTGACTTGTATTCCCAAGTGCACCAAAGTCTGTCTCTTGCCTACGCCAACATCAGCTTTGAGAAAATACCAATAGTCTCTGGATTCACCCTGCCTTGCTGAAGAAAGATGCTGATTTTTGGAAGGAAAATATTTGCTTTTCAGCACTTCTGTGATTAGCTCACTATTTGCAAAACAGCTTGCGTTATTTTTGTTTCATTAATCTCCAATATCTTTTCATATCCCCACCTTCACTGTATTATGATCATCTGTTTACATCTGGCTGCTTTATTACATTACGTACCTTGATCCTGTTTCAAAAATCTCACAAAACAATGGGAACAAAAACGTGAACATCGCCTGCCTTCTAGATGGGTCAAACATCCCCACAACTGGCTACCGTAAGTGACAACTGCTTTTTTATCAACAGCGCTAGCCTCTTCGAGTCTTGCCTCCTTCTAACATGCTTTATGAAGATACAGAGTCACAGGATTATGCTTGTTTTAATCCAGAGGCAGCTCTCTCCTGAACCATCCAATACAAGCCTAAGTTCTACCAGGAATGTCCTTCTTACCGAGATGCCTTTATCTCTCCATGGTGCACATCTTCTCTCACTGCAAACAATGCACTCAACCACAGGTGAGTGCCAGTGTCCTTGGCAGGAAGGCAGAGAGGTTCTTTGACCTTCCTGGACTCCCTTCCTCTCTCCTCTCTGCCTATGCATACCCATCAGAACTCACCTCCTCCCAGAAGCCTCTCCTGGTTGGCTTTGGGCATTTTTAGATGGCCCCGTTCCTTTCAGTGGCCATAAAATTTATTTTCAGCTGGTGCTATTAAGTTTGACTTTCACAACACTAGCTAGCACTGTGCTCTTGACGGCACTCTGAAAGAGGCTTCCAACTCTAAAATCTAAGTATCCTATTGTGTTGTTTTAAAAGTTTTATGCATGGTTGTTTTACTTCTCCAAATAGGCTGTAAGAGTCTCACAAATGTGTCTATTTTCATTTACCTTCTCGATATCCTTCTTCTCCTCTCTCTCACACACACACACACACACATGCACACACACACATTTACTACATTCAACACGTGCTAGTTTTCTCTCTTCTCTGCTTTCTCCCTTCCTTCCCTCTCTGGATCTCTTATTTTTCTTATTTCATAGGGTAAGGTATCTATATGTAAAAAGGTAACTTCAGGCCATCGCTGTTGGCAGACATCCCTTCTCTTTAACGGAAATCGGTGACTAAAATTAAGCTTTGCGAACATCTGACTTGCTGACGTATCTATCCTGCATAATGACAGAGACCCTGAACCGAGCAGGGAAACCTTTAGACTATTAAGTGCTCAGCTGAAGCCGAATACAATCCTGCTGGACAAACAATCTGCTCTGATTTCACCCTTGTATGTCTCCAAAGGGAGCTTACTATTTTCCTTTCCAACCAGGCACCTCTCTGACTTCCCAAATTCTATCCCTCTCTTTGAACTGACCTATCCTGTTAGGACCAGAAGGACTCCTGAACGGGCCTGTGGATTCATACAGATGTGGCATTCCATGCCATCTCCAGCTCGGGCATGTAAATTTAACCTTTCCCTATGCATACAGGGCAGGAGATATGTGCCCAAACCCAGTGCTGCAATGAAGATTTTGTGAGATTGTGTATCCAAGGCATCCAGCAGATGCTCTACAGATGTAAGCTCTTCTTTCCCTCACAGTGCTGACAGCTAAGACAATCCTCTCTCCCTCGGAGGAGCTGCCCATTTCATATTTTTATTGATTTATGCCAGGAAGAGTATTTAAAGCCAGGGCAGATGGTAGAGTTCCAGTTCTCTGATCAACAATCCATCCCCATTTGTTCTATTGATCTGTCCACCTGTTCAACTTCCTGATACTGCCCCAGTCCCCTTTCTTGTCCCCACTGTCAACCAAGCCCCAAACCCAGAATCTAAGGCACTCCTGTCCAGTTGTCGCTGAGTATGGATACACTGCACCCTCGCCCTGCTAACCTCTGTTCTGCACATTCTGTCCGATCTGGATGTCCAGCACTCTGGCTGCATGAGAAGCCCTGCTGAGCCTGTCCAGTTAGGTCTGCTGTGCTGGATTCTGACCTTGGGCTTGAGAGATAGCACAGAGCGGTTAAAAACAAGCTGTGTCAAACTGCTTGGTTTTAAATACAGCTTTATCACTTAATAACTGCAAAGCTTTAAGTATGTGATCATCTCCCCTTCCAGGGCTCTTGTGAAGTTTAAATAATAAAAAGAATTTAACATGTACAACTTGGGACCTGCCTTCCCAGGTAGGTCTCTAACAGAATCAATTCTACACCTGTCCCTACCACCACACACATGGCTATTTCTCCCGCTGGCCCAGCCTGTCTCCCTGTGCTGGTCCCTTCTGATCCATTTCATTCTACAAGCCCTGCAATGAACACAGATGCACCTTCATCCCAACATTCCGCCTCACCAGTGTTTCACAGTGGGGCTCACACTTTCTTTGGCCAACATTCTAATCCGGGACCAATCATTTTATGTCTCTTAAGTGATGTCCCAAATCTGTGCCTGGAGCGCTCCTCTTCCATCTCCAACAAATCCAATGAATTTAGATAAACAGCAGTTCTGTGGTCCTCACTTCACTTCCCTCTTTAAAATTTCACTGGCCCTACAAAGCCCCAAGAGTCTTCAATGTCATGACTGCCACGCTGCGCAAGGCTTCCAAAAGCAAAAATCACTGGGCTGGAAATAAAGCACACAGCTATTTACTAAAAGCACACAGATATGGAGACAGCATCAATTCCGCAGTGAGTAATATGATAGAAACCACACTCCTTTTGAAGTTCAGAGCAGAAGGCATTATTTCATCACTGAGCTTCACCTTGGTTGGAAGAAAAGGCCCACTTCTGGGATTTGGTTGTCTCTGAGCACCTGCGCTGCCTCTAAATGTAAACTCCACATCCGTATGCTGGACAGAGCACTTATCTCCTAAGCACCCGTACTGTTTATTTGACAGTGTCATTTGCTTGGAGAACCATAACTCTACGTGATCTTGACAGAACCCATTTTCCTCATGCAGCCATCACCAGGACCCTACGCATACAGGGCTGGATGCAAGCTTTAGCCTGAGACTATCGGAAGCACTCTTATCAATCGGATCAGGAAGCAACAGGATCTCTCTTTCTTATGGATTCTATCGCAAGAGCCTGGGCTTAGAATTAGAACAGTGGTTCATCTCTGCACATACCAAGAGGACCTTAGAGTAAAGCTGACTGTGAGAAAAACAGAATTGAGAAACGACGAGAGAACTCTGAAAAAAGTCACATGAGTCTCTGATGCTAGTGATGACAGAATCAAGATCATCTCTGAATTTTTCATTTGCATTGGCCAATGAATTCTTTTTTTAACCTAATTAAATTTAGGTTCTTTATGCTGATAATCAAATGAATCCCGATAACTCTCTTCGACAAGAATACAGGGTACAGTGATTCTAAGGGGTATCTGACCACTTTTGGTGCCATTAATGTCCAGGACAGCCCGAGGAAGATACAAGTGGAATTACTGCATAAATCCACAGCTTCACACCTTGCTACATTCCTATGCCTTCTGTGTAATTTCACCTCTGGTGACAAAGTTTCCAAAATACAACCTGGTCCTAGAATCCATCCTACTAATTAAGAGTTCAATTACTCAAAATTCCTCACCTGTATAGGAAATGTAGATTACTTCTTTTTTCTAGATGTACCCAAAGTTCTTGGAAGAGGCCTAAAGGATCTGTGATCATCACCTCCCCAGAATTCTGCTGGGAAGGTAGCAGAAGTTAGGTCAGAAGGAAGCACAGAACAAGAGCAACCAAGAGTGAACATCGATAATCCAACTTCAGGATGTCAGGAGGTCTCAATCTCACCATGGAAGATTCTTGTCTTTCCAAATGGAAAGTTTTACTCTGACATTTAACCTTCTCCAAACTCCAACACCAACCCAATCTCTTTCATCTCTTTACTTGGGGTTTCCAAAGCATACTGTAGCACTCCTATCTCTATAAATTCTGCAAAAAGGCAGCGGAGTGTAGGGGTGCAAATGCGCTGTACTGGTCTTTGCTTCGCTTTACTGGCTTCCTGCTCTAATTACCGCTGAGAATGTTCTGAAAATCAACTGCCATTATTTGTGAAACGTTGTGGAAAACCATCAAGTACCAAGTTAAAATTGGCATCTCTTGTTTCATTAACTCAAATAATCAGTGATGGACCAGTCACCCAGGACCAGATCTCCTTCATTTTCTGGCATGACCCTTTTCCTACATCTGACGCATCGTCCAGCCTGCTCCCTTCAACCCTAACTCTACAAACTGCAACCCCACATACAGACACTCACACTCTGATTTCATCCTGGCCTTAATTCCACCGGAAGTCACTAACACAACATTTTAAGGGAATGCAAATGTCACCAATCCAAAGATTTTATTCCACAGCTGAGGGCACCAAGGACCACAACATTCAAGGACCTTGTCACAAGCAGTGATCAGGTCAAGATGACAAGCTTCCCATCCAGATCCTTCATGACCCTCAGCCCAGCCTGCATTGGTTTTCTGAAATCTGGAAACACTAGAAGTACAAGGTGCACTGTGGCACATTTACCAGACCCGGCCCCCAAGCCTCCCTCGTGCAAGGCAGCCTAGCAAGTGCTCACCAAGCAATGTCCTTTGAGGGGTGACCATGTACCAGATGTTAGCAGAAAACACATGCCTTAATTCCAGGAGGAAGCGGGTACACATGTGACAAAACTGCAAATACTCTGTAATAAAATGAAGGATCTGTCTCACTGAAGGTTTGTTTTTCGGTCCCTACACAAATCTTACCAAATTTAGTTTGCTTAACAAAGACTCCCTGTACTGTCTCTTATTTATATGAAATGTATCAGAAAACTGCTTCCTCTTTTGAGTTCTACATCCTGTTTAATAAGCACTATGAGAACTCTGTGCTTACTAGGAGACTTACTATTTTTTTATCTTCTAATTTCGTAAAAGGTGACATCTGTTTGCATCTTTGGCTTTACCTATTTCTGTAAACTTTGTATGAATTTCTTTTCCTTTATGCTAACAGTCTCTGTGGGAATGACACAGTTTAACCAATTAGTTCAGATACACTCCCCTGTACCTTAGTAGTTATCTTTCTCTTTCCAATAAGCTATTGTCAAAATTCCAAAACTACACAAGTCCAAATATAGCAATCTAACTCTTGGAGCATTCAAAGGCATCACTAAGAATCCCTCTAAGTTATAACAAATGCAGCCATTCCACTGGAAAATGACCATTTCTGATTCAATCTTTCAGACTGCAGATAAATTCAGACACTTTATTTAATTAGACCTGACCCAAAAGCAACAGGTGAAGGACTGCTCCCCAAAATGCCTAGAAATTACAAACAGACTTCCTACGAACAACTTTCCCTTTACCAACGGCTTTCCCAGGATAGACACAAAGATAATTATAACCAGGGTTCCAAATTATAGCTAAATTAGTCTCATTATTATGAGCTCTCTAGTAAGACTTTGTCAGGGAAAAAGTATTCCTAAGAGTTTAATACTACATGCATTTTTCATAGTAAAAACTCAAAACATTAAATTGCTAAAACATTCAGCATAGATTCCACTTATTTGAAGCATTATTTTATGTTTAGAAATAAGCATCACTTGAGCTGTTTGAAAAACATGAAAACACAATCAGAAGCCTTGGTATAGATAAACACTAGTAGGAAATAGAGCTCTAAGACTTCACCGTCTTTTCTCAAACTGGAAAATGTGGTCTGGTATTAGTAGCCAAATAACTCACCAAAGGTCATTTCATGTGGTTCTGTGTAACTGAAAATGAAAAATCATTAAAGGAACTAGCTTTCATAAGAGATCGGTAGTATTTACACATGAAACGTGCAGAACGCATACCTCTGAACTCTGCTGGACAGCAAAACCAAAAGAGTTCAATACTCTTACTGAAAAATAAGAGTATTTGTTGATTTCTGAACTGTTGTTCAGATACTTCTGAAGGTCTTCAGAAGGAAAGACAAGGGGAGCACAACACGTTTAGTTTTGTAACACACCAGATTAAGGTTTACAAGGGCTACTTCCAATTTCTCCAGATAATTAATACAGACAGACACACATACACACACACATATATGGAATTGGATGGGGCAGCTGCCTTTCTCGCTGACATTATGTGAGATACTGATACTGAACAATGAACCGTTTTTATTACACACACGCTCACGCACACACACGCAACTTCTCTAAATCTGAGTAAACACACATAGAAAGCCTGCACCTACACAACAGGAAGTGTGGGCTCCAACAATTCGGAATCGCGGAAGAATGCTTCACGAAGTGGGTCGTGCGAGCCCTGCGTCCTTTCTTTAGGGGAGCGCCCACGCGGGGACACGCACGTGCGGAACCACCGCTGCCCTCCGCCTCCGCCACCCGGCTGGCGGCGCCCACCTGCGCTGCCCGAGACAAAGGCGGCGTCGCGCGTGGAGACCGCGGGCGCTGCGGAGCTGGGGCTGCCCCCCGGGGTCCGGAACCCCGGCGGGCTCGGCGGTGTCCCCAAACTTCGGGAGCCCTCTCGCCTAACTCGGGAGCCGGCGAAGCGGCAGCGAGCGGGGACGCCCCGTGCCCAGCGAGGTCCCCGGCCCCGCCCCGCGCGCCCCCTCACCTGCGCGGCGCGGGCCTGGGCTCCGGCGGCTCTGCTCTTCTGCTCCCGGGCGGTGGGGACGTCGGGCGCTCTGGGGACTGCGCGGCGGGGCCGGGGCGTCAGCGGGGACCTCGACGACGGCGGGCGGCGGCGCCCTGGCTCTCCATCTCGGCGGGCGCGGGGGGCGCAGGGGGCTGCGGGGAGGCGCGGGGCGAGCGCGCGGCCAGCGAGGTGGGGCGCGGTTCAGGCGTGGCCCCGCCGCCGGGAGACAAAAGCGACCCGGCCCGCGAGGGAAAGTTTTCTGCTTCGCTCCCCGCGATCCCCGCCGGACACCCTCGCCCTAAACCGCGCACCGGCGCGCGGAGGCGGAGGCGGCTCCCTCGGTGTGGCCCCGCGGCGGGGACCCGGGACGGCGGTGACCGCGCTTCCCGCGCCGAGACCCCGACCCCGCCGCCGCGCGCCCGGGCGCGGAGTTCACTTCAGAGACCCTAAGCCCGCGGACCAAACCCGGCTCGGCGAACGAGGCACCGCGCTCAGGCGCTGCTCTCCGGACCGAGGCCGGCGCGCGGGACCGACACACCCACCGCCTGCCCGGCCGCGGGACCCGGAGCCAGAGCCGAGACCTGCGCGCCCGGACCCCGCAGCCGCGCGCGAAGCCCCAGCCGAGCCCAGCTCGCTCTGAGCAGGCGCCGCAGGACCCTCGCTCCACGCCCCTCGGCCGCTTCCTTATCAGGTGGCGCCTGGCGGGTCGGGGTCCCCCTGGCGGCTGCGCCGGTGCTGCGCTGCAGAAGCCGACGGCCCCGAGCGGACAGGGTGACACCACCGGGACCACAGCGCTCAGTGCGCAGCAAAGCAAGGGCTCCGGTCCAGGGGAGCCGCGCGGGGGCGAAGTCCTGGGCGGGGCCTGGAGCGAGTCGGACGCGGGGGCACAGTTGAGCCATGCTGAGTTTAACTGCAAACATCAACGCCACAGAGAGGCTCAGGTTATCCTTTTTCTTTTTTCTTTATTTATTTTGCCTCCAAATACCAGTGAGTACTAACTACCGTGTTCATACACTGTGAGATAACATGGTAGTTACCTCCAGCTCTGCAGACAGAAGGTCGATCCAGTACCTAAAGTTTTACATAAACCTCTGGATACTGGATATAGTCCCCTGACAGCGCAAGCCTGGTCCCCTGTATGCGGGTGTGGGAAATAAACCGGTGTGTCCCTCGGTGTTGTCTAGTGATTGGCAAGCAGGCAAATACGGTGTTTTGGTACAGTGTATGTGTGTCCCGCGTAGGGGCGTCTGACTAGTTTTCAAGAAAAGTCTGTTTCTGGAGATAGAAAATGTATTGGGCTTGTTGTATGTGGGTGTGGAGGGGCAAAGGTCGTTCCATGAAAAATTCCACATGGAAACGAAATCTAGAAAATCACACCTGGCAGTGAGGAGAGACAGTAGAAAAACATAAAGGAAAGGAGAGCAAACTAAAGAAGTTGGAACGAGGTGGAGAGATGTCAACCCTGTGGATTATCTACAGCTCTAATTTTATTCACCCTGCATCTACCCCTGGTCGTCTTTAACTCACAGCTGCTCAGGTCTCTTTGGATTTCTTCTATATTTGTCAAGGAATCCCATCAAAGGAGCAGGAGTCCACGGGGCTCTCCTTTTGGCCGCTGCCTTTACATTTTATAAAGATACCCCGAAGCCACGTTTCTGTATGAAGCTCCTGCGAGAAGACACATCCCGTAGCCCTTAGTAGCTTCCTCGGGGAAGAATAATAGACTCATAGTGTGCACAGAGATCATTTAACATGACACCCTATATAAAACAGGCAGCGAACCATTTAAAATAGTCGTCTAGACATTTTAGGCGCAGAACGGTTGAACCGGCCTCAGAATGGAATGGAAGAGGACACAAGCACATTCCTATGGCCGTTTACAGTGATATTTCACTTCTCAACTTAGATTTCAGTGATTCAAACAAAAAAGAAGGAAGATGCACTAGATAAGATCAGCAAAAGAAAATTATAAGTAGAGGCAAATCTGCAATTCAGTAGTCCAGAAACGCCCATGACATTAGTTACAAATCTTTCTCCAGCATCCAGTGCTCATGGCAGGCGAGCTCGGGTAAATTATTTAATCTTCGCTAATGGCCAATGTTTTTCCATCTGAGAAGAAACCAGGAGTATGCAGTGCCAGTAATGGATTTTGAATTTAGCTCCACATCTGCTTTGGAAATAATGGCTGGGAATCAACTGTTTCTTACCTCTCACCGTCAAAAGCGGCACAGTAATGTGTTTCACACATAATTATTTTTTGGTGTGTCCTAAGTAGTGTAGATCTCCACTAGAATAATCTCATGTTAGAAGAACACAAAGTGGAAGGAGTAAGTCTCCCTATAATCTAAGTCCCTAATAATCAAAGAACTTGAACTAGATTTCTTTTATTTCTTGGGTATAGAACCAAAGCACCTATTCCAAATGTTATGCAATTCATTGAATTATATATAGGCTTATTAGTTATGTAGTTCCTGTACTCATATACTTGGAAACACACACTCGCACATAGGTATGCACACCACACTTATCTTAATGTTATTACTCAGTCAACGCGTTCAACATAGCAAACTTCGAAGAAATAAGCATATTGATCTGACCACTGGTAGAGACCTCTTATCAGTGACTCAACCAAGGATTAACTTGAGAAAAATCCCCAGTTATAAAGACCATTATTGTCACTCTTGGCACACTATAAATGTAAGCCTACTAAGTGGCAGTGGGATTTTCATTATGTAAGCATACATTGGAATGAAAATGTTTATTCTTTAACAGATTGGGCAACAAGGCGAAGAGAAAGCTTTGAAGATGTTTTTGTGAAATTATACCCTCTTTTTAGCCAGAATGTAACCCTTCGTCTCCCAAGACCAGCTCTCAATCAGAAAATAAAAATGTCTTCAATGGAAAACAAATGGAATTGTTTGTGAGAGCTTTGTCTGAATTATCTTCCTCCAGCTGTGAAGTAAATTGATTTAAAGTCCCCCAGGTTCCATGATGATAGTCATGGCTGTTGCTTCAAGATAGGAAGCAAAGAAGGTAAGGAACAAGAAAGTGATCTTGCTGATTTCACACTGAAAATAAAGAGAGATGAAAGAAAAGTGACAGAAATACAAGAGAAAGCTAAAGCTAATGGAAATGCATTTTAAAAAATTAAAGTCATTTTTACTTCACTGTGATTTTTGAAGAACTTTGTCATTTTTCTTTTTTTACTATGTACAATTGACTGATAATTCAAAGATTTAGCAGCAAAAAGATACTGCAAATTTCTTTTCTGTCCATCAAATATTTGAGTGAGGATGCTAATCGCTCTGAAATAGATGTTTTATAATATTAAACCCTGCCTTAGTTACTTTTTACTCATCGCTGAGACAAAATACCTGAAGCCCAAAGCTGGGAAAGGAAAGATTTATTTCTTACAGTTTTTGGAGGTTTCAGTCCACACTCGGTTGGCTCCCAGGCAGGTGGGCATGGCTGGGCCACCTTTTCATGGTGGCTGCAAACCGCAAAGAGGAACCAGCAAAGAGCAAGACACAGCTTCTTCCTGCCATTACATCACATCCTGGCTCCAACCTAACTGGGTGTAGCACTAACACCATCAATCCAAGCACTATACAATGAACGAATAACAAATGCACAATTCAAACTCACAAGGCCTGGGGGACACAGACATAAACGATGACAAACCCTGAACTGCTACTTAAGTATTTTATAAATTCAGTATTAACTTCTTTATTGGGTTAGAAACCCAATTAAATTCCTTGTGCCTGAGGTCATGACAGCATGTCATTTAAAAATGTTAGAAGAAGCACATGTTTTCTCTTCTTAAGCCCCAGTTCTTTCCTCTAGATAGATTTGCTTTTGTTTGAATGGAAAGATCACATCTTTGTCACTTTTCTGATCTCCAGGACAGAATACCCAATATACACCTGCACTGAAAGGCGAGAAAGTTTATTTTGACTCCTGGTTGCAGAGTCTCAGTTCACAATCTGCTGTCTGAAACCAGAGCTGGTATTGTGGAAGAGCGTGCTGCTCAGGTCAGGAAACTGGGAGAGAAGAGAGGAGCAGAGGAGGGAGATGAATTGGCCCAGGTCATGCCCTTGGTGCCCCAATTCTTCTTAAAAGGTCTCATTTTCTAACAGCAAGTCAACTGTATGCCTCCATGATTCAACTGCCTTCCAAAATCCCTGCCTGTGAGGCAGTGAGGGCTTTGGAGGGCATTCTTATTCCCAACCGTAATTGCTCACCTCATGGCTGGGAGCAATTCAAGAAGTACTTTTTCAAAACATTCTGATCATCAATGGCCCATTCCCTGCCTGGATACCAGCACCACACATAGCCACTACTGGAGTGGGGACAGCCAGACCCAAGCCTCTCTCCCTGAGTCAGCGTCATTTGTGGACTGTGTGGGAGGAGAACAAGGCCTCACCAGGAAGGGATCCCCACCTGGAAATCATATCATTTTCATTGTTTTGTTGGGCTGGGTTTTGTTCTCTTTCGTTTTGTTTGATTATGTTAAATCTAATGGCATGTGTAGCTATTTAAAAGACAGATTATGGTAGCCATTTTGGATTTACTGTTGGCTTGTTTTGAAGTCCTTTATTGCGTTGATTGTTTTGCTTTTATTGTTTGTATTCTATTCTGTTTAATTTTTGCTATGTTGGAGGTATCTGCAGCTCTTTTGAAGACAACAAAAGATATTATGGTTACTATTGTTGATTTCGTAAAGTTTTGAAATCCTATATCACTTAAACAGGTTTGTTTTGATTGGTTTTATCCTGTTTTGCTTTCTTTAGTTTTATCCTGTTTAAAATAATTCTTAAAAAACATATTCTGATCGTGTGTTTTAAGAGTTTACTCACAGAAAGCAGAGGTGAAATATGATCGCGCCCACCTGTTCTGCTGTCCGTGGTACTGAACCACTTTTGGTTCTACAGCACCTGGCCGCTTAAAGTGATTGGAGGACCCAGAGGCCTGTTACTGCTGGGGGAACTGTTAGAATACAAGGATGTCAGGCAATGATCTAGATCTACTGAATCTTGCTTTGCAACCCAATAGCATTTTCAAGGAATTCTTTTGCATATTAAATTTGTGAAGTGCTGCGCTAGAACGTGGCTCCTGTTGTCCTATGACTTGCTGTCTGCTTCTGCAAACTTTCAGTCCCCTCCACAAACACAGCTGGCATCTTGTCATTTTAGCTACATATCACTTGTTCCTGGCAGTGTTCTGTTGCACTGAAAGCTTAGCCTTGAACAAACAGGTGGGCTAATTCCCACCTTCTATGGATCATTCTGAATTGTATTGTTCTCATCTGTAAAGTGCCAATCATGTACTCTCTTCTTGTGACATGGTTTTAAATATTTAACACCAATGAACACAGTAGTTGTAAACTATTTCACCTTGCACATATTAGACGTTCAACAAATCTCTCAACAACTACATAAGTGCTACACACTCAACCCAAGAAGGATGTTCTCTCAGTATGACCTGGTCAGGCACAGTGGAGACATACTATAAAGCAATTACTCTTCAACTTCTACTCAATCAAAACAACACATTCTTAACTGCGTAATACATTAGAATTTAAAACTCCACTGAATCTTTCAGTTTAGGATTTTTCCATGCACAAAATGATCTAGAATAAAGAAAGACAGTTTTTTTTTTCCTGGTGACTACATTAGATCTATTTTTATTAAATTAGAGCAACACAACTTGGCATTTTGAGTTCTAAAATGTTTATAAATATCTGGATGTCTTAATTCTACAATCACCAGAAATGTTTACACATGTACAGCTGACTTTGTAAACAGTAATCATTTATACTTATGTCTAGACCCTAATTAAGCCAAAATGCTGGTAAAATAGAATGCAGTTTAAATGATGCTCTTTAGGGGTCCCAGGAATACTCTTTCACACATTATTTTAGAACATGAAAAATGCTGACATTCACTGTTCAAAAGAAACTTCAGCCCTGATAGTATGTGCTGCTGCCATAGTCATTTAATAAACTGTATGTCCTGGTCAACGCCTATAATCCCAGCACCGAGGCAGGAGGATTGCAGTTTCAAGCCCAGTCTGGGCAACTTAACAACTCACCAAGACCTTGTATCAAAGTAAAAATAGGGGCTGGGGGTTTAGCTCAGCGGCATAAGCACCTGCCTTGCAAGCAGGCGGTTGTGAGTTCGATCCCCGGTACCCATAAAAATGAAAAAAAGACCAAAAAAAAAAAAACAAAGTAAAAATAAAACTTCAAAAAAGAACTGGGGATGTAACTCAGTGTGAAAGTGCTAGTTTCAATCTCCAGTATGAAAATAAATTAAATGACTTTTGACCCTAGAGATTGTTACCAACCAGCTGGTGGGCTCTTCTCTCAACTCAGAAAGAGAGTCAACAGAAGACTGAGTAAATGCATTTGTGGTAGAGCAAGAGCAGAAAGCAGCATTTATTATAAAGTAGAAGCAAAAATCTCTCAGGTGAGTGTTCCTAGGAGGGCGCCTGAAAAGCATTGCCAAGGGAACTCTTTTGTCTAGGGTTGTCTAACCCCAAAACGACTCCATCTCAGCCAAATCAAGATCAACTTATCATGTTGTAATTGGTGGAGTTTGACATAGCAGTGGGCCTATAGGAGCTTGGAGTGTGAAGCAGGTCTTTAGAGGAGTGTGAGTATCTTGTAGCTGGGCAGGAAAATTCTATCATTCTGCTGAGACCTTTGTTTGTGGAGCCTCTAACTATCCTAACCTTGGTCCCTGGAGCGTTCTGACTCTCTGTTTCACTCAGCCTCCTGGCCTGGTTACCTGTCCTGTCTGCAGATCTCCCCTTGCAAGAAGATTTCACTTCATGGGTCAGTGTCACTCTGGGAGATTTTCTTTGCTTCCTGTAGGTCCCTGCTTGGTTGACCTCAGTGATCACTGTTGGGATCCTCTTGTTAAGTTAGCAAAATGACAAACTGACCTTAGAAATCAGGACCTAAGCCCAAGCACACAGTACAGAGGTCTCATGGTTCATTCTGGCCAAGTGTCTTGTTATCTCCCTGCTTCAAGGTCACTACTTACTGTGCCACTGCTGGTCTTGAAACACCTGTTCTTCTAAGGGAATGTAATAACTTTCAGCAAGTCAGTTGTTACATTCAATTTTAATGCGTTACAGTCAACTTTTAAAGTTACTGGATGATAACTTTCTAATATATCCGACACCATTTTTTGCTGATCCTTTGTTTTTTAGTTTATGGACCAAGTCAAGTACCTGGCTGAAGATTGTATAAGCAGAGTGGCAGGCTATTACCAGGAATCTGGCCTTCTTATTCAGAGTTCAGTGCTTATTCAAAAATGTGAATACTTAATTACTTAAAATATGAATTCCATTGGGTTCTTTAAATTGCCCAGGTAATAAAAATATCATATCCCTGGAAGTGTATGCATTTCAACAGCCTTACCACATCTCCACATCAAAGGAAATGGCCTTGCAGTAAAGTGCAAACAGATTCAGTTTTATAGTGTCCACTTATCAATTTGGAGAACATCCGCATAATGTGTCTGACACTGTATTCAATCAAGTAGTATAAAAATGAATATGTCAGGGTCTTCATGCATTTTGAGGTCTAGTGTTTGGGGCACTTGCATAAGCAAATAAGCACAAAATAAGAAGTTCACAAAATGCTGATATAAAGAAAATGTCACCAGAAGTTTCAAAGACATGGAGAGTCATTGTAGGAAATTGGGTACAACATGAGACCATAATATTAAGTGAAATAAATCAGACATATGAGCTTAAATATCTCATGATTTCTATTATATGAGAAACCTAAAAACACAAAGAAAGAGCAAATGAAAAGATAATAGGAAGCAAGGAGACAGATCTTTCTAAGAGGAAGGGGACCAAGAGATGGAGGGAGGAGAAAGGGAAAGAGGACGAAAAGAAGAATTAAGATGTGTTTGTTGTGTGCATGTACCAACTTCCCATGAGAAATAGAAACATTATGTACTACAAACATGTACTAATAAAGAAAATGATTTAAAAATGAGACAGGACTTTGAGGATGGAGGTGAAGAGGAGAGATACGTACAACTGATTTAGCCTTTGCTAACTGGAAAGAGTTGGGATGATAGCCAAGTTTCTGCATTAGGGTTTTGGATTTTTCTTCTTCATGTTACCAAACAGCCCCAGAAACTCTACACCAAGAAGGCAAAATTTCTTGTACAAAATTTCCATGAATCATGCATGACACTGATTACTTTTATGCTTAAATACAAAATAAAGATATGATTGAAGGATTAAATTTCTAGTAGGTTGAAAATTCCCCAGACTTATCACATTTCACTCCATTCATTTCTACATCAGAATTGGCCACCTTTCAAAACATATGGTCCCTGTCTGTGAAGAACTTTTTGTTTTCCCCTTCTTGGTTCTCACTGTGTATCCCTTGCTGTCTTGTTCATTTGTGAGTCTTAGGCTCCCTCCGTGTAAACTGTTTGAGATAAGTCCTGTGTCTTCTACTTCCTGCATAGCTGCAGATAACATTTGGGTGCCAGGCGTTGTCTGAATGTGTGGCCTCATCCTATGTCTGTTCTCTTTTTCATGAGAGGTGTCAAGGATGTAATATTTTTGGACTATATAAAAGAAATAGTAGGAGAGAGAGAGAGAGAGAGAGAGAGAGAGAGAGAGAGAGAGAGAGAGAGAGAGACAGAGACACAGAGACACAGAGAGTGAATGTGGGACCTAGGTTGTTTTTATGAGTCAGACCTTTCTTGTGAAAGAAAAAATTAAAAAAGAAACTAAACCAGGCCAGACACTGGTGTTTCAAGTTAAGTGACTATACATTCAGAAGAAAAAGTAGTATAGAAGGTTTGACACCGGAGCCTAATACTGTCCCCCAATATCCCAAATTGCCAGAATTTTTACTCTAGGTGACAAGGAAGATGAAAAAAGTTTCCTTTTAAACTAAAGTGTACTTTTCCTTATTGATACATTTTAAACAAGCAGTAAGTTTAACCATTTCCTTTTTGTTACTTATTACCAAATAACAAAGTAATAATTAAAACTATTTACTTATCTAGTGATGGACTGAGGAAAAATTTTTTACCAGATTTGTGATATTTAATGTACAAAAAGTTTTTCAAGAGAAAAGCCTAATCTTTAATAAATGAATCAAGTAGAGGGAAAAATGGTTGCATGCCAAAATGCAGAAGTTGAGAAAATTAGTAGTCATGAATTGCTTAATGACAGGGAAATTTTCTGAGAAATTCATCATCAGGCAGTCTAGCAGTTGTGTGGACATCACCATGTAGTTATCAAACCGCAGTGATGCAGCCTGCTATGTACCTGGGCTCTGCGGTACAACTTCCTGCGTCCACACTGTAAATTTCCACGATGCGTTACCATGCTGGGTACTGGAGGCAGCTGTACCACAATGGTGTTTGTGTGCCAAATCTATCCAAACACATAAAAAGTAAAGAAAATGTGGTACAAAAGATAAAAATAGTGGACCTGTGTAACCGCCAAACACTGAGCTCTGAAGCTGCCCTAACCTATTTTAAATTTTGTCTATCTTAGATGGTAAATTAATCTTAGTTCACTGTAATATTTTTACGTTATGAACTTTATTGAAATTTTTAACGTTTGCCTCTTTTTCCATAGCACTTGGCTTAAAATGCGTACAACTATACAAAAATATTTTCATTCTTCATGTGATTATTCTAAAGGCTTTTATTCATAAACTTATTTCATTTACTCTATTATTTTATGAAAAAATAACAAAATTTCCTAATGATGAGGACAGTAATAGTTAATACAGTGTATGTTGTTATTTTCCAGATAGTTATTTAGAGTACAAGACAGAAACCAAAAAAATTCTTACAAAAAGGAAGCAAACACATTATAACACAAAACTTTGTTTTTAATGATCTAAGATAAACTGGTAGTAAAAACTAAGATTTGAACAAATACATGGTAAGATTAATTTATCATTTAAAAAAGAAAAAATTTAAAATCAGTTCAGTGAAGGTGGCTTCAGGGTAGTGTTTAGAAGTCCACAGTCATTACACAGGAATGTCCCAGAGCATAATCAGACTTACAACTAATTTAACATTCCTTTTTCTATTGGAAAGGTAATCCTCATTCCTCAAGTGGTTGTCACATCACTTTTGTCTTCCTGTCAACTTCTTATTAATTCCTTAAAATATTAACACATGGCAATAAGGAGATGAGAGAGAGAGAGAGACAGAGAGACAGAGAGAGAGGTTTCACCGTTTATCCAAATATGCAAGAGCAACATTCTTTTATAGTGTTCAATAAAGTGTGTATGTACTGGCAGGTTTCTCCTTTACTTATTGATCATTATCTCATTAAAAAGTTTGCAATTACTTTTTTGATTTTGGGAAAGAAGACATGTTATATTGATACATAGTACTGGAGCTCAGAGATTCTAACTTACCTAGGATGCGGCACCCAGTAAATGCTATAAGTGGCACAAGAATACAGGTTTCCAGTCTTTATGCTCCATGCTTTTTTACACAAAAATGCTCTGCTGTGGTGTGTCTGTCAACCAAAGGTCCATTGTGTTAAAGGCTTGGTTGCCAGCTGTGATTCCATTGATGGTGATGGGACACTTGGAAGGCACATCCTGGTAGAAGAAAGCTAGATCATTGGAGATTTGTCCTTGAAGGGCATGGTGGGAACATAATGACTCTCTCTCTCTCTCTCTCTCTCTCTCTCTCTCTCTCTCTCTCTGTCTTTCTCTGTCTGTCTTTCTCTGTCTCTCTATGTCTATCTCTGTCTCTATGTCTGTCTCTGTCTCTCTGTATCTCTTGCTCTGAATCTGTCTCTCTGTCTCTGTCTCTCTCCATCTCTGGTTCTGTCTCTGTATCTGTCTGTTTGTCTGTGTCTCTCACACACACACGTACATACACACATACACACACTCTGGGTGAGTTATGTGAGTGGACCATCCCACAATGTCTTACAATGTGATGTGCTGTGCTGCCACAGGCTCAAAAGCAATGAGGCCAACAGGTGAGGGACTGAAACCTCTGAAGCCCTGTGTGAAGTCAACTTTCCTCTTTCTAAGTTGATTACCTCAGTTACTTTGTCACAGCAATAGAACTGACCTTCTTGTAGCATGGTTATATAGCAACAGAATAGTTTGTCCTCGGATTCTGCAGGTCAAAATAGATGGGAGATGGCTTCCCGATCCGCAGTTTTACTGGGTGGTTGAAGGTTTTTACTAGTATATACTTTCAATGCATAACATTTACACTTATTTTGGGAGATTGGTGTGTACATATGACTTGCCCCTTAAAATAATTTTATTAGTATATGTTTGTGATTCATAGTGATTACATTCAGCTTTGGAGATTGATACGTATGATACTGCACCTGGATCATTTATATCTTAATCATTTTCCTGCCCTACTGTCTTTCCCTTTCCTCTAACTTAACATGCTCCAAAAAGTTTGCCTTTCTTTTAGAAGGAATCATTTAAGACTAAAATGAAAAGATGTCTTACTAAACAGTTTTAAAACTCACCTGAGTTGTAAAAGATAAAACAGAAAATTTCAAAAGAATCCTACATTTCCATCTAGTGATTTGCTTTATTCCTCTAGTTCTCAGTGCAGTAGATAGAAAGGTGAAAGTCCGCTTTTCTCAGTACAAGTGACATTTAATAAATGTGTTTGAGTCACTTACAAAATGGGAAGCTAAGCAACATTGAGATGAGTCACTAAGCTTTGAAAACATATGAAATATTAACTAGCATCTGCAAGCCAGTGGCTGCCAGATTGTTCTCTTATTTCTTCCCTCCAGTGTCAATGTAAGTGGCTTCTTTACAGCAAAGAGACCGACTCATTTATAAAAGGGGCATAGAAATGAGAGCAGAGCACTTGTGAATTCTATCTTCGGGGAGAAAAGAACAAAACTAGTCAATTTCCTGTTTCATGAAACAAAACACTACCAGATCCAACCAACTAAAGGAGGAGGTTATTTTGGCTCATGGTTTCAGTTCAGGCAGAGCTGATTCCAAGGAGGAGATGGCACAGCAGAGATGCACAGTGAAGGAAAGCTGCTCACCGCGCAGTGGCCAGGAAGTAAAGAGAGAAAGGAGGAGCCAGGAAAGGGTTGTTCCCTTCCAGGCCACACCCCCGCGACCAGCCTCTTCTTACCACAGACTACCTACCAGTCATTCAATCATAAAGTAACCCATCAGTGGATTAATCTGCTAATGAGTATTGTACCCCTATAATCCAATCACCATCCAAAGGCCCTCCATCTGAACATATGAGGCTTTTGGGGGAATGTTCTGGATCCAAACCATAATTCCCAAGAAGACTGTGGAACCTCTGGTACCATCTACAGGAATTTCAGAAACAGCAAACTTGGGACGTCAGCTTTTAATTCCTTCATCCAAAATTTCATGAGTCCCTACTATTATGCTACAGGCTAATCAGCTTCACTTTTCATGATTTAGAGTCAAGATGGGCAGATTATTTATATTTATATTATATAATAATAAATGCTGTGATGGAAAATAAAGTAAGGTAACGGGTTACAGTGTGATCTAGGGTGGGAGATGGTTTTAGGGGAAATGTTTGCAAACATCTGCTGTAGGCAGCCTAGGCAAGGAGACAAAAAGTGAAGAGACTCTGAGATATTGTGTTCTGGTAACATTTGGGAGCCAATCAGAGGGCCAGCACGGCTGGGCAGATGTGGGAGAGGATGCACAGTGAGAGGAGGAGGGGAAAGAGCCAGAGCACGCAGGGGCATGGCCATCCACGACTTGTGGAACTCAAGCTTCCACTGGAGATGTGATTAGAAACCAAAGAAGAAATGGAGACAGGTGAGTGACATGACCTTGTTTATTTATAAGGTCGTGTCATACAATCTGATTTGCATTGTCCCACTTCCAAGACTGTGGGAAGATTTTTGAATGACTACAACTTGAACCAAAAGAAAAAAAAGTCAGAAGGAAAATAGGTTGCAGAGAGGAGACACTGCAGAATTTTAATTTAATTTAATCCCTCGTAATTTGCTATGCAAACTTCCCAGAGAAATGTAAAAGAAATGTCTGCCTCTGAACTGCAAGGATGCCCACTGCCCAGATAACAGCTCACACAAGACCAGCTTGTTGAGGAAATGAGTTTGCGGAGTTTAGCTAGAGCAGGGAGGGACTGGCAGGCTTCAGCACCACCAAGGTCGCCATCGCTCTTACCTCACATGCTGGGTTACTGGGTCACAGAACACGAATTAAGCAGCAAAAGTAGGATCAAAAGCAAGAAAGGTCCTTGGGAAATACTGTGTGGACTCCGTTCCCATCCCCCCCTCATCAGAAAACTCCGAGGGCCTCAGCAAGCACAGACAGGCTGGGTGGTGGCTGACCTGCTGCTGGGCACGCAGCCTCAGGACCTGGCGGGGACCACTGGACAGCTACGCGATGGCCCACCGCAGGACGCAGTTACCTTGCCAGGGTTTGGAAGACAACGACATTACGGGTTTCTCCAGACATGCACCGTGTCATGCCGCTTCATTCCTGGTGTGAGATGGCATTGTAACTGCCACCAGGATAAGGTTCTCCTGCTTCTCCTTGAGGGTTTCTGCTGCTACCTCCTCTTCCTGTCCTCTGGCCCCAAAGCTCCTTTTTCTTTCTGTGTAGGTCACACTTCCTAGTTCCACTAAGTAGGGCTCCCCAGGCTGCCTCATTGAAGCACAGTTTCCTTTCATTGCCTGATAGGTTTGTATTTTTTCTTTTAGAACATGGAATTCCTTGATAGTGACAGCATCATGTGATCACTGCTTTTTCCACTAGGGAAGGGTACATGTCTTTTTAGTGTCCTCTTAAACTGTGTGGACAAACCCAGAATGGGTCATAGAAGAGTCGTGGGCATCATTCAAGTTGAAAAACCAAGACATCAATGACAGCAACGTAGGTTGCATCACTTTGGTGACATGTGGCCCCTCAGGAACTACACCAGGGGGTCCCTAGGGTGCAGTGTCTGAAGTACAATTTATCTCAGAATCCACCCTGCACAGATTGCTGAAGACAGAGTCTTCAAAGGTAGACATGTGGTTTTCACAGTCAGTTCTATCCCCAAGAGAGGTGACACTCTGGAATACCATGTTTTAAAGAGAACAAATGTTTCAGACACCATTTTCAGCATATGGACATCTCTGTGTCCGATGGTTCTGTGAACCTCCGTGACTCTCAGGCCTTTAAGACAGTTATTTGGACCCATTCTGGCTTCATTTATTTTCTTTTCCTGTTCTTCAGCCCTGTGCTCCCAAGAATATACTTGAGACAGTTAATGTGCAAATTGACAAAGGCCAGTCAGGAAAGCTGATTTGATTTTTAGAGTAAATTTGAGGATTATACAACCTGAGTGAAAAGTCGGTAGAAAATCTCAGCTGAAACCTTCATTCATTGCTGTAAAATGAATGCAAATCATGCCAGTCAGAGTTGTGCCTTAATTTGTTATAATTGCAATGATAGAAACTGGAACTTTACTCCTGGAAATCCATTTCAAACTGTAAAAATATCAGACTAATAACCTAAATAATTAAAACAGAAATGCATGTGTTAAATATTAGATGTTCTCCAGATTTGACCAATTGCATATAGACAGAAAAAATTGAGAGTCAAATTGAGACCAGATTATCTGGCTCTATTAGTGGTGATGGAAATGTACTAATTGTCTTCCAAAGTGCAGAATTACCACATGAAAGCTGAACTGGAAAATACTGTGGCCCAAATCATCCCACTCCTTCTTGCTCCAATCACTGAGCTCTAAGCTACTGCAGAAAGAAAGGCTGGAGGCAAACAGGGTATCAGGATTCCTGAAAACAGAGTATTTCAATGGTAAACGCAAACAAAAGAAAAGGATTTGTTCTAACAGCTTACTCTGCTTTTGGCTCATAGAAACACGACAAAACAAAATTCAAATGTTTCAACCCCCTCCAATATTTGATTTTAAATAATTATTAAGGAAAACCAAAACCAGGTATGTCTTATCGTAAGCAATCCTTTTGTCTGGGATTCATGAATATGATAGCCCTGAGAGTTTAGAATAAAGACACATCTGTGCTAAGAAAGCTATGCAGAGCAATTTATTTTCTTTTCTACTCATGGAAGCTGGGAAATTCTTCAAAATAAAGGCCTCCTCTTTAAAATGCTTAACTTTTAACTCCATGAACATGGAGATCCTAAGGCACTTTGGAAGGCTCCGCTCTAGGAAAAAGCGAATTTCATGTTCCTCCATGCTTTCCATCCTAAGTGCAGCTACACACCCACTGTGTCATCTTATCCTTGACTTGCTTTAGCACTTGTGTTGATAGAGTGAGCATCAGAGTTCCTCTCCTGGAAGGAATTTGTAAGCATAAATACGAGAACTGATGGTCACTAATGGCAGGGAGGAGGTTGTACTTAAGGTAAGAAAAGTCATAAAGGGAAGTGGTCTCTATTTGAAACCTTTTAAATTGTGAGTTATCTAAGTCCATTTCATGCTATCACTGAGTATGTGAGACAGGAAACAAACACCGATGTTTTGGTTTGCAGTTATGGAGGCCAAGAAGTCCAAGATCAAGGCACTAGGGCCATCTATGCTGCATCATCACAGATCACAGACCCCCAGCAGAGGGGGTAAGGACTGAGAGAGAAAGCACCGCCTCCACCCAGCTCCTTCTGACAGTGTTGACCCACTGGGAGGCACAGAGCCCTCCTGGCCTGATGACCCCTGTAGGGACCCCCTCCCAAGGCTCTTGCATTGGGGACATTTTCCACTGTGAGTTTTGGAGGATATGAAAACATTCAAGCCACAGAACGAATTGCACTTGTGGTTTTAAAATAAGATAAGGAAGACCACTGAAGGAATTTTAATGAGCTTTTACTCATAAAGCCTTAATATCTTCACTCATTAATATAGCTCCTTGGCTGGAGTTGATTCCTCTTTTTTATATAAATCAACCATATTAAATTTTAATTGAGCCATCTTCTTGTCTCAAAACTTCCATGGCTGCCTAGGACAACAATATAAAATGAAAATTATTCAGCTTGTAGTGACACCTGCATATGTTTTCTACCTTTCTGGCCTTTATCTATCTATCACTCTTCTCATGGCACCGACGAAACTGCCTTCTGTGATATCCTAACAGTTAACTCGGGAATAGGGCATGATTACAACACATGACAGGTACGGAGAATTCTCTAGTGCTCACTGTGCAAATCTGTGCCATTTTTCTTCCTGAGTTCCCTGTGTTCACAGGTGAAGTCATGAAGCCCAATTTCTTTGGTAGCACAAGGGCACAGCTGACAACTTTGTTCTTCCCTGCTGTGAGGAGGAACTCAGAAGCTCAGCTTCTGTATTTATTCGCTCGATGAACAGGTGTGACGGGCCTGCCAGGAGCCAGGTACTAGTGACTCAAAGGCATGTCAAATCCTGCTGTCTCCCAGGGCTATGTGGGGGAGACTTTGGATGTTCTCTCTCTCCACATATCCCTCAAACCAATCTAGCTCATGATTTCATCTAAGACTTAACGTAGGGGCTGTTATTCCCTAACTCTGTGTTATCCAGAGTAACACAGCTCCTGGGGGTTTCACCTAAGCACCCCTGCATAAGGGCTTCCCATGGCAGAAAAGCTGAACCGTGTGCACAGTGCCTGACAGGAAGTACCTCAGTGATGCCCTTGACTTGACTTAAGAGGCTGGTGAATTTGGGAAGCCTGCTTTGTGTTACCCCAGACTCCTTTTTATAACGCATCTCCCTCTGTGGGTGAGCCCCATGCCTGTGCTTTCACCTCCACCTCTGTGCAGGTGTCAATGACTGAGTTTTGCTTAGAATTCCTCCACTTACCAACTCCCCTCCTCCTGTGAAAGTCAATTTAGCACTCACTTACTATGCCCTTATTGGTCATTGACCACGTGCTCATTGCCCCATGGTAAGAGGGTTCCATTTTGATCATATGAGGTTTGGAGTCACGCACAAGTCATATTGCAAGACATCGCCCCTGTTTATCAAGTTAAAATGCATTAGCAATGCTTGCTCGTCTTTCGGAACACGATTACTTGCAGTCTGAGGTTTTACCGTACTTGGGCTGGGGAGCATGTCTGCAGAGAGGGATTGCTCCTGAGGGGCCAGAGGAAGTCAGAAACAAGTGTCTTTGGAGACGGTTTTCATTGTAACATGTTAAGAAAATGAATCTAGACTGCAGAATTCGATTTCAAGATTTTGTCAGTATGCAACAAATAAAGATACACTTGGAGGAACAAAACTGGGAGGAAAAAATATCACACCAGTTGTAGCTCTTACTGGCTTGGCTTTGTAATGGCTTGAATGTGTCCCCTCCAAAAGTCATGTTGATGCATGTGCCCCAATGTGGTGGTGTCGAGGGATGGGCCATGCAGGAGATGGTTAGTCACCACCAGGAAGGAGAGTTCCAGCAGTGGCTTGTGCTGCGTGCCTGTGAGAGGTCTGGCACTAGCTGGCCTCTCCTACTCTTCCCCATTTCTGCTGTGTGAGGACACAACATTCACATCTCCAGAAGATGCAGCAGAAAGAGACTGGATGCTCTGCCAGGATGAACCTGCCAGTGCCTTGATTTTGCACCACTCAGCCTCTGAAACAGTGAAGTAAGAACTCTGCTCCTTTTAAATTACCCCTACTCAGGTACCGAGTTATAGCAACAACAGACTGCAACAGAGTGGTTAGAGAAGAATTTCTTTGTGTATCACCAAAATTTCTGCACTAACATTTGTAATTTTGTACTGAGAAAATGTCCTTGTCAAAAGGACAAAGAAAACAAAGGGCAGAAAAGCTCTCTCCACAAAGGGAGGTTCAGTGAGCCCCGTACTCAGGGAAGCTATCAGGGTACAAGCGATTCCTTGGCTCTTTGTCAGTGATTTCTTCCAGGGATGGAAATTTTTCTTCTACCATTTTTCTCCACTTGGTGGCCAAGTATTAGTAGTCCTAGCTCCTCACTCTCTCTCCAACTATGCTTTTTATCCTTTACCCTTGGGACCAAGCTTTTGCCACCATGGATCAACAATCATCATTTGACTTCAGGGTCGAACGTGTGAATCAGGACAGTACCGGAGAACTAGATCCAGGGCAGGGGTCGCTTTGTCCTGGTCAAAAAAATTTAACACAGTCTGGTACAATCAGAGAGCATGTTTTCTTTGTCTTGGTGGTGATTTGTGATACATGTAGGTGATTCTCTTAAAATCCTAAGGTATAGAGTTTTTGGGGGTGACTCTGGTACTTGGGAAGAATGAGCCTTCAGCAAAGTAAAATATTTTTTAAATTTAAAATTTCATGTATTTGAAAAAATTCAGAATGCTATTGATAGATAATATATTCCTGAAATTGCCTTTTATATTAGATTTAATATAAAGTTGCACAAAAACCCAAAAGTACACAAAAAATCAATAGCAATAATCCTAGAAGTGATTAAATTCCATCTTCATTTCAAAATCATTGGTCTTTTTTCTGAAGTTTTCAAAATGAGTTCCATGATTCTTTCTAGAAAAATCTAGTTTTGTTCCTAGTACAGTTGAACCAATGCTCCCCAACAATGATCTAAATTTTCAGGGTTCAACTGCAGCACTATTTACCAAATCATGGCTAGTATTTCCTTTCTTTTTCATGCTCTATAAAGTTTCATAATTTTATAGGGGTTCAATAACATTTTATTGTTACCTTTCAGGAAAGTTGTTTGGCTTCTTGATGTAGATCAAGAATAGTTAAAATCATTAAGATACTGAGTTATATATGAAACTATGTATTTAATATTGGGTATAAGATTTCTTATTTATTTCATTTTTTCTTTTAATAATATAGTCTCAATTTCCCAGGTGTCATTAAAGAATATAGATGTTTATTTTGGATGTTATAGAAGTCTTTCTAGATGATAGGATATTTCATAGTTTTAGAAGGAGAGTTTTAGAAGGAGAGAGCAAGCAAAAACCCTCTATGATTCACCTTTGAAGTCAGTTCTAAAGAGATTAAGCTTCAAATAATTAAAAATGTGATTGCAAGATACTAAAGCTAATAGCTAAATTCTTAGCTAAAATTAATTAAAAATGGGTCTTAATTCACTGATTACTGGGCAAATCATATTTTATATCTTTACGTTAATTTTCTCAGAGCTGGTGCTCATTACACATAATACCCAACAACAACTCATTATGATTCCAAAACATTTTTCCTGAGGTTTGAAAGCAATATCTTGCTCAAAACTTTTAAAAAGGTTCCAAAATTTCTCATCCTGGATGATTTTTTTGATTTGTTGTTTATTTGTCAGACACAGGGTCCTTTGAGAATCTGCTGGAAGCTATGGCACCTCAATTCCAGATAAAGACAGATAAAACCATATCCAAAGTGTCTCCTGATGCTTATGCAGGGTTCACTGACAGCTTGATATGCTACCATAGACCACTCTGAAGCTCTAAATACCTGACTCAAAGGAAAGGTCAATAATTCTGTTAAAGTTAAGCCACACGTCTACATTTTTGCTTTGTAGCAAATATTCATTTCCTTGCCAAGATTAATCAATTGCTGGGATAACAGGAAAAACTCATAAATATTTGAAGTTTATTAAACTAAGTTTATTAAAGTGTTTGAGTGTGGCAAGAATATAATTCTGCATTGTGCTATGTGAGTCAGTTAATAAGTCCAAGAAAATTGAAGGCACAGGAGAAAGCCATACTTTCGTCATTGATTTTCTGAGGGACTCTCAGGGCTGTTCCCAGATATTTAGCAACAACCCACAATCCTAACAAACCTCCCCCTTACATACTGCCACAAATACCGCTTGCAGTTCACGCCTTCCAAAACACTAATGGGTCCTCAGGCACTGACAGGTGAAACCCAGGCCTCACTATGAAGCACTAACTACACACATGCCCCTATTTCCCTACCACAGACATCACACACCTGAATGTCTTCGTTCATTTTATATAACTTAAAAATTATTGGAATTTTAAGTCATGGCAAGCTTCAACTAACTAAAGTAGATTTCATTTACTTTTGAGGCAAGTAAAGCCTGATTTTATGCTATTTTTTTTCTAGAAATCTGTTCAGTGTGTTTTTAAATGACAGAAATCAATCACGTAAACCTGACTTGAACTAAAAGCAAAAATAAATAAATAAATAAAAAATAAAGCATTCTTGTATATCTTTCTCCTAAGTCATTAAGGTTTGACCATTTTGCATTGCCCATAGGATAGTCTGAATTATAAACTGACTGAAGAATTCTAACTTCCTGTGCAAAGCAGAGTTAATCACATTAATTATTATCTCTAAACTTTTTCTTTCCTTATCGAGAGCAAACTGTCAAACAGTGCACAAAACATTAGCTCTTGCAATGGCAATAGAAACACCAAAATGACACCCAAGATTTAAAGGCAGATTTATTTATGTCAAGTGGCACTGATTGGGATCATTCCCAGAATATCAGGCCCTGATCTCTAGTGGTCTAGGGCTTATGTGGGATAAGCAAGCAGGAGGTACACAGATAGAATGGCTTGTCAGTTGAGGATTGGTTTATACAGTGTACGTCATAGTGACCAGCTATGCATCATAGTGACCAGTCGTTTCTAAGAAACAAAAGTAACGGGAACTATAATAGGAACTATTAAACAAACTGAAGTATACTGGCTAGGGTAGGGGGAAGCATCTTCTGTTACACACTGAAAATTTATAGAATCAAAATTGTTAGAGACACATAAACATTCATGCACCTTACTCTACTGAAAGCATTATAATGTCTCCAGGATCATTTTTTATTCCAAACAGATTTCATTCAAGGATAACATACCCTGACTAGAGGCAAGGCCAGCTACACTGGGGAAATCTAGCATCAGATAAACATAGGATCAAGAGACTGAGGCACAACTAGCTTCAACTAACATAACTTCAATTTCATCATAAAGCATACAGAAAACTGGCCACAATAACAGGAAAGTTGATGCTAAGGTATTTATAAAAAAGTTTCAAAATGATATAAACAAAAATATTACAAGAATAGCATATTAGATCAGGCCTAGTATTTGCTTCTTTTTAGAGTTTCCAAGAAAGTTTTATGGAATTAAAATATAAAATTGTGAGAATGCATTGCAGTTTAGACATGAAAGCTCTCCTCAAACCCTCATGAACTCAGAGGTAGGACTTCTGGATGGTGAGTGGATGATGCTATGGTGCTGAGTGGATTAATTCACTGACAAGTTGATAACTAAAAATGCTGTCTGGAAAGGTGGCATGTTTGGAAAACACTTCCGGGTCACTGGAAGGGCAAATCTCGATATCTGACCCCTTCCTTCTCTCTCTGCTTCCCGGTCAACTGCTAAGCAGCCTTCCTGCTCCCTGTATTCCACTGTGCCCTTTCTGCTTTGGAGCCAGAACCCTATGAATTGAGTCCTCTAAAACTATGAGCCAAAATTAACTAATTCTCCTTTAAATGTGGGAATTGAAAATTTTGTCCCAGTAACAAGAAATGGACAAAGACTAAATCCTGATTATGCCTTAACTCTTCTTATTTTTGCTTCATTAATTCACATTTGTGGTAATCAGAATAATGAACCTCCCCTAAAACACTCACAATACCATCCATACTCTCAATACTGTGAAAACCAAGTATGTTATATTTTAGGGCAATGGGGAATTAAGGTTGTAGATGGAATTAAGATTCCTAATCCATTCATTTTGAGATGAGGCAGTTATCCTGGATTACTCAAGGAGACCCATCGCTATATAATCATCAGGATTCTTATAAGACAGGAAAGCAGATTAGTCAAAGTCTGAAAAAGATGCACTGCTTCTAGTTTTGAAGATGGTACAAGGGACCACAAGCAAAAGAATGATTAAAAAAAAAATAGGGGGACAACAGGTTTTCCCTACAGTCTCCAGATGGAAGCAGCCCTGTGTACACTTTGATCTCAGTCCAGTGAATCTCCTTTTAGACTTCTGGCTCCAGAACTGTAAGGTAATAATTTCCTGTTAAATCTTGAAGTGTGTTATGGTGGTAGCAGAAATCTAATATAGTATTACTGAACATGAATTGTGTAACCATCTCTGAATTACCAAACTGGTATAAGTCCTGCTCCTAACCTCGGGATATTCAGTGGAGGACAATAGTATACTATTACTGAGTGAGTTCAACAAAGAAACTTTCATGGCATTAACGGTCCCCTGACATGTTAAGTGCTACTTTAGTAGTGTATACTCAAAAATAAAAACTGAGAGAGACAGACTTAGGGATGTATGCAGACAGACTTAGGGATGTATGTAGACAGACTTAGGGATGTATGTAGACAGACTTAGGGATGTTCGTAACTCAGTAAAGCCTTCATCAGGAGTAGTACCTCGATGGCCAGACTACTGATGTCATTTCTTCTCCATGTAATTATCTCTTATGGAGGGTAACAGTATGAATTCCATTTTATAAAAGAGAGACTTGGAAAAGAGAAATAGAGAAGAAAGGAAAGAAGTATAATCATGAATTTAGGTGCTAGTGCAATTGGTAGATGACAACTATTCTTGGCACTGTTACATCAACATTTCCCAACTAGTGGTTTGTGCCAGGCTGGTCTTACAGTCTTTACTGGTGCTGTTAGGCATGTGATGGTTTAGTTAAGAGTTAGTTGCAATATATATAGAGGACTACATAGCTGTGTTGTAACTAATATTATGTTAACTCTTCGTGAGTATAAACATTGTCTCACACATAAGGTGACTGGGAGCCAATACCGAGCAAAGATCTTCACCAGATTGTCTAGCAAGGTGCAAGTTGCATACTTTGTGTGGAAGAGTTAAGTTTGAAAAAAGCATATTACACATTCAGATTCTGATATATGCACAGAGAAGTACTACCTTCCTCCTTGGGCACCCACTGACAGCAATTTTCTTTCCCTTCTGGCATAAACACAAGAAGTACGGCCAGAGAGCTTCCTGTCTGGTGTTCAGACGCGATTCCCAGGTGTGTGGAAAGAACAGGAGTGGCAGGTGCTCGCTCTCTGCTAATGTGAACAAGTAAATTTTAGGGGCTGCTTGAATTGACCATGCCCAGTATTTTGGGTACTGAGGTTCCTAGCTTTGCATTTGCATTCTAGAGCTGGTCCAGAGCATTGCTTCCTGAGCAAGCCTGATGGCCACTTTTTCAGCTGGAAATGACTGTCCTGGCTCCTGTAAAGCTAGGACTATGTAGTTTGTAGGAATAAAGGATTTTTCCCCTTGTTACTATTTTTAAATAAAAATTACCATAAAGTACCTTTAACTTATGTAAAATACATAAATATTAAATCCATTATCAAAAATGTTTCCACTCTTTCAGTGGATACCACTGCAATTGGTGTCCTCTTTTTGAAAAGAAAACTTCATGGAGAGAATCCAGGGCACTAGTTGCAGTCTTTAAAGGCTGTGTTATATGGTGCCTAAATGCAGACACATCTAGATTCACACCCTAGGCCTTCCACGTGTGATCCCTGTCACATGACCCTCATCTTCATTGTCTGCAAAGCAGCTTTACTAGAAAATATCTTGTAAGTGTTTTTTTAATAACTAAAGAGATAATCCATGTAAAGTACTTAATACATTGAATTAATAAATGTTAGCTTTTAATAGCTGAAACATAGTAATCCACTGACATGGGATACATATTTGATCATGTTTGTCTACAATACTTTAGGCTGATGTTGGCTGAAGACTTGCATGAATTAATGAATGTATCTTTGATTTGTTTAAGTCTATGACATGTAATAAATACACAACTCTTCACCAGCAGAACACAGGTAGCCCACTGTTGGGAAGATTCTCTAGTGGAATTGGCTCTTTGATGATTGTAGGATTGGGCTCAGCCATCGTAGTGACAGTCCATACATACTGGAGAACTGGGAGGGTCAGAAATGGAACTGGCCATTTGGGTAGAGTTTTCTGCTTTTTAAATGTATTTATGCACAAGAGGAGAGAACCCACAACCTTGGCCTCGTTTCCAGTCACCCTGGAGATGGCAGATTTGCTAACTGACTGCGTGCTGACCATTTGGCTCACCCACAGGAACATAAAAACCATCTTGAGACAAATAGCAGCTGGCAGCCTGACCCTTTGATACTGTCGGGTCTTGGCCCAATCCCTGCAGGCCAGACACAAAGGCTACTGATGTCGCCAAGCATTTTTGCAAATATTATAAATCTTTGAAATGAAAACAGTTGATTGATAAACAACATGTTGTCCTTTTCACAGTGGGCATGCGTGTTTGCCATCTGCTGGTAACAGATTTGTCTACTGTAAACACGACCTGGCCATCCACATTTCTCGGCCTTTCTCCAGTGACCACACTGCTGGTAAATATGAAAAGAACTGCCCCATGAGGAGGAGACTCTGGGCCTCTGCGCGGGAGCTGCTACCCATTTCTGTAGGTCTTCAAGAAAGGAGAAACAGTTCATATTGAATGACTGCTTTGTTCCGGTCTCTCAGTGAGATACTCTATATTCCTGAAGCTCTGTAAATGTTCCCAATAGCCCTGAGTAGGTAGTAAAATCATCCCTGTGTACAGAGGGAGGAGATGAATCTCAGCAAGACCAAGATCATGGAATGAATAAATCATATAATTAGGAAACTCACTTAGCTCTGCTAATTCCAAACCCTTTGCTATTTCTCCTATGCTCCTATGCTGCCCCAGGACCTTGGTTATCTCACCTGTAAGATGAGCTAGGTGCAGCATTCATGTGTTCCAGGAAAGAATTGAAAAAACAAGAACCAAATGCCATGCCTTTTCATCCTTTCTGGTTTTTTTTTTTTTTTTTTTTTTAGAGGTTTTTATTTAATAACATGCCCACTCCTCATGGGGCAGGGCGGCACGGGCTTTCACGGACACAGCGTGTGTTCAGATGTGCTCTCCTCTTCCCCCTCCTCCTCCCACTCTCCTGGGACTTGGGCAGGGCTGTGCTCCTTCCCTTCAATATATATTCTTGGCAAGGTGGGAGACAGAAGCCGCTTAAAGCCTGACAGTTTCCCACTTCCCTAAAGCCTCACTCTGACATTCATGAGAAGGGCACCAGGCTGGCTCTTCAGAGTTAATGCAGTAAGGTGGAAGGGCCTCCCCAGAGCAGGAGTTTTGCATGCAGAAGCCTGAGCACAGCTCTGAGGCACAGACCAGTGCTGGAGCAGCTGAGTAGCGGTCCCCTGGCTCGGGAAAGCCCGGGTCTGCAGCACCAACTTCACAGCCTTGAGAAGCTGCCTGGGCTTGCTTGTGGTGAGGAAGTGGGGCTGCCTGGGCTCGAGGCAAGGCCAAGGAAGAGCTGGATCCGAGATGCTCTCCCCTGGATACGTCAGTATCATGCAGACTCCCTTGATTCTCACACAGCCTTCTATGACTAAAACCACATTTCTCACCTGAATCACTGTGTAGGAGTTTAGAGCAGGGTTTGTGCTGGTTTAAAATAATAAATAAATGTGATATTTCCTGCCACCAGAGTTTGCAGACTGAATCACACCTGCTCTATGATATTGGACATGACTCAAACCTTTGTCTGAGGCATATGGAGACTTCACTGAAACCTAGCTTCCTTTTGTTTATAACCTGTCACCGGCCCCCTTTCCAAGAGGTAATTTCAAAGGAATTAAGAACAAGCTACACAAAGTTCTATATTGAAAGTGAGCTTCGGTAGAATTGCAAATTGTGCCAAGCATATTCAACGGTATCATTGCCAGTAGTCACCCAGGATATACCCACACATAAAGGGTTTAATGTCTTGACACTAGGTCATGCTTAGTTTACAGAACACATTTTAGCATTTTATTATTTTTGTGGGTGAAGGAGCGCTCGGCAGCATCAGCTTTGGTCAAGTTCTAGGGTCTAGATCTTAAGTAGGTGGGAGGAACATCAATCTCTGCTTTATTATGTATACTTCCTAACTTACACACCCTTAACAAGTACACTGTTGCATGTATCCAATGTCACAGGAAGAGTTTTTAATGCTAAAAACTTCTAGGAAAACCTCAGTTATAATTCTAATACATATGAGTTTAATTCCCAGCAGGTTTGCTTTCCTACTCTACCAAAAGGTGGATTCACATCACCTTAGCACTCTTCAAGCTTGTCACCCCCTTTACACACGCGTGCACACACACACACACACACACACACACACACACACACACACACACACACAGAATTTAGGGCCATATCTTGTACTTTATTGAGGAAATAAGCAAAATAGACACAGTGCTTAAGTGACAACAACCAAATGTACCAAACCGCTAGGCTTTCTTGTCCTTTTCTGCAATAGCACCGTGGCTCCGGGGGTCTGAATCCTGTCCCCTGAGGCACGTAAAGACTTCTCTATGTCCGCTGCCCAGGGCCCCAGGCTCTCGGAAGCTCATTTCCTCTCCTCCTCACAGCAGAACTTTCCAAACACCTCTCCACCCACACAGCCTACGGTTCCTCACCCCCCAGGTTCTCCTCAGCCTGCTGGGGTCGCAAATCGTCCCCAAGCACTCTTATCATTACAAATGTCCCCATGTCTCCAGCTCTGCGGTTACTTCTCTGCTCGCAACTTCAGCTCTCGGCATGCTGTACAACACGGTGGAGTATTTCGGGAACACTGCGCTTGTGTGCTTTCCCGCCACATCAGCTGGTGTCTTCCCCAGTCTCTTTTCCAACTCCTTCCCTGGCTAATCCTAAATGTTGGACAGCCAAGGATGCTTCCTCTGCCTCTGCTTCTGCCCTGTGCAGATTCACACGCACAGGTGACTGACTGATACTTCCATTTGAATATGTAATGTTAGAATGGGGAGGGGAGGAGGAGCTGAAGGGCGTGCAGGATAAGGGGGAAAAAGTTGTATCAAAAACAGGAACAAATTCTCTATAACGATGTGATCATTATGTAAAAACCTAAAATGTACCAACAAAATCTAATGGAGAAAAGTTAAATTTAAAAAATGAATATGGGGTGTTCCTCTTGATACTATTCCATACAGATGCCTGCCTTGCCCTGTCTTTTCCTTCTCAGTAGTTGGCATCACTTTCTATGATCTTCATCCCTCCAAACAGAAACTAGGAGCTTTACTCCATTCTACTCTTTCTTCCCCTTTCCACACCAGAATCCTGACAGTTCCGCTCCTGAAAACAATCCAAGTGTGACACCCCCGCTGTCCTTCATCGCCATCCTCATCCAGCAATCCTGATTGTGTTTTGCTTATTGCTGTAGCCTCATGATTGATCTCTTGTGTGTACTTTTACGCCCACACAGGCCACCTTCCGAACAACAAAGAGACACTCTGAGGTGTACATCAGATCATCTCCCTTCCATCATCAGTGAAGACTTGTGATGTTCTTCTCAGTGCCTCGGCACCGTCATCCTCTACCATCCTCCCCAGACTCACCCTTCTGTCTGTTCCTTTGTTTCTGTGTTTATTAAACACACTAAGAACACTTTACCCACAGGCCTTTGCGCTTGTTTTTTCCTCTTAGCATATTTGGCTCCTAATCATTACAGGAACTACCTCATCTTGATGACCTGGTGTTGCTGTTTAGATCTCAACTGTACTCCAAAAACTTAATGTTCAGAGATGGGGCCTGACCACTGGAGTGTGATGGGAAGGGTGTATGTTTATTCTTGGGCTCCTTGTTGCTCTTTCTCTCTCTGCTTCATGAACACCATACCATGAACAGTTTCTGTCACCATGCCACTCTGCTATGATGCTTCTGTCCTGAAGACCACAAACCATGGGCCAAACCCACTGAAACTGAGTCAGAGTAAACCTTCCTCCTTGAATGAAAGTTACTGATGATGGTAAACACCATTCTTATGATCCTGACTTTAAGAGAAATATGATAGTAGATGTGATTTTTATACTTGCTGGCTCCATGAAATTCTATTTATTAAGTTAGTGTCTTAATATCCTTGATTGGGCTACAAATTTTTTTCACATTCAGTCACAGCTTAAGTTAATTTCTAGTCTCAGTTACTCCAGCTTGTATTCTAAGAAATGTCCTATCCCTGAAAATGATATCTGAAGATTGCCTAACTCATGTGGTGGCCAGGATAATTATGTCAACTTTGTCTGCATGTGAGCCCCTGAGGGTATGAGAAAAGCACATTTATGGGTATGTGTGTGTTGGTCATGAAGACATGACCTTGGCATTCATATCTGTCTTCTCTCCCATTTCTTTCTGGTTCTGCTCCCTGGTTCTCCTGCCCAGGCACCAGGAATGTGGCATCTTTGCTCCACTGTACCCACCTGCCATGGTGTTTCTGCCTTGGAGTTAGCTGTCCATGGACTGAATCCTCTGACACCATGAGTCATCTAAGTTGTGGATGTTGGGTAATGGGTTGTAGCAACAGGAAAATGAGCAATATATCATCTATACTCTATTAATGTTTTGTATAAATGTAAACTAAGATTTTCAGACTTGTCAGAGTGAGAAGAGAGTGCAGAGGAGTAACTTTGATACCTAGTGATCCAACAGTTCTGTAAATGGTAGAAATTGTCATGGTGGCATTTCAGGATAGTTTCTTTTCAGTTGTTCTGCACCTGACCAAAAGAACAGGAAGCACCTGAGTAGCCAGTATCCATCTAGCTCATCAGGAAAACAATCCAAAATAATTTCAAATATTCTTTTTCCACCAGCAGAGTCTGTATTCTAAGCACCCTTCTCCCATCTTCTCCCTCATCATTACAAATTCCTGGCTTTCAGTTCTTCTAACTCAGGGGCTGTGATTATGAAGCTGTCTTGCTCAATGAAATGTTTATATGCTCCTCTGATTCAATGGTCACATAATTTCTGCCTTTCCATTTTCTGAACAGTAGACCATCTTCCAAAACACAGCCACAGGACAAATCTCACAGGATTTACCCATTGAGGTTCTGATATTGTAACTTTTGATAATTTACATAGATTACTTTTATAGCAATATCAATTCACGTATTCTCTTTAAGGGGAAAGGTTTCTATCACAAAATTTAGCTGTTTTAAATGCACCCCAGGTTTCCCCCACTGGCACCCCAATGTGTTCTCAAATCTTCATGTTTCAATCTTCACATTCTACAAGCCTTCCTCTGGCCTTCCTTCAGACATCAATAATACACTCCTTTCTCTGGACCCTATCTAACTTTTAGGTAATTATCTTTGCTTCATCATACATGACTTGTTCTGCAATTCTTAAATTATTTAACTTCCCCATACTCATTGCTGTCACTGGGCCATTTTCTCTGCTTCATTCTCTGCTTTAGGACCTCATTTTGGGTCTTCTTTATGTGAAAGTAGATAGAAAAAATGTCAAGCAGATGTCACTAGCCCCAAAGTGAAAGTGGATTCAATAATAAAAGCAAGTCTAATCAGCAGTGCTGAACTTTACCAGGATTTTTTTTGATCTGTTGATGTCATTAATCTCTATATTTAGCTACTGCAAACAGGCGTGATAATGATACCAACCACCATATCAAAGCTAATTAGTAAAAACGTGGTCTGCTAAATTCAAACAGAAAGCAGAATAAATCAATAGTAACAAAGTCATATAAATGTAATACAAAGATGAATAGATGGTTAGAGGAGAGATAATTCACCTAAATCTAGATCCTCTTCCATGTTTACTTGTTTCCACCTGAAATAAATCTGGTACATACTGATTTTATCCTGACACTCTCAACCTTGTTTTGATTAACCTGTCACCTTTCCTTTATCCTCTTAACTCTTTTTCCTTTCTACTTAGATTGATTTTTCTATGTTATATACGTCACTTTAGATTCCATATCATTTTCCATGTTTGTATTCAGAAGATGTCTTAAAGTTAGCAACAGACAGATGCTATGAATCTAGAGAGTTCTAGAAAACTGGGTTTATATTTGGATGACTGGAGAAAATGGTAATCAGTGTCAAGGCTCAGGAATTGTACTTGGGTAGACAAGCTTTGCTTTGAGGCTTCTGTGACCCTAGAGGCAGATGCTGGAACAGGGAAGTGATCTGGGAATGTATAGGACAGGAGCTGAGAAGACGACACTTACTTTTAGGTTGCTCTCATGTGTCCAATAATAAATCCTCAAAGTTCAAGATGCCTTGGGAAATTCATTTCCTTGTAGGATAGATATGTGAATATCCAGGAGGTCTTTTAGGTGGTAAGATCAGTATTTCCTGGGCACTTGAGATTGAAGCAGGATCCAGGCCAGTGCCTTTAGGTAGGACAAGATGTTCTTCCTCTTAGCAGAAAGTGAGGATGTGGCTGAAACCAGCATTCTGAGACCAGGCCACACAGAGCTCCAGGCCCAGCAGGCTCTGTGCTGTTAGCTAGAATTGGGGCACACGTCCCATCATGCAATAGGCTTATTAAGATCATCTGTATAAAGGTTAGAATTCAGTTATCTCAGGATTTATATCCACAGATTCATGCCAAATCCATATCCAAGAGCAGCAGTGGATTCTACACTTCAGTTTTTATGGAAGACTTGAAAACTGGAAGACAGGAAGAGACAAGACAGGGGTAAGAGAAAACATGTCTAGAGTTGGAACCTTCTGAGCTGGCTCATAATTAACCTCTGTTCTAGAAAGAGAGAGAGAATGCTATCAATTTTCAACATTGATTGGAAAATAACTACTTTTTAATTAATTTTTATTTATTTCTCTATCTTGTTTCTCTCTTCATTTATGTGTTTTTTCAGTCCTAAGATATATAATGTAGTCATTTTTACCTCATAAATTCCGTCAAGAATTCAAATGAGAAAATGTTAGAAGTGTTGTTGAGCATTTCTGACACATAACTCTCACTATGATGGTTTTTATACACATAAATATCAATATCTGTTCTATACATATCATAAATCCCGACTGTCAGTGCAGTAAGACCTCAAGCCAAGTTGCCCATTTGACTAGATTTAAAAGTTTTTGGTATGTTTTTAATGCCCAAATCTAATGGTTATTTTACTAGAATCAGTTTATTGACTGCTTTATTGTCCATTAATTTATAATATGCTAGCTATTAAATAAAGAATTTCATACTTCAGTCCAACTTTCTCTCAAACTTAAGCTTCCTGATTTCCGAGAAAAAGATTAACGTCCTCTTTAGAGTTGTAAATTTGATATTTAATGATAAATTGAATTCAATTAATCTAGTTTTAGAATCTAGAGGATGGAACTATCCAGTGACAGTTTTCTTTAGAGTTGGCGTCTTTATCCTCTTTAATTGTTTGATAGGGATGGCAATTTTATAAGTGGTTACAGTTTAGATTTAAATTGGTCCCCAAAAGCCTCACATGCTTGGAAGGTGACTGTATTCCAAGGGCACTAAAGCTGACTTGGTGTCAGAAGGCCATGCCTTGTGGAAAGAGGCCGGTCACTCGGCATGACCTGGAAGGTTCTATCACCCTTCCCCACTGGCTCCTCCTTGGACTCTTCCTCTGCCTTCTGCACAACATTCCCTGAGCAGCTCCCCTGCACCACGCCCCCAGGCCCTGCTCCAGGTCATCCTGCCTTGGTGGGACTAACTATGGACCGAGTCAGAAACCAAAACAAATCTTTCCTCCTTTAAGTTGTGGGTGTCTGGCATTTGCCCCAACAATGAGGGAAATAACTAAATCACAGGCAAATGCTTATTATCCTACTAAAATCCACTGGCTCCCATCTGTTCCCACCTGCATGCTCCTGTCCATCTAGACGTTCCTGTTTAGGTGGTGCAGAGTCCTTTGAGAGAATGTGGATATAATTCCAGGAAAGGAAGGGGAAGGGAAGGGGAGGGGAGGGGAGGGGAGGGGAGAGAAGGGAAGGGAAGGGAAGGGAAGGGAAGGGAAGGGAAGGGAAGGGAAGGGAAGGGAAAGAAAAGATTTCACAGTTTATGACATATATGCAGGAGAAAAACATGCTGTACTAAACTAAATGTTTTCCTATTAATAGAGACTCTGGGTAATTGGCAAAGATCTAATATTTTATAAATCTAAACTAAATTACTGTTTTAAGTATAACTGTCTTAAAACTGCAGTCATGCCCATACGTCCCCTGGACCGATCAGGGCAGAGCCTGTGTTTAGGGGACTTGACGGGTGCAGTAAATACTGGCTTTATAACCTAGGGATTAGCACCCACCCACAGACTATTGTAGCCCACAGCTGTACACATCGGCTGGAAACATAGTAGAAACATTTATAATCAGTGGCAAAACAAAATTTTTATGCCATCCAAATCGCTGCTTCTTCCAAAATAAGAAAAAAATAGAAATATTTATGAATTACCTTTGGTGTATCATCAAACTTAGTACAGTGCTAAAAAAATCCCTACTCAAAAGGCGACTAAAAGGAAAACCAGATAGATAAACCACAAAATAGAATACGATGCAACACATCCATAGAGGGAAATACAGAGGTACAATGGAACAAAAGAAAAGAGGCATTTCATGCAACCCAAAACTTCAGAAAAGAATTATTAGAAAAGGTGTCATGTAGGGCTTGAGGATTTAGCTCAGCGGCATAAGCGCCTGCCTTGCAAGCAGGCAGTCCTGAGTTCGATCCCCAGTACCGATAAAAAGGAAAAAAGACAAAAAAAAAAAAAAAAAAGAAAAGAAAAGAACAGGTGTCATGTGACCTGAGCAATACACACGCACAAGAGTTTGCAAACAAAGAAAAACCCACAGACATTTCTAGAGAAGGAAGTATATTTACAAAAGCCAGAGATATGTAGGAGAATATGAATCATAACAAGCTCCACACTGTTTAAGCATAAAACAAAGAGCAAGGGTTTAAAAAAAATAACAGTGAGGCTACACTTAAGGCAAGTGTAATGAAATAATGAATCCAGTAAGAAACGTCCAAGGCGGAACCTATTACAATGGCCCAAATAAAAACAACAGACGCGCATAGCTGGGGACACATGAAGTAAATAGTCACCGCCTGTTAATTTCTCACCTGTTTACAGAGCTTTGGGGGCCACCCTGGACTCAGGTTACAGACCAGTTCCTTTTCCTCCTGTCGGTTGAAATCCAGTAGGTACGACTCAGGAGGTCAACGTGAGGACCAAGTGCTGACAGGTGTGGTCAGTGAGAGCACAGAGCAGGTGAACTTGGAGATTTCTCTATGGGCTGCTGGAAGCGTATGGTGGATTATTTGAAGTTAGTAACACTGGAGAGGCAAGGGACAGTAATAAGTTGGTAACAGACACACTGATCCATAACATTTACTTAACCTATAAATGTAGGCAACATCCAGTCCACCAGGGGCCAGTAGAACAAATAGACTGAGGAAATGGGGTTCCCTCTCCCTTCTGGAGCTGGGAAATCCATCTTTTCTTCATGTGCAGGCTGGTCCCAGACTGTCAGGTTACCATATCTGGACAAGTTCTGTGCATGAATTAACCTTTTCCCATTCTGAAAAAAATTTTTTAACAAAAACCTGCCTTTGGTTATTTTAGTCCCAGTTATTTTCAAAGATGGTATTCAGATAGTTTTGGCTTCAGCAATTTCCTTGCTGAATTTAACAGATTGTTCAACTTCCTCTGAGTCTAATTTTCCTGATAAATAGCATTTTTACTAGCTTTCCTCAAAAAAGGGGAAATAACTTCAAGAGGGAAGAAAGCACAGAGTAAATTGGTGCAAACAATCTGGAAAATATGTCCTGATTTAAAAAATACCTAATAAAATTTAAATTGTATGGTAAAGAAACTAGTTTCAAAAAGAACCGTGGTTTATTATTATATAAATTGATATAACTACACAAAAATATAGAATGTCATCAGTATTCCACCCATACATTTCTTTTTATTTGAAACGTTTTTAATTGTACATATATATTGGGTTTAGTAAGATAGTATATAATGTGTGATGATTAAATCAGAGTAATTAGCATTTCTCTCTCCTCTGCCATTTACCATTGTTTTGCATTGGGAACCTTTGAATTCCTCTCCTTTATGAATCATGTGATAAGTTGTAAACTACAGTCGCCCTCCCATGCTGTAGAACACTGGTACTTATTCTTTCTAGCTAACTATTTCGGTACCCATTATCTGCGCTTCCTCCTCCTCCCTTCCCTACTCCCTTCCTGCCTCCAGTGATGATTGTTTTAATCTTTACACCTATGAAATTAACTTTCTTAACTTCCATATGCAATCTCACATACATTTCTTAACAGCAAAGTCAACCACAGTTAACATAATCATCAGACTCATGGCTTTTGCCAAATTGGGGCAGCACTATTATATTTAAAAGAAATAAGAAGCTCTGAATCTAAAGGTCTGTTACTTCTAATCTGAAACTAGAAAGGCTAACCCAACCATCTCAAAGGAAACTTCTACTACTCTGTCTCCTGCTTTCCGTCACTCTGAATTATTATCCAAATGTTTGGCCACAGTTGTTGTACCTAAAGTGTTGACTATTTTGAAGGTCTAACATGTTCTACTTTTTAATCATGCATAATTAATGTGTTCATAAAAAATCCAAAATGTTAAATTCCAGAATGTAGTTATTAATTCATCCCTGGTTCATCTCATATGTTCCACCACCACTTAGCCATTCAGCTATTCATGCGTTGATTTAAATATTCATTGAGCATATGCTCCATATCCAGTACTTAAAAGGCACTAATGAAAGGGAACCGGAGTGAACATTTTCTTCCTTTTTCTCTTCCAATCTGGCTGAAGAGCAAACTCTTATGTGGTGATTACCGCGCACAGCAAGAGTCTAAGTATTTCTAATACATTAACTCCTGTAAGGCCGGCAGTAGCCCTATGATTTTAGCACAGTTGTTATCTCATTTCACAGTTAAGAGAAATGTTTCACAGAGTGGTTAAGAACTTGCCCAAGATTGCATAGCATTGAGCAGTCAACCCAGACACAAGAAAGAAGAGAGAAACTTTATAATGAAAAATACTAGTGTGTCTTCGTGCATAGTTTTGGGAGAATACAAATAAAGAAGAAAGTGAAGGTAACTGAATGCCTTGTGGCTTGTTTTTAAGAGTATTTCATGAGAAAATGGAAAACACAGGTTGTTAAGCAGGAAGCAGGATTCTGGGGCCTGAAAATTCCAAGGTAGAGGTCTCAGGGGTCCCGCCTTTTTGTGAGGTTTGGGGAAAAGGCATGCATGCGTCAGCTGCTTACCTGTCTACATTCACATATCAGAACTTCCAAAGTTTATGAATTATGATTATGAGGGGCAGAACACGTTATTTACGCTTTTGAATTTTATATTCCATTGTAATTCCTTGTTAAACAGGTTTGGTTTATGTCCATCGATGTTCACAGTCGTTGTTTGACTTTCTATTATTCCAAAAGTTTCTATTGTTACCTTCTAAATGTCAGGGAAAAAATTAAAACTCTCAGTTCAAAAGTCAACACTGTGTCTCTGAGTACCAGCAAACTACTGCCACCTAGTGGATCACCGCCGCAGCCTCTGCGATTGACAAACTAATTCAAACGTCTCAGGCTGAAGAATCTTTCAAGTTTTTGGTTTGGGTTTGGTTGCTTGGAGGACACAGTTCAGTGCTACACAGAAATGGTATCATCAGCGGTTGTTAAGTTTCTGATTTGTTCACACAATCATTCCTCCCACAGTGTACTTTGAATTCACATTTTGCAGTTACGCTCAAGGGCAGAGTAGAGCAAACCAGGAAGCAAGGAGGAGCCGCAGTTTCAGAGAGGAGGAGAACTGAGAGGAGACGTGGACCCCAAGGCCTTGTCTCTGTGACCTGCCCAGGCACACCCCGAAGTGTGCTCCACCCACCCCCGGTGGAACCCATCAAATTGACACTGCATCCTAAATACCATGACAACAAGTAAACAAATGCATAGCAAATATAATAATACTTTGGGTGGTCAAAATTACCTTGAATTTTTTAAAAAAAGGACAATAAATATTGAAATTGTGTGTGTTGAGGGAAGGATATAATTTACATAGATTTTCCAGAGGAAGCCTCTGAATTAGGTGTCTGCCTCCAGATCAGTTTGAATTTTCTAGAGCTTTATAATTGTTTCCAGATTCATTCATGTTACTGAGTATATCAAGATGTTGTACATTTTTGTTTCATTGTACCACAGCCTGTTTTTCCATTCACCTGTAATAGACAGTTTTTAGTTTTGAGGTATTACATATAGAGCTGCAGAAACATTTATACACAAGCATTTGTGTGGATGTATGTGCACTTACCTTGCATAGTTCCACATGAGTGAATCACTGGGTCATGTATCGGGTCTATGATATCTTTTCTAAAAACTGCTAAATTGTTTTCCAAGGTGGCGGGACCCTGTTATATTCCTACCACTCAATATCTGAGAGTCCCCGTTGCTCCACATTCTTCCCCAACACTTGACACTGTCAGTCTGTCTAATTTTAGCCATTGCAATCGTTGTATAGAGGTATATTTTGTGGTTTTAACTTGTAGTTCCTTAGTGACTAATGCTGTCTAATATATTTTCATGTGCTTGTCATTTATACATATTCTTTGATAAAGTTTTCATTCAACTTTTTCGCCACATATTTTTTAAGAGGAAAAAGTTGTTTTGAAAGTTGTATATATATTCTGGCCTCGAAATCATCAGAAATGTATTTTGCAATTTGCTTCCCATTGTTCCCATTCACTTCTTCTTGCCTTTATTCTTTTCCTGCTTACTTCTGGATTCATTATTTTATTATTCCATTTTTACATTGTCCCACAGTACAGGCATGTGCATGTATACCTATTATTCTGTTTCTCTCCTCTTTATTTCAGTTTGGGAACTTCCTGTGAATCTGCTTCCGTTCACTGATTCTTTTCTTAGCCATTTCAAGTCTATGAATCTCTCCCCTTTTATTAATGCCAAATATTGTACAATGTACCTTTTGGGGTGGTGCATATTTTTATTTCTATGCATATTCTTGCATCTTCTTTTGGGAATAGTACATTGAAATCATATGATCCTTTTGAGTGTTGCTTTTAGAATGTGTTAGGTAAGAACAAAGCAGTAATCTGGGTCCCATGACTGAGGCTATATTTGATCTCCTAGAAATTTCTGCTCTTAACCAGTGAGGTATATTTTGTTAACCAGTGAAGTATATTTGAAACTACCCACTAGCCTTGGATAGTTTCCTGACATGCATGTCATGGTCAATTCTCAGCTGAATACATCTGCAGATCCTCAGAGTTTTCTCTCTGCCCAGTTCTCCCTTCTTTGGCTTTCTGTTCCACCATCTCTAGGCCCTTTGGCCTTCCTGGACAATCAACTCTGTCTGCTCAACTGGAGGAGTCTGACATCTGCCTGCAGCCTAGACTAGCAGTAAACTGAGACACTTATAAGGCTTACCTTGTTTATTCCCATCTCTTTAGGATCACTGTCCTTTGTTAACTGAAATACAATGTCTTGAGCTGAGAACTACCAATTCATGTTTTCCAGTTTTCTAGTTGCTTCAGTGGAAGAGTAAATCATGTTTATGTCACTCCATTTTAGCCAGAAGCAGAAACTGACCATTCTGAGAATTCTATTTTTATTTTATGTATAAAATCAATTCATACTTCAGATCAAAATATAGTATTAGCTCTGTTGTATCAGCCTTTCCTGACATTCCCATTATTTCTGGAAAGATCCTGTTATAGCCTCTATCATCGTGTATTCTTTGGTTTCATGTCTATCTATTCTGTTAGGGTAAAAAATTTTATATCCATCTTTGTAGGGACCGTGACTGGAACAGCAGCTAACACATTACAGCTATTCAGCAAATATTTTCTGAGTGTTCAGTGAGCTTGTTCCCATGCTTCTTGGGGCGATGCCCATGGGTTGGCCACTAAGTCATCTCAGTCTGGAATTCCAGCCTCCTCTTTGGCCTTTCAGGATTCTGGGAAAGTGTTGGGCTCTGCCTCTGCTTGTGGTTGCCAGTGGAAGTGATAAATCAACAGTAACTATAAGAACAGTAAGGAAGATAGCTGGTGTTGGCTGTGAAGCAGAGCCAAATGGCAGCTAGGATTGCCCATTTGTCCATCTGCACTGAATTCAGAGGCTAGCACAGCCAGGACTCAAAAGACCCGTATGTGCAGTCTTCGCTGTTACTTGCTGGCTGTGTAAACCAGGAGTGTTAGCTAACCTAACCGTGTGAAGCATGTCCCCTCTTGGGAAATGAGAATGATTACAGTACAGGTTTATCATCTCCTACCGGCAGTTCCAAAATCCTGCAGGCTATGACAGTGAAGGGTATTTTCCTAACTCATTTGACATCAAAAGCAGACCTGTGCAGAATGAACTCATACAAAGCTCTTTGACATTTTATCGATCCCATTTTGGTCACTCAGAGCCACTGGCGGTATCGTAAATATGTGGCAAAGGCACTAACTTCTCTTTCTGACAGCTGAAAGATTCTGGATCCCAGATCTGACCTCCAGTGTGAACACCGTAAAGTAGCAGATTTGGACCAAGCAGTCCCTAAAAGGGACAGATTTGGGCCAAGCAGTCCCTAAAAGGGCCTATGGGTCTTTCCCTGCCTCAGGCGTGGTGAAATAGAATGATATCACTTCTGAAAGGTGTTATCAGGGAACGTAAATACTTTACATTGTGATTCTTTTT